>NC_080434.1:28415000-29896782 GCF_028018845.1 Melospiza georgiana | reverse complement strand
AATCCCTAGTTCATAGCAGTCAATAATAATTGGCTTTACCATAACTTGCTGCATCTGAGTCACCAAACTATCCATATCTTGATTTTTTAAGCCCTCATACTAGCTCCAAAATTCATAATGGTTGAACTCCACAGATGAGAAAATAGGAAGTGAAAAGGAGAGCGAGAACAAATCAAAGCAATCAATTCAAACAAAACTGTTTCTTACAAGCTGAACAGTAAATGTCTTCAGAATGTTTCACTTCAGGGTTTTGACAGAGGCAAATTCTAAAGTCTTGGAATACATAGCAGAAAACAAGTCAACAGTTTTGTCAGCAAGTAACACATAAATGGGAATTATTTCAATCATATGAGAATCTTAACCTTTGCAACTGTGCCTTTCGAGGGATATTTCGAGCAGAGTGAACTGACACCCTGTGGAATGCTCACACAAGGCATGTTCTTGTTCCTCCAGTTTTCTTCGGCACGTCTGCTGCCTCTAACCTCCTCCTTCCCAGCTGCATCCTCAAACAATTTCTCAGAGCACACAGCTATCTGCTGGCTTTCCTTAGCAATGGGGAAGGGTTATGCTGGGCAAGTCCTCTCTGCTAATGTGCAGATACTGATGTCCACAAAACATCAGCGCAGCACTTGGCACGGGGAAAGTCTTTTCAGGCTGGCTTTATAACAAATAAAAACTATGATCAACAGGTAGCTTTAGCTGGTGTTTTCCCCAATAACAGCATAATTTAAGCAACTCCAGAAAGGAATAATGCTGAGTGCAAAGAGAGAAATATAATAAAGCTGTGAGAAACACATTCACACAGTGCATTTAAATGTGCTCTGAATTATAAATGAGGTGATTCCACAGAAACATCTACAATAAAAAAAAAGTTTGGTGCGAATAGATTTTTCTCTTATGAACATGTTTGCAGAATTATGCAGGTATCCCTGTCCACCTTATTAAAAAAAAACAATATAGCTTGAGAAAAAGTTAAAAAATAACAAGTCTGAGGGATTATGTCAGGGAAAAAATACTCAAGCACAAAGAAAAATTGTAGTAAGCACACAAAACAGGGACTTACAAGCACTTAAAAAATACCATGGTATACTGTAGGGTAACAAACATGGTATCAGAGAAAGAAGTCAGGCATTTTGAGTGCTGCATATCCTCAAAATACATAAAGTTGAAAATAGATATTCAATATGCAATGCAAAAAAAAAAATCCTGAATTATTAAATCTATGCTGTTTTTCTGTGAGCACTGCTTGCTTATAACAGCTACTTCAATGAAGCCTTCTAAACCCACTGAAACCGTCACAGCTTTTACTACATTATTTCATAGAAGAATCATAGCTCAGTGTTTCACTGTGGCACATGAAATAATTTTAATATTTGTACTGCTGAAAAGACATGGTCAGTGTTCCACTACTACAAATGGTTATGTTTTGTTAGAAATCCACTGGAGATGGGATGATTGGTGGCTGTGAATGCATGTGCAAATAATGAACTCAGGGTGCACAGGGCTGTCATTTTCCAGAAATAAATAAATCATATGCTGAGTTATTTTACCAAATTATAGTGTGTATATCACTTTGATACATAAAGTAATGTTATATTTTTATCTGAGATAGAGAAGAATTTCACAATAATTATTTTTAATGCATATTGTAACTTACACATATCAGCGTGAAACATTGAGAAATTTGGGGTAGCTTGGCAAAGATGTTTTTCTCAACAGTAGGAAAAATACATATCCTGTAGATGAGGCTTTGAAAAGAAAATCTCAGAGGGAAGAGGGGGGCTGGTTTCTAGCAAGGGTTTAACCTCCCTGCTTCCCAGCCCATCTCTGTTTTGACAAACATGCCTAATTTCCATTGGAAAGCGGTTTCCCTGCAAAATTCCCAGCTGGCTGGAATCGGGAGTTATGGCTATTTCCTTCCAGAGTTTGCTTTCTACAACAAAGCAGTAGAGGTTGCAAGGCTTGTGACAAACATGTCTTCAGCATCAATGGCATGCCAGGCAACTGCTTTTCCCCTGTGTGTGCCAGGCTGTGCAGAATCAGGTGTTTGTTCTTCTGCCACGTTTTAAATGCAAGTGTGGGAGATATTGCTGCACAACTCACCTCTGTCAGTACAGGAACACTAAAAATGTGTTGTTGCTTTTCACACAGAGTACTCTACCATTATGAGCCTTTGCTCATTGTGGGAGACAAACTGGTTTCTGATACAAATCCAGAGACATCCAAGTCTTTTTATGTTTGTGGTGGGGTTTTTTCACATTAGGAAACAATTAATTTCATGGTGTTTATGAACTGTTAAAAATAACTATACCCATTTTTCTCTTTTTCCATAGTCAATTCTCTGCAGAGGCTACCACATGAAAATTCAGTGATATAAATCTCGATGAACCTGCAGACACATTTATTCATGATGCATTTTAAGAGCTTAAAGCAGAAATGCGATGCAGCTCATTAACTTTTCTTTCAGTGGTCCTGAGGCATACACCAACAGCTTATTACACCAACCTACTATACAGTTTGCTTTTTGCCAGTTCTCAAAAAACAAACAAACACATTCAACCAAAATTTAAGTGGTAACTTTTTGGTTCACTTTGTCTTTCTACATGCAACATGTATGTACTCATCACATTGGCTCTGTTCACTTGGTGTTTTTCAGCACTGTGAACAGCCCCATCCCAATTTGTGTATTGATTTGTGTGATTGGCAGAAGCCATGTTTCCAGGTGTTGAGTCAGAAATTCACCCTGTAGAAATGCCTACCTGCACTAATCTCCCAGGGCAGGTACACATGACTACAGGTGTAGGCAGGATTAAGGTTAGCTATTTTTTGACTCAGTGGCATGTGGCAGAGCATTCCTTGCTCTGCGCAGATACACCTGCAGGAGCAGTTAGCATGGTGCAACCACTGGTGTGACTGTGAGATTTTTGTGACCCACTAACTTTAACATCTGTTACATGTTTCCAGAAGCCTTACCAAAGTTAGGAACAAACTGACTATGTACATTGAACAACAATAACAACAATAAAACCAAAGAAAAAACCAAAAACAAAAAACAAACAAAACCCCAAAAACCAAAACCAAACCAAAATGAAAAACCAAACAAAAAAGTGGCGTGTCCTTTCTTTTGTGTTTTCTTCTCTCTGGTAGATCAAATTTTATAAAACTATCAGTGAGAAATAGTGCCCATCATGTTGGCCTAAAGGAGAAGGGAATGGACTGGAAGAAGAGAGAAGGAAGAAATTTAGAGTGTGCAGAGGATACCTGAGTGCAGCCTCTGCAGGTGAATGAGGAAAGGAATGGACCTAAAATGGTTTCAATCCCAGCTCCCTTTCCTTTTGCTGGCTTTCTTTTCAGTTTAAGAAACAAGAAAGGGGTCACAGTGCTTTATTTGGAGCTCTTCAAGCCATCAGCCAGCTGTTTATCCATCAGGAGCCTGAATGCTCTGACAGAGGTGATCAGTGAAATCAGTCACCATCCTCCTTTTCCCCTCTCAACCTGGGTTGGAGAGCATTCCTGATCAGAGGGGTAAAAACCCTTTCTAAGTATTCTGAGTCACAACCCTCCATTGAAAGGGCTCCCTTCAAAGGTGTAGCATCTCTTTATATAGAAAGAGAGTTTTTTGATTTGGAAGGAGCTGCTTTGGCTCCAGAAAGCAGCACTGAACACTTGTCCTACATTGCTTCCTGAAAGGGAGCATTTCAGCTGCCACTGAGTGTGCAGGACCAGGGATGCTGCAGGCAGACTGCCAGAGGACAGTGAACATCAGTCCCATGCAGGACAACTGCAGCACCTCTGCCATCCAGCATGGATACCTGTGCATCCTGTGGCTGAGAATATCAGAAAAATTAGAAATCTCTCTAGCTGATCTGTTATTCAGAGAGAGCCTCCCTCCCTGGGTCTCTCTCCAGCTCACTGCCTCATCTCCTTTTCAGCCACTCCTCCTCCCTGCCCAGACACATTCCTTCCCAACCCCTCCCACACCTCAAGCCAAGGGCTGGAGAGCCTCCACAGAAGCTTTGGGTTCCTTACATGAATGAATGGTTATAAATGTTCTCAAATGTGGTGGCAACCATACACTGAAAAGAGTTTTCTTTATCCTGAGGGAAAGACTATTATTCAGACAAGCCTTCCCTAATGTTTTTATTCTTCTGTTTCCCACCTTACAAACAGCAAATTGAATTAGACTCTCAGACAACTGTTGATGTGGGAGAGGAAGAGCAAACACTGACGTGTACATACACACTTCTTAAGGATCCGACTCCTAGTTTAACAAAAACAGCCTTCTGTTATTCAGCCTCAGTATGCCTGGATGATTTATACAAAAGCTTTTGAGCATTGCTACTCATTCCCTAAGGGAGCTGTGAGGAGAGCAGAAGCTTTCCATGCAGCTCTAAACTCACAGTGAAGGTTTGGTTCATCTGAGAGGATGAATGGAAAAAAACCCAAAAACCTATTTCCAGAACACACACTTTTCTAGACATTTCCCATCATGTCCATGAGGTGCAAAAGACGTAGCTCAGCTCCAGAGCGTGGCTGCAAAGCAGCTCCCAGAGGAACCCAGAGCAGGAGGACACAGTGCAGCAAGCAGCCACTCACAGCCACTGCAGAGGCCAAGGATGTCCCCAGACATCCTCACACCACCACCACCACAGATGGGACAGTGTGGGATGGCTGGAAGCATTTCCCTGGGAGGCCCTTTCCAAGCAGGGCAGCCTCCAGCAGCACCATGCTGGGTGTCTCCTCTTCCCACAGGCCCTTGTTCCACAGGGCTGTCTGTCCATGGGTGTTGGTCTTTGCTTCCGTAGTTGAAACATTTCCTGAAATGTCAAAACTTGTCATCAGTAACTAGGTCAGACTGGCTGGAGTACTGTGTAGGCTCCTCCTGAAACCTCACCAACGTGTCTCTCACCCAGTGTCCTTTCATTCCTGGTGCTTTTTGCCACGTCCAAACCCAAGCCATACCAGTAAATGAAAGTTAACCCTGAAACTGTCTCTAACTTTTGTCCTAATGTGGCTTTGAGCCAAAGGCAGAGAGTTAGTGCTTTAATCCACTTCACCATCTATCCCTCTGGGGGTTCATAACTCAGCCATGAATATTTGTTTTGAGCTGAAACCTGCAGTGCAGGTTCTCCTCCAAGAGCCGCAGCAGGGCAGAAGGCAGGCACACTCCCAGGGACTGCAGAGAGGGAGAGAAAGGGCCAAGTCCCTCTGCAGGGAGAGAGGTGGGAAATGAGGCAGGGAAGGAAGGGAAGGAAGGAGGGAAACACATCACATATATGCACTAACACTCTCATCTTTGACTTGCTTAGTCTTACTCTCGTACTGTTTGTCTGGATTGGCTTTTTAATCTTCACACAGAGACTGGGACTTAATTTCTCCTCATCCTGCTCAGGTAGTGTTGGTGTCAGCATAGCGCTCTGAATCATCATAATCCCAGTGATAAAAATATCAGTGTGACTGTTTCATATTCCTAAAACTGACCACATTTGAATTTGTGGGCATACCTTTTTACATCCTTGCAAATTTTATACAGATTTTTAGAAGATTCAAGCAAACAGTGTACGTTATCTGAGGTCCTACCATTGGGATATCTGCATGTCTCAGGCTTTATGGTATTTTTGGTTTTGGTTTTATTTTTTTTTAATAATGACCTCGAGAAGAGTGGAAATGTTACCTCTGTTTTACAGAAGGGAAACAGGGGTAGAGAGCAGCTAAATGCCTTCCCTGAGGCAGGTAGGATGTCTCAAGCAAAGCAAAGAATGAAAATGCTTCATGGAATCCAGACTGCTGAAGTCCTGTTGTGTATTTCCAAGCACAGGGACACTGACATGTGAATATGACCTCTCCTGACTGAAAAATAACATTAGGCATTCTCTTATCAGAACACAAAGTACTTCCATACGCCATGTTCACCAACTGTTTTCTTTGGTCTTGATTTCCAGAGTAACGTCTTTAATTGCTTCAGTGCAAAGCTTGGTGGAATTACAACATTAATGGATCTAATGAAAGATTTTCCATTTCTAAAATCCTTTTTCTGACATGAACCTTCTAAACACATCTTACTGAGCATCTCTCTTATTCCCCTTATGTAGCTACTCCTTACTTCAAAAGTCTTTCCAAGGGTAGCAGTTAGTTAATATGAATTTTAGAACCCCATAGGGAAAAAAAAAAATCTTAATAACCTAGTATCTTTTTTATATGGGTACACCAACCATCATGCCTGATGACAGGTAGACCATCAAAGATTGCTGTGGATGTGAGCATGTTAAATTATGTTTTAACTTGCTTAACATTAATTTAACAGGGGCACAGTCACCAAAGCTGTAAATTTCCTGACAACTTTTTGATTGATCCAAGCTGTTCGATTTGCAGCAGGGACCGAGCTGCAGTAAAAAAGCTCATGGAAAATCCGTGTTTTTTAACAGCTACTGACGAGTCAGTGTGAGGATATCCGTGCTTCAGCAAGAAGCTGGAAAGCTGAAGGATGAGCAGCTCCAGTGAGAAAAGCACATCCCAGTTTCCCATGGCACCTCAGAGTCATGTGCTGTACAGAAATGAATGACTGGCACACCCTACATACTTCTGTGCTTTGTACAGGAAAATGGCCAAGAAAAGGTGTCACATGAACACCGCAGCCATAATCGACCACCTACAGGGGCTCTTGCATCAGAAGGTGACCACCAGGTTTGAATGTAGCCACCAGGTTTGAATGCAAGCAGCAGGTTTGAATGCAAGCAGCAGGTTTGCAGTCCTCCTCCTTGGGAGCCCCATCAGCGTTCCAATGACAACGCTGCAGATGTGCCATGCTGATGAGGCATTCCCTGGGCCATCCAGCTACACCTCTGACCTCCTGTCATCAGCAAGCCCACTTTGGCCAAGTGCCTTGCACAAGAGTGGCTTTTGGCTGATGCCATTAGGCAGAGCAGGACCACAACAAGTGGTCACTCCCACTGCTTGAGTTGCTGACTCATTAACAGGAAAAATAGGCAATGATTCATGCATGGAATGGGTGCACTGCAGTGGCTGTGCCGTGCCTCATTACCAGCTGGCTTGCCACAAAGAGAAGTCTTTGCATACTTCCCAAACAGTATTTCACTACATGCTAATGACAGAAAAATCTAGAAATCTTCCTGGGATACCACCAGGGATGGCTAGAGAAGACCAAGGGGTCTGAGACTCATGGATCCTCATCTATAGGTGTTTTGCACCACAGGCACGTACTCCATTGATAAATGTGGATGAGCACAGAAGAGACGTGGGAGTGTCATCCCAGGAATATTAACTTAAACTTCCTGAAAGATGTGCTCGCATTTTAAGCACATCTGATACTTGGAAATATAGGACTGATTTCTCTTCTACATTTTACTCTGTCCCACTCGTGGCATTACAAAAAGTGGCTCAGCTTTACTCCCTAATGTATGCAATGTATACTTCACAACCAGCAGCCCAAGTGAGAAACCAAGCCTGCAGGCAGGCAGAATAAGCCATTACTGAAGATTCCCTTTGAGATGGAAAAATGAACAATCATCAAACCCCAGTATTAATGTGGGATATCAAAAGATACCTCAGCAGAGGTCATGCATCTTACCTGCCTTCTCATTTCCAAAGCCAAATTAGCACATTCTTTGAAGTACCAGTGTTTACCCAGGAGCCATTAAATCATCTCTGGGTACAGGCAAAGATTTAATGACTAAGCAAAAACATTTTACACCTCATTTCAGCTGTGCATGCTGCTTTGAACTGCTGCTCCAGTCTCAGTGTGGGCTCTGGTCCCCTGGCACTCCACTGGGGAAAAGGGCGTGGGGCACACCAAAAGAAAGCCAGTTCTGGGAAAGCCTTCAGACCACAGGATCACACACTGGCAGTCACCTCCTGCCTGCCAGCACAGGCAATCTGTCACCTGCTCTCTCACCTGTGTTTATCTGGTGCCTGGTCTGCTTTTCATTAAATAGCACAAGACCAATATAGTTTGACCTCCTTGCACCCAGTCCCTGCCTCTGTCTAGTCCTTCTCCACAGCCATGTTCTCATAAAAGAAGCAGGAATGACAAACAAAAATTCTTGAGAGAGAGAAAAACACAGCTACTGGTGGAAGCTCCCAGCTCCCCAAGTCCCAGGAAGCAGCACTTGCTCTTCCCAGAGTCTCTCCCTAATGCAGCAGCACTGGTTGGCACACAGGGGGACTTTGTGCTCTGTCTTTTTCGGTGTTTTTCTCTTTCCTTTGGGGGGTTATTAAGTGTTCACTTCTCCAATATTTGTCTCTTCGGTGTAGAAATAGCACAGGAATAATATTTCAGCTGAGTGAGAAAACGCTGACTTCTGATGTTTTCCACAATAGATGGGTTGATGTGAATATGAAAGATGATGTACTTGATTTGCTTCGCTTTCACCATCCTCTGGAGAGTTTAATCTATCCAGAAAAGAAGTGTCTGCTTTTCTCTTCCTGTGTGACTGGCAGTTCATCATCTTGTAAGAAGGAGTTATTCTAAACACAAAAAAGAAGAATTCATAAGGCAGCTTGATGAGTTTGACTCACCCTATTTGCAGCCAACTTCCTCTATGAGGTTACGAAGGGATATGTTTAATTGCCAGGTACCATCAAAAAGGTAACACCTGAATTCAGTGCTTGGACTTTGAAAGAAAAGTGTGCTTATCAATATTTATTGAATTGAAACTGTCAGATTCAGCTTTTAAAACTGGCCCAAAGCAACACGTTTACTTTGTGTTTGCTTACCAATGTAAGCTTATTTTGCATGCTTCCTAAAAGTTGCTTCCAATCACTTTATTTCTCAAAGGAAAGAAGAAAATTATTCAAATATAATAAAACAAAAGAAATATTTCTCATGCCATGTTTTCTTATTTTTATAAAGCCTTTTAAAAAAAATCTCACAGAATCAAGGTTATACACTAAATATTATTAACAAGGATGGTCCTGATTCATTTATCTGTGAGGATAAGTCTGGCCAGCACAGAAAAAAGCTGTGAGATGGTGCAAAACAAGGGGTCTCATGCCTCATGATCATGAGCAGAGAGACCCCAGAGAGTCCTGGCACCTCCTTATGCCTACAACCTGTCCTTTACCTGAGGGAACACCACTTGCAGCCCTTCTGTCAGCCAAAAAATGCAAGACACTTATTCTTCAATTTGGTTCCTGGTACCTCTACCTCAAATTCTGGTAAATACAGCCTTTCCCTGCTTTTATCAGACACACAAAGCCTCAAATGGCACAAAAAATATGTAAGGGCATAAAACAAATGGATGTTGAGCAAGAGCTTCTGCTTTTCTTCCCTAGTCATACGAGGATAAGGTGACATTCAATTACATTAAAAATTGGCAGGTTTGACCAAAGGAGGTCCTCTTTCACATAATTAATGGATGGAAGTCCTGGCCTCAGGATGTCATTGAAAAGAAGTGCTGCTCCTTGACTGGGATGAATCTGCAGGGATCTGCACATGCTCCAAATCCATCCTCGGGAATGCAGTTGTCACTCTGAAACGTCCCAGGATCTGCAGTCTGCCACATCCAGGGATGCCCTCTTTGAAGGATTTTGCAGGAAAATAACCAGAAAAAAGCCCTCCTTTGACATGTCACCAAGTGTTTCCTACATACAACATCTGTACAGGAATTGTGAAGGTTTGGATCACCAGCAACAACAAGTGATGCACAGCTTTTCACACACAGCAGGGCACTGACAGCTCTGCTAGGGCTTGGGGCTTCATTGCTAATCATTAAAAAATTTAAGATGATTAATGCTTTTGGACAACATTTATCAGCAATAAAATCTTAAGAAGTACTACATTTTCATTTCCATCAGGGCCTGCACTTTTCCCATTGACATTGGTGTTTGTTTTGACAACTGAAAATCAGATCAGACACCTGCTTCAAGCAGCACATTGGCAAATTAATAATAAAAAAGGCAAATGTCTCCTGGCAGGTGGATAATTTTTGAAGGAAAACTGAGTATACCCTGTGACTAGGAACAATAGCTAAATAGTCCTCCTTCCTTAGATACCAGCAACGTTTTTGCCATGCTTTAACAAAATTTTTTCAACAAACATTTCCAGACACATCTATTTACATGATGAAAGTAACATCTTGAGCATGTTGGAAGCCACCCATGCAGCCTTCCAAGCTGGGTCACCAAGACCTGGCATGAATTGGGTGTCTTCTACAGTTTCACAATAGTCTTTCATTTCAAGTTTTATTTATAACAGAAGGAGGTGTCTCCAAGGGTGCTGGCATCTAAATAACTAATGGGGGAAATGAAACAACAGGTGGAGCCAGTATCTGCCCAAATTGCAGCACAAGTGCACCAGAGTTGTTGACAGGGTGCTCTTTTCAGAGTATATGAAATCCAAGACTGGAATTTAATTTTGTAGTTCAAATGACATGAGTGTATTGTATGGCACAGGTTGGCCGAGAAAGGGAAAAGATTATATTGGATATCTGTGCTGGGTACTGCACCTATAAAAACTGGGGCATACAAGCATTTTCAGCAGGTGAGACCAAGGCTGTTTCACCCAATGTCCTGCCACTGACAGCTGCTCTAGGAGTGCCCATGGAAGTGCAGGACAAGCAACAGCTCCAGAATAAAGATGTGCTAGTTTGGCTGATAAGACTAGCTCCTGAATTTCCATAAGTATTGGAGCAGCAAGTTTAGGGATCCTCTTTTTCTCAGGAACATTCATGAGAAATACACAAGACACGACATTTTCAATGCTGTATCCCAAGAAATTTAAAGTAAGTATAGATGTATTGTTAGAGGTTGAAAGGGTCACATGATATTTTTTAAAAAAACAGCTTCACCAAACCATTTATCATATTTTATTCACTTCCAGGGCATAAGATAATGACAGTATGATGAGGCAGTTTCTCCTGTCTCCTTGAAAGAATGATTCTCCAGGTTGTTTTGGACAGGAAATAAAACTGCAGAGAGTGCAAGGCGCTGCTACTCCTGGTGCAAGCAGCAGGCACAGAGGCATGAAACCACTGGACAGCCAAAAACTGGACAGTTCTGGGGAGTGTTGGTGAGTTGGGCAGAAGACTTGTGCCAATGGTCAACATATTCCAAACACCAGCTTCTAAAAGAGCCTTCAATCCTTAGGAAAACCTTATGCATGTAAGAAGGGGTGGATGATTTAGACAGAGCAGATAAATATCATTTTAATCAATATTTGCCCTTCATAGCAGTTCAGCCCAGTGCCTGAAGTGCTAAAACACCAAACCAAAATGCATTTGGCAGGCCAAATACAGCTGGTCAAGATAAGCACCTGAAAGCTAGAATTTCCACCTGAATTAAAGCACTTTATCTTCTGAGGTCTGCAGCTCACTATTTATAGCACAGCTAGGTGGGTCCTGGTCTTGAGCACATGAATAGCCCCATTCAGCACAGCTGCCCAGCAGAGCAAGGGCTGTGACAGCACCTTCCACTGTCTCTTTCAGTGTGCCATGCCGAGGCTGCTGAGCACCCACAGCCCAAGCTCGATCCAGCTCGTGGGGGCAAACCATGGTTAAACCCATGGCACTCCTGATGCTGCTGCTGCAGGACCAAACAGCTGTGAGCTAAGTGGCATCGGGATCACATCATCTGCTTACAGCCTCTCTGTTTCCAAAACATTCTCTGATGGGGCTGAAATTTTCCATGATTGATCTCTGGCCAAAGGCAACCCTTTTTTTTCTTTTTTTTTTTCAAGTGTAAGTAAACTCTTCATTTTCAAGAGGGAAGGTGTTGGAAAGAGGGCAGAGCAACCCTGTGAGGAACAATTCTGTAACCCATAGCCTTTTTGTTCAAGCCTTTGTATCCTCATAATGCAAAACAGGATAGCTAACTGCTAAAAAAGGCCAGAAAAAGTACAATTGGACAAAACCACAAGTTTTATCATGCTTCTGATTCAAAAACAATTCCTACATATATTTTTCCTGTAGTTGTATGTATTGTGTGACAGTGGAAATCAGAAAGTCATTGCTATTAGTCAATAACAAAATGGGAGCTAATAAACCTGACTATAAAAAAAAATAAAATCTTTCTCTCTCTAGTTCCAGGAGTGTTAAAGTACCCTCTGCTTTGCAGAGCCTGTGCAGGGGTCCAACCCACACCAAGGAGAAAGAGCAAACTCAAAGCTAGCCATCAGAACAGACCCGAAGAGAAGGCCAGCTCATTTGCAAGTGAACAGGTTACACAAACACCGAGAAGTGCAGACCCATTTCAAAACCTGGTATTACAACTGAAAATAATTTTCAAAGGTAGAACTATGAATGCATCTTCTAGCATTTGCTGCTGACTTTTGGACAAACTATCTCTTTACTAACTCATAGCAGAAGATGGAGAGGCTGCATTAGTTTCCCCAGGTTTTTGTTTCCAGCTCAGTGGTTTCTGCCTGAGTGCAGCCCAGATTCCCCGCGAGGTCAGCAGCCATTCAAAATCACTCCTGCTCCCAAGGACTAGCCAAGCCTCATTATATTTCTGTGCAAACATCCTCCTGAAATCGCAGCTCCACTGACAAACAGTTTTGCACAGCAGAAAACAACGGGGTAAATCACACCGAGCTACAAGTCACCACTTTGGAGTTCCCAGTGAATCTGTAAAAAGCATGTGGCAGCACAGAGGCACAAAATCTGTACACATGACAAAAGCAGGCACTGCCTGTGTGTTGGCCTAAGGAGGTGTTCAGAAACCACACAAGGGTTGATTTGGTAAGATGGTCACATATTTAGTGGGTTCCAGCACACACTGTGAGGACCCAGACCTGGCTCAAGCTCAGTATGAGTTGCTCAGCAAAAAGTTGGTGTACAATGGGAGTCTAATGTGGAGAGGGGAAAAAAAATCTAATTATTTCACAATGGGAATCCATAGAGCTGCTTGAAGGGTAGGTTTCATTTCACAGAAGTCATGGTAGGCACTGATCCCATCCCATCCTTCTCCTGCCTCCATCTCTCTCTGCTGGCACCTGTGGTCCCCAGGAAGTCACTCCTCCTTGCCATATTGGAAAGAGGAAGGATGGATTTTTTTTATTTCTATCATTAATGTGTGCATATCCAAAGGTAGAAATCACGTTGTATTCAGGGCAAACACAAGAGGTGTATAGTGGACACTGTGACACAAATATTATAATCTGGGAGGTACCAGTGAAACAAACTTCAAACCTGGTGCATTACCTTCCTCACAGACTGCCTATGAATTCGCAGGCAAATGACACCCCTGCCTCACAGAACCAGGGAGTAGGACTGTCCCAGATGCCTGTATCCCTGAAACCCTGCCTCACTGTCCTTTAGGCACGATTTCTGTGCCATCCCAGACTCTTGCAGCAGTGCTGATATCTTACTCTTACGTGTCGCACAAGCTCAGCTCCTCTGACAACCCAATTAGATACATTTCACATTTTAATAGTTCTCTGAAAAGAGAGATCAAGCGAAATGACAATTTCCTTCCCACCCAGGGATGCCATAAACAGCAGACTTCAGAGCCAGCCTCACTGACATTGAATATTATTGTCTCTGCACTTCATTCCTTCAGCAAAGGCCATGGGGAATACAACCTTCCCCAGACCCTAGAGATCCACAGATCCATACAAGGGTTTGGGTTGGAAGAGACCTTAAGGATCATCTAGTTTCAACCCCCTGCCATGGGCAGGGACACCTTCCACTAGGCCAGGTTGCTCAAAGCCCCATCCAACCTGGCCTTGAACATTTCCAGGGATGGGGCATCCAAAGTTTCTTTGGGCAACGGTTGCCAGCGCCTCACCATCCTCACAGTAAAGAATTTTTCCCAAATATCTAATCTAAACCTACTTTCTTCCAGTTTAAAGCCATTCCCCCTCATTCTATCACTACGCGCTCCTGTGAAAAATCCTTCTCCATCTTTCCAAGGCTGGAGATTCCAGCCCCATAAAGCATTGGCTCATGGGAGGCCAAACCTTCCTCATAAAGGAAGAGGGGCACCCAAAGACACTGAGTTTCTTTCCCACCCAAAAGGGAAGAGCTGACCTCCAGGTGAGGAGCAGGAGCTGGGACTTCTGTCTGCATGGGGCTGGGTGACAAAGGGGTGCCAGGGGGCAGGGGCTGGCTGCTTTGCCAATTGTGGCTGGTGGCAGAGGAGTGCTGGAAGACAAGCAGGGTTGGCTGCTTCAGTGCTTGATGGGCACAGCCAGTGTGGGTGGGGGAAGCAGTGGCTGCTGCATTTGGGGGTTCTGGGAACACGGGGAGCTGCTCCTGTGTCACAGACTGCTGCCATGTCCCAAAATCATGTTCATCCCTTGCTGCAGCAGTGATGCTGGGCAGCATCACTGACATAAAAGTCTTCCCTGCTGACTCGTACAGCTAATTTCAAGGGAGGGCTTTGGTTTGTGATTCTGGATTTCATCAAGAATCCTTCCTCGAGCCCAGATTTAAAGTTCTGCCTTCTGTGGGCAAGCTGGGGAGAGCTGCCTGCTCTGCCATGGGGCCTGCGTGCTTAGTGCGGGTTGGGGCAGAGAGGCACAAAAATAGTGTGGCAATGAGTGACCACAGAAGCACCATAGTTAGACATGGTTTGTTTAGTGCCAGAAGTATGCAAGTCATTTTGCCAGACAAGAATCTTCCTCCCAAAGAGGCTCCCAAAGAGCCTATCATCAGTTTTTTAAAGTGCTTGCAGTTTGCTGGCTGAAGCTTTCCACTGGAGTTGGTCTTGCCTAAGGGCTGTAAACTTGCAGAGTTGGAAAACATAGTGTTGATGTATTCTTGCCAAATCCAGCTTGTTCCTTGGATTGTTTCCTTTCTCTAATCACTGTTTATCTTTACATGGGCCAGATTGGCCCATTTCTTCCACTCTTTCACTAGTCTCTGCAACAGATACACGATCTCTAAAATTCTCCTTTGGCTGACCATGGTTCATTCATCGGGGAATAAATTTATCCCTTTGTTGGGAAATTAGTTACCACTCACTGAATTTCCAAAGGCATTTCTAATACCTCAGCTACCTTGGATTTCCAGGTGTCACAGCAACCCTATCCTGTGTGCATGCAGGGTTTCCCCTTTTAGCAAAACATCTGCCACCAACAGCACACAAAAGCTCTGTCCCTCTAGCTCTTGGACAGGAGTCAGCTCTTCCCCAATCTCCCCCTTGCTTTTATAGGCAAGGAAAAGGAAAGTGCTACCCAAAACCTGCCCTCAGCTACGTCTCTAAGCAAGGACTTTCACTGCAGTTTTCCAAACTGCATTTGGAATTTCTACTCTCTTTCTCAAGATACTTGGTTTGATTCTTTCTACTCATCTATGTAATGTCTAAATTCCCGGGCCCTTTTGCTTAATTTTCTGTTATTGTTACTTACATTTTAGTGTATATTCTATACTAATAGGTAAAATAGATAAACAAAATATTATCATCCCTTTTGGCAGATGGACAAGAGAGAAATTGGGAAAATTAGGTTATTGCCTCACAGATTGCAGCACAGTCACAAGCAGAGCCTCAGTGCCTCAAGTTTGGTACCCTGATCCTCGATCCTGATTTTGATCCTGTAATTTTCCACCTGAACCCATTCCAGCTTTTACTGATTCCAAAGGGCTGGATGAATGTGCTCTAGCCTTTATACCTCTATCTGCCTGGGACAGCAATACTTTCACACTGAAGAGAGGGGAAGTAAGCGGCCACTAAAACAACGGGAGGCAGATTCAGCCCTTACATAAGTGAAAGCAACTCTCTTCTGCCAAGCCTGAATTTGCCTCTGTATCCATAGCGCTGCATTTTTTAAGATCCTCGGGCCAGCATGAAAGGGGTTTTGGTAACCCAAAGAAACCATGAAGGCCAGCTCAGAGCTGGCTGCAGCGCAGCCGGCTGCCATCTCGGCCAGCTGGAGATCATTGGGCTGCGGATGCGGCGCCAGCACGCGGATCCATCACCCACTGCCCCCCGTGGGGAAGCGAGGACCATCGCCAGACTATTCCCATCTTGCAGCCAGAAGCAGGAGGCTGAAGCAGCTCTGCTGCCACCTCACGCTGTGCTTCTCCCGGCCTGCCTCCGCTGAGAGCCTGCTCTCCGCTGGCGGGAGCGGAAGCCCCGTGGGCCCCGCCGCGGGAGTTTTCACACATTAGCCTCTGCACAACTCCCACTTAGAAACAAAAAAATCACAACTTTGGGGCAAAAAGTATTCGCCAAGACCCCGTAATTGGAAGAGCTTCTATTCGATTTCCCAGCAGTATATTTAGGTGCAATTTCTAGCTTCTTTCTTCTCGAGCCCACATAGAACATTTGGGGGTGCGGATCCGTATGGCAGAATAGCGCTGTGACTTTATAAAAGTCTAGTAAATATTGCCTGTCAAAGAGAGCGGGGGAGTTGATGTCCAGGCAGCTGGCATAAAGGGGTAGGTTCCTGTCATTTCCAGAGTCCTTTCTGCCAGCAATGAGTTATGCTCCATTCAAAAAGTCAGCATCAACTTGCAGGCAGTAAAACCAACAAAATTTGCTTGGAACTGCCCTGGAAGTGTTCAAGGCCAGGCTGGATGGGACTTTGAAGAAGCTGGGCTAGTGGAAAGTATTCCTACCCATTCCTACCCAGGGGCATTGAAACAAGATGGTCTTAAACATCCCTTCCAACCTACTCTTTCATGACTCTATGACATTTGAACATGTTGTCTTGAAATCCTTGTGATACATTGTGTTACCCTGACCTGTGCTTCTCTCCATGCAAATAAAATTACCAAACCTACTTTTTGTATATATAACATTCTTGCCCATTAAAAAAAAAAAAAAAAAAAAAAAAGTGAGGAGTCTATTTTAAGAGCCTTCATATAGCCTCCTTTCCATTTCCCACAGAGAGGCATAAATGCAGCATATACAAATGTGACAGCATTTACAAAACACAAAGCTCCAGCAAACATAAGACAGTGATCCAGAATTACTGACTCTCCAAAGAAAATGGAGAAAATAAAAGAGAAGGATGCTGAGCCCTGTGATTCTGAGGCTGACCATAAGTGAGTAGCAACAAAACCTGACCTTGGTCAGAAGTCCTTCCTGTCTTCTGCCCTACACCAACCTCAGTCAAATTCAAAGATACCACAGATTACAAAATTACTCTTGTCCACAGCTTGTGGCCAAAAGGCTACACCCTTTTGTGGCCATGGCTCCACTGGTATTTCAGTTTAGGCTCTACAGACCTCATGAAGATCGCAGGAGGTGACTGATGCATGTAGGAGGAAGGTTGCTTTGCCCCATTTCCTCCCTAAGACATCCGTGCCAGAGAGAACTCTATAAAAGGCCACAGTTTTATTAAAAAGAAAAAAAAAATGCTTTCAAGATAAGGTCTAATCACATTCAGTTCCTTCAGTGCTTGCTGGAATAATCATGATGAACTCTGTCAGTGTTAATGGGGGTGTTATAAGTATCTGTGTAGGACTGCCTCTGTAATTCAGCATTAATTAGCTGAATCATTATTTTAGAGTGTTACTGAATTATCTTATAATTACTACCTAACTTGGTGCTTGTAAATGAGGCAACAGAAGGAAATGGCAATTCTTTTAAATGTACTTAAAATTAAGAAGGCATAATAAACACTCCATTCTGTCCTTTTGAGAAGCTTTTTTATCTTCTGTGAGATGTAAGGCTAGTACAACTGCTTTCATCTGTGCCTTGTAGATTTATTACAATCATTATAACAAATGGAAATGAATATTATTCAGGTTTATTACCCCATAGTATATCTTAATGAGCACACAGGAAACCATGTTGCTTCTTTATCCACTGCCTACGAAGAGACAGAAAAAAAATCCTGCCTGGGAAAACAGACTATTGTGATTAAAAAAAGATCATTTGATTCTCCTAGTATAACTGTTTTGCTAATAACTTATCTGCTCTGATTCCCAACACAATCAGACCTAATTGTTGCTCACTAAGAAGCCTCATTACAGCTTGACTGGGAAGGTAGTTAGGAAATACCACGTACATTTTTGTTGTCACTGATTCTGCTCTGGAGGTGCTAATTCTGTGGTACAAAGTCTTTGGCACCATATCCCCCCGCCCCAAGTGTGCAGAAGGAAAGGGGGAGAAAGGGAATGTGTTTGTCACCAGGCAAATCAGAAAGGCTGGTTTGGGGTTCAGGTTCTTGGGATCATCTGAATGCTGGGGACAAGCCCCTTTGCTCAGACCAACATACATTCCCAAAGGACTACTCTGCATAATTTTTTGCAGGATTTTTTTTACAGCACAGACACAGATTTATAAAATCATGAAGAAGCACACTAAGAAAATCTCTCCCTATTCT
This sequence comes from Melospiza georgiana, assembly GCF_028018845.1. Taxonomy (NCBI): domain Eukaryota; kingdom Metazoa; phylum Chordata; class Aves; order Passeriformes; family Passerellidae; genus Melospiza; species Melospiza georgiana. The sequence goes on along the minus strand of NC_080434.1, from coordinate 29,878,553 downwards.
CAGGCTTTTACTTAAAAGGTCCTTTTTGTAACTTCTCTGCTCAGACTAAAAGAGATTGTCCAGGTCAACAGCTCTGCCAGACCAAAGGGGAGTCAATGTTGTGCAACCAGTTGTACCAGCAACCAGACATTTCTGGCGTACTTTAGTTTTTCAGGGTGTATTCAGAGACTTGCAGCAGGCCCTCACAGTCTGCATTCTCTTACCACATTCTTCGTACGCAGGACTCACAACATACCCGTAACCTCCATTTTCTCAGTGTTTTGCCACCAGAGCTGAGGGCACGTTGGTACTTGACGTCTTTAGAACCCAAGTGGTTCTAAATTTGATACAAAAATCAATATATACACACATACACACACATATATAAATATATATACATACATACAAGGAATACAGATACTTGAAAAATCTTGTTGTGAACAGATTTTCAGCCTGACTGTTCTCAAATGCATTGCTTCCTGAACACTAAATATTATACACAGTTTGAAATAGTGTAACAATTTATCATGGATGATTGCTGGGAGGATGGTACTGATACAATGAAGGTATGAAACATTAAATCACACTTAACTTTTATATCTATGAAAAAAGAGATGATTTTCATACCATGGTATGTTTATTGCTTTGAGACCTAGCCTGTTATTTATTAGGGTTTACTCTGTAGTTTTTAGAAATGGCAGACTATTACTATTGTGATTGCTCTTATTGCTAGAATCATGATGTATCCAAACTTCATACAGAGCAGTTTAAATCACGGGAAGAATGCACAGCATGGCTAAACAATTTTGAGGCGAACATAGCCCACAAATAACCCCTCTGCCATGTAGTACACTTTAGGAAACTTACCTTGAGTTTCTCAACTCTCCTATCCAAGATCAATCAATTAGAAATATGTGTCATAGCTGGTCTTCAAAAGCAACATTTTCGATAGACAGCAGTGGTTCATTACTGGAAATATAACCATCCTGACAACTAGAATATTAAACACTCAGAAGTTTGGATTATGAAAATATGATGGAAAACTTTTGGCTGGAAGGGACTTCTGGAACTGATCTCCTCCTCAAGGCAGGACTAACCTTAAGGTCTAGTCAGGCACTTCAGGATCTCAAGTAAGCAAATTTTGCTTTCTTCCCCTGCTCTCCAAACCTCCCAGAGGTAAAATGCATCTCTCTGTTCAGCATATATCCAGAAGAACCCAGTTTGGGTGCAGTTAGATGTGTCACTCCTACCTGCACTGCTAATATCAGCACAGCAGTAGTTTTACATATTAATAGGGCTGCCAACCTCTTTGAAGAGCCCACTTCCAATTGTGTGTGACATTTCCAAACACTACAAAACATCTCCACAGTGAGTCAATTCTTCTCTTTGCTTTTACTTTAAAATACAAATATCATCTGAATTAGCTGAGCTGTTTCTAAGCAGCAGACGCAGGAACAAGATTCCTGCTGAAAAACCCAGTACCCTCCTATAACTTCAGGGTAAGGACAAGAAGCTCTGTCAAAGAACAGCTTCTCTGTGCACTTTCTGTGCAGGTCCACCCACATTTGGTCAAAGGATGAGCTTTGTAAAAATTGTGATGGAATCCGCTCAGTGTGGACTTGCTATAGCCTTGAACAGACACTGCATGGAGCACGTCTGAAGCTCTCTGCTTTTCAGGAGAGCAGAAGCCAGCTGTGCATCAGGGTGGCATTTGGGCACGAGCAAGACAGGAGGTGACCCTCCACCAGTCCCTGCTCCCAAGTCCCTTGGTTCCAAGCCTTGGACCAGCCAGGTGGGCAGAGTGCAAGGGGCCAACAGCAAGAGATGAAACATGAGGACAGGAATGAGGTGGAAAAGACAAAGCAGGCAGAGAAATTTGCTAATGGCACTCACCACTACCAGTTCTGAGTGCTTTGCAAACATCAATGATTTCATTTTCACAGCATGCTGGAAACTGAGGTGACACTATTAACAACATTTTGAAAAAAAAAATCTAAAACGTGGGGAATAGTTCCAAAGTTTCTACTATTCTTGGTGTCTGTTCTGAGTCATTATTTGTTTTTCTCAGAGCATTTACCACTACATAATGTTTCAGGCATTCAGAGTTCATTACAGATGTAGCTGCTCATATGTCTGAAAACCAGAATTCATGGCCAAATGTCTGTAAAAGACTAAATTAAGGATAACCTGTGAAAAAATTGGTTTAAGCAACTATGCAATGTCCTAATGGGACTCTTTGGCAGAGCCAAACCAGAACCAGATCCCACAGCTCAGCTGAGGCTCCTTGTGCTCCAGACTTTCAAATACGCCTCCAGTTTCAGCTGGGCACCCTAGAAAAATCTATTGTGGGCTGGCTTAGAACAAGAAATTTGGGAGGATATGGGAAGATAATTGAAAAAGTTATGAGAGGATAACACTGCAGGAAATATTATTAAAATGTTGATGAATGTGCTTAGTCTCCCTTGCTGCTACACCATCCCACCCTTCGGTCTGAGTGGTGCCTCTACCTTACTCCAAGACAGGCACAACCCAGAGAGCTCTCAGTGACATTTTCCTGCTCCCATAATCCATCCAGAACAAACCTCTTGGGAGACGTTTTTCTTCCCTAGCCCACAATTAAGTGACTTCTTCTCTCCTGCCTCTTCCTGTTTATGCACTCCTGCTCCGCGGCGATTGGGCTCGGCACTGGAGCGTCACATCTCTCTGTACGGGATGGCCTCCTTCCTTCCCTGCCTCCCAAATCCTACTCCCTTAAACTTGCTTCTGTGCATCTTTAATTAGCACACTGCCAGCTTCAGGCACCACGACACTTTCTCCTGCTTAAATCCTCCTCAAAGTATGATCACGTTACCTTGCATATTACAAAGTATGGAAATGTTTAATGATGAAAAGCCCTTTTATTCTGTTGAACTTGATGAGATTTTCAATACCCTGCTGTGTTAAACCTCCATGTACACAGAGAAAAGCAACAAAGGTTTAGGAATGGAATAGTTCAGGCCACACTGTTGACATCTCAATTTGTTGGATTAGGGAAACAGCCTTGCACCTGCCCTGCATTCAGCACTACAAGGTTAACTCCAGTTTCAAGGCATTAGCTTGAATGCAAATAAAATATGTTTACTCAGTTAGGTTTGAACATGTGTTGCCTCAGTTGCCTGATAGCCTACCATGACATTTATACTTGTGGTGATTCTTTTTTTTTTTTTTTTTTTGTTCAAATACCAAAAAAAAAAAAAAGAAAGAAAAAAGAAAGCAGCAATAGAGTATGTTTGATTTTTCTTAGATTTGGACAGTGTTCAGATAAAACAACCCTATTTACTCCTGGATTTCTTATTGAACATTCCATTTCAGGAAATATTTTACATCAAGTTCACACTCTTTCAGGCGCAAAAGTGTTAGCCTGTGAGCTGGTGCCATCACTGAAAAATCCTTAATTCCTGATTTCTGATGATGATTTTGTAGGGATTTACTTACAGCAGCCATAGCCCATCCCAGCACTCTGCCTCTGCAGAACAGGATGCTGCCAGCTCTTTGTAGTCCACCAGAAGCAAAACTCAAAGGATGGTTCCTCTAAAAAACTTTGTCTGACAGATCCTCATACGTCATTTCTTGGCACCTATCTGTCAAATTATTTGGCAGTTCTCTCCATACGAATTGTAGCAGTTTAGCTGCAACAATTTCCAGATCAAAGCTGTCAATCACTCGGCAATTCCCACAAGGACATGCAAAAGGACCTGACAGGAAAATTAGTTAAAGCTGCAATAATCTAGAAGATGTGAAAAATATTTTTAAAAAATTAAAAAAAAAAGAAAGAAAAGAAAGATTTCCCGAATTATATGGATTGAAGTTCAATTACTGTTTTCCTTTGAACAATTTAAGACACTGAGCTATCATAGCCACTAGATCTGCAGGAAAAGATCTAGAAAGGGACTTGCAATTCATCTGTTTCCTTGGCATTCCCTTCCTTTCCAATTAAATATGCTTTTCTTTTCTTCACCATTATTGTGAGGAGGCAGTAAACTTCAGTCTAAATGAACATTTACATGAAAGTCAGAGCTCTCCAAGGCATCCACTGAAACTCCTTTAATACAATATTTGCTTTAATTTGATTTTTTCTCTTGCCAGTGGGAGAGTTTCAATCACATTTGGTATGATTTATAATTGTGCACCCCCTCATCCTGCAGCGGTCATTCCTTTCCTAAAACTGCATCACTTGACCAGAAAGAATTCCTTTTACAAGTAAACAGCTCAGCAATCAATACTGTCCACAGATGACAGTGAGCACAGTGCATTTTTTAATAGAGTCTCTCAAATGTCAGAAACCTTACTTTAATCTCCAAGAAATATAATCTGTTTACCTCACCTGCAGCCTCTTGGTTGTCTCCTTCAGGAAGACTGCTTTCTTGGGCTCACTGAATAATCTCTTCTACTTTATTTTATGAAAAACCCACCTTCATCAGACATACTTCAAGCAATCTTTACCTCCCTGGATAGGGGAATCATATTCTGTGATTCTCCTTTATTTATCTCTCCACTTCAAAATATGAAGCCACATACAAAGGGTTATGATGCGAGCATCTTCTTAAAGTTATTTAATCCTGCCTCCATGATATTGATATCACTTTGTTTTATTAAAATAATCTGCCACATGCTATTGGCACTGCCTCTCAAAGAAACAAATTCTTCTTCTAAAGAGGGAACCTTGACAAAATGTATTATTCAAAGTATTAAAAATTAGTATCTATCTGTATATATCTGTATTTATACAGATATATATCTTATATTTATTTAAGATATTTACACAGATATATATATATATCTTAGATTTATGTATTACTAATTTAAAAATTAGTATTTACCTTATATATATCTGTATTTATACAGATATCCTAAACTTTTACCAAACATAGAATGATGTGAAAAAAAAAAAAAAAAATAAAGGCTAAAATCAGCAGGAGAAAAGGAAAATTCTAATGATTTACAAAATAACTATTTTTTTCAATTACTAATCTATGCAATGACATGTCAAAGCACTACCATGATTGTTAGAATATGGAACCCAAAGCAAAAAAAATTGTTTATCTAAAACAAACACATACTCTGGGTTGGATTTTCTGTCCCCACCCTTAACTCCACATACTTTGTTGCATGTCTGCATGGCACTACATATCTGTACAATGATTTCAGTAAAGTAAGCACCTAGACATGTCTGCATGTGTACTTTCTGCTTAGCTATGTATGTATAGTTTTTTGCTTACTGATCAGACATATAACTGATGGAAAAATCAGAGCCTACATCCTTCTGCCCCTGTAGGTTCGTAGGATGTCAGGGTTTGGTTTTTGTGAGATTTCTCTATCTTGCAATCTGAAGCTCTTAACAAATCATTATTTATCACCTATTTCAGCTTCTTAGAGCTGTGGGAAAACCCAGGAGATTTCTGTATAGTTCTTTGGTTTCTTCTGGGGAACTTTGGGCTTTATTTCAGAAACAATGCACATTACGCAGCCCTGGGTCAGGTATTGCATCTGTGTTAATTGTTGGCTTAAAACTATTTCCCTGCCTACATTGCAAATGACAGCAGTCTTTCAAACCCTTTTTTCCTCTTCTTGATCCTAACAGAATATCCTTACAACAAAGACAGCAAATTTTGCATATGCATGTTGCATGAAAAAGAGCAATGTAGAGACAAGTTTCCTCCAGGAGAAGGACAAATGTGCGGTTCCTCAGGAGTTAACATAGCCTGCAAAATAAACTGATATGCATTTCTGTAATGTATGTACTCTAACTTGTTTTACTTGCTTTTAGAGTGGCTACAGTCCAGATGTGCATAAAGTATACATATATATTTATATACATATTTGTGCATGGTTGTTTCACTTGACTGTATTATTAAAGACAAGGCAGAAAACCACAAAGAAAACCTGCCAAGCACTGAGCTAGGGCAAGATTTGCAGCCTCTTGGGCCTGAGACACTCACACAAGGGGACATTCCCAAAGAAGCTGCAAACACATCATCAGCCAAACATTCTGTAAAGCAGAAATCCCCTGCACCGCTCAGGAAATCCTGCCAGCCTGCCACCGAACACCCAGAGCCACCAGCAGCCTGAGAGCTGAGTGAAACCTCTTCATGCCATGCCAGAGAAGCTCTTAACCCATGGTAACGTGGGGAAGGGCTAAAACCACTGCAGCCCCCTTCCTAGGGCCATGGCTTTTGGCTGGAGCACTTCAGCAGACAGAACTTACCAGTCACACCACAGAGGGTGAGAGTGAGACACTGAAATGCATCATCCCCAAATCAAAGTTGAGGATCCACAACACAACTGTGCATAGGCTGCTCAGAAATGAGTACTCACAGTGAATGCAAATGGACTAACACTGATATTAAGGGGAAAACCCAGAGAAGTGCTGTCTCCTAATCCTCTGGGCCACCCATTTGTCTGGTCACTCCCTGTCCTCCTAATGCACCCCGAAAGCTATCCTACCAAAACATTGGGATTTACCTTATAGCTTAAATCTAACCAAAACCCCATCAGACTTCTCACAATCCCAAAATTCCCCTTTTTCATCATCCTAATGAGGTGCAGTTCCTTGTTTCCAGATGTGGCACTGCCCTGAAAGCAGAAAGCCCCTAATGGGATCCATGCACAAACTTCCTTGCTCTGTGAGAATGTGTTGTTGCCTGACAGAAACTTCTGTGATGCATTTGATTGCCTCTATCAATGCCTTATCAATGCTTTCCTGTGGTGAGCAGCATTTTGAACAGTGCTCATGTCCATCTGTGAGCATTAGCTCTGTGGGAAAAATCTCCTGGTTGTTTTCTTATGGAAAACTCATAAAAAAAAGATATCCATTCGCCTGAACCAGGGCCACACCAGAATATTATTAACTTTAAATCCAACAAATAAAAATAGTGAGGGTGCACATCAATATCTGGAATCATATTTAATATTACGCTCTACCAAGCCCTGAAGAAACATCATTTTATGGCTAATGCTGCAGTGAACAAGGAGTAACACACTTGAAGGCAGAGGCTGTCATTTCCAGATGTGCTTTGGATAAGATTTGCAACATGAAAGTCTGAGTCTCCCTCTTCCTTTCAGCTCTTACAGAGGTGCAGGGAGCTGGGAAGCAGAGGCACAGGAGGATGGACTGAATTTGATGGACTCTCTTATCTGTCACCTCCAACTGAGGATTCTTTGAACTGCTCTCCCTACTGATTCATAACAACAGTGGAGCACCATGTCTTATTCTTCACCAAGGCTGCTGGGACATAGTGTTGGAGAGCCTCAAATCAAATGTTGGCTGTGAAGGAACCTTAGAAGAAACATCCTTCTCACTTCACGTGAGCCAATAAGGTTACCTCCCACCTGAGAACTGATATGTCTTTGCCAATTCTGAATCACCTTAATCGAAATAAACTTTTGGGATAACAATTGTGACTGTTTCCCCTCTGTTAAGGTGATACTGAAAAACTGCTTCCAGTTTCCTCCTGCCAATCTGCATCCCTGAAGCTGAGGACTCAGACCGAGCTAGAAGGAAATTATCAAAGGGATGCTTCAAATCTTGGTACTTCCCCAAGTATATTCATACACCTTAGCATACACCACTACTAAAACCTCCACCCAGACACAGATGGAAAGAGAAAATAACAGGCTTTTGTTTGGGTGCTTCAAATGTTTATTGTCTTCTTCATTCTGCTTTTTCAGCTTAAATTGTAGTCAGCTTATAATGTCATTACTGGTATGAAAACCATCCTGACAAGTGTTCCATGTACTCTATAAAGATGCCCATTAATTTACACCACATTTCCTTTTTGTTCTTAATTGCCCAAATACTTTGTGCATTTTATATACATGCTTTCTGGACTATGTGACACCAAATCTTCACTGTCTGTCAAAAGGAAATGCATTCTCCCTATTGCTGTAAGTATTAGAATTTCTCAGATCAGTCTGGATTACCTGCAAACTTTCCCTTTCACTCTTCAATTTATGGATCATCAAACTAGATGGGAAATTTTTTAGCACAGTATCTATTTTCATACACAAGGCAGGAGGTTGCATCATCTCTTTCATGAAGTATTCCAGTAATCTCTGGATTCATAAATTTCTTGCCCTTGTCAATTTGTCTCTTTGATTAGTCTTCTTTTTTATTGTAATCAGAACTGGCATGGGGAAGCACCTTAGGCTGTTTTGACCAATTATACCTTCAATCCTTGAAATCATCTTTTTGGCATGTCTGATTAAAATGGATCAATTAAAAAGGACATTTTGCTATTCCTTGACATGAACTCCTCACTTTTCAGTCCCATCTCATATTTTAGTTCCCAAGAGTTACGGCGCCATTAGAAGATTTTTTTTTTTCTGTAATCAAACTATGATAATTCTTTTTATAATGGTGCAATTATCTCCTCTCATCTGGTTTCACCTTAGCTAGCTCAGTGAGTCATAGACCTTTACATCTACTGCATCTACGCCCACTGATGATCAACAAGGAGCGACAGTCCCTGGGATTCATTTGCTCTCCGCAATGGATTTACAAGGAAGCACTTGCTTAGACACCCTTCAGTTCAAGATCTGAAATAAAAATGTGCAGGCAGAGTGTACTGCCTACTTCATGCATTCATTTTTTCAATGATACCCACTAAAAGAAGGTCTAATTCTTTCTCTCCTGATAGTGTAGAACATGTTACAATCACTATTGTTGTGGTTATATAAAAGTAGTATAAATAATGCAAATACAACCCAGCACCTCCAGTTGCTTAACTGTTCTGTGTTTCCTTTCAGTTGTCCTTTTCTTACAGAAAAGAGTAATGGTTAAGACTTGAAAAGTCCTGCAAGACTAGCACCACAGTGACAGGTGTCTTCTGCCTAGAGCAGGACTACAGCAACCAGATTAAAAGGATCAGTGCCTGCTCTTACATTTGGAAGTAGTCATGTCTTCCATGCATCTGTTGAACACAAAAGATTTCTGATAGGCTCATGTTTTCAATTTTAAGTCACGCGTAGAGGACATAAATGAACCATGCCAAGAGAAATTCTTGTTTGCTAAACCCTCTATAAGTCCTGCCCTGGAACAACTTTGACTCTGAAACAAGATTTCCTTTGAGTTCTGGCTGATCTTCCTTTGAAAATCTTGAGGAGGTACATAATTTCTACCCCATAAGTGTCTAGCCAGGGCTGAGAATAGAATACAAAATGAATAAATAACAAAAAAAATTTATGAAATTACCTTCATTTAGCCTCTTACGTGTTTACTTTACATATATCTATATGAAGGAAGGATTTTTTTTTTGGTCAGAATTCCTCATGAAAAGCAGAGTTCAAAGTGGTGAGGGCATGAACAACATGCACAGAAGCCAAAATGAAAATATGCATGTCACAAGAACTCATGCCAGAAATTCTTGCACATTCATGGAATGTGACTCTTCTGACCAGGTTTGAGCAGGCAGGGAAGGTAACGTCAATCTTCAGTGGCTGCTGCTAATCCACAAGGTAAAAGCCCCAACAGTATGGGGTTTCTAAACTCATTCCAATAATGAATCCATTCAAACAGAGCATGGAGCGTTTTCCTTCCCAGACAACAACCGAAAGTGTTGTAACTCTACGTCACTCGTGCTCAGGCAGCATTCCTGGGAAGGCCCTGGCTGAAAAGGAACCCTGGTCCTGCAATGGAAGGCGGTGATCTGTGATTTGGGAAGTAACAATCTTTGTACTTTGTAACCTTCTTGGTGGCCTGAGATAATCCCTGCAATCTCTTTGTTCCTCCACTCCCTGCCTATAAAATGCTGATAATGCTGCTCCTTTTTCTAGAACTCAGAAGAAACGGGTCTGTGTGGTACTTGGATGCTGCAGGTGCCAGGATTGCACAAGCACTGGTAGAGAGAGCAGCCTTTGTGGAAACCAAGCTGAGTTGGTTTAAACCAGAAGAGAATGAACCACAGCCAGACAATAGGGTTGACAAGAATACAGCTCTCACCTGTGAGTTACTAGGGACAAACCAACCCAATGTGCCAAAATTTCTGTCTCTCCTGGCTTGCGAGCCAAGTGCTGGTGAGTTCAGTGGGAAAATGCTGGAATGCATGACTTTTCATTACCAGATATTTAGTCTAGGGCAGAAAAATTCTGGTGTGACCTTGATCTCCAAAGCCAGGACAAGTTCTCAGAACACTGACTTATGGTTCCTTTTTTAACCAAACCTGTGTAAATCAGCATGCATCTGGCAAGGACCAACTCTCCATGTTGTGCAAGATCAACGGCCCAGGTGGGCCCAGGGGACACACTGAATGAGCTCCTGGAGCTGGATCATAGCCTACAAAGGAAGAGACAGTTCAATATATGAACAAAACCAACAAAATACATCCAGGGAAGCTTTAGGAAAGCTGTGCATCTTCCACCTAAATCAATAGATTTTTTTCCCCTTTTCTGTCTTGCGCATGTTTCTTCCTCATTCTCTTAGCTTCACAGCATTGCTCTTCTCAGTCTTTTCTTCACTGTACGCTTTGGGAAGAGCCCAGCCAAAATCTCTCTTCTCCAGGAAATACAGATTTTAAGAAATGCAGACAACAAAGGTTCTTCAAGTCTCAATATAAATTTGATCATGCAGGTTGATATCAAACAATCTAACATTGCATAATATCTGAGAGCAGGCAATTTCAGGATTATAGAAGAATCTGGAAAATTACATAAGAATTCTCCTTTTGCTGTAGGAGCTTTAAAGCCACACCTTCATTCAATCAGGAAGATAATTTCTTCTATGCAGCAAGTTTCAAATTCTGCTTATGACCTTGGTGTCATGACAATTTTGGTACTAACTTATTCCACACTTTAAGTATTGCTACTAGAACTGTGAATAATCATCAAAATTAACTAGCCTATAGACTGATTAAATAATTTCCTCCAATTTGCATTTGATATGTTTATTAAGTGCTGGAGGGTGCTATTTGCTCTTTTTACTGCTGTTAAACACTGTGTCTGGGTTTTTGGCACAGGTGCAGTACTATTATGGTTACTACAAAATTTTTATCAGATTACAGCGTGAGTTACCACTTGATACTGCAAAAATGCCAGTAGGTAGTAGATAAATATTAAGACACAATTAGCTGCCATGACCTTTTATTGCTTGGGAATTCATTAATATTGATATAAGGCTCCTTTCTGTGGCAATGACAATTATTTTTAAAAGTTACATAGTCTTACAAGAAATAGTGCAAGAGAGAAGCTGACTATAAACAATGTAAGCACGTGGCAATATTAAAGCTCCAAAAAATACAAAGTACTGCCCATGTGTTATTCTTTATGCTTTCTTTGTCCTGCCACTGTCTACAAGACCTATTATCCACAGCAAGCAACTCCCTGTGGGATGTTTTTATTTTGAAGCAGATGAAACTATTGGTGCTAATAGTCAATAAAAACTGTGATTTGAAATGTATTGGAAATAGATGTTTTTAAATGCACGTCTTGGCCCTTTGCACAAGCAAGTGGTTGCTAATGCCAATGTGCATTAGAAATGCACTTGTACTATACTTAGATGTGGTTCAACCACAGTTACAACAGGTCCATTAAAGAGCATTAAAAAAAGGGGGGGAAAAAGGTAGAAAAGAAAAAATACAGGTTAAAAGGGAACATGTTCTGTTGCTCAGCTAAAGGTTTTCTCTATAATTAGAAAACAAAATTGTTCAAAATTAGACTAAAGAGGTAAAATATTGATATCTTGGAGAACATAAACATACCATACAGAAAACATGCTTACTTACAGTCTTGTAAAAACTTCTAAAAATTTTCAGCATGGCTTGGGAAACTAGCTTTAACACAATTAACTGGCAAGTCAGAGAAGACTGTGGACTCCTCTCTTGGAAGGCTCATGTCTGTTGGTCAGGGAAAGTAAACTCTCACCTGCCATCCCCAATGTTTTCCCAGTGTCTTCCCAAACTACTTCTGACCAGCTGCAAATCTCCAGTAATCAAACCCACAAGAGCCAAATGGCACAAAAATTAAATCTACGGTGAGTAATGTCGGGTAAAGGAATAATATGTGTGACCATGTGATTGCCTGCATTCCTGGGCTGGAGCTGGAGAGAAGTGGGAAATGCCCAGCTGCCTTAGTTGGAACCGGCTCAAAACTTCATCCGCTTTGGTTCAGTTCTCAAAATAGGGCACATGACCTCTAAGTGAGACAGTACAGTAGGCTGCTTTTACACCACATCGCTGCTCCTGCAGCCCCTAATACCAATTCACTCACTTCTCCAAGCACTGGAGGAGGTACAATTTGACACTTGCCGAGTCCCAGCGTTATTTTGTTTTGTAATGCATTATCCATGGCAAATTTGCCCCTATCTTTAGGAACAGAGATGACATCTGCTGCAAGAGTGCCCTAACACTTGTCTGTCTGCTGCTTTCAGTGTCATGTGTGTGACATGAGTTAACCTCACAGAAAATCTAATAGCAGGGAAGAGAACCGCTCATTGGAGGTGTCCGTGCTGCTCCTCTTGACCTACTTGGAAAACTATGACTCGACTCTTTGCGGCTTCCCCCATCGCACACAGCTGCAGAAGGCAGCAAAACAGGACCACTTTTAACCAGATCTGAAATGTGCTATATATACATTTGTATGCCTTTGAATAACATTACTTCCAAAGCCCTGTTACTTTATCAAGCCCCCTACACATGCCCCTTTTTCTTTCCCCCATGGAATTGGCATAATGAGAAAATATAGCCTTTTCTCTTCGCAGATAAAGATCCAAATTGCATTTTGTAATCTGACAACTATGTAGTCTGATTTTTTAAAATAAAACAGATAAACTCCCCTTCTTGTTCAAGATGGGATCGTATTTGTTAGTGACAGCTGTTAAAATGCTGCTAAAAATAGATATAGTGTCAACCACTAAAAAGCTAAGTGCTCCTGTGAACCACAAACAGAAAACAAATGAGGTTTCTACTGAATTTGTGGAAAAACTGTGAGCATCTTGCACATACCGTGAAAGGTACTTTATTCTTCCAGCAGCCATCTCTGTCTGCATCACAGGGGAAAGGGAGGGGATCAAATATTTGGTACTAAGGCAGTAGATTGGTATAGTCCCTCAATTTTATTTTCTATCTCCATTTTGCTCTTAAAAATACAATAAAAAAAATGATGCAACACAAAGACTGAGGCTACATCCAAACATTTAAAATGCCTTTTTCATTTACAACTTTGCCCCCCCCCCCCAAAAAAAAATCAAGAAAAGTAAAACAAAAAAAGTGCAATCAAAGAGCCAAATACACTGTAATTCTTAATTAATAAAAAATTTTTGTTCTGGCTATGCCAGTTATTGGGAGAGCTGACAGTGTGCTTGGATGCTTTTTGCATGGCTGTGACTCGCCGGGTTCCTTGCAGAGTTGCGTGGAACTTTGCTTTGGAATTGCAGCCTCCAGCCCATCCACGGTAGTTCTGTTCAATTAATAAATGAGCTGTATTCCAAACCAGATGTATGACACAAAATGAGTAAAAAGAGAGAGAACAGAATTGTTCACATTCGATGTTATAATACATCTCAGTAGGTTCCTCCTTTTTAGCTAGATTATGGCTAAAAATAGAGCACTAGTGTAGGCACAGTGAAATATGATTTGCTTCCAATAATACAGTAAACTAATTGTGAAATTAAGCTATTGAATGTGCTGTTATCTCCGAGTCTGGCCTCACCAGCACTTTCTGCTTCCCTGTTTAACATTTATCAAGTTACCCACAAACTTTGACGGATGCAAACAACAGCTGATAAAATATTGCCCTTTCCAAGGCCCCGATCCTACAGACTTCGGCACAAGTAAAATTCCCGGCGAGCAGCCCTTTCCCACATTTAAAGACTTGCATCGAGACTACTAAAATAGGGTCAAGACTTTCCTTCCTCCAATACCTAGGTTTTTTTCCCCTAAGATGTTTAAATGAAGAGACATTTAAAGCCCCGAACTCAAACATAATCAGTTCTAAAAGACCTTAGCCACAAGTGAAATATTATTTCAAAACCAGCATCGCTGTTAGCACCGATTTTCCTGTTAGTGTGCGGAACCGGGGCGGGCTTGCCCCAGCGCAGCCCCGCGAGTGCGGCGCGGATGCTCCCGCGGCTTGCCCGTATCCCGGGACACAAGGGCACGCTGGGGGGCAGCGGGGACCGGCTCCCCCCGCCCGGCAGCGGCGGGGACGGGGGGATGGAAGGCGCAGGCCCGGCGGGGGGGAGCGCAGCCTCCTCCCGCCATCCCGTCCAGGGGCGCTCCGCTCCCCGCAGCCCGCCCGGGGGCCGAGCGGGGCGGTCGGAGCGCGGAGCGGAGCGGAGGGGAGGGGTGTTCCGCCGCCGCCAGGGCCGGGAGAGACGCTCCGCCTGGGGAAGGGCACGGGGAGACACTCCTCCTCCCCCGCCGCCCGCCCTCCTTCCCTTCCTCCGGCGGCTCCGCGAACCAGGAACCGCGGCGGCGGCGGGCTCCGTGCGTGAGAAACCCCGCGGCGCCGGGAGCCGCCGGGAGCCGCCGCGGCGGGCGGCGCGGGAGGGGCGGCGGGGGCGCCGCGGCCGCCGGGCGCTGCGAGGGGCCGGGCGGCACCGGAGGGGGCGGGGGGGAGGAAAAAGTTTACACCCTCGCCACTCTCCTCCCTCCTCTTCCTTGGTGGCGCAGATGGGAGTTTTACCTGGAATGACATAAGTTTGATTTTTTTTTTCGGGTTTGTTTTTTGGTTTTTTTTTTTTTTTTTTTGGAGGGTGTCTCTCTCCCTCCTTCCCTCTCCGCCCCCTCTTCTTTTCCCCCCCACCCCCAAAAAACCCCTTCCTCCTCCACCGGTGCTGGATCCACCCCCCGTTCCCCTCCGCCGGCGGGCGAGGGTGTGACCCGCGGGAACACCCACCCACCTAGGCGTCCATGGTGGGAGCTGTCCGCCGAGCCGAGCCGAGCCGAGCCGCGCCGCGGGCACCCCGCCGCCTGCCGCCGCAGCTCCCTCCCTCCCGCCGCCCGGCCGCGCTCCCGGTGCTTCCTCCGCGTACTTTTTTTTTTTTTTTTTTTTTTTTTCCCTCTCTACCCTGGGTGGCGGTGCGGGCTCCCGGATGGTTCGCTGCCAGTAGCCGGGGGCCGCGTCTCCTCCCCCCGCCGCGCCACCATGTCCTAGGGGAGGTGAGTGAGTGCAGCGCGGAGCCTTGCGCGGGGCGAGCAGCGGCGCGGGGGGCAGCGGGGCGGGTGTCCGACACACCGGCCGGCGTATCCAGGTCACGGCTAGTCCCGTCCCCATCCGTGAAAACTTCGCGGGAAGGACACGTCCATTGCTCGCCAGCGCCCGCGGGGAAGCGCGGCGGGGGTGGCGGCTGCTCCTCCGCGGGTCGCGCCGCGGGCGCTGGGAGCCGCCGCCTCGGCCCGTGAGTGTGGGTCGATATTTGGCAGAATAGGAAAACGAGAGGGGCACGTGACAGCCCAAATCCTGGGGATGTTGGCGCTTTCGCCGTGACTCTGGAATACCAACCCGCAGCAGCACACGCGGGGTCCCTGCGGGCGCGCACGGGCGATTGCGGGAGAAGGTGCGCGGTGCCCGGCGCTGCCGCTGCCCGGCGGGCTCAGCCTCCGGCCCCGCTCCCGGGGCACCGCTGTCACCCCGCGGGGCCGGGAGCTGTCCCCGCCGGGCCGTGGGGCGCACCTGGGGCCGGGAGCGGGGCTCTCAGGGGCCGCTGACCGGGGGCTGGGGGCGGTATTTAGCGAGCGAGTTGGGAGCGCATCGCCTGAAAGTTTGCTCGGCGGCTTTTTTCCCTTTCTTTCTTTCTTTTTTTTTTTTTTTTTTAAGGCTTGTCTGGGAAAGGGATATTCCTGCAGCCGGGACGCAGGCACCCAGGGGGACACTGGGGAATAGGAGGTGGCAGCAACCCCGGGGCCAGGGGTCGTTCCGGCGGCTCCTCTGGCTGGCGGGAGGCAGCGGGCGGGGCGCCCGGCGGGATGCGCGGCTGCCGCGGAGCGGAGCCAGCCCGGCGGGGAGCGGAGGACGAGTCCTTGAACCCTCCTGCGCTCCGCCGCCGTCGCTCCTCCGCTCCTTATTTTTTTTTACCCCCGTACGTTTTTCTTCTTTCTTTTTCCCCCTTCTACCTAATTACATTAATTTTTAAAAATTTCCCTGGTTAAATCGCCGCTGCATCGGCACGGTGCGCATTCATGCGCCGCTGACAGGCGGAAACCCCGGGCCGGCGGAGAGGCGATGCCCGGCCCTGCCGCCGGCGCGGCGCGGGCACCGGGCGGGGGCGGCCGCGCCCCGCGCACCTCACCTGTGCGCACGGTGCCGGGGCCGCCGCCCGGCCGGGGGCGCGGGGCGGTGCGCGGGGAGCCGCGGGCGGAGCGCGGGGCCGCCGGTCCCTGCGGCTTTAAGGAGATGCGTTTCCCAGGCTGTGTCGCAGCAACTTTGTATCAGTCATGTCGCCCGGCGGGTGAGTGACGGCGCCGCGCAGCCAATGGCGCGCCCGCCTGGCCCCGGCCGCGCCGCTCTCCGGGCCGCGCCCGCCAATCGCGGCGGGCGGCGGGCGGGACGTAAACTTGAACTTTATGTGGGCATGTGACATGTTTTTAAAGGACTTGGCACCTTTTGCCGTCCCCTCCCGGGTGCCGCTCCGTGTCACCGGGCGGCGCGGCGCGCCTCGGGCGGGCGGGCAGGCGGGGGAGGGGCGGGGGAGCCGCGCCGCCCGCCCTGCGCTCCGCGCCGCCCTGCGCTCCGCTCCGCGCCCCGCGCCCCGGGCTCGCCCCGCCGCAACAGGTAGCGGGGCCGGGCCGGCCGGGACACCGCTCCGCGCCCCGCACCGCGGCGGGAGGTGCTGCTGGCCGGGTGAGCCGGGGGGCTCGGCAGCGGGGCCCGGACCCTGCCGCCGTGAAGGGCGGGGAGCGGCGTCTGCACGGGAGGAAGCGCTGTTCTGCATCGCTCGGGGGGCGGGCGGCAGGAGGGGGCCGAAAGCGGGTTTGGGCTGTGGATCCCCCTCCCCCGCGGGCTCCTGGGAGGGAGGGAAGGGAGGGAGCGAGCTTCCGGACACTGCCGGGCCCCCCCACGCGTGACAGCCCGGGCTGCACCTGCG
Organism: Melospiza georgiana; assembly: GCF_028018845.1. NCBI lineage: Eukaryota > Metazoa > Chordata > Aves > Passeriformes > Passerellidae > Melospiza > Melospiza georgiana. Next base: position 29,861,521 of record NC_080434.1, on the reverse strand, counting down.
GGAAGGCCGCCTGGGCTGGCGGGGGGGACAGGGGTGCAGAGCGGTGGCTGCTCGCTGGGAGATGCGGGGATGCTCCTCGCAGCGGAGGGTGAATGGGGAAATCAGCGCTGCCTGCGCGGATGTTAACGCGCGGGGACGGGGGGGACCCGCGCCCGGCTCCGCTGGGTCCGGGGGCGGCCGTGCCGGGGCTCCCCGCGCCGCTCCCGTACCCGGGAGAAAGGGGGGAAACCACAGCCCAGCCGCGAAACTCAGGTCCCCCGGGCAGTCTTGTGTCAGCGGGGTGGCTGTCAGGCAGTGAAACTTTAAGGAAATTTGGTTTACAAACACCGAGAATTAAGAAGTGGGTGGCTGCTTGAACCACCAGTTTATTTTTTTTTTTTTTTTTTTGTGAAGCTGGGCTTACTTCAGATTTCCCCGTATCTAGGTGACCTTTTGGTTGCAGGGATACCAGGTACCATTTGATTTTTTATTTGGCTGTTGCTGCGAGACTAGTTTCATGCCTAATTGATCGGAGATTTGTGCTGCGGAGGGCTGCGTTTGTTGATATGTTTGGGGTGAAATGTAAAACTAGATGTGTTTAGGGTGAAATATACAACTAGATGTGTTTGGGGTGAAATATACAACTAGGTATGTTGGGGTGAAATATACAACTAGGTATGTTTGGGGTGAAATATACATCTAGCAATGTCTCGGTAGTTCTTCAGAGAGGGAGTCTGGATATGCTGCTGTGCTCACAATGTCTCTTACTTTTGTTAAGTGTCAGGTAGAGATGATCTTGGTTCCAGTATGTAACTGTGCTGAGCTTTAGTTGTGGGTGTCCGTGGATGTTGTAGCCCCCAGTCAGATTTGTTTAGTGAAAGTTAGTAAAAAGGCATGTGTGTGCAGTCGGTGAAGTGTGGATTCCGTGGATAGATGTGCTAGTCAAGTTGTAATAAGTTCTGCCCAAAAGAACAAAACCAAACCCTAATGCTACCAGTATCCCCTGAGATTATTAATTTGATTCTGGTATCCACCGAGGCACTTGGAGGTGACAGAAACCATCACTTGCAGAAATTCTGTTTGCTACTGCACTCTCCCTAGTTCATAGCTCTCGTTTTAAACTGAACTTGTATTAGGCCACAGATAATCTCTGCTGCTTTTTGATCCTCTCAGATATATTTACCAGCCTTTGCAAGTGCAGGATCAGGGCATTTTCTACTTTATTTTCCTTTGTGTGACTCAGATTTTTATTTGCTGAAGTTTCAGAGTATCTCGGCTGTTGATTGTACATGAAGTTTGGATTTTACTGCTGTGGGAGAAGTCCCTACAATGCTCAAACACTGTTGTAATGTTAGGCCTGCAACAGAGATTTCCTGGCATGCAGTGGTTCTGCTGGTATTTCTGAGAGTTAAAATTAACTTACATCCTAATTTTAAGCCTTAACTAAGTTTCCTGGTTTTCAGAAATGCGGGTCACTCACAGCTGCAATTGATTTCTCTAGGATTTAGGCTTGCTCAGCACTTAAATCAAGGGTAGGTGATTATCTGGGAGTGACTTTATGTGGAATTAGGCACTTCTGTCTGAAAATTTTATACTATAGGAATGTGATTAAATGTACATGATGATGTGAGACATAATTCTGGGTTCTAATAAAATTTGTGCTTGAGGGAAATGTAAGCATTGGGCTATAGTTCCAATTAACTAAGGGCAAAGAAGTATTCAAGTCATTCAGTTTGCGGGTTTTTTTTTGTTTTGTTTTTGTTATTTTGCTCAAAATAGCTTAGTTAAGAAGTGTTAAGTAAAGGGGTAGAACACTAAATTAAATATTGGAAAATGAATACATTAAGAAAAGAAAAAAATATTTGCATAATATTGATATTGTCAATATTGGCTCTTGAGTTTCTGCAGTTCTAATGATACTATGAGCCAAATCCTTAAAAAATAATTGTTGTTACTTATATGTTGGTTTTCAGATTGTTAGAGACGGGGTCATGATTATGCTCCTTACATTGTGAAAGTGACATGTGGGATGGGAGGGGTTTTTTTAGGGTCCATTTTAGAGCAAGGTTTACTTTGCTTTATATATTCCTCTTGCTGGCTGCCATGGAAGTTTGCAGAATTGGCAGAGTTATGGATCCATTTAACAGCCATGCATTCCCACCTAGTCTGATCCCCTTCCTCTGTGGCAGGAATGTTTCCTACTGATCTGCTGTCCTCCTTGTCTCCCCACACCTTCATGTCTCCTTGGGAGGTTGTACGAGAAGTTTGTGTGGCTGGGAAGGGGCGAGTCAGCTGTCAGCCCCTCAGAACCACTGCTTCCCTCTAAAGCATCCTGGGTTAGGCTGAATAGTGAGGATGATGAAATCTCTTTAAAACAGCAGTCTCCCTTGCTTTGTTGTCCCTGTAACATGGCAGTGGAAGGTCCTTGGAGGAGCAGAGCTCCTCCAAGCTCTGTAATGAGCAATTTCCACTGAGTTTTCATCCTGCCTGCCACCAGCGTGTCCTTTCAGGACCTCTCTGGATCCCCTCCTTCCTTACTCCCCTTTCTCTTTTTTAGGTGAGGGACGGCCCCTGGTACAGCTGGCCCTGTCCATGGGGCTATGGCCAGCGAGGGTGGGCGGTTTGCTGACATTGCCAAGCCATTCCTTTTGGGGCAGGGCTGGGAGCAATAATTTGGGTGTTCCCCAACTGCTGAGCTGTTTTCTCCCTGAGCCCATAGGGCTGTCATATCCATGAGACCTTTCCCTCGGTTTGATTGAAATTGGACAAATGGTTGAGAGATGATGGATGGGGCAGGGAAATGGGACTGGCAGGCAGAGCGAGAGAGGAGGATAGACAGAGAAAGCGGATACGCCTTGTTTTCCTTAGGAAATTAGGAAATTTCCTTAGGAAGTCACACTGTCCTGTCATTAATTTTACTTTTTTATATATGTCTTTGCTAGTTATGGAGACAAAAGGATACCACAGCTACCCAGAAGGCTTAGATATGGAGAGACGGTGGGGTCAAGTTTCTCAGTCTGTGGAGTATTCTTCCATAGGTGCTGGAGAGCAGACTGATGACAGTAACTACATGGAGATTGTAAACGTCAGCTGCGCCGCCGGCACTTTCGCAAACAGCAGCGCTCAAGGAAACGGCAAAGAAAAACCTGAGCTACTCTCCTGCCTGCAGCAAGACAACAGCCAGCCTGGCCTCCTGCGCTCTGACATCAAAACCGAAACAGAGTCCAAGGAGCTGTCGGCAACGGTGGCCGAATCCATGGGTTTGTACATGGATTCGATACGAGACGCCGATTACCACTACGATCAGCAGAACCAGGGGAGCCCAGGAAAGATATACCAGAACGTGGAGCAGCTGGTGAAGCTCTACAAGGAGAATGGCCATTGCTCCTCTCCCCTCCACAGTGCCAGCAGGCCCTTGAGGTCTCTGATGTCGGACTCTGGGAGCGCTGTGAACGGCGGTGCCATGCACACGATTGTCAAAAGCCCCATCATGTGTCAAGAGAAAAGCCCCTCAGGCTGCAGCCCTCAGAACATGGCCTCTTCAGTGTGTAGTCCTGCGGGAGTTAACTCCATGTCCTCAACCACCGCTGGCTTTGGGAATTTTGCCATGCACAGCCCCATGGGGCAGGGCACCCCTCTGTCGCGCTCGCCCAACGTTGAGAGCCGCGGCTCCATGCTGCACAGCCCCGCGCACGTCAGCAACGTCGGCTCTCCGCTTTCCAGCCCTATCAGTAGCATGAAGTCGCCGATCTCCAGCCCTCCCAGCCACTGCAGCGTGAAATCTCCCGTCTCGAGTCCCAACAATATCACTATGCGATCTTCTGTGTCCAGTCCTGCAAACCTGAACTCCAGGAGCTCCATTGCCAGCCCTTCCAATGCCAATAACAGGTCCACGCGTTCTAGTCCAGCGGTTAGCACTGTGGGATCATCCATCTGTAGCCCCGTTAACAACTCCATAGGGTTCCCGCCTTCCGGCACGCCAGTGGGGCCTAGCAGAAGCCAAGACACCGTTCCCAGTCCAGAAACAAAAGACAAGGGTGCTCAAGAACTCACGTTTCCTAAGATGGAGGAAATGGAGAACGCCATCTCCAACAACAGCCAGATGAACCTTGTTCAGTTCATAAAGCCCGAGCCAGACGGGTCCTTTGGCAGCGCCTGCATTGGCGACAGCGGCAGCAGCAAAATAAACTCAGATTCTCCCTTTCCAGTACCAGTGAAGCAAGAGTCGGCCAAACATCCTTGTTCTGGTGCCTCCTTTAAAGGGAATCAAACAGTAAATCCTTTCCCATTTACAGATGGCTCGTATTTTTCTTTTATGGATGACAAAGACTATTACTCTCTTTCTGGGATTTTAGGACCACCTGTTTCTTCATTCGATGGAAATTGTGAAGGTAGCAGTTTTCCAAATCCAGGCCTACGTGTGGGGATTAAGCAGGAGCCTGACGATGGCAGCTATTACCAAGAGAACAGTATACCATCCTCTGCCATTGTGGGGGTAAATTCAGGTGGACAGTCATTTCACTACAGGATCGGTGCCCAGGGCACGATATCCTTGTCGCGGCCGGTGGCTCGAGAGCAGACATTTCAGCACTTGAGCTCCTTCCCTGCTGTCAGCACGCTCGTGGAGACCTGGAAGTCGCATTCGGAGTTGGCATCCAGAAGAGGTGATGGGTATCCAGTTCTAGAGTACATTCCAGAAAATGTGTCCAGGTGAGCTGGCAAATTGCCACTTTTTTTTTTTTAAATCTCCTTATTTTTTTCTTTCTTCCCCTGCATTAAACAAACAACGCGTGAATTATAATGAGGACCAGGGTGGTATTCCTCAGTCTGATGCATAATTCTTTGTTTGAGTTTCCATTATTATTAGATTTGTGGCTATCTTGCTGTATTTTACTCTGCCTTTAATGAAAGCGAAGTGCTGGCTTTAATATTTAAGAAGAACATATTGTATTCTGTTGTTATTAGGTTTGAAGGTATGGCTTTAGTATGTTTATGAGCTCTTACTACTACAAATGTTGTTTTTCCTATAATGAGAGCTTAGTAAAATTGCTCTCTTGTGTCCTATAATGGTTATTTTTTTCTTAGCTAGTGCTTGAATGTGTTGTACCTCAGATGAAATGTTGAGATGAGGATAAGAAAATGGTAGTGTCAGTAATCTGTTTTTGTGAAGAAGCATGGTTCTGTGTTTGCAGTGGACTTTAACTGGTTAAGTTTAAAAAACAACTTTGCAAGCCTGTGGCAACATATTATTTCTGTATTTTAACTGTAGGAACATTTGGTTTATATATATAGAAAAATGCCTCCAGAAGGAGGAGAGCTGTTAAAACTTGATGCATTTGAAAGGGAGAAATGGATAAACTGATCCCCTCACTTCTGGTGGAAGAGAAATGAGCAAGTGTCATCTGAATTTGGCTTTCTTGGCTGATCTGTGGCAGCATGTCCTTCTTCTAGAGGTGTCCTTGAGTTGTGTGAGGGATGCCTACTTTCCTAAACCACCTAGTTGCAGAGTCAATAGTGCATGTTCTGAAGCACCTCTGACAGCATGCCTGAGTTCAAATGGTTGCACAGCACACCCTTGTACCCAGCAGGCTGACCCAAGGCTTGTGCCAAAGCTCAAATAGCCAGTGACAGATTGGCATTTACCTTTCTCAAGTGGTTTTTCTTGCTCATCACGAGCTATGCAGCTGCCCTCAGTGAATGAAGCATCTGCCTTATTCTTGGCGTGGGGTTAGGAGGATGCGTGGTGTTTTCCATATTTGTATGATACTACAGATTTCTGAAAATAGTGTTGCAGTGAAAAATATAATATCTAAAATACTGGTGCTTTTCAGGAGGGAAATCAGCCCATCTACCTATAAGGAGGGAAAAAAAACCAAACCTGTTTTCATGTTACTGTCAGTTCTGTCCAGCAGTGCTGCAATCTCTCTATCATTTTGTAGGCCATACTTCACTTTTTCTTTGGCCATTTCTAATATGGTTTTGAAAAAGAATGCACTTTTTAATATACTCAGCTTGAAAGGGCTGTGTCCTACCATCATGCTGAACTTTGCATGTGGCTGGATATTTGTTACCATCCAGTCTTGGCTTAAATGTACTTTCTTAGATTAAGGAAGATGGAGTCACTGTTCCTTAGTTATTTTACCTGATGAAATTTTCATAAATTGCATTATTTATATAGTGAGAAAAGTTCACCAGAAGACTGATGGAATGGCTGAATACAAAGACCCAATATTTTACTGCCTTTGTGGTTGAGCACTGTTGCTTGGACAGGTAGCTCCTGCCAGCTGTGAGAACTCTGGTGTGACTTAATGCTTGCACTGAGTCAAGGCTGTCATCCATTGCAAGGACAATAAACAAGGAAATAATGCAGGAAGGAACAAGGTTGCCATCAATAGTTGTGTTTGGAGTGACAGTTTCTTATAAGGCTTTTAAAGGAGTCTCCTGATCTGACATTAGTCCAATATAGCTCTAGATCAGTACATGTAATCAGGTTTGATGATGACAGAGGCTTGGTGCACTTTCCTGTCTTTGTTTATCCAAGCTGTATCTCTGTAGGATTTGCAGGTGAGTGTAGCTGCCACTCTGCAGGATTGGAATTCTGAAATGTTTGGTGCTCAGAGCTGTTACGTGTGGAATTTTGTTCAGGTGATGGAGATCTGCGGGGTTGCGACACTCCAGGCATCCTGATCTGTACTCCAGATTAGGACATGTGTCATCATTTCAAATCTCAGAACCAACCCCATTATTTAACCAAATGTTGCTCTTAATCTGGCTGGTGATGGCTCTATGCCAACAGTGCAGCCAGGGACCTGTGCAAAGCCCTTAAAATTTTCAAGGTAAATTCGTGCAGAGATCTTTTTGGCAGTGCAGATTTGAGTGCAGAAGTGCCTGCTGAGATATTTGTCTGCTGGTGAGACAAGTCATAAAGCCTCCATATAAGATGTCACACATGTAAAAGCTCAGCCTTGCTATTGAACCTCAGACTGATCTTTATTTTTTCTCTTCGTTTCTGTGCTGTCTTGCAGCTAGAACAGAGGAAATCATGCTCAGATTAGTTGGTGCTCTGAGGTGTTGTAATAAAACATGCATAGCTTAAAACCATGCCAGACCCAACATCCCAAGCAGGGTTGGTTTCAGCTGTCCCATATCCATGTGGCATGGGGATTGCAAAATGCCTCTTCTTTCGTGTCATCAGAACAGCAGCATCACACCTCTGTCCTCGATATCTAAACCAGATCCTTGCTATTTCCAGATTTTTTTCTGATGTGCCAGTCATATCAGGCATCACACATTTTGCAGACTTTACAGCACGTGATTAACCCTTCAAAGTTTGCAATATTTTGAAGTTTCTGGTAGTCTAAGTCTTGGTGGTTTTTTTTGGCTTGCAGTATAAAGGGCTGCAAGCAAAGAATAAGGTGAAGGAAAAAATAGGCTGCATGGTTCTCTAAAGCCAGTAGATGACCAGCATGGAATATGTCTTGTTTTAGCAGCATTATTTTCTGAACCCTGATGTCATACCCTTTCTGAACTGCCTCAGACTTGCAGCTTACATGGTGAAAGGGAGTGGATGGCCAAAAGAACATGACTTTGACTTTTCATATTTATAATGAATCTTAAGAATATTGCTGTTAAAAAAAATCATATTAGAGTGTTCCCTTTCTTGAATCAGTGGTAGTGCCTAATAACCATAGTTGAGGCATTTAAAATGCCTTGCCTACCTTGTTGACATTGCCAATCACCCACTGCCAACTAGAACATTTCTCTTTTTTTCCTCCAGTTACTTTTATTAGATGTGCACAGTTGTGGTTCTTTTTAAGTTAGTTGATAGTAACTTTTTTATAACATTGCAGATTGTGGTGTTTGGGGAATGAGAGCCTCTTAAGGAAAACCAAATTGCCTTATTCTCTTTTAAATATTTTTCTTCTGCTAATATGCATGCAGAACATGTCTTTGTTTTTGAAAGATTTTACATTTGTAATTTTTAATAAAGGGTGAATCATACTTGTCTAGCTGCATGTATAGATTCCTCCTTCCACAAATGGCATTTCTAAGAAATACTGGTTTCTAAACTAAATAATAACTAAGTGGGCTTGAAAAAGAAGGTATGTGCAATTGTGTGATGTCATTGATGAAAACCTGCACAAAGAATCCAGATAAGATTTCACTATAGGGTGATCAGTGCTTGTCTGAATCAGGGTGCTACCCTAAGCCCCATGATTGTGCCAATTTTGTGATTTTCAAAATGGCCTATGAAAATGTCATGGCTGCTTAAAACAACAGTAAAAATTGAGGAGAATGACCTTTCTGCTGCATTCGCTCTTACCTAAAGCTTGTTGTGCAAATGTGCCTTTTCCCACTAATTTCCATATTAACTCGTGTGTACACACATGTAATTGCTTTTCTCAGTGCTTGTGGTGGAAACAGAGGGCTGATACTCCCTCCTACTGTCATTTCTTCCTGGCAACTCCACTGGCATAGTCCAGTGTGGGAGGAATTCACAAAGTTTGATGTGCTATTCAGAAAGTTTAGTGTTTTAATATGAATTGCATATGTTTATCTATAATAGTGTTTCAATAAATTTTTGATCAGACATTGATAGTATTTTAGGGATGCCTTATACCTGTCTGTTCCTGAGCCATTCACATGTGTCAGGATTTATTTCTTAGATAATACTTGAAAATGCCCCCCAAAAAAGCCATCCCACCCACCCTAAAACCAGAAGGCAACCCAACAGCATAATCCTGATTTATCTGTAGCCATTACTGGCTCGAATTGATTCTGGTTAAAATCTGATTTCAGGCTATTGCAAGTATTTTTGTAAATAAACTTTTATGTTAAATATTATCTAGAATAGTCACTTATCAGAATTATACCTGCCAGAAAGATAAAGGTCTGGTAAATATTATTTTTAGAATTTATGAATGGCCTTGACCTCTGTTTGCTGATGGACTTTATGAGAAAAGGACTTTGCTGTTAAAATATTCTCCATGCTTGGCAGGACTGTGTTCCCTTTTATCTTCCCAAAAATTTACTGTGCAAACCTTTTTCAGAAATGATTCTGAAATAGCCTCAAATCTATATTTTTCCTTTATTTCAGTTTGAGAATGTATACTTGTTTTTGTAGGTTCTTGTATAATTTTGTATCGGTATTTAATGCAGCTTCGGGTATAGTCTTGACAAAGCTGAGACCTCTGCATATTCTTTATTTCTCGCTAAAGAAATTAGAAGTCTGTATTAATATGTCAGCCCAGGAGGCTGAAAGGTTCCCTTGGGCATACCAGCATGCATTGAACAGCTTTTTACTTTCTACAGCTTTCTTTGTTGTTATTTTGGTGAGAGTGCTGGGTTTTTGTATCGCTCTTTATTGAGAAGTTCAAAGTCTGTATAAAGTATTTTCCCTTAAAATATGTATGCAAATAATGGCTTATTTTCCCTTAAAATTATATATATCCATTGCCTCCTGTGCTGTGGCATAGGGAAGTCCACATTAATGGAAAATTGTGTTCCAGAGCTGGGTGGATCTTCCCCATCTGGGGAAATAAGAGCTCTGTTGTCAAGCTGGGTGCCAGGAGCTAGGGCTTGGTTGTTGCTTTGTGCAGCAGTAAATATAGTTGTGCATTTCCAAAATGTTTCAGGTTGATACCACTAAATTTTCCAGTACTTGGCTGTTGGAAATCAGTTTGCCATGTTTAATTCTGATAGTAGCTAATAGTTGTTGCCTAGTTTTTGTATCACTTTTGGCGATGTGGAATCTCACTATGGTAATCTTATTTTGATGGTTTTCTGAAAAACAGGAAGGTGGGGTCACCTTCAATGCACAGATTTTATAACAAGCAGAAGAAATTTTGATGGTGCATTTTCTGACAGTACGGATCAGTCCATTTTCATGAGAACTGGAAGACAGAAAATTATGAACTGTATAAAAAATGTTCCTGTCCTGTTATAGGTGATGTGTGTTGTAGCAAGGCAGGCAAGCACAGAGACTGCTGCAGCAGATTCAGTGCTCGTGCAGTACTCGTGTTGTCTGCAGAGGGAGTAAATTGTTAAGTTGTGGTCCAATAACCTGGCCTTACTCAACCAGCACTTAACATTAATGGAGCTACAACCTGCTGTGGAGTGCTCTGCCTGGCTGAATCAGATTGCCAGGTACTTATTGGTGCTCTGCTGATCCCAGGCTGGAGCACTGGCTGCCGTTGGGTGTCACTTGTAGCAGAACAATATATTATTTGCAGTGGGGAAAATACTCTGTTGGGCCATGCCTTGTCTGCTCTGATTCTGGCTTTGCCCTCTGGTTGGGCTTGTTGTATGTAAGAGCAAGATTGCGTTCCTGATCTGGTCCACTCTGAAGCTCCAAAGAACCGACAGGACGGTGAAACTTGGTGGGCAGTGTGATGTGATATGGACATGAGAACAAACTGAAGGGATGGAAAGGGAATGGAGCCTGTGCAATATCCCAAGTGCACCTTTCTGCTAAAAGTTAATGTATTGTCCAGCCATAATCCCAACACTCGTATTTTCCGGATGTAGTTTTAAGGTGTTTTCTCTATTTTAATTGTATGTATTGAGTCTTTGAACAGACTTGTAGGAGATGGAATTAATAATGGACTTGTTTTCACCAAAACTTCTTGGGGAACAATGGATTGCTGTGATTTGAGATTTAAGATCTCAGAGGTCAGAAAATACCACAGTTAAGGATGAATATAGAACCATAACTTGTTCTCTGGCAAATGTGTCTTAAAATATGGCTGTCTAAGAGTGATAAAAATGGTCCAACGAGGAAACTAAAAAGAGTGTGTGAAAAACAGGTATTAAATCCATCTAAGTTTAGTACTTTTATCAGTTTTTCACATGCAGCTGGTTGCTACACAGTGCCTGGTGCTCAGCATATGAATTACTTCGGTTGCAGTCTCTTCCGAGTGAGAGATCTGTGGAGAGGAAGAAAAAAGCAGCAGTGTTTCCATTGGGCGCAGTGGACCAGGTTCTCGCCGCGTTATTGGGCACGTCTGAATGCACCCTAAATAGACCATGGCACGGTGTGGCTGCTCGCTGCCCTGCCTGTGTCACCCGCAGCACAAGGTCACCGGCTGGGGGGCGATCCCACAGCCTCTCCTGCTGCAGCCACCTCGGCTTTGCTGACCTTGGAGGGAGGCACACGTTTTTGGCTTGGGCTGCAGGGGAAGGGCTCCCAGGTCAGGAAGTGCCTGTTTATCCATGGCAGCAGTTCCCAGTGCAGTTCCCTGCTCCGGTACCACTGCCGGCAAGAGGAGCGGCAGCATCTCCCCCTCTCTGCAGGGCTTGTGTGGGAGGAGGCACTCCCTCCTCAGACTTGGAGATGGGATTTCTGTGCATCCATGGCTTTCCCTTCAGAGACCCCGGGATTTTACAAAAACCTTGAGGGCTGGTTTGCTTTCAGGGCAAAATTTTCAAATAAACGGTCTCTTTAAATGGGAGACTTTTTGACCTTGTTTGGAGTTGGGTTTTTTTTTGGTTTGTTTTTGTTTTGTTTTGCACTGCGGTTTATTAATGTGGTTTATCACAGCTTAACAGTGTGTTTTCTGAAAGGAGGTGATTTAGGGGGGTTCTCTTTCCTTATTTTGCTGAAATCAGTGCTGAAAGGTTCAAAACACATCAAACAACGCTGCCCCCCCCGTCCCCCAATCCCACCCCAATCTCCTGAAACCCTCTCCCAAAACAACAAAAAAAGTGCAGAAAACCAAATCCATGCTGTTCATTCTGGATTCTGAAAGGTATAAGTAACACTGTTTGTATGTGAATAAGTATTTTTGCAAGATGCCATTTCTTTACTGAGTTCTATTATTGCAGAAGTTCCCACACTGCTGTGGTAGATCATGAAATAACTAGAATTTTATTTTTTATCTTAAACAGTGAATTAAGCACCTGCAATTACATTACAGTTTCTTATTAGTTGGTTGCTAAATTAAATTTCTCCAAATCTGTGATCTCTAAGCTGCATATTGGTTTCATGAACAAGCTGATAGCTTAAATTTCATATTTGGAGGTAGGGTTAGTTGGAGTTAATATGTAATGCTATTTTTTGAAAAGGAGAAAAATAAAAGTAGATTTTGGTTAGAATCTCTGAGCAGGAACAAAATCCAGTATTTGTGGATAATGGCTTATAGGAATTTGTATGTTCCTTCTAAGATGCATGAAAATGCTGCTGATTGTGGTTAGTGATAATAATAGATCAAAGAGTTACAGCCCTAAGGTTAAAAAGCAAATTTCAGACTAATTACTGAATGTTTCTGACAATTTTTCTATCACTTTGCTCATTTCCATCCTCTCTCCTAAACAATACTTTCTACTTGCATCTGGAGGTGAAATAACTTTTTTGAATGAGCTTTCAGGCTAAAATTTCTGCTGAGTACATGACTCATTTCTATTGTGCTTTTCATTGCATATCTGCCCTTGAGGGGTGTTACCCCAAAGAGTGGCAGCTTTATAAACTTATTCCATAGCAGTTAGATCTTTGGAAAAACAAACAAACAAACAAACAAAAAAGAAATAAAAATCTTCATATCAGCTTTAATAATGCTTTCTGAATCTTTTGGATTTGTGAGAATATCTTAATTCCTTATTTTTGTGTGTGTATGACCCTTTTGGGTGCATGCTCAGTCTTAAGTCTCCAAAACAAAGCAGTATTTTAGAGGTTTATTTTGGGTAGTGTAATCTATCAGTGGTCTGAGAACTTTTAATCAGAGGGCAGAATGGGGAATTCAGGAGTTTGTCCTGACCAGGATTTTGCTGAGAGCTGTAGGGTCTTGTCAGCATTTTTGGCAATGCTTTTCTGAATCCTGTGTTGTACTAAGATCGTTGTACAGTCCTGCAAAACCCTTTGTTTTCAGGGTTTGAAATCCCTTTATAGTGACTTTCTTTTGCCCACCAGCTCCTTTCCTGTACCTGGCTCGGAGGGTCAGGATGGCGCACGGGAGCTGTCCCAGTCGTGGCTCGGGAGTGCCCCGTGGAGATGGGAGCAGTCCTGAGCAAGGCAGTGCTCTGCTGCGTGCACTTAAACTCGAGCTCTGCCTCTCTCTGGGAGCTGCAGGGAAGGGGCAGGTGCTGAGCGTGGCTGGTGGGAGCAGGGCGCAGGGTGCCCGCTCCCTGCATCCCACATCCCGCGCCCCTGTCCCGCACCCCGCGGGCGGCTTGCGCAAGGAGCCGAGTGCGAGTGCCCCGGCAGGGAGCGCGTCACCTCACCCGCCCTGTCCCCGGCCAGAGCCGCGCTCCCCCAGCCCTGTGCCAGTGTGGTTTCACAACCAGCCGGCCCCGGTTTACTCTGGCAGCGTCTCACCTTGGAAAATCAATTGTGTTTGTGTCTTTAGCTCTCCCTTAGTGCTGCTGCAGGGAAGAGAGTGGGGAAGGGACTCTGCTTGCTGTTATAGAGTGAGTTGGCTTGGGAAGCAACATCCGAGATCGTCAGGTTCCAACCCCACCTTCAGCTAGACAAGGCTGCTGAGAGCCCCATCCAGCCTGGTCTTAAATGTTTCCAGGGTTGGGGCATCCACAGCTGCTCTGGGCAACCTGTGCCAGTGCCTCACCACCCTTCGAAGTAGAGAATTTTTCCAAATACCTAATCTAAATTAGGTGTTCCTAATATAACTCCTTCAGTTACAGCCATTACCCATTGTCCTATTGCCGTGTGCCCTTGTAAAAAGTCCCTTTCCAGCTTTTGCAGGTGATTCACCGCTTTCCCCACTCAAACAGTGCCTCTCGTCTGACAGGAGCAGTGCTGGAGGTGGGACGTGGTCTCATAGTCAAGTTTCATCAAAGTCACTGCCCTCAGACTGGGAAAGGGATTACTTCTGGAAGTGCCTTAAGGTGGAGGCATCATGAGAGCAACCTTTCTATTCCCTCAGGAGGCACGAGTTCAAATATGAGCTTCTCCAAAAGGTCGGAGATCTCACTTTTAGCATTGCTGAAGACTTGTCTCTAGAAACCTGTCATGCACTTCAGCGTTTTTGAAGACTGGAGTGCCAGGGACCTTGCAAATGAAGGTGGGTGGGAAATTTGCACAGTTTCCAGGCAGACTATCTGAGCTGTCAGCTTCATTATTTTGAACTAAATTAGATTTGTGCTAGAGAGTGCAGTATGCTGGAGCGGTTAGAAAGCTCTTCCTCTAATGGTAGCTTCAGAGCTACTTTGCTAGGTATAACTGTGTTAACTTCCAAACTCACGTGGATAAATTAAAATAATACAAAACAACTATCTTGCACAGGTGTGGATCCTGCTCTATGGGAAAACTCCCTGTTAAAACTCAGGAATTCCATTTGAAGACAATATAATTTAATGTTTGGTGTTTCTAAGGATCAAGGTCTGTTATTTTTTTATAGTTTGGTAGAAATTGAACACGTTGTCGTTTCTGGCCAGAGGATGCATGCTTCTGGACCACTGCACTCCTGCAGCTCCCTGAGCACCCTGAGCCCAGCAGGGAGAGAATACTCAGGGATGCTGCAGTGGAGGTCATTTTCCCCCATTTCCTAAGGATTGCCCCCCAGCTCGTAGCCCACTTGCTTGGATTTAGTCTACACCATGGGTTTGTTTTGTTATTTCCATTTTAGAATTGTTCAGTTTTGGGCACTAAGGCTTTCTAACGTTAATAATTAAAAACAAATATTAGCCAATAAATATTTTCAAGGATTAGAAAAAGTTACTAAACATGACTGGCTTGTTGAAGTTCTGCATTGAACCTTTGTTGCAGACTGCCCTGCTGGAAAATCCATCAAATAAACCCACATTGCTGCAGAATTACCTCTACAAACCCTGCTTTGCCCTACTCTTCCTTCAGATACGCAGTGGTAAAAGAGAATAATTCCAGTTGATACAATTAGGATTTTTAAATCCTTATTTTTAATCTGGATCCATATAAAGTAGCTGGAAGATGAACAAAGTGTGGGGGGTTAGACATGTCAGCTTCTGCTCAGTGTATGGAAGTAAATGTTGGAAGTGGTCCAGAGCTTTATGGCTGCTGCCAACTAATGACATAAGATAATGTTGCAGTGAAACAATGCATTTGATTTGCATTTGTTTCCCAACTAACCTTTCCAGTTCTTGGGACTGCTTGGAATTTATGTTTCTGGAGATGTGACAGTAAATAAAAGGAGATTGGGCATTGAAAACTGAGTGATTAAATATGCAGTAATGACAACTTCAAACTGCACATGCAGATAATGAGATAAAGAATGGTTACTCACTTCACATTAAACCTATTTGGTGGAAGAAGCAAAGAGGATGAGTGTCCTTTGGATGGCCATGTTATTTTAAAAAGGGAGAAAATTCAGAGGAGCTAATGAGTATAGAAATAGAAATTTAAAAAGTGAGTTGCTGATTTACTTTTTTTTAAAATTTCTGGAACTGAAATGTATCTATTATGGGTCTGCAAATTGTCCTGCATTTCTTTTCTAACATAAACAGGAGTTAACTGGGTGCAGAAGGCTAATAACAGAGTTTGTAGGTTTTGTTTACATTTTTATTAGGATCAAAAATGTGCTTTTGAAGCAAATCTTCCAGTTGCCACCATCTTCTGCCCTGTGGTTCACATCACTGGGCAGCTGAGGGGGAGCAATCAGATATTTCTGAGCCAGAAGGGAATGAAAAAAGCACTCCAAGGGGTACCCAGAGCATTCCAGCCTCAACTTCTGTCCATGGGACCCCACTGGAGCTGGCCTGAAGCACAACCCTTGTGACATCTATAACTGGATCCTCAGGACTGACCACTCCTCTCCATAGATCCCTTTTATGCCTGTAATATAAGTGCTGCTGGTATGTAATTGCATTTTCACCTGTGAGCTCAGGCATCTGTAATTGAGAAAAGATTCAGAGTTACAGGCAGAGGAAATTGTTGCACAGAAGAATCAGAGGCACTGTTTTCAGCAGATGTGTTTGTTCATAAGTTGTGACCAGAATGAGAAAAGTACCTACTTACTCACCCTTCACCACAATCTAGAAATTCTAAAAAAAAAGCTGAATTAAATCCTGGAAATAGGAAATGAAACTGAAGTGACAAATAGGCTGTATCTTTTTTTTTTTTTTTCATTAAGTGAATTTCACTTCTTTTCAGCTAGATAGGAATATTCTGATATTTATTATAATACTAATCTGTAAAGGCAAACAGAAATGTTTTGATTATAGGCAGCTGCCTTAAGTATTTACAAGCAGCTGTAACTTAGACAAACTAATTTAAGGACTTATAATTTTCATTTCAGGAAAAAAACCTACTTTGTGGATCAATAAATTCTTGTAAAGTAAACCTATTGATTTGCAGCTAATTGGATATTGTGGATGTCTGGTAAATTAATTTTAATATGAGGCTAACTGAGTTGACTAGGTGATGTATCAATGGTTGTAAATGACTTTGAGTCATTAAGTCTATTTATAAGGTAGCCACGGGAAAAAAAAAGAGTTAGAAACCTCTCTTAATTTCTAATAAATCAGCATTGTAATACCAGATCCAGATGATTTCTGAACTCACAAGAGGAGCTTCATGCTTTTCTTATCTTCATACCCTCTATACTGTGATTAACAAGATACTCCATGTCCTCCACTAATTGTTCCATGTCCTTCCACCTGTATTAGCCCTTTCCATGATCTCAAGATTCTTCAGGTTCTGCTTGCTTCAGCACAAACACCTGATATTGTGCTTATTAAAAGAAAGTCCTACGAAGGTTGTAGCAAGGTCCATGTTGCTGCACAGAAGCCTGTTCCTCCCTCTGCCAAGCTGCTGTTCCAAGCTGGAATGCTTCAAGGCACAAGGGGGTGGCAGCCCCAGCCATGGCTTTGGCAGCTGCAGGGGTCAGTAGGTGTTCATGGGGGCTTCTTTGCCCCAGTGCCAGCAGCATGGACACTTACAGTTCTTTCCACATTTTGCCTGAGGTATTTGAGGCTTGGAGCTTGGGTCTGACTCCATAGGGAGAGTTGCTACTGGTTGGGATATGTTTTGGCTTTTTTCCATCACGTGGCGTGCCCCAAACTCAGAGGTGATATTGATGTTGGCGTGACTTAAATCAGTAATTTAATACAAGGGAATGCAATTTTCATGCTCAGTGAAAAAAAAAAAAAAAAATCAGGACCAAATAGGACTGAGCTTGGGATCAGGAATGCAGGGCAGTAAGAAATATGATCTAATGGGAAAGAAGAGGATGATAGGAGCAAGGAAAATAGCAGGTATTGATGTGAGAGGATAGAAGCTCAGTGTAGTGCCCCAGGTACTAGGACAGCTTGTGCTTTTGTCTGACATGACTAAAAATTAAGAATATTCAGCATCTTATCACTTAGGATTACAAGAAATAGCTTTGACTGATTTACACAGATATATTTCATGGAATCTGTTTGAAAGGCAGCAGTAAATACACAAGTTTCCCATGTGTTGGTTTTGGTACAATCTACACTTTTTGTGATGTTTCATATGGGCAGATGAAAGTACCATATATCTCTGTACTAGACATGAGAACTGATGGTGAAAATTGTTAAATTATCCAGTGTTCACGAAAATGTAAAAATAATATACCGTTTTTAGAAGACTCTGCATTAACATTGTAGCTTTTTTAGAATTTAATTTTGCATAAAACCAAGGAAAATAACTTTGTTGCACTACTTGCAGTGTCGGAAATACCAATGCTGTTATGGGTCTCGTAAGGTAACTACGTACCCAACTCTTAATTATATTTCTTTATTGCATCAGGTCTGTGGATTAGGAAAGTGAGATGTCAAGAGTAAATTTAGAGTGGGACTTCTCCGCCAAGTCCCCAATGCTCCCACCAGTAGTTCAGTATGAATGAGTCTGTTTCTTTAAAGACTTGAAGTAAATATTGAGTAGGGTTTCCTAGCAACATTTGTAAGGTTAAGTAAAAATCAAACTTGCCAGGTGTTGCTTCCAGAGCACACTAGCCTTTCTATTTCAACACTTACACTTTCAGTACATTATCTGCAGTATGAAATGCTGAACAGGATCTGATATTATTGTAAATAGATAATTTTGCAGAATCATATGTCCAATATGTCCAGCTGCAACATTTTTCCCACTTTGGGACACAGTTTTTCTTTTGCTGTGTATTTTTATTGTACTTACACTAATGAAGACTAATCTTACTTGGCTTCTGCAAGTATTAGCTATAGATATGTGTGTGTGTGTTTTAAAAATACAATAATAAAGGCAATGTTTATGTCTGCTAAAAAAATGTTCTTATTTATTGTTTTTTTTTTTAATAGTAAACCAAGGAGTCATGTGTGTCCCAATTGGTCTCATGAGTTTGCACAGGTCTGAGGTACAGGCAGTAGAATCTCTTGCAGAAATCTTGATTTTTCTTCAGCTTTGATTTCTAGTGCTGGTGACAGGAGAGCAGATCAGCCCAAATACTTTGTAGAGTGACATAGAAGTAGAGTTTTCCTGTTATTTTAGTCTGCTCAGTAAATGCATGCTCTCTCTATAGGTGCCTTGGGATGTGTAAGAGGTGGATGTGCCTGTGGTGTGCCTGTTGGGGGTGGGATAGTTCCCCCTTGAGAAACACAGGAAGCTGGAATTTAGGTTAGCCCAGGGTAGATAGATAGACAGATAGATAACGGAGGGGAATAAGGAGTGGAAAAATTTGGTTGGCTGCTTCCAGTCCTAAGTTTTTGAGTCTATAAATAGAGTCTATCGGAATATTTCTAGTTAGTTCTGGGGAAAGTCAGCTGCTGTGCTGGGGATTGGCTGTGATCCCAGAATGAGGAGGGGAAGGAAAAAAAAAAAAAAAAAGATGATAGGAAGCCTATTGAAAATCTACCAACAGACACCAATGAAATTGAGAAATTGGAAGATGCTGTATTTGGGCTTCAGTTTATTTTTCTGCAGCTTCTCTCAGTGCTGGATGCTCTGCAGAGTGGCTCTCTCTGTGTGCTGCTGTGAGTTTCTGAGTCAGCCAAGCCCAGCAGGCCGGTCCAACCCACCAGGGTTCATAGTTCAGAAGCCAGAGCTAAAGCCCAATAGCAGGAATTAGCACGGAAGTACAAGGAAGCAGCATATTATCCTCCTTCCATGCTGCAGTGGTGAGCCTGAGCAGCCTGCCCTCTCTCTGGGTTAGATGCATTATGTAAAGGAAAATGGAGAAATGAAACCAAAAGCTGAATTTTCAGCTAATAAAATTAAGTTACTTTGTAAACTGTGACTTTTCCAAATAGAGATAGAAAGGTGTCGCTGATACTTTAGAGTGCAAAGTAGTTGAAGTATGTTATGATACCAGAAATAGACATTTAAGGGAGCCATGATGAGCTTTGCAAACAGTTGATATGCTTTCTAGGAAATGTAAATGACACACTTGAAAAATATTCTGAATTGAGATTCAAACATAATGTACAGCTAGAGTATAAATAGCTAGTAAATGTTAAAAATACAGTATTTTTAGAAAGTGCTTTAGTAACAGTAATAGATAACCTTTTAGCAAAAGTCCCTCTACCCTCCCTGCCCCCAGCCCTGTAACCAGAGAAGATGGTTCATATTGTAAGAGGAAAAAGTAGCTTTGGTCAAATAAACAGCATTATGTAGGTAAGCTGAACCAGAGTTCTCAGGGGAGCGTTTATTCACATGTCAGGGTTCATAGAGCTGAAATTATCTGAGCAGTAAATGAGCTTTTCCAGTGCTGAATTAATCCCAGAAAAGTCTGTGCTCACGTTGAAAGTAAAAATGTTCATGACAACGATTTTGCTGCTCAGGCTTTGCTGGCAACTCGTTTTTTCCTTTGTCATTTTTCAGGAATTGGAGAAAGGGGTTGTGTTTAATGTTTATGGCAGGAGGAGAAGGGATAGAGCAGTGTCAGTGTTTCCCCATAGGTGCATGCTCCCTTGATGTCCATTCATGTCATGTTCCAGTAAGCTGTTTGCTGCTTCCAGATTTTCTTCAATATTAGATAAGAAGGTCCTACCCATATTTAACTTGGGTTCTTTTTTTTTTTTTTAATTTTTTAATGAATGCATTTTTTTCATCTTTGTGTTTGTAATAAATCATAAAACTTATAATAAAGCAATTTTAGCTCTGCATCAGTAGGTGCCTCATTTTCTCTGTGTTTTCTGGAATAAAATCGTGCACTTAATGACTTTCTGAGCTCTCTTACTAAGCCTTTTTGATTATTTAAATGATAATAGCAGTAGAACCATTTTAGATGTTGTTGAGTTAAATGGACATGTATAGGTAAAAGTTTCATTGGACAAACAGAATAAGGTATTTTGTTGTTGAGGAAAGGTTGTTGATAAATACTTTGATTTTGATAGTTCTTGAAGATGATTGGGTAAAAAGGTAAAGAACTATATTTTTTTATCTCATTGGCATGTGGGAAAACAGCTCCTTAAAAAAAAAAAAACCAAAGAACTTCTTACCATTTGAATTACAGGGAGGAAAATATATCAGGAGATTGAAACCTGCCCTTGTGAGAGTTGATGACCATTCCCACTCACTTTCCATAGGGCCAGTACTATACCAGATGATCGCTGTGGGAATTAAAACTCCTAATTCATTGTGACCATGAATTTTGCCTTGAAGAAATGCTGAGAAACAACTTGTCTGTGGAGGGAGGAGGGGAAAATCATTCTGTGTATGGCCAAGGTAGATTTAATTTGCAATAATGCACTAAATTTGTGAAGACCTAACAGTATCAGCTATCTGTGTTGGACAGGCTCCAGGAATATTTCAGCTTGCAATTCCATTTTTCAAAAACTGAGAAATTGGAAACAGAAGATAAACAACACATTAATATTTTATTTCTTTTTGGGATAAAGTTCTGTCATGTGTTTGGAAACTTCATTGAAATATTGGTCTTGTTAGAAGAAGCAGCTCAGAATTGACATTAACTGTTCATTGTGCCACTTGTTAATTTGGATTTTGCAAACCAGTGTGATAAACTGATCTGGAATGAAACTGGAATAGAGTTCTAAAATTATGCTTGTAAATAGATCAGCGGATGTTTTGCCTCTTCCCAGAGCAGTACCTTTAAGATGTATGTTGCATACAGAAAAAACCCAACCAAAACCCAAACAAAGCCCCAAGACCCCTCCAAAAGTCAAAACAACTCTGGATTTAATGGGGAATTAGAATTCATATTTTCTGAAATAGCATCTGCTCAAAGTTTCAGAAGCAGGCAGAATTGTGTCTTTAGAGGGAGGATTTGATCTCGCATCAGTTAGAGTCCTGACAGCTTCTCCTGACACGTTGCTTGATGCATGGTCTGGCAGACGGGCTCCTGCATGGAACTTTTTTGCTTGCAGCAGTGGCCCCATTAAAATCAGTGGGACTGGCCACATAAAAAAGGCTGCTGCAGGTTGAAAGATTCCAGTGTCTCTAACTTACATCAACTGTTTTAGATTATGCTTTTTTCCTGAGTTGTTCTGGCACTTTGGTTCTTGTCATGCACAGCATGCCTCTTTTCACACTCCCAATGCCTGACTGTGATGGCTTGAATCCTTCATTATTTTGTGATTAATTGTAGAGATGCAAACATTATCAAATCAAAATACCCGAAAGGCCTCTTTTAAAGGATCAGCCTAGCTTTTTGATTGAGCTGCCCCACAAATTACTTATCTGGTGGCTGTGTGGTTTTTAACATCCTGCTAAATTTGGAACACGTCCATTAAATACTTTCTGCAATATCTGGGGAATAGAAAAGCTTGATAAGTTATTTCGTCCATTGCTTGGGTCAAGCCTTTAAAGAGATGGCATTGCTGTGTTGGATCCATTAAGCAGGAATTGGTGGGTGAGCAGGATCGTGGTTTGTGATTGCATTTGGGTGTTCAGTGCAGATTTCCAAGTGCTAGAAGTCCAATTTTTGTCTTTCTAATACATGTAAACTCATAAGCTGCAATAGCTACTGTACAGGAGAAATTGTGATGCAGGTGAGAAATAGCACAGCAAGGAGAACGCTTTGCATTAGCTCTTTTGTGCATTGCTACATGTGGTGTTTTTTTAAAACAGATTTTATCCCTTGGGATCTAATAAAAGGCTGGAGAGTTATTTGGTTTATAAACCTATGTGGTATATTATTTGGATATTCAGAGGGAAAAGGTCAAAGAATGTCTCCTGTGTTATCAATTCCTCAGTGGGAAACTATATTAAAAACTTGAAAATATAATACTATATAATTTAGAAACACAATATGTAATGTGGGTTGAGAGACAATTACTGTGTTGTATTTCTCTGTATTTTCCATTTTACTGAATGCATTTCAGCAACAATTGGGTTTTGGCTGTAATGCTATTTGTAGCAGTTTCATGAAGCTGCACAGCAAATTACTGTGGTGTACCAGATAAAATCAACTCCTCACTTCATTTCTGAAAGTCTCATTATGAAAAGCTCTTACTACTGGCTTCTGCAGGTGACAGCAGGTTTTCTCCATGTTCATACAGTTTTGTGGAATCTCCATTATAAGTTTTAAAGCAGTTTTAAGATGGACATATTCTACATATCTAGTCTGTCATTTTTCAGAGTTTGTTTAGAACTGTGGTTAATACACAGACTCATAGAACATGTCTCTTTCTCACAAAGTGCTATTGCCTGGCATGCAAATGTAACTTAAATACTCAGCAGCTAAGCCTGACAAGAAATTAAAAGTGTATTGTTTATAAGTTGCTTAAAAACAGAAATATGTTTATTGTCAGTAGCCTTCTTGGCATTAGTGTTCCTGTGCACCTGAGCTGGTAGGTATTTTCCTTGGTTTGATGACCAGCCTTGGAGTGTTAAATGGCTCACACTGACATATTAGGAAAATTAGGCAGATTGGATGAAAAAAAGGAAGTTTTGGCTGCTGTCAAGTGATGCTTTATCCCAGGAGCTTGAGATAGCATCCTTAGCATGTGTTCTAAAGAGGAATTTTTGTCAGGAACCATAGTGATAGCATGAGGAGTAATGGGTACAAACTGAAAGAGGAGAAATTTAGGTTAGGTGTTATGAAGAAATTCTTCACTCTGAGGCTGGTGAGGTGCTGGAACAGGTTGCCCAGGAACATTGTGGGTACCTCCAACCCTGGCATTGTTCAAAGCCAGACTGGATAAGGCTTTGAGCAGCCTGGTGTAGTGGGAGGTGTCCCATGGCATGGGGGGTTGGGACTAGATGATCTTTAAGATCCATTCCAACCCTTAACATTCTAGGGATCTGATGGATCTGTTTAGAGAAAGAAGGCAGACGTGTTAGAAATGTGTCATAATGGATAGCAGTTTCCTGCTTCCATTTTCATCTGGCTCTGCTTAACATTGTTGTAGGGAAATCTAGAAGTGAATTGTTTTATTTTCTTGGTAGCAGGTTGGTACTGGGAATTCCCAATGACATGCTGAAGGTGTTAGGGCAGCAGTCATGACCAACCGTCCTTATCCTTGCTGCCCATGGGGACATCAGCCCTGCTGGTGGGCTTGGGTTCATGGAGCAGATGTTGCTCTTGGGCATTACTGACTTCTGCAGATGTGTGGGAGGTGCTTGAAAATGTCTGAAAAGGCTGGAGGTATTTCTGGTGCTCACTTCTGGAAGAGGTGGAAGTTCTAGAGACAAAGAAGGGGTGTGTGGTTTGGGCATGTGAGGTGTTGTTTATATCTGAATAAAGGTCCATGTTCCTTTTTTATGATGGAGTCAAGCATGGTTTGATTGAACTGGGCAAAAGAGATATAGGAGGTTGCTAAGGACTCCAGGTAGCTCAGGATAAAGGATGCTGAAGTGGAATCCATATTTATTTTGTGTTCTGTTTCCCAGAAATTTTCCTTTTGTTCCTGTCCCTGTCTATGGATTTCAGTCTTTCTCCTTTTTCCTGTTCACTGGTGGCTGAGAGTTGCCCTCAGGAGGAGCCTGTATCCTGCACCATATGAGGGAGGAATGTAAGAGGACTCTTGGGCAAATATGACCTTGGTGAATGGTGTCCCTTACTGTCACCTTCAGTTAAGACTCTATGTGTTCCTTCAGACTTCACTTCTGGATCAATGTCCTAATGGCCTTTTAATTAGACCAACAAGGAACTGGTCTGTCCAGATTTTCTGGTCTCATCAGAAAGGCTTTAAGAGACTTTCTCTGCAGAATTTCCACTTGACCTGGATCTGAAACACACTGCAGAAGTATATTCCCCTCTGATAAAGCAAAATATATGTACAGAAGTTTCCTGCTGATCATAGGTCAGAAGTTTCTCTGTCTTTGTAATCAAGAGGAAATTTTGGATAGAAAAATGTGATTATTTACATGTGAGATTCTATATTGAGGTGTGTGTGTATGTTTAAAAAATATTTCTGTCTGTCTTCCTGGCAGGAGTGAGATGAGGTTGCAGCCTCTATGTGGCCCATTCCTCACAAGGGCTCAGGGGCAGTGCACCTCCTTCCTGCCGCTTCACTCCCCTGAACTCAGCAAATGAAGTTTTAAGTGCAACTTCTGTTTTCCATCTAAGACAAATTTTACGATTTCATAAAATTAAAATTTATCTGATTTTGGCTTGGAGTGGGTTAAGGTGGGTTTTGCTGCCACCTTTATTTATATAATACGAATGTAGTAATGCTTGTAAATAACTTTCCCCATTATGTAAACAACTCACTTTCCTGGTGATACTGACAGTGTCATGAAACCAAGCCTGAGGGGGTAGGGGAAAGTTTGTCTTGCACAACAAATTTCAGTTCTTTTTGCTGCTCAAAGTATACTCTTACCAAGGAGTATTAGAGAGCAGTGTTGTCTTTTTTGGTTTAATTATGCCAAATTGAATTATTTAAACAGATACTTTTTTAGAGCATTAGATAAAGTTTGACTATTCCCTGTATGGAAATACATTCTCACTGTTATTTTTATTTATGTGGAATTTGAAGTAGTTTAAGATGAGTATGTATTTTAGTACTTAGCCTTTTCTTTATTGTATTATTGCTCCTTCTCCCCCATAATGGCAGCCCTTTTTCAATTTTTATAAACCATGGTATTATTTGTAAATTCAGCTCATGAAGTGGGTATATTTTTGTAAGAAGAAGGGGAGAGGCAAAAAAGGGTTAAGATCAATTTTCATTTCTTTATTCTAGCAGAATGATTTTATATAAAGCATGTATCAAACTATTGCAGGTCTGTTGTTCTGTTCTACTTTATTGCCTTTTTCCTTTCACCATTTCAGTACAGTACACGTACATATTTCTACTAATGAAATTTTAAATGGGGAACGTATCTCAAGTTGCTGATCACAGAACAGTGAAGGGGCTTTTCCTCCCTTATTCAGAAAACTCTTCTAGCTAATTTCCTTTGTGTGTGTTGTGAATCCCCAGCAGGGCATAAATGTGTACGGCCACAATGAAGGATAAATTAAGAACTGCAGATAATACCAATCTTAGTCTGTCCTGTTTGTACAGCTCCTTATTTCTCCGGTAGACCTTGAGAAAGATTTTATTTACTTGCTAGGAAGTCCAGGAAGTGTAATTAAATGGCAATTAAAGCACAGAAGTTATTTCATGGCGCTATCGCCTTGCTTGAACTCGGGGAGTTTCTTTAAGAAAATACTGAAATACTGTGCTTGAGTGAGCTGCTGCTGCAAATGAGACAAGAATAAAAATTACTCCTGCTGGCCAAGGAAGGGATGCAGTTGGTTGAAAACTTGTGTGGTTTTGTAGGAGTACTGGAGCAGATGAATGCGGACACTCAAAATACCGTCGTTGGAGAGATGATGTGTAGAGTCCGAGGTTGAAGCTAATGTGAACAGAATTAAAAATAGCAAGTATGACAGACCCATTAATTTTTGAACATAATTTATGTTTTGGGAAATAAAAACAAAAGCTAAAGTTTAAACGAGATTTGTCCTTGAATTGGTAATAGCATTCAAATGGAAATCTTAGCAATGTGAGGTTGCTCTATGGAGCATAAGAGGAGCTCCGATGAATAATTAAACAAGTGATAGCTAATAAAATATACAGCACATTGCTTCAAACTCAGAAATTGTAACTCTGCCTAAGGGATGAATGTTTTTCATTACTTTTTAATTGTTGCCAGTGTTGACCTTCAAGGTCTTTTTCTGGCAGATAATTTGTTATGGTAAGGATGAGATCATTAAGTATTTTAGCACAAGCCGCATGATGCAAATAGTTTCCTAATATTATAGAATGCTGATGTGGTAAGGGTTTGTTTTCTCAGGAATTTGTTCTCCATATTTAGTGATATTTGGGATCATATCTTAAAAGAGCAGTTTTACTGTAACTGTGCAGGACAGTGGTCCTAGGTAGGATGAAAGCAAACACCACCAGTTTCTCTGGCAAGATTTTTGTGACGGCTTTTAAATTGTAATAAAAAGATATTCTCTGAAGTATCAGCATGGTTTTTTGGCTCTTAATGATATTTGTATATTCCAAAAACAAATAGCAACTCTTCTCCTTTGCTGGGTTCATGAAAGCATCCACATAGCAGCCTGCAGGTTTTTCCCATGCTGAAGCAAACCTCTCTGGCATCTGAGGCTCCAGGGCCCATGTGCAAGGAATTAAGTGTTACCAAATTTTGCTAGTTTTATACTGTAACTCTGTTTTTACTATTTCAATGTTTGCATAGGTAAGCACTAAAAATATGTATTGTGCAAACACCAAATGGTCTTGGATTTATGTTGACAAATTTTAGTTTAAATTCTCTACAAGTAAATGTTTAATTTTTTTTTTTTTTCATCAGAAATGCTTGTTCAGAGGGAAACTGAGTGGGGAGGAGCAAGCTAGCATATAAACTCTTTTCAATATTATTTTTCTAGCCTGAGGTGCTTGGAACAAACTGAATCAGTTGTTTGCTCAAACATTTGTTGATAGAAACATTTATTGCTTGCACTGTTACGGATGGAAGATGAACAGAGCTATTGTCTTGTGTTCATCAAAGCTGTGGGCAGTCACTTGCAGGAAGTCTATAAATAATTCTTAGCATAAAATTTACCTTGGTACTGCTTAGAATCTAAAGGGGAAAGCCTGGTGATACGTGGGCCTGGGGCAGAGGGCTCTGGCTTGCAGGTCATCCATCTGCAGGCAGCTGCCTGCAGCAAGGATGCTTGGGTCCAGCCTGCCTGTTCCTGAGGAAGAGCTGGCAGGAGGGGAGGAAGGGCTGCCAGCAGAGCCCACGCTTGGTTGGATAGTTAAGGGTGGCCAGGGCCAGCTCTCTGTACTG
The DNA here is from genome assembly GCF_028018845.1 of Melospiza georgiana. Taxonomy (NCBI): domain Eukaryota; kingdom Metazoa; phylum Chordata; class Aves; order Passeriformes; family Passerellidae; genus Melospiza; species Melospiza georgiana. The sequence continues at coordinate 29,834,439 of NC_080434.1, read as the reverse complement.
TGGGGAGAGCATGGGAGCAGTGTTGGGTTAGAGAGGCCAGCTGGGAGGCTCTGGCCAAGCAGGGGGTCTCTCTGGAGTGGGGTAGGTTGTCCTGAGATGTCTGGGCAGGATAAGGGATGAATGGCAGAAATGCAGCCTGCTCCTCCTCAGCTCCATCCCTGTCCCTGCCCTGTTCCAGGGGCTCTCTGGGAAGAGGGTGGTTCAGTGGCTGGCTTTCCTCTCTACCAGAAAGGGAGGGAAGAGGGGTCCCAGCTGCTGTGTGCTCGGGTTGTTCCAGCCTCAGGCACGGTGTGCTCTGGTTTCCCTGCAGGAAATGCACCTCCACAGTTTGAGTTTTGGCACGCCTGCGCCAGCTTTCAGGGTTGGGTCCTTCTAAATCAAGGAGGGGCCCCAGAATGAGCACTTATCCCTATTTCTGTTTTTCCTGGTGTTGCCCCTTATTCAGCTGCACATTAAATGAAAGTAGAGTTTTTCAGTGCTCAGAGGTGTGCAGCAGTGAAGTAAGTTGATATGAACATATAAATGGTGGTGTTTGGGTACCTTTGGTTTATTTTCAGAGATTTCCCACTTAAATGTAACTCAGAAAGATTAAATAGATATTTATCTATCTCGTTACTGATGAGAATAAAGACTAGAAGCTGTAGGTTTGTCAAAGTTACTGACAACATTAGAAGGGGAGGTACTGCTATTGAAAATGAGCCTTGTCTATTACAGATCTCTGGCAAGGGAGGCATTAATGCCTGCAACAGTGCCAGTATCTGCTGAGAAAGGAGTGATGAACATGGTGCACAGTGGAGGCCGTGCAGCCTCCCTGCTCTTCTCAGGATGTCCCATTTCCACAGAGGCTGGAGATAGGAAAAGCTGGGTGATGGAGCTGGCTGTGGACTCCAGACCCCTTCCCTCAAGGTTGGCTGGAGAGGAAACCACCACAAAGGGTTGTGTTGGAGTGCAATAACTGGTCCTTACTGAATGTTTTCTAGCCCCATTGGCACTGTAGCACTGGTGAAAAAGCGGAGATGTAAAATGGTGGTGAAGTAGCATTAATAGCTGGCTGTGGCTTGGGGCTGCAGGGTGTTCAGCAGACCCTCCATCTGCTCTCATGCATTTTTGACTTAGCAAGTGGCTGTAGCAGAGGACAAAAGTAAGAACTGGGAATTAACATGCCCTGAAGACTTACATTGCTGTTTGTTGGTATATGTTACTTGTCATACCTTCCAAGGGTTTTCTTGTTTTTGTCTTCAGCAGGTTTGCATTCCTGATATAAATCTGATATGCGTTATTAAGTTCAAACAAGAATGTCTGAGGCCATCCCAAAACGTTCTGTTTGGAACAATCCCCTCAAAAGAAGCCAAATGCTGACTTTGGAGAAAGTTGTGATTTTGAACCCAAATGATTCAGGATTTGAATAACATATTCTGGAGACATGCTTTCTCAAGTCAGCGAGGGAAAGGGCTGCTCGGTGCAGCATGCATAATGGTGAGGAACTGAAGGAGCTATCAGGAATGCAGTCTCAGAGCCTGAGCAAAATTAGGCATCATTTAACCATGTTATACACCCTGCAAAACAGCAGATTAGAAGTAATGGAAATTATTATCAAATCTATCACTGGATTAAAAATAGTGTTAACTCCTTAAGAGGAAGCGCTGCTAATCAACTTGCACTTGAACAGGGAATTCAAAAACACTCATAGGCATTTTATTACTTGCAGGAAATACACTACTGCAAAAATCCAGGAGCATGAAGACAATTATTTGACATATATTCTTATGTGGTAGAGAATTAAGATGCCTGTATTTGTTGCTTAACTTGAAGCACAGTTCATAGCAATGAACTTCTGTGTTGTTGCTGAATTTATTCACAGGTGAAACTAAAAATCACTTTAAAAAATCAAACTCAAAATGCCATAAATGACACACAAGATCTGAGACTCCTTCAGGAAACAGTCAGCAGCTGTAAAAGTGTCCCATTGACATGTAAAATATTCCCTTTACTTGTGAAATTGTTCGGTTAGCCCACTGACAATCCCTACTGTTTTTTGCATTTATTTCTCAAGCACTGCAAAGAATGCTGCTAAATTAGAACTGTGATTTTGCATGCTGCAATTAATTTGCATTATGCCTTTCAGAGGAAGGGAAGAAATTTGCCAATTGTGTGTTTACTGGACCTGTTAAATAGTGTCTGGTTTGCTAAATACGATTTTCTCTGCCTATGGTGTTGTAGGGGAGTTATCACTTGTATTTGTCTTGCAACCTTGGGGCCTCCCTCTTTATCCCCCCTGTTCATTTAATGATGGGCCAACTTAACTTGTACCTGCAGTCTAATGAGGGACTAGAAATGTATTGAAGGATGTAATGATGATCACCTTTTATCTCTTTTGGCAAGTAGTTTACTATTTGTGTTTATAAAGTGAAATGAGCTATCCTAGTATTTACATAAACACATACATATCCATATGTATCTATCCAGTGTTTCTGTGTGAGGATAGATGCATGTATGTATACTGCAGCATTCAAAACTTTTTTTCAACAGCTTGAATTACATATATTAGCCCTCAGTTTGTGTGATCCAATAGCTCTTCCTTCTATTAAATCAGAGACAAAATGCTGTGTGGCAAGGGAGGAGCTGCTGTCCCTTTGGAGTGTGTAGTGCATGTGCTTGAATTCCTTCAGCATCTGAGTGGCCTGTGCAGCAAAGGCTTCACGTCGTCCCTGGTTCCCAGCTTAAGCAATTTCTTGCATTTCTCTTATTTTGAGCTTTGGGTGTTTGCACAAGCTGAATGCCTTTTTTTTTTCTTTCCCTGCCTGTGTTTATATCTGTAAAGTGGGTGTAGGGAGAGCAAATGCCTGAAGTATCAGGAACTGAAACGGGATGTCTCAAGGCTGGCTTAAGGCCAAGATGAAATACATCTCTCTTGGCAGCAGGGGTGCTTGAGGCAGCCCTGTGATACTGGATAACTTATTTTTTTTTCACTAGCTTAGTCCCATCCGTACCTCAGCTGACCTCCTTTGCTGGGTGCTGGGCAGTCCGTGCTGGGCCAGCAGGGCCCTCCTGGAGCAGGAGAAGCTTCAGGCCGCGGGCAGAGTTCTCGTGTGTCTGCCATTGTCCTGCCCTTGGGAGATGGCCGGTGTACCTGAGGAGAGCCCGCCATCCCTTGGCACAGAGCGCCACGTCCCAGTGAAGGACGGAGCTGTTGTCCCCCCCTTCTCTGCTGTGCTGACTGAAAAAGATGCCCACTGGGTTTGTGGTGCCTGGCCCGCTTGGCATCCGGGAGGAGCTGTCCCCCCGTGGCACTGTGCTGTCTGGCTGTCACCTGTGTCCCTGCCGGTGTCAGTGTCAGGCAGCAGCTGTCAGAGCGGCTCAGCCTCCTCAGGACAGCGGCCACTTGGCCTGGGCTCGGGCAGGAATGCATTTATAGCACGCTTTGCTCTCTGTGCCAAAGACAGTCGGGCAGGAGTGTGGCTCAGGGCAGTGTTTTCTTAGGGGCCCTTCCAGAGAAATGCAGCACATGGCTGCAGGCCCGGGGAGCTGTGCAGCCCCTGTGAGCCCCGCAGCTGCAGGGAGCTGTGGCAGGCCCAGGGAGATGCTGCTCTGGAAGTTGTGCTGAGGCAGAAAGGAGAAGCAAGGATTAGTGTCAATAAGTGGCTGCAAACAGTTTTCAAGGTTCCCCCTGCCAGCAATAGAGCTGAGTGTCTGGCCTGTGCGCTTGGCACCCTTCCTCTGCAAGCTTTGAAAATGTTGCTGGAAGTTGATGCTTTCAATGCCGATTTTCCTTTTTTTTTTTTTTTGTTCTTTTTTGTCTTTCTTTTTTCCCTTTCTTATTTTCTGCTTCTGCATGTGGATGCTGGCAGGAAGCAGGATTCAGGTGAGAGCAGAGAAGGCAGGGCTGCCAGGAGCTGGGGTTCCTGGGAAGGCAGTAGGGTCTTCTGCTGCAGCAGATCCAGAGGTTTGTGCAGCTTCCCCCTTCTGCACTCATTTCTTGCTGCCAGGGGCATGATCATCCAACCCCTAATTATTGCTGTGTGAGTTTCACCTTTCAGTTGTAAAGGAGCAGATCATCGAATTTATGGTTTTAACGCCGGAAAAAAAAAAAGTGGGTCAATCAGGTATTAATAAGTTATTGCTTTAAAATGGTGATAGCCTACTGATTTTTAATAGGTTTTAAATATTTTGGGAAAGCTGCTGCAGCCTCTGTGCAACATAGTCATGCATATGACAGAACAAATGAGGGACAGAACCTAGTGAGCATTTTTTAACTAAAGATGTGAACATTTTTACTCATTCATTGCCTGGGGTGAAATCAATGGCATTTCATAAAATATCTAATTGAAATAGTTAGTAGCGTAGTTAGAAGTGTCAATATTTTCAAAAACATTTCTCATGTTTCATAATTATTTCTGTAGACTATTACTACAACTATTCTTTAATAGCAAAATACATGTTATTGCCTAATTGTCTAAAATAATAATGCAGAATAATTTAGGTTTTTCCAGTTTTTCCAGCTCGTATTTTTTTTCATTAATTGTAACATTTCTATCTGTAGGGAATTCTGAAAACTGAAAAAGTGATTACTGGATTTTAAAAAAATCTTTTTTTTCCCCACAAAGTTTTGCAAATACAAGAAATACAAATAAAAATTTCCATGTTTTAGGCACAGTATAAGTGGGATTTCTTTAAGGAATAAAAGCTGGGTTCGTGGGGGAACACTGACAACTTGAAATTTGACAGAACAGAAACATTCTTGTTTGTTTAAAAAACTGTTTCACTTTTATGCAGTTGACAAAGGACTGGGGTGAAAGAGAGGTACAGGAGAAGGAAAATTGCATGCTGGTAAGATTAAGTGTGTACTTTGTAGGTCATTTGTTTGTATAAACAAGAATCTGTTGCTATAGCTGATGGCATTTCAAAGAGTCTTAAACCTTGAGAAGACCAACAAGAGTAAAAAAATCATGGATTTCATGCATTTCCATGGATTGAAGTGCAGTTCCTTTCTCAAAGGTCAGTTCTACCCAGGTCAGTTCTCGGGCAGCCTGATGGGAGGCGGGCTGAAATCAACTGGAAGTAGGCTGATAACTTTCAGTCTGTTTTGGAGCTGAACTCAGGTGAATTCCTTTGTTCCTTAGAGGAGACACTTCAGCAATGTGTCAGAATAATTCCAAAAAGAAAAAAAATATTTTCAATTTTTTTTTTTTTAATATAGGCATTGAGGGAAATTTGTAATTGGACATGGTTATCAAATATGTAAAAATGGTGCCAAGAAATGTGTTCTTATCTCATGTAATTGCTCTGTAATTGTTGGGGAGGGGAATCAGATTAGGGAGGCTAAGTAGTTCCAATGCTGAAGTTAATGTGTTTTTGCAAATAGTGAGTCTAAGTCTGCATTCCTTGAAGTCAGTGGGAGTTTTTGTGTTTTGCAGAATTGGAGCTAGTATTTGCAAGTTCTCAGCTTTATGTAAGCAAATTTGAGTTTTTGAGGATTTTTTTAAGAATAATCAAAACTTTTAATCAAAGGATTCATTTATGTTTAAAATATTTTTTTAAGTAGGAAGTGTTGATCTTGAGGGTATAATTTATTTCTTCTTTTGTCTTTCTCTCCTACTCTCCACTATCTCTTTTCGAACTGAAATACAAAAACATTTCCATCAAGCTTAAAAATCAATAAATTAGTAAATGTTTTTTAATGCATAGAGATTTTTTTTGGTTTAATTTCGGGTTTTTTTATTCCTCGACTATGTTGTTATGAAACTCACCAGCACTTGCTTCATTTTATACCTAAAGTTAATATATTTGTGTGGTACAGTAGGAAAGCATTAACTAGCTGTAGTGATTGAATTTTTTGCCAATTACTACCTTTAAACTAAGATTTTTTATATGTAAAGTTACTGTTTTCTTATCAATAACTTCATTTGGGAGGATAAGTTGTTCTTTAAAGCTGGTCATTCTTCTTAGTTCTTCCAAAGATAAAAAGAGCAGGTAAACACATCAAAATTTGTGCTGTAGGTTATGATGTAGATGAAGATTAGAGAGCTGAAAACCTTCTAAGTTTTGCTTCACAACCATTATGGAACTCTGAAAAGCATGCTACTTCCAGCAAAAATGGTTTCCTTGAATTTGGTACAAGAGCAAGTATTTTTGCTGCTGTGGAAGCTGCTTCAGTTTTGTTTCCATGCTAACCAAATTTGCACTTTGTTTGACACTGTGTGTGGTGCTCTTGCTGCCGGGGAGCTGCAGCAGCTCTAATGTATGTGTAGTAGATACTGTGTCTGTGAAAGCAAAACCAGCCTGGAAACAAAATAGTGATGGCTGCCTCCTATGAGACCTGCGTGGAAAAGTCCGTGAGAGCAAAGGAGCAAAAGCAAATCAGTTCTGTGAATGCAGAAATGGAGACACAGGGAAGTGGTTTTCCTAAAACCATCCAGGGGTGACCTGCAGGCTGGAGACAGAAAGGGGATTGCCAGCTCTGTATCTATCTGTCAGATTGTATCTCTGTGTCTGCACTTTTGCTATCAGCATCCCTCATTTTTGGTGTGAAAAGTAAGTTAGTACTTGTCCTGAACTTGCCAAAAATCTAATACTTGTCACAGCAAGATGCACGTCAGACAGTGATTTTCAGATCTTTGCTGGTATCTTTCAGAACTGGGATCTAACCTGAGACATTTAGTGAGACGCAAAGCTCATTTAAACAGGGCTGTTGCTGACTTGCAGTACTCTGAGCAATTTTACATTCTTAGCTAGGAGGGCTGGGGTGGGGGTGATGATGGGGAAGACTGTCAAGGATTTGAAAATCACTCTTTCCAGCCCTTCCAGGACTGCAAGCAAAAGCTGTCTCTTTTTTGTACTCTAAAAATTCCTCCATTCTCTCCTGCTTAAATTGCAAATTCATTTTTAGGCTAGAGAGATCATGATACCAAAGTTTAAAGATTGAATACCATTAAATTCAGATATTAAAAAAATAAAACACTTAATTTTTGGGAATTGGGCACAGAAGTATGAGAATCAGCTAAAACTGCTAAAGTTGGGAGAAGAGAACACTATTCTGGAAGCAGGAATTTTTGGAAAATGTACTAATGCTTATGGGGATATTTAGAATATCTCCAGACATAATATGGGTAGGGTAGCAGTGGAATAGTTGGAAATTTGCTGAAAGTTTAAAAGCTACATAATGAAACAAAGGCAGGTCACATGGATGTTCACTTCTCATAGGTGGAACCAGTGCTCCTTTTATTTCTGTTTTAAGAGTGGAAGGAGCACTCAGGCTGTGCTTATTTATAATAGTTGATCCTTAACTCTCATCCATATTCTCTGTATTTACACATGTGCTCTCCCTCATAATGCGGAGTAGCGATTTTCTTTGTCCTTTAACAACTTGTTTCCTCTTCAGTCATGCTTTCATTCACTTCCTTTTGGCTCTTTCTATTAACTCTAGCCTGTTCTGATTCCCGCTTGTTGCTGCTTTTTACCCTGTCTTTCCTTTTCTCCCCAGCCCTTAATTCCTCCCACCATTCTGTTCCTCCTTCCTTCCTGCCTCCTGCCAATGGTTCAGATGGTTTTGAGTGACCAAGATGTGGGAATATTGCATGATGCATGTGGAATGGAGCAGTTATCCCCAGAAGTCAGTGCTTCTTTAGATTTCCCCACTGCTGGCAAATATCTACCTCTGTACACCAGGAAGCCTTAGGAATAAGCCCTCAGAAGATGGGCTTCCCTGTGTCACAATCCTGTGGAAGCCCTTCAGGAAGCGGGTGCTGTGCAGCTGGAGAGGGAATGAAGCAGTAATGTACACTCGTGTCATGAGGAAACAGAAACATGAACCAAACTGCTTAACCCAGCACCTTATACTTCTGCTGGAGTAACTTGATTTAGTAAGTTAAAATGTCAGTGCTGTGGCTGTAGCACTGCTATTTCCTTTCCCTGCCTTCTCGACAGCAATAACGCTCCAGGGTTTTAAAAAACATCTCCCAAAAGCAGGAAAGATCACGAAAAACATTCTCTTAATTGCACACAGTTTTTAATATTCCTGGGATCTGTTTTGAAGGGTACATTTGACAGAGAGAAACCCAGCAGCCCCACACTGAATCCTTTGTCCTTCCTGCGGGGTGAAACAGTAGATAGCTTACTGTAAGTGTGGCTGCCTGCCAACCCGTGGCGCAGATTCTTTTTTTAATACTGTAAACTGGCAAGAAATCAAGAATTGCCGTTCTTCCTTTTATTTACTTTCCCTTCTGTATTAAAGAGCTCAGTAAATAAGAGAAAGTTAAATGTTGAGTGAAGGTTTCATACTGATTAATCATTAAATAGCAAAGAGTTATCAGTTCGGGGGGGGGGTATTTGCCCCCTTTTTTCCATTTCTCTTTGGTTGAAACTGGAAATATCAGTTGCTTCATCTGGAATAGATTATCACAGGGAAAAGTCTGTGCAGTTTGAAATGAGGACAGAGCAGAATGCATCCATCATGCATAGTTTAAAATAATCTGTAAGACTGCTTCTGATTTGATCCTTAGATGTACTTCCTCCCGATTTTCTTCAAAACTTGTGTTAATAATGAGTACTCTGTCTCTAGAAAAGGCTTTTTTGTAGAGTCTGCCCCCAGCCTCTGCTTGTAAGTATTTTCTTATTTGAACAACTAAGCTTCCTGAAATAGCTGCTGAGTTTTTTGTTTTGCTGTTATATTTAAAAGTGGTAGAGGGGTGTGGAGTTCCTTCTGCTGCTTCTCAAATCCAAGGCATGCCTTGCAAGCTACTTTGCTTTCACGCTAGAAAGGGAATCGGCGTTGCTGCTTTCCTCATGGCTGTGTCGCTAAATTATTGGCAAAATTATCCCCAAGCAAAAAATATAATGTTGGTATTGATATTGGGCACATTTGAGTGATTTATCTTGAGAGAAATGTATTTCTATGTGCATGATGCAGGAGGCCAAATTAAATTTAAAAATTACTGTTGCTGTTAAATACAGACCTAATGTGAAAAATTAGCCTACAACAGATTGTTTTAAATCCCAAAGCATACTGTGGTTCATTCAGAGGTCAATCTTGCTTGAAACATATTAAACATTTAATAATATCAATATATATCTGTTGCTGACTTGATGAACCTGCTATATAGGTCACGTATGCACAGCTTTAATAAAGGCATTGTTGAAAGAAAACATGGATTCATGTTTTGTTTCTTTTTATGCTTCATGGCTAATTGGAAATTAAGGTTTCTGGAAGTGATAAGGAATAGTTCTGCTTTAAAAGCAGTGGACTGTGACTGAAGAAATCTGGACTTGATCTGGCAGATTTCTTGAAATAACTTGCTTAAGTCATTAATTGTTTTGGGGGGTTTTCTTTTGTTTGGTTGGTTTCTTTTCCCTCTGAATTCTTCATCTGTAAAATGGAGATAATCCTGTTCCCTTACCAGATGGCAGTATGCTATGGATAAATTAATGAATGTTTGTGGGACAAAGCAGTAACACTTAATGGGCTCAGCATAAGTATTCACATTAATGATTCATGTTAAAGAATGATTGAAAAACTGCATTAACTTGAAACTTGGGAGTCTGCTGTCCCAGAGGCAGAGGCTTAGTTTCCAATCTGCAGTGCCCAAATGAGGGACACAAGAAATATTTATTCAGGAAATTTAGTAGTTTACAAGTTTCCTTCCTTTAGTTCCTTCCTTCCTTTAGCTAGAAAGAAATTTTTTTTCAGACTCTGCTGGAAAAGTCTGGATTTCTGAAGTAAATTCTATTTGAATATAAAAGGAATAGGCATATTTTTGTGGATATTTGTGCAGGTGATCTGACACAAAAATTAATGAGTAAATAAACTATTTAAGGATGATTCAGTATGAGAGATGATCCAAAGAAATGAGAGCAATTTTTCCAAGCAATTATTTAAAAAACCCAACTTGCTCCTGCAAAAGCACAGATCAGAAAATATCCCGTCTCAGTTATAGCCATCAGAAATCTCTCCTCCATTCTCCTTTTTCTTTTGAATCTATATTTTGAGCTCGTTCAAGACATGTAGGAAAGTTTTCTTGCAAAATGACAGGTAGAACTATCACAAACTTGTTACTATTTTAGGGGTGTTGGATAAGATGCATAATTATCTTGAATATAGTTTCGGTTTTGCTGCCTTTTCAGTGTAGCAAGCTACAGGGAAAATACAAATTCAATCTTCAAGGATCCTCGACCTTAAAGGGAGAAGTAAATAGGTAACAACTCTACTTTCACTTACGTTTTGCAGTCTTTTTTTTATAAACAGGGTTGTTTATTTTAAGTGTAAGTGGCATTAGTTTATCCCCGTTTTGTTATCCATATTGAGGGAAAATAAAAAAGTATCTTCACAGATACTTTTGGAGTTATAATGTGGCCGTGTGACTTGAGAGGAGTCTACTAATACATAATTCTCCTTTGATACTGGGAGCAGATTGTCTTCAATAACTAGCAGATTTCTGTATATTTTTTAAAATGCAGGATTAAGTGCTTGATATAACTATTAAATGACTTTATTTAATAAAAACCAGTGCACTGCAGTAGCATTTCAGAGTTTACTCTTGCCATGTTTGGATAGTTCTCTTGTGGATCTCAAAAGCTCGGGGTTTGTTCTCCTTTAACTATATATTTGGAAGAACCAGAAAATTGTTTTATCACTTGCTTCCTACTGACATACTCGGTTCTTACAGTAACAATTTTCCTTGGCTGTTGCAGTGTGTGCCAGGAGATTGCAGATCCTGTGTCTGTCCGTAGACTTGATACCTCAGAAACTGTCTTTTATCCGATATGCCGGTAAGGCAATTACCATGAGTCAGATGAACCCTCCACTCCAGGTTCCTTGTTATGGGTCAGGCCAGAGCAAGACCTTTTCTGGTCAGGGAGCCAGTCTGTGAATTAATGTCAGTGAGAATTACGGGTAAAATCCCCAGCCATGGCTAGTGTCCAAAATCGGTAGCAAGACTGGTAATTTAAATGTCTGACGCTCCTGGACAAAAATAAGCTGCTTGCGTCTCGCTCTTTCTCTCATCCTAACCAGACCACTTTGGATTTGTCCAAGTAAAACCAAGAGAATAAGTTTGAGGAGGAGGAAAAAGTGTGTCTTCCTCCTTCACTTCAGTAACTTCGTGTTTGTCCATGTTTTTTTCCCCAGCTCCTTAAACTGGAGGAAGGATGTCCCACTGATCGTCTCTCAGCAGGTCACGGCATAAGCTGCTCCCTGTTTTATCCCTCTGATGAGGCCATATACCACTTGCTGCATTCACTCTTTCCTTTGCCAAGTCACGTTTGATTTTCTCCTCTTGAGCAGGGCTTAGAAGAGCCCCAGTCCTGGCCAGCTCCTCATTCCCTTTCCAGAGCTGGGGGCTGCTGGGCAGAGCGACACTTGCAGCCCCGTGACCTCCATGGCCGTCTCATCTCCGCTGCGGCACCTGCGGCAGTATCGGCCACAAAGGGATTTTCTTTATTGCATTAAGCTTGCAGAGAGAAGATTTAGTAGGTGTGTCACAGTGCCATTAGCCTCCTGTGACCCAGTGTCTCAGCAAATCCTGCCATGGCTGTGTAGAATTTGTTTTAGTTTGAGCAAATTCATCTTCATTAGAGCCATTTTGAGGGAAACTGTTCTCTCTACCCATGGGCCCATCTTCTTAATTCTAGGTGGCTGGACATACTACTGGTATTTGAATCATTATGCCAGTCTTGAGTAACATCCCATCTGGCAGTGGGAAATTCAAAAATACAATTAATTGAGTTTCCTTATGGTTGTGAAACCCTTTTTAACAAACTTTCACACAGAAACAGAAGTTTTATGCTTGTGGTAATAATGTTCATAAAAAATGTTTTGGTGTGCTTAGTGCAAAATAACATTTCAACTTCTGGAGGACAACCACAAAATCTATTAAAAAAAAAAATGTTGGCAGACACATAGGCAAAGGAAATCTATCAAAGTTTGTTGATATTTGTCTGCAGTGCAGACCAGTTAACAAATTCTTTCCCTACGTGAATGAGCAGCATCTCGTCACAACACTTCAAAATCTTTAAATAACTTAAAGGCTCTTTTCTTTGATGTGAAGTTCACTGTGCAACACCTTGGTGCCAGGGAGGATAGTTAATTATTGTCTTTATTAGAGGCATGGCCTGATTTAAGTATCTATAAAATGTCTCATCTGTGGCACACTGATACTGCTTGAGCTTTGAGTACCTGTTGCACGTGAGCCACCTTCAGCTGGGCCATATTCAAAATGAAGAAAAGAAAATATTTTACCATCCTTCAGATCCTAAATGGAGCTCTGCTGAAATGTCATTGGAAAAGTTGGAAGAGCTAAGCCTAGCTTGGGAAAATAGTAAACAAAATAGGATTTTTAGGTGAGGTACAAGTAAGATTTGCCTGTATAAGTAGAAAAGTGAGACCTGCTAGTTTAGACCAGCAGATTTGCCTCTTGCCAAATTCCAGATGACAGTAAATAGAAGTGACGTGGTCTGTGTCTTTTGGTGTGAATATCCCTGTTTTAGCTCTGACTGCGGGGTACTTTTGGGGGAAGAATTGCTCAGTCATGGAGTCACACATAGAATGGTTTGTGTTGGAGTCAACTTTAAAGGTCATCTAGTTCCCCTGCCATGGGCAGGGACACTTTTCACTTACCAGATTGCTCAAAGCCCCATCCAACCTGGCCATGAACACTGCATGGATTGGGCATTCACAACTCTCTGGGCGACCTGTGCCAATGCCTCACCATACTCAGCGCAAAGATTTTTTTCCTAATATATCATCATGCCTGTGCTATTGGATTCTAAACAAATATACGGGAGAGCCTTTTGGTACCTTTGGAAAAATGATCAGAGGAAGGAATATCAATGTTTTGGATAGATGGATGTGCTGCAGTAATACCTGCTGCCCATCAGTGAGGTCTGAGGTCCAGCCGCTGCCTTTGCTTTAAGGCGTTCATAGACTCGACATGCATTAGCTATTGGATAAAATGTGAACCTTAAGTGAAAGGATGTACTGCTAAGATAACCTTTAATTGCCAGATATGGGAAGGATTTAAGACCTGTTTCCAGCATTTTTTTTTTCTTATAGCAAATGTAAAAAGCTTTCCAGTTAGCTTGACAGTTTTGGGAGGGATCTTGCCCTGAAGTTTCTGTTCTCCTTGTATGTTGCTTAGGAAGAATAAGTGCATAATTTTTGTCTGTGAATGCCTGTTGATGGAATTTAATGCTGTTTAACTGAGATAATCAAAGGGTCAAATAATTTTGTGAATTGTTAAGTATCATTTTATCTTTAGAACAGTGACTGTGGTCCCTGGGGTTGAAGAACAGCAATTGTTATGGTTCTTTTACCATCTGGCTCTGTGACAAGAATACCCAATCTTGTGTTGCTCTACATGATGAAAAAATAGATAAATAAATAGGATTTATGAGTTTTCTTTACAAGGCTTTTCCACAGGGCAATTGATTTTATTTTAGTCTGTACAAGACAGACCAAGACAAGAAAAAAAAATTGTATTTCTCTCTCTTGCTTTCCCAGGTTCGGTGTAAATGAAAGAAGACTGATCTGTACTTACAGATCTTTAAAAATGCCTTAGCAATTTTTCTTTGGCTTTCTGAAGAGAAGATTCTGTATTGTTAATTTTGAATAAGGAAATTTTTTTTTTCAGTAATTTTGAATGCCCTTGAGCCCTCTTATGCAGAACTCTGTAATTCTTCATGACAAGCACCCTTGTCAAGACTTTTTGGGGTGGGAACCTTCCTTTTTAATTAGGTTGCAGATAAAGGTTCAGCTTAGTCATGTTAGCGGTGGAAGTTTCTTCAGTGACTTTTCCCATCAATTGTATACTTTATGTCAAGGTCAAAAGTATCACTGTTCTTCAAAAATTATCTCATAACCTTTTTTTTTGTTTAAGGAAGCAGTAGTCTCCTTTGGAAGAGTCCTATACAAAAGATTAAATTGGTAGTATCAGAAATTCAAGATAAATCAAAAGGCTTTTTGTAAATGTGAAGACATTCCATTTAATACGAAGCTGCTTTCTCCTTTTCATGATAAGGCAAATGCAAAATTAAGTAACAGAAGTCAAGATCAGACACATTTTGAAGGTTTGTTTGTTTTTAAAGTGTATTCCTCTTCCGAGGAGAATATGCTTCAGGTAAATATTGGATCTGTCTTGTAAACTGGAAAATCAACTTCTCATCTTACTTAAAAGGTGCCTTTGTAGTAAGGACAATATAATATCATTAAAATAGTGTTTTGCATGAAGAGAAATGCAATGTCATGGTATTTTTAACTACTTTGTAAGAGCCAAGCTGTTGTGATGAGAAAATTTCAATAAAGTTTCTAATATTAAAATTTATTTTGCAAGTCTATAACCTTATTTGGCATTTGTCAGTTGGAATTAAATACTGGTTGTCTTCTTGAAATTAGGCTTAGAACTGTGTCTTTAATAATTTTCAAAAAATGAATATAATTATAGGTTTCTCGTTATAACAAAGGTACCAGTTATGTTTTCTTAGTGTAGAGATGGTTAAAAGCTGGTATATTGGTCATCACAGATCAACATATATATATATATATATATATATATATATGTATTTGTGAGGTTAAAAGTAGCTGTTTGTTGCATGAAAAATAACCAAGATTTAAAAATTCCTTAGAAATGTGCAGGTGACAGTTTCCTTATGTCTACAGCCTAATGTCTAAAGGCCTAATTCTGTAGTTGTGCCCAGAGAGCACTGAGCAGAGTGGGATGTAGCTGAGAAGCTGCTTGCGGAGCGATCCTGTAGCAACACCCGTCTCAGTCTCGGTCACCCTTTGGGCATGGCATGTCCTCAAGGGCAGCTGCTGCCTGCAGGAGGGTCACTGGTTCAGGAGAGTGGTCATACTTGCCGGGCAAGAGTGTGTTCCATGGGGCACAGGTGTATCTGCATGAGCGTTCTGGTGTGGGTTAGGAGTGTTCTCCTGAAGCAAGTCCGCTCATTGTCCCCGCTTCCTGCCGACGTGCGCGCCTCGCCGAGCGGAGCGCGTGGGCGGTTTCATTTTGGGTGCTGCTAAGCCAGAAGATGTTCCCACCTGGGAATACCCACTCAGTCAGCAGGGCCAGTCTGGTTCTAGCTGAAAGTGAAACCATCTGATGGAAGTGTGGACACTTGTCCTCGAGATCAAGCCCTGAGGAGCCGTGCTACTGGCTGTTGTCACAGCCCGACTGCTGTCACTGTCCCTGTCTCGGCCAGAGACTAACAGCAGGTGCCTAGGGAAGACAGTAAAAGTGCAAGCACAGAGTAGTGCTTTCCCAATATATTTTCCCAGCTTTCAGCAATCTGAATCTCACAAACTTCCTGAAGCAGAGATGGTATCTTTGGTTTAATAGCCTGTGATAGATTTTTCTTCCATTAGTTTGTCTTATTGTTTTGTAAACAGTGTGCGTTTTTATCATCCACAATATCCTGTGCAATGAGTCCTAAGGTAGAACAATGTATGTGTTGAGAAGTACCTTCTTTTTGTTTATTTTGAATTTATTACCTGAACATTTCATTTGATGCTCCTTTGTTCTTATCTTGTAAGAGACAAATGATTCCTTATCCACTGCCTTTATGGTGCTTCATTTATCACGGATCTCTTTGATACTACCTTGATTGTTTGTCTTCCAGGCTGGAAAAATCCATGTCTATTTAGTTCCTTGATCAGAACCCATTTGATACCTTTGATCATCCTTGTTCTCCTCTCTGCCTTTCCTTGCTCTGTTTTGTGTTTCTGAGACTGGAGGACTGCATGCAAGCTAGAAAATGTATTCATTGTGCAGTGTCTGTTGTTTAAATGCCGGCTTGAGGGTGTGTTCTGTGGCGGTCTACATTTCCCATAATTTTTAACAGTATTTGCTTTTTTTATTTGACTGCTGAAAGTAATCCATCAGTGTTTTTAAATGTCCCCGTTGAACACAAGATCTTTCCCTGCAGTGGTAACAGCTAACCCAGAGCCCATACTGTACTCATCAGGTTGGGGTTGTTTTACTCCCCACCACTCCCTACAATTCTTTATACCTGCCCACACTGAGTTTTGTCTTCCATTTTACAATTTAGTCTTTTGCTATGTGAGATCAGTTGCAGTTCTCTCAGTAAGCCTCCATTTGTATTGCTGTGAGCGACTTGGTATCAGTAGGGTACTCTTTCTGCACACCATTCTTCCCTCTTCTTCAACACTTTTATCCAGCTGTGTCCTACAAAACTCCTGTGGAACACTGATAGCGACCTATTTTCATAGAGAAACTGAATGTTTAATGCCATCTTTTCTTTCCCATCCTTTAACAACTTATGTCTTTGGAGATCAAATGAGTGGAGTGATCTGGTCATGTTTGTCCTCACATACAAGGATTCTCCAGCAATGCTGGTGGATTTATGAGGCAATTGTTCAAATGCCATGTGGACTCTTCCCCAGCACGTGGTAGCTAGCTCTCTGTTCTTTGTAACAGTTCCTATCAATTTGCTCAATGCGATGTCAAATTAATTGTTCTGTAGTTTTCTGGATCCTCCTGAGAGGCCTGTTAGGAGCTTGGCAATGTGTTTGCTATCTCACGCTTCTCTGGTACAGAGTTGGTCTAAATAAGATTAACATGAGCAGTAATAGCTCAGCTGTGTGTACGTGAGTTCCTCCTGAAGCTGAGGGAGCACCATCTCACACTTGAGCTCTGTTACCGTTTGGTTTGGCTGTATTTCTCTGCTGACCTCTATCACTGATGCTTAAATTTCAGGCTGATTCTCAACCCAGAGACAAAAAACCCTACTCCAGTCAGGAGATCATCTACCTAACTTCTTCCATAGCAAGCACAGAGGGAAGACATCTTTTAGTTTTGTTGTTGTTTGTGGTTTTCTTCATTTGGTTTAATCCTATTTCTTCTTCAGCCTATTTAGCTCTATGTAGATTTATAGGCAGATCTGCGCCAGGGTTTCTTTTCAGACAGAGATAGGTTACATTACCCAGAGACAGAAGGGATACTCTTTTCACTGGGACAATCCATTAGCTTTCTGTTCCCTTTAACCCCAGGCAGCAAGAAGGGACCAGTGCAGAACTCAAGCCTAAGTCCCTGAGTGAACCTCCTTCAGTGATGCACTGGTGACTTGGAGAAACTTGATAAACTTTTGAGTTGTGTGGGCATTTTTTTGTTATTCATTACTGTTTTGAATGAGTTGTTTGGGTTTGGTTTTGGGTTTTTTTTTTGGTGTTTTTTTGGGGTAGTTTTCTTGGTTTTGTTTTGTTTTAATTCTCTTTAATATTTCCCCTAAAGACAGCTAGGAAACTAAACATGTCAGTAATCTTAGTGCAACTTTATGATTTCATAATTAAAGTCACAATGGCAGGAAATGCAGAAGTTTAGGTTTCAGTAGCAATATTGGCCACATATGGACTGTTTTAACTTCCTGCCTTTCATAATCAATTCTTATTTACGTACTTTGTGACCTACATTAAGAACTAAGAGTCTGGCAAAACGTGATCATTTTTATCCTAATGATGCTCCTGGGAAGTTGTGGGGAACATAAATTTTTTGGTTAAGAATTTAGTGCAAGAAGTTTAAGTGATTGACTGTATTTTGTGTATGAAGCTTATGGAACATGGGAGTGAATGCAGACTTCTGAGTCCTACCCCAAGGTTAACATGCTTGATTTTGTTTCCGGTAATATTTAGTGACTTTGCTGAGATTCTCTGCAAAGAAACTCCCTATAAGCAAGGGAGAATGAAGAGGAGAATAAAGGTGTTTGGATTATGAATAATTGTCCAAGAAGACCTGAAGGCTGAGGAAAGTGTGGGTACTTCAAATACTCTGGAAGACAAGGGTGTGGGCATGTCTTGAGAGAGGTCAAAATTATCTCTGGGGAGACAGCAGGTGACTTACATGTAACTGTGGAGCTTTGTCAAGGGGACCAGGTGAAAATGTGCTGCTCTGTTATACACAAGGTCATTTCAAACTATGCTTAATAAGTTAGAGATCATACACTGCAGGAAAGTAGGATATGAGATCCCTTAATGCGCTCTGTGTGTTAAAACAATAGGCATGAACAAAAAGGGAGGGCAAATAAATAGGTTTGAAGCGCATTTTTGGTTTTGTTTTCAGCTGGTTCATTTAGAGGAGGCTTATTGGGAATCTGCATGATGGGAATTTGAGTTGTATTGCTCTTCACTAACACAGCTGACAGGGCAGAAGAACCTGGAAGTGGAGAGGTTTGTGACAAACCTATAGCTGAAGAATGAGGCAGAGGATCAGTTGAAGACTGGCTTTGAGACTGAAATCTTTGAAGGTCAGAGGCTGTGCAAGAACTAAGGTTAACTTCACCAAGACTACTAGAATTTATGAGGAGTGGACACAAGGCAACAGTTGGAGAAAGTGGAGTTGCCGGTTGCAGACCAAGGATCTTGGCAGGTACTTATTAGGAAGGTGTTTGTGCAGTGGGCATGAGGCATGAATGCACTTATCAGCCTAGACAAGAGAAGTGCTGGTCCTTCAGGAGGTGCTTGCAGATGTGCTTGGCTATTTGAAGTCTCAGAAATCAATTTAACATTTTAATTTTGGTTTAGTTAATAGGTAATTTCTGCACTGTGTCAGTGTCAATGGTTAATTATTTGCACGTTTCATTAGGAGAGCAAAAGGAGATTGCGCCTGGTCCTTGGCATGATCTGGTTGGTGTTGGCTGTCATGCTGAGCTGAAGTCAGAATTGCTTTTCTGCTTTAACATATTTTTAATACTGCATGTGGTTCTGTCGTGGCCAGAACATTCAAGTCACTGTGGGATTTTTGTTTCATTTTTAGTTGTCCCATAGTTGTAACTCAGCTGTGAGTGTATGTTCCACAGAGCCATTCCTTTTCTGTTGTCTGTCATTTTCAAGTAACCTCAAGTGTCACTCCTTTATATTATGAATGGTATATATTTCCAGTTGTGATGTAATGGTTTGGCTAGTGGCTGAGATAATGAGCTGAAGGACTTGAGCTGATGATCTCATCTTTCAGCCTGCCAGACTCTACATTTTTTTGCTAATCACTGCTCATAATGAATACTCACTTACCTAGAGTATTTCTTGATACTTCAAAAGTTTTCATATCAAGCATGGGTGAATTTAATAATGAATCAAATGGGACTTTATATTACTTGAAAGAATTTTCTTGTACCTTTTTAAGGTAGATTATTTTTCTGATTTCTACGGTACTGATATACCTCCCTTGTTCCCTCCATGGCTTTAGAAAATTCTTGAGTAGTGAAGACCAGACATAGTGTTTGATGAGATAAAAAAAGGATTTTTTCTGAGCAGAGTTTACATCTGAATATGCAGAGCCTCTGAGTGCACTAAAAGTGCTGTATGGCATGTTTCATAAAACTAATATTTTAGTAAAGAAGGATCCCATATGACATTGCTTTTCATCATTGCTGCAAAACACGGACATTCCTCCTTGGGTGGGAGCCACAGCACACGGATTTTTGAAATGAATGTTTATAAAACCAGAGTTTTCAGGTACTTTTGGGGTTTTTTTTGGTTTTTTTTTTGCTCATATTTATTTTTCTGGAGTTGATTGGATCAAATTGATTTAACTCTGCATGTGATATGTGGACTTTTAGGTATATTAAAGGTCTGCATTCATACTGGGGTGGATTTTTGACTGAGGCATCCAAGTTCGCAATGCAGCTGCTGTGGTCTGCATCTGTAATCCATAGAAGCAGGGGGTGCTGCAAGAGGGTGATTTGCAGGTGCCTTTGTTTCTGTTCTCAGTGCACAGATAATGAAGAGGAGAGCAAATATCTTCCCTTCTTTTCTAATTCTGAAGTGCTGTCATCTTTTCAGCAGTGGGGTTTGGCATCCTACCTCCAGAGAGGCTTGCTCAGTCACAGCCTAGTCTGTGTAGGATGCTGTTCTCATACTGTTGTTTTTTCTTGTTAAAGCTTTGATAATATGACTGTCAGGTTGGCATCTTGCTCTGTTTTGTATCTACAACCAGCAGAGCTTCATTTTTGCATCTCTGTCATGTACTAATGAACTGAGTCTTGAATTCTGCTGTTGCTCCTTGAAAACTAAGTGCCAAATTTGTTTCCACACAAAGCTCCTTCACTCAAGATGTGAAGTAGATTCAGATGTGCTAGCAAATACACTTTGTGAAGTTTGTCTTTCCCTGCTTTCTGGCTACTGATGGAAAAATTTGATTGCAAACCACTTTCTGACTGTGCAGACTTCATCCATACAGAGGTTTGGAAGAGCAATTAGGTGGCTTTCTATCATCAATAAATAATTTCAGTAGCATATGGTGCTTGGAAATTTAAACACTGATATAATACAAACTCCCAGAAGGTGCCAATATAGAGAGAGATGTTAACTTCCAAGCAATTTTGCCCTTGCATTAGTTCTGAAATTGTAATATTCAGGAAAGATGTCTCTACTAATTGTATGTTGCTGATTGCTTTGTTTGCAGCATGCTCTACAAACCGGGCCACGTAACATTTGTAGAGGGACTGGACTTCTTGAACTTTGCCGCTCTTTCTAAAAAGGAATATTGAAAATACATTAAAGGAGTTTGCAAATAGCCTTGCTGTCATCAAGTGTCAAGTCTGGTGGCGGCCCGTGGGGCTTTTAGATCCGACTGTGGAGGCTATGATATGGTTTAAGGTGTTGTTGGAAGAGCAGGGCGACAGAACACAGAAAGATTGTTTGAGAACTGAGTTGTTGGTCCATATCAGGCGCTACATCCTCAATGCTGCTTCAGTCCTTCATTGGAAACCAAGTGCTGGACTGTTGCGATACAGCAGATTGCCTGTTTTTACCTTGTTACCCATACACTACTTATATTTGTTTCAGCTAAATTAGCAGATGAGTTTAGCCTGCCCTTTGAAGTCACCCCCCACCTAGACATACTCCCAATTAATTGAGAGATGCAAGGGTGGAGTAATTCTCTCCTTACACTGCTTGTGCTTCTGAGTGATTACATTTCTGTAATTATTTACAATTATGTGAAAATTGAGCAGTGTGAGAGGCCTCATCTCTCGTAATACAGTCAGTGCATCAGGCACAGGAACCAGCCATAAGGAAATTATTCAGCTCTTGGATGAAGAACTGTGATTTCTCTTCCTAGATCTCAGTACCAGGGGTGGGAATGATTATGCCATAATGGAAGTGCAAAAGTTTGCCTCTTGCCTTGCAGCTGATGAGGTTTTCATGTAGCCCTTTGATAGGCAGAGGAACAGAAAGCTTTATAAATTTGACAATGGATTTTTATCAGATTTTATAAAAGGGGTGGCAACACACGGTTACCTCTGGTAGCAGGGAACTGGGCTTGGTTGCTTGAAAGGTCTCTCCCAGTCTTTTATTTTCTGTTTCTGGCTAGAGGAGAAAGCTGACCTGCCTGTGTGAGGAAGGTTTGTGTTGTCAACAGAGAGGGCCTCTGAAAGGGAGTTCTTCTTTTGCAGAAAAATAATTGAAGTTTTTCCACAATTCCCTGTCTGCTCAATATTAATATACGCTTGATATAATAAAATGATTTTCATGGTTTTATGGGGGAAAATTATTTTTCCAAATATTTGTAAAGGTCATTTGCCATTTAATTATCCACATAATCTACTTACATTAGTCTGTAACTCACAGTCCCAATAAATACTCAGTCAAGAAAGATTTGCCAGTGCATAGAAGGAGCACTGAAGTGCTAAGTAATATCTGAGCCAGCTAATAGCCAGTAGAAATAAAGCTTTTCTGCACCTTATTTAAATAACAGAGAGTTTGAGACTTTTAACATAAACTATTCTATCTTATTTATTTTCCAAGGATTTGTATTTGCTCCTGGATTTTCTTCTCTTATAGGTCATTGAAAGTTCCTTAGAAGTGTTTTTAGGTTTGCTGGGCTTAATTCAGATATAAATCTCAATGGGGAAAAATGGTGCTTCTGCTATAATAGTGATATACCCCACAAATGGAAGCTTTGTTACTGACCTTAAGGGGCTTTGATTTTATTAATCAGTTTATTATAGCTCACACATTCACTCCTTATTTCATATACAGGGATCAATTAGGAGCTGAATTTTTTCTTGAAATAAAAAAATAAAATATTTTGAATGCTCCTAGGTGCCACTTCGTTTGTTTTTGTTATGTGTATCCTTATACATTCATATATATTTTATAGTAATTTAGATAATTTCATAAATAAAAGATAAAGACACATTTCAAATTAAATAAAAACTCAAATTATTTAAAACAGTATTACATTTAAGAGTAGTGAATAAACAGTTGTATTTGTCAAGTAAAGGGAGAATATATGATGTGATACTGCTGTGTATGTAAAAGATATCTTAAAATTTCCAAGTCGCATTTGCAATGTTTTGATTTAAGTAGAATGTCAAAGAAGTTTTACAAAGAAAAGCTCATAGTACTTACTGAAATACTGATCTTGAAATGGAATGCATTTGTGTAGTTTGTAATACCCATTCTTTATTCCACTAAATATTATATTTAAAAGTATAAAATGCAAATGTATTAAGAAAGCACACTGTCAAAATGGTAGGAAATATTTCTATTTGGGTAAACTAAGAAAATATTTGCATTCTCCACTTGCCAAACATCACCCTTTTACCCAAAAAGATGAAAACATACTATCTGAGTCATTGTACTGCAGTTGCTAATATAATATTTTTCATTAAAGTGCTTAACAGTGAATGCAGGAACTATGAAAGTTTTTACCAATAAAAGAGTATCACATAAGGGTTAATGAGATTATGGATAAAATGTTAGTTCATAATGCTCTTTATATAATAAAGATACCCTTTGATATGAAAAAAGATACCCTTTGATATGAGAAAAAAATAACTGAAGATTAATCTTGAACTTCATCTGAATAAAAATGCAGCTTTGCTCCTTATCACTTCGGTAAAAGCTTTTTAACAGAATCCAACTTCTTTTTTTTTCCTTTCTCATAGCAAAGGGAGCTTAGGATATACTTGGAGACTGAATTAATTTTTCATGGCAAAAGCTAAAGTTGAAATACATGTTTGAAAAAATGATGACCAACGAACATTCTTGGGTTCTGTATGAGATGTTTCAGGGTATATTGTTTTGTTTTGAGTTCAGGTTTTGCCGTAGCCAAGTCTTGTCTCTTCTAAGTCATATTCACTCTTACTTACTGACTGATGAAACACATAAAAGCTCAATATGCTTCCACACTTGCTGGCAAAATTAGAGAAGTCTTTGGCCAGAGTCTGAGCCCCAGCTGTTAAGTCATATCTAAACTCTTTGGGGGAAAAAAATGGAGGTCAGTTTTCAAAATACAGCTAACCCATAAGTAAGCTGATTAGTTACTTGTCTTTTAACCTTTTGAAGTAGACACACATTTTTTAGAGGATTGGCTTCTTAGGAGCTCCTCTTAAAACTTACGTGGCAGTATAAAGATGTAGAAAGCCACTAATTGTATTTTATGACGACATTAAATACTTCACTTGCAAAAAGCCACAGAGATAAAATACCAACTGAGAGTAATGTTTTCACGTTATTTGGTCCCCACATGTATGTAGGCATACAGATACTGCTGTTTTGCTGGTAGTATTTCTAATGTGCTTTTCAAAATGGAATATAAATACTGGAGTATTTTCATTTTTCATGCTGTTTCCTGTGTCTGATCCCATGGGATGTGATGTAGAACCACTAGTAAAGTTTGTTTGTTTTTGTAGGCTTGGGGGGGGGTAGGTAGGTGGGGGTTAGTTGCATTTCCTTAAGCATTGTTAACTATGTGTTTAAATGTTGGAACTTGGGCCAAGAAATTCCACCTCATAATTACATTTGTGGTTTAGTGGCAGAACATAATACCAGTGCCTTTAATAGCAGATAGAGGAGAACACGCAAAAGAGCCCCCTTGTCACTTTGTGAAGCACAGACCTCAGGGATAAAGATCTGGTTTGGATACAAAAATCACATTCCTAAATTTATTTTCAGTGCTTAAAGGAGATAATAGAACAAATGGTTGAATAATAAAGTAATTTTATAAAATTTCTTTTGAAATATCTTAATTCTGGGTTTTACAGTAATATGTTGGACTAATAATAATGAGAAGGAGGCTGTATTGCAGTAGGTTGAGTTGTTGACTTTCAGATTAGGTCTTTTCTATTTAGACAAAAAAGTACTGTCATTGAAAAAGCTGCAAAATGTGTGTTCAGAGTAGTGCTCTTGAAGCCCTGATACTTAATACTATGTATTGAAACAAGGGTTATTTTTCCTTTATTTCTTTGCATTTAATTTCTGGACATAGTAATTCATTACACTCTGTGTCTGTAGCTTAGCAGCTGTAGGGAGCACAGAAAATCAAGCCACCGAAAGAAGTTTTCCCACATTTAATGTGTTAGCAGCTGCCACACCACATTCAGTAGGAGCCTCCCAGCTGTTGTGCTAGAGGAGGAGCTCCCAGAGATGTTGTGATCTCACTTACCTGAAAGTCAGAATTCTCATTCTGGAGCCAGCAAAGGTAATGCAATGTAATAAAATACAAAGAGCTATACCAAAGCAAGAAGTTAAATAATCCCCTAGTATATATTGGTTGCACAAGTGGACTGTTTGTGTATGGAGCAGCTCCATCCGAGGGAATTAGTAGCCATTCCTAATTCTACAAACCAAAACTTACAAAGGAGAAGGGGTCTTTCTGTCCCAGCAGGGTCCTGTTGCAAGAGCCCAAGGTGCAGCAGGAGCCCAAGGTGCAGGAGGAGCCCAGTGTTCATGGAAAGAGCAGATGATCAGTTCTGCACACAGATTTATTTTACTGAGCTTGTCTGATGAGCTCATCTCAGGTAGGACAGTTCCCTCTTCTGTCCAGGCATTACGAAGTATTGATTAGATACTTTTAAAGTATCTATTAGAAACTAAATATTCCTGGTCTTATGCAAGTATTACTGTTGTTAACATGTGAAAAAATCATTCTTCACATATGTCTCAGGAGAATTAATGAAAAAAAAGATGAACTTAATGCTACCCTATATTCATTAATGGTTTTAGGATTATGTAGTTCTCATACCTCAGGCAGGTCTTCACTTTTTTGTTGACACAGCAACAGTCTTTATTGCAGTTGATAAAGTCCAAGGATAGACTCTTAGGATCTAGATTTCCAAGGTAGCCAGGTAGCCAGACACTTGCAGATGACAACAGTCCTGGTCAAATTTTTTAAGGTGCATAAACAGAGTGGATGGGCTTATGAGTGGTTAGGTCTCTAGCCCACTTACACTTTTTCATTCCCTATATATGCATTTTAAGGTACTGAAAAAACTTGAAAATCCAGCCCTAGAGGCCACTTAGAAGCACATTAAACTTTTGAACCAATATTTGTTACATATTTTACTTTTAGCAGGGAGCAGTGTCTTCGTACCCTCTGAACTGTTTGGTCTTGCTTTGGGAGATGGGCTAGATTAGTCTCTCTCCATGTGATATGTATTTTTATAACAACAAGGTGAATTTACTTGGGAAAGCACAAGTTGTTGTAGGGTTTGAGGCATAGTTTACCCCAGTCTGGGCTTAATTCAGCATGTAATTAAACACATCTTTAACTTAAAGCATATGAATAGTTCTAATTAAATTAATGGCTCTCAGTGCAGCTCTGAGTGCATGATTCTGCCTGCCTGAAACAGACTGTGGGATTAGGACCTTCATTTAAAGGGTGTGCTTTACGGAGTGCCAGAGTTCATCCCTGCCCTAACTAGAAACGTTAGACTATTGTAGCACCTGAGAATTAATATTATTGTTACAGGAAAAGATAAATGCCAGTTTTCTGTAGCTTTTCTGAAGTCTTTCACCTATTGGTTTATACAGAGAGTTGGAAAAACAGCACTGGTAAGTAATAACGAATGTGGTTTTGTGGTTTCCAGTCTGCCACATCAATGCTCTGCAAATGAGTTTGGTTTGCAGCAGGCACTGCATATTGTAAGCTGTTTCTGAGGCAATATTTAAATATACTTCCCTGGCAGCATAGAAATATAAATAAACATGCGGTGTTAACTTGTAATATTATTAATCTGAGTGAACTTCAAAAGCAGCTTACCAAAACTGCAACATTATTTTTGTTGGATTTCAAAGGAGATGTGCTGTACAGATAGCAATGTTTTATCAATCACACAATGAAATCAAAGTGGCAACAGCGTTTGAAAAAGCCTTGTAGAGTTTTGTACTGATGTGCTAATCCATTCAAATTTTATTGTTAGCATCTCCACTGAGTGATTGGAAGAATTACCACATTAGGGGCCCTTGAGACAAGTATTATTTACATTTGTGTCAATGAATTTGATAAATACATTTTAAAATTTATGGAATCGGGTGGTTAATCTATTAATGAGAGTTCAGTAATATTCAATGTTAGAATACGACATTACTGCTTATGCCTGTTGTTATTGCTATTAATATTATTGGTTTTGTTGTTGTTTTTGTTATTATTAACAGTATTATTATTGTTATTATTAAGATAATATTCCAGGTAAACACCCCCATGTTGCTTAGCTAGAGCTTCTGCATTTATTAAGTGATAATGATATTTTTGAAGAGCAAGGAAGAGTACATTATTAATTAATTAGCAGATAGATGACGACCTTCCACCATTTCAACCAGCTGCATTTGATGCTGTTGACGTCTCTCAAAGCTGTATTTTTGCTGCTGATACAGTTTTCCTGGTGTGTCAGGGAGTTTGTGGCAAACTGCTCTAATGGAATTTCCCTGCACATGGTGGCAGTGTGGAAGATCTCACCACACAGAAACAATACTTGCTCTATTCGCTTTTTGTTTGATAAGCCACAGTATAAAGAAGTGGCCTTTTTTTGTTGTTGTTTTGGGGTTGGCTTTTTTGTGTTCATGCCCACTGATGAATAAGGTGCCTGTTGTCTGTGTGTATTTGTAGCATGCAAATATAACTCTGCTGTCACACTTCAAAGAGGTTGTTTGTGTGTCACTGTGATGTTTTTACTTAGCAGTGCTACCTGACTGGGTGAGTTAGGCTTGGAGTGATTAACTTCATAAACATTTTAAGTGCGTGTGTACTTCAGCCACAAGTGTATTCAAGAATGGCAGAGTACTGAAAATCACACACACTGGGTGGAATGCAGGATTTCCACACCATTGTTTTGCAGAGTGGCATTGCGTTCACAACATTTGCAGTGCATTAAGAAAAGCGCTTAACTGAATAAAATTAAATGTAAAAGCTGTCAGAATCGACCAGATATTATTAGACATTTTCCTGGTTTTCTCCACCACTTTTGGGTGTCTTAAAGACCCACCTTGCTGACATTTTTAAATAAAACAAAGGTATTCAGTGGAGAAAATGGTAATTTATGCTACTTGTGCTTTATGTAGGAAAGGGTATTTCTTTCAAAAGGCTGCATTTAACAAAATCCTTATGACATGAAGGGTTTCTTGTTTTGATGCATGGGGTGAAAGTACCCCAGGAGGGGGGACCCCAGGAGGGTACTGTGCAGCTGTTGCCAGCTGTGTGTTTTGGCAGCACTAAGACAAGGGGACCTGCACCCCTCCATTAGTCTCTCTGCCAATAAAGTCACAGCTGGCCAGAAATAATTGCCTATAACACAGCAGCACATGATCCAAAAACTAGATGGATTTCATAAACAGTTATAACAGTTACAGTGGTGTTTCTGCATTTCCTTTGGATTTTTTCTCTATTACTAGAAGTCTATTGATGCAGTTGATGGATAGTTTAAAAATAAGCCCTTTTAAGAGATAATGACTGTGGCAAGATTAAAACACTAAAGACTTGTACTGTTTAGTGGGCTTCTCCCTTTGAGAAATATTCTAATAAGAGCTGTCCAATTAAGAAATTTTGTGGGGTTTGCAGGAAGACTGGTTTATTTCATTTTATTTTAAATAGAAAAATGAATGTATTTCTGTGGTGTGTTTTATACAAGGATGAGCAGACACATGTTCCTTTTCTCAGAAGTCTTCTTTGTGGGCTTGTGAGAGGACTGTCTGTATAACATTGGAATACAGAAATAAAATGTCTTAACAGTGGAGTTTGGTCTCAGTCTACAGACTAATCATGTTTGCTGCCTACACTGTATTTCCTGTGGTCGTCTGTTGAATTATGATCTCTGTCACGTAGTTTAGAAGTACCAATTGCTTTCATATGGTAATATGGAAAAGAATCATAGTTAAATAAAGCACTTCTTTGGCACTCACTCTTGGAAATACATGATTGTGTAATTCCTAGGCAAATTTGAGTTGTGTCTTTAGGTATTTTAGTTCTTTCTGCACTGTTGAACATCTCAGTAACTTGCTTCTCTCACTGCCCCCTTTTTAGCTCAATTAAGCTGTAGATCTTTCCTCCTTCCGCACACCCTTGTGTTTCAGGCTACTGAATTGTAGCTGACTGTTGTGCAAATGTTTTTGCCTTCCCTCTTCTTTAAAAACCTTTCAGGCAGAAGGTGGGACAGAAGAACCCCAATTTCACAGAGGGAGCCTGGGCTTTCCTGCCTTACCCCCATCAGGTCTGAAAACTGGGCTCACAGTAAGGTTGAGAAGGAGCTCAGTGAGCTGAACTTTGCTTTCCATGCTTTCTTCAAAATACATTTCTTCTACCTCTCAGCCTCTTGGATTTGTGGTAACCAAGTGTATGGCTTTGGTGGCTGTCTTTTTGAAGACTGAGAATGTTGAAAGTAGGGCACACCTTTCTCCTGGACAGAACCCTCTGTGTATGTGAAGGAGCAGCAAGGTTAAATCCTGAGTCCAGGACTGAGAATTACTGAAATAGCCAGCACCAGCTTTGAAAGTTGGTTTGAATCCTAGAATTTTCAGCTGTTTTGAGTTCATTAGCCTACTGGTCTTGCCTGCTGGAATCTTTCAGTCATTAGACCCCAGATCCAGCATCTTTGTCATGCCGTAGAAAATGATTCTGTAAGCATTTTGGTTACCCCCTCCAGAGAGATTGCAAGCTTCTTCCATGAATGAGCAGATAGAAATCATGTAACAGATACTTAATTGCCTGAAAGCTTACAGAAGGTGTAGCAAACTACCGAAAATTCAACAGTGAAATAAATAACTGGAAACATTACACTTTGGTGCACCTGTTTTATTTGAACATAAAGTTACTGTTTTGAAGAGTTTATGTCTATAGTTTAAATTGTGATATGTAAAACTGTTTTGTATTAAAAACAAAACAGTACATTCTCACAAACTGGGCATGTTACACCAGAACTTTGACTAAGCAGTGATTCACAGCTATCCTCAAAAAACTGTGTCATGAGAAGTTGTAAAAAAGTATCCTACTAAAGTTTCATTTGGCAAGCAGAAATAGCTCTGCTAGAATAAAATTTGTTTCTAAGTTCTGTCTAAAATGTATGTGTGGTGTGTTTGTAGCATATGCTGTAGTTCAACTGTATTTTTAATAGCTTTGTAACTGTTTTTCTCTCTACTTTGCCATATGAATTCTTTTTAGTTTGAAAACTGTTATGCTTGCATTCATCCCAAGAAAGGAATTATTTTGGGAAAGTTTAGAAAAATGTGTTTAAGCATTCTGTGAAAAAAAAAATCAGTTTGAGTTCTTAATGGTTGTAATTGAAAGTTTCAAGGATTAAAAGAACAAAGTCTCTGACCCTCCTGGGGTGGGAGGACATGGGATGAAGCACAGCTGTGGGTGTGACAGAGCTTTGGTCCAGGTAGAAGGATAAACTTGTAGGATAAACTCTCACCACAGCAATCTTGATCTCCAGTCCTAAGAATGGGCCAGGACTGACAAAAGGATTTTGTGTGGCATGGACTTAACATGAATGGACGTATGGCACCGTCTTCTGGGCTGTGAGTTGTGAGGGGAGACTTCCTCATCACAAGGATTTCTTCTTTTGTGTACTGCCATACATCCTTGTGTAGGAAAAACCTTCTAAGAATCCAAGGAAAATCTAGCAGTCCTGTGGTCGTGAATAATTAAATCTATAGCAGTTGCCTTTGCGTTCCTTGATTTTCTTCTCCTTTTTAAAGTTTTTCGGATGTTTTCTGAGGCCGCTCTTTTAAGAAGCTCTGCAGTCAGGAAATTGATGTTAATTTCCATGGGAATTTCCCCTCTCAGGGTTCCTCTGGACACTGATGTCCTTCATGCACCCCTGGGCACCCCACTGGTGCCACCAGAACTGGTGTGGGAATACACACCATGGGCTGCCTGTGCTGTTGATCAAGCTTAAGCAGAGAAGCCCAGGATAAACACACAGATGTGAGGACAACCTGTGGCATCTGATGGCTTCAGCTCAGCTCTGCTGTCAGCTCATTTCTGTTTGATGCTTCCAGTGTCCTTGGGAGGAGGCGTGGAAGAGCAGTGTGGCTAACTGAAATAGGCTGCATAGGGGACAAGATTATATTGCAGGAGTGATTGCTTTCTAAATAAAGAATTTCAGTCTCTCTTGAGAGAAATCAGGAAAAGGACCATAAAGTTCCTGTTGTCCAGCAGAAGAGAACCATCTGCTGGAGTTATGAACAGTTGGCTGTGTTTAATGGCCAGTGGTTGATGGTCCCTGCCCTAACGAGGAGGAATTAGTTTGTTCAGTGCAGGTGATTGAAAGTGTAGAACAATGCACCAGAAATAAGAAAGGGAAGAATGAAAAGTGGATAAAAGCTGTTTTAAAACAGAATTGTGGTTCCACAAGGACAGTATTTTTCTGGGGGTTTTTTTGGTTTTTTTTGTTTTTTTAATTATAAATTTCTCAAATGTTAAAAGGCACTTGCACATGCCATGTCATGATGTTGGTGAGTCATTAACTTTGTCTTCAGAGAGAAACACAACATTTTGGCACTTCCTTGTCTTTTTCCTTTCTTTCTTTGTGGTTTTCCGTTTCTGTTCTGCAAACAGTTAGGATGAACTAAAAGCATTCTCTGTTTTCCACTAGGTCTCATTTGCTACAGCTTTCTGCCTTTAAATTACTTCTGAACCACAGAATCTGGCAGGGCTTGTTGGAAGGCATTTGAGGACAACTACTTGATCTGGAGTACAGCCATGTACGGCACTTGAAGGCATAGAACAAAGCAGTATAAATTGAGATTGTTTTACTAAATGTTTATGGCTCTTCCAGGACAGCCAGTAGAATTACAGAAAAAAAAAATCTTAATTAGGGCATAGCATGTAAATACTCACTTTTTATTGCATCGAGGAATGCTTTTACCTTCTCTGTCTTAAAACAAAGGCTTGTTTAATAGCTTTTCCTTAGTTGTGTCCCTAATCTAACATTTCTTGTCTAATTGTCAGAGCTCAAGTACATGTAAAGAATTGCTAACATCAGGGGCATTGAATAAATTATTTAAGGAGGACTGGCTAGGATAGGAGATGAATCACGCTTCTACAACCTTACAGCCCAGTTAAAACTCCATACTATAAAACAAGTAAATGCAAATATTAACAATCATAATAGCAGCCATTTAAAATATTTTGGACCAGTTCTATCCTGATATGCACCCACAAAACCTCACTAGATCTTGTGTGCCCCTGCTATACACTGTGGGTAGATGTATGCAGAAAGAAATGTTATCATGGAATTGAGAAATTCAAGCCATGCAAAATGTGTTGCAAGGTGTTTAGTCATTTTTTTTCTTCTTATAGCCATAAAGCCTTATGATTTTTCCTGCAATGAGCTCTGTGTAATAACTTTAAATATTTAGAAGCATGTTTTGAAAACTTGGCTAGTTACTTGAATGCAAATGAGAGGGATCAAGGTCTTTTGTACAGTTTTCCACTGGCACAAGAAAGTGCCCATGCAAATAAGGTAGATCAGGTTATTCCTAGGCGGGTTCCAATTTGCTCACATGTTACAGGTTGAAAATCACGAACACAAATGGAGATTAGCTTGAACACTTTTGGGACTTTGATAAACAGACAGTGCTGCATTTTCTGTGTGTGAGTGTTATTTCTTGTAATAAAAGGAACAAATAAGGGCACTCTAGGTGTATGGAACATCTTTGATTTTAATATTAAGATGAATCTGTTGCTGACAACTATATGTTTGTATTTAAAACACACTTTTGAGGTCTAAACTAACAGTGTGGTTATTTAATGTTTTAAATTCATAATACTCATTCTGTAATTTTGTGGCTTCCCTGCCATTGGTAATAATGCAGTAATGAAAATGATATGCAGCACTTGAAAGGTTAATGTTACCTGTTTGATTAAAATACAACAATTACACCTTAGAGATGGATGCTGGTTGTTTGTTTTCTGTGCTTCCTCTGTCAAGTCCTCCAGCAGAGGAAGTGCTGGCTTGTGAAGTGTGCCATCAGTACCTAAGTGTCCCCCCCCCGCCCTCATCTCTGTATTGTGTATTTGCCCCAAATCATATCAAATGGCTTTTGAAGGGTCTGAATGCTTTCTCTTGTTGTGGATTTAGTGCACACAAAGCAGTAGATACACACATGAAGCACCCAGCATACTCGTAGGATCACGTCCCAGGTTGTATGAGTTCATATTTGCAGAAACGTTGTCTGTGAAATTGTGAAGACACTTTCCATGCATCCCTGTAACAATGTTTTCACGTGAGGAAGGCCAACAATGTTTTCTGTTTTCTTTGCATTGCGAGTTCCAGACAAAGGCAAATGCTAAAGAAAAAAAATGAAATGACATGTTGCTGATTTTAATTCACAGCCATGCCCTTCTGCTTTAGTAACGACATGGCGCATAATTCCAGTTCTCTTATACATCTTCTTAATGAGTAGAATATTTCATAGAGAAGGAGAATTTAGTTATCTTGTGGCTAACTGGGCAGAAGTTACTGTTGTGTCAGTATTAGTAGAGTTACAGCAAGGAGGGGTCGCAGGGAAGGGAATCTGTTTGTGCTTTAGTGAAGTCTAGAATGCCATTTTTCTTACTCTCTAAGAACAGGTTGAAATCTTGTGTGTCTTATTTCCTTGGGCCAAATGTGGAATTTATTTAGATCTCAGTCAGATACATAGTAACACATTCACATTCAGAAGTATGAAATTTCCCAGACTACTTTAAGTGATGCCAATTAAGTTCACAGCTACATGAGTCACCTAGAATAAAAAAGAGAGGAAAGTGACCAAAAAAGCACATAGCCATCTTTGAATGCTAAAGATTTAGGAGGTATGCCTGAATAAATACGTGTGAAGTTTATTAATTTTATACTCTAAAGTGCCAGTGAAATACATGCTGATGAAGGGCTGTTTGATTTTAAAAGGTAATAAGCAAATCCAGATATATTCTATTAATATTAGAGGGGACACTTAAAAGGCATCAGACTTGGTTTATATAAAACAGGAGGCAAGACTGCTAAATGCATAGTTTTCCAGGGATGTTCCTTGTTTTTCAGTATGCTGTCCAACGAGCTGTATGTAGAAAGAATTCATAATAAGCATAGAAGTGGCCAGGTAAGGTTCACCTCTTAGCACAGGCGCTCTGGAAAAGGCTGTAAGTGTTACATGATGAGCAAGTTTAGCATAAGGAGGAAAAGTTTAACAAAAAAAATACCTCTTCCTTTCTTTCCCTTTCCTTTTCCCTTTCCCTTTCCTTTCCTTTCCTTTCCTTTCCTTTCCTTTCCTTTCCTTTCCTTTCCTTTCCTTTCCTTTCCTTTCCTTTCCTTTCCTTTCCTTTCCTTTCCTTTCCTTTCCTTTCCTTTCCTTTCCTTTCCTTTCCTTTCCTTTCCTTTCCTTTCCTTTCCTTTCCTTTCCTTTCCTTTCCTTTCCTTTCCTTTCCTTTCCTTTCCTTTCCTTTCCTTTCCTTTCCTTTCCTTGTCAAAATTTAAAGTAATTTTTTTCTTGGGACAAAAAAAAAAAAAAAAGAGGTGTGTGAAGGTGATTTCTCCAAAGAGAAATTTGGTGATCAATTTGTTCCCGATTTCAGTTGGACTGCAAAAGAATGAGAGGGAGAGGAAGGGAGAGGAAGCAATCAGTGTCATCATTAAAGACATTACTGTCCTGCCTGTAGTGTGATACAGTGTCAGAACTACTGTATATGGTGTAGAATTCTTTCCAGGAGGGTGCAGGCATACATTTATGTGTGCTGGCAAAATATGGATGTGGGTAGAATGTACCTGTAAAGCTACAGAGATGTGCATATGGGCTGTTTTGCAGGCAAAAAGGGAATGAAAGACATTATGAATGGAATAAAAGAAAATACATCTGAAGTGCAAAAGCAGGAAAGGTCAGAGTATTTTTGTTGTATGCTCTGACCTTGGTGAGGGCAGAGTAAAAACCACGTGGGATTTAGTGGATGGCTGTAAATGAATGTGTGAGTACACACATAAAGGTAAGACCCAAGGAGAAGAATCAGTCTGGAGAAAGGGAATTCCAGACAGATGAGGCAACACAGGCTGAAGGGCAACCCCAGCTGCATGGTCATGAGGATGGGACAGGGAGGAATGCATGAGTGGGCAGTATTGGGATGATGGACACAATATTGGAGAGGCAGGATGGAGTGGGGCCAAAAAGAGGTTTTGAAAAAAAACCAGGATACTAAATATAAATAGGATTCAGACATTAACTGTGTCACTGTGATATAATTACAGCAGTTACATTGTTTTGGTCTGGAAGGACACAAATTCACTCCTTAAGGTTCCAGTTTATGGCGGCTGAAGGACAAAGTTAAAAGAAATAAATAAATGAATGGAGGCAGGAAATAACAAGATCACAAGTGGTGATGTAGGTGGAGCAAGTTGCTAATGAATTAAGTAAATAAACCCAGTTCTATTTAGTTAGTTTTAAATTTAGAGTAATTTGAAAAAAATCTAAAATAAACTTTCAAGCTTTTTTCTAAAGTGAAACCTGAAGAGATTTGTGTTTGTTGGAAGTTTTTTTTTCTTAGATCTGCATATTCACTAATGTATTTTCAATGTATTTGTTAAGTTAAATGTGTTATCTCAAAGTCCATTAATTCATTTTAAAAAACTGTCATTCAGATTCCATAATGTGAATGTGTTTTAAATCCCTAGATAAGTTTATTAGGACAAATTGCATTTCAAATCTTGGACAGTCAATGTCTTGTATCTATTGACTGGAGAAAAAAAAAAGGCATAGAATAGCTGATTACTGCTGGTTGAAAAATGTACCAATCTAATTTTCAGGTGGTAAAAACATACTCATAATTGAATTTAAACCTAGTCAAGGCACTTAGCAGTGCCTTACTGACTTTTCCATCTCCACAGAAAATTGTGCAAATAATGAAATCACTTCTCTCTAACATTTTGTAATTGCAACCTTCAAATCACTGTTCTTGGTTCTTCAAATCACTGTTGTTGGTTTTTTTTTCCCTCCAAGATCAAACTCACAGGTCTCTCACGCTCCCTTGCTTGCTCTCCGCAGCTGGCATGAATTTTCCCAGAAAAACTTTTCCTTGTAGCTGGTGGTACCGCAGATAATTTTCGCGATGCTCGGCAGCTGCGAGGCTGCTTTGCACGGAGTGAGCTGCCCTCTCTCGGGGTGGGCTGGCTCTGCCGGCCGCCCTGCTCTGCATGGGAACCGGGAGATGGGCAAGGACGGGGCTGAGCGGCACCAGGACCGGCTGGGGGAATCTGCGGCCCCTGGATCTGCGGCCCCTGGATCTGCGGCCTCCGGATCTGCAGCCTCCGCCCCACGGAGCCTGCGGGGCCGGGGGCAGCGGCAGTGCTGCTGCTTATCCTGAGCTCTGATGGATGGGCCGCTTAGTAATCTCTCCGTGGGAAGACCTGAAAATGTTGTTCGGCAGCCGACTGGGTCTCTCTGGGCTGGGTCAGGTTAGCGAGAGCTGATTTGACCAAGTGGTGACTGCCCCATGCCAGTCTTGGTGCAAAGCATGGTGCTTTAGGTTTGGGGGGCTGCAGACGTGGTCGCAGAGTGTGCAGCTTCTGGGCTTTCAGCCTCTGGGGGTCTGTTCCTGTCACTCTCCCTTCTCAATTCCTCTGGTGAGAAGAAGGTCCGGAGGATGGTGGAGGTTTGGTGGCTGCAGTGCCATGTCCCTGTATGGGAGAGCAGCTCCTGAGCCAGGGGAGCAGCCTGGGACTGGTGTCTTCCCTAAGCTGGCTGGGCTGCCCTGGGGGCTCCCCTCCTCATACAGCAGAGTGAAACTTCCCCGTTTCCAGGTTCTTTCAGCAGTTAAAAAAAGGTAAAAATACTGACGTATTGATTGACTTGGCAAGTGGTGCCAGGAAGGTAAAGGTGATAAGAAGTGACCCCTGGGATGGCAGGACTGGATCATGGTATGAGGATGGCTCTTGTGCAGCCATGCCAAGCAGTGTTCGGTTTCTTTACCCTCTCTTACATGAACATCATATATTGGTTGGAAGCTTAAGACAGAGAATCTGCGAGATTTTTTATTGTTGTGGTGGTTTTTATTGGGTTTTCTTCCTTTTTTTTTATTGTTCGTTTGGGCTTTTTAATAAGCTCTTAGACAGAAGTCCAAAATGAGATGTGACATAATATAGTTCTGGGGGCCTCAGGCTCTACTGTATTCCAAATAATGGTTGAAAGTCAGTGCATTCTGGTAGCCTGACAAAAAACCTTGATGGTTCTTTACCAGCCTTTCCACTGACAGACTTGTAGTTTGGTTTAGAGGTTTTCTGTTAACCTGCTGAAAGCTGGAGTTAAGCCCACCTGATTTGCCTGCTCCTCTGTGATAGAGATACTTTGTCCATTGAAAGCTTCACCAAACCACTTCAGGGTTTTTGGACTCTGATTAACTTACCTGCCTTTGAGGGGGTAGATTGTTAAATGTTACCCTGTATCCTGCTCTGTTTTAATGCCACTGCTGCTTCATCTCCCAGTCAGAATGGAGGGAAATCGTGTGAGGGGCCATGGCCTGGGAGGTCATTGTTACTGACCTTACCTTTTTGGCTTTTTGTGGTTTTGTTCCTGATTAACACCAGGTTACCCACAGCCTTCGTAAGCACTGGTGCTGTTGTTGCTGTCTCATCTCTGCTTTTATTCCTGCTGCCCTAACGTACGTGTTTGTTTAAGCAGCAAAGGGTGGTATTTTGTTATGGCACGTGGGTGCAACCCTGTGCTAGCTCAGTTTAGCTGTCCTGAATAGCAGAAATAGCCAATATGCAGGGACATGGGAGCATCAGGCTGGCACCTAGGGTGCCCCAGGGTGTTGGGGACGTGTCTTGGCTGCCAGCCTTGGCCATTGCTGGCAATCCCGCGGAGTCGTGCCAGTGTCACCTCACTGTAGAGATTTGCAGCAAGTCTTGGTCTGACGCTCCTTGTAAACCAGAACAAACTTACACCACTCCTTTTTGTGTAGATGTGACTTCTCTGTAGATATGAGGTGTTTCCTCTGTTTTCTTTTTACCCCTTTGCACTTGTGTGCAGCCACCAACAGACTGCTGCCCTTTTTTCCTGTACCTGTGACAATATTTTTTGGGCATTTTGATTAAATTTAAATAATATTCCAATAGGTGCATTGATTAAATACAGTCGTTGGTGCCAGAATAGTGTCTCCCCTCACCCACTGGACTTTGTTCCCTTTTTCTGAAAGAAAAATGTGCTCATGGTGTTCAGCTTGGTTACAGTGCCTTGCTGCAAAAAACCTGTGCCGTGGCTGAATCTACCGTAGGGATCTGGTGTTTCAGCAAAAAGAGTCTGAAATGGTTTCATTTAGAGGAGGTTGCTGCAAACTGAGCTGCCTGAGGAGGGCAGGCAGCCTCAGGGCAGTATCTCCAGTGACTGCAAATTCTTCTTCAAGTTGGTTTTTTACTGAGTCCACTATAGTGTTGTTGGTTTGCAAAACAGCCCTTGCTTCTCTTTCCTTATTTCAGGAAGTATCATTTCTTTCAGTGGAGCCAGTTTGGGGATGCTGCATGATAGCTTCCTGTGTTTTCTGAATCGTGCTCTTTGCATGTGGCCTCATGCAAGAGGATGTGAATCAAAAAACACATGGAAATGCATCTCAGTACATTGCTCACATTGCTCAATCTGCTTGTATCATCTATGTTTAGCTTCTCTTCTACATTATCACTTCTATCCCTGAGGCAGCTGTAATTTATATCTGTTAATTATTTTCCTGCACCCTAACATGTTGAAAGAGGAGAGATTGAAAACCCAGAGAAAGGTGCTAAAGTGTAGATGAATGAAAATATCTGTTCTGCATGTCCAGAACTTAAAACGGAAGCAAATAGAAATAAGTTGTTTGGGATGTTATCTGCTTCTCTTTGTATTTCTAATTCGGTGCTGAGGCATCTGATGACATACTTTGAAAAGTGAGAATACGTAAGTGCCTGTAAATCACTGTGGCTTGACATATGAGACTACTCACGTCTTTTGGTTTGTAAATATGATTTATATTACGTTGCAGAGGATCTGAGAAGTCCTCCCTAAGCCAAAAATGTGCGAACAGTTGGCATCTGCGGTTTTTGGGCACATCGCTGCACTTAATAATGCTCCCAGTTTGGAATGTTACGTGTTAATGGTTTCACGTGCACGCAGTGCCAGTGCTCTTCTGCTGGTGTAAAACACCTCAGCACTGGCAACTTCACTGATGGGCCTTTTTTTGTTGTCTGAAGAGCATTTCTCAAAGGTGCAAAGTCCTGATCTGTTAGTTTCCCTACAACTTGTGATCTGTCCGGTGAATTGCAGTTGGCTCATGATACCAGGCAGCCGAGCGGGTGAGTCAGCCCATCCAGGCGCTCCCTGTGAGTCCGTCTGGGAAAGGCTGATGTGCCAGCACGGCTGCTGCCCAGGCTTCCTGTACACAGTCCAGGGCTGGAATCCTGAAGCGACATTTGCCTCTTGACACCGTTTATTCTGACAGGCTTAAATGTATGTGACACCTATTCAGAGTTTAAAATCGCTGCAAATACATCTAAAGGCAAGTTGGCCACGGCTGCTGTTGCTGTACGTGATGTGCCTTGTGTCTGGGTGAGTGTTTAGTCCTGTCCTCCTGGCTGGAGGTCAGTTCTTTAAACAGCTCAAGTTTTTCCTCTTACTGCAGGTTTTTGTAGAATTGGTAGTGGAAAAAACACGTGTAAATGCATAGGAGTACTTTGGGGACTGTTGGCATATGAAACTTGTAGTATCTTACTGTTTCAGCTTCTG
This sequence comes from Melospiza georgiana, assembly GCF_028018845.1. Taxonomy (NCBI): domain Eukaryota; kingdom Metazoa; phylum Chordata; class Aves; order Passeriformes; family Passerellidae; genus Melospiza; species Melospiza georgiana. The sequence goes on along the minus strand of NC_080434.1, from coordinate 29,795,510 downwards.
CTTTCAGAAGTATGTCCCTCATTCACACAACTTTTCCAGGATGAGTGCAGTTTTGGGCTGCTTGGCTTATGCAGCATGCTGAGGGCAATGCACATCTGCTGTGACACCTTGTAGGGCTTCTGGGCTTTTCTCTGAGTGGTAGAGCTCATGGGCATAACACAGGTCACAGGACCTTACTGCTGCTGCCCAAGACTGGGGAAAAAAACAAGTGGGCATTACAAGGGAGGGTTGAAAAAGTAATTAAGGTGCCCGAGTAAGTAAGTCTGCACATGATAGGATTTCCAGAAACACCCACCATTCCAGATGCACAAACAAGTTACAGTTCATCAGCTATTTATGGTAATTGCATGTGCATTATTCGCCCCTGGCAAAAGCAGGGTCACTTGAGTTAAAGAGCCAGCATGTGCAGTTACTGTGTTTGGCGTTGATTCACAGTAACTTGTTATCACACGGTATTTAATTGAGATTTTTGGTCTTGCCCAACTTTGAGCAAAGGTGGTGGTATATTTAAATAAAGGCTTTGTAGACATGGCCCATGGTGAGTGCTGCACTGAGTGCTTCCCCTCCACAGGGATGGGAATTGCTGCCTTCCCACCCTGCTGGGCACTGCCTCCAAAATGATTTCTAGCAGGAAAGTCCATGTCGTTGCAAACAAAGTGAAAACTTGGCTAAATGAGATTGGATTGCTGCATCTGGATTGGGACTGTTGGCAGTGGCCCTTGGACATGGAAGTGCTGCTTGTGGCATTCAGGGACTGCGTTTCCACAGATGGGGCCTGTGTCTGTTGGGAGGGTGGGAGAGCAGGATGTTGCCCACTTCATCCTGGGAAACCATCTGGGATGAGGCCAGCTTTATTGTGTGTGTTTCTGGATTAAAAGCCCCCTTTATAATTTTCTTTTGGAAAATAGAGGAGCCTTTCAGTTTCTATCTGAAGAAATATCTCTGAATGGTTCATGATGTTGAATTCGGGGCTTCTGGGATTCTTTATGTTTTAAGCACAACTTCAAAAACAGTGGGAAAAGCAGCTACAGTAAAAGCAAATTAAATTTGTTTGCTGTACCCTTTCTGCTAAGGGCAGTTAATTCTGGTCCTGATTCATCATTTGCAAAAAGTTGTGTGAAAGCCTGAGTCCTTGTCTGACTCTCTCTGCCATGCTTAGGGGGACTGGAGTGAAAGTATAGGCAGGAATTCTGGCATGAGGCATGAAAGGATGCTTATATAGTGCTTGGGTCAAGAGGCAGACATGGCACTGTGCTTTTGGGCCATGTAGAAGGCATATCACCAAGGAAGCTAAAGCCCCATAAATTGAAAATTTAGTTGAAAATTCAGCATTGATATTTTTTTCTTCTATTTTCAATTTGACAGGCCATCAGCAGTCTTCATTGAAGCCAAAGGAAAGAGGAGGATTAAAAACTAAAAAACTTATGTAATTACATTTCTTGTTCTGGTGAAAGTTGTTTTGTTGTGACATCTCTGAAATCATTGGTATTTTGTAGCAGCTCCGTTGAGTTGAATAGAAAGCTATGAAATAATGTGCTAGAGGATTAGATTGGTTTATTAAAAATACTGTGGTGATACCATGCTAAAAGTATATCAGTATTAGCATTAGTATTCATATCAGTGTTTGTTACTTATAGAACAAACATTACTTACTTCATAAGTGACCTAAGCAAGCTTTTTAAAGTATAGCAATAAGATGCTATAATAGATGAAAGTGGGATTTATAAAAATACTCCATGTCCATGTGGCTCCCTCTTGGTCTGACAATTTGCTTTTCCCAAGGCTTTACCTCCTGTAGGGGTGAGATCTATTCAGCAAAAAGCTATGAAGAAGGGTGGCTTTTTCCTGCCTCATCCTGAAGGAAAACCTGGGAGGTTTGAGCTTCTGAAGGGGCAGCTGGGTGGAGTGTTTTGGTTTGGATTTTGGTCTTTTTTGGGTGTTACAGGTTGTTGTTGGGGGTTTTTTTCTTCTTCTTTTTTTTTTTTTTTTTTTGTTTGTTTTTTTTTTTATGAACAAATATTCACTTCACAGCTTACCTCAAATCTGTGCTGGGTCATTCATTAATTAATCACTGTTAATTTTTGCATCTTTAGAGAATTTTTCCTCCTTGGACTTGTTACTCCTGCATTTATTCTTTCAGCTATTGATGTCCATGTTCTTGTTGTATATGTGAGTTAATTTGGTTCTGTTTCTGAGCTCTTGCCTTTGCATAGTGCATTTGACAGTTTCATTCTGCAAATTAAGGGAAGGTGCGGATAGAGAGACCTTAAAAAGGCCCAGCAACCCAAGGAAGGGTGGAGACTCTAGGATCCTTTCAAAGGTAGTAAGAAGTGGTCTTCATCTTCTTTAATTTCAGTATTATGATGATAAGAAGATGGATGTGGAGACACCTGGCTTCAGGCACTTTTGTTTTGTTATGGTTTTTAAAGGCTATTCCATATGGGAAGCTTTTACCTAGTCAGAAGGAGGGATTGTATTTCTGCTATTGCTGGAATTTTATCTCCTGACTCAGTCTAAATAAGACATCTGCTTGTTTTGTGTTAATAAAATATTTTGGTAGCAGAATGCATGATTCTGGTTCTGTCCTAATTTCTAGGGGCTCGTTTGCAGTCAACCTCTAGCTAAAGAATGTTTACAGAGAATGTAGTAAGTCCTGAATACAGTAAATTTAGGTCATACTTCATACTTTCTTTTTTTCTTTTTTTTTTTTTTTTAAGTGGTATGGTTTAGAATAGGGTTTGTATTCCCAGAGTTGCTAAAGCTGTATATTTAAAGATTTTTTTCTTATCCATTCAGTTTTCGTGATGTTTTTGTGAAATATTCTTGCATGGATCTCCTCATGGATCCATCCACTGTTGCTATGCATTTAAATTCACAAGTAGAATGGCAATTTTTTCATAAATGTCTTCAACATATATCACATAATTTGTTTTTTAACTGTTTTTAGAACTGCAGTGAATTATTTTTTGCTGTTGTTAAAACCTAAACAGTCTTGAACTGTTTTCTACTCTAGATCTAGTTTGGATCAAGATTATAGCCATCCAATAGACAAACAACCAGGGAAAAAAATCTTTGATTGCTTTGAGATACAGAAAGAGGGGGATTATTTGGCTTTTTCTTCCCTATAATGTTGTAGGAATTGTTAATTTTTTATTTGATGGAGCAACTAATATGCTTTGACATCAGAGCTCCAAAAATCTCTTTTTCTTGTCCATCATGTTGAATTTCCCACAGGAATCCTTAGTGTTTTTGTTATGTTCTAAGAATATATCAGAAAAGTCTTTTGTTGAAGTAGTAATATCAATAGGTTTCTGTAGCACCCGTGCATTAGGCGAAGGTCTGTGAAATTGTAATTATTTTTGGAATTCTAATTTAGTTTCACTTCCACCTTGAAATAAAACCCTGAAAAGGTTGAGTAGGCTTTGCTGTATACTGTTCACTGTAAGAAAAAGAAAGTAATTAAGTTGATATCCAGCTGTGTGGTGGAGCGGAGTGCTGGAGGGAAGGGATGCCATCCAGAGGGACCTGGAGAGGTGAGCCTGTGTGGACCTGGTGAAATTCAGTCTGGGGAATAGCAGCCTTTCTATTGCTTTACCTGCTACTCATATATCTAAAATGTGTGTTTGATATGTATTAAGAGCAGCTCTGCTATTTCCAGAGATCTTTAACTTCAAAAATGTGTGTACTGAAGAACCATAATAGCATAAAAGTCTGATGAGGTTGTGCTTTGGCAGGGGTTCTATTATACAGCTTAGATGCTGTGACAATGTATAATTTGGTACTATTTATGTTGGTATTTAGTCACACTTCTGGAACTCAAAAAATGCAGGAAAAAGACAGACATATACTTATCCACCAGGTACCAAGCTTAGAGTTGGAAAACCAGAATATTCAAGCAGTTGCAGAGGGTCTCATTTACTTTGTTTTAGCCCCTATGCAGTAATTTCATATAAAGGGTTCCTCAAGCTTTTTTGAATTTTGCAGTGCTGTTTCTGCCTTATTTCTGACTGTTTGGTTTTTCAGTTTCTTTTGGCTTCTCTTCTGACAGTTTTGGTTTTGAGTCTTTAATCTTCTGGCTTAAAAGTCACCATTTTGCCACTTGAAAAGCACAGGCCAGTTGGAAGCTAGAACCACAGAATTACAGAATGGTTAAGGTTGCAAAAGATGTGGGTCCAACAGTTAATCCAGCTCTGCCACCACTAAGCCGTGCCCCAAGTGCCATTCTTTTGACCCCTTCCAGGGATGGTGATTCCTGCATTTCCTTGGGCAGCCTGTTGTTGTCTGGCAACCCCTTCCCTTAAGACATTTTTCCCAGTGTCCAATCTAAACCTTCCCTGTTGCAATTCGAGGCCGTTTCCTCACATCATGTGGAAATAGTGCAGGACAGGTTTCACAAAGATGGAAGCTTCCAGACTTTTTAGTCTGATGAGTTTTATGGGTATTTAACACTTAATTCAGTCAAAATTGTCTTTTGAGTTATGTTAAGAGCATCTTGTGAAAATTAGAATGGCAATTACATGTGGTTGCACAAGCAAAAGAGAATTGTCCTCAGCTTTTGTTTTCATTTCCAGGTTTGTTGTTTGTGGGGTTTTTTTTAATTGCGTTTTCTACACAAATGCTTTGCTCTTGCACAGTGCCTCAAAAAACTAGCAGTCTTCCCCTTTCCTTAGTCAAAATGTGTGGAACTGAGTCAGGTTCTGTGCGGGAGAAGCATATCTCATCAATGATTGTCTTTGCAGCTAAAAACAAGTAAAAAACTGAAGTTCTGTCAAAAAAATTAATTAGGTTGACAGGACTTACTTTTCATGAACTTGTTTGATATTAATTGCTTTAATTACTCGATGCTTATTAATTAAAGTCTTATTAATAAAATCCTAAATCAAACTTCTCACTATTTTGATGGGCTCAGTATTCAGATGACAGGCTATCATAAAGTTATTTTCTGCAATTATCGTTTCAAGCATTGCAGCAATCCTAGTTTTCTTCCAGGCTTTTGGAAATTCCCTGGTATTCTAGGACTTTCTGAACAGGGATGTTAATAACTCAGATAAAATCACTTGAGTGTTTTTTGTTGCGAGTTACTTGGACCTAACCATCTGAAAGAGTTAAATGTTTAGAGCCACTGTCCAATACTCACTGATCACTAAACAAAAACATATCTCTTGTATGTCTACTTATTTTTTGCCTATTTTTTTTTAATTTTACTGCTTTTGCCTTTTTTTTTTCATTTCACTTCTAGCAGGTGTTCCACAATTTTAATATGGTACCTATTGGTACCTTTTTTTGTTTGTTTCAATGAAGTTAAATGAGATTGGAGTTTTTTTTTGAATTCATGTTAATGATGGTTTGTACTTCGCCTTTCTTGTATTTTAACACTTCTAATTAATAAAATTTCTGTTGGCTTCCATTCTTTTCACATATATACCAGGGTGAGAAGCGTAGCTGGGAGCTGCTTTTTCTGCTGCACTTAACTCAGTTTGTCTTGCTAATTTTGCAATGAAATGTTTAGTATTAAAAGTTCCCAGTTACCATTTGCATCTCTAATTATGTCCTCAGTGGTTTTGTCTCAGAGCTGTTCTCAGTTTTACAGAAGTGCATGTGATAAAGTGCTGTGTATGGATTGCAGGATTGGATTTATTTTACTTGCTTGTGCGTGGACCACTAATTGTTACACTCTGAGAACTGGTGTCTTAGCCAGGGTGGGAGGCTGTAATACATTTTCTGCATATAGATCATTAAGGTTGCTTCCAACCCAAACCATCCTCTGATCCTGTTCTCTTTGTTGAAGTAGAAAATGGATGCCCAAATATACAGGGATGTTGAGTAGTGCAATTGCTTGTAGCACTTAAATTCCAATTAACGGGTGACTGTGTAAAAGGTTAAAGCAGTGTCTTGGCCTTTGCTCTGACAACCTGAGTCTGAGGGAGATGGTCGTGCTGGACTGTTATTGTGTATTTTGGGAAGGATGGGTGTGGAGGGTGTTTGATCTTTATCAAATGGAGCTAATGTTTGTCTGGACTGCTTAGCTCGAGCTAAGCAATGAAATCCTTTAAAGGCCCCACACTGTCTCCTGCTTTTCTGTGCATCATCTCCTAAGCAGTCTGCAGCCATTCAGCCTTACCATTCCAGTTGTGCTTTTGTTTGCAATTTAAGGGGACTTTCCAGCAGTTTCCTTCTGCCCTTTTCCGTGGTAATAATTAGGTGTTTGTATTGAGAGCAAGGAGATAATGCTGAAGAAAAGATTGGGATTCAGACTGAGGATGATGGCATCTGGCTTGGTCTCCTGGCCAGGAAGAACTTTTGGTTGTTTTTTCTTTCTTTTTTTTTTATCCTACAAGCTTTATGTGGATGGATTTTTTCATTGAAAAAATATTTCTGGAGGGTTTGTCATTTTCATGAGCTGACAGGGAGGTTTCTTTATTTTTAATGAGCAGTAAATCCATGGAAAATATTTTTACAGAGGTTATTATTTATTTGTGTGTGGAAAGAGGCACTTAAACACTCCAAATAGTATTCAACACCTTAGAAGTTTTATACCATGAGCAAAACAAAACTTTGGAAATAGGCCAAAAATGTATTGTCTTATTTTATTTCAGTTTTATTTTTTGATGAGGTTTAGCTAGTGGATGAGTTAATTCCACAGAGGCATAGAAATGTTCTTCTGCATATGTTGAGTACCATCCTTAGCAGAATGAGACCACAGTCCAGATTTTGACAAATCCTGATGAACTGCTGCAATTCTGCCTGTATGACTGTAACAGAAACCTAGGAGGATGCTGCAAAGCAAAAGCTGACATTTGTACAGCGTTCTGCTTCCTCATCCATTATTTGCAAGGTCTCGTTTCTGAAATCTAAACTACATTTTTACATATAAAATACCTGCTTGACTGTATTTCGTGCTGTACCACTGCAGTTGAAGGGCTTTTCAAGGACCAGGTGTTTTGGGGGAGGGTTGGAGCACTGATTAAAGCTAAGGGAGAATATGTTTTAGAGAATATATTAGTTAACACTGTTGATAGCATGGACCTGTTTCCTCTGACTGATACTGAAGCTATGTAACCTCCCTGCCAAGCCTGAGCATGTGCAGAAAATAAACATTGGGCAGCTCTTACCCCTGCAGTTTCAGGGTAGTGTTTTGGGATATGTCTGGATCTGCTAAACTTGCATCTCTAAAGTGTATTTGCTGGCACAGCAAAATACTTGTGCTGCTTAAAGATGTTTTTAGCTCTGAAGAGGCAGTTGCTGCTGTCCTGTCTCAATTTCCCAAGGCTTTTGTAGAAATATCTCATGTGGCCACTGCTCACCTTCTTCTTTCATTTTCTGCCTGTGATTGACTGATGCCAGTCAATAGGCAAACTAGCTGGAAGTGATATTTCTCATAAATATGCATGTGAACATCCACAGTAAATGTTCAAGGCTGCTCATATTTTGCAGTAGGGAATAGTTCCTGTTGAGGCAGCATTCATTTTTTGTCTAGGTCACAACAGGAGGATTTGACTAAGTTATTTATAGTATATTTCAAAATAATAATTCTCTCTCCCTTAATGATTTATCACCTTAAATACTCTTATATTTCAAAGAGTATAATTTGAGAATAATTCTTTCTCATAATAGAGAAAGAATTCTTTCTCATAATTCTGATCTTTCTTTACAGTGAGCCATTGAAGTATATGGAACTGACCTGTATTTCTCTCTCTAACCTAATGTAAGGGCTGAAGAAAGCCAATAAAAAGATGCAATCTGTCATTTTTCTTTAGTGTTGGGCTGTTATTCATTTTTTAAAATGAAAAGCTGAATACTGCAATGGCTCCTGTATGGAATAACAGCACAGCTAAGGTGCTTTTCAGTGGTGTGGGCCACCTCTGCTGAGGGGCAGGAGCACGTTGCAGGAGGTGGGTGTGCACAAGCACCTCTTCTCTCCTAATTTCATCAAATACTTCTCGGATTCCCACCTGTGCCACGTGGAGCTGAGGCTTTGCACTGATTCCAGTGTTGAGCAGTCTGAGGTGGGGATGAGTCTGGTGAAGGAGGCAGAGCAAGCTCAAGCTGTAGAGCGTACTCTGTGTGCTCAAGATGCTTTGCTGTCAAGTTTTAGGCTATCTTTAATACTTAATCTTAAGAGTTTTTTCAGACTCGCTTTAGAAATACATGCCAACACTGAAAATTGAATATAGTTTCAGTTACAAAGGTTCATAAACCCTATGTGATGTTGGCAGTTCCTTCCATTTGACATCTCCTCTCTTCAACTGGTTGGGTGATGTTTTATCTTGCTGCAATCTGATTCTGAGGTCAGACAGTCAGGTTTCCTTCCTTCAGCCAGTGCTTCTTCATCAGAAATACAAATTCTTTAGATGAGTCTTGTCCCAGGCCCACTCTGGGCAGCTCTCTGGTCTGCAGATTGTGCTGTCCCACTGTGCAACCCTGTTGACTTCAGTGTAGATGCATTCAAACAGATTTCTTCCTGTGAAAAACAGTATTGCATTTGTTCTGGAGTGGCACTGGCTTGCACAAATAAATTATAAGATGTTTCTGGGGTTAATTTTGATTTATTTCTTTTTTATCTACTGGTGAGTAATCTTTGTGGTGCCCACATGAAGCCAAGTTGTTGGGTTCAAGGCTTGAGAATTTTTTCCTAAATGACAGCTTGGAGACTGTGCTATAGTTAATGCATATGGACTTAATGCATATAGATGTGTTTTATTTTAAGGAAGTGTTAGTTTTAAATTAAGTATTAGCAGTTAAGTATTCATTCTATGGCAGCAAATACGCACTGGCTGCAAGTTTTGGTTGGTGTTAGAGCATCAGCAAATAATCTCAGCCATAGAGAGCAAGATTTTAACTACTTGTAGCTTACACGAGCTGCTGGCAGGCAAAGGGACATCAGTTTTTGTGAAAAGATTGTGGACTCTTACTTGGAGATCTGTCACTGTGGGTGGATCTTAACGGTGGGTTAAGCTTTGTATATTGATCCCATACACTGGAAAGGTGTTTACAGAGTGTAATATTTTTTTAATATTGACATCTGAATATTTAGACCATATTTTAAATGTTAGACAGGGGAGACATGGTGAAACTTTGATAAGGTATTTACAAATCCAAGAAGAAATTATTTCTTGAGGAAATTGAACTTGAAGCTTTTGTAGTACATTTCTGTTGTAAATTATGCTTGAGATGGCCAAGTGTAACTGGACAGCAAAATAATCATATCTATTTAAAATGATTACAAGAACTTTTTCTCTTGCTTTGAATGCAGAATTTGCCAATAATGATGATTTAACCCTATTCAGAATAGTGGTGAACATGTGGTATACACTTCAGTTGCACTTTAGCATGGTGAAATGAGGTCATTTCTAGCAAGTCTCCTAATGCTGTCTCTGAAAAACTGAGAAAAAATGGAAGTTTAGCAAAAAACATTATTTCTCTGTTTAAATATGTTCTCTAACTTAGAAAGTATCAGTTTTATGAATATTAAATTACTATTCAATGTGGTTCTGTAATGTGCTTTCTTCAGGCTGTGGAAATAGTATTCATTTGGCTTTATTCATCTTGTGGATAGAAATGAAGCAAATAATAAATTGGGAGTAATCTTTTGAAAAAAAAGATTATTATTCTTATTATTATTTTATTCTTTTGAAAAAAAAAAAAAGAAAAAAAATTAGTCAATGTGTATAGCTTCAACCAGAAAAAACCTGTTGCTTCTATGGCATTAGCTGATGATGGTGAAATAACTGAGATGGGATTCTAACATTTAAACAAGGCTGTGAGAACTGGAGAAATCAACCTTCTAAGGGGAGCTGGGCAGCTCAGAGCCTGGGCTCTCGGCAGAAGCTGCTTGGGAGCCCAGTGGCTGCTGAATTCTGCTGAATTCTGCTGAATCCTGGCTCCTGAGCCCACCACTGTGCAGCACTGAGCTCAACACTGCATGATGAACAAAAGCACAACTTCTTTAGCTGAGGTGTCTTCCAAGTGAGATCATATGTCTTTTTTAGAGTATAATAAAAAATGGAGGATCTACAACTTCCCTTCTTGGCTTGTTTCTGTGGTTTATTACCCTGCTTGTTAAAAGCTTTTCTCCTAATTTGCTTACAGATACTTGTTTAACAGCCCTTTAAAAGTCATTTTAGTATGCAGTTTCTCCTAAAAAAAGTGAAGTGACCTATTTTTGAATTTTCTGTTATCTTCAATGCTCAAAGAGTTCTTCTTTGCAACTCTCCCACAAATTGTGGAAGTTTGTATTGTGTATTGCATGTTAGTTTGCATTCAATCATTTCATATCTGACCCCTCTAAACAGATATATCTAAAGATTAGTAGTATCTGGTTTACTCCAGGAGGTCATGGTGAGCTCCTCTGGGGTGGCTCTTGCCCATTTTAGCTACCCTAAAGAAAGACAGCAGAAAAGGAATGGGGGTGCAGTTTCATGGGTGGCACTCCTTTCCAGGTGGGTGTCAAGAAAAAGTGTTTATTGGTTGGGTTTACCAGTCCAGAGCAGTGCTATATTAATGCTGTGTCCTCTTCCACTCTTTAACTTAATTGTTAATCAAATATCCTGAGAAATATTTGTGATTTGAGAGCCAGATATGGCAGCCAGCAGTGTGTCCCTCAACTGTAGCTGCCTGTGGATTAGTCTGTTGTGTAATGAGTACTTTCTCTGGTTGGTACACTGATAATCTGAGTTAAAGTATCCTAAAGAATATAAGAATTCATTTTTCAGAAACCTTGAATCTGTACTTACAGGTAAAGTTAGGCTCAGCCTCCATCACTAATGGGCTCTGTGCCTGTGATTTGAGGCTTGTCTTCTAAGAGCCTGGAAGCTTTTCATTGCATTGCTTTTCTTTTCTTGGCTTTCCCCAAAACTGCTTTTAAAACTATATTCTTTGGGGCAGATCTCTCATTCAAACTCCTGAATACAGGCTTGTTACAGCCTAGTCAGGCTTGCTAATCTCAATATGCATATCCCTAATAGACGTAAATTAGGAGGATGCTTAAACAACCAATGGGCTGGAAATTATTTATTGCCCTCCCATGATACAAGCCTCTCATTCTGGAGCTGAGTAATCTGCTGCTTTCTGTTCAGTGTGCCTGTCCTATGCACCCAGTTGCTGACAACTTAGCAAGGGGTCTGTTCTTTCAGGGTTTTCCTGGGCTTTCTATTCTTATTGTCAGCTTTGTTCAGAAACTATGTCATTTGGGGAAAATTGGCCAACGTCTTTATTTTTTCCTAATGAATTTCCTATTCTTTTTTTGTTCTGTTGCTTGTTACTTGGTATTCTTTATTTTATGGTGCAGCCTCTCATTTGTTACCAAACTGGCATAGGCTTTTACTCAAATTCTGGGTTGTTATTTTGCAAAGCAGAGCTGTGGATTGGAGTCCCTGTCTGGCTAATTCAGAGCTGGTTCCCCATGTCTCATGGCTTGACCACTGGCAATGCCAATGCTAAGCTTACTGAGTTAATTCTTGCCAGGTCTGGGCATGACCCTGCAGGAAGGATTTGGGATTCCCAGTTGGATTCCCTATATTTGGTTGCTGGTTACTAATGCAGTACCTCAGTTGCTTATTTTTTGCATCGGAAGGCGAGCCATGTGTTTAGAAATTCAGATGACTTGTTGCAGGCTGTGGGAGGTCTAGAGCACGTCTCTTCAAAGCTGAGGACTTCCGTTTCTGGAGCATAATTCTCCTCATTTATTTGTGAGCTGCTTAGCTGATGACATCCATTCTCCAGCACAGTTGGATCACAGACTCCCCTTGGCGCCCCTGTGCTTCAGAGTCTTCCTGCAGATCTATCCCAGTGCAAGACCAAGTAAGCAACTGAGTCATCCCCATATGCAAAACAGAAAAAGAGCTTTCACATGAAACATCCTATGTATCTCATAACCTTTTCAGGAAGGTTGGAACCTGTAGATTTAATATTTGGAGGATGTGATTTATGGCACTCTTTTTCTCACCCTCTTTGTGTCACTGCTTCTCTAAAGGAAGATTTTTCACTTGGTTTTCCCTTTTAGCCAAACACCTGGCATTTGTGTAAGCAATTGGGGAAAACATGGGGAGAATTTGAATGTTTTTGGCAGTATTGCTTTGTGTGCTGCATAGTTTTTGTGCTATAACTCTGCCTTCAGTCTGGCGTCCTCATGGCTGGTCAACTTAATCCTCAGCTGGAGAGTTTAGGAATAGTGGAGATGCAACCAGAAAACCAGAAAATGCATCTCATCTCATGCCATACTCATTTTTGGTGTGAAACACTTGACTGTGGATTTAAATGAAGAAAAAAAAAAAAAAAAACAACAACAGACCTTAGTCTGTGAAATCCAAGTAGTTGGATTTGTGCTGTTCCTTTGCATGCCTAAACTTCAAGGAGTGGTTTAATATTCTCTGTTGCAGTTTTCCTTTTTAATTTTGAAAAGGAAACATTTTAATCACTTCCATACATGTGCTAACTTAAAAGGGTAAAATTATTGCATCATCATTTTATAGCACTTGGCAGAGAGACTATTCTTGCTAATTTTATCCCAAATCATATCAACTTAAAGCACTTTTCATGCAATCTTGATTTTTTTCAGTACACTTTTTATACTAAATGCACAATTTAAATGCTCTCCATAAAGATTCAAGTCTGAATGACCTTGTGCCTGTTTGGATGCCCTTCATTTTATCTAGTGCAGATTGTCAAATGTAATGTGGTGGCTCTTATGATAGAGTAGTCCCAAAAGTGATGGTTCTGTGTGAAACACTTGACTGTGGATTTAAATGAAGAATCAGGGTGACAGTGGTGTATGACAGAGGGAGGAACTGATGATATTTCAGACTAAAAAATGCCAAATGGCCTCAGTAGAAATTTGTTTGTAAAAAAAAAAAATAGTTGGGGGAGGAGAGCATGCCTCTCCAGGAATTGCTTTGGATTCATGAATTCAGTTTTGATTTGCCTCTTTTTCCTTTCCTGATGACTGCAAAAACTTTCCCAAGAAGAAATAAACATTTGCTTTGAATAGGTCAAAAAGTAGCTCCTGTTTTGTGGAACGTGGGCTGTAACATATTCCTGCTGGTCTGAGTGCAATAAACCCCTCAACACCTTCGAGGTACAGAGGGCATTTATATAAAATCTCATTTTTATGGGTTTTTTCGTTTGCCTTGTAATTAACCATGGGCTGTTGTCCTTTCCCTTCCTTGAGAATGAACTTCCTTCATGTCCCACGTTTAAAAGCAGCCATAAAGATGGGGCAGTTGGTGTCCTGTGCTGTTTGGAGTATGTGTTATGCGGCCAGACGTGGCTGGTTTCTGTCCTTGAAACAATGATGAAAATCCAGGGCTGAAGTTCACCAAGTTGGCTGTGCTTAGAAGGCTGCTTTCTCTCAAATTTATTCTTGCTTTCATTGCTTCTGGGTGAGGTAATGCAGCTTTTTATACACAATGAATCTATGAGTTTTCTCGGGTTTGATAGAGACATTAATGACTTTGGGGAAGTTTGGCAGCATATTAGCGTCTCTCTTCCTTGTCAGTTGTTTTATTCCTGTTTAATTTTTGCTGTGGCATTATCTAATTTAAAGTAGCTTTATAACTTAAACCTTTTAGCATATGAAGAAGAAAATCTTGTGCCACAGAAGAAGTAAGAATGCTTTCATTTGAAGTAAAAATGGTGTTCCCAGTGATTGGGTTTCTATCCCGCACAGGAAACTAAAAAAACATTATCATTTTGCTATTTGTGCACTGCAACTCTGTACTTCCATTCCTGAATTTCAATTACTAATATTGTTTAAGAGTATTTGTAAACAAATCTTGGGCATGAGTTTATTTAGTCAGTCAAATGGTAGGATCTTTTACTTCATCTTTTCCTGACCATAACATGCAGATCTCTTAAAGACATACAAGGTATTTGTATGACTTAGAAGACAATTGTTCAGAATTCTCTGTCTGAAAATTTGCTTCCTGCAATGGCTTTCTATTCTGATATCAAGCCCTAGTATATTACATATTTGTATCTATGGTGGGGGAGAGACAGAGAAAAAAAGGATGTGTCTACCTCTGGAAATAATTCCTGTGTGAATCACATACCTTCCTTCATTAGGGAACAGAATTAATGGAATGTTGTGTTTCTTGCTTTTGTAGCATTGCAAGTCAAACTCTTGTATATGTATGGATTTAGGCAACCTCCAAAGAAGATCTTTATTACCAAGTTTTTGGAAGTAAAAGTTCCTCAGAGTGAAGTTTATCTTTGAGGAAGTAATAAAATATAGTTGTGGCTTTTCCAAGGACTAATCTTCCATATGTGTTCTGACAATGTTTTAGGGAGTTTTGCTGGCAGAGTCCTTAGTATTTGATCAAAATCAATGGACCTGTTCCTTTTTTGATTCAGCTCAGACTGGAGGAGGAGGTTTCACATTCCTCTCAAGGCTTATTTCATTAGAAAATATGTGAAACCTTTACCATGGAATACTGAACTCTGAGAAATGAAATACAGTAGTCCCTGGAACTGCAAGCCTACAAACCTGAAGTCTCTCATACGCAAAGCACTAGAACCACATTTGTTGGAGAAACAGGTTAGATACAAAGTAAATGAGATAAAGTATTTGCCAGAAGTAATCCTACCAGATTAAGATAAAATTTAAATGGAGCCTTTGGTAGAGTGGCAGATGAAAAATATATAATTTCAAAGTGGAGAGGAGTTGAAGAATCAAAAAGAGAGAGGTGTTGGATTAAGACTGTCTCATGAGGAGACACAAATGCCTTGTGCCAGAGAATGCTTATTAGTAGATAACCACTGGTCTTTGTCTTCTGTCATTTTCTTCTGCTTATGGCAACAGCTGAGAGTCAATAGTAACTAAATGCATGGTTGTGCATTTCCTTCATTTGAGCTTTGTCCCACTTCTTTAATGGGGTATGCAGTGCCTGTCCATGAGACTGATCCTTTGGTGGGATGATGATAATCCTCAACAGTGTGCTAAGGGATCTTTTTAGTAGGACAGTCCTAGTTTTATGAAAATATAAAGAAGAAAGACTTGGGGCACCATTAGACCACATACAAGTAATGTTCTGAAAATAAATAAGTTTAGCTATGCTGTAGGGGTTGTACAAGGTTTACTTGCAACCTCAGGAGAGAATCAGTTCTCTTCTGCTTTGAGGGTAGTAAAGCAAGGGATATCTGTCTGGGAAAAGGAAAGCTGAGAGAATGTATAGGGGGTGGGTTTTGTTTTTAAATAAAGTTTTGGAGGGAGTAGAACTGATTTTTAAAGTTTTGAGGTTGCTTTTTTAAGGTGGAGATTAACACTGCTGGGACAAGAGTGAGTGCATATAGCTTGGGCTGGGTGCATTTAACCCCTGTAGATTAAAAGTCTTGTCATTGGAAAGGCAATGCTCAGAAACAGCTCTTTGAAGTGGTATCATAAGATCAAAACATTTGATTAGTTCTGAAATAAAGCTTGGGAATTTATGAAAGTGGCTACCTTGTGAGGTGGAGGATGGCACGACCCACAGAGTCTCATCCAGTTTCATAATGAGAGTTCTAAGCATGCAACAACTGTGCTACAGCTAGAAGATAATCTGTCTGCTGGTTTCTTCCATTCTGACACAAACAGGGAAAAGATGAAATTCAGCCTTGTCATTCATTACAATTCAGTAAGACAAATACCTGTTTCACTTATTAAGAAAATACCCCAGAAAAAGTCTACTCTAGCCCAGTTTGGAGAATTTAGTTATGGTCAGACATGTTGGGGTCCATTTGTATTCTCTTTTGTCTAAATACAACTTACAAACCACATAATGGAAAAGTTCAGGCAGTCATACTGGACAACTCGATAGCCATCTCACAGGATCACAGAGTATTTTGAGCTGATTTTGCATAGAATTTCAGAATAGTTTGGTGATTGTTGTATTACTATTTTTTCTAACATCCTACCCAAGATTTATATTTTTAATCCCAGACTGAGCAAGGTAATTCCTGTATCATTTCATAATTGTTTCTAATTTTACAGAGGCTGTAAAGTGTGAACAGGTTTTTGTTATGCATTGAACCAGTGTACCTGAATCTAGTGCTTCAGTTTTGATTTCAGGAGATTTCTTTTTCTGGGTTACTGCAATGACCTAGCAGAGATGGGAGGGGGAAAAAAAAATAAAACCCTGATAGATTAATTTAATTAATTTTACTTTTGTGTTTTCTGTGGTAGTAAATTGTGTGGTTTTGGCTTGATGCAGGAACATGCAGAATTGTATTCCTGGGTTGATTATCAACTTATTTTTTTCCAGTAGGAACTCGGTATGAAAAGGCAAAACTTTTACAGATGTTTGAGGAGCAAGGTTGAATGTGTATATATGAGTCTTATTTTTCTGCAATGCAGTTAGAGAGCTGTGCAGAGAATGTGGAAAACCTTTGGCAGAATTTTCAAAGCAGAGCACTCGTGCTGAATAGAAACTAAGCAGTCAAGGAAAAAAAAGGGAACAAGAGAATTAAAAAAAAATTGCCTTCCAAATAGAGCCTGGAAAGCTAATGAGCATATGACATCATTTAACTAGTTATAAAAAGATTACAGCTCCTCTGATCCAAGAAACAGACCCTCAAGGTTTCTGATGTTCCCTAGATGAAGGAGGTCCAGAGTTGTGCTGCTGAAGTTTGTCCTTCCCACAGAGCCCCTCGGTGCTGGCAGCCAGGGTTGCTGCTGGTTCTCCTTAGGAGCAGCACCTGTTCCAGGGCTGGCAGCAAAGGGCTGAGCCTCATCTCGGCTGGGACAGGCAACTGCAGCCCGAGCTGGCCAGCCAGAAATAGTGCTGTGCTCTTGGAGTGCCTCCATCTGTGCTCAGAGAGCAGGAGCTGCTGGAGATGACCTTGTTTGTGGCTTGCACGTACCTGTGGAGACCCGAGGGCCCCTCCAGGGCCAGGAGGGAGCTGTCTGCTGTGGGTACAGCACCCACCCCTGGGGCCCTCGGGCCACATCCTCTGCCTCTGGTGATCAGAGTGAGCGCTTGGTCCAGGGTGGATTGTCTCCTCTGTAGCCCAGCCAGGCACGGAGAAGACTGTGAGCATGTTTGCTGGTCCCCCAGACTGTAGGGGTGCAATGGGACAGCAGCATTTCACACAAAAGCTGGCACTCATCTTTGCATGATGCTCAGCTCTGGGTGCTGTGCATCTTCCTCCATCCTGGTGGAATGCTGCTGCCTCTGGAACCTTCCTGCTTCCCCACAGCAGGGCTTCTTCCCAAGGCCTCCATGTTTCAGCCTGAGAGCTAGTAAAAACCATGGAAACATCATTTTATTTTTTCAGACTTAATAATTATGTTTCAGGCTAGGAATGTATTTTTAGGAGGGGGAAGAAAAGAAGTTATGTAACTCCTGATTTATTGCATTGGCTTAAAGAGCTAGGGAACCTGGGATTTTCCTCTCTTGTCGTGGCGCTGGGAGCATTTCCCTTTATGGCAGCAGGGAGGCCAGTGGATAGCTGTTCTCAAGAGTGATTCAAACTTTTTATAAATCTGCTGAATGTGTTCCTCTCCATCACATCTCGATTGCAGAGAGGGGAACAGCCGCTTTTGGGAGAGTGAGCCTTGGAGTGCAGACGTACCTTGATGTGGAGGGAGCACCTGGGAAGGCAGAGAAAGCATCCCTGTCCTCTCTCTGGGGGCAGAGATAGATTCAAGGCAGGAGGCAGATTTGTTCTGAATTAAAGAATTTTTTAATTGGTTACGTAGGAATTGTGCGCTTATCTGTAATGTGTGTATGGAGATAACTAGTAGTAACTCTGCAGAGGAATCCTGAAAGTTGGAATGTGTTGGAGCAGAGACAGAAGTGAGTTCTGATTCTGCAAAAACAAACTTGCAGGTTAGGAATTGTGGTTGCGTGCGTGTGGCTCATTGGGAATAATTTGCATAATAGAAACAACTTGAGAAAAGCCGTGTGGAAGTCAGCATACGTTTTGTCTGCTTCATCTGCGGTTTGCTTTTATTCTTGTCCAGCAGCTAAGAACCAAAGAGAGAACTTCCAGCTTTCAGAGAAGGGACATGGTGGAGGGGGGGATACTACAAAAGAAAAATAAGTACTGGATATAATTCAGAAAAGACACGCAATCAAACTGAACAGATTGCTCAGGAAAAGATCTATTCTGTTGCTGAAATCCAAGAAAATGGGGGAAAAACAGGAAATAGTGAAATCTGTTATCGACCATCTGCTAAGCCTAGGAACTTGAGAACCATTCCCATGGCAAAAATACTAGATTGTGAACTTAATTTATATTTCATAATACTTAAGGTATAGTTACAAAAGTCCTATGGAGAATCTAGTATTGCTAAATGTTTAAAAGATATTTAAAGTCCTACTTAGAAATCAGAATATTAATTGGTTTGATGCCTTTTTTCTGCGATCTTCATCGATGGATCTAACAGATCGCGCCTTGTGAGGTCGAGGCAGCCTTTTCAAGCTTTGAGGAGGAGAGGGGAAGCAGGCAAGGAGACAGTGGTTCTCCTCTTCCAGCTCCTGCCACCCTCCCCTTTGGCTGTTCCTCATGAGTGCTGCCACCTCTACGGCGCCGTTACCATCCCGGGATGGGAATTGTTTGTGCGCTCTGATGTTCGGGAGCCACGTGCTCCCCGTTCCTGGTGCTGCCTGCATGGAGCACACCGTGTTTGCTCTGGCCTGCTCTCTCCCTGCCTCTCCTTTCACACAGCACAGCCAGAGAGAAAACATCCAAAGTAATCCCAGCAGCTCGGGGGGCTGTGAGCAAGCCACGAATTCCCCTGCACTCTGCGCTCACAGTGACTCCACATGTGTGAAGGTGTAAGCGCTGTTTCCTGTAAGCGTTTTGGAAGGATGCAAATGGAGTTTAATTGCTGAAAGTTGGGATCAACGTGGCCATTCAAAGGCTATGTTGTTTGCTGGATTGTCAGTATTAATGGACTCGGTGTGCAGTTTGCAAATTGCCTTAAATGTGGGCTATTGGCTCGCACAGCTTTTTGGAGTCTTTTCACAATTCAAAGATAAAAGTGAGAGAAGTCTTTGGCAAAAGCATAGGTTTGCATGAAAAGTATTATTATGTAGCATGTGGAAAAGTTATGATAAATTCAATTCTTCGTGGTGATATTGTACTTTCTTAGACGGATTGGTCATTTTCTGCCAAAACTTTCCAGCCTTGTTTGGGTTTCTGAAATGAAGGAGGCACAGTCTCCTTCCTAATGATAGATTTTTTTTTTTTCAGTTACAGAATGTACTTGAATTTTCTTTTCCAAATTTTCTCTCCAGGTAATAGGCTGTTCAGCCTGTGCACAAAGCAGGGTTGTAATAGGTAAGATTGTATAGGGTCACAAAGGTTTACAGTCACAGGTACTTCTGAGACCTCTTAAGAGAGCAGGTGGAGTGAATTCCATTTCATGGAAGAGTGTTACCACCCATGTAGCTCACTGACCCTTAAAAATGAACCTTGCTGCTTCTGCTGACAGACTTGCTGTAGAAAGAGGCCATAAGTAGCAGTGAGGCACGGGGAGATGTTTGTGATGTCCTGGAGTCTTCACCGCTCTCCCTGATCTCATACTCTGTTCTAAATAACCCCATATTTTCACCCACATTGCTGCAGAGCTCTTCTGCTGCTCTTCCCACCAGTTGGTCTCCTCCTTTCTTCTGCTGCTGGCACATTTCCACCTCACCCTTCTCCTTGTAATCCTCTCTACAACCACCTGTTGCATCTCAGCAGCCTCAAGTAAAAAGAATTGTGCTGCCTGTCCTGGTCCCTTTGGTTCGGGTTGGGACCTTCCCTTCCTTCACAGTCTGTATTTGTAGCAAGGTGTTTGCAGAGGTGAGGTGGGGTTCAGGTGTCCTTCACCTCAGTTCAGGTGCAGCTGGCCACAGGAAGAATGAGATCCATGCAAAGGGAGGGAGGGAGGAGAGTGAACTTTGCTCAGCCCTCGTCTGCAGCTTGCTCAGCGCAGCTAAAATGGAGGGAGTGCTGCTGCCAAGTACTGCAAACCACTCCTGAGTGCATGCAAACACTGCTTTTAGGTGGGTTTGAGTGGATTTTCCCTCCGCTGGAAAAAGCACCACCTCTGGCTCCAGGGTTAATTCAAAGTCTGTACACTAAAACATGGAAATACTGGTTCTCAAAGGATCAATTGTAGGGAATATGAATACTGTCCAAACAGTGTTCTCCCTTCACTTTGCTTTTTCAGAAACATCCATGGCATTTTTCTTAAAACACGGATTCTTTTGGCCTGAAACACACCCATGTTGTAAAATGTTAATGCTTAGTTTTCAGCAAAGTAAATAGAGAAAATTTTTTGTATCAGTAAAAGGAGAGTTGTTTGGCAGCTTTAGTTGTAGCTGCTGTTCCACTGGTGTTGATTTGCTGCAAAGTTTAATGCAAAAAGCGTGGTAGGAATAGTTAATATATTGTTTAACATTTTATGATGTTTTGCAGTTGTAACTCTAGAACCTATAGTCAACCTGAGCACTTATCAGATGTTAGTTTTCATGAGGTTTTTGGGAATTTTGTTCTTTCTTTTGAATTCTTTCAGCTGTATCATCTGCTGTCCATAGCAGGGCAGGTGGCTGGACAGGGATGTCAGTAAGGGTAACTCAATAATTCAATAATCTTATGGAGTGCTGTGTACCAGCATTGGACAGTTCAGGTGCAGGGGGCCTTCATGAAGCTCCTGCCTCTTGGCCAGTTGTACTGCAGTCTGCATCTTCATGGCATTCAGCTTCTGTGGAGAAGTACACTTTGCAGATAATTTATTGGGTGATTCTTCTGTATATGGTGTGTGTATATATACGTATACACATACACATATACATATAATTTTAAAAAAACTTGGATGTAGTCCACATGTAAGCTTTGTCACACTGCAAGTGCTTATCTTTCTGCATGCTCTTAAATGCCTACTACCATGTCCTTGAGTGTGGAAGAAAGGGAATAAAGCATCATCTCTGCCAATTCAGCCCACTGCCCAGATGTACAGTTATTACAGTTCCTTTTTGCATACTGTAAATTATAATTAGTGCTTAACTATTCCCTAGCTTCAGCCAACACTGTCTGCTTTAAGAAACCTGTATCATGAAAGCAATTTCAGGTTTCAGTTTCTGCTTTTGGTTTTTGTGATGCTTTTGTTTGTTTGTTTTCATTTTCTAACTCTGAACCAGAAAACATTGCAGTATGAATGGGGAAATATAACTGAAATTTAAAATTGCACTAAGTCCCACTCTCTTTCCCCCACCTCCCTTGATCATAGCTTTTGGGAGTTGGGGGAAGGAGAGTGGGACTTAGTGCAATTTGCTAGTATTTAATATATTTAAGCTTATTTTTTGCCAAATTGCAAACAAATGTCCTTTTTTGAGGATAACATTTCTGTCAGAAGTGTGTGTGCCTCCTGGCTTGATCATTGCTCATGTTCTTGCTCTGGCTTTGTGGCTGGGAGTTGGTTTAAGGGAAGTGGTGCTGCCCAGTAGCTGCTCTGGGATGCTCTGTCAGTCATGAGGTGAATTTCTGGCCCACCTTGATTTTTGTCAGAAATTTTATCATGGCTCTTGGTGAGACTCTTAGGTGAGGTCTTTAGGGCTACGAAGCCAGAACTTTCCTGCCCATCCAGCTACTGGATTTTGTAATCTGAGATTATAACAATTATTTACACTGCTCGCCTCAGTGATGCCATGGCTGGACCACTCTCCTGGAAGCAATGGTTGGCCCCATAGCAGAGAGCAGCTGCAGAGGCAGAGATTTGGGTTTGATTGTGATGACAGTCCCTGTAAAAGTAAAATTTTCCATGTTCAAATTGAATATTCAATTTGGCTATAATCAATAGCTTTTTAATTTCGAGGCTCAGAAACCAGAGTACCCTAAGTTAGAGGCAGGGCAAATTCACATCACCATAAACCAGAAATGGAAATGTCCCTGGAGATTTTATTAAAAAGAGCTCAAGATTTATCTGTCAATTTCTTTAGCTGATGAATAGAAATAAGAATCCTTGCAGAAGATTTCTAATATTGCTGTAGAATGGATGGCTTGGATTCTGTGCCTATTCTTAACTATACCAATGGCTTATGCCATCTCAAAGGACTGATAACAGAAAGAAATCATGTCCATTTGACACAGGGGAATGTTGGTTCTTTGGAATTTAGAAGTGCTTCACAGAGGGAAACAGTTCTGTCACGTAGTTTGTTTGACTTTCTGGTCTTGCTTTGTGTTTCCCCAGGAACATATTGTTAGGTTGATTTTTGTTGTTATGCCATCTTCCTTGAAATGGCCAGCCTGGGACCCTTTCCAGTATGCTTAAAGGTTATTATTTTTTTTTTACATTTCTCTTTTTCAGAGTATTATTTAGTTAATATCTGGTGAAGTGGAAGCATGTCACTGTCAGGGTATCTGATAGCTCTCACAGACCTTAGGAAGACGGATTCTGATTCTGTTGGATGTATGGGTTTTTGTGTCAGTAGAAGTTCCTTGTGACATTTCATTGCTATCTCTGTGTTTGATGTCTCAGTGGTCTGTTTCAGGAAAAAAAAATAGAAGAAAACAGGCTCCATATTTTATAGCCACTTAATCAGATCATTATTTATGCAGTAAGAAGGCAACATTAAATTTATAAGTAGCATAAAATTGAGTTGATTTAAAGGCTTGTGTCCAGTATTAATCTTCAAGGAAACCAATACCAGAATGGAAATATTGCTGTGTCCCCCTGTGTCCATAATTACTTCTTTTAATATTTTATATTTTCCCAATTCCAAGACCTAGAAGTAAAGTGGTGCTATGTAAAACACCCAACCAACAAAGTATGGTACTGTATCTCATACATATGTACATGCTTATGTTTGTTGTTATAATAAGGGTTTTAATTATATAAATTTGTACTTATGAGGTCTGGCCATGATCAATGAACCCATGACCCTAAGGCAAAGCAGCCTTTGTTGTGCATGTGACATCTTGGTCATGTAGACCCAACATCCAGGGCCCTTGTGGCCTCTGGTGCCAAAGCATCCTTGTGGGGTTCCTTCCATCCAGCCTGGTGTCCTCAGCTTCTGGCCTGGCCTTTTAACTTGCTATAAGCTGCACCAGGCTTGAGGTGACTTTCATTTGTGATTAGAGATGATGCTAAAAACCTTGGCTCCCTCACTGAATACACAAGTCACTTGGAACATTTGACTCACCATCCTCCTTGGTGCTCTGACTGCCCACAAGGTATTCCTAGAGCTCATGGGGGCAGTGCTCCTGTGTTACCATGGCTGCCTACAGAGTTGTTGGGATAGAACCAAAACTGGTTTTTCTGCCTTTATGAACCTTCAATTCCTGCTCTGTAGTAAGCAAGTTTGCAGAATTTCGACCTTGATTTGTGTCAGAAAGCTGAGCTGCTAGTCTTCATTGCCAAAATTGTCTCTTGGCTATCCAAGGTAGATTTCTGAGATATGCATGTGTTGGTCTGTGTAGTGTCTTTGCATTTATCATTTAAAAATGGCAGTGGTGAAGAACTGGCACTGTGTTGAATGTTGCATATTTATTCAAATATTGCATAACTTCTTTGTGCATGGCTGCCTGAAAAGCAATCCCACCACAGTGACTAGGTGTTAGTCTTGGATGTACTCTGTTGGGAATTGAGGAAACGTTTAGGAGGAGGTAACAATCGTGGTGGGATGGGAGTTGAGGAGTTGTCTTTCTTGTTTTAACAAAACTGGTATCTTAACTTTTCTAAGCATATCTTTTGATATTTGGGGTTTTTTTGATAAATTTTGAACATCTTGTCTGGAAATTATCCTGTTCATTATATTTTTTTTGGAAGTAAAATACTGGCATAATTTACTGAAACCAATCTCAGTTCCATCAGTGTAGGATCTGCTAGTGCAGGGTATTTTTGCTGGCTCCAGCTTCGAAGAGTTTACTTAAGTATCGAGCTGTTAGTACAAACCCAACAGGTGCTGCCTCTGAATTATGGATGATTACACAGTCACTTTAGTCTGAATAAAGGTCTGGGAAAAACTGGGTTGGGTTATACACAGGAGTCAGCTTCAGCAGACAACCACAAATGCCAAAGACAGTGTTTTTACTTTAGTGCAGGCATTGCATATGTAATTTCTGACTGAATTGGGAGGAGATGAAACAAGCTCCAAGTTTTGTATTTAGATGAAAAAAAGACTAGAAGAAACCTGGGAAATTGTATTGAAAAATATATGAACATATAATGTGAATATACACAGTAAATTCAAATTCCATGATGACATACTTGAACAAAAAAAAATTAGTAAATGAATACAGCATTTCTTATTTCACCAAAGCCAAGATTATCAAGATGTCATTGTTGATAAATGAGAATAAAACTCAAAGGCAAGTTTCAGCCTCAAATGCACTTAGCTTTGAAATAGCCTAATGTGCCAATTCTGTTCTTAAAGGAAAATAGTTTACATACCTGACATCTGAGCCCTTTAAGTCCTGCCTGAAGATGTGTTTAGCATGCAAAGAGTGGAAGAAAATGTCTGAATCTTGAGAGAAAAGCTTGAGGAAATAAGGAAGGGAATACAAACTAAGGCAGTCACAAGAAATAAACTCTTGAAGTGAAAGCTTAGAAGTGAGAAGTATACGTAACTTCTCTGGTCTCCTTAACATATTGAAGTTTAATGCTTCAATTATGCTGTAACACTACAGAAGGGGCAGTTCAAGCTGAAGTAATTAACAGATACTGACCAAAAACTGAGGAAAAGTCTTAAAAGCTCTACTGTATTCATCCCCAGTCATAACAGGGAGATGTTTGCAATTTGTAAAGTCTCCTCACATAGTTAGAATATTAGCTAAAAAAGTAAGTAAACATCCAGTGAAGGGAGTGGCTTTTTTGCCTGTTCCAATTCATAGATGAATTTGCAGCAGAACTTGCGCAGCACTGCAGGCAGTGCTCATAACTCTTGAATGGGACATTCAATCCCTGTCTCAGTTGAGCACATTCAACTTCTAGCACTTGCAGATTCTGTGTATCAAGATAACATCCCTGTCAATTCTTACACAAATGTCTTCAGGGAGCACACACAGAGCCAGCAAGTGATATCTCTCTCCTGGGGAGCCAGTAAAGTCCCATTTGTGCACCAGTGACGGGCTCGTTTGGAACATCACCAAATATGTTTAATCCAAAGTAAAATGGAGTTTTGCCATAGACTGTCATGAACTTTTGCAGATTTTGTGTTTAACATCCTTCCAGATCTGTGAATTTCACTGTTAGGGAAGGGAGAGAAAAAAAAAAAGAAGACCATACAAATTTCATGAAGTATGCATTGTATAAAGGATAAATGATTATAAGCATATGGTACCTTTCCATGAACAGACTTGCATATGCATAAAACTTTCTTTAGAAGTAGCCTTGGAAGCATGCAGAGCTTCCAAAATATCATTCAGACCACTAAATTAGACTTTCTCCTTTTCTTCCCCCTCCCACAATGTTATGGTAAAATGGTAAGAGATAGAATTAAATTTACTCCTTAATTTCTTTCTTCTTATCTTTTCCCTCTCCCAAGAAATTTCAGGGACTCATTGTTAAACATTGTTGTACCCACTTTGGCTCCATGATGCATAAAGTGTGAAGAGATTGCCTTCAGCTGAAAGGCAAAAGGCTGGAAGATTATTAGAAAATATAGGAAAAGAAAAACTATATCAATGGTAGTACACTAAGATGCTGATCAGACAGCTTAACACTGATTTTGTATTACTAGGAAAAACAAGACCAAATTATTGTTGTTGTTGCTGTTATTATTATTATTATTTTTATTATTATTATTACTGTTATAGTCTATTTTTTTTTCCAGTGGGTACCTATATGACCTCTCCTGTATTTCATATACATCCTTTGCAGAGAATTCAGGAGGTTTGTGGTGAGAGAGGATCATTATTTTTCATGCATGTCACTTGTCCTCTGCTCCGTTAGCTCCCCTCTGCAGACTGGCAGCGAACTAAACCAGAGCTCTGGAGCAGTTCAGAATTGTGTTTCTGTATCTAATCTGAGACAATTTTGAAGTTGGCCCTAACAGGATTGGAGTTAGCAGCATGCAGCAGCTGAAAATGTCATACTTTGGCTCTGCTGCTGCTGGGCTAAGTCTCAGTATTGCCCTTTGTTGTTCTCACATAGCATTTTATTTTTAGGTGGCATTGTTTGTGAGGACATAGAGAAGAGAAGTGAGAGGGAGAGGGAAAGGAGGGCTGCTGGGCTGTCAATATTAATATACAGAAGTGAAGTGGTGAGGTGTTGGATCCCTCGAGTCATCCTTGGAGATCTGGCCATGTGGGTGGGTGAATGTTAAGATCAAGTGTGAGCAGTAAGTTAGCATCGAGGTGTCAGCAATTTCCAACATGGTTTTCCACTTGCTAATTTCTCTGCCTAACGTGTCCTCCTCATGCAGGTGATGGATATTCACGTGCTCTGTTGCAGGAAAATGTTGTTCTGATGGACTCACAGCAAGGGAGCAAGGGGGGAGGATGCTGCAAAGTAAAGGCAGGGCTTGAGACAGGTAAACATGCCAGACGGAATTTCAGATGGGCTCCATCACGTTACCTTCCAGGAACAAATGTGTGGGATGCAGGAGTATTTTAAGCTACAAGATCATTTGGACTAACAAAGTGACATGCTTTTGAAACAACTGGGTAGACAGTAATTTAGACGGTTAAGTTCAGTTTGACAGGTCGTGCCTTGGTGTCACCCATCAATCTGATAATTTAGTTACAAAATATTTTTTGTGGTGTGTCCAAAATATCTCTGCCTGGTAGAGTGTTAGGTAAGATGGCTTCTGGGGTGCTTTGTATAAGAATATTGCAGAAAAGTGGGAATGAAGGACACAGCTTCAGGTAGTAGTGACTGTTTTACCTGTGTGAATTTCTTGAAAGACTTGAGGAGTGTAGAACACAGAAGCACTGGATATAATCTTTCTATGCTATCAGTAATAGCCGGAGCACCCCAGAGCACTCTCGAGTTTAGAGCTGTTGATAGAGTTGATTGACTGGGACAGGTTTGCCATAATCTCCCCCACATCTCCCCATCTGCTTAGCATAATCAGAAGAGAATAATTTTGCCACTTACTCGCTTAAATGATTGAAATTTTGCCCCATTTGAGAGAGGAATTTCAGCTTTGGAGTGCGGTTATTTCCGGTAGTGTTGGGGATATAAAGGGAAGCTGTGGCAGAGATTCCCTTACAGGAGGAGTCACCTGGAAGCAGCACCCAGTCCCTTTTTTCCCTGCCAGTCTTCAGACTTATTGGAAGCATATGCATGCCTAGGGTAAAAGAGCACAGAAATAATATAATGGGAAAGATTTGCAGGGTTATCTTAACTACATTTCTGTCAACGAGACCTTGTTTCTTACAATACAATCCTAAATCCTTTCTTCATTAAAATTTTAAACCACTCAGCTCCAGAGGAAAATGCTTTGGTTCCTTTTCTCCTTAAAAAATAATGTGCATGTGTCTACTGAAATTGCACTGTTATATTTAAAAATACCTTAACAGGCTGCTTTCTAATGAGCAGTTTTTTTCTGATAGTGCAGTTTTTTTCTAGAGCAGTGGAGCAGCTCATAAATAGTTAATTGGAGCCATGGCTGTACTTGTGCACTTGAGTAACAGCCTTGGTGAGGAACTTCTCAGTCGTGCAGACAGGCCACTATAGCCTTTTCAGCAACAGGAGCAGGATGTCAGATTTTCTACAGGAATAGGAGACACCAACAAAACTTGCCATCTACTTCTAATTGAGTATAGACTTGAAGTTCATTTGCTCAAGACAGCACTATCCAAAGGAATCTGTATTTTTTTCTGTGAACTTATTTTTTCAAGGCATAATGCCCATTGGAATAAATTTGGAGTAAGTTAAAATGTAAAAGCCTTTTCTTTTTATACAAGGTCCTGGTTTCCTTCTGTATCATCTGGATTTCAGCTGTCCAGTTTATCCCTGTCATCTCTTTCACAGCATTGGAATTTAAATATGCATATCATGTTTTGTTAATAATATGTCAGTGAATTGAATTACTCTCTATTCTTAATGAAAGCTCTTCAGGTTTAATGAGCAAAGAAATAATGTAAAATATAATAACCCAAGCCTTAATATTTTCTTGATCACAAGTCAAGCCTTCTATATAATTTATTAAAGTAGCATAATGTCCTTACATTTGAGGTCAAGATTTTGCAGGCTTAGCAGAGATTTTTATGCATAAGGGAAAGATGAAACTTTAAAAATATTATTTCAGCAGTTTCATAATTTAGGATTGTGACCTCATGCTCTAAGAATAATTATGGTGCATCACGATCAGCAGTTTATCAATATTCATTCATGGACTTAGACTCTCTTCATATCATAGTTTGTTGGGTGGGTTTTTTTTTTTTCTTTTCATGCAACCATAGTAACTTTAAAATAGATGCTAAATGCCTTAAGGAGCATGGGCAGTTGCATTATTTGTAGATTGTGCTTTAAGCAGTATCTACAATATTTATGAAAGCCACTGTTCTTTCCCTGAATTTTTGTGCAGTTGTTATACCTTCTGCTGCCAGGTGGGACCAGTGTTTCTAAGGACCTGTCACAGTGATGTTGGCCAGCTCTGCTTGCACTGTGGCCGCCGTGAACTTGAATTTGTTGTAGCTGCAGGCGCAGTTCCGGCAAAAATTAGAGGCAGTAGGGGGGTTGCCATTGGTTTAAGCTGAAATCATAATGGCAGTAAACGCTGAGTACAGATATGAAGGTCTGTGGCTGTAAGTTCAGTGCTGTTGCATCAATTCATTGGGAAGATGGTCAAATGCTGAGAACCAGCTGCAAGGAAAAGCTAAATCAATGAAGTGAACACTTCACCACTTTATAAAAATTTCTATGTATCATCTTTAATGAGGCATTAAATTAAGGTTTCTGACCTACCCAGCCAAGACCAGCAGGCAGCAAAACAGCACAAGCTCCTCTGACTGTCTTGTAAATATTAGAGAGAAGAGCAGAAGGCACTTCTTCTTCTGGTCAGATAGCCCCAACTGGCCTGATAAAGGCAGGACTGTTTGCAGGCATCAGGGACAAGTAGATGATTCCTCAGGAGTTCAAGCATGCAGACATTCAACTCTACAAAAGGAGTAGAGCTCATGCCTTGGAAAATGGTGTATTCATTCACTTCTTGCAGGAAAAAGAAACTTCTACCTTTGCTGGAATAATGGTCATCTGACTGGAGGTTTAGCTTGGTTGAGGAACAGTTAATGCAGTTTTTCAGCCAAGGAAATCTCAGAAAAGCTGAGACTAAAGGCCTGTATATTTTCTTTGTCAAGTAAACCAAAGCCTGTAATACCATTAATCTCAAGGGTTTCTTCAGGCTTCAGCAAAACTCAGCTGTTTGGGAAGAAGTTGAGTTGGCAGCTCTGGTGCGTGCTTTCAGCTGGGGCAAAGCATCACAGCTTTCCTCCTTGAGATGGGCACGAGGCTTCATCCCTGCCCTGATCCACCTTGATATCTTGTAGGCAGGGCTGCTTCTTGACCTGTTTGGTGTCTGTGCTAGGGGAAACTGCACCCTATGTCACAAGGTTGGGGGAGTTGAACTCTTTGCCTCAAGTCCAAGGCCGTGCAGCCGATAACCTGCAGCCTGCCGCTCTCTGCCAGCCTCTGCAGCTGGTTCCTGGAGGGCTGAGAGCAGGAGGGACTGACTCCCCACGTTATTCTGCCAAGCAGCTTGGCCTGAACACTTGTGTGAGGCAAACTTGAGGTGCTGCTTCATTTCCACTCTGCTGGGAGACATTCATGGGCTTGACATTTGTAGGCAATTTGTGCCGCTCCTGCAGCAAGTTGCCCGAGCGCTGCTGCACTTGACAGCACAGTCACCAGCAAGGGTAACAAAAGGCAGAGCAGCATTTGTGAGATTAAAGCAGTGTTTCTGGAATGAAAGAAGTGCTGAACTTCAAACAAGTGCTTGGTATGCATTTACTTTTATTAAAATTCCTCTGTATGACTCTGAAATTTGGATAACAGTCTCACTTCTCCCAAGCATTAGTGAGTTCCTCTTGAACTGTCTTTGAGTGCTTGCTGATGTAAAAAGCCTGGGAAAGGTTTTGGCAAGTTCTTGCAAGTGTGTTTAAGCAGCTTAGAAACACTGTTTTTGTAGATATAGGAGCACAAATACAGATTTTCAGGGGAAGGTATGGACAGTGTTGCCTGAAGCTGCTTTGTTTGGGCTCATTAAAATCAGAATGGCTCTGAGGAAAGTCCAGGAAATATTGCAAGAGTGTCTTCAAGGAAAGTCCACATTTGGAGTCCAAAACCACAAAAAAGACAACAGCTCTCTCCAGTGTGGTCAAGCTTTTGCAAATTCAATAACTAGACATCTATAGACAAGTGCAGAAGTGGAACACTTTATTTGGGGAAAACAAACAGGAATAAGTGAATCAGATGAGTATCTGATAACAGATAACATGCTGCAAAAAGTCCCTGGTTTACAGTAGCAAGTCCAGCAGACCCCTAGACAGAGCTTAAGGAGATCTTTATGTAACTGAGCTGTCTGTGTTCCCACCTAATAAGTTTTGAATGTCAGCCAACTCCAACTAAATTTGACAGTGGGTAGCTATTACAGCTATTCCATTTTAGCTGTTATCTCTACCAGTTCCATTAAAAGAAGTGACTGGAAGGAGGAAAGGCACCCAATTAGTGCCCCCACTAGAGGAAAGGGGCTAGTTCACATTTTTTTGCCTGTTAAATGTTGCAAGCAGGAAGGAGAAAGACCCAGGAAACACAGCTTCATTATTCTTGCTCTTGAATGACAATAATTTTTTTAAATAGCATAGCATTTTCATAAACTTTAGAGCTCTACTCTTTATTTTATATATATTCTTTAGGAACATGAAAAATCAATATAGAAGTAGGAAGCTCCAGGTTTCTTCTGTCTTTGTGACAGCAGTGGTTTCCCACACCAGGAGCTGCATGGGCTGAAGTGGTCTGAAGCCTGAAGGTGTATGCAGATGGGGCCTATCTTGGATCTTCCAGCTGTGTGATGAAACTGAGTTACACTCTGGTTGCTGCAACTTTTGAATCCATGGCTGCTCAAAGCTTACTCTTTGTTGAGTCATCTTCTTTCTTCCCCAAATGCTTATTCTGCATATTGCACACCTGTTTTGAACAGAAATAATTTTGGTGGCTACAGGAGGCAGGGCGGGGTGGGGGGGACGCAAAGCAGATTGTTTTAGAATAGGCAGAAATTCAAAGCCAGGTTAAATGGGGTTTCAGCAACATTGTCAAGTGGAAAGTGCCCTTGCCCATGGCAGGAGGTTGGCACTAGATGAGTCCCAGTGTCCCTTCCAACCCAGTCCTTTCAGTGATTTGATGATACCGCTTAATGAAGCAAAGAATGTGTCACCAGGTTCTTTGGTTTTAATTGGCTTTGTGTGGGACCCGTTTTGTCAGTGAGTAATAATATTTGTGGTATAACAATGAATGCAAATATTGCAGTCCTTGCTAAAGGAAATTGAAAGTCTGTGCCACAAACAGACTGCATAAGTGAGTTCAAGGGGGGGGTGATGGATTAGCAAGTAATAATGTTTGCTCACTGCTATACACCTTGATTTCTGTATAGCTTGTATAAATTTATGCATAAGCACTTTGTTATGCACACTCATAAACTCTCTGTCTGCCTCTACAGTAGTGTGCTTTTGTGCATAAACAGTTAAACATCCTTTTCCTGACATGGGAGGGATGCAGGTATTTTTACTTATTGTACCAGCTCTTATTCCCACTGAAGTTAAATGCAAGCTGCCTTCCAAAATCAAGGCCTGCTATACATTGCAAGAGAGTTCTGGCAGGATGCAGCAGAGGATTTAGGAGATGAGCTGTGTTGGTTGTTGAACATAACTCTCCTGGTCTGTGCTTTGCTTAGTGCTCCCATTTTCCTTTGGTCTTTGCTGTCTGGGTTTCAGCTCCTCAGCCAGAGTGAGTGGTAGGTACAGTCCTGTGCATCATTAGTATGTGAGCAGTAGAGTGAATTTCAGCTGAATAAAAATGAATTCTTTGACTTGCAATTGTGAACATTTCTAGTTTGCCTTGACAATCCTGTCAAGACAAATTTGAACTTTGTCAGCAATTGTGATTTATTGTGGGAGAATTACCAAAAGCCTTTGCTCTAGGTATCAGTCAGTGATTGCAGCCCTCATCTGCTATTTGACCAAAATTTTCCATGGCACTCAGCAGGCTATTACTTGTCACTCTGACTTATAATGGAGGAGTATTTTAATTGATTTAAAAGTTAAAATTTATCGTTACTTAATACAGTATAGCTGTATTACATGTCAGCAGTTATACTTGCTGTGAAAATAGAGAAAGGGGAGTTGAAAGGACTTGGGGTTTGGAATATTTTTAAAACACATGCCATTGATTCTACCTTCCACTTTGAGGAGCTATCAATAGAGTTTTTATTTAGTTAATAGGAGCAGAGGTTTTCTACTATGTAATTATTGTTGATTTTAAAAGAGATTCTGGAATGTTAACTGTGCATCTAGTTTCTAAAATTGTTTCTTCCAAGATTCAATAGTGCTTCTGCTCAAAAGTCTTTGCTTTTATTCTGAACTTTGAATAACTGCATTTTGGATCTGATGCTGTTCTGTTTTGTCACCTAAACCACTCCTCTCTCATGGTTTCCAGGTGCCCAAAATAGGCATTATTATACATAAATCCAAGGGTTATGTGAAATTGAAAATTGTAAGTCACTCTGAAGGCTGTACAGTATGAGTGTGGTTGGTGCATTTACATACATGCAAGTTATGCATATGCTGGAGTATGGCATCAGCTGCTCTGGCAATCCTGTCTTCCTGATTTCTCTCATGGGTGCAAGTATGCAGTGGCTTTATAACTGGTGATGATGAGTTTAAACCCTCTTTTTCTCTGTGTCCATTTCAAGACAAGCCCTTTTGGAAGCAAATGAAGAGAGGAAGGCACTACAAAGATGAGTGATTTGCATTTCTCTTCTCTCCACCTTGCCCATTGTCAACTTACCTGACTTTAGGAAGAAGTATGGAAAGAATATATGCATTCCTTCCATAGGAGTAGGATGGGAAATTGGGCTGTTGAATACTCATTTATGTATCTCTCTTTTGGCTCACACTGCCTGACCCTCCACATGAACAACAGGCAAGGAAAACATAAGAACTTGAAGTGTGCAAGTAAATGTGGCAGCCAACAATATCACCACCAACGGGAGTGAACTTACCTTGGGGTAAATACAAGGGTAAGGCTCTCTGCAAATTGTCACTGTACGTGGAGGTGGGACAAGTGGGAAGTGATGTCCCTGTCTGAACTGGAGCTGCTGCTTGCTTGTGTGCTCTGCTAATCATCACAGTTTTTAAAAGCATATATGAAGCCAGAGAAGGCTGTTTCACCTGTGACAAAATTCACAGGTGGGACTGGAATCATGATTGCTGGAGGGGATCCAATTGCAAACTGTTAGTAAGCGTCCTGAGAGGCAGAGAGACTGGGAAGGAAAGTGATTCTTGAGGCAAGACAGGAGTAGTAAAGATAGATGTGGAAACCCTTCTACTTTTAGGAAGGTGTTTGGTTTGGGCCATGAGACCAGGATGGGAAAAAAACCAAATTTACAAACTACCTCCATATCTGTATACCTAGAGCTGCAAGAGTCATCCTGTTTCATGTATCAAGAAATAGTGACATGCATTAAAACACAAAGAACAGGTTGAATTTCCTAGAAATGGGAAAATGTTAGTGAAAAGAAAGCCATCATTATTTCAAATAGTGGTTTTAGAAGTTGACAGATGTTTCAAAATAATGTGACTATTAGTCTTTTAAAATTCTGTTAATCAGAGATGATGGTAAAGTTGGAGTTTGGTTCTCACTGTATCATCTGAAGCCAGTGCCAAGCTGAAAACTTCCAGTAAAATATAAATACCTGTCCCTAATCTTATTAAGGATTATTGCTTTTTGATTAGTGAGATCATTTTAGGGGGTTTATTTATTTTTTCCAGACTTCTTTTTACAAGCGTTTACAGTGCTCCCTGCATCTTGCAAGATACTCAAGTCTGTTATTGTCAGGAATTTCTCTGATAAGACCTATGGGCTGGAGTCTCAGCAGTGAGTTGTGTTGGTACTTCATGCCAAGTGATACTGCGAGCTGCCTGTTGCTTTCCATTTTCCCCGAAGTCCTGTGTATGAAGTTTAGATTGGTGTGCAGACCTTCCTACTTCTCTTTTCTGTTCCTGTGTGGCGTTTTAATATAGCAAACGCTACTGCTGGAATTCCAATACCCGTTCAACATCCACCATAATTTTGTCTTGGTGGATGGGAGGGGAGGGGGGCATAAGGGCGTTAAAAGACCAAACCCACCACTCCATTTTCCCCTTAGATTTTTTCAGATCAAGCAGTAATTATACATGTTGCCTTCCTAAGCCTGTGGGATTGCTCTTATGAGTAAAGGTCTGCCATACTGGGGCTATTATGTGACAAGTTGGAAAATAGCCTTTGTTCCCATGGTAACCTTTTTTTTGTGCTTTGGTGCATTTTTCCTCTGTGGTTTTATGGTTGCTCTGGAGGTTTTTCTATTGTGGTATTTTAATCCCCAGTAGACAGTGGATGGCAGTTCAGTTTACTTTTTGCTGTTATGAAATAATTTAATTTTGAAAAAAATTTATTTGATTATGGAACACTTGTAAACTTTTTATGTTGTGGTTAGGGTATTAATGGTGTGGTAGCTTTCTCTGTAAGCATGTCATGCACTCAGAAGTCAAAGCAAACAGTTGGTAATAGGAAAGTACGTCCAACTGGACCAAGCTGCTTCTGTTGTAAACTAATAGTTTTAATACAGTTATTCTTTTAGTACTTTGGGGCCAAGCTGTTGCCAGACATATCAGGTAGATTTTTGTCTGCAACGGAATGACGTTTCTTAAGTTCATTAACAGTCAATATTCTGGTCATCAATGTCATTTCAGGTTGATGTAATAAGGGTTTCATAAAATAAACTTTCAAACAAAGGAAGGTGTTTTTTAGGAGTTGCTTGTTTAGACTCTGAGGGAAGAACTTCAACTAAAGTTGAGAGCCTGCTTTTAAAAGGAGGAGGCTTTTTAAAGAGATGCTTTTATTACTGGTAGCATCTCCCTGCATTTGCCTTCTTTGTGCATTTTTTCTCCCTTGCTTATTCAGTTTTCTTTGTCTCGGAATCCTTCAGTAGCAGAGCAATGTACTTGTGCAGTCTTGTCTTGCCTGAAATTCCTCATGGTTATGATTTCCCACTGGTGCCCCCATCAACAAGTGAGCCTCACTTGAATCATGGCATTTTATGCAGCTTTAAAATGTTTCTGACTGAGAAGGCAGCAGGGCCTCACCAGGTAAACACTGCTGTGCCCTGGTAGGAGAGTTACCAGGGTGCATAATGGCTTGCATCATTTTCAGTAGTGGAAAATGAGATGGTGCTGTGAAAAATTGGATCTTCCAAGCTGTGTGTCTCCTCCTAGTTAGGGCAGGTGAGCAGGTGCAGGAAAAGAAAGAGTTAAATGTACTCCCTGCCCCCTCAAGCAGACTTTCAATAATTAACCAGATAATTTTCCAGATAAACTGTTCCTGCCTTATCTTGCTATACATAGCAATTTATAATCAGCAGCACAAACACCAGCATTGCATGCATTTAAACTGCACTAATTCTATAAGTGGGCCAAATATGAAAAGTTAGAGCAAATGCACTGTAAGGCTTACTGGAATTCTCTGCCTTCCAAAGCCAAAGGCTTTATGCTGATAGGAGACTCCCCTTTTAGGTTAACCATTCCATTTCAATAGATAACTCTATCTATATACTGAAAAACCTGCAGAGCAAGGAAATTTTATTTCCCTGGGGCAGTTGTGTCTTGGTCGGTTGTGACAGCAGTTAGAGGAGAAAAGTGCCTTGCAGAAGAAAAGTAGGAGGATGTTATACTTCTCTGATCACTAAATCACTGGGTAAAAATTAGTTTTATTTCCCTAGGAAATAAGTGCTCCTCAGTTTCAGTCCATCAGAACACGCTTTCATTGATGCTTAAGTTTATATTTTTCTGTAGTCAGTCGATTATTTGGAGGTAAAATTTGGATTGCCGACTGTAGTTGCTACCAAAATATTTCAGTAGAGAAGGACAAGGAAAAGTCAAGGTTTACAGCTGGATGGAGGAAAGTGCTGAGTCCTGTCAGCATCCACTGAGGTAAATGGGAACTGAAGGAGCATAGCACACTTGCTTCATTTTGTAAAATCAACATATGCCTTAAGGTTAAGCTAAATACAGGAACCTGTTCACTTTGACTGCGGCACAGAACGCATCAGATTCTATTTGCCGAATAAACATTGGAACTTAAATGCTTTTTTTAAATCCTGAGTGCATCTTTTTAGATTTGGTGGGGCTTGGAAAAAAGGTTGGAGCCTTTTCTATTAGTGCATGTCAGAGTTTGCTTGTTATCAAAATTAAGATCCAGGTATGAAAGTGTGATGTGTGACCCTTAGGCATTGCTAAATAAAGTAACTTCAAGTGAAAGCTGGAGCTGCCGAGGAAAAATACCATCCAGGTTCTCAGCTTGCTTTTTCTTAACTAAATGCACTTCCTTTCCAATTCCTTCATGTTCCATCATACTGAGCATTTCTTAAGATTAAAAAAGGTTGTAGTGTTTGAAGTTCAAAGAATTGAAGGGTTTCTCTCTTGGAATACAAAAGCTCTGTGCTTTTAAAAAAAACCCAAAAAACCCTAAAGAACTAATTGAGGCTGACCACTAATTTAAACGTAATATTACAGCTACTGAATTCTATTTGTTGCTTGCTTGTTTTTCTTTAAAATAAGCTCTCAAAGAGGGTAAATGTTGCTCTGCCTACTCTGGGAGTGTTGTTGCTGAGGCTCAGGGGTGGTTGGGTTCCAGCAGTTCTTCCTCAGCTCAGCATTCCCGAGGTCCCACGTGACTGCTTTCTCCTCCAAAATTCTGATCATTTCATCTCTGCACCTCTTCACTCCTCTCTGCTTTCTTGGTCTGCTGACAAGAAGATTGGTTTATATACTCTGACATTTAAGAAACACTATTTTCCAGCCTGCTAATATGCTTTATTCAAGTAGTTATAGGAGAGAGCCAGGGTTCTTTCTTGCGGTGAAGCTGTTTAAAAATTCAGGTTATACAACAAAAACTGATGCTGGTCAAACATCAGTATTGACAATTAAAGCAGGCAGCATGGAGCAGAATCTGGGAGATGATAGATACATGGCACTGGGGGAGGTTGTGACTACCATCATTGTGGAGTGAATTGGTTTAATAAATAATCTACTGGACAAGTTCTGACTAGTATGTCACTTTCTAAAGGAGTAATAGAATTATCTTGGACAGTGAAAATATTATGTGGACATGCACAAAAATAATGGAAGTAATGTGAAAAGGAAATGGTTTCTATGCTGTCTACTATGATGGCTGAGGGAACAATGAGTTAGAGAAAAGAAGGTGCTGGGAGAGCTGCTAAGAGAAGTAAAATGCTCTTGTTTTGGGCCACAGGTAGGTTAACTGCAGTATTTACAGTGCAGAGTTTACTACCATGTTTTTAGGTGCTAGTTCCCAGCAGAAGATGACTCCAGGGAGGTTATATTCCTTCAGAAATGAGATGAGAGGGTAGAAATAAACTGCTGGCAGCCTCTGCATCTTGATTATCCTGATTATTCTTCCTCTTACAGTTACTTTCTTTTCTTCTTGTGGTAAAAATATGATTCTATAATCTCAAGTTCTTTTTACCTTTGTTTTTGCATACCTTTATTTATTGAGGTGTACCCGAGTTCCTTCTGTTTGTTTTACTGCCAGAAAATTTCAGTATTAAAAAGAAAAGTCAATGATGTGGAATTAAAAAGGACTCATCTAGATCTCATAATAATAAAAGCGCTTGGAACAAATGACTTTGGAATACATATTGTGGCTTATGCTTCTTTGGAGTGCTTCATTTTATCATCAGAGAGGCATCATTTGTTTAAACTGTGCTCCTGTATGACATCTGGTTTGGAAAGCATAATAACCTATATAATCAGCTTTTAAAATGCTGGATTATCTGTGGGTTTATTGACTCTTCTTTACAAAATCTGTTATTTCTAATTAATTCTCCATATAACTATTACTAAAGCCAACTCTGAGAGACAAAAATGAGCTTGATGGCAATGGCTAGTCAAGGTCAGCATTTAACTGCCACTGTTAGGGATAATAAATCAGGCTTATTCTTAATCACATACCCTGCAACGTGACAAATGTTACTGGAGCCATTGAAGCAACCGTTTTAGCAATCATTTAGGAGATACATTTGGCATTGTTAAACCCCTGTGCTGCCCTTGGCTGTAGCAGCATTGGGATAAAATATGCATGCTCTGGTGGATCTCCTCTCTTTGGATCCTGTGGAGTTTTATGGGAGGGGTGTGGGACTGTGTTTGCCTATTCTTGTTGTTGTATTAGAAATAATGAGAGAAGCATGAAAGCAACAACACCCAATCTACCTGTGGGAGCCACTGGCTTCTGAAAATGGGAATGATTAGCCAGCTCTTTGGCACTCTTTCACATTTCTGGTGTTTTCAGTTGGGAGTTTATATTGAAACTAGCTTGCCACCCACAAGGAATGTCGTGGCTCAACAACAGCCTGTTGTGTAAAAGTTTTTTAAAAAAACATGGTAAATATCAGAACAATAGGGTATATGCTCTGATTTGGTTTAGGGTAAATACGGTGTTTTCACTCAATCTGAATTTTAAGATTGAAACCTGCTGTGGCCCACATATGCCATTAGATTTAGCATGTCATTCTAACAGATATTTGGCACTAGGCTAGTTATCTTCCGGGGAGTCAATTGTAAAGTTTCTAATATTTTTTATGGTATTCATTCTTACATGGATCAACTCTTGGATATTCCAGAAGAGAGAATGACTTGTTGCTTAAGTAACTTGTAGTATTGTAACTAAACTTCTCATCTGGAGCAAATAATAAAACTTATCTCCAAAAAAAGGAGCAAAAATTAAATTAATGTAGATATCTCTGTTATAATAAACTAAATTTAACACTGATATTTTGCTTATTAAGTGTTACCTGCCTATAACTTTCCCCACATGTCAGTTTACATTAGGCATTTTTACAGGCCAAAAATTTACAGCATGCTGATGTGGAAAATTAATGCAATGGGAAATATTTAACTTGGAGCATGCATGAGAAGTAATTTCAATGTGGAGGGTTTAGTGTAGTTTTTCTGCCTATGCATATTATAGAATAAAGGGCTATGATGATTAATAAGAAGAATTGATTTAATGAAAGTGATGAATAAATGAAATATCTTCTTAAGTCATCCACACTGGATGTCTGGCCTTGAAATAAAGGCCAAGGAGTAGGTTCCTAATCAGTCAGATATTTTTTCACAATGGTCACTAAGGGAAGGCATGACAGCTTGAAAAGAGAGAGATTTAGGAGGAAAAGGTACAACCATCTGTGTGTGCCTTGTTTGGAAAGAAAAGCTTCCATGGAGAGAACGAGTTATCCTGAGGTTTAGCTTGTGATTTGAGCATATTTTTGGGCTCAGCCTTTTATTATTTGCACCACTTTACCTTTGTGTGAGGTATTACAGCAGCGTTTTGAATTAGCAAATACTCTGGTATTGCATGGGTGAAAGAGAAAATAAGAGATTTTTTTTAAAAAGCCAAACATTGTTCATTGAAGGTAATCATAGCCAGAGCTGGCACAAGTTGGAGGAGATTGAAGTACCAACAGCAAATATCAATGTTTCTTTGCAGTAAGGTATTTGAGAACAATTCTTGTTTGATATTCCTGTTAAGAATGAAAATGCCTCATCTGTGTTTTCATGTATTCCACTTTTAAACTGAATAAAAGAATGAGTTAATTTCATTTAATTGCACAATGTTAAGCTTCCACCTGTGATGCTGTGGCTGAGTAGCTGAATACATACTTTGTATTCAGGCTGTACCTTCCAGCTGTACTCAAGTCTTCAGTGGAGAGGAGCACTGTATAAAATATGCTATAGATTGCGTCTTAGGCAGGCATTTAATAATAGTCATGGATCAACTGGTGTCTTAATTTGTCTTTGCTGACTTTTTTTTAACCTAATAATTCTGTGAAAGTGCAATTTTGTAGGGTAGCTTGTGTCTAAAAAAAGGTTCTCCCACCTTCTGCAAATCCTACATGACAATTTATTTTCAACTAAAAATAATACATAATTACATATATATATGCAGTATATATATAGAGAGAAGCATGTGCGTGCGTATATATATAAAAATAAAAATCATGCACACTGCTGTGATACCCTGGAAACCTCCATTTCTCTACAGGAAAAGCTCTCTAATAAAATTGACTCTTTTTTGGATACGAAAAAAAATACAGTGACCTCTTTCAGGGTAGAAAGACTAGGAAAGTTTTTGCCAGTCTTATGAAGAAATGGGAACACGCAGCATCAAAATTAAAAATCCCCTGAGACATTTTGGACTTACATCAGAATTGAAATGTTTCCCATCTCAGGCAAAATACTGATGTTTGCAGTGAAAGAAAGAGAATTTTCAAGGTGAGTTTTCCAGGTTACTGGCATTTTCTGTAGAAAGTAGACACCTTTTTAAGATTTTTGTTTAATGGGAGGTCTAATTTTTTCACGCAGTATGGAACGTGCTGGAGGGAGAAAGTGTTTTACTTTGTCCTAACACATCAGAGCTGAATACCAGCACAGCCTTGGCAAATCCTGGAAAAGTTACTTTTCCTGGGGGTAAATTAATGCAGTGTGTGCAGGTATGACTGTGACTGGAGCACACAGAACTTATTTTAACATGGATTTGGTGAGGCTTTCTCTCTTAACAGATGAGCTAATGCCATCACCTAGCAATTATCAAGTAGTGTGATGTTATGTAATGAGAGTATAAATAGCACAGGGACTGAAACTAGTAAATCTAACAGACTAGTGAGGAGACAAGAGCAGGAATGAATACTATTTGGAACTTTTTGATTAACATCTGAGCGCTGTCATTTAAGCAGACATTTAGATTTGATGTTGCAGTGAAGCTGTAGGCTAGGGGAGCTGCGGTCCCTCATTTGGAGTGACATTTGAGCTGCGCCCTGTGGATAAATCACTTGGCCTCTGCATCCCTCTTTAAAGGAAGAGGGATGAAATTTGGAAAAAGGCAAAGGGTTCATACTTGAGATTTCTTTAACAAGCTCATTATCTTATATTTGAATTAAGACTACCTGTGGACTTTGTTTCCCAGCGGCTGATGGACAAACAGCCAAGGACCTGCAGTTTGACCTGCCTGATAATTTCCCTGCTGGTGGGAAGTCTTTCAGGGTTGTTTTTGTAGTTGTTTGGCAGCGTTCAGAGAGATAACGTGTAAGAAATGCAAGAGGTCATGTTTACCTGGAGAAGAGAGGCTGTGTGGAAGGAGACTCTCTCTCCAGCCCCATAGAGACATGGAGGGATGCAAAACTTTCATCTCCTTCAGGATCTGGCATGTTTCTCCAAGCATGCCCATTGCATTAGGGTGGCCATTTCTAGTTCCTGGGGGAAGGATACTCACAGGATCAGGAAATGTGACTTGTTTATGAAAAGCATTGTTCTTAAGAGTGGAAAATGTTTCCTAATGGTGCCCTGCAGTTTGAGACAGAGGTAGGTGATTGAATCAGGCTTGTAAGGTGCGTCTCTGTACCAAACTTGAGGATGGTCTGAACCTCCAGTGCTGCTTTTCTGGCACCTACAGACACATGGGAAAATCTTCTGCACTTGCAGAATGTACAAAGGCTTCAAAACTACATGAGAAGTAAGGTGCTAAATTGCAGGAATATCAGAAATAAGCTCATGAACTACTGCAGGGGTAAGCAGGAGCACAGACAGGGGGAGTACATACCACCTTGCTGCACTACTTCATCACAAGGCCTTAGAGCTTTGCTTACAGGTACTCCTTAGCTGTGAAGGCTTCAAACAAATAAAGAAACAGAAAGAAAATTTATAGCTGCCAGGTTGCTGCCAGAATGGTTTGTTTGTTAGTTAGTTTTTCATTTTCAGTTTTAATCATCTGCTACCAATAAATTCCACTGCCCTTGTGGTAACTTCTCACATTAACATTGATATATTATGGGTGTTTTAAAACAGACAATAAAAATATTGCACTTACTAATTAAAGCAATTTGTGTATTCAGCTAGGCACTGCCAGAAAGAGTTGTGGTTTACTAATTGTTAGGTGCCTTGAGCAATATACCTGTTATAAATTCTTAATTGAACTTTGTATTATGGCTGGTGTGAATTGAAATATTCATATCTGCTTTGTTTTGTTTGATTGTTTTCACTCCAGCTCTTCATTGAGAAGTGTATCAACTGGATCTTCAAGACCTTCCAAAGTGTGTTTGGTGTGTGGAGATGAAGCATCTGGATGTCATTATGGGGTGGTTACATGTGGCAGCTGTAAAGTTTTCTTCAAGAGAGCAGTAGAAGGTAAGAAAACACAAAAAATATCAACACAAAAGACAAAATCTTTTTTTTTGTTTTTTTTTTTTTCTATAAAAGAAATATATATATATATAGACATATAAATTTTCGTATGTGTTTTCTGCTGTTGGTAAAATTCTATGTTGTTAATATGAAAAAAAAAACATGTTGAGTGACCTTTACAGACTTTGTAAGCAACTTTATCAAGTGGATAAAAGGTTTTTAATATCTGATAATAAGAGTTCATGGCATGCGAAGGGCATAAATACCGTATAGGTTTTTGGAAGTCTTTTCTGATGAGTAAATGTTCTTACTACCACAGATGAAGTAGGAGATAGCTACTCACTGATTTATCTTCATGAAAAAACCCTAGAAGGAAAAAAATAGGTTCTTAATATGGTGTCCAGCTTGTGCACTGAGTGAGGCAGTGTGAGGTGTGATTAATTTCTTCTGTGATCATTAAATCTACTTCTGATGGCAATAAGGATTTAGCTCTCTGTTAAATAGACCTGGAGGGCTTGTGCGTCACTGAAGTCAAGGCTTCGTGTAATGTCTATCAATCTATTTATCTATCCATCATCAGAAGTGTCAATCTAATTGAAATTAACTTCCCAAAGTTATAAGGACATGGAAAAGGTTTCCCCTTGCTGAAAACATCTTCTCTTAAAGTTGTGTAGTAGTTGACCTTGATGTCCTCATTCCCCAACTTCTTCTTCTTGAGCATTTAGTTGCTTGATATAGCACATGAACTTGAAAACCTTCTTTTTTCTGGCTGAGTGATTTCCTCCATGAACTTCCACACCACATCCTGGATGACTCTTCAGGCACTCACATCTAAGTTGGCCCCTGAATCATGAGAAGATAATTTTTGGTTAGGTGGTGGTGATGGTGAAGCTTTCCATATACATGCACACACTGTGTGAAGTGACGGCACCTTCTATTGTCTTCCTGCCTCCTTCCCTGCCTCCCAGGAAAGCTTCCTCTCCAGTCTTGAGTCACTGTAATTTCAAAGTACTATTTGCCCAATGGTCTCTTTTGCTGACCATTCCAACATAGCATGATGGATATTCTCATCCAGATTTACAGGAATTTATGAAAAATTACTAAGGAATCCCTGTAGGAGTTAACAGAGCAGCAAGCAGTTTTCAAGCCTCAGAAGACAAAATTATTAGGAAAGGATTACTCTCTGATCAGGCATAGAAAGACGTTTCTTAAATGTAAT
Source organism: Melospiza georgiana (assembly GCF_028018845.1). Taxonomy (NCBI): domain Eukaryota; kingdom Metazoa; phylum Chordata; class Aves; order Passeriformes; family Passerellidae; genus Melospiza; species Melospiza georgiana. The sequence continues at coordinate 29,751,943 of NC_080434.1, read as the reverse complement.
TAAAACTGATCAGTAATTACCGAAAGTTTGCAAGTTATGCAAAAAAAATTTTAAAATGAAAGAGAAAGCTACCCCGTCATCCCTAAAAATTTGATGTGCTTTGAATTAGTTTAAAATACATTTTTAAGAGTCATTATAGTAAGATACATGTACCTACCAGTGGTATGTGAACACTGTCTAGATTTCTTGGTATGCACATGACTGAGTTCTTGATGCTACCAGTAGCATTGTTGCTAGGCAGACACTGAAATTTTGTCTTGGCTTGCACTTTTTTTTATATATTGTAGAGTGTTGGCCCCAAAAGGGCATAGCAAAAACATAACACACATATTGGCTTCAAACATCCTGGCACAATCCATATAAATAAAAGTTGTTGTGGGTAATTTTGTAACAAGAGGTTTCTTGTAGAGCAATCATAAATTTTTCAGTTGAGAACAGGACCAATAAAAACCCCTTCCTGAGGTTTCCTATTTGAAATAATTGAAACAATTAAATATTTGTAGCACAGGGACGCACACATTTCTTTCATGATCCACTAAATGTTCCTCAGTTGATGAACATCCTTCTTTTTGTAAGGACCTTTAAAGGTCTCCTCCAACTCAGCCCCTCTATGAAGTGGGGAGACAAATTGGGTCAAAAAGCATGGAAACAGAGAAAAGAGGGATTTGGAGAGAGAGAACTCTGCACACTACCCAGCTTTTTGGGTCTCAGCTGGAATGGTTAACATTGTCAGCACACCATGAACAGCCATTGACTGCCAATTCCTTCAGGCTCCTCTGAAATCCTACAAACCCAGAGAGATTATAACAGAAAATAAGAACTGTATTGGAATTTAAGACCAAGAAACTAAGAAGAACAAAGTGACTAAAGTTTGCATTTCAAATTATAAATCTGGTACTTGTATTCCCAGTTAATTGTATCTTGGAAGTTTCAGGAAATGTCTAATGGATTTAGGAAAAGGAGAGATGCAGACCAAAAGGAGTACTAAAATGGGTTTAATGGTAAAATTTCAAAAGTAATTTCAAGTGGCATTAAATCCAAGGCTATAAATTATTCAAGTACTAGTTTTAGTATCAAGTAGGTACAGGCTTTTTGATGACTGACTGATGAACAGGAGACTGGTATGAAGAAACATGATTTTGTCATTAACATAAATTTGATCTGCCTTGCAAGCATTAAAAATCTTTGGGCTGTAAAAGTGTTGGTAAATGGTGTCACTGCAAAAGTTAAGGTATGTACATTTAGAATACATTTTTACATAGGTTAATTTTATTCTATGGGTTTTTTTCTCAATTACAGATATGGCCAGCCCTAAAGTCATTTAAACTTGAATTTGTGACCAATATAGAGTCATATGCTGAAAATACACTGTACTGTGAGGGAACCTAAAGCAACTGGCCAGGCTTGTCTTCTCTTTTTCCACTGAAGCAGCTTTCTCTGAGGAGAGTAGCAGGCTTGAAGTCAGAAATCACAGCTGTTCTTGCCTATGCTTTGCATTTTCAGTCTTCATTTGTTCAAGTTCCAGACAAGTATGAGGTAATCTCTCCTAAATCAAAATTTATATTGTTTCGTAAGTTGCTAATCTTTTATTCTTCCTTTGGCTTGGGAGCAAGAAGAAAGGAAGGCATTTTTTTCATCTTCATATGCTGCTAAAGACTACAGCAAAAATGACCATTTTCTTCAAGTTATTTTGCATATTTACTTGGAAATTTTTAGCTGCTTACAATGGGAGCATTGAAAATTATATTGGATCAGTTATAAGGAAGCTTGTCCTTTTTTTTAAATACAAAGATGGGATAATTCAGTAGAGGTCAGATTCTGCTCTTGATTTCTGTAGCAGAAGGTTAACCTCACAGCTAGTTTTTCGATTTTAAGTTAAGAAAATAAGCTCTGAAGTAAAAACACAGGCACAACAACGGAAGTTTCTAGGGTTGTGGGGTTTTTTTTTTCCTCATCTAAACTTTTGTCAGTTTAGAGTGGAGGGATAATTTGACTGAAGAAAACTTTTCAGTCTGATTTGATGCCTCCTGGATGTTGCAAACTTGCTGTGCCCCTAAGTGAGCAGCGTAAGAACAAAGAAATCCTACCTGTTTTTCAGAAACAGGTGCTTTTCCTATGCACTGCAAGTTGAAGAACTTCCCAAGGCTTTATAGGCCCTAGTAGAAGATAAACAAAAGCCTCTCTCTGTGTGCCTCCCTTGTTTATTGGTGTTGTTTTCATTTCAGTTGAAGTGGAAAACTTATCAAGGTACGAGGAATGCTAGCATACATAGCCCTTAAATAATTTGTCTAATTAGCATAACTTTTTGTAGAAAGGCACTGGTGAGCAGGGAAGTTCACTGTATTGATCATTTTATAAAGCAATACTTTTTATGCTGTATGAAGCTGAAGTTGACACATAACAGGCGTTTTGCACACCATTTTGCAGTGTGTACAGCCATGAATTTTGTAGGTCTGTATTACTATAATTAATTATACATACAGTTCTTCACTCTCCACTCTTCTGTTCATTCACTGTAATGGAGTCAGTGTTTTTCCATAACAGGATGCAATTTTCCTTTTATCCACTTTCCTAAGGTCCGTGGCCTCTCTAAATTTGACATCACTCAGTATAGATGTCCATATGTTTTCATAGAAATTTTTATGTGGGATTTGAAGTTGACTCTGTTCCTGACCTGTTGCAAGAATCTGTTTTACAACCTATCAAACAGAAATATTAGGTGAAGAGCAAGCAGATGGGTGATCTGCTGAGGGCAAGTGAGCTGGTCAAATTCATGTAGCAGCTGCTACTCTTACTTGATATGCTATGGTTAATAGGTGTAAAATAAAATTTAAATAATTAAGTCATTGTAGGTTTGAAGCTGCCACCAGCCTTCCATGCTTTCATGGATATATGAAAAGGACTTTTCCTGGGTTTAGCTCTGGCAGGCAGTATTGCTCTGTGAAATTAAGTCTTGGTTCCTTCTCCAGGCTGGCTTTAGTTACTAAGGACTCAGAGTTGAGGAGACTGGTAGGAGGAAGGTGCTAAAAAAATTTGCAATGGGACCCCAAAAAGGAAGAAAAAAACCCCCCAAGCAGCAAGAGCTGAGACATAAGAAAAAAAGGAAAGACTAAAGAATCTAACATATATTGCAAGAGAATATTTTAAAGTTGGGGAGAGGTGAAATGTGAGGAAAATCTTTCCTTTAGGGTCTTTGGAATACGTGGGCTGCATGGAAAACACTGTCCAGTGTTCAGTAAAAAACGCTGGATGCATTCAGGTGAATGTGACGTGGAGCACCAGGGAGCAGGCAGAATGTGGTGGCGTTTCAGATGGAGGGGGGAGATTTGGGAACCACCAAGGTGACGGAGTGCCTTGCTTTGAAAACAAGCACAGAATGAGTGGGCTTAGCAGCTGCAGTGCCACAAAGAACATAAGTTGGTTAATAGCTGTGAAAATTATACAAAAAATATTTTATATCAAGGAAGCTGAAAATCTGCATTCATTCCTTTCCAAAAGCATTAATAATTTCTTCCCTCCCCCAAGACTTCTCAACATTTGCAGGTTTTTTGAGGGTAACTTATTTACTGTGTGAGCTGGTGTTGCTGTGGAGAGGGATAGATGAGTATGAGAATTTAAATACGGGCAGCTGTCTAGCCTTGAAAAACGCACGCACAGGGCTGCGTGCAACTATTCTTCCCCTGCACTCTGTCATTTGTCTTTTCTTCTTTGTTTTATGAATGTTAATTTCTAGCCTGCTTGGTCTGTAAAATAATATGCTCAGTAGGTGATAGCCAGCCTGCACAAGCACAGATACCCAGTAAATGGAGCATGGATGCAGTGGTAAAGTTGGTTTATCTTGGGCAGAAGCCTTCCACTGCCACAAATTCAAGCACCAAATTCAAGCACCATACAGGCTTACCTTCTACATTCTGTTAAGAGCAGGGAAATTTTGGCGTTCATATGATGTGACAGGGAACTCAGTTCCAGTAATTTGTTATTGTTGTTTTCTTTTTTAACACATCACAGGGTAGCATCCCAGCAGGTCAGAGTCGTCCTAGAGGGAGTGGCTCTGTCAGTGCATGCTGATTTAAAGTAGCCACAAATATTTGGCTAACAGATGTTCCAATGCTACAGCTATTAGTTCAGTGTTTTCTTGAGTATGTCAACTGCCTTTTCCTTAAAAAGGAATAGATCTCTTTTCCTGTAGGAAAGATAGACAGGGTGCTTCCTGGGAAATTTGTCTTCTAGGTGGTAGTTCCAAGTTGGCTGAGCCACTTGCAGAGTTGAATTGCACAAAATGGATGTGTAAAATTCAGATGCACCAAGTATTTCAAGCCATCAGGGAAGTATTCACACTGTCATGGTATAAGTAATGCTGGGAATGCTTATGTGGAGTGTTGAGTATACTTCTGGTCACCAGCATGTTAAAGACAGCTTGATTCAAAGTCAGGTAAACACATGAGGAGAGCTTTTGAAATTATCTGGGAAATAAAAATTTATCTTATGTCAGGTGACTGAATGCTTTTAGCTCTTTTTAGCTTACCCAAAAAGAATCTAAGTTGGGGCATGATTACTGTCTATAAATATTGCAGTTGAGGAATAGACAACCGAGAGGGAGGAGAATTTATTTTGAACTAAGAACTGACTGAAATAAGAGTAAATGGGTAAAAATCCCATTAGTTAGTTTGCTATTTTAAGAATGCTGTAAACCACCAAAAAAGAGACACTTTTGTGGGGGCACTTTCCTAAAAAGAGTATGAAGGATTTAAGTGCCTACTTTGGAATTGCTCTTAAGAGAAGTAGCCAATGATATAATTTAGTTCTCTGTGGTAGTAAAGGATAAGCCAAAGGGGTCTCTTTTGGTTAATGCTGTATCCTGGTGAGGCTGGAGACTTCAGCTGACTCTGAAAATGGAGGAAGTGTGAGTAATAGAGAGGGTGGACTAGCTAATAACGTTTTTAGAATATTCCATTTGTAATGATGGTGAATGACTAGATCTTCACAGGAGTACAGAACTTCAGTTTTTAGAAATGGATGTAAATGGATGTAAGATGGATGTAAAGTATCTTGCATAAGGCAGAATTGCTTTGTATTTGTGCTAGCTGATTAATGTTTGTCTCCTGCAATGACTTTTCTCGTTGAGTTCAAAAGAAGCTCCGGAGAGTGAAGTACTTTTGAAAGAACTCCATCCTACCCAGCTAAGGCTCTGTAGGTACCCCCCCAGGCCCCATCAGGTTTTTGTTGATTAGGTTTTTTTGTTATGTTGTGTAATACCTGATACAGTATAACCAAAGGGATAAATAAAGTATGAGCGGACATTTAAATTGGAATTTGCAATTGAACAGAAATACATTGACAAGATCTGTATCTTAACAGTATAAAACATATAAAATATCCTAAAACATCCTTAATCAGATGCTTTAGCTCCTTACAGCTATGATAGTGCTTCTTAAGACACATATTACTTTATAAAATGCCTTTAACTGCCTGCCTTGGCAGCCTCTAGAAGCAATGTTATAATTTTCACTTTTAGGACCAAATAGCACTTCCCTTCTACAACCCTTAAGTTCCTGAAAATTTTCCAAACCTGAAAAGCTCTTCCAGTTTCAGGATAAGTAGTTAAAAGTCAAAAGGGGATAATCCTGCAAGGATCCTTCAGCACTCCAGTGTTAGAGATAAGGAATTTTGCAGTGTTGTGGCCGAAAGAAATTCTTAACAGATAAAACTGGAAAATAAATATATCAGGCTAGAAACAAAGCATCTTTTTGTGCCTCCTAATCCCATTTTAAATAAGGGGTGGGAAAACAGTCTTCAGACAAAAAAAAAAAGAATAAAAAAGAGAGAGAAAATGTACATACAGATCTGTCTGTTGTAGACAGAGGGAACAAGGCATCTGCTAGCATCTCGGATATAAATAGAGTGGGAAAGGTAATGGCAAATCTCCCATTGCCTTAAATGAAGCCAGGATTTCATCCTTTTTTTGGAGCACAGTTTTAGATTGTTGAAGTTTGTGAGTGTCTCTGTTAGGTTTGAAGTCTAGACTTTGACAGAGGCAGTTTTGTCAGGGTTTTTAGAAATCATAATGGCCCAATGGTCAGCATTGAAGCCCACAGGTCTTTATTGTTTACAGAGAAAAAATTTTGTTAGACTAAAAATATATTACCTATTTTTAACCTACAAAATTATTTGGTGCCATTTCTCACTGTTGAGTTGCCAAATCCAGGGCCCTAAAATAGGGAGCATGAGTTAATCAGTCCATTCCCACCTATTTCAAGAGTGATGATGATGTTTGGCTTCTGCATGTACCTTGTCTATGCTAAGAGCCATTAGAAAAAAGCAGTTTGGAGTTACTGCTCCTTGGTGGTTTCTTGTATTAGGTGCAATAGTGGGTTTCAGGGGGTTTGAGCTGGTTCATTTTTTTAAAGTTTGCTTTTTTAAAATATTTTGGATAGGGGGAAAAAAAATCAAGTTTCCAAAATCGTCACTAAGTATGAAAGTAATGAATGTTAGTGGCCTGCGTCTTTGTTCATCTGCACTGCATGTAATGATTCCTAATTCAGCCTTAATAACACAGTCCCATACAGTTTTTTTCCATTACACCTCTGCCTTGTTCATTGAAGAGATTGGATGGTGTTCAATTAATGAGCAGCTATTCAATGTCTTATATTCTTTTCGTAGCCCCATGTATGGTCCTGTGCCTTCACTGCTGATTACTATTCATCTCTTGCTCAGAATACATAATTACTCATTTCTTATAAAGCTTTTTTTGTGGTGATTTCACTAATATCTAAGTGCTTCACAAGCATTGTTTAATCTATAAGATGAGTGGTTATTACCCCTATTTTACAGTTGAGGAGATAAGGCACAGATTAAGCTCAGACATACCCACTGATTTGGGTTTCATGATTTATGATATTTAGGACCTCAGGGTCTAAGTACTTGGCATTTTATAGCTCTTAGTATGTCCAAAGGGCAGTTTCCATTGATTTTACTTACAGCTATGGTCACTTAAACCACTGCAAATCAGACTCTGGATCACAAGTTGGATATTCAGGAAACAGGGAGGATAATTAGTATTTTTTCTTGCTTATTATGATAAAGTAAGCCCATGGCAAAGGAGATGCCAGTTCTACAGGGCACCTGCCTCATGCCTTCTTGACTTTCTCTCTTCTCCCTTTCTCTCTTTCTTCTTTAAATCTCTGTAATGTTTGTGTACTTTGCTCTCAGTAGCACATGAATGCGGACTTCAAGGACAAGAGTCCTTTTGACTTCAGTCCTGATTCATCCTAAATCACCCTCCTCATTGTCCCCAGGAGAAGCTAGAGGTCTGGCAAGGCCGGGCCAAGGGTGTAGAAGTAAGATATAATGTAGTAAGAGACATGGAGAGTTAAATCAGAATTCAGGTTGTGAGGTGTTGGGAAGTCTAAGATTCTCACTTGTTCAGCAGCAGCAGTCAGAGCAAGGTTCCTAGGATGCAGTCACGTGCAGAACACATGGATAATGGTGGTGCTTGCTTGGAGCTCAATAGGTGCCTAAACCATTTGACTGGAGTGCATTTGGGAAGGCTGTAATGCAGCTTCTCTAGTACATGCTGGTACTTCCATTAGTGGGAACTCCTCAGGGCAACCTGTTTGACCATCCTCTCCATTTTAAAATAAATGTATTCTTGCTCCTCTTAAAGAGAGAAGTGACACCTGCATCCTTCTAGTCTTCCTAACAGATTTTTTTTTCCTGATTTATTAAATCATAACTTTTAAAAAGGTCCATCTACAGATTTTCTTCAATGGTAATGCCAGAGGACCAGTAATAAGGGCAAAAAGCTGTAATGGAATTACTGCTTTAGGCAGTAGGTTTTTCTGTTTAATGAAACTACTCAGTGCCTCCCGCCTGGAAAAGAATGTCTGAAGAAACTCAAAAGGGCTACATAAATGCCTCAGAAAATAAATGTGGAAAGGTTATGGTTTAGAAATTTATTCTAGAGATTCAGAACGTAGGCTGACAAGTCACAGGGTGAGAAAAAATGCCAAAATGGGAATAGTTTCTGCAATAGAAAGACAGAGACATTATTTTAAAACATAATGTGATGTCCGTATTACAGAAAAAGAGTGTAATGGTGATTTTGAAGAAAATTGCTTCTTTGAAAGTTTCAGGCTGTTCTTGCAAGATGCCAACAAAAGGCTTTCCATTTGCATGTTACTTGAATATTCTGGTAAATATTTTGAATATTTTTTTATTCTTGTAATTTAACATTTCACACTTTTTTTTCAGAAAAGGTGTAATTACTTTTAGGGCATTTGTATCAGATTCTTACATCTCATTTCATTTGCCTTTAATTCTCGATTCTTGTGGAAAACCATACCCAGAATAGTGACATTTTCCCTACTCATTTGCCATTCATGGTGAATTTGCATTCATTTTGGGCTACCAGGCAGAAGAACTAGAGCATATTTCCCTCATTTGTACCCTGCCTGTTTATTTTACTTCCTCTGGCAATCAGTTTGTGGTGCTCTCCAGGACAGAGGACTGGACCTGATGTTTAGAACTCGCTGTTGCAAAACCTTCTCCCTCACATAGCATAAAACTGATGTGATCCTGTGTGGTGGAAGGGACATATGGCAAACAATTCCCACACTGTCACAGCAGCCAGGCTGATTGCAGAGCAGGGTGAGGGTGCTGTTAAAAAAGGTAACTTTGCTTTCCCAGGGACGACTGAGTGATGCCGTGTGTGGGAGCAGGGCTGGGGAACCGAGCTGGAAGGGTTTTGAACAGGAACAACCCAAACTGCGGTTTGAGGGTTTACAAACCTTTCGCATGCTCTGCACAAGTTCTCTGATAAGCCTCTTCTTGATTAGGCTGGAACAGCTTTTTTAATTTAAAGCTAATGCCTGTGGGGAAGAAGTGCAGTAGTTCTATACTTTCAAAACTTGGGCATTTATGCAAGTTTCTTATAAGCATTTTAGGAATCTAACTATACCATTCCATTTCTGAAAGGACATTTTTTGTCTTGGGTGCTTAGCTGTAGATGAGTATTATTATATGTATTTCACAGACTCGTGCTCTAATTTTTTTTCTAAGAATAATTATATATTTGGAGCTAAGCATTCAATTATTTATTCATCCATTTTACCACGTGGACTTAGCAAATGGACTTGTGTTAGCCTATACACCATATCATGCATGCAAATTCCACTCTTAACAATAGTGCTTGAAATTATGTAAGCGATAGGTGCTAATTTTCTCTGATACAACAGAATGATAATGATGGGCTATTGGGAAAAAATAATAATAAGTACTTCTTAGGTTGTGTGCACTGGCATACTAAACTATTCATAAAATTAAAAAAGGAGAATGAAAAGACACTAGCCTACTTAAAAAATGATGCCTTTCACTTGCAGTCTTTTTAGTGATAACAGGATAAGAGTATTCCTACAGTGATAGCACCATATTCCTGAAACTATCAGGTTGTGCACTATTTTGGGTGAGGGTGGTTGTTAATGGCTTCATCTGCAAGGTGTAAACAGCCAGACTGTTGAATTCCAGATGTTCAAGTGGTTTATAGAGCCCTGAGAACTACGAGTAGTATTTCATATTCCATGCTTCTGCACTGTCATCGTGCAGGTAACTCTGTGCTGAATGTAGGGCAGCAGGCAATCTGTCAAGTAGACTATATTTTAATACAGCAACATTGCATGCAGCTTTATAAAATAAATTATGGTGTTAGAAAATAGTGCAGGCACTCGGACACAGTGGTTTACACTGAGCTTCATCTTTTCTTGCTTGCCTTCTATTTCATGAAGGAATCCACTTCCATGCAAGAAATTTAGAAAGAATACCTAGCAATTATTCCATGTAAATTATTCATTTCAAAGTAGGAAGAGGAAATATGGCAAGGATGAGCTCTTTCACTGACTGTTTAATAATAAAAGATCCTTCATGGAAAGCTTATGAAAAAATGAAGGACATAAAAGCACAAGCAAAACATATGTATTAGTACATGCTAAAAGCTCTGTGATGAGACAAAAGAGGCTGAGCAGCAGAGGGGTTTTGAACAGCATTTGGGTAAATTTGCTTACTTGAGCATCCCTTTTTCCATTGAGTTAGAAAAAGTTCCAGGAATAGAAAACTGAAGGACAGTATCATCTTTCTGAAATTCATTTCAGCCCTTCCTATTGCCATTCTCGCACTCTCTGTATTTTCTATTACCATTCCACAAAGAAAGTGAGAAGGTCCTTGTTACTGTCACCATTCTTTGTGTCCTTGAAGCCTTCAATAACAAACTCACGATGCAAGAACACCTGTTTCCCACAAGGAATAAGGTGGGAAATGCTGTGTGTGCTTCTATAGCCCAAGGTGCCCACTCACATTCCACAGGGAAAGGTGGATTTGATGTGTTGCCATATACTGCAAGTGGGACTAATCCAAAATCCATATGCCAAGTGCATTATGGGGATTATGGAATCCTTAATCCTAAAATCAGTATGCCTGGGAATTTCTTGGAGGCTTCACTTTGAACAAAGGTTGTCAACTGAAAAAATGAGGGAAAACCTTAGAATTAAATATTTCCATCCAGTTGTGGGACAAATGTAAGATTTCAGCTGGAATCAGAAACAAAGGTTTAGGGAAAGAGGGGAGAAGGGTCTCTGGCATCCAGTGAGGGGCACAGAGCAGGCCACAGCAAAAACAGTTCTGTTCCAGACATGGAGGTCGCGCCTTACAGTGGCACTTGCCAATACCAATAAAGGAAGATTAAATTTAAAGTGAGAGGAAGATTCTTGTTCAGAAAAAAGCCCCACCGTTCTTGTTCAGACGGTGCTCAGGCCCGTCATGTCTTTGTCACAGACTGAGCTGGCATGCGCATGTTTGGCTTGTGTCCTTCTGCTAGGCTTTACCTTTTGCTCTCTGCTTCCTCAGCTCTCTGGGTCTCATGGGAAAAGGGTTTACAAACAGCACATTTGGGAATGTGAGGAATATGTGTGACAGCCCAGGCATGAGGGACACAGGGGCCATGTGGCTGAGCCTGTGAAGGGGCAGAATAGCAAACCTGTTTAGAAGGGAGGGCAGTCAGGAAGGATTTTGGGGACAGGGATCTAAACAGGGCCACCTGCTGCAGTACAGCAGCTCTCCTGGGGCATGTTTTAGTAGGCTGCTGAAGGCAATCTGTTGCTTTTCTTTTGTCCTTTACTCTGGGATTTTCCCTCAGTTAATATGTACATGCAGGTATTATGTTTATTCACTATTTAGTCAAATTTATTGTAAGCATTCATTTTTTATTAATCAGCCTGTCAGGGTTTGGGGTGTTTTAGGGAGTCTTTTAGGTATTTTTCCCTGTATGTAAACATAGTGTACCTTTGGTTTCCTGGGAACCCTTGACCTCAGCAGAAGCATGGCTGCTCAGTGCTCGGTTAGCTGGGTTAATTCCATTTTGCACAACTATAACTAATGGCCATTTAAAACTGCCAGGAGCCCACCGTGGGTTCCTCCTCGTGCCTGACCCTGGTGGGGAGCAGCGCATTAATCAGCGCTCTCTGTCACGGTTTATTGCTCTGTGATGAGGGTTAACTGACCACTTCCTAGGAATAATGAAAAACAGAGGTCAGCAATCACTGGCTGAGCAGAGAGAGGAGCTCTTCCCACTTGTGCTTCTCCTCTTTCGTCCTCGGGCAGCGACAAATCTGTCCGCTCCACCACTTCAGCATGAGCACTTATCTTTAAAATTCATCTTAATTATACATCAATCCCTGTCACGTGCTTACCCAATTGAAACAATCAAAACCACTGAGCCAGTTACCTAATTAAAGTCAGGGTAATCTTATTTGCAGGACAACACGGCTCTCTCTGGCAGAGCCTGCTTTGGGAGGGTGTTCTTGCAGCCGCAGCGTGGATGCGGCACTGGAGCTCCCCAGGCCAAACCTTTTGATGATGGCTCAGTAATCCGTGTCCCTCCCAAGCACTGGAGTTTAATTTCTGTGTGCAGATACAGCAGCTGCCAGGGTAAGCTCACTTGCAGGTACTGATGGATGCTGGGTCACAAATTCACACTGAGTTTTATTTTTCTCGAGTCCGTGGTTTTACTGCTGCTTGTGGTTTGTGCAGGCCTCACACATGTGGGATGTCAGGCCAGCTGCAGGGCTGGGTGGCTTTGCTGGCCAGTGGCACCCATGGCAACGTGTGCAGAAGTTGCCCACTACCTGTGCAGGAGGTGTTTGAGCAGGGAATATGTCCTGGGAGCATTCATTTGTCTTTCTCCCTTCAGCTATGGGCGTGCTTGCTCTGCCTCTTAGCCTGCACTGCAGGGTTGTAGAGTGTGGGATATGCTCCTCTGCTCAGTGGTAAGGGTCTGAAAGCCCCATTTCCTCTTTGCAGAAAATTTTAGAAAAGCAGAGAATGTAGATTACAAGCCAGGGGTTGTCATAGTTTCCTAAGGTTTGTTGCCAGAGGGGGAGAGGTGAAATGGGATGTGTGTGGGACACCCATCCCTTGGGGCAGCACTCCTCTGTCACAGCAGCACGACAGAGCCCTGTGAGGCCACGTAGGTGTCTGCTAGCAGTAACCCTGGGGACAAAAAGGCTACTGGGGACAGGTTTTTGGGCACATTTTGCATCCATAAGTTTTTATGGCTGCCACTAGCTATTTTAATACCCTGTGCTTATGGAGAGCAGCAGAGGGTGGCATCAGTCTGTTTTGGGCTCACCCCTGAGATAAACTCAGCAAGTCAAGTCCCAGGGACCATGAAAGCTTGTAGGCAGAGCTGGGAGCCATGGGTACCTGTTCCAGTTGCCTCACATGGGGACCTGTACCCCAACCAGCTGCATGTCTGCCTCCTTGGAAAGCAGTCTCTTTTTAAAATGCTCAACAGTCAGAAAATCAAGCTATGGGAGTGACAGGTCAGGCTCAGTGCACGAATAGACATTTATTTTTTGCCTTACTCTTTGCTTGCCTTTGATTTTCCAACCTGTGCCTCATTCCTCTTTCCTCCAAGCTGTTCCCTTGCTGCATCTCGAGAGTGTGATGGGGATTTTCTGCACGTAGTCCCTGTGCCAAAGCATTGCCTGGCACATGGAAGAGATGGCTGGAGCACAAGCTCAGCTCAGACCCTCTGCCCTGGTCCATGCTCTTTGCAGAAGGGAGCTCTGGAGGTTGGCAGCCAACCTCCACCAAAACCTTTGCAAATCATATCACGTACAAACTGCAACTTTTCAGTGTTTTATGCTGTGATCCGTTATAATTTTAAGTGATAATGTATGAGATGGCAAAAGGCACATCTGTGGTATCAGAGCAGTGATGCTTCAAAGGGTCTGTCTCAAAGTGTGAAGGCTCTTGAGCTTCTCAAATATGTCTGTGAAAAATGTAACACGGGAGAAAACCAACATGTTCCTCCCTACCCTTATTCACAAACTTACTTTGCACTAAGCTCCGTGCTTCTAGCTGATACATTCTTACTCTCACAAAATAATATTCAGCCTCAGGCTGACACACAGCATGGAAAATTTCAGCCCTAACTGCTAATGTGTGGTAAAGTTATAAGCAATAGAAAATGAGGTCTTAAAATGAGAAGTGTCAGGCAACCTTAACTATATGTAGACCTACCATATTCAATGATGATAATTTGGTTTTTGACAGATTCCAACCAATTTGCAGATTCATTTTGACATATACTATACAGAGAAAGGGGAGGAAGAAGTCCCTGGAGTAGGACTCTCAGGCTTATAGGTATGATTTTGTAAGTAGTCAAAGCAGTGATCAACCACACAGTCATTTTACCTTCTACCAAACCTTCAAAACTGTGCTGCAGAGCATCCATTAAAAAAAAAATCATAAGGTAAAATCAAGGAACCAATGCACTGAAGCTGAGACCTGTTGACTTCATGCTGTTCTTATTTCATTCCATGAGTCTAAATGTAGTTAGCAGAAAAATGTTGAGTTAATAAAAATATTGCAAAAGTTGTAGCTTAAAGCTTGCATTGCTTGCATAAACAAAAGCCTCAGCTAGCATGCTATTCAGGTATGCATTGCCAGCACAGTTTTAGTAACAAATGCTGACTTTCCAGTAAACACTGCAGACTTCTATTTTGTCTCTCATTTATGGACTAAGGATCTGTCCAGGGTATTTTTCCAGAGCAGAACTATGAACTTTGCTTATTTGGAGCATCAAGAAGTGGTTTTAAGCAAGCCCAAGCCAGGTGAAGGGGTTTCAGGGGGAGGTGTGGGGGCACAGGGTTACCTTTAGGATAACATTTCTGGGTGGCCTCACCTGCTGGTACAGGGGCTTGGGAATTTTGTGTCCCCAAACATGGCTGCTGGCCTGGAATGTTGCTTAGAGATTATAGAGCAAGCTGCATCCCAGCAGGCTTGTTTTGCAGGCTGCCTGCAGCTGGGCTTTGCTGGTTTTTTGGCTAGTTTTTTGGTGCTTGGTTGCTTGGAGGGTTTTTTTCCCAGATCACATGCAAAACCTATGTGAATGGTAATCACCCGTTCCCTGGATCAGGCTCTGGCAGCCTCTACATGACTTTTAAAGTGTCTTTCAGTAGAGCCCTGCTGACAGCTCAACAGTTACATAAAATGCTGCCTTCCTAAAAATCACTTCACAGCAATGTCAGTGTGTGAGGAGCTAAGCTAATCCAGTTACTTTCCTGCTGGGATATAATTTGTCATTTTGCAGAGCTGTTCCACCTGGCTTACACAGACTGGGGTAAAAATGTTTGCTTAGCCGTGTCTCTTTACCTGGACAGGATAACTTGGTGCTATATATGTTTGTGGCAAAGACTTGTCTGGACAAAACTGCTTTTATTGAACAGTCCTGTTGTTTTACAGATGATAAACTTGAGATGTGAATAACCCTTTTCATTACCAGCAGTAAAATGTGAAATTTCAAGCAATGCAATCTCTATCTTTTATGGTAGCTCGTTTAGTCATAATTAATTCCTGGGAGGATTTTGATGGCATGTAGCCTAAATTTTTTTCCTTCCCTTGATCTTACTCTCTTCATCAGGTCAAAAATCTTTGGCTACTCGGTATTCTTAAGGCTAGGCACATGCTCAGGTGCCCAAGGCAAAAGGGCTGAAGGCACGTGACAGGGGACTTGAACTCCGCTGTTATCATTTCCCATCTCTAATTATCAGAGGAGTTACAGGCAGGTAAAGGGCTACTTTAAATTTTCTTGGTAAATCTGTCCCTCTGCTTCTAATCATTTCCGTTCCACTTCTCTGGACTTCCTCCAGTTTGTTTATATCTTCCAGTAATGAAGTGCCTGAACGGCATACAGTATTCCAGGTGTGGCTGCAAAAGAAATGCATGGAGAGAGCGCTGCTGTGCCATCCTGCCCCACTGTGCAATGCTTCTACAGAACAAGCCAGGGGTCTCAGTGGCACTTGATTCTCCTCTGACACATTGCTTCTTACATTCAGATTATGCTCATGTTCCTAGGTCTCTTTCAGTGGTGATGCTTTCCAAATTTTGCTTTGTTCCTGTGCCTTGTTAACTCTTTATTTTGGATTTCTCCCTTGATACATGCCGTAGCATTTTTTCCAATTGCAATTTTACTGCTTGTTTCCTATCTCTGCTTCCAATTTTGCTACACCTCCTTGTATTATTTTTCTGTCCAAACTTGTGCTGGCAGCTCCTCCTCTTTTCTTCCTACTTCAATGACGTCCCTCTGATAGTTCACAGGATATCTTCACAGTGTGATAAACTCTGATTTTGGCAGTCATTTATCCTCAGTAGGAATTTGCTGTAGAAATACTTAATGACAGAATTGGTATAGGATCTTTTCATCATGTATATCTTGCCAGATAATAACAATAAACTGGATTCTAGATTTCCTGCTCACTGCATAAACAGCCTTTTCAGGTGAGGAGTAGAGGGAGAGAGGGGTTAGTGGATAAGAAACGTAGTGGATAAAATGAACTGGGCATTGTGCATCAATTAATAAATAAAATAAATTTTCTGCATGAGTGCATCTCCCATTGGTGTCTTCACTTTAAAGGAAGTATTTCTGACCTGCTGGGTGGCTCAGCATCTTCAGGGACCATTACCTTGGAACTGCAAGGAGTAAGGGTGCCCCTGGAGGCAGGAGAAGTGTGCTGTGCCCAGGAGGGAACTGCCAACCAACACTCTTTTTTTCTGCAGAGGAATATGGATTTCTTATACTGATGGCCTGATTTTCCC
Source organism: Melospiza georgiana (assembly GCF_028018845.1). Classification (NCBI taxonomy): domain Eukaryota; kingdom Metazoa; phylum Chordata; class Aves; order Passeriformes; family Passerellidae; genus Melospiza; species Melospiza georgiana. The sequence goes on along the minus strand of NC_080434.1, from coordinate 29,735,797 downwards.
TTTTACTCAGTGTAGACATCTGAACTTGGGTAAATGGAGTTTCCCTGGTTGCAGCATCACTAATATAGAGAGGTCTTCTGTCTGTACCAGCTTCTCCAGGCTTGGAGGGGCTGTAATGGCAGAGCAAGTCAGGCTCTGGTTATCTTTTTGTAGGTCTCTATTCCCCTTCAAAAATTAGATCACTTCCACACTTTATCTTGTCTACTTCAACTTAGGTCTTCTGATTAACTAAAAGTCCGTCTGTCTCTTTGGAAGTCCCTCAAAAACCAGCAACCACCAATCTTTCCACATAACTTTTTAATTATTTCTGCATGTGAGTTTTGGCTGTGCTCCAACATTGAAATCATTATGCTGTTTCAGAGTGTAAATAAGTGGGACTGGATTAATAAATTGTATGAAACATGGTGCCACACTTCATTATAATCCACTTATCAAAGTGGAAAAACCTTTTAGTACATAAAGTGCATCTGCTTTTAATTTTCATTTTGATCTTTTCTTTGTGTATTTTCAGACACAAGTGCACATTTTCAGGGAAGCTTTTAATGCTGGTGCCTGGCAGTTTCAAAGTTACTTCTGAGGATGGCAAAACAGCCTACTAATTTGGGATGTATAAGGAGAAGCACAGGATTGGGTTATACTCTCATAATTATAAACTGGGGTGCAACACATCACGAGGAAATCTGGCATAAGCAGAGGGCAGATTTTGTTTCTTTATGTTAGTGACCTTTTTAAAATTTACATTTTCTTAATGCAGATTTTGTCCTTTTTACTTACAAAGTGGTCTTTGCCTTTAGTCACTCTCATTTTCCTGTGATAAAACAATTCCTTTTGATGCCAGTAGTGAAACTCACCTTTTCCAGGAGCTGCAGTTAAGCTCCTACCATGGCTTTGCACTAGGGGACCACCACCCTCATCATCTCTTTCCTTCCTTGACCTCTCCTGCAAGCCTCAGCTCCAGCAGCTGCTCCTGAGGAGATTGGACTCTGTCCCTGGCTGATTTCTATCACTTTAATGAGCAAATTGCTCTATTTTATGAAGATTAGTCCAAAGTATTTTTGTGCTGTTGATACATTTCTTGTAAGCAATGACATTTCATTTCACATCAGTTTGTATTAAATAGCTGCTTGCAGGAAACTAAAATGAATTCAATCTGCTTAGTACTACTGGAATTCTAATTAAGAAAAATGAACTCAAAAAAAAAAGAAAAGAAATCTGTGTCCAGACCTGCCCCTTGTGAAGTTAAATGGGAATAAACTGAGGACTTTCTGATTTTGTTCTTTTTAAGTTAGTTGAATGCAGAGGGTGAGGATATATACCAGGGAGGAGCTGCAACCCTAATCCAGGGGGGAATTCTGGATATAAATTATATATTAATTCTCCTTTAGTTTTCATTGAACAAAAAAAATTTTGAAATAACAATTATCGCAATTAGGCAAAATGCTCTTTGAAAGTAATTATATTTATGCCTGAGTTATGATGCCCTTATGTCCCAAGATAATTATTTTTCTATTGTCTTATGCCTCCTTTTTCATTTTTGTTCTCAGTGGCCAGCATTATTGGGGCTGAAATTTGGCACATTCAGTTTTTCCTGAATATCCATTCCCTTGCAGAAAAAGGAAGGTCTGATCCCTTCAAGATGTCACTCTGGCATATGAATTGTATGTCTGAGAAGTTTTGTGTGCTTTAAAAGATGTCTGGCTTGTTTGCTTTTAACTCCCAGTGGCAACTTTGTATGTTGGAAATGTCAGATGCAGAGCAAGTCATCCGTGGCTTTAGTTGTTCAAGACCTAGGATGATTCCAGTGTGAAAGGTCACCCCTGTGTATATTTCTGTGGCAAAGCAAATTGCAATTCCTATGGAAAAGGTGCAGAAATGAGGGCATGGATCCAGCACCCAGCATGGTGGCTGTCACCATGGCAGATTTATTAATCTCTTTTTTTATCTCTTAGAGGTTATTCTTGTGCCACAGTTGGGGTGTCAGAGCCACCATGCCTGGGTGAGGGGAGCCATGGGGGCTTTACTTGTGAGATGAGCTCCAGTAAAATTTGGGGTAGTTAGGCAAAGCTTTGGTTCTTCATCAGCAAAATGCTGCTGTGTGATGCTTTGCTCAGCCTTTTGAGGTTGGATGAGTAAGCAAAGGGTGAAGTGTTTGTTTTCTGGTGCTGTTTAGGGGTTTTTGGAGCAAGGGTTGGAGGAGACTGAGACCTGTGGCTCTGCAGCCAAGAAATTCTGCACCCACTTTGGGGAATGGTACTTGGAAAGATGTGCTCATCCAATTAAAAATGGAAATTGTGATTGTAATTAGTGTAATATCTGAATTTACACTTTTTGGTTTATGTTGTTATAGTATTTTAACAGTAAACATACTGTGAAATTTCATTATAATTGTCAGATCTTTTTTCTACAGCCCCCTAATCCCCTTTCTTCTTTCTTCAGATTTATCTAGGTGACAGAGAGCTGAGGTTTCTGTTAAAAATAAACAAATGGAGAGAGAAAAAGAAGAAAATAAATAGGGAGACAAGTACATAGTTCAAAGGGTAAATCAGACTCCTTCTCAAAAAGTCAGCCAACAAATGCAGAGAATTTTTAAGTTCACTTTGGTGAGCATCTGATATTACTTTGATCAACATTTCTGTGTTTGGGATCTCAAGAGACCCTGCTAAAAGGCTCTCTTGTGATGGTTTTGCTTGCAGCCTTTAAAAGAAAATTATTATTGACCAGGGTTCTAGTGGAAAATATTTCTCAACGTATGTGCTAGCAATATTTTAAATTGTTGCTATTATACATAATAATATTCATTATTATAAATTTAGCATATTTCCAGACTGAGCTGTAGTAAACTGTACATGAAAAATGCAAGAGAAAAATATGCTTTGAAGATAATGTGTCATTCACACAGAATAAAATTTGTGATCTGCTGAGCATGCTAAATGCAAGAACACAGCAGACTTGAACATCAAAATGTTTGCAAAAACCAAAGGGCAGCTAGTTTTAAAAACAAAAAAATAACAGAACATTTTCACTGAGATCAAGAGTTGGGGAAAGTTTAACTTTGTGAAACAAACAGCCTATTTTTCTAGTAATATCTTTTATAAGTAGCATGCATCTTATTGAAGGAGTCAGCCTGGAATTTCAGATTTTAAAATGGAGGTGCAAATCACAGAATTAATGCTGTGCATCTTGATTTTTCTGTTTATCCTATGAGAAGTTATCTCTTGGTTATTACTGCAGAGACAATTTGTTACATTAATATATCAGCAGGATGGTGGGGCAGACACAGAAGTTTGGAGGAATAAATGAAGTGTACCGGGCTTCAGGTACTTGCAAATACAAATATTATTGTAGAGGTGGATAGTTTCAGTACAGTGTTCACTGAGGGAGTCTGACTCAGGGAGCCACAGAGTCATTCAGAAATCCTCACATTACCAACTAGTGCTCCATATTCCAGAATGCTCCCCCCACACCTCACTCTCAAACATTCCCTCAAGTGAACTTGATATTTCACACAAATGTTATTTTACACCGAGTGCTTCCTGAAATCCAGTTGAAGCAGTGAGCTATTTGTAGAGCAGGATACTACAGCGTGTATCAGTGGAGCAGATTGGCTGACCACTTTATGTCAGCAAAAAATGGAAGGGCATTTCAGTTGCAATTTAAGATTTTTGTATTACACTCATTTAAAAAAGTATTTTCATACCTTTTAGACCATTTCTTGTACGTTGAGATTTTCCATTAAAGTGCCTGGAAATTTGTAGTATGTCAAGAATCCCTTATCAGATTTGTAGCATGGGAAAGCAGTATTAGCCATCATGCATGCAACATGATCTCTTGTAAATCTGCCTCTGCAGATAGCAGCATCTAGAGACTTCAAAAATATTCAGTTAAAATTAAACCAAACTGAAAATTTGGAAACTCACTGCGAGAGAAAATGCTGTAAAGTATTAGATGTGTGATTTTGTCAAAACATCCTCTAAAGCTCTAATTCCACTCTCTGTATCACTGTATCCATTATAATCTAAAATGAAAAGTAATTGAGCTGAAAACTAGTTTCAAAACAGAAACAAAATTATTTCACTCAATAACAGGATTTTTTTAGTATTTGTAGATATTTTTCCTTGGTTTTCATCCAAAAGAGATTTCCGGTGCTGTGGGATTTCACTGAATCAGAAATGCTTTGCAAAGATCAGGTTTTTCTATTCCTCTTCTGTGCTAACATCTTGCAGCATCTCTTTGACCACCTGAAAAGGGAATTATCTTGTAGTCTGACATGTGGCTGTCTTCAGGTTCCCAGCAAGCTGAACTGAAAGATGGTCCTGGGGATGGTCTCAGCACCACTTTTGGGCATATCCTGTGTTGATAGCTCAGCCTGTCTGAATGACAGGATGGCTGGAGCACCACACACAGGCTTGGAGGGGCCATCAAAATTCTGCAGTGTTTTTTGAGCATGGCATAAGAAAATGTGCACATGGACCTTAAATGTGAGGTGCTCACAAATATTCCTGCGCTCGCTCGTCTCGCTGCCATTAGCAGGTTTCATCCCTGCTGGATGGTTTCTCCTGCAAAAAATAGGAGCCTCTTTTGGGTTGCATCCCATGCTGCCTTGCCAAATTTCCTCTCTCCTTGATCCCTCTCATCGGTGCCCTTTCAGTCTGCTTAAAATAGTGAGTGAGAATCATTTTTATAACTTCTCCTCTCCTTTGCCAGGGTCACCAGACCATTCCAATTGTTGTTGTTAGCCTGGTCTGAGCCCAGTGTGAAGGCCAGCTTCCAGAGAACATGAAGGAGCAGAAGACAGTCTCCATGCTAAAATTGGCAGAGCACTGGAGTCTGTGCTCTTAGGTGTGTTTGTAGGGAGCGTGTAAATGACAACTCAAAAAGTTTTGCATATAAAGTTTGCATTTTTTATAAAAGTTTTGCATTTTTGCATATATGTCTCCAGCATCTGGAGACACAACCGTCCTTGCTCCACTTCCAGGAGAAAAGGGGAATCAGCTTTGTATGTGTGGTGACCGTTGGAGGAAGCTCTGGTAGCTCATCTGTGAGCACCAGTGGGTGTGCCCTGCATTTCAAAAAGCCCTTGCTGGATTTTGTGGACCCTGCAGGAAATGGTTCTGTTGAAACTTTGTTTTTGTCCCTTGCTATTAGTAATTTTAATATACTTTGCTTCAGTATATTCAATCTGTCCTAGCCGTACCTTTAACTGGAGTTATGTGCCCTGTGAAATCACATTTATTGGCTGAACAGAGGAAAAAATTCAATTAGAAGGTAAATGAGAAGGCTGAAGAAAGTGTTACAGAACAAGAAAGGGGTAAAAGTCTTGAGGATGAAAGTAAGTTAAAAAAATGGTTGGAAAACAAATTTTATTGAAGGAAAGAAAAAGGAGGGGGGAGTAGAAAGTAAGGAGACTTTAGAAAAATATCATTAAAATGGCAGATAATAAAGAATCCAGTAATATAAAAGAGTAAAGAAAGTGAAAGATATCTTGGGACCTAGAAGTAGCAGAAGGTAATTTGGAATGAGAAGCAGGCAGGAAATATCCCAGATGTGATGAATAGTTTGCCAAAGTCAAAACAAATTTTAATTAAGCTTCTAATTTATTATAAAGGAGGGAAAGCTCTAAATTCTTGTTTCAGGGAAGGATTTAGATTATACCTAGGCTATAAGCATGCTGTAATAATGTTTATAATTGACCAGTATTGTCATCTTGTCAGATACTGACTTGGTCTGCAGTCGAAAAGCACGTTGTCTGGGAATGATAGAGTCTGTGGAGTAATAAGGGAGATAAGCCCTGTATTTTGGGAAACCCTGAGATTCAATAGCTAAAATGCAAACCCAGAGTACTCTCTATGTAAAATGAAGGGTCAATATTTATATCTAAGTCCTGTACCATGGCTGTGGCATTTATACGCTTATTCTGCCACACATAAATCTCAGCATGAGGAATCGAGTTTATTAGTTTACCGTGGTCAGACTGGACTGGTTCAAACAGAGCTGAGGAAGTTAATTATCCAGTGTCTCAGGTGGGTCTGGCAATGAGTAACTAGCCCTGGAGAGAGGCACTGGGGCTGTGCTGGGGGGACAGGTCCTGCCTGAGTGTGGGGATGGATGGCCGGCTGGGAGGGACTGCCGTAATCTCTTTCCCAGGTTGTTCGAACCAGTTCAAGAGCAGTAAAACAAGGTTATGTAATTGACATGTGATGTAGCCTAAAATAGTGACTGCAAACATAGGCTGCTGTTGCTGGGCAGTTGTCAACTGCTTTAAAAAAAAAAAAAAAAGGCGCAAAAAAAAAAAAGTAAAACCAACCCAAAACAAAAAAAAGCGCCCTCAACTGTGTAACAAATGGACATTGAAATGAAAATGCAGCTCTCATTTCCATTGAATAGCAGGTTTGTTTCTTCTGTTGCAAGAAATAGGGACATTGTGAAAACTGAAATTTGAAAAGAGATTCATCATCATACTTATGTTGATATATTTGAGAGTACCTGCCTGCTGCAGATGGTGAAGTGAAAACCTCAGGTATATGCAGTTTGTCCCTTGATAGTGTGATACGACTCCTGTCAAACAGGAAATCCTTTTCTGGATGTGGAAAACCATTGTGGCAAGTCTTCACAGCAATTTTATTTGCATATTGGCCATAAAAAGGTAGAAATAGTTCATTTTTAGTAATTGAAGGAGCTTATATGGATACAGAGGCAAAACCTGGGGGGATTTCAGAGCTAGTTTAAAGGAGCAGATCATATAGCTCAGTGAGCAAAAATGAGAGGCTGGGATGTGCACATTTTGTGATTCCTTGGTGTAGGAGGCAAAGCCCTTTATTAGGGCTATCCCAGAAAGCAGAAAAACCTGGTGTTAAGTTCTGTTTGCTGACCAGATATTCCTGAGATGAGAGACTTCCTTTAGAAAATCCTGATTATTTTCTGCAGCATATTTGCTTTGTCTTTAGCAGGGAAGGTCTGTGGCTCAGGTTGGAAGGGATGCACAGGCTGAGCTTGTGCAGTCTGACAGGCTGGTGGGTAAAGGGAAAAGGACGGTGTTAAGAAATAAATGCTATTTATTGCATAAGGCTTTTATATGTATTGCTGCTGGGGAGATAATCTTCCCAGTTGGGAAATATTCCAGAAACTAAGCACTTATTCCAGCCCAGAAGCTGCAAAAGGGATCCTAGCTCTTAGCATGCAGATCTGCAAGGCAAGGCTGGAGGTGGCTTCCAGCTCCTCTCTCCTCAAACCCTGGAAGAAGGCTTGGCTTTCTGGCTGCCTGCAGGGAGAAGACAACTCTGCCTGCAATTTTCTGAGTCAAAGTATTAATTCTCATTGTGGAGGAAGAAGGGAAATTGGGACATTTTATATGCATTTTGATGTGCCTCAGTAAGACACTATCTTAAAAGCTGAGCTTTTCAAGCTGCTTCTGCTTCATTTGGTCCTCAGCTGCTGCTCCTGGTATCTCACTTTGCTGTCCCTTTGTGAGGCTTCCTCAGTCTTGGGACCCAAGGCACATTCCTGTTTCAGACGTCAGACCCCAAGTGGATTTTGGACTTTTTCTTTGCCTTTCTCAGTGAATGTGTGTGTGTGTGAATCTAGGAGAGAATAAAGAGAGCTGCCTGGCCAGGTAAAAGCAGGAAAGAACATGTGGAAGGCAGCAGTGCCCCAGGAGAGGAGCTGGTCGTTAGTGACACACAAGTGAGCGTGAGTCAACAACCTAATGCCATTGCCAAAAGCCAGCGCTGGTCCAGGATTGCATTAGCAGGGCTGCTGTGTGTGCAAGATGCAGGAAATAACCATTTTATTGGCCTTAGTGATGGTGAAACTCAGCAAGAAAAATGTGCCCTGTTTTAGGAAGGAGGCTGGAGGAGAATAGGAGGAATTGACGACAGATTCAGGAAACATGACCTGCGAGGAGAGATTGAGAGAACTGGATTTGTTTAGCCCAGCAAAGAGATGGGGAACATAAATCTTTTGATAGGCAAGTGATTGTTGTGAGAAGGTGGTGATCTATTGCTCTGAATGTCTAAGGGGGGACTATGATTATCTCTTCCTGTCACAAAATATTCCCATTTGGGGGAAATGTAAAGGGAAAAACCACATCTTCGGGGTGCCTAATCAGACAGAGCTTGTAGGTTGTAGGGAAGTTGCAGAATACCTTTCCTCAGGAGATTTTAATACAAATAGAAAGAAAACTAAAAACCTGCCTGAAGTGTTAAGCTAGTCTTATCATGCTTCCATGAGTGGGCTTGAATTAAGCAGTCTTTGGGTCCTCTTCCAGCACTACGCTTTTCTCCTTACAAAATTTAACATTTGATCATAGTAGTTGCTATTTTAACAAGAGAACAAAAATGTAGAATACTCATTAATGACTTGCAATTCCTGACTTAGACTTCGAAAAACTGGAGGGAATTTCTTTTTTTTTTTTTTTTAGGAGGAAGATAAAACATGTGGAATGTTTCAGAAATTTCTGTGATTTTCTAATTTTGCCCAAGACAGGAACAGAAATAATACTGACAAGAAATATCTACTTCTTGTTCCTTTTGCAGCCTTACCTGTTGGGAAGCATGGCAGCCCTTGGAGTGCAGCAGGGCTCTTGCACACATACATAAGTTCATCTTAGCAAGTCAGTTTTGGGGACTGGCGACTCAATCACTGTAGTGGAGTTTTAAAATGGGGAAAGGCACAACTTCTGCTGTAGCCTCATTTTGGCAGTAATTCCTAGGCCAAATAAGAACAGCTTTTTCTCCTCCCCTTCTTTACTGCTGAATTTTGCTTATTCGGGAAAACTCAGTAAGAGGGAAGACTGAATTTCATGAATACTTCTTTTGTTTTCTTTTGCAAGGCTGTAAAAGCAGGGAATTATAGAATCTTTGGAGGTGAGAGGGTTGGAAACATTCAAATCTTTTTGTGTGTACATTTGGTTGTGTCATTCTGTGGTATGGCACAATAACCTGGAAAATGCAAACTTCAATATTCCTCTATCTCTACTGCTAAGAGAAAAGATCTTACTTTCTTCTTACTGTGTAACTGTGTGTTACCCATTCCTTATTTATTTAGAACAGGAAAATTTTCCTCGTATCTTTGGTATCTTTGTATTTCAGATGGAACAGGAATTAGCTGCTTTAAGTGCTCTTAATGATAGCATAAGTAAAAATTACTTTCATCTTAATGCATTTAGCACATGGGAGATGAGAATTCAATATCTGCTCTGTCACTTTCCAGCCCACTTGTGGGTGATTGAACGGGATAAAAAGAACAGCTGGATTAAGCTAAACACAAACTGCACAAGGCAGATCAATAAATCTCTTGAAAGAGTTGGAGATCTCGCAGCACAAAAACATCAAGCCTCTCTTCAGGGAGGCTCCTCCACCCCGTTGAGGTCCTGAAGAGCCCTGGAGGTCCTGAGAGCACTGCATCAATTTCAGATATGTCAGATTTTGGTTTGATCCTGAAGTTGAGGGGCCTTAGTGGTGCACAGATGGGACGTACTGATTTGTTATGGGTGTCTTTGCTTTGCTGACTTACTTCACAAAATTGGTTTATTTGAAATGAACCATATTTGATTGCATGGAAGAATGAAGCCTTTTTTTTTTTTTTCATTGTAGATGTTAAATGAAAAACTGTTCATTATTTTATAGCTGTACTCTGCATAGAAGGTTTGTTGGAATGTTGATCTATTCTGTTTTTTTAAAGCGTTTTCAAGTCACTTTCATTAATGTAAACTTTATGATGGCTGTGGTTTTTAAGGAGTATCTAGAAATTAAAAAAATTGTGAAGATTTTGTTTGCTGTTTGCCTTGCTTTATAGAAAAGCTAGTTATAGATTTTGTACCATACATTACTACTCAGAGATGCATGATTCAGAAATTGGTGGACCTTTACTAAGTTATGTTTTCTGAAAGTATTTGATCTAGAGTAGATAGGTCACAGAGCAATAATTGCAGACTACTGAAAGAATTGAAGGGTGATTTATGGAATATTCTGCTGTTGTGGGAATATTTCTTAGGAAGTCCCATTGTGACAGTGTTGGAATCAAACATTACCACAACATTTAAAAATGCAATCCAAGTAATTATCCTGGAGTGCGGAAATGGGAACTTTTGTATTAAACCCATTAGATTTTTAAAGCAGTAGTGAAAAATGTTGACTTACCAGGTATACATTTTTTTAGCACTAACTGCATTCAGGGTAGCTCTGCAAAGGGGTTCATTTTGCAGTGTTGGAGCTGACTTGTCTTATTAATAGCCTGCACCCGCCTGTGGAAGCCTAAAAATGGTATTGCAGTATCTGATGTACAAAGGACATTGTATGAGTACTGAGCAAGTGCACCTGCATTCCTGGCAGAAAATAACCATTTTTCCCTTCTCCCTCCAGAGAAAGGAGTATATGCCAGTATTTTTAAGGACATATAAACCATCTTTATGCTGCATATAATAATTTTAAATGCTTTTGTTTTCCCCTTTTGTGTTACTTTCATGCCGTCTGTGTGGTAGTTCTTTACGAGATATGCTCAAGTCAGTTCAGAGCAAAAATATAAAGAGGAATTAAGTTGACTCTTTTCTTTCGTGTCCGTTTTTGTATAGATCACATCACAAAATGAGCATTGTGTGATAACCAGGTTTTCATTTTGTGATTAGCTGAGAATGTTTTCTTTTTCTTGTTTAGCAGGCCTACTTAAAGGCCAGCCGATAGATCCTGGTGCTGTCACCATATTGTACAACTTGATTTTATACCTTATGTTACTTATTCTTCAGTTATTTTGAAGTTTTCTGCTTTTTCATCTGTGTCACAGTACTAGGTAAAGTCCCTTAGTAAAACCTTTATTTGCCCATCTGCTTGTTCTTTAAACATCTAAAGCATTATCTAAATGGTGATACCTTTGTGATGCTACTGTAGCACTCCACTCACTCAAATGAGATCGATTTTCTTTGTGTGAGATGCTCAGAAGAGATATGAGAAACATCCCAAGTTTCAGTTCACTGTCTAGATAACATTGTAAGGCTGAAAGGAAGACAGGTGCAGAGATAGGAAATGACTTAGCTGAACTTTTAAGGCAAATTCCTGAAGATCCCAAAGCAGAAGCCAAGTCTCCTGTGTCCCATCAATATTCTCTTTATCCTTCCCAAGGAAGCATATGAGTATTGTGGAAAATAGCTTGGCAGATATATTTTATGCCTCTTGTCCTACATCAGCTCTGTCCCCTTGTGGATCTGCATCCTCATTCCCTCTCCCTGCACGTCAGCCCCTGCCCATTCCAGTGCAGCTCTGCTCCTGACTTCTTCCAGGGCTTCCCCTCCTCTCCTACAGCTGCTGTTTGCTTTGGTCATTGGCTGCAGCTTTATTTGCACATCTCTTGGGTTTCTGCACATTTGTTCTGCCTCCCCCCCCCTCGATCCCTGTGTGCCACCTCTGGATCAAGGCAGCTAAAACAATTTCCTCTCACTTCAGCTGTCACGCTACACCAGCCCTCGCAGCTTCCTTCATTCTTCCACATTAAATTCAAGCACCAGGCTTTGAAAAGGCCATGTGATAGTGCCCGTGTGTGAGACACTGCATTGGTTTGTTCCCCCTGTGCTCCTCCCATGGAGCAAAATGCCTTTTGAGTCCAAGTTCTGAAATGCCAGCCTGTTTCCCTGGTTGCCCTGTAGTTCCCTTCTGCATTAAATACCTGCTGCCTCTTCAGGAGTGCTTCTGTGGGGCTTTACAGAAATTAAATTATACAGTTGTGATTTAATCCTGGTTGAAGAGAGTGAAGTATATGGGGAAAGTTAACCTCAGCTGTGCATTTCTGCTGTATATCCTGCACTTCTTGAGCATGAGAATGTACTCAAACTTAGAGCTGTTAGATTGCTCTGTGATACAGAACACCTAAGAAGATCTGAAAAATCTTAAACCAATTGTTTGCTTTTCACTAGAAGAAAAATTCCAATCCTGTTTGGAAAAAAAAAAAAAAAAGTAATGTGATCTCTCTTGAGGGTGACACCAAAACTCCTTCCCAAATTAAAAAGAAGAGATGCTCATAATAAACACCCATGACAACTCACCAAGATCATTTGGAAAGGGTAAAGAATGGAATTTGAAGTGTCTTCAATAATAAGAATCTCAAAATGAGTGCAAAATAGCAGAGAAGAACAAATTGGAATTATGTAAATACAGGCTCTAATAATGCATTGTATTTTTGGTTCATTCAGGCCAGCACAATTACCTGTGTGCGGGAAGGAACGACTGTATAATTGATAAGATTCGGAGGAAGAACTGCCCAGCCTGTCGATTACAGAAATGTCTGCAAGCTGGAATGAATTTAGGAGGTAAGCAGAATATTAATAGTTCAGTCTCTTAATTTGATTAGGTGAAAACATTGGAAATGTGCAGCCTTTTTATAGTTCTGGCAGCTGCATAATCTCAGAAGTTTTAAGGTGGGATTATCCTGAAGAAGTGCTTAATAGCTGATAAACTCTATTGTCATTCTAAATTGAGGTTTGGACGTGCCTTTTTTATGGCACAGAAAAAAGAAAAGTGGGTGTTTTATGATGACAGTAATTTTAGTAGCATACCATAAGCTAAAAATGTTAAGGTTTCAACTATTGCATAGTTTTTTGGGGTTTTGTTGGGTTTTTTTTTTTTTTTGATGAGCATTCTCCTGAATACTGGAAAACGTGTTACACCATCGAGAAAGCAAATTCACACATAGTGAAATCTCTCAACTTCTTTGGTGCTTATTCAGCATTTTTGTTGATTATTTTCTGTGACTGTAAGGATGTGCAATAATTTTGATGATGTTACTGCATTGTTCGTATACCAGCAACAACAAGGAAAAATGTTTTCTTACTAATTGTCAAAAGCATACTGAAAACAGTGTGATAACAAAATTCATAAGAGTTTTTTTCTGTTGTTTTAATCCTACTATGGTAATGGCTATGTGTTTATTTCTGTGCTTCAATGGATTTCCTGTCTCAAGCCATCATCTGAGCAAATGCTATTACAAATGCCTTTTTGCCACCACTCCTGTGTTTATGATGCTGTCTGTGAACAGGGATTGGGATACTGCTGCAGGTCCTTTCGCTGATGTACAAGGTTATCCTTCCCTTAGAGTGTTTTCACTGTACAGAAAATTACAACACGGTCACATTAATTCCTCCCTATCTCAAAATTCACTTTTTGTCCTCCTGGACCTATTCTCCTGGCAGCCAAGTTTATTTCTTCAGATTGAGTTGCTTTGTCTTTCATAGGTTGTGTGCAAAATCCTGGTTCCTGCCTGCTGCCTTTTCCTACCTCCCAGACTTCTTTTTTCTATCTTGTCTCCTGGCAGAAATACTCAAACAAGCCTCATCTTACTTTTTCAGAGAGAGTAGCCCTGTTAGGCTTTCTTTCAACCCCCTTCCCAATTCTGAGATACTACATTGCACCTTATTTCCTTTTCCCAAGGGAAAACAGGGCCAGATCGTGGCATGCTGGGGAGGTGACAGCTTTCCCTTGATTTTGATCTGTACTGTTCAACCTAGCAAGGGAAACAAAATGCCTTTGTTTGATGAAGCAGGAGCTCCATGGCAGCAGCTCCTTCATCCCAGAAAACTAGTGCTGGAAATCATTGTGGAGCAGCGAGGTCAGCTCTCTGCAGTGCTGGGAATGTTGCTGCATCCTGCTGGCACCCCCATGGATGTGTAGTGCCAGTGGAGCTCCAGCAAACCCAGGGCTTGAGAACCTTTGGAAACAGCAGCAGGGGACATTTATCTGCAATGTCATGAGTTCATCCCTGTGATGTCCAGGTGGGTTTCAAAGGATCTGTTCCCATTATGTCCTCCGCAGAAAAGCAAGGCAGGAGGGAAACTGCCTTTTTTTTTCCCCCCTTTTTTTTTTTTTTTTTATATTGACTGGGAATGCTGTAAATGAGGAATGCACTGAAAAATCCTCTCTTTCGTTGGAGCTTGGTAGACTGCTGGAAATCATAGTTTGTGACCTGTGTCTGTTGCAGCTTTGGGTCTCTCACTACAAGAAAGACATTGAGGTGCTGGAGTGAGTCAAGAGGAGGGCAGTGAAGGTCTGAAGCACAGGTCTGATGAGGAGTGGCTGAGGGAGCTGGGCTTGTTTGGCTCCTTAGGAAAGGAGGCTCAGGGGAGGCCTAATCACTCTCTCTACAACTGCCTGAAGGGAGGGTGTAGCAAGATGGTGACCAGTTGGTCTCTCCTCACATGAAACAAGCTAAGGGATGAAAGAAAATGGCCTTAAGTGAGGTTTAGATTGGATTTTAGGAGAAATATCTTCACTGAAAGGTTGGTCAGACACAGAAGTGGGCTGGCCAGGGTGGAATTACCATCCCTGGAAGTGTTCAAAAAACATGCAGATGTGGCACTTGGGGACAAGGCTTGGTGGTGGACTTGGCAGTGCTGGGTTAGCAGTTGGACTCTATGTTCTTAGAGCTCTTTCCCCAACTTTAATGTCTGTGATTCTTTGACCTGGAAGGCCAAATCTGACTGCAGTGTGCAGCTGGCACGCAGTTCAGATTTGCAGTTCAGCTGTTTCAGTGATTTTCATCACAGAGAGAAACTTCAGGGGAAATTCTCACTCCTGATTTGATCTCCTTATGCCACATAAAGAAGCCAAAATGTGACAAAGGAGGTCTTTCCATCACTGCCATGAACGAGATGGCAGAGGAACAGTTCTGGATTTCCATGCACTGCAGTGCCTTCTGCTTGGTCAGAGAGGGAAGGGCAGGCTGGAGAGAGAGGGGAGGGCTGCCAGAGACAGGTAAAGCACCCTCAGCCCAGAGGCAGCATTGCTGTTTAGAGAGCCTCAAGGGTTCCCAAATCCTGCTGATGGACCTTCCAGCCTTTGAGCCAGCCCAGCTCTGGCAGGAAATGCTGGGAGCTTAAGGATTTTTCTCTCCTTAGGCCATCTGTCACCAGTGGTGAGCTCTGCATTGGACATCTACAGAGTCGCAACACAGCATCTCAATTTTGGGATCTTCTGTGTGCTGTTGCAGGGCATTTCTGATATGTTGGAGATCATCACAAAAAATGGAGGTGGAAATGGCAAAAAGATGTATTAATTCATATTTGAAAATTGTGCTTTCATATGAAATGCCAAGGTTTGGTACTAATAATTTTTTTCATATTTAGCTTGAAGAGAATGAGTAAGGTCATATTATGAAGACTCATTGTGGGTTGTAGTTTCATGCAGTCAGTCTGTTTTGCCAAGCATATACATTACTCCAGTAAAAATGGGCTTTTACCTGTTTCTGGCTTGGACTTACAGGCAAAATGGGCAAGTATGTTGTTAGGTATTATGAACAGTAAGGAACTGGAGAAAAATGAATTTATAAATGCAACCTAAAGTTCTCTTTGCAGCAGAGTACTCTCTGTGCCTGTGACACACTGCACTGTGCTGTGCTCTTGGTGGAGTAGTGCCCAGCTCAGCTCTCACCCTCCAAAAAAAAGCAAATGTAAAAGCAAATCCCAAATTGTATCAGAGGTGCTGATGTGCTTGGTTTGTGAGAAATAGAGTAAGATGATATGCAAAATGGTCATCAGCATAGCTCAGGGTTGGAAAGTCTGCAAGTTGCTGAAACCATGGGCATTTATTTTCTACTTGTGCATAACTATGATGTTTTATCCCCTCATTTAAAGAAAAAAAAATACCAAACTTCCAGTGGATCTAGAAGAAATGTTGCATTAGGGAACAAGGTCGTGTTTCCCATGGGCAGGAAAGGAACTTGACTCTCCTTTGCCTCCTCCCCATGTAAAGATGGGAGTGAAGGACCCCAGGCTGCCCCCACCCAGCTCCTCCCACCAACTGAAATCGGGGGGTTATGAAGAAAATTTTGTAATTTCACAGTTTGAGATTGTCTTCCTGCTCTTACTGAAGATACTAATCTCTATAATGGAAAACTGGAAATCAGAAATAGTGTTCCATGTTTCCTGCAGCACGTTTTTGCACAATCTCTGATTAATCTACTGATCTTTTTTCTTAGGATTTTTTTTTCTCTTTTGGTAATATTCTTTCTCAGTATTTTTCAAATAGTAAAATAGAGTGCTTTTGTACTCTGTCAGTCTTTCTGTTTTGTTTTGATGGCATGACTTCTACTTTCCAGCATGCAAATTTTTTTTTTCTAAATTAAAAAAAAAAAATTCAGCAGCATGCCATAATGAGACACCTTGTAAAAAATACATGTAATTCAGTGATACAAAATGCACCTTTTTGTGAATGCTCAGCCAAAATAATTTGGCACTTTTATTGTTTACCTCCTCGTTTTGTTTGTTGAAAAATTGAATCATTTTCTAAGCTCTTACATCCTTTAATAATCTTTAGAAAATTATTCATCAAGTCAGCAAATAATTTACCTAATTATGTTATTGTCTCGATTTTTGTTTTGATTTTATAAGAAGCATCTGCAACCTGTAATTTCTGCAAAGCTGAAGTTGCCAAGTATCACATTAAATCATCCTTCTCATTTCCAGAAGGTATGTGTGCGCTCTGCAGACAGCTATATCCCATTTGGCAAGTAGGACTCCAAAACTTTTTTGGGAATCATATTTTGTTTGTTGTTTTGTTATCTTTTTTTTTAACTCCAGTGACATATGCTAGGCTTAATTGTTGGAAGAGATTCAGAGTGAGCAACTGCACTATGAAGGTATGCTGGCCCATTTTTGGTTTATGCTCTTTTCAAGATTCTGTAATTAATTTTCAGTTAATTACGGACCAGAACGATTTCACGGATTTGGGAAGTTTCTTCCAGCATGTGCTGTGATTGGATTTGGCCAGGCTCTTGCTTTCGCACGAGACGTTTTCCTTTGGCTCCCGCCTCGTGCTGCTGTTCCTCAGTTGTGTCTGTCCCCGTGGTCCCACATCTTGGCATGGCGTCTTGTGCCACCACCAGCTGCATCCTGTAAGGCAGCAGCCCCTGGGATGTGTCCCACAGAGCCTTCTGGTGTCACTGCCATGTGCTGGAGCCTGGAGAGTGGGAATGTTTTATGTGGTGTCACTTGGGGTGACCACCACCCCACTTTCGTGGGCAGATTGATCCTCACACCTCGGATGGGACCTAGTGGCCAGGCATCCCTCCCCATTCTGCAAGTTCAGAGAAGGTTCCTCTTCTGCCATGGGATGTGCCATATGTGCAGAGGGGACAATAATGTGTGCAAAGATCAGCACCATGCAGGGCTGGAATCCTTCCCTGCCTCAACTCCCCTGTGAAACACCGCCAAGACTTCCCAGCATTGGTATCCCACAGCAGTGAGGAGCAGCTTGCTGAGGGACCCTTTGGATCTGGAAGGGACATAAAATAGATTTCACCTTGCAAATTGCACAGTTCATCATTCTGTCTGCAGAGGCTGCCTGTGAAATCCGAGTCTTGGGTCCGCATACATTTACATATGTAAGACACTTGGTGCACAAGATGCTGGGTGTGATTTGTAGGCTTCACTGGCAGATACCCTTATTTTTTATACATTGAAATATTTCAATAATCTGAAAAATAGGTTAATTAAGATGACCAGTAATAAGATATAGTAGTTCACCTTTCTGCTCAGCTTTCTATTTTCTGCTTAAGAACTCATACTAGTAGGGTTTTAAATTGCACTATTATTTTCCGTTACTGGAGCTTATATGGTTTATATTATCATTGTTCCTATCTTTTTGAGAAAAAAAAAGAAAGAAAAAAAATCTGAAAACCCAGAGAAAACATAAATACAGCAAAAGTGTATCCTCTTATTTTTCTGTAGAATTTTCTACTAACTGTGATTTCATAAATTTTAAAGGAAAATAAACCCCTTTGTGTAAGGCACAAGCAATTTGAGGTATACATATGGTTAAATTTTATTTTCCATTTAAACTTTAACTGCAAAGTATTTTGAAATGCCATTAACTTTAATGCATTTTTATTTGCATTTATTATGTAGCATTTTCTTCTGAGGGAATCCAGTCAATAATTTTTTAGCTTGAACATTCAGCTGGGTTTTTAGCAGTTGTTTCAACAGACCATTAAAAACACCAGCAGGCTGGAAAGGACCTTTAAGTAATAAACAATACTATTTAAGTAATAAGTAACAAACAAATAAATAATATTTAAGCAAGTAATAAATAAGTAATAGATAATTATAAGTAATAGATAATTTGCCTGTTGCTTATAAACCTGCCATTGAAGATGTTGTAGGAGCCAATTTGTTCAGCAGTTAACTTTTCCTGCTTTTGTGTCCATCTAAGTCCACGTGTAGTCCTCTTGCCCTCCTTGTGGTGTGACCCTCTTACTTTCCAACTTTCATAATCCTCATGAATGGAATGTTTAGATTGGATGTTAGGAAAAGTTTCTCCACTGAAAGGGCTGTCAAGCATTGGAAGAGGCTTCCCAGGGAAGATGTTTTCCTTCAGAAACCATGTAGATCTGCTGCTTAGGGACATGGTTTGGTGAACTTGGCAGTGTTGGGTTAATGGTTGGACTCAATGATTTTAAAGGTCTTTTCCCACCTAAATGATTCTGTGATTCTTGAATATTGTAGATAACTATGAGAACAGTCACATGCAGCAACTATTAAGAAATTATTTGTGAATGACAGTTAAAAATGCAGAATTTTGAAGAGGACTGGTAATGTCAGAGTAATCTCTCGGGCATCAATTAAAAGCAATATTGAAAGTATGTCCTTGGCATTTTGCTGATGATTTTATTCTGTTTGCAAAGGCAGTGGAGAAGATGCACTGTAGGGGTTCAAGAGCCCACACCTCACATCCAGCAGTCCCTAATCAAACTCTAATCGTGTTCATGCTTTGTTTTTTCATGTTTTCCTGATTCCAGCTCTCCCTTCTGCAAGAGCCCAGCTGCCAGCAACATTTGTCTTGCCTCCAGGAGCAGCCTTTTAGGCTTTTGGTGTGGGGCTGCTGGGCTCCAGACTTCCCCTTCTATCCTCTGGACTCTCCACCGTGCCACTCAAGGCACAGCACCCTTGGTTGCCAGCCCTGCAAAGGAGCTGTGGTATCCAGGCTGGGCTCCTGCTGGCAGTGTGTCCCAGCCTGCCTGCTGTCCTGCAGTGCTGCTGTGCACGCAGGCTCTGGGGGGGATTTTGGCTGTGCAGCACTCCCTGTGCAGGCTCAGAGCCTGCTCTTTCCCCAGAGCTTCACATGCTGTACATGGGGCCTAGCTTTGGTTCAAAACACAGGATGGGTGATCACAGTTTTCTAAGAGGAAGATTTTCAGCATTTCTCAAAAGTTGTTATGCGCAGCTCCTGGTGATGCTTTGTTTTTTCCTGAATCACCAAATTATCACTTCCACAGTGATATTATTATTACAATTTCCTTCCACAGTGCTGTAACTCCATATCCTTTTTACTCTTCCTCACAGTAAAAGCGTAGTCTTTGTGGTGAAAACCTGCCTGTGTCTCCTGTTCCTCTTTTTCCAGAGCTGCTGGTTGTCACCAGAACCCTTTAGAAACCTGCTCCTGTGGTTTGTGATGATGTGTTTCCATTACTCACTTCCCCATCACGAGAGAAGCTGTAGGAGCAGGAGGAACTTGTCCTTTTCACCGAGCATTGCTTCAGAGAATTTCCACCTGAATAACAGGGCATGAAGATTTAACTTGCCATGCTTGCAACAACCTTGGCCAAAGCAGGGTGGGCTCACAATGCAAAATTGTGGGTTTTGTTATTCATCTTATTTCCTGCTTTTTTCTCCCCACCAATTCCCAATTGCATGGCTTTCCATTTTTTGTATCTGCATTTTGCTTAAATAAGTGTGAGGTGTGGCAGGAATACCTGGCTCTAAAAGCAGCTCTTGGAGCCCAATGCCAGCAGGTTATGAAGGGAACGTTGGGCACATTTAAGCCTTAGGAGTACACAGCAGCAGGAAGCTGGTGTTTAACAAAGAGGGAGGCAAGGTGAAGGCACTGGATGGAGTGTTTCTAAACCACCCAGTACACATCTTCCTGCACACTGGGGCTGGTGATTTGTGTGCTTTTGTGGTTCTCTGCCATCAGCTTTCCCAGATCATACAAATGGGTGATGGCAGAGATTTGCCATTACCCTGGAGAATGGTTGGTATTACCTACAGAGTGTTTTCACTAATGTTCAGGGTGATTTATTAAAGCAGGAGATTAACAGGGCTATACTCTTTTTTTCTTTTTTAATGACTAATCATGAACTAGATGGTGAAAAATATGGCCAAGATGGCTGCAGAAGATAAACAGCCTGGTCGTATTTCACAGGTAGCTTTGCTGTTCTGGGAAGTGGGGGAGATAATTTCTAGAAGATGAGGGACAGACCAGCAGCATTCAGTGTATTAGGAGTAAGGACATTTGACAGAAATCTGAGTTGATAATAACTGGGGATATGAAAGTTATACAGATGAGGAGACAAAGGATCTCACAATTTTTATTGCTTGGGGGAAAAAAAAATAATCAAGTGGGAGTGTGGTAATGACATACCCAGAAAGACCACAGAGGGAAGGGCAGCACTTACAAAGCTTAGTTCTAGCAAGAACAAGAATGAAACACTCTTTAGCATGAAGTGGAAGTCTGGGCACTCAAGATACAGAATGAGAGTTATGGCAGAGTTTGGTTTTGAAGGATTCTGAAACACTTGTTGGGAGAGCCTTTGTCTCCAATGTAAATATGAAGTTTTGTACATGGTAAGTGTCTGTCAGGGTTTTATCGTGTTGTGATCAGGATGGAGGGCACATAAATCATGTAACAGACATGGAACATTGGGTATCAACCCAAATAAAAGCAAGAGGGAAGACTTGGATGAGGAGTGCCTTGAAGAAGGCTGGATGGGAATCGGTGTGTTGGGAGGAACATTATTGCTTGGCATAAGGCAGAACCCAGTGACCATAGCCAAGAGTGCTCAGTCTGGTACACTCAAAATCTGTTCTCCAAAGTATCCTTAACTTTCTTTTTAATCAAATTATTACCAGTGCTCACAGTTCAAGCTGCTGATGTTTCATTCCAACAGGTGTCTTGGAGTTGCAAGTGATCTCATCTTTGCATTTGTTGTTGACGTTTTACTGCTTGTCTTTATTTGATGTCAAATAGAATAATCAAAACCACTGATGCATTTAGTAGACAACTCTTAGCTCAAGAATTATTGAATTTGCCATACGCTTGAAGAATGAATAAATAATCAGTAAAAAATGAGTTTTGGGAGCATCTGAAAAGGACTGATTAAGATTGGCTTTCATCAACATTATAATTTACTTTTGTAAGCTTTTTTTTAAGGCTTTGTTTATTGGATGATTTAAATATTTAGTAAATACATTTCTTTTGAAATTAATGAAGAAGTACAAGAGAGAGTTTTATATACCAAAAATGTTAGATGTGAGATTGTGTTATGTGATTTTGGGATTTAATATGCAATATATATGGGGGGAAATTTTCATACTTTAGCCATTTCTCATTAAAAAGCTTTATCAGAACCAGCTTGATTTGATTTTAACAGGAAACCGCTAATTGGCATTTGGTGAAAGTTGTTCCCACACAGGGAGGAGTACCCCTATGAAACTGTTATTTTTCATTTAATTATCACTTTGAGGATTGCTGAGAAACAAGCAAATGTGTTAGACATTTTCCCTGACAACCTAAATATTCCTGTAAAATGCACTTTGGATCTTGGCTTTCTTTTGTCACTTCTATCCGCTCTCTCTTCATGAATGCTTAGCCTGAAACTCAACTTAAAAAAGGGATTAATTCCTCTGTCTCTTACCCAAACACTCCCCAGTGCTCATCCCTGTCCCACGTGATAGACAGGGGGTAACCTGAGCTTCACCCTTGGGGCAGGCCTCAATATACACAAGATTTGATCTGGGCTTTCACCTGAAGATTTTTGAGACAACTGCTGCGTGCAAACGTTGGTGTGAGGTGCCACCTCCCTGCAGCTGTTTGCATTTCACTGCTCAATGACTCCAGGCCTAAGTGTAATCAGAAGAAAATGTGTTTTTTTTCATTAAAACATCTAAGATTTCTCATGAAGTGGGCATGTAATTACTCAGAATAGTGTTCTTCCAGAGTGGTTCCTTGTTATACTGAAAGGACATCTAGAGAAGGGTCCTGTTGAGGATCCAGTGGTAATTGTAATGATTACGTGCATAACAAAGTAGGGAGTAAATATGTAAATCTACAATTTGGATCAGAACTCAAAAGCATCTTCAGTTTCATTGTTGGAAACCAATGTGATGGCATTTTTGGTACAGACTAGGATGTTGAGAAGTGCAAGTTGAGGCGTGGGGAAATGGGATACCTGAGAGCAGCTGCTGAGGGATGGCAGGGAAGAAAGGAGAGAACAATTGGGTAATGACCATGAGTTAAAGTCAGCGAGGTGAAATTGTTGCAAAAATAGGCAAAGTCTTGTGTGATGCCAAGGAATCACTCTGTTTCTTGTCAGAGCTGGCAAGTGTGGGCCTGATGATTGTGTCTGGTTTCAGCACTTCTGGGCAGGGTGGTGGGGATGGGGCAGCCTTGCAAAATTGTCACGTATGTTCCTGTGGCTGTTGGTGGGATTGTAGTACCTGTGGTACCTTTGTGAAGGATGTGCCTCTCGTGTCTTCTGGGACCTGTCCAGTGTGAATGTCCTGTAGGTCCCTTTTTAACCTGTTCTGTTTTTTCGCATCAGGTCTTCAAATTTAGAAAGGTTTCTTTAAGATCTAAACTGAATCTTCCTGAAATTTCATATCATGTATCTGAAGAAAGGTGTGTACAGACTAGAGACTGTCCAGGGAAGAACAAGAATAATAGCATGCTTAGGAAAAGAAAAAAAAAAAGAGTCAAAAAACTCATTTCTTGTTAGTGTAGAAGGGAGAGGCTTTAAGAAGGTCATGATACCAGTCTTTCAATTCAAAAAGTGGTGTAAAAGAGGACAGGAATGATAAGTTGTTCTTTTTGGCCACTGGGAGAATGATGGGGAGAAATCAACTTTACTGCAGACAAAATTGATGCAACGTTGGAGATGCTGGGAAAACACTGAGGAGTTAGATAGTGGTGGGATATTGTGGAATTCTCTTTATTGGAGATTAATAACATACTGAGTTGGGCAAAGTTCAGTTGATCCTGCTCAAGGCAATTGGATAAACTGCTTCAGATATATTGTTTCTGTGCTTTACAGGCCTGTGCTCCAGCAGCATTGCACTGCATCATTTATTAGAATCTGTTCCAAACAAAGCAAAATGCAAACATTTCTGAGGTTGTTCTATAAGTAGCCAAAGTAATATTTACCTAGGTGCAGTCTGTTTTATGAGGAGTTTAAATCCAACCAGAATAATGAACCAAAACACATCCAGGTGAACATAATGAAAATAGTCCACAATAACCATTAAAATATGCATCAGAAGCTCTTTCTTCTATCTGTGTTTTACCTCCCTTTTTGGTATCCAGATGTAAACCAAGAATAAGAATTGTATTTATGGATGGTCCTGGCTCTTTGCAGGGTCTGACTAAAGGCAAATAAAATGTGACATTTCCATAGATCAGACTTCATGCATGTTTACTCCTTGTCTTTAAGCTGTCCAATCCTGTCAGATTAAAGTGTTATTTATTAATTAGTAAACAGTATGTCAGACTATGTCATTGTTTCAGTTATGCCTTCCATTTCATTCCACTGAATTCAATCATTGGATTGGAGCTACTCATCCAGTAAAAGCTTCCTTCTTCCAGTGGAGGATAAGAAATTTGGAAATTTTCTTCGCTTTGTTAATTAGACTGCTGATTCCTTGCTCAACAGCAAGTTTTCTGTCACTTTCTCCTCTGGGTCACAGCTGTCAGAAACAGATTTTAAAATTCATTTTGCCATGTGAAGCCAGGACCTTTGTTTTCTTCCTTACCAGCTGCAGTCTTGCTTTCTTTGCATATTTAGGCAGACTACTGGGTCTCTTCAGCATATCCCAAACACTACTGCAGAAATCACCCTTGAAAGGCCTCTGCTCTGCAAGGGTCGAGTCCTTTTGGCAATGTGTCTTACATGATAAAGTAATTTTGTGCTCTCCTTTTAAGTCCCTGTACAAGTTGTCCCTGCTTCAGTAGATGCTTTTCGTTTGCTTCCTCCCCTTGGTCTCTCCAGTTAAAGCAGTGACTCATCTGCTTGCCTGTGGGCCTCCAGATTTGTACCTGATCCTTCCTCTCACACATGGCACAATAGGGGTTGGACTCGTGGATCCTTGTGGTCTCTTTCCAGCTCAGGATATTCTGTGATTCTAACACTTGGGGTCACATTTAGAGGTTCTTTGTCTTCTGGAGCTACCTGAAAATCAGTGGTTTGCTTCCCAAAGTGGGCAATGGGTTTTATGGAAGCTTTAGGGTTCTATCTTGGTTGTTCCTTCTGTGTTTCTGGAAGAAAATAAGTGTGCTTGAGTGCACTTTGTAGGGAAAATTGTATAATGCTGTAGGATCTCATTTGTATTACTGCTTTTCACTTTATTCCATGCATTCCCAGGCATATGTCTCTGTGTATATATGAAGTCTGTATTATTGTCTAGAAAATTCTCAGCAAAATCTCATTCCCATTGTGCTAGACAACTAAGCGAAAAAACGTCTGTACCAAGATAGCTCAAAATTTTCATGTCAAGATACAACAGATTTGGGGGAAGGGAAAACACTATTTGTGGTAGCAGTAAAATAGCTAATGAGAACAGATGTCAGCTCATTGAAGTAAGTGAGGCAAAGTCACCAGGCAAACATGATGAAAAGATTCAGAGGAGAGAAGAGTGGCATTTTGATGGAGCATTTATCTGTACAAAGGTGGAGGCGCTGATCGAGGGCCTAGAGAAGAATCTGCCTTGAGTCAGAGCTGCCTGGAGGGGAGAACTGGCGCCTTTGGTAACTGTGGTGCAGCAAGGTGCTGGAGGTTGTTTGTGGAGAGCAGAGGGAGGTGGCAGTGGCAGGGTGCGCGGGAAATGCTGAAGCATTTGGCATGGGCTGGGAGGGGGAACGCTGGCAGCTGTGGAGGCTGGGCTGGAGCGGGTGGTTGGAGCTCAGGTGTGCAGCTCGGGCACTGGAGCTCAGTGGAGGAGCCCAAGTGTTGGAAATGCAGGTGTGCACTGGCTGGGGTACAGAGGTACAGGTGGCCACAGTGAGTTTGTTTTGCAGCATATTGTCTACCCTCAGGCTGCCTAGACTGCTAGTGGTACAGCACACGCTTAGAAATAATCCCAAATTATACCTTGTCTGAAGTGCTTATAGTGATTTGCACCTCCCCTGCCTTGTCTTTTATATTTTGTGTATTTACTCCAATTGCTGCTTTCTCTTCTCTATCTTTTTTAAACATCCACCATTTTTTGTGTCCTCTGCTGTGTCCATTCTGATTTCCCCTCTCTGTCCACTGAGAGGCTTTACTAGAGGTAGCATATGTTTTTAAAATGTGCTTTTGATATCCCCTGTGGGTTCAAACATGCATAGAATATCAAAGATCTCTTGGGTCAGGATCAGCTTGGTCCTGGCTCTGGCAGAGCTTTACAGATGTGATTAAATAAAAGTCTTAGTCATCTGAATTGTGACTTTAGGTATACAAACAGTAAATGATTTTCTGATGGACATCAAGGCAAGCTCTGA
This sequence comes from Melospiza georgiana, assembly GCF_028018845.1. Classification (NCBI taxonomy): domain Eukaryota; kingdom Metazoa; phylum Chordata; class Aves; order Passeriformes; family Passerellidae; genus Melospiza; species Melospiza georgiana. The sequence continues at coordinate 29,710,301 of NC_080434.1, read as the reverse complement.
ATATCATCTTTAAGGAAAAATAAATTTAGATTCCAGGAGATTGTCATTTCAAGTCTTGTGATTCACCCTACATAGAACTACAGCTTATTTTCTAAACTTCAGACTTGGTTTACTTTTTTTACTTTTAGAGTACTAGAAATTAGTGAATCTGCAGAGCTTTTAAAATTGTTCATCTTCTAAATTTGAACACTAGTACAATTCTACAAACAAGATACTACTCTCTTAGAAATCTGCTGAATTAAATAATAATATTTATAGGGGCTTATCTACTATTAAAAATATTTTGTTCTTCGATGTTTCTGGATCCTCTTTTTTAACAGTAATGTGATGAAAATTATTAATTTTGAGCCTATGAAAAATAGTGATTGGGTGTTGGAGTCCATAACTTAATTTGTGTATATTCCCTGGGCACAAAGGAAGTACATAATGTATAATCTACATGTATTATCTCCCTCTAGACCCAACTTGTGTAAATTTACTATGATATTTTTGAAAAGATAGTGTGGCAGTTTACCTACCTTATGGCTACCCTAAACCCTCAAGCTTTACCCTTAAAAATAAGGGATGCTATAATTTTTAGCTGATGTTCATGTTAATTTGTATTCCAAAGCCACTTTACAATAGGGCCACATCCAGATAAATGTCCTGTTATTGGACCTAGAGTAGCATTCCCTGTTGCTGATGACTAGAAATCTACTCAGCATTTCACAGATGGCACAAAAACTCCCATCCTGAGATGGCAGGACCCCTGTTTCATCTTCAAGAAAGGAGACTTCCATGTGAGGGTTCAATAGTAAGGAACCAGCTGTCCAACTGACTTGAATCTTATTTGTTCCACTATTTATTGTTAGAGCTACAGAGAATGGCTGTTGGAAGTGCCTTTTTAAATTCCAGGTTTGTGACTTTTTCAAATGTTACAGACTTTTTCAAATGTTACACCTCATTTCTTTTAATTGGAGCATAAGGACCACCTAAAATACTCAACAAAAGTCATGACAGATATTTGAGATTTTAACCTCTGGTATATCTGCAGTGTCTTTCTCTATTGTTTGTTTTTCTTCACCTATTGCTCTGTCTGAGGTGATTGAAAAACAGGAGAATTATAATACAATATTCTGGCTGCAATAATGCTGAACAGGAAGGCAAGAAGTCCTGCAGTCGCTGCTGCACAGCCATTTGGATGAAACCCTTGTCCTAACCCCAGGCAGGCTTCAGGCTTCAGCTCTGTCTCTGGAAATGCCCCATGCTGGCTCCATCCCCTGGTCAGCGTGGAGAGCCAGGGATTTCTTGAGCGTTTTCAGAGAGTAATCCTGATGAGTGTGGCTTTTACTCTGCATTTCAGAGGTGGCTTAGTTGGTTTTGTAGCTGGTATTGGAGTGAGAGAGCAGATGTGAAAAACAGCTTTTAAAGAGCGCCTTGGAGTGTGTACTGCTCAGTTTGTATTTAATCTTTACTTGTTGGTTTCTGTGGGAGTTACCAAACCCGTTGAGCTACAGCGCTGGCATGGAGCCAAATGAAAAATACAGTTTTCTTCACTGTAAACATGACTGTCAAGCAGTAATGTTTTTCTCAGCTTCATTTTAAAGGCATTATAATGGAAGAAAATGAAACTAAAACACATTTTTATGCCAGTTTCATACGTGGAAGAATTTTTTTTTTCTTTTAATAAAAAAACTATTGGAGAATAGAACATACAAATTTATGTCTTAAGTATGTTATCAGTCATCTCTGCTGCAAGATACTTGATGGAGTTGGTAAACCAACACTTTTTTTTACTCAGGTGTAGTTATGGTGCAAATGCATTTTTTTGCCTCTGTAAACATGAAAAATGTGTAGAGTTCTCTTTTTTTAGTCCTGTTGTGATAACAGAAAAAAACATAGTGCCTGAAAAACTTAATGAATAGTAGCAGCAAGCACTAATCCCTGTCTCTTCAGGCTTATTTTTAAACTCTGTTTTCAGTGTCCAGTGGCTCTGTTAACTCATTATCAGACATTCAGCTGAGCTTGCTCATCGGTGCTTTGCTTTTGGGATTTATTTTGTTGAAAAATCTGTAAGTCCAACTTTGTCTTTCTAAGATAAATACAAACCAGGACATCCTCATGTAGGTGCAACTGCACCACATGGGGAACAACTGCATTTTCATTTCCTTTCCTAGGCTGAACTTTCCAGGGTTGCCTGCTTTGCCTATAACTCCCTCTGTTTTATTTTGCAGAGCGAGAAAAATGCTTGTTTAACAAAATGATCAGCTGCTGCTTTGTAAAATGGATTTTTGGGTACTAGAGTTGAAAATGACATCTTGAAGAATGGATGTTGCATCCATGTAGCTTGATGCACCAGAGGATAAAAAAATCCTTCGGTTGTGCTTCCTTGTTTGAATGAGTTCTTTTAAGAATTTTGTAATAGCAAAGTAAGAAATAGGATTTGAACAGACTTATAGAAGGATCTTCTCACAATTCTTGTGTCTTGAGACAGATTAAGCTGCAGTGAAACCTTTGCTGACAGATACTTGTCTCACCTCTTCCTTATAACTTCAAATGGACAGCTATTCCTGTGTAGCCTGTGCTAATGCTTTTGGTCATTAGGGGGTTTTAGCGTAGATGTGATTAGCTCAACAAAAGAACTTTAAATTTTATTAGGAGCAGTACATTTTTATTTGCATATTCAATTCTTTTATTAAAAAATTCAACTTGCCTCACTTGGTCTGTACGTCTGCAGGCATGGAGGAAATAAGGAATTCTCAAAAGCAGAGACATACATCCTGAAATGAATCAATGAAATTAATTTCCTTCACCTAATTTCCTCCAGCTCTCAGAAGCAAAAGTGATAAAAGTTAAACAAAGATCTCTGAAGTTCTCTGTAGGCTCTCTGAGGGTTGTTTATGCTGAGATCAGCCAGGAAGATCCTTCATGGTGTGATGGAAATGACTACAAACTGATGTTGGGATTTTGGACTCCCTGCTCCATGCAGGATGTGCTGCAGTAGCAGGGAATTTTATTTTTACCTTTTGAACGCCTTAGTCAAGGAGCATCTCTTTGGGCACCTTCAAGATCTTACATTTGAGTAGTAACATCACTGTTTTCTGTAGCAGTGCCTCATGTTTACCCTACTAAATAATTTTTTCTGTTGAATCTTGGGATGAACCATCTCCTCTGAGTTCAAGGTACTGTCCCAGCAAGGAAGTGTTGAAAACAAGGGGCTATTGTTGCACTTGGGTGTGCATTGTCCTGGCCCCTGGGCGTCTGTATCCTGCCTCCCTCATTCCCAGCCACTGGCTCTGGGCAGGCAGCCCCAGTGTCCAGGAAACAGCGGCACATTCATGCTGCTGTCACCAGAAATGGTCTGAGGGCAGCAGCAGCTCTGCTCTGAAGGGGGGTTCTTAAAACATTGGTTTGTAGCAGAGTAATGAGGTGGTTCTGGGGGTCTCACTGGGGAGATTCCTGCACCGTAAATAAGAGGAGCAGGAACAAGTGCATAGAGCAAGCTTTGAAAGCATCCCAGGAGGAGGTGGCATGGTGTGCTGAGCTAGAGTGGAAGTGAACATATTGGAGAGGTGGAAGTTGTCCAGAAAGGATCCTGGAACTGAAGAAAAGGGGTTATATTTAAGGAAAGGTAGGGTAGGGGAATTGATGATGGGAAGAAACTTGAGGAGGTAAACTTGGGAAAGGATATGGACTAGGAAGGGGCTATTTGCAATAGTATTCCAAGTATGAGAGAGATAGGCTTGTATTTACTGATGCCAGTAAAAGGAATGTTGTAAGAATCAAGAGACAGGAAGATAAAAGTCCAGACAAGGGTTTTACCTGTGTCCAGATAAATAACAAAGATTTCATTTGAGAGAAATTACCCTGAAAGATCTGCAAACACTTAAACGTAGTTCATTATTTATTGATTTTAAAGATTATTTGTTGTTGTTGTTCCGTTTCTCTATTGCAGAAAGGGTGATGATGGGGTTTTGGTTTGGTTCTTTGTGTGTGATTTTTAAACAGAATTGTCTTGATTTTTAATTCCAGTTTTTTCCTCGTGCTATGGCAAAGTTGGGAATGCAACCCACAGGGAATGGCTGGCCTCTCTTCAAGGAGTCAAAGCACTGCAGCATTGCTGGCTTCTAAGAGTACTTAGTAAAGAAAAGTAGGGTGGGTAGAATTAAGGAAAAAAAAAGGAAATTAAAAGAAAAGGGAAGGCAAATCATCAGAGGCATGTTGGGAGCAGTGAGAAAGGTGTTACATGAAGTTCAGTTTTTCTTCTTTAAGTGGATAAATATTTAAGCTTTAAATTTTCAAGAGAAATGTGTAAAGCTGTTATGGACACATCAAAGCAGCAAAAGGAAAGAGGACTTGACTAACTTGAGCTGTTCAAAATGGATTGACTACATTTCAAGTTGAGGCAAAAGCTTAGGAGGGCTCTGGGTCTGCTAATACTGTGCAGATTTCTTTTGATGACCAATGCAATGCAGATCATGAATTGCAGTCTTGTAGGTGATAAGTGATTACAGCTCTGAAATGTTTAGTTGGCACTGACCACAGTAACTAGGATGTTTTATGCATGTCTGTATGGAGGCAGATAGTGGACATTCTGTCATGTATAAAAACATCCAGTAAAGCAGTGAAAATGAGCTCAGAGGTGTCTTTTGGTCCTTTTTCCAGTGTGACGATGCTGCCAGCAGTATTTCTTAAGGTCCTGCGCCTGTTTCACTGAAGAGCTTTGAGATTATACTTTGGCTTTCATTTCCTGTATAAAGCCCAGAAGCCCAGGGTTTTTCTGCCTTTCTGTACTGACTTGGTTTTCTCATTGCTCACTTTCACAGCCCGGAAGTCCAAAAAGTTGGGGAAATTGAAAGGGATGCACGAGGAGCAGCCCCAGCAGCGGCAGCAGCCGCCCCCGCAGAGCCCCGAGGAAGGGACGACGTACATCGCGCCCGTGACCGAGCCCTCTGTCAACACTGCACTTGTCCCCCACATGTCTGCTATCTCACCAGCACTTACTCCCTCTCCTGTGAAGATCCTTGAAAGCATTGAGCCGGAGATCGTGTACGCAGGATACGACAGCTCCAAGCCGGACACAGCGGAGTACCTGCTCTCCACCCTAAACCGCCTGGCCGGCAAGCAGATGATTCAGGTGGTGAAGTGGGCGAAGATACTTCCAGGTAGGACCGTGACTCATCTGCTGAGATGTCACTTCACTGTTTCTTGTAGTTCAGAGAAGTATTTGCTTGGCAAATTGCATTGTTAATCTGTGGACTGTGTTGAGAAAACCGGCAACTGGAGGGTGTGAGAGATGAACCTCTGAGAGAAAATAGTTGGGTTTTTTTCTTATTTCATGTAAAGTTTGTTTCAAATGTCTGTGATTGATGTTTAAAAAGCTTTCATTTTCAGTAATAGCCTCTTAAGAAGAAAACATGTTTTGTCACTGGAATGAAAAATTGTGGTTTTATTTTTTCTGAATTGGGAGTGTTGCTCTTGTTTGTGAATACTGGAAGAGTACTAAGCTATGTGTTTGGTGATGGTTTGACCAGCCCTTGTAGTTCATGGATATTTTCTGGTTTGATCTCTAGGATTTAGAAACTTGCCTCTCGAGGACCAAATTACTTTAATTCAGTATTCATGGATGTGTCTGTCATCGTTTGCCTTGAGTTGGAGGTCATACAAACATACAAACAGCCAGTTCCTCTATTTTGCTCCAGACCTGATCTTCGATGAGTAAGTATTCCTTAATGGCCCTTTTCAGTGCAGGCTGGAAGGATTGCTGTCTTTATTTGGTTTTTCAGGCATACTCATAGTCTAAGAAAATTTCAGCTAATTGTGGCTTAAAAAGCAGCTGAAGTTTTAATTTTTTTCAGTGACTCACATTTCAATTGCCAAAGCTTTGATTACTGCTGTCCACTTCTCCTTATGTATGGGGATGTGTTCTCAAACTGGGACCATCCCACTGGTTTGAAATGTGACTGATACATAACCACAATTTATAGAAAAGAACATTTTTTGGTATCTACTGGAGCTTGGAAAAATATCCAACTTCTAGGAAATGTGAATGTTTAAATTACTGGGGTTTTTCAGAGCAGTCATATAATGGTGCTTTTGTTAACAATATACAGCTGTTCAATGTGTTTTCTTGACAGTCTTAATTACCCTTCTTTGCGACCGTGAAAGAAGCCAAAATGTTTTTTCAGTAATGAAACATAACTTCTTTTATGATGCATTCAGACAAAAAGAAGGATCAAGCATTCTGTCTGAGTATGTGTTCCTTCATATTTTATGTTTGTGTGTGTTTAGTGCTTTGCTTTTGATGACTATAATTTAATTTCTGTTCCATTCTCCTAGTGTTTATTACAAGACAGTAAAGTCAAAAATCTAAGTGAATGCACAGGCAGTCAAACAGGCACTTGCATCATTTGCTTATCCCAGAAAGTTGAGGGGGTTTTTTTAGAGGTAAAAAGGAGACATAATCAATAGGATATGGGTGCACTTGGGAAAAAAAAAAAAAAAACAAAACACAAAACAGGAATAGAATTAACAAAAAAATAACTTACCACTTAATCTCCTGATGCATTCTGAAATCTTTTTCTTGGAAAAGATGCTTTGTCACTGTCCGTCTTAATAGTCTGTCTTTGATTTAGGAATCCCTAAATAATTAATGAGTATGAGATGGGTCCCAAAGCAGTGAGCAATATCAAACAAGGATTGTTTGGTTTGGTTTTTTTTTTTTTAAGAGGGAGAACTGGTGATTTACTTCATGTGGCCGAAAATGTAGTGTCAGCCATTTTCCATGTTGAAAGCACCTCCATTATGACTTGAACATTAGAGAATTGTCACAGGAAAAAAAAAAAAAAAAAGGTATTTGTAGCTAGAAGTAAGTGAAAATGTGAACTTTGAAGAGTTTAGGTCTCTTGGGAGAATGTAGACTAACAGTTCAAACACAAAAGCAGCTTTCCCTCATCTCAGGAAAGTCAGTCAGGGGGTCAGAATTTATTGGACAGAGAAATCAATCCTGCTTGCAAATAAAAGTGTGTGCATTGCTTGCTCTTGTTCTACTGCAGCTAGAAGCTACTTCGAGAATTTGAGATCAATTGAGAGTTTTATGCTGCAAGCCTTGAAGATAAGTGCCTGTAGAATTATATTGAGGTTGAGGTAGGGATCCAGTTGCAAAAAGGAGTGCAAAATTAAAACATCCCAAACCAGATATGTAATTGAGATAGTGGTCTGGTCTCCTGTGAATTTGGCAATATGCTCATTGCAGAGAGAAGGCAATTGCTTATAAACAGAGAAAAAAAAATTGCCAGGAGATGTAAGAAGGGTACAGGGCCTTTTGAAGTAGTTAATCAGGGCAGAAATTTCGCTGGAGGTGAAAGAGTAGGGCATTTGGTGTTCACTCTGAAACAGTGATGGACACATCTCTGGAACGTGAAGGGTTTTCTTTCACGCACACTTTGCTTGTTTCATACGCACTGGGCATCACAGCAGGCATTTGTTCCCAGTCTCTCACATTGCCACTCAGAATGGTGGTTGAGGCTGCATTTGGAGTCTGAGTTTAGGGCTCTCTGGCAAAGCAAAGGTGTTGAGAAGCTGGCAGAGAGCCAATGGAGGATGGCCGAAGTGGTCAGGGCTGACTGGGACAGTGAGGGACCTGATGGTGCAATGTGGATTTAATTGCACCCTTCAGCTTCCTAATGAGTGGTAGAAAAGATGAAGTGTGGCTTTTCATGGAGGTGTTCAGGGGAAGAATGAGAGTTTGAGATCCCAAGCTTGGAACAAGACAGTGCCTCCTGCTCAGCAGGAGAAGACATTTCCTAATGAGATGGCGAATCGGCCGAGCAGGTGCCCAGAGAGGCCCTGGAGTCTCAGTCCCGGATGATGTCCAAGCCTTCACTGGGCAGAGCCCCAAGCAGCCTGCTCCAATGACAAAATTAGCTCTGCAGAGAGCAGGGGGCTGGACTTGAGACCTCCAGGGTCCCTCCCAAGCTGCTGTTTTGTGATTCTAAGTTAAGAGATGCAGTGCTTTTCCCAGTTTTGGGGTAAGGCCAGAGATTACTTACTGGAATTGTACAATACAGTTCAATGTAGAAGCCATTCCTGTAATACAAAATACAATACATATTGCTGTTCATGAAGTGCTTTGAAACTTTGCTCTGAAATTCCTGAAGGCTGGTCTTACCTTTACTTTTTGAGTATCTTGAACTTGGAAATGTGCTGTGTAATTATAAGCACTGGCCTTTGTTTCTGTGCCATGGAGTTTATTAGACCTCCTTGAGGTTTACTTGGTGAAACTTTGAGTGTTTTACTGCCCTTGGCATTTTAGGACATTTATAAATTGATGCAGAATGAGAGGAGATGCTTTACAATGCCTTTCCTTTTACTGGTTTGAGAGAGTTTCATTTCTGTTATCATCTGGCTAAGATTTTCTTGGTATTTTTTCATATTGTGTCTGGAGAGGTCATTTCCTGTTTCTCTACAAGAAAAAATAAGCAATGTCTTTGACCAGGCCCTTGGTGCCCCAGAGGGTTCAGCATTTTCCTCAATGAAAATGAGTGAAAGTAGAGGTTGGCATTAGTGGAATTATGTGGCTTTGTTTTATGTTAAATGAATTTTCCGTTTACTCTTAACTACTGTGAATAAAAGGAAGTTGTAATGTTTCTGGAGGGCCGTGATATATGATCTTGTTTTCTTTCTTGTTCTGAAGGCCTGTAAACAAGGCCAATAACAAATGAGGATCTGTATTGTTAATAGCTGTTAAATGTAGTTTTGATTGTATAAATATAGTGCAAAATGCCTCCCTACTCATATGTGGTTTGATTTCCTGTTAGGCTTGTGGAAGGCTGGAAATATTTGTCTGCCTTCATTTAGTCATGCTACCTATCTAATTAAGTGTACTGTTTGTCTTTATGATTCAAGTATATATTCCATTGATTTAATTGGGCTTAGCTGAACATGAAGATTTTAACTGAGGGATAAGGAAATGGCTGCTCAGCCTGTCACTGAAATGCCTAAAAAACAGCCTGAAAAGAGGCATAAAATAGGGTGTTTTGTGTTGTGTTTGTTTAAGTTGTGGCATGTGCAGTTTTTTAATCCATCTCTTTTTGTAATGTAGTGGCTGTGATCAAAATTAATATTCTGTAGATACAGCTTTGGTTTTAATCCACAGTAAATCTTTAGAAGACCGTGGTACACGTTGCACCACATAGCTTGTATTGAGGGTAAACACTCTTAAACAATGACTGCTGCATATGGCATAACATTCAAAAAGTGTTGCAGTTACGTTTGTAGGCTGTGCAAACTGAAACTCAAGAAGTTGCAAAATTCCAAAATTAAGGTGGTCTGCAAAATCACGGTTTAAGCCCTTCAGGTGCATGCTTTGAAGACTGTATCCTTAACAAAACCCTTAAGTTATACTATCCCATAATATTTTTCCCATGTGATTCCTTTGATCAGGTTGGATGAGATGTAAGGATTATGTAGTAAGAGACTCTAGGAGGTTTTTCTTCATTTGTTGTCACTGAGGAAGCCTTACCTTGAATGGATCTAGGGATTTGGGAGAACAGAGATATTAATGGGGAAGATTTTCTTAAGACGTGGGAAAAGACTGTCCCTAATTCAAACCCTAAGCTCTGAGACTTTTCAGATTCCTTCTGCAAAAGTAACAGAAATCCTGAAAGAAAAGAAAAAAACAAAAAAAAAGGTTATTTAACTCAAGGGAGGGAGAAAATTTCTCTTCAAGATTTAACCAAAGACTTTAGCTAAAATTTTCTAATCTAATTCAACCTGAGGCAGGCACATGTGTGGATAATCCAAGTCCAGAGCATTAAATGGGTAAAATCATACACAATTGAAAGCAGAAAACAAAGTAGTGCTGGCTGGAATGGGTGCAAGAACAAAACAAGGGATGTAAAAATCCCCATGGTTTGTAACACCAGCTTATTTTCAGGGATTCTGGCTGAAACTCTGCAAAATACTCTTTACTGCAGGGAGCAGCCTTAAACAGGATTTCTAAGGCATGGTTCTGGAAGGTAGGGCAGTTCGTTGCAATTTCCATTGCTTTTTCCCTTACTGGATGAATTAATCATAGAACTAAAGGCTACCATGACTCTTTCCCTGGCTGTGCCCTTTTGAGGGAAAAGTCCTCAACATTTTTGAAAAGAGGTGCCGTGACAGTTCATGTCTACAAGAAGTGAGCCCAGCCTTTCAAAAGCAGGAGATTTTCTGTCTTTGCAGTGCAGAAGTCAGATGCCTGAATTCCAGAGGAAGGCAAGGGATGCTCCTTTTTGCTCAGGTTTTAACGGGCTCAGGCAGTTGCTGTCCGCCGGCTACTGGTGACAACATCCCAGGTATCTGCTTCCACCCATACATTAAGTCAGGGCATTGGCTGGCAAACTTTCAGAGGCTCAGGAAGGAATAAAAAGCATTTACAAGTTCAGCACTGCCAACAGAAACCCGGCAGGAGCCAAGACACGGAATGGCAGGGATCCTCACTCACACAACGTGGGAAACCAGTGGGAGCGGTGGGACACGGGCTGCCTTTGGGGCCATGGCTCGTGCTCCCAGCACATTTCCTCCTCCCAGCTGGAAGCCAGAACTGCATCCCTCGTGGCAAGCTGTACTGCTTATCCATTCCTTCCCCTGAGGAAGATGCATGGTGGCTTCTTACTTCTCCTTAAGGCAAAAACACAGCTGATGGCATTGATGATGAATATTAAAACTCAAGCCGTGCTCCTCCTCTAGATATTGGTTTGTTCTGGCATAAAGGCCCCAGAGAGACAACCCAACCCTGGAATTCCCCCACAGGTCTTGATTTATTTTTTGCTTTTAGGTTTAACATTGTCTCTCTGTAGATTTCTGAATCTGCAGCTACTTATGAAAAGACCGAAATTTCAAAATCATTTCCTATTTTTAACAAATCTACCCAAATTATCTTATTTACCATTCCAGCCTTACCTGGTTGCAAAATAGCAGTGATGTGGGGTACTGAGACAGTTCAGTGATGCTGAGACACACTGTGTGGAGACACTTTAGTACCTTAAAGTACAGCATCAATATTTCAACAGTATTTTGCAAATGCACTGCATGACTAATGTGCTGTGTGTTTTCTTGCTCCTTTGATTTTCCTCAGTTTGTCATCTGCAGCAGAAAGAATAAATCACAGGTGCAGAAGTGTGCAGGTTCTGAATTTCCTGGCCATTGCACTAGATGCTGTCGTTGGTTTTTTACCCTAGTCAAGGACTTGAGGGTTTGCCTAATGAAAACCAGGACTAGGCATTGTATAAGGTAGCGAAAATGATTGAACTTGAAAAACTGAGTTTAAAACCAGAGCCAGCTTTCACAATCATTTGGATCAGTTATGTTGTTTTTCCATCTCTGAAATTATTGTATTAGATCATATGCAGCTCAGTCCTTACAGTAAAAACATTTCAATAGAGACTGCACTTTACTTAATATTATGTACAAAATATTAAGAGCAGAATGTAGTGATGGATAGATATTTATTTTAATTTTTTTAAAATATGTACTATGTATGTAATTAACAAAGTTTACTACAAATTGATATAAACAGATCCTTTAAAGCTTAAGATTTTGTTCCCAGTAAAATAAAAAGGAAGTATTGCAAGCACCTCCCATGCTATGCCTTTGGTAATTGCCCCAAGCGTGGAGTTTTTAAATTTAGAAGGAGACCGAGGTTGATGCTGGCAGTAGATGAACAATAGAGAATACAATTTTCAAAGAGACAGTTGAGGTAAAGCAAATGAGGTAGAGAGGAGCAGGAAAAACAGCAGTACAAGGGGATTTCTAGGAAGTTTCTGTGCTAGCATTGTCAAGGGATGTGGATGGGCAGAGGATTTTGTAACATTGAGGAAAGCCGTAAAATTAAATTGAGGATTGCTGTGTAGCTCAAGTGAAACAGCTTAGATTGTATTAAAAAATCTTCATTTAATAATTAAGTACATTTTCTTGGTAAATAACATTTTCATTACATTCCTAAACTCCCTCATGATGTGCCAGTGGAAGCTGAGACCATTAGGATTTGGTGTTGTGTAAGGCAGTGCAGGGATGCAGCAGCTTCTCTGTGCCCTCTCAGTGCTGAAGCCTGTAAGTCTTCCTGGTGTTCTGATTTCTATGGTAACAGCAGGAAGATAAATGTAATAAAATAAGCTGAATATTTATTATCACCTCTTTTTTTTAAATTTATTTATTTAAGCTCATATACCTCAGGGCTTGGGGGGGATAATTAGTTAGATCATCTGTGAATGGTGATAAAGCCAATAAGAAACTTCACTCATTGTTCCAATGATTACTTTTTTGCTTTTATGTTTGGCAGGGTGATGGCTGTTAACCCTTTTGTCTTCCCTTGCAATCTGCTAATCCTGTAGTTTCTAAATTTGGGTACATTTTTGTAATCTCTGTCATCAGGCAGCCTCCAAATCCCTCATTTTCAATTATTATTGCCACAACCAGATTTGGTAAGAGTTGTCAGTGCTCATATTTGCTGATAAATTGTTTGTTCAGTCACTGGTCTTGTTAAAAGGTCAGCAAGCACTCCTTGGTGATCCTCCCTGCATGGTTTTTGCTTGCATGTATTATTTTAGTGAGGAATACTTAATTCATGTGAAGTGTCATTGCAGTGAAAAGTGAATATCTTCTCAGTAAATTTTTTATATACATTGTTACTACTGTTTACTTTTTCATAAAGTGTGACTCAGTTCCCATCCAGAGAAGTGCATAAAGGGATTTTGTTACATACCCACCCAACAGTAGTGCAGACAAAAAAAAGAAATTTTGGAAAACTGCTGTCATACCTGTACATAATAGATGTATACATAATACATGCTTCAGCTAGATTTTTCAAGTCTTTATTTTTGGGCTTCTTTTCTTTGTAAGCAGGTCGTTGGTTGGGTAAAGCAATAGATTCGGTTTCTTTGCATAAATTTCTAAAGGCTCTGCCTTTTAATGCCTCTATCTCTAAACACTTCTTAATTTCTGAAGTGTTTTGCTTCAAATTGTGAAGCTTTAAAGGTAAACAGGAGATAGTGTAGATTTATGGAGATCTGTGAGAATGGGGAAATGTCAGAAACTGTCCCTCTAGCAGAGTTTGTCATCCTTTAAATTGGCCAGAGAAAGTTTAAGATCAGGACAAGGGACTTACTTCTTCATTTGCCCATTCTAGCAATTACTTAGGTACTTTCTGAAAGTGAGATTGCATTTGGACACTTGTGCTTAATAACCCCTCTGTGTCTTTCTCTGTGAATTTGCCTGTTACCCTTTTGAATACATTTATAATCTTGAAATCTAAAATGTTCCGTGGCAGTTGCTTCTGCAATTTCATTATGCATATTTGTTTGTTGGAGATGTTTCTAAAGCAGGTGGCTGATAATTTAATGGAGTGCCACTTCATTCCTGTGTTTGCAGTAATAGTGGATATAATCCTTCTCATCCCATGCATGCCATTTATCACTTAGTTCTCCACCAAGTTCTGTTGTTTCTTCTGTGAGCTGAAGAATCAGTGAGTCAGTTTGACCTCCCCTTGTATAGATCTGCTCGTTGTCTGCTGTCCCTGGCCATCCTCAGCTCCTCCTCTCATGCTTTGTATTAATTTTGGGAGGAGACCAGAGTGACACGTTAGATTTAGAGCACAGTGGATGCAGCGGCAAAATTACAATTTCTGTCTTGCTCTCAACTCTTCTCTCACATCTTTGCTTTTTTTTAATGAACATTGAGCAAGCATTTTCAAAAGGCAGAAGCCCAAAAAACCTGTCCTAAGTTATGCCTAGGACTCTTGCTTGTGTGATGTTTGTTATTTTGTATGTATGGTGGGAGACGATTATACTGTCTGCATTGTCCAATCAGTGACTTTCCCCTTCCATTTTGCCAGCCAGCCCCACAGACTTGCAGGACTTTTCAGCAGTCTTTCACAGGCAGCTCTTCATTTCATCATCTGGAGCCATCAGCAAGCTCTGTCAGCTCCAGAGGTCTGATTCTTCTCATATGATGTATGAGCACAGTTCAGTGCCCAGGCCCGAGCTCTGTGAGACTTCCCTGCTAACCTCCATTACTTGTGAGAGATGTCCATTTGTTATGACCCTTGGTCTCTTATTTTTAAGCTGCTAATAATCCACAAAGAGACAACCTCCTTATCCCCAAGCTCTCTTTAAGAGCTTCCAGGAGATCTTTTTAATAACTTTAAAATCCAACCCTGCCATGATTGCATCTTTCCATACCTCCTGATGCAAGGCAGTGTGCAGGTCCTAGACCAGTAATTACCCACGCTGGCTCGCTGACAGAATTTATTAGCACCCATACCCAAGCTGCATGCCCCAGTTTCCTTTGTGTGGAAACCAGGGCAGGGGAGAGGAGGAGGAGGAGGAGAGGGTTGGTGTTTGCTTAGGTCTCACCCCATATGGCTGTGGGATGCAGCTAGACCTGGCATGTGCAAAGCATTTCCATCGTGCGGATCCACCAGAGCGTCCTCGTGCTATCACCAGAGTGCCCTCTCAGATTCGTGAGACGTGACCTCTCCACCAGAGTTGTGCTTTCTTCCCTTACAGCATGTTTGTTTATCAATTCATGCTCCTCTTTCAATGGTTTTGCTCGATATAGAACTGGAGCTTACTAGCCTCTGGTCTCCAGTGCTCCCTTCCCACCCTCAGACCCATTTTAAGAAATCAGTCACGTTTGTCGCCTTCCACGACTTTTATAAGGGCAATTTAAGCAATAAGCTGCACAGCACAGTTAGTAGTTCAGCAATTCCATATTTAAGTCGCTTTACAGCTCGTGGATGGATGCCATCTGGTCTTGGTGATTTATTACTATTCATTTTACTGTATTTTTTTTTCCTTATAAACCCTCTTCCACTTGCACTTGAATCTGAAACTATTTCTCAGACTTGCTTACTGAAAAGGGAGAGCCCTTACTGGGCTCCTCTACAGAGAGCACTGATGCAAAAATTTTATTTAACTTTACTGATCTTTCTCAAATGCTTCACTTTCATCTTGCTCATCAGTTGGCCCAGTGGATATTCTGGCAGATTGCCAGCTTGTGATGAGTTCAAAAGAATCTGAGCGTTAGTTTTTACAACTTTAGTACGAAGACTTGTCCAAGGACTTTACATTTAGCATAGACCATAATTATGCTCTCCTGGTATTGTCCCAGCATGATTTTGGGACATCCACAAGCTGTTTGGGAGGGTTTCTTTTTACTTCTGTCAATGTCTTAGAACAGAGATTTGTTCCTTGCAGTTGTGTCTGAATGTGGTGCTGCTTTAATCTTCCTGCTGGCATCTCCAAATGCCTCTCACGTGCACAGTGCTTGCTTCTGCTACTTCCCCTCTACAGTTAAATATGAGCGAAAGAAAAATTAGGAAGTCTTTTTTCTAAACTGGCATGAGAGGAAGACGTGCCTCAGTCGACTTCCAGAAAATGCCAGGCTTTGCGTGACAGCATGAGCAAAGTCTTAATTTTTGAGGCATTGTTGGCATAAAAGGAGAATTGCTGCTGCATGTGGAATATAGCAGTAATTTTGTTGATGAACCACTGCAAGTGACAATGAGCCCTGGCAGAATGGATGTATAAAACAATACCTAATGGGCACCTTTTCTGGCTCTCAGTACCTTTCTCTGATGAACTTTGAAATGGGGTATTTATTGCCATGTGTACATTATCATCACTTATTGAATGTGTTATTGAAAAAGCATTTTGGTAAAGGCATAATTATGTATTTTCTCATTTAAAACTGTGATTTGTCTCTTTTGAAATGCAAATGCTAACCAAAAGAGAGTATTTGGTATCAGCATTCTCCTAAGTGCATAATTAACTGTTAATACCAGCATATACTTGGGGTTTTTCGCTATTGATGTGCTTGGGATTTTAGGGTTACATAACTGGGTGATTATTAAGTTGGATTTTATCACAAGTTCTCTGCTAGTGATTGAGAGCTGAAACTCTCCTTTGGCAATCATTATCCATGGGCTGTTGCCAATTCCTTCGTTGATAGGCATATAACAGGAGGACACTTGGCTGGAACTTTTAAAGCAGCTCTGAATTCCTTAGTATCGCTTATCTGGGATGGTATTCTCTAGGGTCACCATGATGATTTTCTTGTGAGAAAACTAATTTTCAGACTTGACTTCTGTAAGTTCAGTTTAAAATTGCCAAGTTGAATTTAAAAATTACCAATTGCCTGGGTGGCTAAAGGCCAAAAAATAGCAGCTTAATGTCTCTAGATCTGTTTTAATCTGAAACTATCTTCCTTGTCTGATTATCAGTGTTCATGCTGGTGGTCCTGGGTACAGTCATTATTTTGTCCTGGGTTTGGCAGTGCCCAAATTGGTGGAAAGTAATAGGCAGTTTGGCTCCTTGGAAGGAGATGATTCTAAAGCTTTGCTTTAGGAGTCAAAGTGTTGGAGGAAAGAGGTTTTGTATCTTTCTTCTGTGGCTTGCAGACTAAGCAGAGATTAGAAAGTGCTGAATAAAAAATAAGTACTGAATGAAAAGTCATAATTGAATTTTGCCTGAATCCTGCTTGCATTTTGGCTTGGATTTTGATCAGTGTGTTAACTTAATGAGGCTGCTCCAGTACGGGTGACTTCAGTGGCATTTTTAATGGCTTCAAGATGGGACACAGGTGTCTGGGTGCAGTCCATTGAGCCAGAGGGATGCTCAGTGTTTCCTGCCCCTTTGCATGGAAGAATTTATTCAGGTCGTGGCATTCTGTCACCACTGTTGGAGCAGAATACTCCCTCAAGAGACAGTTAAGAGTTGTGACAATATGTTTGTTTTTTTCTTTCCCCAAGAACCTCAAAACTTCTTCCAGTCAGAATGCCTTCCTAAGGCAGGTAAAATAATCCAGGCCAAGGGCTTTTTATGATTAGAGGGTTTGAGCCACTGAGCAGGGGTTTCTGTAATGCCATGTCCTAGTCTTTTCCCCTCTTTATTCTCAGTAGCTCTGCCTTGCCCTCAAGGTGTCTGGTGATGTTTTTACTCCTCTCTCTGTCAAGTTCAAACTGACTTCTTTTGGCATGAGGGAAAGCATGCCTTGGTTTTGGAGGCTTCCAAACAGGTTTTGACTTTCAGGCCTTTGGCAGGTTTTCTTGTTGGGCTGCATTTGTTTGATTGGTTGTTTGTTTTGGTTTTGTTACAGTGAAAAGTGCTTTCTGAAGGTGCCTAAAATCAATTTTATTGGTGGGCTAACTTCAAATGGATACAGGTTTTAGTCTAGCAAGGGAAAGGCTCTTGGTTGTAGAGTTGGAAATAGTTCTTACAGTGGTAAAAAGTGTGAAATCAGAAGACACAACTATCTTTGACATCAGTTTGCTGCAAATATTTATTGGTCTTTTCCTAAGTATTTTCTGGGCTGCAGAGGCCTAGGGACTAACTCAGGTACATATTTGTTCCCCTGAGGTGTTGTGAAAGGGGATGATGCCTTGGCCAATCTTTTCTTGGGATTATCAGCAAGTCACTTAAGTCCTGATGAAACCTCAACACACCCACCATAGCCTTCCCTTTATTCACTTCTCTGTCTAATTTGGGAAGATGCCTTATGCAGCAGCTTTGAATAGTACCCATGAGAAAGTAAATAAAACCTGGTATCAGGTTTGGTTTGGGGCTGAGTTTCGCCTGTCAGTGAATATTTCCTGCCGCATGGGTTCCTCTTTTTGGTTATGGTCAGTTGAGTTGCAGTTTCCATCCTCGGCGAGGAGATTTACGATACTGGGCCTCATGATGACTTAATAAATGATGAGTTACTTATTCATAACAAGCTGTTTCTCTTCAGCCTGCCTGCAGTTTCACAGGTTCTGATGTGGCTGCCTGGTTTCTGTGGGGATCACATAAGGGTATTATGAGATATGTGGCTGGTTGGTATTTAGGATGCCTTGTCTTAAATGTCTCAAACCATCCCTGCTCTCCTGGGGGACTGGTCAAATCCTACATATCTGTTGTAGCTGCGTGGCTCCAGTGGCAATTGGGCAGAGCAGTGGAAACAGGCTGGTGGCAGCGATGGGAATGGCTGGTGGCAGAAGTGGAATGGCTGGTGGAAGCAGTGGGATTAGCTGGCAGTGGTGGGATTGGCTGGTGGCAGCAGTGGGAATGGCTGATAACGGTGGGAATGGCTGGTGGCAGAAGTAGGAATGGCTGGTAATGGTGGGAATGGGTGGTAACAGTGGGAATGGCTGGTGGCAGTGGTGGGAATGGCTGATAATGGTGGGAATGGCTGGTGGCAGTGGTGGGAATGGCTGATAATGGTGGGAATGGCTGGTGGCAGTGGTGGGAATGGCTGATAATGGTGGGAATGGGTGGTAACAGTGGGAATGGCTGGTGGCAGCGGTGGGAATGGCTGGTGGCAGTGGTGGGAATGGCTGGTGGCAGCAGTGGGAATGTCTGGACTCCCTGGCCATCCACAGGGCTGCCGGAAAGGTCAGACAAAATGTGAGCTGGGCATTACTTTAAGCCTGTAAGGAGACACTCGGGGAACTTAAGATGGATTAACTTAAGGTGTAAAGTTGAAAGCGCATTATTATGAAGGAGGATTAAGCTGAACTGAGCTAATGACACCACTTCTGAATGCGAATCCAAACAGCAGATTCAGAGCTTTGGCTCCACGCTTTTTGTTACTTAAATGTACTTACCTTCTTAAATGTCCCCATGAAGATACGTGCCCTTATATTCCTGATCTTCATATCCTCTGTTTTTCATGTTGAGAGCTTCAGGAGCTGTGTCAGAGGTGGGTTTGGCTGGATGGGATTTGCCTTTTTTTTATCTCTCCTTTTTTTTTCATTTTAATTTTTCCTTGTGATAGTAAAGGCATTTGTGATTACTTGATGGCATTTATTCTTAGCTGATGTGTTTGGTGAGGAAAAAAATTACTTTGCTCATATTTTATCATATTTCTGTTGCTTTATTTTGTTGCTGCTCTCAAGGTATTGGATATCTGTAATGTCAGCATCTGAATTTTTCAAAAGCTCTGTACCCTCTTATTCTACCCAGTGTGGGGTTGAAAACCAAATACAAAGTTGACTACCAAAACTCCCACAAAGTGCTTATCTTTCATTAAACAGAGTCATTAATTAACTAACATAATTTTTAGTTGGTAATATTTTGTAAATAAGTAATAAATCAACTTAATATATTTTTCAGGTGGCAGACTGATTTCAAATAATGTGTTTGCTGTATATTAAACAAATCACTTAGTAACTCATTCTGTGCATCATTTTATCTCGCTACAAACAATGCCATCAGGTTTTCCATGAGGGTAAGCCTACAGATCAATATTTGTAAGTAGATAACAAAATGAATATTTAAAAGACAGAAAGAAATAACTAACCAAAAAAACCCCTGACTATAACTGAAATTCTTCTATTTAGGCAATTTCATATAAGCAAAACAAGTACAAAGAAAAACAAAAGGCAGAAAAATTTGGATGTCAGAAAAAGGGCAATGTAATGTAAAAAATCGAGTTTTTGAATCAACACTTTTACAGTTAATTCACACAAAGAGTGTTTTGTCGCTAAAAAAAAGGCATAAGAAACCTGAGACAAAACATTATAATGTTTTACTTTTCTTGCTGTGTGGCTTGTGGTATCTGATGAAAAATCTGTCACTTCTCTCTGTAGAGGTCAAACACAGGGATGGTGGCAGTGGCTTTTATATTCTCAGTCTGGAGGAACAGGAACAAACCTTGGTGTCCTACAAAAGTAATGATGGATGTCATAGATGGCTCTTACTTGGAGTGCTGCTGTCTCTGGCCAGCTGAGATACACTTCAACATGTAGAATTTAAAATACAAATGTCCTTTATCAATCATTTGCCTTTTGAGTTTGGTGTGTATCCCTCAGAGCCTCCTGGGAGCAGTCCATGATGCATAATAAAAACAAATATGTATGGCATTACTCCTATTATTAAATGTAATTAGAAAAAAAAAAAAAAAAAAAAGAAGCTGGAAGTTCTTAGTCTCAAGAAAAGAGGGTGGAGCAGGGGAAAAGTGCAGAGCCCATCTAACAATGGGGAGTCCGCTTTATTAGTATTAAAGAGGAAATGAAATTGCTCTGGCAGCAGTGCAATAAAACACCAGGAAGATTATGTCAGTCTTTGTTTGCACACAGTATGATTCTTCTCTTTCACCAGCCAATTTGTATATTTGAAAAAGCATTTGCTTGGTTAAAATAATGAGCTGAACTTCATCCAATTCCCCAATTATACAAAAATTTGTTAGAAGAAATACAGACAATTGGTTTTGAGCAACTGAAAAAAAGAGGAGTAGTGGCCATGGAACAATTATAGGGCCTTGTCTCCATACCTGCAGACACACACACACACACACACATATATATATATATATATATATATATCACAGTTTCTGCTGAGACAACCAACTCTCAATGACACTTTTCTTTAGCTGTTGTGATTTGAGATGGCAGCTTCAAAAATTTAGCAAAATTATAACTAATTCTGCCTGGAACTTGAGCAAGATAGGTTAGCCCAGGATTACCTCAGAGAAGAGAGACAAGGTCTGAAGTGAAATTTATGAAAGTATATTTAAAGATACAAGTCATGTATCCTAATTATTTTACGATTTAACAAGCGCAAGTCTGTATTAATAAACAAGTTCATTTTTTTTTTACATATTCCTTTATTCCAGATTTTTTTAGCTTACTAGTTTGGGAAAAAAACCCACATTTTTTGAATATTTCAGTGTTTGAACAGGAGATGTCACCTGATGGGGGAGTGTATCACCTAGAGCATGCATTCAGTGGGTGTAGGCTCGTTCCCCTGTTGCACCAGCTCTGACCTCTTCAGCAGGCACGCTTCCATCAGCCAGGGCAGAGCTGAGCAAACACTGACGATTCAAATACGTTTTAAAACGCTTTTACCACTTCACTAATCCCATCAGTGACAAAACTCAAATGATTTCGTTGCTGTTCCTTTTCCGTGGTCTGCGGGGTAGCGAGGTGAGCTCAGCCATCCCTGCAGGGTGGTGCTGGGTGATGCCCCTGCAGGCTGTGCTCTCCCTGGGGTGTATTGGTGCCCCTGCAGGCTGTGCTCTCCCTGGGGTGTATTGGTGCCCCTACAGGCTGTGCTCTCCCTGGTGTGTACTCAGGCCCTGGGTGTTGTTCCCCTGTCTCCGCAGGGAGCGGATGCGCCAGTCGGCGATGTTCGAGCTGTGCCAGGGCATGCACCAGATCAGCCTGCAGTTCGTGCGCCTGCAGCTCAGCTTCGAGGAGTACACCATCATGAAAGTGCTGCTGCTCCTGAGCACAGGTGAGTTGGGTCCGTGGTTATGTGGGAATGCTTGAAAATGTTCCAGCTCACAAAGAGATGCAGTGGTTTAACCAACTTGGAAAAAGCCAAACTGTTTCCAGCTGGGCCGCAGGAATATGCCTGGGTTTATCTGCAGTTAGCATGGGAAGTGTCTTTGCAATTGGAGTGTGTTATGAGCACTGGAAGGACAGGAGTGGCCAGGTACAGGACTTTGCCCCCCCCCTTTCCATAGAGGGACCTCAGACATGCCAGGCAAGTGCCACAGCTGTGGGGATTGAGGGAAAATCTCTGCTAAGCATTCAAAGCCACCAGGGTTTGGCTGACTCAACGTGACCTTCAGGATGAAAAGATGTGCATTGCCTGTTCTGCAGAGCAGGTGATCTTGTAATGCCAAGTGACTTGAGAATGGAAGGCCTTCCACAGGCTTCTGAAAGTTTAATAAATGACAGTGCATGCTTCCTTTTTTTTCTCTTGAGCATCATGCTTTGAGTTTTAAGACGCAAAATTACATCTTGGTGCTTGTTACAGCACTGTGTAGTAATTAGCAGAGCTCTTGATCTTATCTTACTGAAAATATTGAAAACCACCTGTCCCAGTGCAATTGTATAAACACACAGGCAGTTTGTACATTACTTTTCCATCAGTAACAGCCTGTAAACCTGTAAGCAAATGTTATTCTGTGGAATCCTGTTCCTTTTTTGTGGGGAACAGCTCGGTAACACCATGACAAGCCAGCTCTGTGGTTAAAGTGCCTGCCTTTGAGGGGGGACATGGGGCTGCAGTTCCTGTCAGAGCTGGAAGGCATTTGGATCCTCTAACAGAAACCTCCTGGGGCTGTGAGTTTTTGGGCTCAGCCATCTCCGTCCCTTCCCTCTTCCAACTGAAGCTGTTCCAGCTTGCTGGGATTGGGAGAGACACCACTTTTTGGGGATCCCTTTGTGTCCTGGCCTGCAGAGTCTGACCCCAGGTCCCACTCCACCAAGGGCTGGAGATGGTCAGCCAGTGGACCTGGAACAGTGGGGAGGGGCTGTGCTCCAGGCTTGCTCTGAGGGGTAAATGGCTTTTTTTTTGAAGGTTGTCACTCCTCCTGTTTCCAGAAGCAATGTGCTCAGGGAGGGTTTGGCTCCCAAAATGTTCTTGAGAGAGTGTCTGGATTGGAGATCTGCCTCTGCAGCATTTTAATCAGCCTTAAAGGGGAAGAATCTTTAGGAAAATAACCTGAAGGCATTCTAAAAATGCAGCAAAATGTCTTTAAGCCTAATATTTATTATTCTACCCTCTCTAGAGTATAAACTAATGAGCTATTGCAAGAATCTGTTAGGTGAGATCAGTCTGGCCAATTAATTTCAGTGAGCTGGGTCCCTTTCAAACACACATCATGGTCACTAGAAAACCTGCTAAAAATTGTTTGTTTTGGGAGAATCGGGATATTTACATTAGAGAGAGAGAAAAAGGAGAGCAAAATGGAAATGGAGGTGATGATAAAACCCAGAAAGTGTCAAGTGAAGGGCAGCAAACCTGGTTTTGAGTGCTTGCACCTTGGTATAGTCTTATGACAGAAAACTCCAGGTTTGTTTTCATTTGAATTCTTTTATTGAATCATGTGATGAAAAGAGTACAAGTTATTCTGAAACTTTCATGGCGACCACATCAAGGAAGTTTCACTCCATTTACATGTGGAAGAAACCACACATTACAACTGAGTTGTTTTCTTGCTTTCCACAGACCATAGATTTTGGGAGCTTGCCAACAGTATTGCTGCATTTAATAAGTAAAATCAGAAACACTGGGCAAACCTCCAGAATTTCATGTTTTACTTGAGTTCTCTTTATTTGTGGTCTTTCTTTCTTCCTTAATTATCTGGCTGGGGTGATAGTATAATAATTTTCAGACAGAACAGTAAAATACATAGTAGTAGACAAAGAAAGAGTGACTCTAACAGCCTGTAAGCACTGTACATATTAAAAGAGCTGTAAAGCCTGTGCATTTTGTGTGAGGGCCACAGCATGCTCTGATGGCTTTACTTATCTTGATTGGTGCCTCTGTGTTCATTCACCTTGAACTGAATTTGTAGATTTGTTCCAGACAGTTTCTTTTATCTGTCAGCTGACTGAGAGGGTTTGCGTCTAGAATTTGAAAATTAAATGAACATATGATATTTATATTGTGATTGTGTGATATAAATATATAATATTTACCAAGCAGCAGGCAGGCTGGTGTGTAACCTCCTAGGCTTTTTCTAAAGATTCTTCCTTGTGTCCCCTTCCAGCACTTGGTGGCCTCAAGTCCTTGGTGGTACAGCTCCTCCTTGTTCCTCATTGCTAAATTGCCCTTGTAGATACTGATGCTTTTTCTTAAAGCTTCTACTCTGGAGCCATTTAGGGCAGTTGTTACATGCTTCTGATGTGATTTCAATGGGATGGGGGGCAGTTGAGAGGATTTAGAAGAGAAGGGAGTATATGAACAAGAGTTTCTGTCAAGAGGTTAAGTCAGGGTAAGCTGAATGGGAAGATCATGATTTTCTCCTTTCTCGTTTTAGTAGGTAACTTCCCATTTAGCTTAATCTGACATAGTTTTTTGACTTACCTAGGAAATAAAGTCGCTCATGTACTGACCATATTTTATTTTCCTTCTATGGACTATGCCTAAGAGATACAGGGGAAAAAATCGCATTTGATGGTTAAACAGTGTTCATGAATTTGGATATTAAACCTCAGAATATTTTGAGTAATGTTGTTAATAACCCCTTTGGAGTTTTCATCATCTGATCCTAATAAGCCATTCCTGTTTGGGGCAGAACCTGCAGGAGTGTTTGCATTCCATTAAGAAACAGGGTATTGCTTTTGTAATCAGCCCTGCTGATATTGGTCACAATACAAAGTATCAGAAAACTGTACTTCTGACCCATTTATAAAATGATGATTCCATGATCATGATTCTGTCTCTGTCTGGCAGATGGAAACTTCAACAGGACACTAGAAATTCTTGCAAGTGTCTGTCATGGTCAAGCACTGGGTCAGGATGCCTGTTTGGAAAACAGACTTCTGTTCTGTGCAGAAAAATGGCTCTGTTTTGTTCTAGATGCTATGCAGATGCTTGCTAACATTCAAAGAAATTTTAGATCTTACTTGATGGCATAAAAATGTGTCACTTGGTCTAGCATTTCTGCAGATAACAGCTGTGATTCTGTACCTTCTCCTCCTCTGCCAAGTGTGGGGAATCATTCAAGAATGATAAATCACGTTTTCAGCTTCTAACAAAATACCCTTGATCCATCTGCTTGGTTTTTATGTGGTTGGATTGTATTGAAAGCAGTTTGGACATGAGGCTAGCATGTGTCTATTTCTGAGATGTTATCTTGTCCTCTGCCACAGCTCCTGCAATCACACATCTGGAGAGGATGCCTGAATCGCTTGAGAATCTGTGTGATGTTGTTGATCCCTCACCAATGTCTGTAAAATTACGGACTTTGCTTAAAGGTTTCATTCCTTCATCCGCTGACTGCTGTAACTGTTTAAGTATGCACATCAAAAGAATAAGCAATGCAGTTAATACTAATTTAAGACTGTCTTTTCAATGACAGTTCCCAAGGATGGTCTCAAAAGCCAAGCTGCATTTGAAGAAATGAGGGCAAATTACATTAAAGAACTAAAGAAGATGGTAACTAAATGTCCAAGTAACTCTGGGCAAAGCTGGCAGAGATTCTACCAACTGACTAAACTTCTTGACTCCATGCATGATGTAAGTATAACTCCTCAGGGAGTGCAGAAAAGTTAAGCAAAAAATCTCTCCTTTAAGGTAAAAAAATAGTCTTTATTTGTGTTAACTGACAGGGAGACAAAAAACAGCCATATTCTTTTTAAAGGGACATCTGAGAGAAGTTGTTAGATGAACTTAAGAAGTTCAAATAAGAAAGTAGAAGTCATAAAGGTGAAGGGTTCAGGGTTAGTGTGTTACACATCCAACGTGCCTGACGTGCCAATAAACATGGAATTCATGTGCTGATCTTTTACAGCTGGGTTTGTAATCATGATGACTTTAAAAGTTGCACTGAGTCCTTGAAACCATCCTGGGTGTTTGAAGCTTTATTTGAAATTTCAAGTGGAAGATTCCTTGTTGGGTTATTTCTGCCACCCTGCCTTATTCCAGCACAAGGTGTTTTACATGTCTCAGGTGTGAGGGGTGATGAATGACACAGGAAACTAAAGGTTTGGTCTCAAAGCACCTGGGCTGCTGATCCTCTGCCCAGAGTGACAGAGTGCTTGTGGTAGGTGTGGTAGATTCCAGAAGGGGTGTCCATAATGTTGAGCTGTTTAGCTGAGAGTGACCTGGTTCTAGCCAGTGTAAATGGTAAGTGCCAAATTTACCTCTGCAGCAGCAGGGCTGTATCTCCTTTAACTTGCTCTGAGGGAGCCTGCAGCCTCTACAGAGGAAACAAGTGACCTAGCTGGTAAGGTCTCCTCAAGCTGAGGGTTTTCCTAGTGCCCCCTGAGATTTCCCTGGGGACCAGCCCATTGCCTGGGCCAGCAAGGCTGGCACTCATCCTCTCCAGAGCTGTGCCATGGAGCAGCAAGTGATGGGAAACTCCTGGGGACAGTGAGAGTGCTTGGGTGCATGAGACGAGGGCTCTCAGCATGCTCATCCACCCTCCCAGTAAAATCTGGCAAACTGCGGCAAAGGAGAAAACTGCCCTGCTCCATCCTGGCTGGGATGGGGTTAGGGAAGGATCTTTGCTGCATGAAGAAGCTACAGCGCTTGCTTTCAGAGCCTGCATACAAATGCACATCTTTGTGCTCAACTTAAATTTCATTTTGCAGAGATGGTACAGTGCAGTGCACTTCAGGTCATATCGGTGTAAGAACCTCAGGTCTGTTTACAGAATGTACATATGGAATTATTTTTCAAATATTGTTCTGTTGTTCATTAAAACATTGCAAACCTTAGTGGGAGGCAGGGGGAGTATTATTAGTACTGCAGTAATAGCTCATTTTTCAGAGATCAGGTTTCACTTGCTCAGTGCCAGCAAAGGAAGTTGTAGTGTTTTAGTGGAAAAAAAAAAAGGGATGGGTGATAAAATCATTTGCAAGAATTCACATCTGAACCTCGAGGCAGCATAACAAACCCCTGCATTTATGAAGTTTTCCAATCCTCTTCAGGATAGGCAGTATGTGATTTGTTGCTGAAATTGGAGTGTTTGTGTGGTTAAGGTGACTGGATGACAGGCTCGTGCTTACTGAGAGCACTCCCATGTCCTACAGACATTTTCCAAAACACAGCATTAACCATTGGGAGCTGAACTAACCAGAGGAAGCAGGCTGCTTTTGCATTTTATTTAATTTTTAATTAAGCTATTTTTGCATTACTTTTGTTTTAATAGTCAAAGGACTTTTTAAAGAAAATCCCATTGTCAGCAGTCTCTGTTAGAAAGGCCGATTGCCTCCAAACAGTGCTTCCTTTCAGAGATGATGCTGGAGACTTGTTCAACAAGGGTACTTGTTTATTTTTTCTCTTTAAAACAGTTTGTTTGGTTTTTTTTTTTTTTTGTTTTGCTTTTTGGTTTTTGAAATCCATCAGAATAAATTTGGATTGGTGATAATATTAATGAGAAGTGAGAATTAATATTCTCTCTCCACTGCCTGTTAGTGCAAAATTTCTCCGTTCAAATGATGTGAATGCAAATTTTCTGCTTGGTTCCTTAGTCTAGGAGGAATGCTTCCTCAGCTGTCACCTATGTATTTTTAACTTATTCCATTATAATTTCAGAGGGTCAGAATGTATTTGGTGCTGGGCAGTCTAACTGGAGCTGAGGCCCCATGTTTACATGCTGCTGTAGTCTCAGCATTGGCATTGTCAGTGCAAGCCTGAAGGGGCTGGTGCACAATCCATGCTTGTTCAGCCCTCCTGCTGCATCCAGCTTGTCCATCTGAGCAGAGCAGCATCTCATCACTCATGGAATTCACTTTACCTGAGTGTGGGGGCAAGCAATAAAGACCCCTGCTCCTTTGCACCTCCAGACTTGCTTTCATCAACCTCATTTATAAAGACATCTATCTGAGGAATATATGAAATACAGTGTGTGGAAATACCAAATTACAGTATGCTTGGCTTATATAATATGAGGAAGAAAAAGAAAACCCAAACAAGATGGTTTTACATTGCTCAGTATGCTAAATCATTCATCCACACAGCAAACATATGTGCAGGTAGAAAAGTGCCAAGCTGAGGAAATAAGAAATTTTCAAGAAGGCCAGGCAGGCACTTAAGTATTTGAAAACATCAGCAACTTTATTTAATGATCCATAAAGCCTCAAAGCACCTTAAAAATAAGAGATGGAAAGCCATCCCGGGCAGACAAGATGAAGAGGGTTTTGTGCATGTGCACACCTGTGCAGGGCTCTGGAGCCTGCCTGCCGCTCTCTGTCTGCATGGTGCCGTGGGGAAGCCATGGGTTAGTGGTGAACATGGCAGTGCTGGGATAACAGCTGGACTCAGTGATCTCAGAGATCTTTTCCAAACTTAATGATCCTGTGATCCTGTATTTCCTTCTTGTAGAGATTGTATTTCTCTTATTTTGGGTGGCTCATGTGCATCATGTCCTGAAGAACCATAGTGTAGCAAGGACAGTGCTCCTCTCTACCTAGACTCCGAAAGTTTTGGTCTTGTGCCTGTGAATGGCCGTGGGCATTTCAGGGAGAGATGCATATGCAGCACTTGGATGGAGGTGAAGTGCCTGACAAACACCCTCAGGAACATTAGAAACAGATGTCCTGCACATGGTATCAAAAACTTCATCTGGATCCTCCTCGGCATCTCCTGTTGGCTTTGGCAGGAAGGGCTGTATCTTGCATGGCAGGCCTCGTTTCATATAGAGACTGTGTAGTGTATGGTTAGGCAGTTTGCAGAACAAAAGCTGAATTTAGTTTCAATCTGGCTGATACTAAACAGGCTTTGAGTGAAGAGGGCTTTTGTTTCCATGCCATGACATTAAACCCTAATGTGAACCTTCCCCTTGGCAAGGCAGCGCCCTGCGCTGTCATTTGCTTGTTGACATTTTCTGCCAAACAAAAATAAATTCTTTAAGGCTCATGCTGCTGAATAATTAATTTTTTATGGTTCCTGAAGGGAATACTTTATAGCTGAGGTGGATCTTTCCATAGGCTGAGAGCGCCAGGATTTCACTCGCTGAAAGAGCTGACAGTGGGAATAAGGGCACGGATCCTCCGGGGGCAGGGCTGCACGGGATGCTGTGCTGGATGCATATGTGCCTCTGCAGGTTCCTAACCTTACAGATACAAAGCTGCAGTGAGCCCCTCAGCTGTCACCAACACCTTTGGGTACACTTATTTCTGCTACTGATGTGCCCAAGTTGTGTCCCACAGATGATGAGCAGTTTGGAGCCTCGTTCCGGTCCCAGTGCCTGAATTCTCTGGGTGAGCATTTTCTCTCTTTAGTGAGAGGATAGAACCAGCCTCTACTCCCAGAGCAGCAGCCATGTGGGAGTGTGCCAGGTGTGTGTTGTGGCAGCTAATATGCATCTGTCAAGTGAGAAATTGATTCCCAGCTCCCTAATGTAGACAGAAGCTACTCTGAGAGTTGTCTTGCTCAGCTGGTGATGGTTGGATCCCTCTTCCTTCACATTTGTTGGTGTTTGTTGGGGAAGAACCCCGCTACTGTTGAAGAGCAAGGGACACTTGGCTCAAAGTTTGTGCTGGCCAAGGGATGAGGATATTTCATTGCTGTGTGATGCTGTGGGTGCATCCTCCAGGCACAGAACACAAGTTGAACTCAGGCTCTTCTGTGGCACGTCCAGGTATCAGGTGCTGCGGTTTGTGTGTGCACGTGGTTATAAAGGAAACGTGAAAAAGTGAGTGCAGTTCCTCAGTCAGATAAATACTCAGGCAGAACCAGGGTCCATGTTTGCTCTGCCAGACACTGTGTTAGTGCCTAATCCATATGTATTTTATCCACCTTTTACTCCTTTCTAGCATGAGGCAAATTCTCTGCATTAGTATAACCAGAAGCTTTATCCCTTGGTCTTCCCTTGTACTCCTTGTGATGGTGGAAGGCTTTACAAGGCTTTACTCTTGGGTCAGAGTTCAGGATTTCCTAGGCAGCTAAGAACTGGCCACTGTGAGTAACCAAAAGACATATGGATCTCCAAGAATCAGCCTGTAAGCCATCCCAGAGGGAATAATTTCCTTCCTGAGCCCTTGGAATAATAATTATTTTACATCATGGGATTTTCATAGGACTGGGAGTAAAAACAAGTGTAGTGGTAATGGAATAATCAAGACCTGCTTGGCAGTGGTTTTCCTTAGCCTTCCTGGTTGTTGGAGCAGGAGTTTTGTATCCACTGCATGAAGTGGAAAAAGCAGGAAGGGACAGCAGTCCTAAATTCACCGAGGGCTCTGCTGGGTGAGGAAGGAGCTAGGTGAGCAGAAACCCATTCCTGAAAGGGACAGAAACAGGCAATTTGGAGTGCCTTCTTCTTCTTTTTTTTTTTTTTTTTTTTTTTTAATATAGGAGAACATTGAAGTTTCTGACAGTAATAGCTGTAGCTAATAATAGGAAGAAATTACTCAGCGTTGTGTTGTTACCCTACTGCTGTCTTAATTGCTGTCTCAGTAGGCTTAATCACAGAGATGCTCCTGATAGAGAAGTGACTGAGGGCTTTCATACCACACTCAGAGATTCTGAGAGAATTTGGAGAAAAAGAAGCACAGAAATGTGCACCCTTGCAAATCCAATGTTCTTACCATTTCTGGAAATGCACAGGCATCATGGTGAGATTTCCAAACTAAAATAAATTCTTTTTGCTGTAAAAATGGGGCAAGTGCTCAAAGGTCACTTTAACTGTATTAACTTCAGGGACTTCATTAAAGGATTCATTTTTTTTAATTATGAATAACAGTATGCATGAAAAAGTCCATTTTATACACACCCCACCCTAATAACAGAAAATTACATTTGATTAATACTCCTATTTCTCAGAGGTGCTCAATACAGCATGCAAATGCAAAAATTGATTAGGTAAGAATATCAGAATTGCTAAGACTGCTGTAGCCCTGGAAATGTTTGAAGCGCAGCGCACTGCAGGGGTGGTGATGAGAGAATTGGGAATTGTTTTAGTTGTGGCCTTAACTGCACTGCCAAGCTGTAAGTCTTCAGAAGTGTGCTTCAGTAGCTGAAATAATTGAGATTGTAGAAGCCAGGATGTTTCTAGTCACCATTGCGCTGCTTGTGCAAACAGCAGAGCTTTCACTCTCACTGCTATATTTGAGTTGTCTGTCCCACTGCTGGAGTGGGGGAGCTCCCAGCTTTTCCACCAGCTTTTCCAGTATAAACCACCAGAAGTGGAGGGTAGGAGTGGTCAGCTAAAGTGTAGTCAGGAGTTCTGAGAGCGCAGGGATTTTACAAGGCTTTAAAGAACAACCAGGAGTATATTTGATCTAGGAAATTCATAAGGCACGTTCAGAGGTGCTGGATAGCTCGTGTTACCTTGCTTGTCACCTGCAGTGACAGTCACTGCAAAGACAGAGCTTGTGTGTTTCCAAGAGAAAACAAACTTTTTGATATCCTTACTGAAGAGGGAAATTCTCTTTTAAAGCAGAAGACCATCTAAATTATTTACCTGTTACAAATCAAAACTCCATCAGATAAATGTTGTTTGGGATGCAGAAGCAAGGACTTACATTTCAAAATTAACATTGCCTGTGGGACTTGAGATTTTCATCCTTTCAGTGCATCCACATGCCAAGGCTGCTGAGCTGGCAGGGGGCTGGTGCTTTTGAAAATGCACAGGAGCACACCTGCAGAAAATAGCCTGCTCATGGCTCAGCTCTTGGTCTCACAGCTTTAGCTGTCTGACCTTAGCACAGTGTTTACATTTTCATACTTCTGAGCTGGCTTTCAATTCTGCCACATTTTTCCTCTTTAGTTTAAATTAATGCTTTCCCAGTCCCAAAAAGCCAGGCAGCTTTCAAGGCTGGAGTTTAAAAGAATGCTGACTGCAATCCCGTGGTCCTGGTGACACGTGGGGTCACAGGTGTGACACACGTGCTTCCCTGTCCTCCCTTTTTCTTTACGTGGATGATTCTTGTCAAGTGTGTTAAAGCTGATAGCTTAAGAAAGTGGAACAAAACTTTTAGCAGACTAAATAGGTATAGAAAATACATTATCCTTAGGTGTAGAATATATATTATCCTTAGGTATAGAAAATATATTATCCTTAGGGCTTCAACCCAAGTATGACATGAGGGGAGGGTTCTAGGGATTTTCTTTTAAACTGTTGTGCAAACTTAACCATTCTCCTCTGTGGTGAGATTCTTAGAGTGCTGTGCTATGATTGTACCTGTGATCACATGCTGGTTTTCACCCACTGGACTGCTGACTTTTTTATGGAATAGAGTAGATTATGCTTCCTTCATTAGTGTTATTTTTAATTTCCCGTCTGCATATTCACCAGACATAAATGTGTACTCGGTACTACTAAAAGCTTGCAAAGAAGTCAGCATTAGTAGTTGCTAGGTAGGATTTCCTGTGACCTGTCTCACTGAATCCAGAGGCTCCACACAGACGTGATGAGGTAGGAATTCAAGCTGCACAGAAGGCAGTGGGACAGAGGTGATCCCAACCCCCTCTCACATTCAGTGATGTGAACAAAGTTTAGGAAAAGGAGCACATTCACAGGGTCATTGTCAAGGCTTACTTTGCTTAGGGCTGGTGTTTGATGCCAGAGGCAGGGAGGAGGGAGTGCCAATCACACCAAGACACAGTTTCCTTCACTTTGATTTTGTGCTGTTTGGAGTATTTTTGGGACAGGAGATATGCAGTAACAGCCTCCTCCTCATGGGTAAAGTGAACCATTGAACATCAGCATTTTTTCCTTGAAAACCAAATTATGTCTATGCTACTTATTTAGCATGCATCTGTTTAATTAATTAGTGTTGCTTCGTGACATGCCAGATCATCAGCAGTGACCTAAGCCCCAGCAAGCAGACTCATGTAGGGCTCAATAGCAGCGAGTCATGTGTTTGAGTGATCTCAGCACTTCTCTGGGCTGTTCATAAACTGCTTACATGTTTGCAAGAACAGCTGTCAAAGTCCTGAAAATGAGCAATAAGGTATGGTGCTTCAGGATGGAAATGTTGCTGCCCATATTTTTTTATTCATTTCCTTTTCTGCCTTCCACCTTTATTTGCTCTATCTTTAACAGGGGCTTTATGGCAAACTGCAATTCTGCATGGTAAGAATTGAAATGACAAACTTATGTTTGATAAACTACACAAGCAGAAGTGTTTCAAGTCCTCTGCAAGGACATGAAGCACCACAATTAATTTAACACTTAGATTTTTAAATAGCAGAGGCTCTTTCCTTCAATCACAAAACAGCGTGTGAACGGCACTGGAAGTTCACACACTCACTGAAACCTGGATGTGCTTCATTCCTTCACATGTCTTAAAGATTGGGAAGGTCCAACATACTGTAAGGCTTTAGGAGATGCGTTTAGGTCACAGCCACCAAAAACCTGTAGACTGTGTCTCTGCAAAACCTGAAATGCCACCACGTCACGCAGCAGTTGTGTTCTTGAGCTGCAAACATCAGCTGCTCTGGCAGTTGTAGGCTGTGGGTCCTGGAGAATGCACTGAAGTTAACCAAATAATCTGATTTAATGAATGTGTATCCAGCTGAAGCTGAGAGATACAATAGTTTATGGCTGATCTTTTCCCCCTGGGCAGAAGCCTTTATTTCTGTAGACCTGGAGTTTTCGTGGTGGCCAGTTGCTGTTAGTGAAAGGAAAAGTGCAGCTAGGCTGAAAAATCAAATCTGTGGTCTCTTGGGTTTCCCTAGTTTGCTGATTTTTAATGAGTCAAGTAGCCCTTTGGCATTTGAGTTCTTTTGTTTGCTTTATAACCCCTGTAAATGGACTGTCAGGTCAGAGTGAGATGGTATTTCTTGGAAATAATCAATTATCAGTAAGCTGTTGTTGTGTGCAAAAATATTGGTGTTTTTCCTAAAAAGTGTTTCTTTCTGTATTTCAGCTTGTTAGTGACTTATTGGAATTCTGCTTCTACACCTTCCGAGAGTCTCAGGCACTGAAAGTAGAGTTTCCAGCCATGCTGGTGGAAATCATCAGTGACCAGCTACCAAAGGTGGAATCTGGGAATGCCAAGCCCCTGTACTTTCACAGGAAGTGATAGAAAATGTCTTAAATGGAAGAACTTTGCCTTAAGTTTCCCTGTGTTATTCCACACCCATGAAGGACCCAAGAAACCATATTTTAAACATGCTCTTTACACTTGTTCAGCAGTCTCTGAATAGTCTAAAATCATACGAAGGGTTTGGGGGAATGGAAAGCAGTTGACTCGGATTTGGCAAGACCTAGATGTTTGGAAATTACCCCATAACCCTAATACACTTAGAAAATGTTCCTGTTCCTCTGGATGAAAAGCCATATCTAGTCAATAACTCTTTGATTTTGATATTTTAACAGATGGAGTTTTAAATATGCCATGTAGTTTCTGGTATTGTTTGCTTGTTTTAAAAGGGTTCGAGAACTAATGAGAACTTTTTAAAGCTTACCCTTGGTTTGCACATAAAACGTAAAGTCAATATGGGGCATTAATATTCTTTTCTTGTAAAAAAAAAACAAAAAAAAAACAAAAAAAAACCCCAAAAAAATTACAAACAAAAGCTATATATATATACACACATATATACACAAACACAAACCCTAACGTGTAAAGTAATAACAGAACATTTGGTGTGGAATACTGTTATCCCCACCTGTGGCATTTGTTATCCCATGTTATCCCATCATAGATGATATACACTGTGTTAAGTGTCCATTTACTATTTAATTCAAAAGGATAAGATGTGAAAAACAAATGCCCTGGTATCAATTTATAGTATCTATTGTGCTGGCTTTACAAATAATTTTTTGCAGTCTTTTGCTGTACTGTACATTGCTGTATGTATAAATTGTGAAGGACCTGAAATAAGGTGTAAGGAACTTTTGTAAATGAGACAAAAAAATCTTTAATGGTTAATAGGATGAATGGGAAAGTATTTTTGAAAGAACTCTATTTTGCTGGAGACTATTTAAGTACTATCTTTGTCTAAACAAACAAGGTAATTTTTTTGTAAAGTGAAATGTTCTGCATGCATAATGAACCGTTTACAGTGTATTTAAGAAAGGGAAAGCTGTGCCTTTTTTAGCATCATATCTAATTTACCATCCTACAGTATCTGTTGTAAATAACCACGCTTCACCTTTTCAGTTGTGTTTTAAGCCTTTCTATTTCTCTCTCTATTTTCCTCCCCTTTTGTCTCTCTTGCAAGCATATGTGACTTGAGCACATCTTAGAACTCCTGCTTCATATATCTGTAGGAAACTACACAGTTTTGTGTTTGCCACTTTACCAAGGTTTCATTTAACAAGACAAATTATGGTCTCTCTCCAAAGCTTTTGCCAGCCTAATGATCTAGTGAGTTCTTGCCCTCTATTCCCTTTCTCTCTCAGGGGAACAGGGGCAAGCAACATGTTGAATGATTTTTCTTTTTTTACTAAGGTTTCCCAGATTGTTTGGTTTTGGTTTTGTTTTTTTCCTTTGAATACTGGATCTATAAAACATCTTAAAGTTCAGATTATTATTTCAGATGGGAGAGATTGATCTCTGGTTATGCTAAAGGGAACATGCAGATCATTACAGTAAGTATATCAAGGAGATTTGTACTGGTGAGAGGGATGGTGAGGGATGATAAGGGCAGATAAGCTGAGTAGAATTTTTAGTGATAAACTAAAAGTATCTGTAATTTTGTAAGCATTTTTGTAATAATCGGGATACGTCCAAGAAGACAAATGTTCACACTACAAGTTCAACTCAGTTGGTCTGATTTTGTCTCAAAAATGTTTTCTCTAGAATAAGACTGCAAAGAAGAGAATTTTTGAGGTGATTTTCACTGTTTCACAATTTATAAGCAACTACAAGATTTTGGAGTAGAATAGAGGACAGGTGAACTTTTCTGAGGCTCAACTGTTGCTACCATATGCTCATGTTTAAATAGAATAGTTTTTCAGAGTCCTAATCTGTAGTGTTCTCTCTGGGTGCCACTGGTATTTTTGAGCTATAGTGTGTCCCTTGGCCGGTTGGAATGTAGCATTTCTTGTCAATGGTGGTCGAATTAAGAATTCTACACCCTTTCTGAACTCAAATTTGGAGGTGCACTGTGGTGCACTGAAGACAGTCAACGCTACTTGTCTTTTTAAATGACACCTGCCTTATGCAATGGTAAATCTGTAAAGACTGTATTCAGAGAGGTTTTTTATATATAAATATATACATACATATATTATTTGCATTTTGGAAGTCTAATTCATAGGCAGATCTTTAAATACTGACCTGCACAGCAATATGAAAGCCAAACTTCCAACGTGAGATATACAGCATGCAGACTGGTTGTTTACAGTAAAGACACAGTCATACATCCATCTATTCATTTAGGTTTTTTTTTAAAGTCTAAAATAGAAGATTTCAAAGCCAGGTTCTGGGTGAATACAGTCTGCAACAGCTTTTTATATTAACAAAGTTACTGCCTCCTTTTCTGTCTCAGAGTAACTTTGCTTGACTAAAATAGCAAAGCCATATTCTACACTTCACTGTTAAATGCCTGTCCCAGTCCAAATTGTTGTCTGTTTGCTCCTATTTTTGTACCTTATTACTTTTAATCTTGGTTTGGTACAATTCATAATTCACAGAAACTTCATATAATTAAACACACTAAATTAGTTTTAAAAAGCAATTTATATCTTTATGCAAAAACGTATGTCTGTCTTTGCAAACAACTGTAAGCAGATT
The DNA here is from genome assembly GCF_028018845.1 of Melospiza georgiana. Taxonomy (NCBI): domain Eukaryota; kingdom Metazoa; phylum Chordata; class Aves; order Passeriformes; family Passerellidae; genus Melospiza; species Melospiza georgiana. The sequence goes on along the minus strand of NC_080434.1, from coordinate 29,674,213 downwards.
ATAATAAATCCTTTACTTTAATCACCTGTTGTTTATGAAACCATTCATTGATTATTATTTTTTTGCTAGACATCATTGAAGTAATAGATACAATTGGATATAGATGTTGTAAGAGGCAGTATTCTCTTATCAAGGACACTTAAGCAGAATAGCCATCACTTTTTTTATCTAAACCTGTGTACAGAAAAAAAGAAAAAGAAACCACAAAACCCAGCCCTAGTTTTTAGCTACCGGGAAGTTCTTTTGAATTTGTTTAGAATGAAATAGGCATTTGTCTCCTGCAAAATACAAGACAAACTATAACAGCTTTTAGAAAGTGGGCTTTTGTTCATCGAGCTAAATTATTTTGTTGTAAGAAGGAACAGGGATATGCAGCAAGAGCATTGTATACACGGTTAAAATGTAAAATAGTGTAATGTACTGCAGTGGGTATTTCAGGAATACTACACATCGTGCCACTGAGCAGTTGCACGGAGTAAAATAGAAAATACTTAAGTTTGCAATATCAAAATCTTATTAAAAAGATACTTTACAATCAATCATGCAAAAAGCTAATTCACAGGGTGGTGTTTTTCACTGACTTGTTTAAACATTTATGAAATTAAAAAATTCTACAGTTAATGCACTTTTAATTGTTTATTAAAGATTTGACTTTTTTTAGAGCAATGTTTTCAGCTGGAGGTCAATGACTTGATAAGACAGACAGCAGTTCTGAGGCCAGGAAGCTCAGAGAAATGTTTAAGAATTCTTGGAGTTTAAATAGATTCCTGGATGAAAAAAGCAGCCAGCAGTATGGTGTAAACAGTAAAATCTATGCATAATGATGCATTTATAATTAGGGGTTTGCTTCTGTATGTTTAAAGCTTTTTAAATAAATAGAAAATATTGTTTGGTCTTTATGTTAATGTCTGCAAGTACCTATTTTTCTTTTTTTTTTCCTTTTTTTTATACAAATTGTACAAATATACATGAATTAAACTGGTTTGATTGCAAGTATTTCTTGCATTTTAATCTCAGCTAGCTGCTGGTGCAGTGATATCCCTAGAGGCAAGCCTTCTGCTCGTGCAGGAACAGTGCAGAACCAAAGAGTGGGTTGGGTTGGAAGGGACCTTAAAGATCATCCAGTTCCAACCTCCAGCCTTGGGCAGGGACACCTTCCGCTAGACCAGGTGCCCAGAGCCCCATTTCACCTGGACATGAACACTTCAACATAAAGCAACTTGCAATGCCCTGCAGCACCTCTCTCCAGCCAGGGGAGTGGTGGTTCCAGCAATCCCTGCCAGCTCCAGGTGTTGTGGCTCCGGGCAGGAGCAGCTCCTCAGGCTGCAGGGCAGGGAATGCCCAACATGAGCAGGTGGTTCACTGCTCCTGCCTCCCTGGGCTTGGCAAACCACGTGCTGATACTGCTCTGGGCATCCCACTGGAAGAAACAAACCCTCAGTGGCCAGACCAGTCTGGGCTCCAGTTTTTGTTAACCTCCTGCTGCTCTTCCCATTGACTAAAATTAGTGAATCCCTCTTGCCCTGAGAAAAATTCTGTTTTATATACACAAGGTCTCCCCATTGACCCTGCCTTCTCAGGGTCAGACCTTCTCCAGTTGTATTTACAGTAAGATAGCAGGAGTTTTGTTGCCCCTTCTAACTATCTTATTTTGTTCTGGACACTCTCTCAGCAATTCACCACCAAGTTGTGCACAAAGCCTGGTCTGTGGTGTAAAGCCACCATTTCATTGCATTTTGGTCTTTTAATAACAAAGTTGCATGAACTTTTTTATTGCCAAAAAATCCCTGCACCTGCTTTCTCTTTGCTGAATTGTCAGAAGGAAAGAATAGTAGGGGATCAGCAGTGTTAAGAAAAATTTCCCATATGCTTACAAGCAGATGCATCTGTCATTTGCTGTTCTAGAAATAAGACGATGCTATCACTACTTAAAACCATAATAAAACTTGTAACCTGACCTCAAGCTGGGGCACTCAGGTACCTGCAGAGATTAGGAGTTCATGAGGAGTACAATATTACTAAGAAAGGAATGGAAAAAATGCTCTTTCCTGTCACAGATTGTGCTTGGTAAACCATGCCCTGCCATAAGGTTTTTGAGGTGTTCTTACTTTAATTGTAGATGTTGACAGGGTGAAGTTTATTTGGCACTTACCTGTGGCTACTGCAAGGACAGATGAGGGCAGACTGTTGGACTCTGATGTAGAAAACAATGTCCAAGACACATTCAGCTGAAGAGGTGAAACTCCACTGAAGACTTTCAGTGAAACACAGTTTAGCACTGGTGCATTTACAGCCTACACAGGCCCTCTGTCAGCAACTTTTCTCCTTAAACTGCAAACCAATTGTGAAATGGGTTAAGAGAACAAGGAACAGCATTAAGGAAGGCAAGTTTCTGCCCAAATCTCTTCTGTGACACAATTAGAGGCTTGGGTAGCAAAAGCTGCAAGCAGTGTGGCAGTTGTATTTTCATTACAGGACAGATAAATCAGCTAATGAGATTTTTCTTTCACTCATAAAAGACGGCATCAGAAGGAAACCTGCCATGAAGATCAGCTGGGACAACACTTCACCTTCAGCAGTTTGAAAACCCCAGGGTTTTGCACCCAGCAGAGTGGAAGTGCTGCTGGCCAAGGCACAGCACTGCACCCCGGCCAGTGACTTACAGGCTATAAATTTCTGCTGAGCCCAGCTCGGCAGGAGTCTCAGCTTGGCCATTAATTATTCAGCAAACACATCCAACCTTCATCCCCAGCTTGAGGGATTCAATCTTTGGCCCCACAGTGATGGCAAGGCCAAAGCTATTTTGCATAAAAAGCCTTTTTTGTTTGGCTTTTTTTTTTTCCTAATTTGCACTAATTTTCAGCCCATGTCATGCATTCACTATCAGCAGCCTCAGCTTTTGAAAACCAACGAGTCTGTGGCCCTGCCCACAGTAACCAGCACAGAGCAAGGGCAGGGAACCCAACCCAAGGATTAACTCCTCTGTGCCCCCAGCTGTGACAGGAGAGCAGTTCCATGAAAGAGGACAGAGGCCATGCCATGGAGAATGACCATCCTGCTGCCAGGCCAAGAGAAGGATCCTGCAACCAGCGTGCTCCAGATGGGACTCCCTGTCCTCCTTCCTGTCTCAACAGCACATTACTGCACTCCTCCAAAATCTACCAAGCCATGGTAGATGGCTACCAGACAAGAGGCATGCCCTGAAGGCCACCTTCAGGAAAGCAAGCAATCTCAAAAGCCTGACTTCCTTTGTATTTCATTTTTTAATCTCCACTTCCAGGCAGTCAGTACCGAGGGCATCGTTCACAGCTCTGCTCAGCAGCGAGGATGAAGAACGAGCTTGGCCATGGCTACTGGGCTGTGCAAGTCTGTACTTGGCACTGGTGTAACTGGGCTGATGTGGAAACCCATCTGGTGGGTAGCAGTTCCCACAAGTGAATTCCTCAGAGGCACTGTGGTTAGCCTGGAAGCCAGATCTGATCTGGCTCAGCTCACACCACTGCCTTCAGACAACGGCTGGGACGTGAGAAAGTCTGGATTAGTGTTACCTCTGCTCAGTGTATCACTTCTCAGGAGAAAAGTTTTCTTCTTGTTTGGGTTCTGCATAGCTCCAGGAGTAACAGGAGACTCAAAACATCTCACCTGAAGGTAAAACAGGCTCACAGGACTGGATGGAAGAGACACTAAGACTCTTACTCCTTCTCTTTATATCTGCCTTTTTAAACAACCTCAGTTATAAGGAAAAAAAGCCCCACCACCCAGAGCTAGAGCTGAGCAGCACATTGAGAATTCGGGAGGACAGCAGCCAGAACAAGATCAAACACGCATTGCAGGTTTAAAACAACAACAAAACAAATGGAAGCAACTTCCAAAGCTTGAAAGCTCCAAGTTATCAGAGCTTCACCATCTGACAAGCCAGCATACCTAGCTGCCACACCTGCAAGGCTAACACCAAAGATTTATATTCTCCCTCTCCTTTCAACATTTTCTACCAAGTGGTAGCCATGAAAACTGAGTTTGGCACACAAACATCATCCTGCCTCCAGAATGAATCTTTAAGGCCACAGATGAGTTGATAGAGCTGTGGGCTCAGGCAACAGGAGACCCAGCCAGGAGGGAGCTTTGCCATGTGAATGAATGTGAGCACAGAAACCTGCAGGCTGTTGCTGCAAGTACTGGTGCAGCTATTTCCTTAGCACTGAATCAAGGAGCAAATCAGTCAGAAGTCATTTTCAGTGCCTGGGTTACTTAGCCAAGACAAAAACTGCCTAAAAACTTTGGAGCAGGGAGTCATTGCTCCAGTACCAGGAGAATTCTCCAAATGAAACTCCTCCAAGCAATGAGGGTCAGTGCTGGAGAGCTGTACTGGCTTGGCCCACCATTGCTCCATCTGGAAGTGATTTGTGCATACTCCAGTGGTCTGTGCAGCCCAGGCAAAGGAACAAATTCATTGCATGGAGTTAAGTCCTTGGGGGAAAAAGCCATCCCAACCCCACGGCAGCATTAACCATTAACTGTTTACTAATCTCATTTATTAGGAAAACTTGCAAGCTAAGTAGAGCTGCAGTAAATGACTTGAAATCCACAGAGTCCAGTTTAACAAATAAGTGAGCCTGAATTAGCATGCCATCCTGTCACACTTTCCTGCATCCTCTCCATTGTCTTTCTTGAAGGAGAGAAAAATAGAGAAATTAATGATAAACTGCATGTAACTTTTTTTAAGTTCTACAAATTTTGAGGCATCAATAAGACATTGCAGTGGACAATTAGAGGGAAGGAAGATAGGCAAGGTGAACAAGCAGCTAAAACTAGACAACAGATAAAATGCTGGAATTCTCCAGTATCCAAAAGCACCATAGCCAGAGATTCTCTTTTCCCTTTTGGCTTGAACTTCCAGAGTTGCCTATTTTGTGTGAGGAAAGCTCCCCATCCCTTCTGGAGCCTGCTTGAGGCTGACTGCACAGAGCTGCCAATATTTATTTCATGCCACAACTTCCAGAACCAGAGCAAAATACTCTGCAACATAGGAATGACAAGTCAAATAACAAATAACATTTTATTTCATTTACAGTGATATTTTTGAGTAGCAAAGGAACCATGACATATAGGAGCCTGTAATAAAAGTTCATGTGTCTTATCTTTATAAAATAAATGAAATCATACACACAACATAAACGAATGTGCTCTTTGAAGACATTTGAAAAATGTCATGTCTTGATAACTATTATTTTTACTTACTGATGTCGGTTCTGCACTGGCTATTCCACTCTGAAATATAATTTAATTGTCAGCATGATAGCTTTTTATATCCATCAGTATTTTCCAAATCTAAAATGATCATAGAATCATAGAATGGACTGGGTAGGGAGGGACCTTAAAGACCATTTATTTCCAATCCCCTGCCATGGGCAGGGACACCTTCCAACTAGACCAGGTTGCTCAGAGCCCCCTCCAACCTGCCCTTGAACACTTCCAGGGATGGGGCATCTCCACAGCTGCTCTGGGCAGCCTGTGCCAGGGCCTCAGCACCCTCACATGCTGTTAAAAATGGTGGCCATCAAAGCATCATCTCCAGGACACTAAGTTGAGTCACAGATCAACCAAATACTTGACTTCAACAGCTATTTATCTTGCACACAAACATACTACTACTGCTTTTTACAACTGAAAAAACAAGCCCCCTATTAAAAAATCAACTTATCCCTCCATCCCTCTTTCTTGCCCTCCCCCCCCCCGATTCCAACCCTCAAAGAATCATTTTTTTCTAATTCATATTTGGCAACACTTAATGTCTTTATACAGATAAAATCTTCAATCCATAGTCCAGCTCTTCACTGATTAAAAGCAGTCACAAAAGTAGAGACAAGTGACTAGAACAAAAATCCATGGATACCATGTACACCTTCTTGGCGTTCAATGCACAAAGCTATAAAAACTGAACATAATTTTGTGGAATAAGTCCTCTCTTGCCATCTAACGTGCCTTCTAGCCATCCTGGCTCTCTGGAAAATTGCACTGCAAAAGAAAAGGAGAGAAAATTACTAAAATTACTGCATCTTTTTATGTTTGAATTAGTACTTTTCAGCTTTAGCTGCATGACACCAGGCAAAGCATCCACAAAAACGTCCCTTCATCTGCAATCACCAGTTTAAGAATCTGGCTAGGAAAGATAAAGAGGATTATTAACTTGACTTAAATATAATGTACTTCTGCAAAGCCTACATAGTGAAATAGCTTTTAGGTGCAGGAGACTTCATTAACGAAATAGTTAATGGAGCTCAGGACAGATTTATAAAATAGAAAAATTTGTGCCTTAGGGGAAAAGTCTGAATTCATATCAAACAGTGGAAAACACTTTCAGTAGGTGGGGCAAAACAAGAGCAAGAACCTGTCTTGAGGAGAAGTGATGAATCTGGAAGATCAGAACCACAGAAGCACAGCCCAGGACCTTACTTGGCATGAAAAGTAAGCACAGAAAGGATTGTAGGGGAAATGGAAATGATCCAGATGTCACTCCAAGTACCATCTCTTCAGAATAGAGCTGCTATTAGAAGTGACCCATGGACAAAATCTGAATCATTCTTCTGATTAAATCCTCTCTCTGAAATTCAAATACATGGTGCAATTCACAAAACACAAAGCAAAGGCTTGCAAGCTCCTTGTGCCATCCTAAGTGTTTACCACTGCGAATCCCAAAGTTCATGCAAGAGTGTCCATGAATATAAAATAAGAAATATTTCAGCTTGGACTCTCAATGCCCCAGAAGTTCCTCTGTGAGCAAGAGAACTAATGAAAGCTGACTTCCTGAATATATATATATTGACCACATTTGACAGGAAGTTAAAAAAGAAGCATAAGCCTCCTTTCTTTGGAAAACACACTAGAAAGGCCTCAAATTCCCCTCTGAGTGTCTTTTAAGGATACAATACAGATACCTATTTACCTGTGTAACTGCAAAATCCCACACTTTTTAGCAACCTACGGCACACTCTCCCATCCTAATTTATCCTCACAGTGCTTCTGAGACAGACAGTATTTAGGGAAGACATCAGACAAATGCTAAAACGTGCTGCCAGCCATGTCAGTGCTTTATTTAAAACACATTAACACATTGGGAAATGTGATATTTGTAGCCTTCTACATATCAGGGAAATAACAGTTGAGAGAGAGCAACATGTTAAGTCTCACTTCCAAAAGCATTGTAAAGCTCTTAATTTGAGGACTTAAAAACGTGCTTTTCCTGGTTTTTTCCTTGTGTCCTATTATTCTTAGACAGCTGTGCACAGAAACCACACTTTAAACAGCAGCTACAACTCCAAAGAACCCAGAAAACGAAACTACTTTCAAATGATACTGATAGTTTAGATTCAGCACGAAATGCTGGGCTTATCTCTGTAATAAATGTATTCAGCAAAAAGATTCCAAAGGAAAAACATGCATAGACAATTACCTTTGAGGATCTGTTCTCACATAGTAACTTACATTACTATTAGTAATTAGCAGGCCCTCCTCTCCCTTTATCCTTTCTGTTCCACAATTACAGAGTACACAGGCATTTGAAACTGCATGGCTGACACCAGCACAAACCTCCCTCCAGAAGCTGTAATTCTGCATTTCCAGCAAGTGCACCAGCAGCCAAACCCCTCCCTGAGGAATCCCATACCTACGGAGCACATCTGTGTTACAGGAAACAAACTCCCAAAAAACAAGACAGATTAGGAAGAAAAGCAACTAGAAAACCTAGAAGTAAGAAATTTCTACCTGCCCTTTGATGCTTAACCTTAATTTCCATTAGAAAGAGGGTGGGTACCACTGGCATGTGAGAGTCTATAAATCCAAGATCTGTTCAAGCTGAGGGAAGCCTTCATCTGAGGGGATCACACCAAAATTAATATTTACCTAAAATTTACACAGAGGAGGAACTAAGCTGAATCACATCACTCAACACAACAGCAAACTTCCACAGAAATATTTTCCAAGCAAGTTTGATAAGATAATGGTGAACTCTGCACTCTACAGCAGGTTCATGGCCCAGCAGCTGGGTTAGAGTGGGAAACATCATTTTCACCCCAGCAGACAAGACCTAGCTGGTACAGCTGAGCTCTGGGCTTAGGAAATGAAATATTGCCCGTGTACACTACACAGCTCAGGGCCTCACTTGTTGGCAGACAGTTCTTTTAGACTCTGGGAAGACTGAAGAAGGAATTATCACTCAATTACACCTAAGGCCACCATTTCTAGAGATCTTTTTTTTTTTTTTTTTAAGTAATTTTTTTAGTAATAAAAAGTAATAAGAAAAAGTAACACAGCAAAAAGTAATTCTTAATGTTCAGCAGCTGTGGTGGCTGTCACAGCAGGGAAGGTTTCTGCCCCCACTCCAATCACCTTGTGCAACAAGGGGTAAGATGCTTGTGTACATCACTGACTGCTTCTGTAGGCAAAAGATATTAATGAAGGTGCCATCCAAAAGTAAAGCTGCTTTAAGCTCCAGTGATCCTATTTACTTTGCTAATCCATTTCTGAAGTACAGTGCACAACAGCATGCATTCCTTTAAAATCAAAACCACTTAACCACACAAACCCCATTCCTCTCTCATGCACAGCTCTTCTTAAACCCAGGACTATTCCTGAAAAAATGCCCTGCTCAAGAGAAGACATCTGTAGTGTCCCCTTTCTGTCATTTCTTCTCAGTCAACAACAATTACAGTTCTTAGCACTTTCTCAGGCCTGCCTCATTTAAAAATACCTTGATGCAGAAACTACACACTTGGCCTTAAAACTACAACTCATTACTAGAGCAATCATCCCACAGGACTAAGGCTCATGCTGGCACAGGACAGGAGGGGAAACACTCACAGTATAAAAGATACAGAGCAGAGAACTAAACAGTAAATATTTTCAGCAAGATTTAATGAGTGTATAGCAAGGCTGTACAACAAGACCAAGCACAAAACCACCACTAAAAGCCACCACCTCTTAGGACAGTGCAAATAGCAGCCAAGTTGAGAGCTCAGAGGGGGACAGTGACCTCCTCAGCACCTGCTGCAAGGCCTTTTCAGCAGTCTCACTCATGCAGGCAAGGTGCAGGGAAGAAAGATGTCTGAGCATCAGTACAACAGCAAGGGCTATGGAACAATCACCCCAGCTCAAATGGGCCAGCAAAATCCACAGACTTGGAACTTGCCGTGAGATCTGATTTCTTCTAATCAAGGAACACCATTAGGTCAACTTGGCATGTACAGCATTGCCTCTTACTTTTCTGTATTCTTCAAAGGAAATAGCTTTGATACTGCCAATGTTGTTATTTTCTAACTGCAAGTACATAAAATTCACAAGCAAATACATAAAATTCACAAGCTCTTCCCAGAGACCCAGTGCCATAAGCAGACTTTGCTCTGCTCTGGCAGCTCAAATGTTTCACAGGTCTCAACCACAAAGAGAGCAGGACTTACTTCCTCAGCAGTATTAGTTCATTGGCTGGGTGCCACTAACTTCAGCAGGACTGAATCAGACACTGATTCACACTGATTTCCACATCTTTGTGGAAACTGGCTGTTTTGGGAGCAAACCTAACCTGCATGGTGTCTGGCAGAAGAGGGCCTCCCTTTCTCATGGACTGTCAATCAGGGTAAAAACCTCAAAAAGCAACATAAATGAGGATTACTGAGAGCAACAGAAATTTCACTGCTAAAACCACTACAGCACTAGAACTCACTTCCATAGAACTCAATGATGCTGGCCAATTTTTCATCAGGAAATTCAATTAAAGCAACCAAATGTTCCTGCAAGCCCTCTGTGTTTAGAAACCCCTTTGGGTTTTTGAAGCAATCCCTGTGGGTTGAGTTGATAGCAGAAATATTTATCATGCTTAGGGTTAGCCTGGAATTTGAAATTTCAAAACTTGCTGTTTCCCTTAATTATGCTGTGAGAAGCAGAATTATCTTGTGGACAGAACACAGGACTAGGAGTCAGGGGGTTCCTCCCCATGAATGTTTCCAAGTGCTCTGAACTACACAGATGAAAGGTGCACCAAGAAGTGGCTCTATCTCCATTTTTACCCAACAAAAGAACTATTTGCACATACAGTGCAATGCAGTATTTCAAGGGCACCACTCCTCTTTGATGTAAATCCTGGATTGGTCAGGACCATGAAGACAGTCCAGAAGCCACAGCATGAATCAGAGGGCAGAGTGCCTTGGAGTCAAAGCCAGAAACATTAACTAAGGCTGGCACTTTGTTACAGTGGGAGAGAGAGATGGGGATGACAAGGGCTGTGTGAATGTGGCTTTTTGTGCTCCTTTTGTACTTGGTGGGGATGATGGGTGCCCCACTTTTCCTTAGGAACAAAACACACTCTCAGTTTTCCTCATGTTTTCTCTCCCCTAAAATCAGATTTTAAAAATTGTAAAAAGCCTTGATAAGAGCTATCTTGACAAGTTTTCAGGAAGCCTTCCTGCTAGCAGTTCTGCCAAGGAATTTTTATTGTGTAAACACCATTTAACCTATCTGAAACACTTCTCCAGAGTGAAATTCCCATTTACTGACTTTAAAGCAGTCTCTTTCAAGAACCAGAAATTTAATAACACTTGGCTCCAAGACTGGCAAAATTCCAGTGCCAGGCAGTCTGATTATTCTTCCCCTGATTATTGGGAATATCTGCCTCAACAACAACAGACATGCACAGCCAGCATATGTCTCTCAATCTCAGATTCTACTCTGCTCCTTCCCTTATGTGCCCTTATCCAGCTGCAAACTCTCCAAGCTTTGCTTCCAACCACTTGAATTATATTGTTATGTGCTGTCAATAATATAGCCTGTAACAACTGGGAAATAAAAATATTGGCACAGCCTAAGGCAAATTGAATAGAAGATTTAAAAAAAAATCTCGTGGATATTGTTCAGATTACGTTATTCATTTTCCTACACAATTCAATTAAATAGAAAACTTTGCCTTTTCTTTTTAACTTACCAGATGGTGCCTCAGCATTTATATTCTACGGCACTTTAATGGAAAGACTGTGGGATTTGGGGAAGCACAATGTACATGCAGTACTGAAAACACCTGAATGTGAAAATGCTAAGGTTCTATACAGATTCTTACCAGGTGATGCAAAGCTTAACTCAGAATATTAGCAAATCTAACCTTGGCAGACAGAGACAGATGTTTTCCCCCTGTTTAGAAACAGGAAATGGAGATGGGAGCAAAGGTTAAACTCACCTTCTTGCACCAATATTACATTTAGTAGCTATGACAGGTGCAAGACTGCTTCCCTAAATGCCATTATCCTGTCTGAGGCTGAAGCAGCCAGAAAGATTCATCCAGAGTATGGACAGCTGGGACAGAACTGCTGCAATCAACATCTATGGACCAAGAGAGACAAACCAAGAACAGGAAAGGAAACAGGAAAAAGGAAACAAAGCAGGAAAGAGAGGAAAGAAAAAGGGAAAGAAAAAGAGACAGGATTAGAAAGTGAGAGAGGCCGGGTGGAGAAAGGAGAGACATATAAAACCTTCACTAATGGAAGCAGCACTTTTTAGTAGACATTAATTTAACAGTTACTTTAATGGTTGATACTAGCTGTATGTCAACTTGATTGATGCGTTGTCACTTTGATAGTTAAGGTTATTGGTAGAGCTGCAGAATTGATGTATTATTACTTTAATTCTTCATTTGGGGGCTTTATTAGGGCATATGGGAATTTAAATTGAGTAACTAAAGAACCTGAATTGATTCACTGCAATCTGATTTCAGCACAGACACAGGGGTGCCTGATACAGAAAGAAAAGGCTCATGTTGAGGCATTTCAGAGGTTTCAAATGTGGAGACAGGTCTGCACTTGGCATGAAAGAGCCATCCATGACATAAACTACTGGGAAAAGTTATGAAATTACCATTACATACAGTTACTGCCTTACTACTTGCATGCTCTCCCCATTTTTTCTGCCAATCCACAGCCTACCTGAGGGTGAGAGCCCTGCAGGACAAGGACAACACCTGTGAAATAACCAGGATACAGCAGAACAAATTGAAAGTAATGTGTTTAAGGAAATGTGAGCTTTGCCATCGGAAATCTGCAATTGGGTTTTCCAAATGCAATCCATGCAACCTTTTTCCCAGGCTTTGGACCTTATTTGTCTGATGACATGGAAAAAGTTACAGCTGAAACTTTTCTGCACAGATGCCAGAGTCAAATTCCATACTTGTTTTGGGGCAATACAACTCTCCAGTTGAAAAACTCACCTGAGGCTGCAGTGCACCAAATCATGGGGGCTTTGTCACCACTTCTGAGTTCTCATACAAAGATACAATCTTAACACTGCTCTCACACAAAAACAAGACACACAAGGAACTACTTCTTGGGAGACTTCCTTACCCCAAGCTAACACACAGCCCTTGCTGTTCTACAGCAGAAATGGCTCTCCCAGATATCAAATCTTTTCCACCATGCACTAGATTTTCTTTCCTGTACACAGTTTGATGTCTGCTGAAGAGCCCTATCAGTCATGTTTTAAAAAACTTAAATTAAAATAAGTGGTGTTAAGGACTTTAAAAAGAGCAATCACTCAGCTAATTCATCTTTAAAAGGTTTCCCACCTAACTTGATTCAGACATGATTTGCCTGCAAGGCAGCTCTAATAGGAAACATCAAGAATGATTTTGTAAAGTGGGTGCAGGTAGGGAAGAACCTAGTGGGGACCCCAGACCACTTTACGTTGAAAAAAAAAAAAACCAGAACTGAAGTCTGGAATAGGCTTGCTGTTTACTTGTTTGGGGGAAAACAGAGGACAGGAATATCCTACTATATACACTATTAAAAAAAAAACTTTGCTAAGCTTCCAATTCTGCATTTTGAGAATTGGTATTACAGTAGTCATTGGCATAAGGTTTAAAAACTAAAAGCTTTCCTATCAGTTTGAAGTCCCTGTGCATTTGCTGAAGGGTAGATCCATGGAAGCTCACTGAGAACAGAGTCTTGAGCACAGGATTCACCTTCTGGATTTCACATGTAATGCTATATTTGGATCCATAGAAATCATTAAACACAGGCCTTCATTCCACACCTCAGTGAATATTCTATTTTCTACCAGTACATGCACACACTAATGCAGACCTTGATCTAAATCAGTAAAAACACTCTTTTTTCCTCCATTGTTCACCTGATTTACCTGGCACTCTGTTTGCTTCAAAATCCTGACACAGATTTTTTTTTTCTTTACAGGAAAACCCCTGTGTTATTTTACAACAAGAGTTCACATTTTAAAAAATTCAGTTTCACAGGCCAAGGTGTTTTCTTCTATTATTGAATAACCTTCTTTTGGTACTACAACACATGTAAATGATGCTGAAAAATTATACCAGTTGGAAGAGTATTCACCCAAAAATCAAAAGCATTGCCTCACAGTGCTAAGGATATGTTAAGTAGCTTCTTCATACCAGAAAATATCTCCATCACCAACTGTGTGCCATCAGCAATGTTGGCAGAATAGCAGTCAGGCTTGTATTTTTATCCAAAGCCATTTTAGCAGTTTTGTCAATTTGTTTTTCATTGCTTTATATTTACTCAAGCAGTACTTACCATCTTCAAATATTGCTCCTATCTGAAATGACAATTCAGAGCTGTGTTCTGCTTCACATGGATAAACTGCTCTTGCTTTTCGGTGGGCAACACTGAAAAATGAAATTATGAATTATAGCAACTTTTTACTATTATGAAGACACTGTCTCAACCATTCTCTCTCCATTCACATTTGGAGATGACTAAAACTTTAAACACAATCTCACATGCATCATTACAGGGTTATAATTCATACACACAGCCAAAGCTGAAGCTTCACAGCTTACTGTTGGCATTTCTGAATACCATACTCCCAACTTTCTGCACACTATTTTTATGACAAACTCGACTTTCAACTACAGTTACATTTTTTTCATGTGCTAGTCAGCAATGAACTCAATAGCAGGCAAAGTATGATATACTTCGAAAATTCAACCAGTAATAAGAAATAGGGTTTTTTTATCAAGTGTTGTGAAGAATTTGTGAATATACCTACTACTTGAACTACTTAATTAGAAAGACATATATTAAATTTGAAGGGAAAAGCTAAGATGGTGAAGACCTTCAAAGAAAAAGTTCAAAATATTTCAAAGCGTGGAAACCAACATGGAAGGAAGCAGAAACAGGATGGAAGGAAAGCTGGACAAAAGAATGAAAGAAAAGAATGAAACCAAAGAGAAAGGAAAAAAGTCTAGGATGAGAATCTTAAATCTGGCAAAGGTGGAAGAATCTGCATTTTAAAAGACTCTAAAAGAAACACTGCAAGAGAGAGACACTATGAATTGCCCACCCACTGTTAATACAGCTCTCCTGTATTAACCAGCAGACCACTGGCTCAGGGGACTGTGTGCCTTCCACCAAGGAAGGTGCTGAAAGGAAAAGTAAGATGAAGTAGGCAGGTATTTCATTCTGTAAAAATTGCTGCCAGGCTGCATTTCCTGGCTTGAGACAATCATTCACATGCCACGGGAGACTGTTTTTGTGAAGATACAGAAAAAGGAGGCAAATAAAGAGCCAGCAGAAGTTGAAGTGCACACCATACCTTTCCACTGCTCTGTCAGTGCCAGGGGCAGGGCTGGGGAAGATGAAATTGGGTAGTGCAGCATCTGAGGCAGCCGGGTTAGCAGATGGAATGTTCATCCACGAGACCATCGACGGGCGGCTCTGAGCAGGACTAAGAGGAAATACATTCAAGGCAGAATTAACAACATGAATAGAATTTCTTATCCTACCAAAATATTTGAATCTTTATAACTGGACAACCTGTGAGATTTTCAAATTCAAACCAAATAATATTGTCAAGCTGATTTTGCAGAAATGGCCACCATATGATCCTGCACTCCTCCTTGGAATTCTTTTTCCGACATGCCCTACATCCTAAGCTAAGGAGAATTACCTGAGATGCATGACATAGGCAATAAAAGGGCAAAATTCCCCATTCCTTATC
Organism: Melospiza georgiana; assembly: GCF_028018845.1. Taxonomy (NCBI): domain Eukaryota; kingdom Metazoa; phylum Chordata; class Aves; order Passeriformes; family Passerellidae; genus Melospiza; species Melospiza georgiana. Next base: position 29,659,210 of record NC_080434.1, on the reverse strand, counting down.
TGATAAAGACAGACAAAGTGAAATTGCATAGAGCAGGCTATTATTTGAGCTGCCACTCTGCCTTTACAAGTTTTGATGAATCTATTTAAAAATCTCCTCAGTACTGTACAACTGAGAAGATTTCTAAAGAGGCTGCAGCTATTCCAGCACTGGGATCACGATGATGGCTCTGGATTGAGATCTTCATGGAGCTGTGCAAACACTGTCTCAGGGGCTGTCCCCATCAATGTTGTTAAATTAATGGCTGAACACAAAGTTACCACAAGAAGAGAAGAAATAGCAGACAAAATTTAAAGCTTGTATTAGTAAACACATAAAGTTGTCCCCAACATAAAGAACATTTCTAATCTTATGCCTTAAAAGAACTGAAGGGTTCCAGCACTGGAAGGCTTTCCTTCATTGTGTGGACAAACAACAAATAGTCCAAAACCTGGCTGTCAGCATGTCTTTGGAACAAAGAGCTGGACTTCAAGCAGCTTCTAAGCAGAAACAGTATTAAAATCATTTGCACACAGCAATTGTTCCCTCAGAAGCAGAGACTTTCCAATACAGCATTTATGACTTTGTCTTACTCCAAGATTCATCTCTTAGACAGCATTGATCTGAAAAGCACCACCGAAATCTAAGAACTCAGTCAAGAAGGTTTTTGTGGGAGTCTAAATGCACACCTAAAATCAAAATGGAGTGGATCAAGCAAAAAGAGGAATCAAGAATCAGCCCTATTATAATTGTAGATGAATAGAAGAAAGCAGGAAATCTAACTTAGATAGCTAATTTTTATCTTATTGTACATTGGGATATTTAATTTCTAGAAGAAATTATCATTATTTGTTGGTTTGCATAGCATGATTTACAATCAAATTTAACTTTTACAAACTCATATCTCAGTCACTCTAGCAATTACATAGTTAAGCAGGCATTTATTTTGTTTTTTTTTTTTTTTTAATTTAGTACATTATAATGTGAATTTCACATTCCTTATAACAAGACAATGGCTTTTCCTTTGGAAATGTATCAGATGGCATTTGAATAAAAACTGGAATTCACAGTTTATAAAACAGCATTCTATAGTTAATTCTACTAGTAAAAATGAAACTTAAATGTGTTGGAATCATAACCAGAAGGTTTTGTCAAAACATGTTCTGCTTTTAAAAATTATCAGATTTACCAAATAAGGAAAGGAATCATATGCATTAAACTGAATGATGAGCAGGATCATGCTGTCTGGAAACATATTTTATGCTTAACTTTGGGAAGAGGATATCCAGTCATCTTTTCTGCCTGGGAATCTTCCACGGCACAATTTTTTATATCTTCCAATAATAACATACATTTAGGAGCAGCACCTATAGAATTTTAGGGTTTTCTTTAACTTCAACTTGTCTCCTTCCTCCCATTTTTACCTAATAATTGAAAAAAATTCCTCAAATAAAAGAAAAAACTTCAGCTAAAAGTGACTTCATTCATACAAACCAAAAAAATGAACACCAGCATTTGGATCATTTTCTCTAAATACTAAGAAAAAAACAATCCTCAGTGGTACTGTAAAGTTTATAAAGTTTTCCAAAAAGTAAATAATTTCTTCATCATTCCTCACTCATAATGTCTACATACAGAATTAATTTTAACTCAGCAGGTGAATACAAGAAAAAAGTTTTTCAAAAGTGAATTTAAAAGAAGTTTCCTACTTGCACAGACTAAACTCTTCTACTTAAAACAGTCCTGAGACTAAAAGAAAAAATATTTTCCTTGCTATTTATTAAATTCAAATCAGTCTCTTGGCAGGGGGTTTGAAATGATGTGATCTTTAGGGTCTCTTCCAACCTAAGCCATTCCCTGATTCTGGGATAAGGATTGGTGTTAGGCTCATTTCTGAAACCTGTAAAACTACTGAAAACAGAAAAATAACACTCCAAGTATATTGCCAAAGGAGTATTAAAATGTCTCTAATGCAAAGTATTCATAATTCAAGAATATTTATCTAGTGGCCTTTTGTATTGCAACTTCAGGTGTGTGGTTTAATTTTCAACAAATGAATATTAAAACTTGCATTTGTTAAATATTTCATTGATGGATACATCATGGTAATCTCTGCAATTTACTCAATCAGCTCTAGAACAACACACACCACCTGCACCTCACACAGAATTCATGACTTCAAAGCAATGCTCAGAACAGAGAGAGCACAAAAGGAACCCTCTGACCCAGGGAAGCATTGGTCATTCTTAAGAATACTTGGAATAAATACCAGATGGTTTCTTGCTGAGACTTGGAGAGGAAAGAAAGAAGGGGGAAAAAAAAAAAAAAAAAAAAAAAAAAAAAAAAAAAAAAAAAAAAAAAAGAGAAAGAGGTGTGCACATAAAGGAACAGGAGATGAAATGAAATGTTCAGTTCCATGCTATGGCATGTCGATTTCTCAAATTACAGAGACTCAACAAGAATTGCAATCTATCACCAAGTGAGACTACACTGTCCTTTACCAGACAGGATTATATAGAAGCATGCTAAAATTGGCAGGTTTTCTACAAATTCTGAGCCACTCCAACAGTTGTAGTGGAAAAACACTCCAGAAGTACAGGTATGTGGAGTGCTGGGCTGCTCCCTCCCCCACTTTTTTGATGAATTCCCTTAATACTTTACAGCTGTAGGGAAAACACTGCAGCAGAATTTGCCTGTCACTTTAGGCTCCTGGTTACCCAGCAAGAGATCATGCTCCACCATCCAGCAGGAGACAAAAAAACCCAACACATTTTTCAACAGCAATAGCTTCACCACAGTAAGAAGAAAGAAAACAAAGAAAAAAGAAATGTTGATAGCTTTAACTATTAAGCACATCCTAAAATTTATGGATTCAGTTGAGTTGTGTTTTTTTTTATTTACTGTACTTGGTTACCTCAGGAACCATTTAATTCTTTTTACTGAAATAGAAGGTTTTACTCAATGAGAAAAATAATTTCCAATGTTGCGGTGTGTAAGCAACAAAAGGTTAGATTTTATTGTTTTTTCCTTGAAAAGGCTCTTGTCACAGCAAGGCTGCCTTGCTGTAAAGATCTGCACACCTTGTTTATCAAGATGATGCTATATTAGAAAGTATTGCGTGTGTTATCACACAGCATCTCAACTTTAAGAAGGTATGTTGAAGAAATCCTGAGGCTAAAATGAAGGCAATGCATTTTCTGTGGGTAGGAAAAAAACCCAAAAAGGCTGACATAACCATCTCTCTTTGAGGAAAAAAAGCTATTGTCTAGCATAGTGAACGATGGGAAAAGGGAGGAGGGGGGAATGGCTTTACTGAAAATAAGCTAGAGATTCTGCACTGATATTGAGAAAGAAATTTCTGAAAACAAGATTTTATTGGATGTTTATCTGGCTGGTTCCTAAGGTAACACAGCTAAAGAGCAGCCTCTTATCTTGAGAGCAAGGAAGAGAGTCTGTGAAAAGAATCTACACTGCAACTCCTGAGAAAAAGAGGGTTGTTTCAGACAAGTTTGGCAGCACCACGGCTGTCGTATCACAGTGTCTGGCTGACAAACTCAATGAAAGCGTTCTGAAAGGTTTCATTACAGGATGACAGTGTGTATCAAAGGGTGTTGGTTATTGATGATTCTTTATGCAAGCCAATAGTGACCACCACCATGTCTTCCTGCACCTGAAAATCCTCTGTGCCCTGGGGAGGGAGGAGCAGAAAAATGTGGCCAAAATTCTAAAAATTGTCGTAGCTGCAGCAAAGCTGGAGACAAACAGAAGGCCAGAATTTCCCCATCTGTGTTCCCCCTGGAAAGAAACTGCATCCTCAACATTTCAAGTATGTGACATGCACGCAGCTTTCCTGAACCCTCATTTATACAGAGCACATCAGTCAGCACTGAAATAGAGGGTTTTTAACTTGGATTGTGAAGTCTCAGTGAGGCAGCTAACACATTAGTGAAATGATCTTTCACGCCAGTCTGGTAAATCCAAAGCTAATGTCTACAGCAGCTGTCCCAAGTTGAAGCATTTTAAATGATAATTCAGACAAAGCAAAAGTGAAATATGTACATCTATAAGCTTACACCTCACCGCTGCTCCTTTCAGGTGAAAAGAAATGAGGGGGCTGTGTTACCCTGGAGGAATGCAAAAAAAAAGAAAAGAAAAGAATAATAACAATTTTTAAAAATTTAAAAAGGAAACTTTAGCTCATTCCAGCACTTGCATCCACACCCCTGCCTGCCCTGAGCACACACACCATTTACCCTGTGCTCACACAGCAGTGCTGCTGTCAAGCTCCCTGGCAGCCAAGGAGATGGCAAGGTCTGTTCTGTACGAGCCACATGACTAAGTTATATTATGCCTGTCTCAAAGAAGCTGCAAAATGAGGGCTCTTGCTCTGCTTGCATAACGAAAGGGTACAAAAAGAAGTGCCTGCTCTGCTAAACCCGCTCTCAAAGTGCTGAGTCACTGAAGAGGTGGCAGCTGAAACAAAAACAAACTGCAGAATAAGCACAATGACCCAACAGCAGCTAGAGCACCTTCTTTCAATAAAACAGGATGGTGACATTAGATTTTATAATAAGTTTTCAAGACAGTGAAACCGAAGTCGCTCATCCTTTATGTAAAACTGCAAATTCACACCACTGCCAGAAGGTACAAAAAAGAAAGTATTGCCATTTTAAGGAGACTAGACATGCAGTCTACTGATGTAGATATAACAAGGCTGATGGGAATTCACGCAGAAGTCAAACAAAATTAATAACTATCTCCAAGGCTCCTGTTATGTGCAGAACATCACTATCTCTGCCCATCCTTGCCATCTGATGGCTCTTTTAACATCAGGTTGCTCACCAGCAATTTGAACAGGTTGAGATTTCATGAAGAATGAGTAACATCTTCCCAGCATGGTCAAAAAAACCCTGGATGCTGCACAGCACAGATCTTGTCACCATTTTGCATATTGAAAACCCCAAAACTAGATCCACAGTGTAGCACTTACATACCATTGAACTGGGTAACAGAATCTTTTACTGTTAGGAGAACCAATTAAGAAAAATTAATAAGAAATTAAAAAAAAAAAACAAACTCTGAATTATTTCATCTTCCATTAGTCCCTTGCACGTTCCTGAAAATCCATTTATATTGGATGCTTCAAATATAAATCCATTTATATAATGGTGCTTCCATTTGTCCTCTGGACTTTGAACACTTTGGTATTTGGACTGTCAGGACTGTACCCTGCATGCTCCTACAGAAGCATCAAGGTGAGATTCAGTTTGGAAACTATAAATCTTACCATTATTAGCCCAGAAATGTAATTGCTTTAACAAGCCCTGCACCCACCTACACTACTGAAAATGTTTGAGGGACAGGAATGCTTTCCATCCCCTCCAACTGCAAAATCCCAAAGGCTTAGAGAGGGAAAGAAGAACACGCAAGGTAAACAGACACTCAGTATCATCTTGAGGAAGGCTATTCCATACCCTGCATCATAACTCCATACAGAACAACCATCAAGTCACCATGTTCCAGTCCCCTGGAAAACCCAGACATCCTGCAGTCTCAGATCCCAAGAATGAACTCTCCAACTGAGAAACAAGGCATTCATTTCCATGATTTGAATGAAGAAGTGATCATGCAGTAAGTGTAGGATACTTTCAACAAAAAAAGGAGGACTGACCCAATTCTGAAAACCCAGCACTGTGAGGGGTAAGTCTGTAATGTCTGTAGATAAGCCCTGGCACAGGGCATTGTACTGTAAGCACAAAGAAATCTCGTGACAACAAGGGGCCAGTTACAGCAACAAATCTTTCCTTATCAGAAAAAGGTCCTCAGAAAGATTAATTACAACACATAGCGAGTCCAGAGAATACCAAGTGTTCAGCTTTTTTGGTTCATTCTGAGGTCAAGCGAAAAAAGACATAAGGCAGCCCACAGTATTTTAGGGCATGACTGGTAATCCACCTTTTGACAAATCAGTCATTGCAATGAAGGAAACCTGTACTAATCCATCAGAGGTGAGCTGCCATTACAGCCAGAGCTCTGGAAAGGCTGAATAGGACAGGATCATCAATAAATGATTCTGTAAGTAAATTCTATAATCAAACCACAGCAGCTGAAAAAAAAGGTTTCCCTCGCCCTGTTTTAATTTAATTACACCACTCCACATGTGATACTGAAACTGGCAATACCACCTTCTTCACTATTAAGAGGATTTTAAATTTCTGGACGTTGTCTTTACTTGCTTAAGTATATTTATTAGACACTGAGATGTATACCCAGTTTAGCTATCACTGTCGTCTTCTGCATGTGCAAAGCCATAGTGGAATAGGGTGAAATTCAAGTTTTGTATCACTAACTTTCCACTGCAGGTAAAAGGGAGGATTGACTATAGATCCACAGTTCAAATGTAGTTTAACAGCTACCCATAACTCCTTCTAATCCATATTTCCAAGCTCAAGACCATCACTACTATCAAAACAGTCTGGGGACTAGCTTAGAAAGGCTATCCAGCCTCTTAGTAGCTGAAATCCTGAATTCCTCTTAGGAAACTACATGTGTTGAACTATTAAAAATTTCACCACAGGAATAAAATCTGAGTGATTAGGGTGTACTATTTTTCAGTGCCAATTAGGAAGGGTCATATCCTCCAGCAAAAAGCCAGCAAGCCTCTTGAAGAAAAGATGTGGCAGATTTACTTACTTTTTGGGCAAATGCAATAGAAAAATCAGAAATTGTGTAGGAGAGAGTCTGTATGGACAGTAAGAGAGGAAAAAAGGAAGAATGCAAATGCTGTGGTTAACATTAAACTGAGATTGCTGTTGCTGCTCTTCCTTAAAGGGAAAAAAATGTCCATACTAGTGGAGAGCACTCCTTTACTCAGCTCACAACTATAATTATGAATTTATTATGTTTGAAATCACCTTGTGCAAAGCATCTGTGGATAGAAGGTATTTTCAAACAGTACATATTTATGACACAGTGCTCCATCAAGTAGAAGTGGTAATTCACCCATCCTAGGCTATCTGAAGTTTGAATCCTGTGTCTACAGAAACTCCTGCGTAACTTGGTGATTGACAGGGGAAAAAAACCCCCTATGTTCTACCATAGAGTGTATGTAAAAATAAAACCTATTTATTTTTAGTATTTGGCTCTAGATGGAAGTGTGAAGTTAAAAATAACTTCAGGAAAAAGGTTAAAGAAAGTTTAGGGTGCATGATAGTCTTAAAGCAGCAAACTCAGGTCTCCACTGAGAACCACCCCTGCCAAGCACCACCCAAGTCCCTACTCACCCCTACAGCAGCACGTGACAACACAGGACATATGTCTGATCCACACAGAGCTTTCAGAGAAAATCTAGCATCAGGCAGACACACACACTTACAGACATGAAAACCAACAGCTTAACGGGGCTTCAGAATGGCACATATGTGAAACATCACCTTCAAGCTACACCGTATGCACGGCACATCTCTAAATGCTGACGTGACAATTGAGCAGTCGGGCCTTTGTGAGATATTTCACATGGGTGGCAAAGCCCTTGCTCTCTTTGCTTCTTTCACCACTCTGGACATGAAGCCCCTCCTAGAGCCCATCACGAGGTGAGAGTGTATTTGCTTCCATTTGGTGCTCACCTCACCATGTTGGAAGCTGTAGCTCTTGCTTTGTTAGGTGGGACAAGGAAAGGGCATGCATCACAAAAATTTCTGCCAGGAAACATCATGGTGACAACAGCTATCATTCTGGAAAAAAACAAGCTTCTTTCTTGAAAACAAATACCACAAAAGGTATTCTTGCTACCCATCACGTACTCTTGCTTAAAACAAACTACTGGTGTAAACCAGCTCTTGAAATATCTGACACATCTTGACCCACAATGCAACATGCCTCCCTGGGAAAAGCTGCAAGCAATCTTCTGCCACAAAGAAGTCCCCATCACCTTGTTGACTGCATAACTCGGGAGCGATCGATCTCGGACACGGAACACCCATGTGTTACAAACATCAGCAGGAACCCGAGGAACCGGATCCGCTGGTGTAATTCCATCTCCCCTAGACTCACTATGGCACGTGCTGCAGATCACTGAACACCTGCAACACCATTTGAGGGATGATACTGTGGATTTAAGAAAGGGTTGATTCTGTCCCAGTTTGGCTCAAAATACAAAACATTTTGAAATTCTGCACAAACAGGTTTGCTCTTCACCTAACTCTAAGGGTTGGTCCATCTTATGAGAATAGTCTACAACTAACAGCCAGTGCTACATTTCCTGGAGCTGTGAGAGCTACCTGAGCTACATTCTGCCATCACTACACTGGAGCTGCTCTATGGTTTGGTTTGGGTTTTATTTCTTAAGGCAGGGCCCTCTGAGTCACCCAAACTAGAAGGCAAAGAGAAGCCAGTCTGAGGTGAGAAAGCAGAGGAAAGAAAGAATGCAACGTTCACAGACTATTCTGTCACTGTCCAGGCTTGTTACAGAGGCAGCTCTTAAGCAGACTTCACAGAGAGGCAAGTGGAAGAAAGAAACTACTTTTGACAAATTATCTAAATGCACATACCATGCACCTTTATTTTTTTTCCTTCCTAAGAGAACTCTAAGTACTGTTTCCTACTGAGCAGAAAACCTCAAGCCATCAAGTCAGGTTTCTAAAACACCAGTGCTGTATAATTTTTGATGAAAATTAATAAACAAACAAACAAACAAAAAGCAATGTTCTTTCAAACACCTGAAGTTCCCTGGATATCCAAACTCTCTGGATAAAACCACCACTCCTCCTTTTATTCTCTGATGTGACATTATCACTGTCCTGCTAAACCTGCATTCCTTAATTAGCTTTCACTGACAGTCCAGTTTTATACCAACTACAGCATCTTTTCCACACATGCACCTCTCTTTGGTAAGTACAATTAGTTGCTAATTCTACTCACTTCTAGAGGATAGTACAAGAAGATAAAGGAAGAGTAACTTCAGACTTCTACTGAAGAAACGACATTTATGGAAAATGCCTATAAATCTGGAATTCTTTCAATACAGATGAGAGAAAAAAAACCTGTTCTAGTTAATAAACACTCAAGTCAGCAGTTTATTATTAATAATTGCTTTGTGACTATCTATATATTCTCATGTGTTATGTACATCTACACATACATTTTACTCTTGTTTCATCACCAGAGCTGGCTACTCAGAATGCCATTATGGAAAATATTTGTAACAGATCTTTTCTCCAGACCTGCTCCTTCCACTGTTCTTGGCACTAAAGGCTGGAAAAGTTTGTCTTGATAGTGGTTAAAGTCTGAATGAATAGCAAACCAGAGAATTCAATTCAAGTTCAACTCTGATTTAAAAACAAGTCATGGTCAGCTTTTTGTGTATCAAACCTGAACAGGTATTAGAGAGTCAGGACTAACATTTCGACGTCAATTTCTGCTAAATTTAAGTCATGCTCAAAGACAGAACACTTACAGCACCTACTGAACGTGACAGACTGCACTTCCATTGGAAACCAGGCACTTAATTTGTTAAGAAGAGATTAAAAATAATAATGTTCTTAGACAATAGCATCTGAGCACACACTCATTGCAGAGTGTTTATCCAAACCCAAAGCTGGGCCCAAAATCTTAGCACTATGGCATCTAAATGTACCTAATGTTTTCTTGAAATAAAACTAGGGTAAAACATCATATAGAGAATAAATTATATATTCGCTGCTTAAATAAAAAAAAAATTAAAACCATTTAAAATGTTTAACAGGTAAATGGAAAATGAAGTAGATTTCAATAGAACATTTTTCCTACAGGCATTCAAGTAGGCTCTAAGCTCCACCACAACACAAACACCTCTTTCTGTAGCAGAAGAAAACAAACACAATTATATGCAATTTCTAAAAATCACTCCTCACCAAACTGAAATGGAAAATGTGCTTCACAATCATACCAGTGGAAACATCCTTAATATTCAGTTACTTACAGATTTGTTGTCCAGCCTGCAAGATCTCCACTGTCCATGATAAGGTGATTTTCGTCCAAGAGGCCAAGGGGGCTGCTGGAGAATGCAGGTGTTGGGGACTGGGAAGAAAGAGAATCCATGCTCCCAGTTGGGGTGTCTTCTCTGGGAGAGCTGTGACTGTCAGCTAGGAAAGAGAGAACAAGTCAGGATAGTGAAGGAATTATCTCATAAAGCCAAATAGTCTGCCTTGGAGATAACGCCCTGAAATATGTAAGAGAAGAAACCTTTCTGTTCCATCTCCACTGGGTATTTTGGAGGATAAGAAATCTCCCAGTATTTCCCCAAAAGGTATCATTGCACAATTTCCGCCCACTGTTCTCACCAGGCTTTCTTCACATACAACACGTGTTGTGTTCCCAGTCCCTTTTCAGTTGTGTTTTATGTGAATGAAATGCTAAATTTTGGGGAGGTGTTTTTAGACAAAGGCAACACTTCTGATAAGAAAACAGCTATGCACATTTGCACATCACCCTCAAAACAGTCTCTAAAGATAATTTAACATACATTTGAGGAAATGAGTGCTCTCAAATACAATAAGCACAGTCTTCTCAAACATGAAACAATGACATTTAGAAAGGTCAGAATAAGCAAGAGATCTCTAACAAACACACAATACCCAAAAATGCTAGTTTTATTACTCCTTTCTAATGGTGTTATTTTAAGAGAGTTCACTGTATTCTGATCTACTTGTTTTCTTAGGCTAATCTTCAGATATCACTTGAGAGGCAACATATTCAAATATGATTGATTAGAAAAACATTAAAGGAATAGCATTCCTATCCCAAGGACCATAAGATAAAGTTACCAATGTGTCAGAGTGGTCACTGCAAACCATGCTGACACATCAAGCCAAACAGCACATTCTTCACTGAAAAGCTCACCTTCACCCACATACCCTTTTCCTTTCAATCTTTATTTTTTAAACATCAGCTGTACATTTCATAAATTTGAAAGGAGGTGCATGAAATGAGGATGTTTGCAAGCATTAAAGTATCCAGCACAGCTAAGCCAGCAGTCTCAAATGGGGCCTGTAGCTGTTTTCAATATATTAATATTTAACATATAAGGATCAATTCCAGCCACCCTTTACAAGGCTCCCTGCATCCCTTCCTCCATCCATCTTACTCCCAGTAGCACTCATGAACACAACCCATAAGCCTGCCAAATAACACCACCAGAAAAGGCTAGCATGCATTAGATACCACTGTCTTCACCATCTTTGTAAAAGAGTTCTGCTCTTTTGGGGCCAAAAGTTTTTGGGGAAAGAAAATTAACAACTATGTCCTAACACAGCATCGAAACAATACAATCAAAAGCTGTTCAAATATCATGTTGTCTTACCAAGTTATATGTCCCATACATAGTAATATACAAGATGAAGTCCTGTACAACATTACTTTCTATTTCTAAATTAACTAGCATCTGCTCAGGGAACAACTGAGCTTAACTCTACTCCATCAAGCTAAGCATTACTGTTGCAATCATTTAATTTATGATTTTTTTCTTAATTAATGAAAAGTTCAACACCACAGCAAAACAAATGTGGACAATGAAAAGCCACCCTTGATGGAAAAAATCCTCCTCATAACTCTGTCACAGCCTCAATTTCTTCTGCTACAATAGCTCAGAGTTAGCAAAGCCCTCAGCTGCTTCCCCAGCCATCTCATCCTCACCCCCATCCCCTCCCAGCAGCTCTGAGAGAACAACTTCCCTAGAGAGTAAAATGACATACAACTGAAAACAGTGAAATGATAAAAGTGATCATCTGGAAATTTCTCCCCAAGCAGCTGCTAATTTAAGGATCTAAATTAGCCCGTAGCACCAAAGTGTGATATGCTCTGAGGAGGAGAACATTACCTGGGAAAATGAGTCACTTGCACTGTGGCAATCCTGCTCACCTGGCACCTCCCCACTGCACCCAGGCCACGGTGCTGCTGCTACACATTTACAGAACATGAGAATCACAGGAGTGTCAGGTAAAAACTAATTCATTACATCTAATTTGCAGATGTATGTGTCACCGTGATAAACATCCGAGAGATCAGACAGTGGTACTGCAACCTTACTTTCTAAATTCCTTAGAACTGGAGTTAAGTTCTTTTAATCCATCCCAATTTCCTTCCAAAGCAGTAGTAGTAGCACAGTCCATATTATCAAACAACATATACCATATTAGAAGGTCACATTTACCTTAACCATTCACTCAGCATTACTAAAACACATTTGAAAGGAATATTAATCTGGTTCTTAATATTACAAATATGACCAGCTCACAGCACCCCCTCACAGAATGCAGAGGATATTCTGTTGAATTGTTTCCCAGAACACACAAAAGCAGTTCAACCCCAAAACACTGAACACTTCAGTCACGCACAGCAGAGTCAACACTGGAGACTGTAGTATACAAGCAATCATGTTTGACATTATCTTAAATTAAACTGTGTGTTAAATCTTTCCTCAAATTTTACTTCTTCCTTCCTGAGCCAGTATTTTCTCACAGTCTGTACTGCACTGAACTCCCAAAACTAAGACTGGGTTTTGCACAGTAAAAACAAATCAGGTATTTAAACAGGAAAACGCCTGCTAAATTATATGGGATTAAGTAAAAACCCTCTAAAAACGTGTTCAAAGACACTTCACATTTCTGATGTCTTCAGTTATCTTCCTTTTTAAAGTAAAACAATATTTTTATTCAGGAAGAGGCAATTCTGTATAACTGCAAATACAGATGACTAATGACCACCTAGCACATTTTCATTATTAAAAACAATATATGCTCCAAACCTAAATCCTCAAAATATAGGGTCATTGCTATGATTGCAACAGCACAAAGACCTCACCCTGTATGTCAGTGCCAAAAGTTCTGCTAACTTAAGAAATTACAGTAAGCCCTGTGCATGGCAGAGGCAACAGAACTGTGCCTCATTATCTCTTCATTCAGCTTAATAACCTGCTTTTGATTAATGCCCATTTCATATTGGGGTCAAACTACATCTTCCAAATAGTCATTGTCTGAAAACATCAGCAGATGATAAAGGGAATGAAGAATCAATTGGTTACTAATTAACAGACTTGCCAATCAATGCATGCACCTTCACTTTGTTAGGCTTTATTTTCAGGCATGACCCGTGTAATATGCGCTACTAATTATTATACTGCCTCTCATATCAGGTTTCTGTGCTGTGTGACAGTATTTCAATGATCTCCTTTTTAAGTTTTACACCAAATCTCTTACTGGAGGGAGGGATTTTGCAGCTGTGGAATCACATACCTGGTTTATAAAGCTGTTAGAATTTCCCAGTGTTCTCTCTGAAGAGGCTACATCAGATGTGATTCTATGAGGTTTTGCTGTGGTTCCATCAGAATGACATTAAGCATTAATTCCACTACTTACCCATACTCATCAGTCCCATTTGTACATCCAGGGCTGGCACTTGTTTTAGCCATTAATGTAAGTTAATAATATGATGAGTTGATTGGCCTCTGTGACCAACAGACTTAGGAGAGTCATTGTTTCCAAGGATATGCTCCTTTCTGTAATTCTGGGCTATGTTTTCCCTCTAAAATCTCTACATTTGTTTCTCAATACAACTACACTTATTTTGTTTGAATGGGCGCAGCTTAGCACACAACCATAATCCTACTGCCTTGTTATTATTTGCAAGTCTCCTAACTTTGTCTCATGTGCAAATATATTGTCAAATATCTGTATTTACCTTTTAAATACTGCTACATCATCAGCATTCCTCCAGTTGCTTCAAACTTCTTCAGCAAGCTACAAGATGTTTTAAAAATTAACATTGCCAAGCTACAGAACCTCATGACCAGAGACCTTTTTTCAGACAAGTTAGGTGACTTTGCATTATTCAAAATATTCACCTAGCAACAGACCTACCTGTGAACATCTGTGTTTGATTACACATGGATTATCATAACTAAGTTCTTTTTGACACTTCTTCAGAACTTGTAACATACATTGACTTCTAGCTGTTTCCCCATTTTCCATCCCCTTGCCCTTTTCCTGCAGTTTGCTTTGTAGAACCAGTAAAGACCCTCAGCTGCTGGAGACCTGGCTTTTAAGTTTTGACATGTTTTGTTTCTTCAAGTGCATGTTAAGGACATTGCTGGAACTGAATCAGCTTTATGGGTTTCCTTTTACCTCAGAAGTCAGGGGCTCCTAATATTGATAGTCTAGTATATTTTACCACTTCTCTCCTCTCACTCCTCTTTATCTCCAGCATTGTTCTCCAGTGAGCAGCACTGTCAGGTCTCCCACTCCTATGAAAAAGCTGACTGCCACATTGGACTGACAGGTCGTTTCGAAGAGGAGCTCCAGAAACTTCCTACTCGTCTTTCCTACCACCTGAATTCTAATAAGCTCTTACCTTATAAAACATGCAAGATGTGACTGCCTTTAAAGCTCATTTATATTATTCTTTGAGCATACAGTCTGGTGTTCTTGGTGCCTTCACCTTCTCCTTCTAAAAATGTCAATCCCCCTCCTTTTTCTCTCATATTACACTTATTTTTGGGTGCCAAAGAGAGCCTGAACAGATGAAGGACATGAGAGTTCTCAGCACAAAAGCAGTAAGTCTATATGACATCTCACAAATTTCTGTCAACATTCCAGCCATCAACTCTTCACCTTCCCTTCGTCATATTTGTGGGAAGGCTCTGAGTGCCTTCAGCTTGGCCATCTTTCTAGAGCTGCCATCAAGCTGCTTCTACAATTCTTGTCCCCATCCTACACAAATAGGTGTAAGATCCAATTTTACTATCAAGAGAGTTAAAACTTGTTTCACATTCTCACCACCTTTTGCATACTATTTAAATTTTTTGACTGCATGGATCCTTTTAAACTGTCATGTAAATGAACTTCTTGTTTCACTGATCTAATCACAACACTCATCCAAGCCTTTGAGCTTTCACTGTGCCTCTGCAACAGACAGCCTCTGCTCTGCCTTTATGGCTGTTCATGCTTCAGACCAGCTCCATCTTGAAAATAATAAATATCTTAGGCTGATCCTAACAATTTACTGGTGTGTCTAGCTGGTACTACTAACCCCTCAGTTTCTAACCCAAATATCCTCCTTCTTCCCCCCTTCCCTGCCTCATGTCACACTTTCTCATAATAAGATACCCCCAAAGTACCAGCACAGACTCACACCTACCTCATATGCAGCAAATACATAAAACCTTCAATTCCTTCTGCTTTTTATCTGAAGGAACTTCAGACAGTAAAAGCTCTCAGACCCTCCTTACCAGAAATCCGAACTAAGTTTCTACCTAACTGAGCATGACATGTCTCCCCACTGCCTTTTTTTCTCCTTTTTCCATCTGGCTAGTCTAAGAATATTTTTTGTTGGCATCCAAAGTTGAAAAAAAACCCCCCGAAATACTTTGGCAGTGTCAATAATCAGATCCTTACTTTACTCTGAGAATTCTAAATAAGAAAAAAAGCATTTGTATTAAGGACCACGAAAAGCACAGAGTTAACACTATCACTTACTTGCTTAAGAGACAGTTTGCTTCCAACTTCAGCTTAAGTAAACTAATGAATTACATGTTTTAATGTTAAAAACAAGACTAATCTTTAATGTCAACAGTACAACCAATGTCTACAGTTTAAGGGTAACCAGAGAATAAGAACAGTTTATGAAAGAGAATTTTTCTGGAGTAAATTAGGAATATGTAACTGTTTCTGTTGAGATACACAGAATATACCAAACAGCAGGGTCATATATGTTTTAAATGGTCATTGCATGGGCAAATTATGGTAAAATAAGAGGATAAAAATCCATCTCAACTTTGACACAAACAGTCATAGACAAGGGATGATGGGGACAATTACTGAGGAGAGTAAGTTAAAGATGCTGCAAAATCCCTTTTGCCACCTTCAAGTCTGCCATTTTCTGCATCAGGAGGTGGGGAAGCAGCAGCTGCACTCTGTGCAGCCACCCATCCTCCCCCACCAGCATCACAGCTGCATCCCACTCTGAGACAGCAAACATTCCTTCCCCATAAATAGCTCACGTCCCACAATAATCCAGAAGTTCAACCAAGTAGAAAGTAGCTTTGCTCTTACATTAATTTATGGGTATGTACTATATTTTCATTTTAATAGGAATCTCAGATCGGGGACAGAAAAAAATATTGGTATCATAAATATCCTTGATTAAGTAAGTATTTAGTTCCACGTGTTAGATCTTCAGCATCTACAGAAAATAGGCACAAAAAGCATAACCAAAGTTTCCTCACACAGTTAATGAATCTTTAAATGATCCCATGAAATGATGTACCATCTAGTCTGGAAAGAATTCAGCCATTCCTGGAAAGCTAGAAGCAAGTCCACTGAAGAAAGTTTTCTGTGATAGCTATCAGAGGAGTCTGCAGTCAAGAAGAGCCTTTTCTAGGTGCAGGGCTGCCCTCTTTATTCACTGTTTACTGTACCATTCATCCTGTGGTAGGGAAACACCAGGGCGACTCAGATATTCTTCTACTTCTTCCAACTTTAAAAAGTTTTCTGAATTAATGGAGCCAAGTCATCTGTTTCTCAGTAAATTAAGAAGCTGTGTACTTTCATTTGTCATGCCACTAAAACTGGTCAATTGTTTATTACCTCCAGACCACAGAATCTGCTTTTTTAAACAAGCAGTTTCCAAATCAAGGTGAAAGTGTGATTGCAAGCTATTAGTGACCTATAATTTGGTTTAAAAAGTAACCATAGTGAATGCTAAAACTAAACAAGAGAATTATTTCAGTGCTCCTGAATAATGGGTATTTTGGAGGTCAGATTCCTGTAAAAACTCAGAAAAACAGATTTGTACTACCACATTCCATTACCCAAAAGTACCCATTAATAACCCAGAGTGTAGCAAACCCTATACAAAACAGCCCTGCCCTGGTATGCAGTTAGTTCTTACATAAATTTAGACATCAGAGACTCATCCAGCCTCAAGCCAGCAGAACAAATGGACAGCAGACAACCCCCATTCCCATCAGTTTCATGCTGTCACATAGAACACATGCAGCAAGAATCTGATCCCTGCTCCAGCTACTTTTTTTTCTCTCAGACAAAATAATTAACACAATTATTTGAGCTGACTAAAGGTTTTCCTAGATAAAGACAAACTTTCATATATTTTTCAAATGTGTGCATGTAGCAGCATGCATGTGTTAGGCCCAAAGTAGCTTTCCTGCAGCAAGGTTGTTTTCCCCAATTCCATAATGGTTCAGATACATCAGGAAAAAGGAGGAAGCTGTGCTAGATGGAATTTGCCTCAAGACTGGATGATGCAACTCAAGAATTGTAGTCAAAAGGCCACAAGGTGTTTGAGTTGGGGTTAGGAAAGGGAAAGAAATGTGCTCATCTGCAAGTTAATTAGAGGCAAGTGGAGTTTGGGGACCATCATCCTGTCCTGGTCTCCTCCGTTTTGATTTTTTTGTCCATTTTTAAAATGCAAAGTTCAATTTTTAACAAGCATCTTTCTAGAGATGCACTTACCCGGTATCATTAAACAATTAACCTGTAAAAATTAAGCAATTATTTTAATGAATATCCCCCTTGCTGCAGGCCATCTTTCAAAATCAGAAGAAATACTGCTCAAATTATTTCACATCAATAAAATCCAAAAAACACATAGCCATTCACTGAGCAATCTAAAACTAAAATGGGTAAAGAATCCCCATTTATTCCTCAAGCTGTGGAAAAACAGTTCAAGACAGTCACAGATACAATGTTGGGATGTTAATTAATTCACATAATTAAATTTTGAAACAACAGAAATCAGATACAAGCCTGCAGAGGGGTTCCTCTTTTGATTTGTGTACACCATGATAACAAGAGCAGTATCTAAACTCAACAATTACTCATTTTTACCAGAGCTGGCTTGGCAGGAAACCACACATGATCTCCAGCCTTACCAGCCTGGCCAGATGCCAACCAATTTCATGGTTGAAAAATGCAACGACGAACTGAAGCTACTTCCTAAAAATCCTGACAAATACTAAGATAAACAGACTGTCCAACTGCTTCCATAGCTTTTTTGGTAGCACTGAGTTTGGGTTTCCACCAGTCCAGGCAACATTAACCTATGGTCCAGGTCTGTAGTGAAACATACAAGGGTGTTCCCTCTAGTTTAATCCATGAGAATGAGAACTGTGAAAAACCAGAGCAGACCAAGAAGGGGTACAATCACCAGGCCTAAAAGTTCCCTAAGTCGGAAGCACTTCTTAAATACCATCAAAAACTCCAAGTCCATGAAAATATTATTCCATTTCCTTTTCTGTTTGGCTGGCAATTCAGGCACCAAGAAGCTCGAAGATGTGTCTGTAAGGGTGCTTCCACCCCCAAAATGTAAGGTGTTCAAAAGCTTTTTCTCTGAGCTGTCAAACAGGGATAACATCATGCTGTTGTCTCCTTTTCTCTTGCTATTAAGCTTGTTTCATGTGCAGTCACTTCCTATGACTTCTTAAAAGAAGTTTCTCACCAATAATTCCACAACCTGTCCACTGACAAGGACTAACTGCTACCACATTGTGTATCTGATGGGTCTCTCACAAGAAAGCCACTCTGAAATATTTTCACTGTGCTGCTGACACTTGGCTGTGCTGCCTTTCTCGTTTTGTTCACCTCTCTCCTTTTGCCCTAGGAGTGACTTCAGTAGAGGAATGGATCAAGCAGGATACCCATGGCTTGTTGAAAAAACTACAGAAAACAAGATAAGCAGCCCTTAGGGGAAGTTTTGTCAGTTGTTTCAATTGAACATCCAGGTGACAGGTTTGTTGATCTCCCCTAAGAACGCCTTCAATCTCCCTGTTGGTTCAGCAAGTCACAAAAACAGCTGGGAAGGAAAGAAGCGACAGCAATGTGATTCACCTTGCACTAAGTGCCACTTTTAAAAGAAGAAAACAGAAAATTAGAGAGAAAAAGAAGAGCAGATAGGACAAAAACTTCCAGAAGCTAACAGGCAAACAAGAAGACATTTTTTTCTGACTGAATCAAAAACACTGATAGAGTGGGAGCAAAACAAGAAGAGGAATATTTTCTAACTTGCATATCAGGCCTATAAAAAGTTCACCAGCTCTCCCCTGCAAGATCTCTGCTATTCTTGTCACCAGTAAAGAGAAGCAAGAGCATGTGAGGAAACCCCTAATTCAGTGCAATGCATGTTCTCATCCATAGGAAGGTGACTGAAGAGCTGAAGTCCTTGCTCTACTTACACTCTTGTGTGCTGGGTGAAAGAATTTACTTTTACCAGTAGAGGTTGGCCAGGGCACAGCTGGCATGTAGTAAAGATATGTCAGTGACTTCCATGCCTGGGATTAATGGCTTTTAGCATGCCAAATTGGCCTTCTTACAGCATTATCTGCCCCTGTATGTCTGTGTGCAGAAGGTAGAGAATTAAAGAGATGAAGGATTATTACAGGAGGTCAGAGATTTTTAATAATGTCTGGCCTCAAGGAAAGACTGATCCTGTTCCTTCTTTCAATTCAGATTCTAGTTTTAAGTCTATTCAAGTTCCCTGTCCCTGCCCCCTGACTCCTGTTCTATGCATGTGTGTGAACACGTGGATGTGTTTACTTTGAACATTTCTACAGCCTCTAGATTTCTTACACTGAAAACAGACAAGCACTGGCAATGGAACTAAGGCAATTCTCACGCCAGCCATGAAGATCTGATACACCTCATTCAAAGAGATGGTAAAGTTAGGAGATGTCTACTACATCATGACACAAATTTGATTTTTGCTAGCAGCACAGGAAAAAGATTACTCACAGGGTTAAAATGACCAGATAATGTATACTGTGCATGCAAAGTATGCACCAAAATTATTCTGTATCTCTTAAAAAAAAAAGAAAAAAAAGTACCTTCTGTGGACCCAAAGCTCTCCAAGCAGAAGTCAACTCTGATAGGAAAACAGGACCCACAATTACATAGGAAAAAGCTTTACCTTCACTGGCAGTAGCTCAAAAATACTTTTAAGTTTGTATAGCACACAGCCTACTTGGAGCCATCAGGTGGGAAAAGCTGTGATGAATCACATAGAATTGCAGGAGCTACTCTTGCAGCAAGATGAAATACAAACTGTCTGAAATTCCACATGGCAAACAGCAGTCATCCTGATCTTCCCCTTATGACTAACATTGGTGCATTTATTTTGTGACAGCATAGCTGTGTTCTGCTCAGCTGTTAACAATAGCTTTGTAAGCAAGTGTTGCAGGGCCTTATGGCTTTTTGATATGCCTATGTAGCTGCTTTCCTTTCCATTTCCCCTACTACGTGCCAGGTTACAGAAACACTTCCAAGCAGCAAAGTCAGAAATAGAAAGAGTTCAAGGCCAGGTTTCACACCTGCAACCTTGCAGTTCTGGGCTGTTTCAGCCCTGAAGACCAGTCTCATAAGTCCAAGGCTTCCTCTAAAATCCAGGTTTTCTGCTCAGTAATTCCAAATGAAGTTTATGATTTTTTACTTGTGTTTGGGGCAGGAAGGGATGGGGGAGGAGTAGGGAGAGGGAATATTGCTATGTAGCCATTACACGCATCACATTTACTCTGATAAAGTAATTTAATTCAATGACATAGTAATTCACGGAAATTAATTTATCACCCAAATTAAGACACTGTCTCGCTTCAATCCCCACCAAAAAATCAAGACCAGCTACTTCTATTCAACACTAACATACCATTCATAACTGTGTCCTGAAATACTTCAAAGGGCAATATAAGTTAGCACAAAGTTTTGAAGGGTTAAGTAGCTGTTCTAATTTCTATTTCTTTTCAAATTCTGCAGAAGAATCTGTTTTCTAAATCACTATAAATATAGTATTTAATTTACAGCAGCAGGCTATCAAAAACACCCTATATGATTGCAGAGTGAGGGGATAGGACACAAATGCCCTAAAAAAAGAACAATGCAGCCCCCCTTCAACACTAATGTGCTATGTCCATGTACACGCCAAGAAGAAATTTCGGCACCTAGAGAGTATTCAAAGAGAATAAGGCATCAGCAGGCCCTGTGGTTTAAGATGTATATTCTGGTTTAGAAAACAAGTTGTTCTGTCATTGGACAAAGTGCTACACATGACCCATTTCTCAACTCCAGGTGTGACTTATGCAACTTGTGCTGATTCTCTGCTCATCCTGGATGGGCTGCATTACACAGCCTACCTTACACAGGACTTTTCTTCCCATATTGCTCTAACAGCCCTGCAAAAATGGTTTAATAATCTCTAAGTCTCTGGCGCTGAAAATACAAGAAAAAGAATGCATCAAACAAACAAAAGAAATCCCAAACCTGTTGCATTTGCTACGAGACAAGAAAGGTACATTAAAATTTAAATAAAATTGTAAGGGAACAAAATTTTAAATCTGCATTGCCCTCTAGGAGAAATGTAAACAGCAATCTCCTCTGATAGATGCTGACTGCCCAAATGGAAAATAAAGACCCTATGACATGTTTAGAACGGGATAAACAACTTCCAGTTCTAGCTAACAGTCTTTCCCTGTCTGCATAGAGAGACAGAGAGGCAATGAAAAGTCATTTGTACATAACTGAGACTGTAAGTCATAGGAGTTTCTACACTGCTATTCACTGTAAAGTTCATTCAGATAGTGAGGGGGAAAGAAGAAAGCAATTTCCATAGATTAAAAAAAACCCAAACCCAACAAAATAAAAAAAAAAAATTAAAACCATTAAAAACCCAAAACCAAACCAAATCAAACAAACAAACCAAAATCAAAACCAACCTACCACTAAAAAACAAATCCCAAATCTTCATTTAGAAGGCTAAAAAACATGGGAAATGGTCTTAATGTAAATCTCAGACAAATCTGCATTTTGCTGAAATAAGAACTTTGGGTCTAGGCCACATAGCAAAGTAGCTCAGAGTTCCCCATTAGGACCAGTTCTACTTAAGAAACTAGGATGTCAAAAAACTTCAGAGTGAAAATTTAGTACTTGGCTTACCACAGAGCAAAGAAGTTGAGAGAAAAACAGACAGCATCATCTGTGATACAAGTCGGTCTTTCAGGAAATAAAGATCCTCATGGTAGTAAATATAATCCTTGAATTGTTTGCAAATAGGTTTAATCATCTAATTGCCATGTACAAGGAAGGAAAAATCTATGCACTATCAGAATTCAGTACAGCTAATTACTAGAAGGCAAAATAAAGATTTTTATCAAACGCAGTGTGTGTTCTTCAGCTATTATATCTATCAATATTTATATATCTTACAGCCCTTTCTGGGTGGTTGCTGCATACATTTTCTGTGCAGTCAAGAAGCTTCTCGACTGCTAACGTGCTTTTAAACAGAAACCTGGCCTGAACCCTGCATTTCCAATTCAAGCAGTGGATTCTGAAGCCTGTTAACTCCCTGGAGCAGCTGATAGCTAAAGACTTGTTTCCGCTTTTCTAACAATTTCCTGGTTTGCATAACAATCCTAAAAGAAACACACTCGAGAAGTTTTCCAGCACAGAGAGATTTTGTCTCCGACATAGTTCTAGTTTCAAGGCATAGAGAATATTTATATACAATTACCATAACTTTAGAGATATATTTGTCTACAAATATATTTACATATAAATATGTATCAGCTGCTTGTTTAAAACAAGATTATGATAATTTTGCCATATCCAGGAAACACAAAACACTGGCTTGTGCCTGGTGCTTAACTCATGCCATTGTGAATGGGGGGGGGCGGGGGGGAGGGAAGGGGTTTAATGTTTAATTTCCTGTTAAAAACACACACAGGATAAAATCTTCCAAAGAGCAGTTATAAAACATGCATTTGTTAGCCAAGAAACTAGGTAAATATGGAATGAAGCCCAGGCTCACTTCTATTCCTTCACCCCTCTGCAAAGAAGAAAGCAACTGAAGGCCACAGAGTGTGTTTGGAGGCACTGAGCTCTACTCAAGGACTAGGTAATTCATGAGCCTGGCTGATGCACAGAGCCTGCAGCCACTGGGGCAGTGGCTCAGAGCATGCAGTGGCACAGCTGGGCTCCAGGCACTGCATGTGCATGGCACATGTGCCCGAGAGCCATTGTCCCAACCACTGCCCACTGTCCTGACACAGCGGGCTGCTGAACAAGGAGAAGAGCCATCAGCATGTGGCCAGCAGCTACCAACAGCCTGAGGATCCTGCTACCTTTGGTAGTGGCTTTACAGACCACAGAGAGCATTTTTTCAGCAGTTACAAGGGGAAATGTTATTGCCAGATCCCACCGAAATTTCACCTGCAGTAGTTCAGCCTTCACTATGGTTTTAATATGAACCATGATGTACTAGGCTATTGCACAGTTCAGCCCACTACAAATCCCAGACAAGCACCAAGGTTCTGCATGAAACAGAACTATTACAGTCTTTAACATCCCAGCTCTTTGCCAAGATGCCCAAATTAGAAAAGAAGAAGGATGCATTTTGGCAAAATAGAATCTTTATAAGAGTCTTCAACAGTAACACTGTATTTTTGGCTCTCAGAATAAAAACAACCTACCAAGTGCTTTTTCTCTGCAGTGTTTGGGTCAAAGTCAACTCATCAGTGTGCACCTTGCTCCATGGAGTTTGAGAAGCTGTGGTACTTCTTGGGTTCTGCTAGGACTCACATTCAAAATAAGACGTGAGCAGCTCTGTGACTGGCTTCAGTTTACCTTTGTTTTTCAGATGAGAATAAATTTATTATTGCAGATGTAGCTCAAGAGCTTTCTTAGCTTTTGGGAGCATATTATTCAAATTAACACATCTTAAGCTTTTTAAGCAGATACCCCTAAACATCTTCTAGTCAAGGCATTTAGTTTCACATTTGATGCAAGAAAAGACAGACACAGACTTTGTATCTCTCTGGTGAATCAAATCCGATGACAGGAATGCTGAATTTCTTGCTGACTCTTTGCAAAACTGGCTTTGAAACTATAAACAGTCCTGAGTTTATTTCTAAAAGCTGCACTTAACAGCTGTCATAGGTATTTGTGTTCTTGTCTTATGAAACCAACCACTGTTAACCACTAATTTAGTGACAGTTCACCAGTGAATCTCTTACTACTGCATCATTCCAAAACCTTTCTGTTTATTTTCACTTGTTGTAACTGGACTTTGTGCCCTGATCCCATGGCTCCTCATGTGAAAAGACAATTGGCAAAAAACATTAGGAGAGAGAAAAGGAATAGGGTGGAACAAAACTGTAACACAAAATGAGCCCTGACTTGCCTCCTCAGTACTGTACATACCCCCAAGCAACAAAATTTCAGGAAAATTATTTTGGTTCTGGCCAACAGTCAGAATATATAAGATGTTATTATACACCCTTTGCCTCAGTGTATGTTGCTACTGCAGACTCCACACAAAAGGAAGACTCTTCTTTTTGTTTTCCACTGCTTTTCAGTGGTAAGGCAAGTTGACAAGTATTTACTGCTAGTTACAGCAAGGTATTAAAGATTCAAGTGAAGTAGTGGGTTCTGCACCACTCCAGTGCAGTGGTGACCTGAGCCTTTAATCCAGACGAATTTAACTGTAAAGTGCATTAGCTCTTCTCATAAAAGATTTGCTTTAATTTTAGTTCTCTCTCCATTTATCTTATGGCTGTGTAATCTTCAGTAGAGGTCAAAGAGATTTCCCCAAAGAAACAGGAGCTGCTTCTTTTTTGGAGGAGAAAAGCATATTTAAAACAGTCCGTCCTACTTTTAACCGTAAGTCACAGGACAGTACTCCCTGCTGTCCTCTCTCTGCAGCTCTCCTTGCTTCTTTGCATGTTCCAAAGCAATTAAAGCAGCGTGCATGTGCATCCACACATGTATACAAATGAAACATGAAATGAAAACACCTCCTGGAGATAGGATACACAGCCCATCTGATGCAGGACTGAAATTATTACTAACATCTTACCATCATCCAACTCCAGGCAGAGATTGTAAACAGCCAGAGGCCTCTTAATACGCTGTCCTTGTCTTCTTGACTGCCTTGGTGGGGCATTTGGAGGAGATACTGACATAGAGATTGGCTCAGGGAAAGTAGCATCAGGCAGGGTTTTGAAAATCTGCAATCAAGAACACAAAGGGTGTTAATTATTTATCATGACGAGCAACCTGTGCAATGCAACTGTAAACCATTATCAAACAACATTTGTTTTGGATTTCATTCAAAGCAGACGGGAGCCAAAAAATCCATTCCTTCAAGTTTGGGAGTATGCCGTGGGTTTTTAATGAGTGCTTTAAAAATAAATAAATAAATAAATAGATAAATATAATATGGAAATAACCAATAGCACTGTCTACCCATTAACCAAGCTGCCAATCAGTTAATTCAAACACAAAACATTTGCAGCCACACTTACCAGCTAGGATGGAGGGGAAGGAGAAAATGAAAGATACTAACCTAGGAACCAGTAACCAAAATGCTTTATAGCTTTAGCTAGAACCTGTAATGTTTCCAGAATACCCATTTTAATTTTCAAAGCTTGCAATAGCATTATATCAGCCATTTTAATTAAAGAAACACCACACTCTTGAAGAAAGCAAGGGAAAAACTTTGTGGGCAGGGATTTTTAATGAGAAATACCATAGTAACAAACCACGTGATAATTTATTCTGTTAACTATTACATATTGAGACAATTTTACGTTAAATACTGACATTCACAAAGATGCATATAAAAAGGATTGCATTTGCTGTCATCCTTTTATCTTTTGAGTCACGACCATCAGCATATCCCCACTCCACACAGAACACCACGTCATTTCTCTCTGAATTAACCAACAACAGATTCACTGTACCTGATAGCACTTTAACTGTCACATGAAGGGGACAGTCCAACAGTGCTGACTTACTACTATAAATTATCAGTGTGCTGGCATGCAATTTACCAGCAGCTTTCTACAATTTGTCCTTGCCATGATCACTTGGCTTCATATGTATTTCAGCAAAGACAAAGCAGCAGATAAAGAAAATCACAAACAGGAGCTGTGTCAGAAAACTCCTGTGTCTGTACAGCACCTCACAGCAATGCAACACAGTGATAAAACAAGATGTAATGAAACAGTGTGTGATGTTCCTGTGCTCTGCAACTTTATAATATTTACTACAAGGACAAGTGGCAGAGGAGAGCTGTAATCAATATTTAAGGGGAAGCTTTCTCTAAAGTAGAAATTCATGCAGAAACTATAAAGGGACAACACAGATAACACATTTCTGGATAATAACAGCATGTGTCAGGTTCAGTATGACACTAAAAGCCAGACAGGTGAGAAATAATGCCATAAGCATCCAGTAGTAAGGCACTCAAAACACCGTGTTAAAAGTACCAGAGACCCTAAATCCCATCGTATCCTGGCCTGCTAACCCTGAATATTAACATGTGGGAAGAAGATGACCCAAGATCCCAGGTATGCATTGACTTACAGACATGTAATCATCACTTTTGTATTGGCAGGTAAAAGACTGTGCTGGTACAAAATAATCAAGAAAGGACATATTCCATGAAAACAGTGAAGAAATTATCATATTCCCAAAACTGGGAAGCAGTGCATGTATGGTGTGCACAGGAAAGCTTCAGTGGAAACATTACTTTCCTTTCCAGTAAGTGAATGCTGCCATGGGGGAGGTAAAAATGCTCTAATTGGAAGTTCCCCATCCCAGCATTAGGAAAACTGTCTCCCCCTCCTTCACATGCCTACGAACAAGGGACTACGAGAGAGAGCCAAGACAGCGCCTCTCTAAAAACAAAATGTTTACAAAGAAGGAGGAAGCTGTCCAACCTGGTTCTCCCCAGCACAGACACAGCAGCACTCTCGGGCAGTGACAAGGCTCTAGTTGTGCTCAGAGTTCTAAAGCCATTTCTTAAAACATGATGCAATACATAATAGTGAAATCTGATGTGCACCTCCGTGGCACTTGGCTAACAGTACCACACTGCCCCCTTATGTGTAAATACAGGGCTAGATTGAGCAGGTTTAGGGATAAATATTTGCTTCTGAAACATTCAAAGGTACCAAAACTTGAAATGCCATCTTTTCCATGGACTAAGCATTGCATTTGGGCTCCCTGGCAAACAACTCTCCGCCAAGAGGTTTCAGCATGTTGTTTGCTATGCCACATTCCACAGCTGTGTTTATTTCTACAGCCTTATCCACAGATCTCTGCTGAAATTAGTGGTGGTGAGAAGAACAAGTATTTCCCAGGGATACTTCATAAGAGATGAGCTTTCTTGTGTGCTTCTAGGTGCTTCTAGCTACAGAGGTGGCTGAGAATTTCTTCAGTGTTTCTTACTAGTCTCACAAATATTGTAATATACTCTTTTAAAACTATTATCATGAGAAATTAGGAGTCACAAAGGCAAAAGACAAAAAGACTTTTTGCTCTTTAAAGCAGTTCATAGTTGTGTTCATACCTACTTTGGTAATGTTTTAGGCCTTTTTATTAGGAAAAAAAAATCCAGCCCAGTCCTAACTAGACATTTTTCAGCAGCAGCAACATCTTTCTGTCGTAGGCCAAAGACTCAGATCATACTACAGTTTCGCTAAGAAGAGCATCAGAACATCAAGAAAAGCAAACAGAACATCAACCTCCACTTTCAGAAGTGCACATACAGCCCTCAGCTTATCTTTCTTGCTTTATTTTCACTTAAATAGACAAATGTGTTTCATCATG
Organism: Melospiza georgiana; assembly: GCF_028018845.1. Classification (NCBI taxonomy): domain Eukaryota; kingdom Metazoa; phylum Chordata; class Aves; order Passeriformes; family Passerellidae; genus Melospiza; species Melospiza georgiana. The sequence goes on along the minus strand of NC_080434.1, from coordinate 29,631,590 downwards.
GTTTGGATATTTGTCTGCTGCACTGACAGAAGCACTGCTAGGTCTGCCTGAGAATTGAGGGAATGGAGAGGTGCTTTATTTAAGCTGTGGGGAGAAATGCAGGTTTTGGTTTTATTCAAATTTGCTTCCAATCTTTTAACTATTTAAACATCACTGAAGATAAAGGTTTCATGGTTAATAAAAGGTGCCGGCTGTGAGTGACCTGTTGTCAGAAGCCCAATGCATGCACACAGAGGACAGAATAGAACATCACACACACACGATATGAGCACCTGAAATGGCCCCAGCAGCGCTGAGTGCTGGCTGACTTGCACAAAAGCACATCCTGGGACCACAGGTGAGCAAGTTTAGGAGTACTGTCCTGCACTACAAGCAGCTGCTATCAGATGCGTGGCAAGGCAATCACACGTATCCAGTTGGAGGGAAACTCTCCCAAGGAAGAACAGATTGGAATGTGCTGTTTAAGAGATGATTGCTTTGCTGCTCAAAAAACCACACCCCCTGAAGGTCAGATCTACCACTATCACTCATCTGGACTGCAGAAGTCACCACAGCTTAGACTAATTCCTGTAATAAAGACAAGAGTGAGGTGTGCTCATTGAATTACATCATTCTAGAAGCGATAAAAATATACTAAGCCAACCTCAAAGTTTAAAGATTTCACAGTCACCTCCAGTGTTAACACAGTTTTTGACACTGTGGTCAAACTGCATGAGATTTATAGACTGTCAGTTCTCTACAATTTAGTTCTCAAAAGCTCTGGCATCCTGCTATTGACCTACCTGGGAGTAAACTCTGAAGCTAAGTGTAACAATTTACACTTGGGAGAAGACTAATATATGTAGCACTCAAAATTTTAATCCAGCAACAAATCCCTCTGTTAGTCAGTCCCAGTTAGTCCACTACTGCAAATGCTTCTCTAGGTCTGATCTTATATGAAAGTAAAATTTCAAAGTGCACACCGAATGAACCAGAGGATGAATCTCCAAACCTGCAGCGTAAATGTTACAACAGAAAAGATGAAACTCTGGTGGATCAATTTAAAACTCTGGTAAGTCTGACCTATTTCTCTCTCTATGTAGGAGTATAAAATGGATGCTTTACAAGCCTAAAGAAATCACAAACCATCTTGGGCATACAGCACTAATAACAGCTCTGTCTAGAGCAGTGAGCCCAAGATCATCCCTACATAGAACCATTCCAATTCCTAAATCTGTGTCCCACAGTGTCTATGGCAGCATTTCTTCAGAGTAATGAGCCAAATTCAACATATTATCATACTGTACTCTACCAGCAGATCCACATGGCAGCAGCCCAAGCAATTTTGCCAGATTCCCCTTAATCTGCAACAACAGTGTTGGACTCTAGATCCTGAGCTCTTACGAGAACTGATTTTAGATACTGAGAAAACTCACGGCTGGGAGGATTCACCTTGGCCTATTCCACAAGTTTATGACTAGATGTATAGCTGTACATGGAAATGTAGATTAGATGCTGCTGCTACAAGAGAATACTGATCTGTTCGTTCTGGTCTCAAGCAGAACTAATTAATGAATTTCAGTATGTTTGCCAGGAATTACTTGAGGAAAAGACCCAGACATCAGGTCATCTCTGTCTGCTTTGTTTCACTGGGGTAATTAAAATTTCCTCTAAAAATCAGTGGGAAGCAAACAGCAAGGACAGAGCGGGGTGAAAAAGAGGGGAGAAAAAACTGGAGGTTTAGTAATAGAACTAATGAAGATAAACTTATAAGAAATCAGTGAGATTTCTTATAAGAAAGCAGTGCCATGGTTTTGTTTCAAGAAAAAACCCCTATCACTCTCATAACACCAAGCATCCAGAACATGCATCTATATCCTTGGAATACACAAAGGCAAACCAGAGCACCAAAAGTCACTGTGCAATGCAAAGGAAGCTAGGACAAGCAAGGTTATTCAAAATTCTTTGGAATTCCCCAAGTGGGATAGGCTTCACTACTACATTAATATGTTGTGGAGAAGAGTATTTCTCACTATAAGAACAACATACATTTCTATTTGGGCAATTCCCCTACAATTCCAATTTGATTTGCCATTGTTAAATAAAAGATACAAACACAGACACTTCCACTAATGTTCATGGAATAATATAAAACATCTAGCTATGACATATGTACTGCTCTCCCCCTACACATTTTATCCCTAAGGTACTCCTTGCATTTCCATGACAACTGGCTATCGTATATGCTGATCAAAGAATATTTTATACAGTAGCAGTTAATGGGATAGTGCAAGGGGAGCTTATCACCACGGTCTTTCCTTGACCTAGCTTCGTTTCAGTGTAAGGCAAGCCCAATTCAGGTTAAACCCAGCAATCTGCACAAAACCAAAAATCATATATTTTTATTAGAGACAAAAAACACTTTAAAAATGGCAACAGTCTTTGTGGCTCACAGTTGTGCTCTTACTCAGAATAATTTTCAACATTTTTTTCCTCTTAGGATAATGAAGACAGTGGCCATACCCTGCTTTTTGCCATTTTCTGAAACCAAAGCAGTCTTTTATGTCCAATTACAATTTTACTGTAGATATAAGAATTTCAGAAATTGCAAGGTGAAAACAAGCATCCTAAAACACTACTACAATAGTTCAGCCACTAATTATAACCACTAACCACTAATTGCACACTAATTGTAATCCATTTTTTAACAGCAAAAACCACATTCAATAAAATGAAAAGTTCCAGGGTTTTTATTCCCTATTTGAAGGGATTACAGAAGCTAATTGGAGTTATTAAAAGTTTAATCATAATAGAAGTTACAAAATATCAATTTCTAGAGTGCAAGGACAAAAGTTTTATTTCAAAACTGATTTCTGCACCAATTCTAATAATTTTATACAACTTCCAGAGTACTGAAATCTTTTTTAAAAATATCCTTTGTTATTGTAATTTCTTACTAGTTCATATTTTTACTTTTCTATGGACAATGTTAGATCAATATGTTACATTCCTGGTTTTAGTCAAAATATCTATTTCTTTTTCATGTTCACAAACACAATTCAATAAAGGAATTCTTGATATCGAAACAGAGTATGTGTTCAGTGCACAAAATGTGATTAAAGTTGATTACTTCTAGAATTCATATTCAATATTTTTTAAAAGTTTACAAAATTCTCCAAGAAAAATTACCAACAACTTCATCAGGATTCCTAAATAACTTACCTCCCAAATGTTACCATCATGTCCACTCCAATACAGATGTGCCTGCCTCAAATTAGCTATCCTGTCTTTTGCACTTCAACACTTGCATACTGTGAAGTATGATTTGCTGTGCACTGCTTTCTGAGAGAGTGCACAAGATGCAGATTTTCTGAGGCTTTGGAGGCTTGGATTCAGCTAAAACCACAAAATACATTTATATACTATTCACAACCATTGTATTGGTGGGTGGGGGGTAGAATCAGATCTAGTGCTGAAAACTACCTGTGGCTCAGTCTCTAGAGGGCCACCAACCAGAGCCCATCAATAATGCCCTTGTTGCTGCCTGGCACACACTGTTGAATTGCAGTGCAACAGTGGATGTAGCCTGGAAAGAAACCAGGTATAAGTCAAAACAAGAAACAGGAATCATCCCTGGCTGTGAGCCAAACCACAAAGCTCTCTAAATAAATAAATTAAAATTGAATCCATCCAAGGCAGTCTTTTCTTCGTTGCAGAGATATCATTTGCTGAGCCCATCTACCTGGCAGCTGGACCACCCCTAACTAAATGAAACATTGCTTATAGGGATTTGTGGACGCTCTGAGCCTCAATCTCCTTCTGACTGGAGTATCTGCTATCTCCTCTTCTTATACAAAAACAACTAGAGATCTATACAATCTGTAAACTACAAGAGTGACAAAGAACCCAGGAAGTTTCAGACACACCTGATGTATCAGTAGACTCTAATAATTAGTCACTCATCTGCCCTGATTGCCTTGAACTGCATAGTTCAAGTTTTGGGATGAAAGGAAGAACCTAAAAGGCCTGCAAACACAACATTACAGTCTAGAGGACAGCTGCAATGGAGGGGGAAAAAAAAAAAAGAAAACCATACCAAGGTTAAGAACGCACGTCCTTTGATGGCTGGCGAATTCTGAGTTTGTTGAGTCAGCCTTTCTAAAAGTAGCACTCCTGATACAAAGACTGCAGCTCCACCATATCACATCACACTCTGCCTTTAACAATTCATGAGAAGAACACTCCTGATGCAGCCCATTCACTGCTATCAATCACTCCACTTCAGCCATCGAGGGAAATGAGAGAGTTAACCACATACCAGGCTGGGAATACCTCCACATTTGCCCACTGCACCAGCAGGAACAGCAGTTTCACCTTCTCTTCTGTGCTCACCTACTCTAACTCACATCAAGGAGAGTATTCTAAAAAGGTTACCTTTCCCTGTTACACACAATAGCTATGTATATCTTGTTTAGATACAGGAACTACTTAAAATAGCAGAGAAATGCCTCAAAAATTAAAAGACTGAATAGTCAATCTAATTACCTTGATTTCTAAAACATTATACACTTCTCAAAAGAAAATAATGCAGAAGGAGAATGTCTGCATGTATTTTCTTTTACAAAGAGTGTGAGAAGTCCTAAGAAGATGAAAGATGGCACTTGGAAACCTAAGTCAAGACCCAGCAAAAACAACAACTATGGCCAAACACAGCACAGGTATCTCCCCTTCATTTGCAATAAATATATATATGTAAAAACATATATATACATGTGCATATACACACAAGACCACCATTCCATATCTATATATATATATCTGTTTTACTGCAGATTTTATGAACAGATAATTGAGTATAAAAACCCACATTTTACCCCCTACCACACTGTCACCAAGCAAATCATCAGAATGAAATTACAAGATCTTCAAGATTATTGCAAATGACATGGTTCCAACTGCAGCCAACCTTGCAGCCTCACCAGCACTTTCTTTTTCACAGATATCCTTGCTGCCATTACAAGGATTTATACCATCATTGCTTTTTCAAGTATTTTTTGCTCATTGTTTTTGTTAAAATACATTTTTTACCTTGCATTATGACTATAGGCTCTTTGGAGATAAAGAACATGCTGTTCTACTGTATGTCTAATGAAATATTGATGCTTTATTAGTGCAAGAAGCATGCACTTGAAAATATTGGAAATAAAAGTATTATCAGCTGACTGCCACGTATTTTCAATACAAAAATATTTAATGGTTTGAAATATACTAGCCCTTCTGGTAAGGCAAAAAAGCTTTCTAGAATTCCAAAGAGTACATGCAAAACACATTATGTCACACAGTTTCTGCATAAGAATTTACTTTTTAAACTTTTCAGAAGCACAACAACTTTTCCCCCCTTCAAGTCCCTTGCAATATTTTACAGAATATTTTCTTTTACTAACAAGATTTTATTTAGGAACATCCATTTTTGCTGTCTCCATAAGGACTTCTCCCTTGCTGCCTCCTCCATACATGCAAGCACAGCACCCTGACCATCAAGACTGAAGCAAATATTAGTCACTTGAATTCCACTCCTTCTTCATCCTTTCTCTTTACTTACTTAGGAACATTGCTTGTGGGCAGCACAAGATGACATCTCTATCACTTTGAAATTTTGTATGAAGTCAAGGAAGGTTCCCCCAAATTAACTGTAAATAAGGTAGGCAAATCAACAAGTCAGAAATCTATATAACTATTTCCATGCACCATGTGTTTGTAGCACAGCATCTCAGCAGGTCTCTTCGACCCCTGAGATCATGACTTTTGTTTTGATTTTCTTTATTAATATAATATGATTTCTCACAGTGCATGTTCTGTTTCTTTTGGACCAGTCTAGCAGCATACCAATCCAAGTATTGATCCAGACTGCCTCTAATATCATCAACTGCAGTCACAAACGTGAGTAGAGACTTGATATTCAGTCTTCTTACTATGCATAGACCACATTTAGAAAACTGGAGTCTTTTAAACAACAACAACAAAAAATATTTGCAGTCCATTAACCACCACATGTATGTGTCTTACATGGAAGGGCTTTATGCTCTCTACAGGGCAGAGAAAGGATTTTAAGAGTTTGCTCACTCTGCAGTGGAACAAAAGAGCTGCTCTGACTCCTACTAGAACTTCTTTGTTGTGTCTGTTGCCCTTTCTGCTTGAGACCCAGCCAATGATTAAGACATGTAATTAGAATTAAGTTCACGAACAGTTTCAATGACACTTCTGATTAGTTACATGTTTCAAGTTCGGCACGTGCTGAATACCCTCATGAATACCTTCACGTGTTTTCACAAACTCTGTGCTAATGGAGATATTTTCATGTCATTTTTCCCCCCTCCAAGTCCAACGTTTGTTGATTTGAGAAACATTCACCTTGTGGAGGTTTCAAATTGCTGCACCACAGCGAACCACCATAATTACACTGCATTGCTTCTTGGTCCTGCTTTGCAGCCAAAGGCAACGCAACAGGAAAGCTGAAACAAACCCTCTTCAGTAACTCTTATGTGTCCTTTCAAAAGATCTGCTCTGTTGCCAAAAAACAGTATTAAGTTTATGTGGTGGTGTGGCATTCCACCCTGAAAAGCATTTACCTGCAACAGAGCTGCGGGATTGCCAAGGGGACACTGTGCTGCCTCATGCTCTAAAACAAACCAAGTTCACCCGCTTCCATTCCTTCTGTCTCACGAATATTGCATGCATTATGCACTGTAATACGTTTTAAGACAAGATTTTTCAAGGATTACTACATGAAGTTGATGTTGGCTTAAGAGCTCAGGAGTATTAAATTCTTCTCTTCCTTTTCTAGTTTAAAAATGAAATCATGAAAGCGCCCAAAGTATGAAGAAAAAAAAAAAAAGGCACTTCATTAAAAAGATTCCCCTTAAAACTATTTTCAACATATCATAGCTAAGCCAGAGACATTTTGTCTAAAATACGTAAAATCTTTCCCCTTTATAGAAAGATTGATAGAGAAACGGTATCTGCCTTATATATAGGAAATACTGAGCTTTTCAGCTTGAGTGTCTTTGAGATAATTTTGCCCATAGGTTGTTTGAATTTGAGAAAAAGGTATCTTTTACAAAGCCTATTCCCTTCCCTCAGATTCTGGTCTTCCAGTCTCCAGAAGGAACTTCTAGATCTAGCCCCTCACTTTTTTCCTTCTAATTTTCTTTCATTGTAATCTTAATCTTCTTTCTGTTTTTATAATCTTGCTATTTGTACTCACTATTCTTTCCTCCCCCATATGCTGGTTTAAATATTCCAGTCCCACTGAGATTTTTATTCCAACCTCCTCCCTCATCTTTTTTCATTTCTTAGGGGTTTTTTTTATCCTGGTGCCTTTTTTTTCCTTCTTAAAATAATATTCAGGGAATTGAGAAACCAAAATGGTTCACATTAGCACTGAGGCATCTCTAAATGGCAAATAAACAAGCCCTTTGAATAGTGACATTCACTCCAACAACATACTCTACAAACACTATAACAAACAGCAAGATAAATGTGCATGCTCCTCGTGCTGCCGTGGCATGATGGACCAACCTTCTTCCTCACCACAAGTCAGAGAAAAACCAGAAGAGCTAAAATGTCCAAAATTTCCAATCTGTTAAGCCCATGGGAAGAAAAACTAATTGAAACCCTTGAAACTCATTTGGAGGAGGCAAAGAAGAGAAATCAAAACCTTTTCTTTGGGCCAAGTTGACTAAGACTTGTCATTAGAAGATTACCTAAAGGCCAAGATTGCTCCAGGCAGTGTACAAGCACAGCTGCAGTCAGCTCCTGAGCTTGGTACCTCAAAGCAAAATAAACATAATGATGAGACACAAACATGAATTCCTTGATGCTTCTTTAGTGAAGGGAAAAATACAGGACACAAAATCTGGCTATCCTTCCCCCATCTGGCTGTCCTTTCCCTATAGCCATAGGACAGAAGCAAAGCAAGACATTTTATGGGTCTAATTATCCTCTAGATTGTCCTTGCTTCCACAGCAGGTGGTTCTGACAGTCCTGAGTAAAATATCTCAGCTGGGGTCTAGAGTTTGTCTTTTTTCTTTCAAAGCAGAGATCTGCTTGTGCAGCTCACCCTCTAAGTGGGCACTGTGAAATACTCAACCTGAGAGAGACCTGCCTAGAACTGACAAAAGCTAAACAATTCCCTCCCTGATGCTCCTCTATCCCTTCCTACTCTTAATCATGGCCATTCTAATGCCATTTAAGCAACACATCAGGCTGTATGGTCTGGCTTCAGTGTTCCAATCTCAGCATTTTGCAAAACATCCCCTCCTCAACACACAGTAATTGGTTCACAGCCACAAATTGTATGTACATATGCAGCCTGTAAACAAGGTGGAAGTGGCGCTGACTGGTTTCTAGCCAGGAGGATGTACATATCAACAAAGCTTAACAAAAAAAATAACCCCAAAAATAAACAACAATACCAGCTTATTCACTAAGCATGATACTCTTATCTTAGGGAAAGTCATTGTGTTCAGGTTTCCACACGTTCATTGCACAGAAATTCTCGAATTAGAACAAAGAGTGATGATACTGGAATAACTGCACCAGGATTTCAATGCCAGTAACCCAATTATGTGTCCTAAAAATGAACAGTGATTCTTGTTCAAAAAAGCTATCCACAAAACACATAATGGGAATTGATGGAATTTAAAATATTTGAGGAATCCTAACCATTTTTTACTGTTCTGCCTACCAGGTTTCTGTATTTATATCAGAATTGCCGATGGCTCCTGCTCCTACAGTTGGAAAGTTTGTTGGTCCTTTCCTTGGCTACAGGGGAAAAGAAATGCCTCTCTGCAGAGTACCAGAGCTGGAAATTACATATGTACAGTGTGAAGGGTCAGTGCACCTCCATCTTGACTCCATCACTTTCCTACAATTCCAAACTTTGCTCCCATCAGCAGAAGCCACTAAAAAATAGCAGAGTTGGAGTAGTGGCTGAACAAAATATTAAAATATTTTAACCCACAACCAGTGACATTTCCTAGGACTTCACCAGGGCTATAAATAAAAATATCTAATGCAAGACTCTCAGAAAGTCTTAAATGCATATAAATTTAAAATAACAACATAAAATGAACATTAGACTGGCAATGACCTTGCTTGCCTTTAAAAGCAGGTCCTTGGTCTGCCTTAAACAAAGAAATGTCACTTGTAAAAGCAGCATACTCAGTCTGACTATAAAATTTTTGTGCTTCAATGCTTCAACACACCTCTGCCTTTGTTATAAGCACACAGAGGTCACACATGGGCCTGCCTCCCATTTTGGAAGCAGGTCTGGAATGGGAGAGGTTGCTGCAGGCAGACCACTGTTGACAAGTTCACTGTTAGAATTGGCAGTGAAATGACAGAAATCCCTTAAAAAAATTATACCCTTCTAGTTCTAAAGAAGGCATAAAACCAAGAAATTATGGAAAATGAGGCAGTATTATACTGATGTACTTTCCATTCCTCGCTTCTCCACATTTGCAGAGGAGCAAGAAAGGCCACTAATGTCTCAAATGTAAAACTGATGTCCAATTTTAAGAGACATGTGACTGAGCTGGCATGAGAATAGGATGGTGCTAATCTGTGGTGATTTGAATAAACACAACTCAACCTCCACATGTTATTAAAACATCCTGGCTCTGCTTGCTCTCTCTCGACTTTCTTTAATTTGTGTGGTCACCTCAATAGCTTTAAAATCATGAGCTCAACTGCAAGGTTTACTTTCATTTCTAAGATCCAAAATTAATACCATCGCTTACAGCTCTTGGAATATTTATTGCTTAGAACTTGAGCCACATGTGCAGCCCAGTATTTTTCCAACAGAACAATGCCATATCTGCTCAGTGTGCGTGTGAGGACAGCATTACACCCTAAGTTAACTAAGCCAACAAAACCCACCATGTGGACACAGCTATGCCAACAGCAGCTTTGCCCAGCCTGCATCAATCAGGGAGGGAGCATAATTACATTGTCAGAAAAGCCTGAAACATATGTTATTTAGAGTAGATAACACTTGACTTAAATAGCCAATTTCAACACTGTTAACCTTTAAAGGAAATAACAATTTCAGTGCTCTAAGTACTTAAGAAAGGAGAAAGGAAAAAGCACATCTTGGGATTTTGCCAAAGCACTTTTTTTTTTTTTTTTTGACAGTAAGAATTAGGGATATGCTGTCCATCTCTCAGTACAAAGTACCTTAAACATCCAGTTAGAGAAGTCAACTTAGACACATGGGACTCCCAAAGGAGTACCTAAATAAGGAGACAAGTAAATTACTTTCTCACTATTTTTATTTTTAATTTCAGATCCCAGATTACATGCAGGGATATCCTGGACAGTACCTTGTATATGTGAGGCACTCTAGTAACTGGCAACTTTAGTAACGGAAGCAACAACAATTTCTATTTTCAGTACTACCAAAAATACAAAGGCTTAAAATAACACACATTCAGCTGAAAACAAAGGAAGTGTTAATACCTGGCTCTCTCATAAAACATTTAGAGTACAGTAAAGTCTTCTTTTTTACACTGGGAACTCTGAGGTAAAATGAAAACATAAAACAATTAATTCAGACCCTGGTCAAAGTACTTGATGGAAGAGCCAGAAATGGAACCCAGGCTTTCTCTTTTCTCATTTTGTATCACTTTTGCTCAGAAAAAAAGCAAATGCAAAATTCACAATGCAAATCTACTGGTGTACTATGCACACAGAAGCACTACCACTGCCATGAAACATGCATTCTGAAATGTCAGTTCAGCTATGAACACGAATGATTACCAAGGATAAATAACCAAAAGCATACTGTGTATAGAGAATATTCTTTAGAATTAAACTGTTAGTTTAATGGCATGTCTAATTCCATGCTTAACCCCAATAAGGCTAGCAGATTGTTTCAGACAATGCTCAGAAAGGTGAAAATATAGCAAAACGTACCTTCTCGTGATTTTCTATCAGGATTTCAACGACAATATTCTGAAACTTCAGATCCATGATGGCTGCTACAGTTTCCTCCTGTGGCCTCATTAAGGTTGGTCCAAATACTACCCCTAGGTTTGCCACAGTCATTAGATTCTTCTTGGCATGTTTTGAAACACTTTTTGAAAAGAATTGAAGGAAAAAACAGGAAATGGGTTATGAAAAATTTCCATTACTGCTGGAAACAGCAGTCTATGAATGAAAACATTGCATTTCCTTAATCTATGTTTTAGAAGTTTGTTTTGTGCAAAGTTTCTTCAAATAAAGTCTTACTAAATTCTGGAAAACTGAAAAGCCATTCTTCCAGTGGCAACTTAAAAACAAAACCAGTCTCTTACTGAACTTAAATATATAAAATACGCTTAGCCTTGGACCAGGGCAAGTGTGAAACCAACTTAAATTTGCTAACAGATCTCCACTATTCCCTCTGCCAGAATTTGCAAAAAGAAAGTATAATGTTCCCTTTCTCACTTCAATCAAACCCTCAGCTGCTGGCAGGACTGCTAAAGTAAATACTTGTATGGCTTCATTAACGTCTTAGATTTCTGCCTTTCCCGCCAAAATATGCACAGCGTGAGTCAAATGTCTCGTCTGCCTTTGCACGTTTGGTTCTTGGGGCTGAGGATGACAGCATCAAAATGGGCTTCAGCTCCAGCCACACTTCACTAAAGCCCTTTGTAGCTAAAGAAAGGTAAAGACAAGAATTCTGACAAGGTAGGAAAGCAGGTCATAGCACTCACTTCGCTAAATGTTTCACCAGAATTTCCAGCATCTCTTTGTTCTTTTCTGGGAGTTTGTGGACTAAGAAGTGAACAGCATTGACTCGAGATTCCGGACTCCCACTTTCTATGGGATACAGAAATAAATATCTCAAAAAAATTAAAATAAAATAAGATCCACAGCAACATAAACCTTCTCCCACCCCTGCATGGAAACATACTGCACACACTTCACTTCACCACTTATGTGTCTCCAAACATAGCAACACTGAACATATGTGCTTGTTTTCACAAGTAATATTGTTCTCGAATTATCATCTTATTTACTTATTTTGAGAACTTGTCTTTCAGTCCACCTGCAAAAGGATGCCTTTGTTCATCTATTTTTAAAGTCTGCCAGATGCAGTTATTGTTTTGCTGCATTGCATCCGTGTGCTTAGAAATACACTGCAAGGTGAGCAGCGATGTTACTGGGTGCCAGAGAAAAACTGTACGGCTTTCCACTTTAGCATCATTAACTGATTGTCCTCATGATTAGAACTCAGTTTTGTTGGTACTGTGCACCTAATGACACTGCATTTAGGCAACCTTGCATTGGAAACTGCAAGCAAATCCAAGTGCTTAGAAAACCTAATGACCTCTGAAGACACAGAAGAATAAACATGCAAAAAAACCTACAGAGAATACTATGACAAAGGTTCTGAATAACAATGGCATCTCTAGTACAGTACAGAAATATAGATAAGCAAATAGCTTTTATGTTTGTCTGTTGCATGTCAAATTGAATAATTTTGGCCCCTACAGGTTTCATTGTACACAGATGAAAACAAGAACCTGTAAAAGATGAAAATAAACCATCTTCCTACTTCAAGTTGCATTAAATCACAAAATTACATCTCTGTAGTGGTTATAATGAGAGGAATGGAAGCATTTCTATTGCCTATAATAATACTTACTAGAAGTGCAGGATGAGAAAAATTTATACATTTTTCTGAATGCAAAAAATTTTGACATGAGGACCACTGATCAGATCCCATTTTTCTCTAAGGCAACTGTGTTTGCTAAGTGTATTGTCTATAAAATACCACAATTTCTTCGGATTCATCTGTGCATAATGCTTCAGATTTTTTTTCTTTGCATATTGCTGTAGATTTTAGGGCTGTATTTTATTCTTTTGCAATGAATACCCCTGCACAGATTGCAAGAAAAAAGGCTACCAAAAAGCAAAATGTTTAATTTCTAGTGAGCTACTCAAAATTCTCATGGAAAAAATGGGTCTTCTATAAAGTGAGACTATTTTGTGTATATGTGAGATCACAAATTCTAATTAAAGAATGGCTAAACAATTTAATTACAAGATACAGTCAAAGTTAATATAATTTCAATCTATACTGATATGCATAAAAGAGAACAGGATTGAAGGAAAACCTTTTAATTTTGGCTCCTCCTCCAATGGTTTCAGGGAAAAGGATACTCCGTGCTATTTCCAGTGTTGGTTTTTTATAGCCAACATAGGAAACAACACTGACTACCTATTTTTGAGCATACTGTAACTCAGATCTGCAATGTTGACCGAATTTCCCTCCCCAGAAGCAACTCCTTACTAAGCTGTTTACTACTCATGAACACTGTACTGTCTCAAACATGTAACTTAAACTGAATTCCTTTACTGAAAGAGACTATAATATAAAGAAAAATAAAGTGAGGAAACTGCTGGCAAAACTTCAGAAGTAGAGAAATTATTTTAACACTTTCCAATACAAACATGAAGACTCACCACATAGGTAAGGATGTCAACTTTTGTTTAAGCACTTGCCTGCTAGCATGTGCTTTGGCAATGAATTTCCTGAGCTAATTCTCATTTTGAATTAAGGACCAGAAGAAAACACATTCTGCAGTCCTGGAAAGTCATTACAGCAATCTGAAGATGATAAAGCAATTGTCTCAAAGTTTATTTTAATTTTGCTTTCCACAGTTTGCCAGACGTGCTACAGGCTGGAAAGAAAATCAGCTAAATATCTGTTTGATACTTTGCCAAAAATTTTCTTACACAGTTTCCCTCTATCCTCTTCCAAAAAATTCCGTGTACACTAGATACCATACAACTGAGCTACAAATGCTATTGTGTCTTCTCCAAGTCTGTATTTGAACTGCCACAGTGTAATCTGGCCTGCTCTTTCCTTTCTTCTAACGCGTGAGGAACATTGAAGCCAGCCTACACACAGAGCTAGCAAGGCACTGAAAACAAGGGTCAGGCAGCTGTGCTTTGAGGACTCCAATGAGCTCAAACGAATGCACTTGCTTTTGCTAAGCTTCATACTCTTTATAAATGTAAGGCAAAAAAAAATCACAGATTAAGTAGATGCTTATCATTATGCAATTAAGATAATAAGAATAAATGTTTACACTGGCTATCCGAAAGTTTTTCCATAAAAGTAAAAACTGTGCTAAGCAGTCATATTATATGTGACACACACTGGAACTAAATACTGATTCAAACATATTCTTAAATCATTTATTATTTCTTGTTCCTGTATTTTTACTGGGATGAAGCATTTTTCAGGAATTGCATTTGCAGAGTGCTCCTGAGGTCACAACAGCACAAGAAAAGATTTCTATTTAAACTACAGTCATGTATTTACTGGCAGGAACGATGAATTCTCCATGCAACTCATATGTCATCAGTGGCTCTGGAAGGCTTCTGCAAAACAAGGATGATATAATAAATTTAACTGTATTTTCTTCTAGCTGCATTTACTCTAATCAGGAAGCTTTTTTAACATTCAGTAGCATAACTCTCCTACTGGAAGCAACCATTGTTACAAAGGAACTTGAATTCAGTGATTTCTAGAACAAAAGGAAAAATTGGTATTATCAGGAAAATAAGCCTAAATGCATCCATTCACCTTCCATGAGCTGAAATGATGCCTCTATCATCAGATACCTTTCCAGTTTCAAATCAAGATTGTACACAAATATTATTCAATTCATTCTTTATTGTCATTCTTAGCATTTGAAAAGTGCTAAGTTAATGCCTTACTGGAGAGACACCAAGGTCTTAACAACAACCACCACCATCAGAGTTAAAACCATTAATTATATTGACTTTACTGATGCTCATGAAATATTGCATATCTGAGTAAACACTCAGAAGGGAAATACTGTAGGGAAGAAATACTTTATTGTGTACACTTATAATTTTTTTTAATACTTTTCTATACTATGTAAGAGTTGTATCCTTAAGATACTTCTGCAGCACTCATTGAGAGTGGTTGTAATAATATTTTACTTATTAAAAATAGCAGATTAAAAGTACAGTGTGTTACACTAGAGATGCACAAAAGTGTGACATTTTATGTTCTTAGGCAATTTAGTAAAATAGCTTTATTACGAATTGGCAAAGCCATTTGAATAGCAAACATATTTTAAATTCTAATTTAAAAATTTTGACACTCTAATTTAAATAGTAATCAAAATTTTTCTAATTTAAAAATTTTGATTACTATTCTGCACAGAACATCAGAGCACGGGTCAGAAGAAAAAGAGGAAAATATTAAAAATTTTACAGCCTTCTCCCTTTTCATTTCACCACACAAACACAAAAAGGAAACAAATTTTAACAATCTTAGCCAACTTTCAGCAATGATTCTCAGCAAGTTCAGTAACACTTCAGGTTTCTGAACCATCAGTGAAATGCTTCTGTGTCTAACACCAAAGTGTTTGAGGGCTAGTCTCATATGAACACGAGTATTAGTGCTGATGAAGAATTTTGCTTTCCCCAAAACAAATAAATATGGTATTTGTACAAAATGAGCTCCTATTCCAAAACACAGCAAAACTAACTAGTGCAGCCTAACATACAGCATAGGAGAACTAAATTAAGAATTTATAATCTAAAAAACCAAATTAACAAGAGACAGCCTTACCGCAGATACTGCTTCATAGCACTAGTAATTGTCTTCACTTCCCAATCTACAGAGTTTTCCAGGTCAACTTCATTGCAGGTTTTTGAATCTAGAAAATAACCAGAATGACAAAAGGGACATGAAAAAAAAGGAATTCTAAATCAGTATGAGTTACATGAACAGCAACACACTGACTTTCAACACTACGTGTTTGCTCACATGAGCACAGAAGCAACGTCCTTTTTATTATTATTCAGTGATATGAAGAAGACCAAATATCCAAATCTGTTTGTAAATTCCATGTTCATATTTTTTTTATTTAAACTATTTACTGATTTTTTTTTAATGAGGGATTAAAAACCACCCTCATGTAAAAAGATCTCTATAGCAATTGAAATTTTCACACCTCTAATTAAACAGAGAGATGTTCACAAACACAGAAAGATGTACAAAAACAGTTTAGGGAAAAAAGAAGAATAATTTTCTTTTACACTTTTCTTTCTTATTTAAAGTGATAAATTGTTTCCATAGTTTTTCTTGTAAACTGTTGATGAGAACAGGTAAAGTGCAGCATGACCCTCTGCATTGTGTGAGAATGTTTTAAGAGGTGCTTCCAAAGTAGCAAAAGGTGTCTTTGCTGAATGTTTGCCTTACTTGATCAGTTTTAGCCACTGGACAAGAAATACTTGTTTGTTTGACCATTTCTCAGGACCACAGAACTCCCACCTTCTCCCAGGTTAGTTGGGGGAGCCTTGGAACAAGACAGACCAAACCAAAAGGTTTGTCTGATTGACCCATCAGTTTGAAGACTTTAACAGATCGAAAACAACACAGCACACTGGAATATTTTGCAATCAAAAAAACCCCTTTTGGCCTCAAAACAGGAAGCCATAGCTAGCTGACACAAGAGGAGAGCACATATATATGGCCAGCTTAGCCCTGTGTGTTTGCTGGTTTCCTGTTATTATTTACTGCTACGTTTCTGTCAGTCACTGCAGTGGCTGATGCCGATTACGTGTGGACCTGTTCATACAATTCAGAATTCATTTGTTACTTGGCTTGTCAGACAAATGACAGACACATTTAAAAAATCAAATTAGGATCCCTGATTAAAGGTGCAGTCCTTTTACCGGGACGAAATAATTTTGTTCTAAAAGCTGTGCCAAGCAATTATTTCTGTAACTGAATATTCTCCCTCATTATATCAATTATTTAAATCTCATTTTAAAATACAGGTCAGATAACATTTTCTAGCAAACTGTTACTAGCCAACCACCACCCAAAATATTCAGGATTGTCTCAAATATAAGGTTCTTTTTTTTTTTTCATGTTAGCATACTACTTGTTTCCATGTTCAAATTCTCTTTTTCAAGAAGAAAATTTGTCTCCTGAATTAATTAAATAAAAAACTGCCATCACATCAGAAGCTACAAAATCTATGGGGGTTTTGTTACTAAATCACTATGTAATATCCAGTTTTAAAATAGCTGCTTCATAATCATCAACCTCTTTTACATTCAAAGTATGCACTCTGTTCATTGAAATTTGTTGATGAATTTTGGGAGGAAAACAACAGGCATCTGAATTCCAAAGCGAGCCTCTTAAAATAAAAAATAGAAAGTATTGTTGAAACATTTCATTATCTCTTGGAGGAAAAAAAAAAAAAAAAAAAAAGAAACAGCCCTGCTACAAACCCCTGGTTTGATTGTAGAAGCCATTAAGATTTAAGGACATTTTCTTCATTTTTGGTTTGGCATTTGCTTTACATTGCTCTGTGCCCTTCCACCCAATAAATTTCACTATTCCTGCTCCATTCTCCTCCTCTACTTCAAACATCCATTTTAAGTAAGAACTGGAACTTGAACCAGATTTCAAGAAATTATTAATCTAGCTTTTTTCATGCTACTCGTTCATGTAACAGCCACGGTGCACTCAAGGGCAACTTTATGCCTGTAAAACTAACTGTGCATGTTTAAGGAACAGCTTTTGACAGATCAGCTCTAAATTTTATGCAAATCTTTCTGACAATAAGGGAGCCAGAGCTTATAAAAACTGTCCAGTTCACTGAGTTGGTTAGGAGGAGACTCTCTTTGCTTTCATATGCAATATGCCCACTGTAGATGTGCATGTATACTGTCATCTACTGTACAGAAATTAACAAGGAATTCCATGCCATTGTTTCGAAACCTGCTAGTTCTGGGAAGGCAGAAGCACCCGAAAGCTTCCTGCTACATGTGATATCTGGTATTTTTCACACCAGACAGCATCAGAAATAAACTTGAACTCATCAGCAGAAACTGCAAGTGCTCAGCAGCCCCTTCCCACAGGCAATGGTCCATGTGAAAGCTGATCCATGCAGTGGCTTGTACAAAATCTGTGGAACAGCGTGTAGGGAATGAGGCACCTCAGATCTATAACGCCATCGATGGAACAGGAACTGGGCCCTGATGCACTTCCAGAACTGAGACTCCTGACAACTCACACTGCAGTGCTTGGAACACATTTCCATAATATTGGAGGTTCTAGCTTTCTATCCCTGTTTACAGTGAAGTATTTCGTTAATTTAACATTTTCCCTTAAAAGGTAGAAAAGTGTTTTCCTCACCAGATGCCTCCCTTTAAATTTAAACAAGATCATTGCTGCAAAATAGCACAGTACCAGTTACAGGTATCTTCATGGACTAAGTTAATTGTAATTTTTTTTTCTAAATAGAATTATGTGTTTGATTGCTAAGCTTTATTTTGCAGAGACTTAGCTCCACTAGATTTTTGCATTACAGCTGAAAATCTATGCATTCATAGTACTAGAAAAGCATATGTTGTTCTTCTCATACTCTTTTAACTCTCAGTCTACTTTCCAAAATTCTACAGAAAATAATCTGAAAAAGAGACAAAAAAAAAAAATTACATTCCTGGTTACGATTTGGAAGACTCTTTTCACACAAGGCCTTTCCAACTGTGAACTTCATGGTCAGTGATAGGTAGCTTAAAATACTTTGAAATCTTATCAAACATTTCAAAATACAGAAAGTTAATATGAGTTTTTTATGATTCTGAAAAATCTTTCATATAAAAGGGTATCTAAGAGTATGTCCAGAGACAAAGGATTAAAGATTAATCAGTCATTTTAAATTCTCTGTACCACTGTATATCAAAAAGGAACCCTCTTTGTTCTCCTCTGAGGACGGATAGATAAAGAGCAGAGATAGAATCACTTTCAACAAATCATCAGAAAAGAGCACCTGCCTGCACCCTAACTTTTTCCTGTTCAGTATTTTGCCTCATCTTGATACCACTGTATTCTTCCTTTGTCAAATAAATATATGAAACTTGGGAATGACAAAAAATGTTCCTGATTCTAAAAAGTAACTAAAAGCAGATGCTGGAATCCCCAGTAAACTCTTCCAGCTGCTACTGAGCCACTGGCAACCTGAGTCTATTTAATTTGGATACCAATAATGGCAGCAAGGAAAATCTGCCTGCCAGACCTGCACGCCCAAGCTAAGCCAGCAAGAACAAAACTGAAAAGCATCTTGTGATATCAAACACATTTAATCAAGGCTCTCTGAGTGACAGCACGTCATTCTTCCCATGGTCAATGGCTAAAGATGGTTATTGCTTACTGAGGCTAACCCCAACACAGATAAACAACTATGAAAATCTGTTATAAATCAGTCATTTTTATTAATCCCAGTTTGTATTTCCAAAAAGACCCTTTTTTCTGTAATACTTTAAAGGTTTACTAATGGAGTACTTCAGGGTGCTGTTAATATTGATTAAAGTAAGACATCATAAATTAATATTTAGCAAGGTCATTATGACAGATTGATATGACATGCAGGTCCTCAAGTCTCAAGATGTCTTATCATTTCTGAGGAGACAGGCTGTTTGAAAAAATAAAGGAAGGAAAAGAAAAAGTCTTACAGGTGGCACTGAACTGACAGCAGCATATAATATAAAAGCGCTTTGTCATTCACATAATGTCTGGGGTAATGAAATGAATTCACTTTCTGGCTTCCTTCAGTTTGCAGTGCCAAAGAACACTGTGTTATCAGCACAGATGGAGCATGCATGGTTCTGGAGAAGAGCCTGGTGCAAACTGCAAACAAGCTTCTTTGCATACCAATGAATCCCTGAGAATCAGACCTTTGCTGTCAAGTGACAGGTTTGGAAGCTCCATAAAAATGAACTAATCCCAGTGGTCTTGTCTGACTGCATGTACTGTCAGCGCTCAGGACAAGAAATGGGGGGACATGGCACATTCTGCAGTCATGGCTACTACTTTGGTGAGAGATGAGGGACTTCATCAGGTGCCATATTCATATTTCTCTCTTTTTCCCAACCCCCAGGGACAGCAGAGTGGCAAGAGAACTCCAGTCACTGGAATTAAAGATGCATCACAATTTCCAGAAAGAAAAAGGAGAAAAAAATTTCTGCAAATAATTTTAGCTAACTGGGTATAAAAGAGCCTAAGATGTTTAAGTTTACAAAACCAAATCCTTTCTCCATCTGTCTCCTGCTTCGACACACAGTTATTATTAATACAGATATCATATCCCTCCTCTTTAACCAAATAACTCTTTAACAGTAGGTTTAAACTAACTCTTATTTTGCACAGTGATTAACTACAGATACATGGGTGTGTACACTGGTACATTCCAGACATGGGAGAAGGAAGATGGAAACTTCAAACAATGAAGCAACCAGCTTCAAACATACCAAATACTTTGGTATTTTGAATTTTCTGATCAGATCCTTCAACTTAGGCTGCTTTAATCCCACTTCCATCAACCCTGCACAAAGCACAATCTTTGCTCCTACATATGTCTCATAGCAGTTCTTAATTTGTTCATTCCAACTAATCCAGGTCTTTTTAAAGTAGGGAAACTTACAACTATGTGGTGATTATTTGCATGGACTAGAGCAAACTACTGGAAGGTGCTTTAAAAACTAAATATTGACAGTAAAACAACATGAAATAAAATATTGAAAAAATAGTTGTAAAATAGAGGCATACCCATCAACAAACTCAGAAGTCTCTGGACCTTTGAACTCACCCCCACAACTCTGTACAATCCTTGGTCATTTATACCTATTATGTAAAAAACAGAAAAAAAAAATCATGAGATCAACCACAGTCAAATTTAGCATTAAAATTTTTGCCTCAGGCAAGAAATTATCTTCAAAGACAGAGAGACTACATAGTATTAACAGTTCCAAGAACAACATTATAAATAAAGAATCCTTTTGTTACTCTGTTTTTAAGGTAAGTTCATGTTATATTTTGATAAAGATTTCATGTACCTCAATTCCACTTCCGAAACTGAGAGAAGAAGCAAACAGGGACAAAGCTTTACTTGAAAATAAATAAATAAATAAATAAATAAATAAATAAACTACTGACTAATTTCAAATCTTTTAAATTGCACTTTGGGTACATCAACAGCCACATTCTAATAATGTAGGAACTGAACACACAATGCTAAATTAAGATTTCTTCAATAACTTTAACATTTCTTCCCCCCGCCCCCCCCCCCCCAATGTGCAGTGACTTAAACACTTTGGATGAAGAAAAACCTAAGCCTATTCCCAGTCCTCAAAATCAGCACTTTTTCAAGTTTATAAATGCTTTCCATTTAAGATACAAGGCCTCATTCCAACCCACTGTGGTCCACATTGGAGTTACATCCAGAGGCACCACCAAAAGCTACTGAACAGTTTTTCTTGGGATGAAAATAGGAGCCATAACCAACACAGTATTTTCAGTCCCCTACTCCCATTCTATATGGACACTGGACCACTTTCCTGGCATTCTCTGTGCCCTTCCATCATCTCACATACATTCACTTCTCTATCCCTTTTCTCCTCCTGCTTTTGCTTTCCATTACATTACTCAGTTTTATCCCCAGGGAAGTAAAATTGTGAATATAAATTGGGGGAAAAAAAAAAAAAAAAAAAAGAGAGGGAGAGAAGAGGTAGGGAAGAAAAAGGGCAAAATAAGGTAGTCTATGTCTGCTGCATTGTTTCAGAGCCTAGACAGTGGGAGGTAAAATACTACAGTACGCAGATGTTTGAGAGGCCTCATAATAAGCAGCCATCTACAAACACAATCTACCTTCATAATCACACTGGCCTGGAAGAGTAGAAATGCCACAAAATCGCTGTGTTTCTACTCCAAGGAAATCTTTTCAAATAACAGATTATGTGGTATTCTTATTCAAAATATCCTTCAACAAAGGAAGAATTGTGGAGAATTCCCAGCTTCAATATCAAGCTGTTCCAACAGAGAGAAGGAAAATTAAAACCAGTCATATGAGAAAAAGTTTCTTCCCAAATAAATATTAGATGAAGTATGTAAAAATCATTAGCCTTTTAATGAATTACTGTCAGACAGAGCCATAATACACAGCAATAATTCTCAATATGGTAGAGGGAACTTGGCATTTTCTACCTCATCCTCCTGCCTAGCCTTGCTGCATCTTTTCTCTCTCCTCTGATGCCTTCCTCTTCCTCAGTCTGCAGCCTCCTTGCCATCCCAGATTCTTGAGCCTGCTGAAGTCCTCCCTGCCAGCACTGCTCCTTCCCCTGTCCCAGGGCTGCAGCTGCTCCTTCCCTTGCTTGCCCCACCTGGGTAAAACTGGCCCTTTTATCCTCCCAGGATGCAGGCACTGCTGGAATGGTGCTGAGCCTTGAGCTAGATGCCAGGTCCAGAGCCGGCTCAAATTAACAGAATAAGCCAGATCTCCTTTATTTTATCTGTGCTCATCCAAACACACAACTCAGGAGTATGCTTGCAGTTCAGCTGTGCACAAAAGAGTGAACTGAATAAAACCAAAACAGCTATGGGGCCACATCACTGTTTTTCTCAAAATTGGAAGTTACCATCACAACCAAGTAAGTTTTCCAATGATCCCTAGAACAAGTATGATAGCATGCTATGCACCACTTGGAGACACTAAAAAAAACCTCAACAGTATAGTCCTTGATACACTCCAAACAAGAATGCACTACAAATCTGTCCTGAGAGCAGCAAATAGTTTCGCTTCAAACTTCTCAGAGGTGTCCAGGAAAATTCTGGTACTAAACTAACACCAAGCTTTGCCAAAATGCATCATACTTTTTTTATACAATGTCTTCTACTACTTTCAGTACCACAGAACAAGCCTTCTGCATCATATGCATGATACAAAAATCTGAGGAAATACTGTCACACTCATCTTTTGCTCATCTCAGAAGCTCATTTGTGATTTCCTGTGTTTCTGACATTAAAACTGGGGGGAACCAACTGTGCTGACCCCAAACATACCTTTACAGGCTTTGAAATAATCAAGGTCAAACCACAAAACCTATTCCTCAGTATTAGAACAGACAGGATAATGCAGAAGTCTCTGGAAAATGGCAGTATTGAAACTATGACAATCCTCCAGCAATAATCATGAGCCTATGATAGAGATTATCAGATAATTGATCAGTTTCAAATTCATCAACCTGAAAAAAGCATAGCTAATTGCTTGCAGACATCAAGGAGTGCAAAGAGGCATTAATATTTCAACATACTTCGAGATGATACCTTTAACCGTACTTTCAAATGATGTTTTATTTAAAATATACAAACCTGGTTTGAAACAGTCCTACTTCTGATTTAATCTGCACATTTCAGATCTTCAGCACATCCAACACTGATAATGCTTGGCATTTACAGAACACAATTGACAGGATGACTCACTGCAAGGAACAGCTCCCCACTGCCTGAAATGCTGAAGGGTTCAGACGCTGTGTCTGCCGGCTCAACCACTATTGGCAACCTGGAACGGTAAAGCCCCGCAGCACAACTTCCTTCATATTTACATTATCTCAAGATGTTTGGCTGCCTGATACAGAATTTGGCACAGGGACACAGCTTGTGAGGCATGCTTAGAAATATAAGGTATTGAAAGCAAGACAGTAATTTATCCTATTGTAAGCAAGGTACAGAGTAGGCAAGTTTATTTTGCGACTGCATTGTACATGAGGCTGACACAGACTTGCAATATAGCTGCAAATACAAATTTTTATACCAAAATCCATGGCACAGAAACAGCCATACAAGTGACACTCTAAATTCAAGGTAATGACAGAGGGTTTTATGTCACTTGCAAAGGTTTTCTACTCCCTCTTCACCATGTACTTTCTGCCTGAGGAGCAGCCAGCCTGGTCATGCAGCTCAATGCTGCCATCTCTCTCTGCAGCTCAGATTGGCAGCTCCACCAGTACTAAGCTCAAGACAAATACTGCTCTGGCAAACTTTACCCATCACATCCCCTCAGAAGGTACAACCAGCTACTTGCACACCAAAACATGCACAGAGCCTTTACTAGTGGGGCATGCAGCTCTTTGATGTTTCTATAAACACCTAGCCCATTCTATCATTCTCAGCAGAGAATAATAAATGAAATACTCCAAAGAGAATCCCAAAACGCTCTCTCCAAGACAAAACACAGATGCACATCCAACCAGCACGGCACTCAGTATGTGAGAGATGAGATGCATATCCTGATGCCTCAGCATGTCCTACCAGAGAAGCATAGCCAATCTCTTGTAAGGCAATGCTGAATCAGAAGCTCACGTGCATTTTAACCAAGACACTGATTTTTGTGCTTCTATTCATTCAGAGCAAATAATTCCCTTCTTGGCTTTATAAAAGGGAACATAACTGAGAAAAAAAATGATCCAGCCATTGACAAGTTTATGTTCAATATCTCCGTTACGCTCTTCTCTCTCTGAATACCAGACTACTTCTGCTGTGACATGACAAGACTATTCTCAGTTTCCACCCACACTAGACTGTCCTCTCTTCCCACCCACGCCAACCTCACACCCATTATGATTAAAAGAGATAAAAACATGGCACACAAGCACAGTCTCTGAAGAAGCATCTGTCCTGTTTTCTCCTGCTGAATATAACTTGCTTTTGATGTGTTATCATTAAAGTAAAATAACCAAGTAAAGATGGTTTTCAAGGAAAAGTACAGGTAGAAAATTCTGCCACTTGAGAGATGGATTTTCTTCACCATACAACTATGTGACCAAACTCTTTTGAGACAAACAAGCCAATGCTCTCCTGGCCCTCCATTTGTTTAGCACAGCAGACATCAGCAGAAGGTCCTTTAGAGGTTTTTTGCTTTGTTTTGGAGTTGTTTACTTGTTTTGTTTTTTAAATGCAGTTGATGTTAAGTTCAGAATCAGTAAACAGAAAATCATCAACGACTGCTTGAAACGTAATGGAAAAAGCAAGTGCATTGAAACCAAACTAAGTAGATTGTTGAGTTCCTGGGAGGTAGCACCTTACCTAAATATATCCTTGGAACCCCAGGATGAGAAATATTAATTGAAAAGTGATTTATTTTCTTTCTTGAGTACTCTCTGAAACAAAATTAATAGACCCAAGTCTTTTTCATTGGTAATAACTACCATTCTACTGACTGCAAACCTTACAGATTCTGTGTACATAGGGCAGCAAAGGTGCCAAGTGTGCATAGACTTGGGGAACTTTAATTCTTCCCCAAGTATGTTTCAGGGCAGACCCCACTACAGGGAGAAATGCTGCTACCCCATGAAAGCTCATAATTTGTCTTGAACAAGAGAGTTACACAAATACTTTGCATAATCTTGCATGCCTCTAAATCAAGGCATAAAGGACAGAGTGAACTTAAACCTCCATTCAGTTTAACCTATCCACCCACAGCCCTGAGAGGGGAAAAAAAAAGGCAACAAAAACCATTTTTCCAAAGAACCATTTCATGAAAAAAGTGTTCGCATTTTTTCCACAGTCGTGTTCTTGTTTCACTTTTCTTGTAGGGTATCAGAAAAAGAAAAAAAAAATCAATCCGCAAAGAAAACTATTTGAAACATAGATATAAATAATAAATCAAAATACAGAAATATAGCATATTCCACACTGTTTATAGTAAGGAGAATTCATGAGGTATTGTAAGGTAGCCTGTAACTGTACTTTAGGCCAAAATTAGCCTTTTATTACATGAGCACATGCCACCCTTCTCATTAAATCTGCTTCATTTACTGTAAAGAGAAGATCCAGACTATACTGAGACAGGGTTTTGCAGTGAAGACAACTTATCTGTAGGATGCCAGCTTTATCTGCAATGTTTTCCAGCTCAAACATTCAGATTGTAAATGCCAGTAACTGAAATTTTAAAGTGATGAGACAGGCAAACTTATCTGAAAAAATATTCAAAAGAACAGAATGAACAAATATAAAACCAGATAGAATAAGGCTTAATCTGGAATAACATCTTTAATGCATCAGACAGGACTGATACAAAAAGGTCTAAGAGAAAAAGGACTTCAGATATCTCTTGCTGTTTAAATGCAAAACTTTAAGTTTTGCTGCTTGTGTTCCTAATAATATTGTATCGTAAGTGTATGCATGGAAAACACTGTTTTTCAGTAAGATGCTGCACTGACAGCAAGCATGAACCTGCTCTTCTGTTCATCTTATTTAAGCTGGACTGTGATACACAGAAAGATTTAAGTATTCTGCCCTGTGCAATGCCAGACCTCCAGAAAAATAAAAAGATCCAGTTTGCGAAAAATTCTGTCCTTCCTTTGGGAGTAGGAGGGAAAGTCAACAATTTAGAAGAAAACAAAAATGCACACAGAGAAATTATAACATCTCTTTTAACAAACTGAGAAATAACCTCACCTACTTTCAGGCCTTCCCCTCTTTTTTTAAAAACCACCACTAAACAAGCTGTTTCTCCACACAATGCCATGTATAATGCAGTGAGCCTCAGTGTGGCTGGTCAGCACACACTTCAGCAGAGCCTCTCCAAAATCAATCCCAAATACCTCTTGAATACTGTCTGCACACCGACCTCTCCTCCATCTCCAATTCTGGAAGTACAATGAGTATATGCAACAATAAATCCTGACAGCATCTTTGGCCCTGGGGTGAAACTAACTCCATGAAAAGTACTTCAACACTTTTTGTTAATCACCTGCCTGCTCAGCTCCTCTTCTTCTGCCTTAAGAGACTGAACAGAAATGAAACACTGAAATAAATTACTCTGTTTGAACAGCAAAGCAAAGGTGCAGGCAATGCCTACAAAATACAACAGGTTTCTCTCAGCTTTTGTGCACAAAAACTGGCTCCCTTTGTCAAGAGAAGTGCCATTCCCCTCTTGTGAGCACTTCTGGCAAACACATTTCTTGAAAGAAAGCCATGCATAAAAGGACAGACTCCTGTCTTGGTCGGTGTAATCAGTGAAAGGTCTTCCATGGTAAAGTCTTTTCTAGAGATCTACAGGAGGCTTTACCACCTTCTTCAGCAGACCATCTGCTTCACCCTCTTCACAAACAGGTTGGGTTGATCATTACCTCGTGTTTCAACAGCACTGATGCACTTTTTGATGATGGCGAACCCTATCTTATCCAATTGTGCACCTACAAAAGAAACAATAAAAAGGGTTGACCACTTTAAAAGCACCATTACAATTATGTCTTTCACTGAAAATAAGGCTGGACTTAATCATAAAGCTTGTACTTTTGAGGCAAAACTATAAATATTCTGAAACTGGAAGAATACATCACTTTTTATAGAGAAATTCTGCTTTTCTCCTTCACGAGCCTGCCTAGCTGAAGGAAAGGCTTGTTCTGGTGATAGTGGCTTCAGTGAATCTGTTCACAGCAGCATCCTTTGAAGAATGGGATCTCTGATTAGTTACACATGTTGTTGGCAGATGCAAGATGGAATTTAACAGTACTTACTGCAACATCGACAACATCTGAGAGAGTTCACCAAATGGGACAAGGAAGTACTTATGATGAAAAAACATAATTATCAACAGCAGGGCTTTTACTGAGTCCTACCCTCAGCCAAAGAAATTCCCACACTAAAGATACAGGACACATGTATATCATTTCACAGCAGTTAATGATCTGACTACATGAAAGCAGATGCATGAACAGGACAACAGCTGAGCTCCAGCATTCCTTTGTTGTTCCTATCTTACTCTTTTTCTTCACATCAAAACTTCATTTAAAAGCTTATGTTGCAAAACTGCCCTTCCCCCAAACATCTGGCCTTCTTGCTCCTGGGGACCTGGTCTTGTACCATAAAAAGACAAATATGAGGAAAAATTTCTATTAATAACACTAGGATCCAGCTTGAATCAGCAATTTCAAGGTTTTAAAAAAGCAAGCATAAATTGCCTCATAATCAAAGAAGGATACCTGTTTTCACTCTTACACTTCACCAACAGAAGAAAGCTAATGTTGTGTAAAGAAAGCCATCTTTTCTACTTCCATATTTTGGTTTATATTTTAAATGTAAAAATTCAGCTTTTTTGCTGATCTTTATCTTCAGCTGCAGCTGTTTTTAAAACCATACCTTCACATTCTAACAGAAATGTACACACAATCTGGATTAAGAAATTGTGATGCATTTACATAAAAATTCACCCTTGAATCAATTTCAGGTATGAAGCAAACTGGCAAACCAATCAGACTGTTTCTCCAGCTTATGTCCAGTCCTATACAATATGTACTGAGTTAGTATAAAAACCTATTCATTAAAAAATTAATTAATTGCTTGTAATTACAAAAATTACAAGTAATATTCAAAACTCAATATTTAAAAGTAAAATAATTAAGGGGAAAAAAGTTCCAAAAAGGAAAAAAAAACAAATTACCTTTGTCTTTCTCAATTTTAAAACATTAACAAAATCAGCCTTAATGTTAATTCAAATACTTACTTCCCTCTCGCTTTGCATTCGCTTTATTCAAGTTGACGAGAAGCTAACACAAAAAGAGTAAAAAAGAGAAATTATTTTAAAGACTTTCGTGAAACCAGGAAAAGAAGATACTCTCAATCTCAATGCTCAGTAGGCACAAATACAGCTGATTACAGCCAGAGCACAGCACCACCAGCAGCTCCCACAGCAGGACCAGAGGTCTGTGCCCCCCTCAGAACAGATACAGCCCCTGAACTGGCTGTAGCCAGATAACTGGGATTTATGTGCTCCATCTTCCTATGTTTCTCTCCAGGTTAAATTCCCCCAGTTTCAAGGTCATTTAAATTATTAAGAATGTGATGATTCCTGGGACTTATGTTCCAGTTTGAGTTTTCCAAAAGTTTTCAACTTATTGGGGAGTGCAGTTCAGCCAACCTGTCATGGTAATAAACACCTCTGCAAATGAAACCAGATCAGTGTAACAATGAGGTCAATCAAACAGCTACAGGGGCAGACACGTGACTCTGTCTTTGTCTAGAAAACCCCATCATTCCTGGCCCACAAGACCAATATATTTATCATTGTAAGAATAAATAGTGTGTTTCAATTCAACATTTCAGACTTGCTTCCTGATGAGAGGCAGAAATTAAGTAAATTCATGTACAACCTTAGGTCCCATTGTCAAGAACTTTTTGATCTGGTTGTAAAGAATAAAATAATAACACCATGTAACTCATTCATGCTAGTTTTGCCACTGGAATGCAGCATGTCAGCATAAGACTAAGTGAACATGCTAGACATTTTCTACAACACCAACATTATCATTGGGATGGGAAACCATTTGTAAAAATTGATGCTGTCATTACAATGAAAAATTCTCATATCAGTATTAGCAGTTATCTACACTGAGCTTTACCAAGTTACTCATCTTTCCTGAGTTTTATTTCACTTTTATCCTTTATTCATTGAATCTATCATTTTGCAAACTACATAATGCCAGTTTATTAAAGTATAAATGGGATCAGAAAGCAGAGGGTGAGAGAATTCCCCACTACACTATAATAAAATATTTTTTAAATTATGCTTACAGCTTCTTTTCCATCCAAGGCTTCCATCCACAGCTTCCTGTCTTCCTCAGAAAATGCCTGCATGGTCACAGGAACTCCAGGCCTGCAAATGTACCAACAACATAAGGTAACTGCATTCATCAACAAGTAAAAAATGCTTTTCAAATTCTATTTCCAACTACAAGCAAAATTCCATCGTCCTAAAAGTCAGGGTTCATTTTCTTTTGCTTAATAACCGAACACTGCCAATCTTGAAAATAAAAGGTATAGAAGTGATACATGCAGTAAGAAATAGGGGAAACAGGAGGAAAAGGAAAATTAATGTAATCTGCAAACTATTTCAAATAGCTCATTGTTGATCACCTGCTGATTCCAACACTTGCTGGAGTTACTGAATTTTGTGAATTGTAAATAAGCTTGGACTCGCACTGTTGTTAGATGAAAAATGGGATTTGTTAACTCAATATATGATCTTCACCTTTAAAGTAGCAACAATGATCATAGTTTGCAACCATTCAGTTCTTTTCACTAATTTACAGTTCTCAAGGCATCAGAGTATCAACCTAGAAGCAATACATCAAACTCAATATGTGGTGCATGAAATATCATTTATTTGTCTTCAAAATAAAGTCAAAGGAAACAAAACCTCCTCTCATTGTCCTATACTTGAAAAAAATTAAATCTAGGTAGTATTTTAGAAGGATAATGCTCTTTATCAATAAAATAACTTTCTCCTATCCTAGAAGACCTCTGCTCTCTCCTTAAGATTTAAATTTCCCTACATTTGCTTCAAGTCACCTTCAAGTAAACATGATGGAGAGTACTAGAAACAGAAAAAAGTATCACTTCCCAGAGATTTAACCAGAATCTTAGCACCCTGAGAGCCATAAATATCAGAATTTAAAGAAAATACAGCCATCTCAGCATTCCTTTTGAAAGAAAAATATGCAAATTTTAAGCAAGCTCGAAGTTATGCCCAAGTCACACACAAGGCTGAATGTTTGCTACCTAAAAGTCTTCCCTAAAATTTTACAACCTTTTCTCCTTCCAAAGCACAGTACTGAAGAAAAGCCCATGCCAGCTGTCAATCCCTGTGCTATTTTTTAACTTGGACAGGCTGAGGGATAAGTGTGCCCTGAACTGATACCAAGGAAACAAGCTAATGGCCTGCAGCACAGAACTAATCTCCATGGGAACATCTCAGTACTACACACATATATTATTAAAAGAAAAATGTCTGATATCAAGGTCACAGCAGATCAAATTGTGTCTATTATATCAAGACAGAAAGAGGAACTAGATTGTTCCCCCTTTTACCAGAGAAGAGAATGAAAAAGTCTTTTGCAGGATCAAGGAAACCCTGCTCTCCCATCCATCTCTGTATTAACTCCAGATACCCCATTGAGCACATGACACACAGAGGGGGACAGACTGACATTTCTCACGCTACTTTTTAGCAGTTTTATCAGACTCAGTTTGAAATCTGTTATCCCTACTGACCAATCAATACACTGACCCAAGAGGAGCTGATGTCTGGAGTGCAAATCTTTACTTCCTTTCATACTGTTGGGACACAGCATTAGAATAGATAAACCACATCCTCCTCAACTCAAACACGCAAGTTCAAACCATGCTGTAGAGTGACAAAAAACATCACCTGAGCTGTAAATGAGCATCTTCTCATCTGCCATGTGGGCTAGAAGTTTGCTGCTGCAGTGGGAGTTTCACATCCCTTTACCCATTGCTTGTTGTAGTAATGAACATGCCTCTGGCCAGTCTGACTGGTCACACAAGCTCAGCATAGATTCTGATTAAAGTTTGATCACATAATCACAAACATATCTGCAGATCATGAGCAATCACAGGACAGGGGGCCTGAGAGCATTAGCCCTGCTGCTTTTGAAGTGAAAAACACTAAGAATCTGATGCAAAAAAAAAAAAAAAAAACCAAACCAAAAGCCCATAAAACTTGAAGACCTACTATATTATAAGTTAGCATGTGGTTAATTGGT
Organism: Melospiza georgiana; assembly: GCF_028018845.1. NCBI lineage: Eukaryota > Metazoa > Chordata > Aves > Passeriformes > Passerellidae > Melospiza > Melospiza georgiana. The sequence goes on along the minus strand of NC_080434.1, from coordinate 29,600,162 downwards.
GTAAATAAGGAGCAAACATATAGATTCAAAGCAGCTCAGAGGGGGTCGATGCAAAATCTCAGCAGCAACTCACTAATTTATATCTAACATTTAATTCCAGATACAATCCATTTCTGTACCAAAAGAATGTAGCATTACCATGGCCTAATTTATTCAGAATACCTTATGAAGCTGAATACCCTCATCTTCATAAATGAAGGAAGACTAGAACACTGTTGAAAGACAATGTTTATCAAATTTTGAGGTCTTTTAGAGAAAAAGATTAGCAAGTCTTTTCTTAAGAAATAGAGCAACAAGTGGTGCTTCAAAAAGACAGTGGCAACAACACTCAAGATGCAGTGGATGATGATACCAGGCACAAGAAGCTTCAAATTCCCAACAACCTTATTTCAATCTGAAAATGCAGCATATCTCCTCAGCAACCCATGATTTTGGAACAGAGGAATGTGATACAATGTGGTCATGACTACATAAATTATTACTGCAATCAGTCTTTCACTACAGCTCTATGTACTTCAATTTAAGCCATGTTTCTTCACTATGATAGCTCTTAATAGTTCCTCTTAACTCTCTCTGTGCTTTTCTTTAGCGTGAGCTCAGGCAATGTCTACATTTCATTTCAGTTCCTCTCTGTTTTTGCAACACACAGGTGAGGTAAAACCCAGTGAGCCATGGCAGTGCTTGCCTGCTCCTCCAGTGACCATTCCCATTGGAACTCTGACTGAGGATTGAAGAAATCAGAAGAAAAGACAATAGCAATTTTGCAGTAGTTTTAATTACTACTTAAAAGAGCTTTTCCTAGGGTGCTTCACAAGCTTACCTGTCCGAAGCTTCTAAGTCAAAACAGAATCGCCTGTCTATTGTATCTGCATTTCTTTTGGTACAATATGCAAGGACAAAGAGTTCCGCATCACCCTGTGAAAAGAAAGTTTTTATAAGCTTGACCCAGTTCTTGGAAGTTTTTATAAGCTCCAGTAAGCCAGCTGTACAAGGCAAGTTAGGTAAATTTATATTAAATGCAAAAGCTATACTGAAAACTGACACTTGCAAAAGAATCCGCCCATGTTTGCAGTTCACTTTTCTACACAATAACATAAATTCTATGGTCATTTCTGGGACATAAATCTAAAAATATTGAGTCCCCTTCAGCTGGTACTTTACAGAATGACCCAACACCACAGTAAGTTAACTAACAAAAATATTTTGCACTGGTTACAATAGAAACAATCAAAGAGCTTTTTCCCATTTTATGTCAGCCACAGTGATTTCCATATAAAGGCCATAGTAAAGGCTACACCAATGAGAACAAAGGAAGTGTTCTTTACCATCTGTAACATATCTTACAGAACCAATTCTCTCTTTCTTTGAGACCAACACCAGGATCTTATCTTACCCAGGAATCACAAACTCATCTGTGAATGCTGCCTGAGTTGTACCAGATTAAATCAGGATTAACTGCACATTTTAATTATTTCTTGTCTTATTCAGTATCTCCAGACATAGAAGGCTGCCACTAAAGGAGTAACTGCAGGGATTTCCAAATGGGAGATCTTTTAATACAGCAGAAATGGCTTCATAGGTATTTTAGAATGCTGAATGCTCAGTCACACATACTATATGCTATGCAAGCTAAAATGGCTTATTACAACTACAGCAAATTAGGATAAAAAATTCATAGAAGTACTGAAGTGATTAAGGAAACCAAATACCACTTATTTTCAGTACATCAGGTTTTCCAAAGCTTTTGAAAGATTCTTCCAAATTCAATATATTCGTAAATACACAGACTCCTCAAAATTATGAAAGTCATCTCTCCTCTGCTGAAGCTAATAGGATATAATAACTTGATAAAATTCCAACAACATGATCTCCTAACCAAATTTGAAGGCAGGGCATGCATTTACAGGCATATTGACTCAAGCCTTAGTTTCCAGATTCAGATATCATTTTTCTTTGCGACAAAATGCATTTTATCCCTATCAATACATTCATTTTATGTGTCATATTTAAAGGTAATAAATTCCCAACTATTTCAGTAGTTTAGCCATTTAAAGATAAACAAAGTCTTGGGTCTTGAATATTTCAGATGCTTTTAAAGATAGGTGAAATTACATTCAGTTATCAGTACAAACTATATTCCTATCCACTTTTCTATTTCCACTTCTAGTATTTAAATCTCCAAAAGAAAACTCTGAGTAATTTAATAAAGAAATTTCTAGGTCCGTTATATTTTCCTGATTTATATTTTAGAAAGTTAAGGACCTCATAAACAAGATTCTAAATGGTGAAACATTCCATGTTATCTGTGCCAGGTCCTCTTCTCTCCTAAAAGGATGCAACTGAAAAGTCTGGAGAATTCTATTAATAACTTTATAGACCGTTAATGTCCACTACTTTAGGTTAATGTCCTTTAATGGCAGACTGAATTGCTGAAGGAAAGATTCAAAAAAGGGGCAAGGAGGGTAGAGGGGAAAAGTACTTGACAAATCTTATCTGACACATTTTCTGATCTTAATACAGGACAAGTGTAAGAGTAGAATACATAAATATACATACAAGTTTCCCTCCTGATCTGTGTTCAAATGGGATCATGGAAAACTTCTTTGTCTCTTTCCTGTACATGCAATAGTGCTTCACCCAACTGGAACCAAAGGGAGCAGGCCCTACATAACACAAAAGCAATAAATAGTATGTACTTTTTCCAGTTTCTCCATTCTGCTTTCTAAAATGATATTCAAGAGCCCTAGTTAATTCCTACTAATGCAGTATTTAAAGCAAAGGTACAAATTAACAATATTATACATCATACATCATACTAATGTTAACCACTGCTTATTATTCTAAAATGCAATGCATGTTGTACTTCACTCTTATGCTTAATGACAAATGGAAAGAATTATTAATGTATCTTTCTCTCTCTACTACAGATAAAATAATTTTTCCCTATACAGTAAATACCCCCTTGAGACTTTATTTAGAAGAACACAGAAAGCTAAATTTATACCTGGTAAATTGAAGGTAAATAACCACAGATTACCACACATCTGTTACAAGTTCTAAACAATCTCATGATTAAGGTCTGATCACACCAGAACTCTCTCCTATAATCAGTGCGTACCCTAGACAGAAAACACTTCCTTTAGAGCCCTGCTTACTGCAAACAGTATTGCTGAGATTTGCATCATAATGCTAACTGTTCAAACTTGGATTCTGACCCTTTGTATCTCTACACTTCTATTACTTAACTTCTCCTAGAAAACAGGTCTGCAAATGAATCTTTTCACTCTATAAGGGCAAACATCTCAAAAACATGATTTATGCAAAATGTTTTAAAATAAATAATAAATTACAATAAATTGTCATTCCTTGAGCAACAAGAGCTCTGCATCTTGCTTGGCGTTTCTACTAGTGTGAGAAAGATTTATAATTGTTTGAAGTGTTGACAGGATATGATTTATGCAACATGCACCTTCACAGCAAGAATTTTAACACCAGCTACCTAACATATAGTCTGCTTTATTTGACCCTATCATCACAATTAGGTAATGAAAGTGTATCAATGAATCAAGGAAATGACACTCAATTTCATCATATTCAACAAGCCAAATTTTCAGAGGCTAACTTGACAACTCATCTTGCTGGCTGACAACAAATGTTTGACAGTTCTGGGGGGGGGTCATTAGTGAGGAACTAAAAATAAGATGAAATCCATTCTTTGGTCAAACAAAACTTCCCTGAATTCAGACACTTTTACTAAAAACTGTCACATTTTCAGCTCAATATTCTTTTTATGAGCCAGAGTAACAATGCTGCTAAAAACTTTGAAAAATATACTTAGATGACTCTTTAATCAACAGTAAATTCTTTGCATCATCATCATGTTACCTGTAGAGGCAAGACTTGCCCATATGCCCAATATGGGCACTGTGGAATACAAAATACCCCTTACTTTTTTCCTGTACGTAGAGGTAGCCTTCCATCGTGAAGTGATTTGCTCTTTTATGTTCCTGAGGATTTCTTCTGATCTTGTTCATGAGCTCCTCTACCTCTGACCTTGTTCCTTCAAAACGATTTCGTGTCTAAAACGAGACAGCAAAAACTCTTTGGTAAGGAGAGTGGGAGAAAGACTTTTCCTGGCTGATAGGAGTCATGTACTGGGCTTGCACAGCAAGGCTACAGAGAGGGCCTCTGTGAGAAGGTGACAGAAGCTTCCTCCCTGTCCCATGGAGCCAGGGCCAGACAGTTCCAAGACAGAGAAGCCATTGGCCAAGTCTCAGCCCATCAGTGACGATGGTAGAGCCTCTGGGATAACATATTTAAGAGGGAAGAACCACACAATGCCAAATGCAGCCAGGGAATGGAGCGAGAGCATGTGAGAGGAACAGCTCTGCAGACACCAAGGCCAGTGTGCAGAGGGGCAGGAGATGCTCCAGGTGCCAGAGCTGAGGTTCCCCTGGAGTGCCTGTGGACACTGGATAAGTCCAGGGAGGATTGTCTGAAGTGAGACAGACCCCATGCTGGAGCAGGGGAAGAGTGTCAGGAGTCTTCCCCCTGAGGGGGAATTAGCAGTAGAAGCATCGTGTGCTGAACTGACCATAACCCTCATTCTCCTGCACCACTGAGGGAAGAAGGGAAGGCTGATGGAAAAGTGTGTTTAAGATTTGGGTTCTATTTCTCATTACCCTACCCTAATGTGGTAATAAATTAAGCTGAATTCTCCCAGTCAAGTCTGTTTTGCCTCTAATTTGTCTGTAGTTGGTTTCCCTGTCCTGTTCTTGATCCACAAACTCTCCAGCTAAGGAGGGCAATGACAGAACAGCTTTAGAGAGAACACAGAGCAGCATCCAGCCAGGGCCAACCCCCCACAAATAACTACAAAAAGAGACAATGATCCAGGCTATTTTAGGACATTTAGTCTTAAAGCATGATTCCCATATATGTGTTCACTCTCCAAGTTTTCTGATATTCTTCAAAATCAATGTGAGATTTAGATATCAGCTGCTGTGACTGTGGAAAGCACACTAAGACTGCCAGAGTAGGTTTTGAAACAATCCACTGATCTGTTCAGAGAGAAGTGAAAAACTGAGTGCAAAATATTACTACATATATTGGCTTAATTCATGAGACTCTTACTTGTTGACAGGAAGTAGAGAATTTTCTGTGGTAATTGAGGAAAAAAGTGTCAGGAAGGTCATCAACAGTGTATACAGACTGAGACTATATATGTGCCAAATGTTTTGACCACACACAAGCAGAAGCATGCAAAAACAACCTAAAAAAACTTGGAAGTCCAGTTGATTTTTATTCCTGAATGTCACTTATTCCAAAGTCTGCAAGCAGCAGGAAGAGAAATATTTATCAGAATATTAGCAAAAACAATCAGAAAGTAACCATGCCACCCACAAATTACACGACAGGACTACACAAAACAACAGAGTAGTTCGCATCTGACACAGGAAACTCTTTGGTTTAGTCTGAAAAACACTGGTAATTGGTAAATGTGCAAATAAAACCACAACAATCATGGTAATAACTGGTTTTCTCTACATATGCACATGTCCAAACTGAAAACACTGAAAAATACTTTAAAATCCAAGCTGGTACATGTGTTTTGAGGAAAGCACATAGTTCCAGATGTGTCTTTTTGCTTTCTGAAAGCACCTTTATTTTTCTGAAAATGCGGCCTCACCTGTTTTATCTTTTCCCCAGGACAAGCCTACAGGATAGCACAACTTTGGGAAGAATCAGTTTTCTAGAGCTTGGGCTACAAGGCTTTTTCTTTCCTTCATTTGAGGGGGGGAGATGGGCAGTGAGAGGAAGGCAGGGTTTGTGGTATGGTGTGGAGAGGAAATTCATAGGACAATTCTCACAGTAAAGACAACCTGAATGAAAGGAAAGGCAACTACTACAGCTATACTGGCAACTCTTAAATCACTCACCATTTCCAGATAGGCTATCTCTACTGCATCTTGTACCCTTCAATTTCTAACCTATCCATCCAGTGTTCTGCCAGCAGCTCAGCTGTACCACAGGCAGACCCCAGTTCATTTTTCCTTTGGGATGTCTTGCTGATCTTCAGCACAGAGGAGAATGTGTCCTCTCACAGCATTTTCAAATGCTTCCTTCTATTCTCCTCTTACCTTAGATAGTTGTTGAGCCTTGTTCTGACTTCTCTCTATGGCCTCTATCTGTCCATAAAACTTGAGCTGCAAAGCTCAAGCTCTTCAGAATCCGGTGGGGCATAGGTGCTGCCATTCAGTCAATTGAAAATGCAGCTGCTGAGATTAGCTTACTTAATTACTGCTCATCACTTCTTCAGATCACTGCTCTGGCTCTTTTCCATCTGTATTCTGAAACCCAGCTCTTCAAAACTGTACCAGAGTTTCCCTCTCATGTTTCAGCTGGCATCAGTTCTCCTCTAAGCCGCTCCTCACTCTGTTAAGCACACAGAAGAAGCAAGTCTGGCCTAACATTTTCCCCACAAGCACTGACTTCTGCAACAAATGTCTGCTTACAAAGTTACCACTAACCAGGCCCCTTTCTCAAACCAAATAACAGCTCAAAAGGAAACTTGACACTTGAACATACAGGAAGAAAATGAAAGGAATGGTATGGTGGCATGTGAATCACGTCACTATGCATTACAGCAACTGTAATCCTCCCTTCCGCCTCCCTGCCAGCTAAGCCATTTCTAAAAACAGACTGTCCTCTCCAAGAAGCAGTTTCTGTGTCTTAATTCCAGATGCCCTCAGAGGTCAACAAAACAAATGCACCACCAGGAACTGATTGTTGGCAGTAAGGTGTGTGGTGTGCTTCCTACCAAGAGGCCTCTGGCACACCCAAGTTCCTCTGAGCAAGATTTATTCTTCATAAATCTCAAGGAAGCAAACAGACCATCTGACCAGTAAGTCTGTCAGTCCCACTGCTCCAGCCTTTACCTTGTTTCCTGCTCTCCCAGTCCACATCACACTGGGAGATTTGAGATGAGGGCACACTAAACTACTGGTGGCCCCATTTACCTGTCCTTGAAGGAACAGATCATTTTGTCAAATACACCATGGGTGCCAACACCAAGTCTCCTTACACAGTTCTGTACCCCAAACCAACAGGGATGTTCTTGTTTGAAAGGGCTGCTGCAAGACAAACTCCACATTGCTGTGACCAGCTGGTTTTCTTCCCTTTTCTTAGTTATGGATAATGTAACCCTACAGGGAAATGACCCTCCACATGACCACCACATACTCAATTAGAAAGTATACCCAAAACACTGAAAACTTCATCTTTCATTACCCATACTCTGAATTATCCAGTGTTTTATGCATTTTTAACAGACTTAATTAATTTTAAATAATCCTTGCATTATTTCTATCTCAAAAAAAAAAACCTAAAAAAGGAGTGGAGGCCTTTTACTTCATGCTTGTTTTTTACAGTATTATTAGAACTTACAAAGAACTCACTGGAATTAGTGATGATTTGTTCAGTGATGTGGTTGGTTATCCAGAAGATGGCACCATATCCCCAAAATTCACAGGCAATGCACTCACATGGAACTCTTAAGTGTTGGCAATACAGATAGTGCACATGCAGCAACTTCACCAAGTGATTTTACTCACAAAAGTAGACTCAACTTACATTTTGTATATTTATCTGCAAGGCCGTTTTGTAATGGTTGAAGTCTTTAGCAAGCTCATATCCCTGGTGATAGAAAGTGAACAAACCCTGAAAAAATGATAGCATCTGAAATAAAAAAAAAATACTTGTTAAAACTAAAAAACTCCCCTTTTCTTCAATACAATTGCTGCACATAGGCTTTTTTTTGAAAAATAGATTACAAAATTATTATTTTAAAATAAATTTCCATTAATGCCTACACTTTATGAGTACTATTTAAATCTGAACAATGATCTATGTATACAGACATTCTGGATGGTCCTGTCTCTGGAATTTCACAACTGATCTCTACTTTCCATTTGACCATAGGAAATGTATATCCCATGTTCCCAAACTTTCCTATGTAACTTTTTCCTACAACTGCTCTGATACCAATGATGTCTGGAGCACATATTTGTGCACAAGGAGGTAATGAGCATTCTGTCCTTTCGTCACCATTTCCCTGGTCATTCCTCTCTCTGCTCATGACCACGTGCAGATGACTGTCACATCAGCCATCTGGTTTGCTGCAAGAAGGAAGCTTTGCCCATTGCTGCTTCTTGTGCACAGATCTGACTTTGTGTCACTTATGCTAAGTGACCCACTTAGCATATGCTGGCTTTAGTATTTCAATTTAAAAGAACAAACAAGTTATACTCCACTGGAAGTAGCATGAGGTATAGTCCTGTCTAACTCTCCTGTTTAGTTCAGGTTGCTGGAACAAAGCAAGTGAAACATAAAAGAGCAATGTATCTAATAAAAGTCTGAAGTCATATTGCAAATAAAGCATTTTCAACAAATGCAAAAAAACCCATAAATTTTAAGTATTAAGGGTAAAGGAAGTAAGAATTTGGTACAAAGCTTTCTAGTGTAGTGTAAACTTCAACTACAAATTAGGCAAAATACAGCCCCATCCAGAAGGAGCTTTCAGAAATGAGAAAGGGACATGTTGCAAGAACATAATTTGAAGATTCATTTTTCTAGTCTGGCTCTGAGGAAACTTCAAACAGTCTGAAACACAATAATCAAATGAAAAACTATTAAGGGTTACAAAAATATTTTTCAAAAAAAGAAAAAGCCAGCATATCTACACTAGAAAAATGCCACACAACCCCTCTTTTCACATCATTTTGCCTTTCTTTAAACAATGCTAATATAATTGCAGCAATTTATTGCCCCTTAAGTATTTCCGCAATTTTTTTCACACAGAAATTACCTCTATTAGAATAGACAGTTCTTAATAACTACTTAATGACCAGCTATTTTGATTAGGGTCATTTTAAACTTTTCTTTCATTATTATATTAAAGCCATTGTATCAGAATAAAAGGACAAACTTGGCCCAAAAGCACAGACTTCAGAGCATGAGAGAATGGAAGCTGCTTCTACAATCCATCCTCCATTTATTCTCAGTATTACACTTACTGTTCTCTTGTTGTTTGATACATTTGTATTACACTTACTGTTCTCTTGTTGTTTGATACATTTGTATTTAAAATACCAAGCTACTGCACATTTCAGAAAAATTTCAGAATAAGTTCTTCTCATAGATTTAAGAAAGTCTCATCAGTGCATGCAGCATTGCCACCAAAATCAAATTAAACCCCTTGCTTTCTGCACAGATTCAACTGCAAGTGAAATTAAACATATCAGGCTACCCAGGAATGGGCTTCTTACCCAGCAGCACCCTCCTAATTGATTTATATCTGCAATTATTTACTAGCAGGCCTCTACACTCAGCCTTCATAATTAAAATTAGATTCCTTGCATTAGTCAGCAATTACATTGCATTGGTTAGAAAACTCAAGGCAAGAATCTTGACACCAACATCTTTTTGATTCCTCTACTCTATCTCACAGTGTGAATTGAGGTTTTTGCAGTACCATAAAAGGTTTCACACATTTTCAGAAAATCAACATCAGTGGCTCCAAATCAGTTCTTATTACTGAGGTAAGGTTTGACATGATTGGTTAAATTTATCTGCACTAGGAATCTGTACAGCTGTATCTGTAACAAGTTAGTTTAAATTCTGTTAAGTCACTCAATTGGTTGTGTTTTCCAGAAAGCAAAGCTTGGCCTTTGACCAAATGCATTCCTTCTCCATCCCCTATGAAAGGTAGAGTAGGTTGAATTCCCTGATACTCACAGGTTCCACACACTCAAATTTCTTCCGCTCCTGGATCTCCTGCAGCTTGCACACGTACTCAAGGGACAGCTCATAGAAGTGTTTTCTGTTCTGCTCCACTTGGTTATCGGCCTGCACACAGAGCACACCTCATGAAGTTTCACAGACATTGTGCAGACAGCTTCAGGGTAACACACACACAGAAGTGGCAAGCAGACAACTTTCACCATATTTGAGGGATTTGTTACAACATAGATCATTCCATACTTTTAAACGGCAGCAGCAATTCCCTTTTAGTACATAACATATGTTGTTTTGAATCATGAGGCTAGACTTTTTAGAAAAATTCCAGCAACACCTCTTTAAGCTTCTTTTCTAGGGAATCCAGCTTTTAACAGCATTGCAAAGGTACCTGTCCAAACAGAGAGTGGGAGCTAAGAGCATCATCCATTAGAAAAGGGGGAAATCATCTCTCCAATCAAAATAAGGAAGAAAAAGTTATTTTTGAAAACTACAGTTCTGGTGCTGTAAATTTTACCCTGTAACCCAAATAACTGTTGTTAAATAGCCAGAACGCTGTTGTACCCATCCCACACCTGTGCTCACTCTCACTGGCAAGAAATGCAATGGAAAAAAGTTCACTTACTGGTACAACACTCCACAAGTTTCCCCAGAGCATCCCGTGTCTAAAAATGCAGCCTTTCTACCTGCAGCTGATATTTAGCACAGCTTTGCAGAAATACCAACACCATATTGATGCTGAACAGCTACATTTCAGCTAACATCCATCTGCATATAAATATTTCACTTTCTAGCATCTGCCTATTTTTTTATGAAGTTGTTATTTAAGGTACATGTAAGATTCATTTAAATTAATCTTAAAACTTGGTAATAGAAACTGTTATTAAAATACATTAAAGAAAAGGTTACTCCAAGTAACTAACACTTAGTCTTTGCCCACAAAGATAAGACAAAATGCATCTACAGTGAATTACCAAAGGAAGTGGAGAAAGGGTTAGGTGAAAGGACAAGAATTACTATCAGACTCTCTCTTAAATACTGGACCTACATACTTCAGGCAGAACAGTGACTGCTGTGCTTTAAGAGGATAAACCAAATTAGCTTTAAGACAGTTTTGCCTTAAGACCTGCTTGGCTTTACTGCTCTGTGCTGGAGAACTCTCAGCAGTTAAAGGGGCATAACCACAAATGCCATTAAATAAATTGAGCCCTGATAAGTATTTCAGTAAGCAAATATGTTTCAACAAGCCATGTCATTTTGATGCATCCCATAAACTGTGGAATTGTTTGAGTTGTCAGTCTATAAACACAGGAATTGTTTGAGTTGTCAGCTAAGCTTCTAATCATATATACATGAAGGGTACCACAACACCCTAGAAAGAGACTCTGAAGTGGATCTTTGAGGACATCTGGCCCATCACACAGTCCAGATGTGATAAAGATCCATACTTTATCACATCTCTTAGTTTTTTGAGGCATAAGCCTCCCCATGCACCCAACAAGTTGCATTGCAATTTGTGCACTACTGAAGGAAGAGAGAAGTGAGAAACACACCATGCTTCAGTAAAATTACAGGAATATCCCACCACCAGGAGAGTTAAAATCTGTGTTTATGTTAAGACACACTCCACAACATGGCATGTTTTTCATCAAATTTTTGTCAAATTTATCCCTCACTATTTACTCCAGTCAGGAACTGACACAGATAGACATGAATAAAACTAAATTATATATATAATTGCACATATATACATATGCAACTATATACACCTGTTCTCTAAGCTTATGCAAGAAATTGTTTCCTATCTCCTCTGACAACATGCCCTAAGAGCCTTTTTTCTTATACAATTATACTTCAAAATTGAACACACAAATGTGAGAGCCTGACTGAAGAATTTCAGAATTTTTGCTCATGAAACTTTGAAGGACATTTAAAACAAAGCTATTTGCTCATTCTAGATTTCACACATGCTCTAAAGCTTCAGGCTATATTTGAGACAGCTTCAAAATGCCTCTTAGAGTCATTATGTATTTTTCCATTGAGGTTAGGTCTCATTTCAGATTTGATATCAAGAACCCATATTTCATCAAGTGATCATAATCAGCCCTTTATCTTTTTGTCTGCGTCAAGTTCTTTGGCAGCGGATCAATTTGACAAAAGTGCAGGTCCTGACACATGAGCCATGCCCAATAACTTCACTGGGACAACTCAACTCCCCAAAAGACATTTCTTTACACATTTGAGGGTCTATGCTGCAAGTGCAGCATGGTGAAGTGACATCTTAGTGAAACTCAAGAGTAGAGAAATTCCAGGGTAACTTTGCCAGTAATATAAACCATTTTTATGAAAAATGGCATAGAATGTTTGGGATGGGGTAGAGGGCAGGGACAGGAGTTATCCCTGAGGGAAACATTAAGGTTTTTTATAGTCTAAGCATTAATATTCTGACATAATTACACTTATCTGGGAAAGAAGTCCTCCTGGCTACAGCAAGTCTCTACAAGGTTTCCCAGAAGTCTTTTCACATACTATTTGCTGTTGCCCTAGAAATAAAAACTATTACAAATAAATTGATGATGATAAACCCAGAGGGAACCAGAAGGAATGCCAGGCAAAACAAATCTATCAGTTATAAATTGTCAACAAATTTTTTATAGTACTACTCAAAAAAACACCAAAACAAACCTTCAAAACACAAGAAAAAGCAAAGGCACAAACCCACTTTATTTGGGAATAAAAGTCTTGCTGTCCTCTGCTGCAAGTGTTAGCACAGGACATTCAGTGAATACTCACAATGCAATGCAATTACATGAATGATAAAGCCTTGTAAGAAATTTAGAGTTTTTCACATTATGTTTGCACTTCCCTCTTCCCCAATTATATATAAAAATGACATGAGACTCAGTGCTTCATACACACAAAACCCTTGATTCAGAAAATGGTGGAGGAACTAAGTTCAGCAAATACTGATTTTCTCACCAACATTTCCAGATGAGAAAATGGCTTTGTTTTACCACTGAGAATGCTGTTTCTGCATTTGCAGAAGTATATTTACCTATCCCAAAGTCTTCAGCCTGCATTAAAAAAGAGAGGCAACAATACCTCTTGTAATTGAAGCTCTTTCTTCTTAGCTGATAAATTCAAATGCTTTTCTAACAAACTGTAATTCTTCTCTGTCTCTTTATCAAACTTCTTCTTTTCCTCCTAGAAGCAGAAACAAAGTAGCAATTGTGTCAATATAAAAGTCTATTATTTTTCTTCTGTTAAAATTCTAGTTCATCAGGAAGAAAGAGGAAAAAAAAAATCATAGCTCCAAAAAGCAGAGAAAAATATGCTCCATCTCATTTTAAAAATTAATTTAAAGGCTAACTTGGAATGAAATCCCATTGCATCATTACGGTGCAGCTTATCACACAGATGCTTACATCTTCTAAGTCAAAAAAGAAAAAACCTGGCTTCTTCTTGATTTATTACATTTTTCATTACTTCCAGGCATCATCCAGACCACCTTGTTTTTGAATAAAAGGCATCACATGGAAATATCAGTTTCACTGAAAAAATAACTTTCTAAAATTGACAAGGGAGAAATTCCAACAGCTCGAAGGAAATACACCTCTATATTCCATAGGATTTCTTCATTTTAAAGCTATACAACAACCTCAGTGCTGAATTCCTATTTCTACCAGAGTTTTATTGTGCCCATGACAAAAACCCAAAAAAAAAAGAAAAAATATCCATAAAACTTAATATCACAGTATCAAAAGAAAAAACTCTCACATACAAGTAAGAATATCATTTGCAAAATGCAAAACTATTTCTCTGACCACCAAAAGCAATGTACTAGAAGAGGGACAGTCATTACTTTTTTTAGGAAATCTGAGTTTCTGAATCTCATTTAGTAGAAAATATTGTGAAACAAATTGATTCCTCGGTTCCTCTGCATTAATGCAAAAATCAGTATTCATGAATTCAACCAACCAGTTTTGAAGCTACTTTTAGCATATCTAATTGCAGTTGAAAGCAACCTCAAATATGTAAAATCAAGTATTTAACTACATATTCAAGAACTGGCAGATTTAATCATCAGAAAGATACTAGTTAAATTAAAATATTTTTCCTCATCTGTAGATTTGAAATCACATATAGATGTATTCTAACCAAACCCCTGGTTAAACTCTACAGACATAATTGCTCTTTTTTTCTCCTCTTAACCTTTCATTTTGAACACTACTATATGTACTATATTAGAAGAGACACACATTTTTGCTCTCCGAACCATCAGATTCTGAAGATGGCAGTACATTAAAGAGGCTCTTTAGGCTTGCTTCTCAGCAAGGACTTCTACCAGAATTTTTTCCCCCACTCTGACACTCACAATTTCTTTTAAAAAATGAATCTTAAAAAATATTTGTTATCTACTGAGAAACATGAACATATGCATATAGCATCAGGGTGATTAGAGATAACATATTAGCAACATGGGGGATTAGGAACAAAGTGCAGGAAAATAGGTGAATCTCTGTGTTAATACCAGTAAAATTTCCACTGATGTGGTGAATATTTGAGTGCTCCCCCCCCCCCCCAAAAAAAAAAAAAAAGAGTTCTCAACTTCTTAACAGACAAAGCCAGAAACTTTACACACATAGTTTGGGATTAGTGCAGCAACAACTTTCAATAAGGGGTAATTCAGTAAGTGTCTCAGCTTCCAGCTCTATGAAGCTAAACTTTCTTCCCCTTCCTTTTCTTCAGCTTAACTCAGACCATTTCATCAGCAAAGGGATGTAATATACAGAAAAAATCTAAGGCAGCAGATTCAACTTTTATTTTTTAATGGTAGAGCATAGATCTTTCCTAAAGCTAATACTACACAATGTTGCAGATATATTTCACCACTAGATGCCATGGGTTGGTTTTCAGAGCTAAGCAGAGTTATATTTCCAATGTCAGTGTTTTGATTATATTGAATAAATATTCAGTTAAGAATATTCCAAGAGCTAAATATTTTAGAGGGTTTTTATTTAAACATTACACAATTATGTAAGACTTCTATTTAAAGGTTTAGACGACTTTTTTTGACAGAATTCTGAAAAAAAAAGTTTCGATCAGAAATAAAAGCTACAGCTTCACAGAAACAGTATGCAGGGACCCAAGGAAAGAAACATCCATCCAAACAAAATGGGAGAAGTAGGCTTTGTGAATTTAATTTGTGTTAGAAGGATCAGGAAGAGAATTCTGACTAGGAAATGAGTGAAGATATGAGATAACTTAAAGATTTAGTTCTCACCCCAAAACCAGCAATATTCTTTAACAGCAAAAATACTGCTGAAATAACGCATTCATTACACAGCTGGTTCTATGACAATGGGTTACATTGAGAAAAAATTCTCTCTTTCCTTGCAAGATTAGCTATACTACAGACCAAGTTTTTATTGTGCGTTGGTTGGGTCACCTAATATGCTTCTCTCAAGTCCATAAAATTGTACAAAGCTCATTGTACCATTGAACTGAAAGGATTTATGATCCACAGAGCATTTTCAGTTCATGAACACTGAAATCATATGCAGACATGTTAATCATTCCTGCCAAAGTCAAAATGCACAGTGCTCTCATAAGTGAAACATTGTCTTAACATCACTAAATATCACTGGTGATGAAGACATGAAATTGTAAAATAAACCATATGCAGGTATTTTGAAAATATATTTAGTTTTACAACAGAAAACTGTAATAAAATGCTGGTTTCTTTCTTTTCTGCTTTTTTTTTTTAATAAGCACTTAAATTTCTCACCCCAAGGAAGGCAAACAGACACAAATTTGTCCTTGTTACTTTTATCCAAATCTAGTATGTACTTAATGCATGATTTTCACTTAGCTTTTTTTTTTAATATTCACAACTTAGTGACAATCTTAAAAAAAATGACCAAATGCTTTTATCAAAAATACTTTCAATGAGATCTTGTCCTCAGCCTCTTCATCCCTATTATTCCCAAGCATACAGAGCCAGTGAGTCATTTATTCAAAACAAAAAAATAAAAAAAGGTAATTCTCGCTTGCAGGTGGCAAAAATGTAGTTAAAAGCATATGGATGAGTGAGCTCCTTTAGGTAGTTAATATTTTTCAGCCCTTGGTTGTGCAACTGCAGGCAAATACAAAGCAGAACAGGGTTACCCATTAGGAAGGGGGGGAAGGCTGTTAGCAGAATTCTTCCTATTACAGACACAGGAGATAAGGGAGGTGGGGAGAAGGAAGGGAAAGGACACATTCTTCTCTTCTTGACACATTCCATTTGTTTCTGAAGCAAGTTCTCAAAGTAGAAACAAAAAAAAAAGTGTGAACAAATGAAGCATAAACAATAGTATGTTTCTGCCAATTACATGTCATTATTAAAATGCAATCCAAGTAGAGAAATAAAACAAACTTATAAAGGAAAAGAGGGACAAACCTTTACAGCTCCTAGCTGCTCTTTCCTAAATCTTTCCAAAGGTTTGATCAGAGTTTCAGTAACACTGATTGCCTGAAGAAAAAAAAGCATGGGTTAGGTTTCTGTAGCCAGATTGATGAGTCACATCAGCATCAGCAACAAAAAGTAAAAAGCAAGGAAGCTCTGAGGTAAAATAATAGAAGCATGCAAGTTAAAACTTCTAACTAAAAAAAAAAAAAAATCACATCAGAGTTCATTCAAGCTTACGAAATTTCTTAATTCAATCCACTATCAGGAAAATTAAATTAAAACAAATGCAAAAATTTCAGAAATTTCCAGGTTGCACCCAAAATTGCAACTGCTTCATTTGTGGCAGTCTTGCAGATCAGGCTGAAGGCCTCAGTGACTGAACACCAGAATGACACAGAGGACAAATGAGCTCCATTTGGGGGATTCAAACATTTCTGCAACAAGAAGCACTACAGACAACTGCGGAATAGACTAGTGAGTAGCAAACAATAATCTTTTAAGACAGTTAAAGCCACTAGGCATTCATATAAATCTCCAAATATTACCACACTTAAGTACATTAATAAGACCTTAAGCTAAATAATAAAATCAAAGAGGTGCAAAGCCAATAAACAAGAGGTTTATTGAGATGACTGGGTGAGCATCCACCAGTGCACTTACAATATAAAGTTTCATGGCCATTACAAAAAGAAAAAAGGAGGACACAACATTCCATCACAGAACAGAAAACTGTAGCTTATTAAATCTGAGCAGGTACTAATTCACATGAAATTTCCCTGAAGATGGAGCAGAGTTCCATTTGGCGCAAACAAGACTTCGAATTTTAAAAACATTTTTTAAAATTTTTGAAATATTTTATATTAAAAAATAAAAAAGTTTTAAAGAATTTAAATATCTGAACTTTCAGGAAAGGCTGGTACTTCTTGAACACAGCAGCAGCATGGAAAAGATGGCAAGAGCATTTCAGGTGGAGCAGACCTTTTGGTCTGTTCTAAGGCAGACCCACAGAACAAATCATGCCCAGCACTGGGCTTAGCACAGCCACTGGGCTGGGAGGCCACGAGTTCAGGCAGAGCTCCCTGGAATCCCCTAACATATAACACAAACTTTCTCTCTCTTTCCTCCCCTTTCCCCTCCCTTTAGAGCGAAAATCTTCAGATAAAACATCACAGGCTTAAACCAGCCTTCTGGAACACTTCAGAAAATCCTTATCATGAAACACACAGGGATGTACCCGAGATCTGGCACAACACAAATCTGAGCTGCTCCCGCCCATGCCTGCAGCCATGAGGGATTACTGTGGGAGTCATGCTGCCAATTCACTGTAACCACAGCAACCCACATGTCTGCAGGGCCAGCACAGCACACCAACCTGCAGCTAACTGGAAACCCAAAGGGCTGGCAAGTCTGGGCCAAACTGGTGCTGCACAGTCACCCACAGAACAGCTACATCCCAACTTCAGAGCACGTTTTCTCAGCACAGAACTTCCCTCTGCATCCAGCTCCTGACTTTGCCAAAACCATTGTAAAGCACCCTTCAGTGCACCCTTGGGAGCAACAGGAAAAGAACTCTCAAGTCAGAGTGGAGAGCCTGGAAACCCCACAATCAGTCCTTCTGTACTGGAAAACTTTAAGTTGTTCTCTGTTCTAACAAAGTGAAGGAGAAAACTCCTCGGAAGAAAACTCAGAGAGGACGGCACAAGCTTCCACGAGGTAGAGCACCACACTTCCTGGAATAATTTCAAAGCATTTAGAGGTAACAACTGAACACTCACATGGTTAGAGGGTTAAAAATAATTAACAAAGTTGCTTATTGGATGTTTGAACATTTACACAAAAAAGTGTAAGGTTAACACGCATTGAATGTATGCTGAACACAAAGTCCAAATCAAAGAAAACCATAGCACCTTGATGTAACAAAGGAAAAATACAAAATAAAGAAAAATATATACATAAAAGGCTGTGTTTCATAAAACAGCAGGGCTGTAAATCACTTGTCCTGCTACTCCTGTGCAGTATTAACCATGGGAACCACTACAGGAATTTCTTTGAAGCAGAAAATAATCTTTAAATCAAAATGGGATGTTCTCTTCAGCAACTGCCAACAAGCAGATTCCACTGCTGCCAGTGGGATGATATGTCAGTAATTCTTTCATTAAAAGAAAAACAAGCTTCCCCTCCTTCCAAAAAAGACATTTCTCATTTTGGACAACTTAGACTTTTGTTAACAGATGTATCCCCAAGTGCCGGCCATGAAGGTACTTTATGATTTGTCACCCCCTTTGCTTTCTGTGCCTGGGTTAAATAACAAGACTCTTGATTACTTCTGGGTGGAGTGAGGTTTTGCAGAGCTTTGGTCATTCTCACAGAGCTTCATACCAGGCCATATATACGAATACAAGACTGGTAAATTCAACAGTGAATTACAGAGATGTTCTTCTGACTGACCAAGCTCAAAATTAAAATACCTCCAATAAAAGATTAAATAGAGACTCATTCCTGCAGTTTTCCAGTACACAGAATCCATGCTTGTCATGAAAAATTACAAAAAAGATGTATTATTATTTATAGAAAGAAATTATTTTCACTGCTATTCATTCTTAGCTTATTTATAACTCGGAAACTTAAAATAACTCTTTTTTTAAAACTGTAGATTAAAAAAAATCAGCAAACAAGCAAGGGATTACCTAAATATATTTGTAATTATCACTTGTACTTTTCTTCAGAACTAGAATCATGTTAAAATGGAAAAGTTCCAGCAAAAGTTAAACTAGGCATTTAAGTTGATTAATATGAAACTAGATGTTCCTTCCTTTTTCAACTTCTGTCTTGACTCTTACATTCATTTTCATCCCTCTTCTTCTCTAATCCTGACAGATTATGACAGAAATGTACTATTTGAAACGACATTTTAAAATCCATTTTTTTACACCTCTCATCTATCCAAACCTACATGAAACAAATATATATTCAATTACATCTGGCAGGCAAACTGTGGCACACAAGTCATAAGTGAACCAAGCTAACAAGGTCATGTCTCAGGTAACAGAATTTTAACCAGCTTTGTGAATGTCAGAGTTTCAGGAATGCCCAGAAATGTTTAACCCAATGTGCGCACATGTCCCGGGCAGACAGTCCCAGACTGCTCAGGCTAGTCCTGCTCTGTTTGCAGCGCCTACAGAAAGGTCAAAGAATTAACTGAACTTGAACATAAACCTGGCAACAGCAGCAGTAAAGTCATCAGTGCCATCAGCACCTCAGATCACTCTATCCAACATTTCCCACACCCTGAAGCATGCTGTCAGCTTTGTGTATGTCTATTTCAGATGCCTTTACAGAACCCCACTTGCTCAGCAGAGAAGTTGTACAGATCATAGATTAAGGGGCCCCAACCTCTCTTTCCAACTGCAGCCCTCAAAGGCACAGGTAAATCCATTAGCAAGCTCATTCACAGCTGCTGGATACTTCCTCAGTCAGGTCAGCAAGACCCAACAGGTCACTGAGCAGTCAGTGGCACTCCACAAGATGACTCCATTTAGATTGTCACTTCTTCCCTTCCCAGAAAAGGTTAGAGTACAGATGTTTAAGGACAAATGGCTTCCACCAACACCTCCTCCTATGTACTGTTATCTGACAGAGAACACCAGGCACCAGCATTCAGTGCTCCTCTTGCTTTCTCCTGCAGCAGGCAGGAGCAGGTTCTCTAAGTTCCCACTCCCTTTCCAGGCACGAGCAGGTTTATACTGCAGAACAGGAAGGCTGCTTGTACAGCCTGTAAAGGAGCAGCAACCCACAAGAGCTCTCCTCAAAGTTCAGTGGCTAAAAAGGTTAAACCAACCGAAGTTAATCAAAGTTTGTTATTAGAGTAATGCAGCACTGGCCTCCCAGCCTTCAGCCTAAAAACATCATTAGAGCTCAGCCTTTACTGGAAGCACTGGAAATTGCATACTGCTCATTAACAACTCTGGTGGGGAGGCAAATACATATCCTGACTCTGCCCCAGTCTGAATTGATGCATTCTCCCAATAAAAAAAAAAAAAAAGGTTTAGTGAGAAAGAAGAAAAATTAAGTCATAAACATACACCTTCCTGCAGCCTGCAATGCAACACAGGAACGCTGAGTTCCCAATTCCACCTCGGGAACTGGAATGCAGATTGGATGCCTTGCATAAAGGAGGGGGTTTAGTTTCTGAGCATACCAACTGGACAGATTTCTTTGCAGACAGGCAGGATTGTTGATTGTCCCTCAACAAAGCTATGAGGGAGGCCAACACGTCAGTAAGGCAAAGCCCATGAAACAGAGCAAGTGTCAATGAAACCAGATCTGGGAAGGAAGCTTTGCCTTAGTGAGTGCAACAGAGAAGGCAGAAAGGAAGACATACCTAGCAGGGACTCAATAACAAAATAGTTGACAGTGCTGCTAGATAAAGAAGTTCACTTTCCAATAAAGATATATGCCACAACAGCTGCTCTTCTACTTACAGAGGATATGGTTGTGTTTTCCCTAAGAAAATCTGAGCCTAATAAAAAAAAAAAAAAAAAAAGCCAATTCTGATACCACCAATGTTGGAAGAGAGAAAAATATAAAGAATATTATTTTCCCCAAAAAGCTTTCCTACTTCATATAATGATTTGCTACTGAAATTTCTCAAAGCATTAAGACCTATGCCTTAAACCCTGTACTATTAAAATTTGCAGATACAATTCCACTACTGAAAACATCAGATGTTATTTGCAAAGCCTGAATCTCTATTCTTTCTTTTCCCACAAGAATATGATTTGCTCTTACAGTTACACATGCCCTCAGTTAGCTGCACAGCCAACACCCCTGCCAGCCCTACAGACAGAGGTGTCTCTCTATAACCACACCTCAGCACTGGTTTTGCATTCATCTGGAGCACTGATGACTGCAGACAGTGCAAACTACCCCCAAGGCTCATTATTTTGTTTTCAAATCAAGTTTTCTTCTAATAAACATTTCTGGATTTTCTCCCTGCTCTAGAGCTTTACCTGTAGCTTTATGATATTAGACACTGAAAGGGCCTCAGGCATACATAGGGAATACAGACATAGGAGTTTTTTGGTTTTTAGAAGGCCTGCAGTACATAGACTAAAGGATTTTTAAGGAGGTCTCACAGCCTTTTTTCCAATAACAGCACATTAATACTTGTGTATCTTTGCATGTGTGCAGAAGCTATAAAAAAAAAGTGACATCTATTGCTGTGGATTCATTTGCTGTGGAGGAAAACATCTGGTAACAAGAGAGCCAGGGGGACCAGTGATACACCTCACCTAGAGACAACATATTTTGTTGAAGCACCAGGAGGCATCTGTAACAAAATACATCACCTCCCTCTTAGGTGTTCCAGAGAAATATCCCTCAGGGTTTGGCAGGAAGACAAGAAGTTTCTCAAACTGTTCCAAGGGGAATTTCCTAGACCATTGAGCCACTGCCTCACAAGCTTCAATACAGGCAGAAGTGCTCTGTACTTCCTAATTCCTTCACAAGCAGCAGCCTTGCCTTACAGGAAATTCAACAGCTGGACTCATGAGTTCACCCTTCTACAGAAAAGTTGTTTCCTGTTCACCTCCTGGAAGTTCATGACTCACCTTAAGGACAGACAACTAAAAGGGCCTCCTATGATCCATCTGCTGTGCTGTGCCCTACTCTGAAATGTTGCCCTCATTGAATTCCTTGTCATGAAACTGCTGGCCTCTAAAATCAGATTGGTATCATAAGGAAACAATACACAATTTCCTTTTTTAAACAAAAGATAATTAAATAGACAGTAGGTTTTAGAAAAGATTATTTACTGAAAAACTATTTAATAGTCCTGTCTCCTAAGTTTATTCTTATGCAATACATTCCACTATAAAGAGAAAAATACTACAAAGCCATAATCATAACAAACAAGAAAACAAAATAAAGAGAAACAGACTTTCACACACTGCAAACAATGAGTTTTCCCCATCTGCAGTGAAGGAAAGCTGGGGATAACTCCTCTAAGGAAGGCCTTGCCTCAGCAAACACCAACACACCAGAACATGGTCTGGTTTTTGTACCATAGATATTGTATGTCCTGACCAAGCAAAAAGACTGCTCAGAAAAGAAAAATGCATAATTCCCATTTTCTTGGTGCATGGCAAAGCTCATCACTGAGCAAAAAGATGCCTCTGAAAGTCAAGGAGTCCAGCAGCAAACAACAGCATCAGTATTCAGTCAAGAATGAATTGCTCAATTGTCAGCGCTTTCCTCCAGAAGAAACAGTGCTTTTATTAACAACCAGCAAAATCCAAACTGGTGACAGCTTTACAATGCAAATTCCAAACATTTCCCAATGATGAACTAACAGAATGAAAATTCTCTAGTGAATGATGCTGATGCATGTGAGACCACAGAGTTATCTGGAAGAGGAAGCCAGTGGTAACAGGACTTGTCAGCTGTGTTCACTCAGAGGTGGGAGGAACACACCCAGATCTGGTTTTGAACTTATTTTTTCTGTTGTACAGGCAAGTCATCTTTGGTTTATAGATTGATGTGGGCAAGTTCATATGTAACCCACAAAACTATTTCAGAAGACTGTACATGACATTCAAAACCCAACAAATAAATGAAACATTCAATGTCAGAAGTCACCAAATCAGAGTAAGATGTGGCTGAAATACTCATTGTTCTACCTTCGTGTTCCATATTCTGATAATTACAGGATTGTCATTGTCATGCCCAGCAGAGGAAAAGGGGAGGCTGGGCAATGAGATATGGCAGCAGTTGTTCTGCTTGATTCTAAAACTGGAAAATGTTTTATTAAATTAGAAAAATTGCACAGAAAAGACTGTAGATGCTGCAATTAAGGTATTCAAATGCTGTTCCTGAGACATGTTGTTTCATCTGTGCCTCTATCTCTGCATCTGAAATATTCAATGTACTGCTGGCAGCCTAATTTTTCAGAAGTGGTCAACAATTATGTCCTTTCCGTTGTCTTGGCAGATATATTTAGCAGTTTGCACTGTCAGCAGACTTAAAAGCATCTGAACATATGGAGCACTACCTAATGCCTTGAACTCTTGCTGAACAGATCTTGAATGCATCACACATCTAAGACTACTGGGTACTTTCTTACTCCAGATCAGTGAGTCAACTGATTGCTCCTTCACACAGATTTCTTCAGATTACTGTCAAGCGAGATTAAGATTTACAAACCCTTAAATACTGCATGAAGAGTGCCAAAGAAAAGATTAGAAAAATTAATACCACCATCTTCACAGCGGAGTCAGCCGCTGAATTGGATCCAGACACAAAAGTCACTGGACAAAAGGTAACAGAGTTGGCTATTCAGAACACTGTGTGTTAAGTGAGCACTTCACCTGTGAAATAAATACTCATGCACTTCCATATCTTATCATAAGAGGGAGTTTAAGTAAGAATAAATAAGTAAATGTACATATGTGTACAGATTACTTAAAGTATATCTTTAAACTTTGGAGTGTATACCTTTGAAAGTTTACAATGTCTTTTAACTTGTGAAAGCACAACTGAGAAATCCTCTCCCCCCCCCTTTTTTTTTTTAAGAGGAAATAAAAGAAAGACTAAAAGAGCGATCTCACAGGGATATCTCTTTAAAAATCCATAGAGAAACCATTTCTTGTGCTCCTGATATATGCCAGGAATAACTCTGCTTTTCAGAGATGCTAATCTGGATTTGATTCTGCCAAGCTGGCAAAACTGACAAAGAATGCAAATGAATTTTTTCAGAGGCCAAAATTGCAAAGATACCCATGGCAAAAGAACAAGCCCTTTTTTTTCTAAAAAAAAAAATAAAAAGGAGGAAAATGAATTTAAAATATAGCTGCATAGTACCTTTCCTCTTAGGACATCTGAAGGGATAGAAGTGTGTGAAAAATGTAGCAGGAAACAGAAGAGAATGTATCAAAGTAAAACAACTTATTTATACTGCCTTGGGAAATCACAGGGAATAGAAGGAGAATATAATTGTATCAGAAATCCTATACAAAGAGAAATGTAATGGAGTGAAAAGAAAACAGATGAGTGTGCAGGGGCAAAATTAGAAAGAAGGTAAAAACCATTTTATTTGGCAGCAGCAAAATAAAAAAAAAAGCCTAAGGAAAAGAGGTTCTTCATATGTATCTGAAAAGAGAGAGGAAGGAAGCTATAAAACCGTTATTGAACTGAAATGAGTGTCAAATCAATGATGGTGTATAAGACAACAGATTTTCTCAAGAAGGGAAAAAAACCTCAGTTAAATTACAGCAAACTATCCAACAAAGGGGGAAAACAGGCCTGCAGGGGAGTAAGCACTCCTTAAGAGCCATTAGAGGTATTCCTGCATTACACAACAGAAGTATTAACTGCATTCAAGTCAGGAGGGGCTTTGCTTCAGAACAGTTTAGGAAGTCAGCAAAGCAAACTAAAGGGATAGGCAAACAAGGTCCCAAAGGACGGTAGAAGAGCAAATATAGCAGCAACTTAAAAGCAAGAAGAGGAGGAGGAAGCAGTAATTCTAACATAAAAGATAGGTCTAAACACAGTGTAATTAAAATGAACAAGGAAAAATACAGATGCAAAACACCACTTAGAAAGGGTAACCATAAAAATACCACTATGAAGGAAAAGTGATCAGTTTTATTCCATGACTACTGCAGAAAAATTCTCAAATGTTTCCCAGCTTAACTTGTAGCAAAGGAGACTCAGTGTGAACAGGAGGTGAAAAAAATGAAGACTAAATATCAGAATAAAGAGAAATCCATGTTCCTGTAACTTTTTTAAGAACAGGTTAGACCAGCTCTTGACAAGAATCATGTGAACTCCAGAAGCAGATAAACTCCAAGGAGGACAGAGGACCTCCAAGGAGGAAAGCACTCAAAGCCAGCATACCAAGCTGACCACAGCAGCAGTGCCAAGCACTGCCAAGATAACTGAGGGAAAAATACAAGAGCTATCAAATTTGGTTATGACTTAGCAAGACTGGAATCAACAGGGAAAACTAATTAGGGGCAAGCTGGTTGTTTAGGAGTAGCTGGGACGGAGAAAGGGAGGTGTGAAGGAAAGGACCAACAAGCAGAGTCTAACCAGGTAACGCTTCTCTGCTCACCACCACAGCTCAAATGGGGGCAGACAGTGAACCTGCTGTTCTCAGTCCCTCACAAAAATCAAAGCTCCTTTCTGCTGCCAGGAAAAGTAGGGCTGGGAGGGAGGGTTTGGTGCTCTCCCTGGCAAGCAGAGGAACAGCTGGGTACTCAGACAGAGCATCTGAGCATCACCATGCTGGGCCTTGCTCAGCCCACCTTTTCCTACCACCTTGCCAAGCTCCCTGTCATCCCTGAACATCCACAGCACTTCTGCAGTGCCAAAGGAGCAGAAACTATGTCCTACAACTCCATTCACCCTCAATATCTAAAAATAATTTACAGAATATTCTCAGGGACAAAGTGATCTATTTCTGCCCTGGGGAGTATCACCAAGCTACAGCGCTACAGAAAGATGTAATTTGGTTTTTTATTGACCACTCTGTAATAATTTCAGTGAAATGTTTGGATTATTGCCAACTTCCCTTTTCATATGGAACTAAATCCTTTGACACCTGGAATATAATTTCACCTCTGAAAAAGATGGGAGAAATGGTGAAACCATGAAGTGCAAGATCCCATCTGAATGAAATAATATCCACCAAATAAGTATGCACCAGATAAATTTACCTTTCTGGTCATCATTCATTGTAAACACTGACAGCAAGTTTTATGGACTCTGGATTCACTACAATTTCAGAAAACCATGAGAAGAGGAGATGATGAGCATTTACTTTGAGTCTAGAATGTATTTTAAGTGGAAATTTGTTTCATTTACAATGTGGTTCTGAAAAAAAGAACCCTTTTCTCAAGTATCTAAAAAACCAAAATGCACAGCAGTGTCTGAAATGCCTTTTGTCCTGTAATTATTCATTGATTTCTTTAATATACCTTTATGGGCCTGAAATTTGCCTATCTGTTTAACTATACATTGGCACTGAAGACAGTGGTCCAAAATCCTCTGGTTGTCTTCAAAATAGTAAGAGGTGAAATGCTTAATAATGAACATTCTTAACAAAGACTGAGGGCTTTTGAAAAAAAAAATGCTGCTATATACTTTGCATCTTAATGGAAAGTCTTTGGATCCCTGACCTCATTCCAAACATCTGTGAATGCAACATGTCCTAATATTCTCCACGGGAGTATCTCTAGAGCTCATGCCACTGTTAAAACATCCACTGAGAAGTCAAAAAAGAAAAAAAAATAGTCAGAGGAGCAGATGCTGGAAATTATCTTTTCCAGTCACCACAAAATCATTTTCTCAGAGACTTATGGCCATTGTTACATAAGCTCACTCCAGAAATGATACATAACATTTGCTAGGCTACAGATGAAATAAAAAGGCCACGCATCTGGTAACTCAGAGAATATATTCTGTTTCCATTTGGTAATAAGTATCTTCCCCATTACAATTTATGCTCCCTGTTTTTCATCAGTCACAGTTCTAACAAAAACTGCATTTCATCCTTTTCCTATCAAGAAACTGACACAAGTTAGCTTTCAGTATGATAGCACCTTCTGTGTAAGCATGGGCACAATACCAAAAAAGTAAGTTAATACAGTTTCATGGCATTCAGTTTGAACAATGGAAGTGTTTTACAATCCAGACAGACAGCACTGGATTCTGCACAGCCTGCTGTGGTGGTGATCTATCCCTGCTGAAGAGCTGTTGATACAGTCACTGAAATGTGCCATGGAATTGTTAAGTCATCCCTCAAAAGCCTGACATCAAAATAATGTGGCAGCTCATTAAGTATTTTTCATTATAAAACTTCCTAAATATTTTCATTAATTAGATTTGTGCAATTCAATAAAATAAAGTACAGTTATGGATGACAGGAAAAAGCAGAGTAAAGACTATACTGTAGAATTATGAAAAGCAAAAGAAGTACTGAAACATACTTGAGCCAATCTCTACAATTTTGCAAAACAGCTCAAAATATTGAAAAAGTGTCTCTCCTATGCAAAGACAGTTTTTAGGAAAGTGTGAAGAACCACACTGACCCTAATTCAGATGCAAATGTAGTTCCAGAACAGCTTACCAGAACAAAACACACCACTTACAAGGAACAATGACTATTACTGGGATCAGGACTGGAAAGAGAAACATGGAAAAAAGAATTTTTCACAAGTTCTTTTATCACTTATCTACGTAATCCTGCACTGCAGGCACAGCTTCTGGCAGAAGAAGCAGGGAAGACAGCAGATTAGTCTCAGCTTCCTCTCATTGATGCCAAGGGATCACTGATTTCCAGGAAGGCAAAGATATCATCACATGTCAAATACCAAGAAATGCAATTGCTATCATGTCATATCTAAGCTCATGTCCCAGATGGAGAGTCTGGCCTGACTCAGAAGAAAACTGGGTACACAGCAGCTGCTCTATGAATCACTGCTCTGAAACAAAAGCTGGGCACGCAGCTGCTGAGAAGAACCAGAAAGAAACCATCGAGAAGGAAACCCCCATCTTCTGAAAAGTCAAGAAAGCCAGGTAGCAAGGTGTTTGGCAGAGCTCTCAGCCCTTGCTCTGCATGCAGCCAACGTGAGCCATAATTCACTAATTACACCCCGAGCAATCACAGGCAACAGAAGAACGGAGAACTTTTACACAACAGAGCAATTGTCTGCAGCTCCAACCTCTCACTGATGCTCAAATGGAAGGTAAAGGTTTCTAAGTCTGCTACTTCATAAATACAACAGATTGCATCCCAGATCCACAAAAGCATTGAAGCCAGAACTACAGAGATCCTGGATCCAAAGCTGGCCAATTGCCAAAACTTGAGTGTCCCCTGCTGCAGCATTAACTCTTTCATTTTGCTTTTTACTGGAAATGGTGAACAAACTTATGGTGGTTTTCCCATTCATCCCAGCCATAATTAACCTGGGCATGACTATTTTAAACCAACTCATATTTATCCATCCCTACCATACAGATTTCTTCTTTAATGAGAACAAATTGTTGTCTCTACTCTAGACTACAGAGCCAGAGGCTGCACAATAAGAGCTCCCACTGTTAAGTCAGCGATACTAACAAAGCAACGAAAGCAATTTCACCTAATGTTGATTTCTTTGCTATGTGCATAGCTTTTTAAATCTTTAATTGCAACTCACCAAAATTTCTCTTTGTTCTTCAAGATTTTTTAAAAAGTTTGAAAACTCATGAAGTGATGCATCTGTAATATAAAATAATACAAAGAAAGTTTAATCATGTTGCAGGATGGCATTGACAAAATATAGTCACTCATAGTCATTTCTTACCTACCTATGTATCTTTCATCATCAGTCTCTGCATCACCAATGAATTCAAATTTAAAGTCTCTCAGAGAATGGGCAAATTTTCTCTGTGCTGCTGAAAGGTCTGCAAGAAAAAGAGCACAGGTTGAAGGGTAAGCAGTCATTTTATGCAGGCCAGAAGATCTGTCTATGCCTAGAATAACCAACTTTTACAAGAAACTCTTAACACAGGTCTGCCTAAGGACACTACAGGACATGCAGTGTTGCCTAACCCTCTTCTGGTAAGGCATTTGTCACACAGTTTTCTTTATGCAAAGCTACATAATAGAAAGCACATGTGACCATGTGTATAGTGTTACATCTATCCTTACAGTTCACTTCAATTTAGGGCACATGAAAAGAAATCTGTAATTACGGAAGTTAAGGGCACAACACTAAGTTGTACCAGTTGTCTTGCTCTGCTAACCTAAATTCACTCCTATATTCATCCGCACAAATACACATCTTGGAATTTTCTAGGTACTATATATAGATAGTTCTGCTAGTGAAACCTTTATAAATATACATAAACCAGATACAATAGAATTGTTGCACTTGAACTAGAAATTCCATGGAGTTAAACTCTGCCAAAAGTTAAATTAATTGCACAGCATGAAAATTAATTTTATATAATAACTGTTTTGCAATAGCTATAAAACATTTCCAGCAACCCAAATTTAACCCATTAACACTTGACAATTTGAGGTCAGAGGCTGCACTCTTGCACTCCCAGGAAGTAATCAGACTCCATATTCAGTCACAATATCATCATGATAAACCCTCCCTGAAATTCATAAAGCTGTAAATAAACACTGTGCACACACTTTTCTGTTGTACTGACATGTGCAGGTTGGGAATGTCACAAGTTCTGGAAGGATGCAATTGTTCAGGAGGGGAAAAAAAACAAGGATGCATGTCCTGGTACACCTCTACCCAGTCTGGAAGGTTTTACTAACATTTTTGTAGTCAGTCAAAGTTAAAGACAATTTAAAGTACTTAGTTAATCTATAATCTTTTTCTTATCACATGCAGTTCTGAAGGGTTAAGAAGAACTCTTTTAACAGGCCAGCTAAGCATTTTGCTCTTTAATATTAACAGGCACTAAAAGATTACCAGCTTGGTCTTCTTTGTTCTAGTTTTAGGAGGGAGGTAATTTGTTTTGGGTTTTTTTTTCTTTTAGTTTGGGGTTGGGTTTTTTTGTTTTGCTTTACCAACAACAAATTTAAAAAATCACCTAATTTTATTACCAGTCCTGCATCTGACACATCATGTACTTTATCACATGTCACTGAACTGGAAGTTCAGTTCGACCACTTAAAAGATTAAGTCAAATATTCTACAAACAGCAAAACTGTCTAAAATGAAATAAAAAAAGCTTTTTGATCCTTTTCCTTTCTTTTCACCCATTTCTCATTAGCCCTCTCCCTGCTCATTGTGTAACAGAGCTGTTCCCTCCTAAACCTGTGCATGTACCCTCCAACACATGAAGTAGCAGGATGCTGCACAGGGTTGAAATAACAAGGATAAGAAGGTTGAAGGAAGCAGTAACCTAACTCCCCTGTGAAAGGAAACATGGGTGTTTTAATTCAAATATCTCGTGGGCTCAGCAGCTGTTCATAAAGCAAACAGTGAAAGAAACAAGTTCTGTTGACTGTGAAAGTCTTAAATATGGAAAATAACAAGGTTCTTAACCATCTAATGTTACACTTATTTGTGAGCCAGGTCACAACACAAGGCTGAAAAGAATTTATTTATGGGAGAATGGTTCCAACAACACTCACTCTCCCAAACTTATTAAATTTCCTTGAATCCAATAATCCCCTCCCAAAGCCCTCTCACATGAGAGTCAGCCCCATGCTAGAGGAAGAAATTGTTTATTATGTTTCTCCTACTTGTAGAGGTGAAGCATTCAAATCATGTTGAGCAAGGTACATTCTCAGAGACTCATGCAGCACCACACACCCACAAAACCCCCATTTCCCATCATGGACTGAACAGGTACAATATTAGTGACTTTATGGGCCTTTCTAGAGTGCCATCAAACTTCCACCTCTCTTGTGACAGTGACAGCAAGCAAAAGTTATGGCCACACCCAGACTCTTTCAGCAAAGTCCAACATCTACAACAGCTTGAGAATGGGCTGAATCAAAACACTCAGCCTCTCACAGGATCAGAAACCCACATTCCTGTATTTCTCATTACTGAACCTGCTCAGGGATTGGAAATTACTGACCCAAGAACTGACTATGTTGTTGGAAGCAGTAACCTTTTCACACATCAAAGATATATTAGCAGAGTTCCTCATTAAAATCATGAAGATACATTAAATTTTTGCAACATATTTCCACAGATAATTTCTGAAATGCTTAAGAACCATTACAGTAAATTTTGGAAACCATCGGTGAGTGGGAGGGACTTGGGGATTTGGGTCACAGAATAACAATCTGATGGGTCAAGAGAAGCTGCAGATACCTGACTATTGAATCAACACCTGAAAGAAAACAAGAAGAGATTTTCTGGATATTAAGAACTTGGCACTTTCAACAAAACAAGTCACTGGAGCAAAATCAAAACTGAGTGTCAAGCAGCAAAGGAGGAAAACTTTCTCAGAAGGTCAGAGCAGGAATACTGATTTCTTTTTTGCTAAGGCACAGGAAAAACTTAGGATGGTGGCTGGAAACAAACAAAAAAGGAAGATAGCACAGCTTTGTGGTGGATTTTCTTACCACCTGACAAACCACAGCCACAGTGAGATACCTGAGACCACCTGCAGTCAAACCTTCCACTGTGGGACAAGCAACATCAAACTGCTCTGACAAATTCCAAATGTCCTACAGTACACACCCAGAAGTTCACCCAACTATAAGCATTTATAAAAACTAGATGCTGATATCATTGTAAGTACTATAGTGTCTGACTATTGTGCTACAATTTCAATGCTGAGCATTGCTGCTTGAATTAGAAATTTCATAAATGTAACTTGGCCTTCTTCCACAGTGTGTCAGAAGACCTTTATTAGAGCAAAATGATTTGTCTGGCACTGACAGACACATCCCAGCATTGTTCCACACCAGCATGACAGCCTGCAGGACCAGGGTGAGTTATTTAGCAGACTGTAAACCCGAATGGACTCCAGCTACAAACACCAGAATAAAACAGCACTTGAATACAATTAGGTATCAAACAGCACGAGCAGTTAACTGGTTACGTGAATATTGCTGTGGCCTACTGAAGAGTAACTATTTTTTTCCCTTTAATCTCCACATTTTACAAAGTAACACCAAACTGAAAGATAAAGGAAGCAGCAATAGGGCTGTTGCTTGTTACAAGCTGTGGTTATCATTGAAAGGGAGGAACAGGGCATTCAAGATCAAAGAGTGCTTTAAATATCAACCAAATACTAACAGTGCTGAATACAATGCCATCCCGGCAAACCCTAAGGCAGAGTCCTTTCAAAGATTCACCTTCTAAAGCACTAAAAGAAACTAAGCATCTGCTAAATGTTTTGACCAAAAGGCTGAAGACAGATTTCCAAGGAGAGAAGGGAGGGGACCCAAGGACACCAGGGCTTTTAATTTTTTCTTTGGCATTATTTATATCAGTACAGCATTTAATTTTTTCTTTGGTATTGTTCATATCAGTACACTGTACTTCTTTCATGTTTGGATGCAATTATTTAAAAATACAGCAGAAGAGACATGAGCAGCTGCCTGCTTCCTCACTTTGCTCTGAAACACCTTGGTAACAAGTGCTCCTGTGAGCTTGTCCAGTGCCAGATGTGCTGGCAGTAGCTCACACAAAAACCTTGATATTTTTTCCATTAGGATTTGAAAGAAAATACCTTTGCTCCTTATCTGAGTCGAGCTGAGCCAAGGTGACACCATTAGTTGCTGGGTGGTGGCCAAGCCTCACTTAACAGCACCAGAATCCAATGATTCCCTTTAAGATCAGTACTAATCTCAGCGCTTGGCACACAAACCAGAAGTCTTGCACTAAGCCTGACAATACTGCTTTCTACAGCTATTCTGGATCTCTTTTGGAAGGCAGAAGAACTACACCCATTTGTAGGACTGTTAATATTTTTCCACAACAATATATACATTTCTGCATCAAGCTTTTAAGAAGGACTGGAATTACATCACCATTCCTCAATCCTAACTTCAAATTTCACTGACTCTTAAGAGATACACTCTGGGAATGACAGATTTCCAGCAGCTTTATTTAACATGGATTAAAACTGCTCTGGCTTCATTGAACAACATTCTCCCTAAAAAGCTAGAAGGTTAGCAAACACTTAGATTTAACTATCAAGATCATCTTCAAGCTATTTTAAGGACTAATATTAGATTTTCCAAGGTATTTTTTTTGCAATGGGCCAAGATCAGGCAAGCCACACACCATTGTGAAAAAGGCAAGAACAAACTGAGGCAGAGTTGGCCTCTCCCCTTTTCTTCCCAGGCATCAATGTCCTACAAGAGCCAACAAAGCAGCTTCAGAGGAACAGAGCACTTAAAATAGTTTGTCCAAGAGCTGCGGTACAGACTCGTATGACTGTACTCGTATTTTTTTTATACAAAAAATGCACCATCTCAACACTTTAAAAGCAACTCTGTGTTCCTTTTCTGTGTCCCCTTTCACAAGGTGAAAAATGAATCTAATATAATCCATGACACTGAGAACATGAACAGGATTTAGTCACTACCTTAGCAAGGTGGATAAACAGGATTAATTTAGTAACTTAGCAGATGCAGGCCATGTGGCAGAATTCCTAAGAGCGGTAACACATTCCAACACCCTAAAACCAAATAAACTTTTTACTCCTCATTTTTATCTGATAAATTTATTGAAAGAGCCATCAACAAAAGAAAATTTACAATGAAACTAAAGCACAAAGTTACTCATTCCCATCCAAAACCTGAATGGAAATAAAGTTCAAAGTCTAAGGGGCTTCTGGAGTCCCATTTTAGTCATGTCTCATCACCCATGGCGCTCACAGGTTTCTGAAAGCTTAGCAATTTTGGCCATGAGGATTAAAAAGTAACCTATTACTGACTTGTCAAGTGGTTCAACCTCCTTCCCCCCTGTCTTCCCTGCATAATACAGTGCATTTGGTCAATCCTACACCTTTAAAACAAATAGGGAAAAGCTCAACCTCTCACCATTTCAGTTTAATCCAAGCAGCATCCTGCTCATGCTGGTCCAAAGTTGTCTCCAGCTGTCAACAACTTCACACCCTCCTCATTCATATATTCAGGTCTAAGGCAACTCCACATTAAGTGTACCAAAATTAAAAATTGTTTTACTGTTTTGGAAAATCCATCAGAAATTTTTCCAGGCACGTAAGTAGGAGTTTAAATTTTCAAAATACAACAAAAAAGAGGGATGTCAGCAGAAATGTTTCAGGAAAGGTCTTTCAAAGATTAACTGGGAAAGGGGTTTTGCAAGGTGAAAAAAAAAAACCAAAACAGATGCAACAAAATATTTTGCATCAAACAGAAAAAAGGAAATTGCAAGAGTAAAATGAAAAACAAACATCTCTCAGGTAATTTATATGTAAAAACTTGAAATCAATAAGAATTTGAGCAATCTTAATCACTAATGGAATTTTTCTTCTTGACATAGATAAGAACCAATGTCAATCTTCCACTACACTAAAGTTCAGATTTTGTCACAACTCTCCAAACTAACGACAACAAAGAAGCCAAAAACAAAATCATATTTTTAGTGTTCAACCTAATAAAAAGAGAACTACTAATATAGGGGTAATGAATACCATTCCTCCAAACAGTGCCTCTTTTAGGAACCTACTGCTCCCAAATGTTTCTTCCACAGTGCTGGACATTCCCTATTACCAGTTTTACGGCATGCTGGGGTCATTAATTGTGGTGTAATTTTGGGACAAGTAAAACCAGGCTATTTAGTCTGAACACGTCACATTGTGTAGCACAAAAGACACATTCTAACCTCCCCAGTTCTTTAAAGAGAGAACCCAACTCTTGCAAGAATTTTATTATTTTCCTTCTTTCAAATGCATAATCCCATGGTCTAAATGCCACTACTCTCCATATCAATCAGAACAGGTAAGTTAACAAATCTTTCAGGTGTCAGCAGAGTAGACTAGTTTTTTCATAAATACGCAAAATTGTTTGGATGCCACAACCTCCAACCGTTCTTTTCTTCTACAGAAAGTACACAGCACAATAAGATAAAAATATATATCAATTTATTTATCAAATTTTTTCTACCTCTTTTTCTCTAGTTCTACAACTTTTATCAGTGAAAGCAGACTTGACTCATTTCTCCTCTCTCTACCCTTGCAACTACAAGGGTATAAACTCCATAATCCTCCACATCAAGAAACATGCAATTAATATGTTAATTACCACATATGAAATAAAGTAGCATCTTAGGAGAGTATGGGAAAAGTGCCAAGTGCTGCTGGTATTGTCCCTCGGCTGCACCACACCTTCTTGGGCTCAGGTTATTTGCCTTTTTAGCTGGATCT
Source organism: Melospiza georgiana (assembly GCF_028018845.1). Classification (NCBI taxonomy): domain Eukaryota; kingdom Metazoa; phylum Chordata; class Aves; order Passeriformes; family Passerellidae; genus Melospiza; species Melospiza georgiana. Next base: position 29,565,055 of record NC_080434.1, on the reverse strand, counting down.
CTGAAATCTGCCAGCAGCCTTACTCCACCCTGCCAAGGGCATTTTCCTCTTTGCATCAGAGACATTAGGCAAAAAAGCACGTTTACTATCTCAGCAATGACTGAGGTTTTTCTAAAGCATCTCCAAAATGCTCTTAGGAAAAAGTGTTCCCACCCTTCTGCCAGCTCAGATGGTGACTACATCTTTCAGTTCTGCTTTTCAGGAACAGCCTAAAAGTTACATTATGAAAGCAAAAGAGAAGCTCCATTCCTGGTCCTACAATCCTGCAGATAAATTCACTGCTTCAGTGGTGTAGGAATATTCCCGCAATCACCCTGACATAAGACTTGTACCCCAAAGTCTCTGCTGAAGAGCCTTGCAACTCTGAGGGAAGCTCCTGTGAAGCACCACAAAGATAATCTGTCTTCGAAGGAATCAGAACCATCTTCCTGATCCCTACAAACTCTGTGCTTCTAACAAAGAAATAGAATGAAAGAAATAATAAATTAGAAAGTAAAGAATAAGGAAGAATGAATTTGTAATGCATGAAACTGCGAGGGCATTCCACCAAATTCACAGGGTTCCCTAAGATAAAAACCAGCAGTTCAGGATTTGCTGCAAAGGTTTCCCTTTGCCATACTGTACCAAATGGCAGCAAGAGGGACACCACTGTTCTACAGTCTGTTCCCAAGAGAAAACTCTTCATCAATCCAGAGGCAATGCTGGAACACACAATATCAATTACTTATACAATCAAAATTTTCCCTGGTAAAACTTCCTACAATATCTGCAACTGTTCAAGTAGCCCAGACCTGGGAATTGCCCTCCAAAAGTGACTGCATTAGACAGTGTGAGATGAAAAAATTCCTTTCAGAGACCAGGATTTTACTATTATTAATGTGAAGATGCATGAATTCAGAATGTGAGCTTACAACGCTAGTAACAAATTCTGAAATGGAAATTAAAAACTCATAGAATTTATAAAACAACTCTGATCACTTAATAAATCATAGATTTCCAGAAGTTTTATTCTTCAATTAAAATTCTTGACAAACACCACAGATTTGAGGGCCCTTATGCATTACTGCTGTTCAGTAGCAAGTAAATCAGAAGACCAGACTACTTAAGGATGAAAAATTGTGCTAGTTAACTGAAAACATTCTCAACTGGGAAACTCCATAAAAGAAATAAAGTACTTAGAAGAAAAAAATTTGTTTATTCTACAGATACTTATCCAACATCAGCATTCTGAATGTTTAAATTCTGGATCATTGCTTTCATTCCCAGACTGAGTTCCCAGACAACTACAATGCTTACATAAAAAAGAATATATTGTGCTGAAATACTGTTTTGATTGCAAAAGAAAAATAGCAATTGACTGTTGGTTAGAAGCTAAATTTTGCCATTATGGTCTGCAAATTATAAAAGAGGTTTGTGGTCCAGGGACAACCCCACATAATCCAATCCACACTGTGAAAATGGGCAATGAAGCATTAATCCCCCACAATTCATCTTAAGTGAAATAATCACTGAATTCAAAGCACTTTTCTAAACCCAAATAACCAACAGGACACATCTACTTTCTTCAGTCAGTAAAATTTGCTCATGGCAGTCAGGCCAAGTTGTGACATCAAACCAGCAGAGCACCTGACCCACCACCAAGGCACGGAGATTCCCCCTTCCAAGAAACAGGACTGGCTTCATTACTTCATTACTTGAAGTCTCTTCTTGTAGAAAGCACATGTCACCAAAACTTCATGTGGTTGGGAAAGCTGGAGGGGAAGCCCAGCTCAGCCTGGGACAGGAAGGTCACAACAAACACCCCAGCTTGCAGGTTTTTCATGTGCCACATCTGCTGCCACTGGGCAGACATCATCCCAGAGTTCACATCCAAGAAATATTTCCAGCAAGACCTTTATTTTGGCAGAAATGTCAACATTAAATACCTTTGCAGGAAAAAATATCATTCACATGTTTTTCCCCTCTCAAAACTTTGTCACTTGTATGGAATTACTGCCTAAATATTTGCATATGTAGAGAAAAACCAAGAAGGAGCTCAAACTTGCATGATACTGTGATTTCTCCACAAGAAAACACGTCCAAACGTGCACCCAGCACAACTGCACACCTATAATTATGGTGTTAAATGAAAGGGCTACCAAATACTTCATCATCAGTAAGCCCATACAAGGCTCAGAAAAATAAAGTTATATTTTCACCAATTCCTCTGCTCATGAGTCACGAATGCTTAGCAAAACTCTTCCAGTACACAAAGACTTGAGACAGCACAGCTTCATTCTCCCAAGTGCAAGAGGATTCAAGTGGGAGAGGAGAGAGGAAAGCACAATGAGAAATCAGATAAATGAGCAGCTGAGATCTATAATTCAACACATAATGACCAAGTGCCCAATCCTTGGGCTATTTATTTCCTTATTAAAAGATGAATCTTCAGCATCAAGAAGGACAGAATGACCACAACAGACCCTCAAAGATGGAAGAGTTCAAGAATAACCTTGCTGCAGCTTGACACAGAAGTGAAATTAATCCAAGTTTTGACAGAGAAAACAGCTGGCAGCAACTGTCGTGCAGAGGACAGCCTGTACTCCTGTCATATACAGTTTCCAGAAAAAGCAGTAGAGAGCATAGCAGTGGGTAACTTAACATGATTTTTTTTAGAATTTGAGTAAATTTTTTTAAAAAGCGCCTTATTCCACATCTTTCCAAAACTGTCAAATATGGACTTAAAGTGCAAAGTGACACAATAGCTGTGTGTCAAAAAAAAAGCTTTTCTGATAGCTCTGAGTTGTTTCTGACTAAAACATATTAAAAATGAAGCTTTTAATTAGGTCAGACTAAAGTCTTACATGAACACAACACAATATTTCAACATCTTTATTATGAATACAAGTTTTCTTTATATAAACAAAGTTGCAGGAAGCACCAAAATACACAAAAGTTTACTTTAAAGGATGAGTTTTATACTCCTCTTTCCCTGCTCTCACTGTTGCTCTTTTAAAAAAGTTATTGCTAGAGAAAGCCCAGATGTTCCAGCCCCATTTCACCTGCCAGCTTCTCCAATTATTGCAATTTATTTGTCTGGGCAAAGAATAAAATTATTGCTTCTGCCACCAATAACTGCTACGAGAGCTTAGCAGGAAATACTGATTTAAATAGTCAATAATGTAGTGTGGTACATGCCAAAGGAGAAACTTCACTCATCTTTGGTCAGGATGGTTGTGCAAGAGTTGGACTCTGGGCAAAGAAATCCTGTAATCCTTCTGACACTTCCAGATTAGAAATTTTACAAGAGGCCAATTAATCAAATGTAGGCTGATAATGTGCATTTCAAAAGTGACACACAGTAAAACTCACTGACTCTGACTGGGAAAAAACTTTTGACCTTAAAGCTTCTGGCACACAAGCATGTGAAAGCCTCCCTGCTTTGGGTTTCCATAGAGTACATTTCTCAAAAATGAGTTTCCAATCCCAGATATCAGTGGCACTTGGTTCCTGAATCAAAGATCACTGAATGATCAAGAAATAAAATAACTGAGCAAAAGCAATTATAGATAGGCAAGAGCAACCACCATATCCTCATGAGAAGCACAAGGCATGAAAAACAAACATCTTGCAATCCTACACAGTAGGAAACAAAAAACATTTCCATCTTCTAATGCAATTCCATATTTCATTCTGTTTTCAAACAAAAAGAATACTTACAGTATATAACACAGTGAGAATCAATCTTTTTTATATCATTTATATGCTCCATGTTTTGACACAAGAATTAGCTTAAATACACTATTGTGGTTTTAGGGAGAAGTCAAGCTGGTTTTGTTTCTAAATAAGCATAACATACAAAATTTCTGAGTGAAAGCCCAAGCCTCAGTAACTTTTTGATTTTTCCCTCACTTAATTGTTCCAGCTGCATTACTAGGTATTGTGCATTTTGCCGTAAGATGTTCTCATGAGAGCAGATAAAGCAGTTTCTTGCCCAAGACAAGCAACACCATGAAAGAATTCACAACCTCCTTTAGAAACTCTAGTGTGTATCTCCTGCAGTGGAAGTGACTATTCTCCCCACTCTGATGACATGAGGAAGACTTCCTAAAACAGAGTAGGAATACAGAAGTTCAGGACTTGGTTCAGTCATGTTTGAGTTTCATTGGTGGAAGCTGAGGGAAAAGGAAAGAACCAGCATTTCCAAATTGAAAGATGTTTCCCAAAGTGCTTCCATTGCCATTTCTGGAGTTGAGGCATTATTCAGCTTGAGATAATTTGTTTATAAAACAGAAAGAATTTATTTTTCCTTTGTCTCTCTTCCCTGCATCCTGTAAACAACAGTTCATATTCAAATAGTGTTCCTGCTTATCATCAGCTTAAGGATCCACAACCCTGCCCTCATAGCCCAGACACACTTGAACACACTTGAAGCTTTAACTGCACATCACAACAAGTGAGAAGCAGACAAAACCAGAGCAGAGACTAAAGCAACCCATGGCTGCCAGCAAATGTTGTCAACTTAATTTAGCCATGTGGCCCTGTGGAGCTCGTTAAAGAAAGATGCAGGACACAATTTTTTATGGACCAAAGCAGAAGATCCCAGTTTATTCCCGTGTCTCTTTATACAGAGTTTTTAAAGAACATCCCCTGTCTATCCCAAACTGGTCAGTAACAAGTTGTTACCCTGTGTTGATTGGTCACTCAGTCGCCCAGTGTGTACATGCAGAATGGGTTGTTTGTGACACTGTTTCCATTCCTCTACCTAACGGTGTAAAAGCAGTTTATACAGGTGGCTAGAGTTTCTCACAGTCCTAGAGTTCTTTCTCAGGGAAAGCAGGTTGTTTTCCACAGTCCTGGAGTTTTTCTCAAGGAAAACAAGTTGTTTTTAACTGCTGCAGCACTGTTCTCTACTAAGAGCTGTGAGTTTTCTCATGGCTTCTGTCAGCTCAAGTCAAAATTCAGTTTGTAAGGCCTCTGGCCTGCTATTTCACCACCACATATGTGGGTTCCCTTCTCTAGAACGTGACAAAATGAAACAAAAAAACCCCAAAACATTTTGTCAGGCTAACAGCTGGAATGAGAAGCTGCTTGAATTGTGACAATCTATGTTATAGAGTCATAGAATCATTTTGGTTGGAAAAGATTGAGTCCAACGAAAACCTAACACTTCCAAGTCCACCACTCAATATGTTCCCGAGTGCCAAATCCACACAACTTTTAAATACCCCCAGGGATGGTGACTCCATCAATTCCCTGGGCAGCCTCTTCCAATGCTTGACAACCCTTTCAGTGAAGATTTTTTTCCTAATATCCAACCTAGCCTTCCCCTGGTTCAACCTCAGGCAGCTTCCTCTTGCCCCATTGTTCGTTCCTTGGGTGAAGAGACCAATCCCTACCTGGCTACAGCCTCCTTTGAGGGAGTTATAACAAGGGTCAAGCTCTTCCCTGAGCCTCCTTTTCTCCAGTTTAAAAAATTCAGCTCTTCCTCATAGGTCTGAAGCAGAAGTTCTTTCTCTTGCCCTTCCCTGGACATGCTCCAGCCCCTCAATATCCTTCTTGTCAGGAGGGGCCCCAAACTGAACACAGGATTTGAGGTGCAGCCTCACCAGAACAGGGGGACAATCCCTGCCCTGCTCCTGCTGGCCACACTAGTGCTGGTCCAGGCCAGGCTGCCACTGGCCTTCTGGGCCACCTGGGCACACTGTTAAAGGCCCTATACTCACAGAGGAGCCCCAAATTCCGAATTTGGGGAATGATAAATATACCAAATTATATATACAAAGACAATAAATTACACAACAATCTGAAGGAAAAGCTCCAGCTTTCAGCAGTGAGAGCACTGCATCTGTACAATCCAGGGAAGGGACATGTACACCTACCTACTCTGAACTGTCCTGCAATACAAACCCTGCTGCCTCCTGCACTCCAGCTGCCCTGGCTCTGTAGCTCAGCTTCAGCACTCTGGTACAAACTGTCCTGTCTGCTCACAGAACCTGAAATGCCTTTTATATCTGATTATTTATTCACAGACCAGGCTTGGAAGCAAGCAGAAAACAATTGAGATGATGGAAGAAAACAAAGTATTTAACTAATACGCACACCAAACAGAAATAAAAATTTGAACAAGGCATCACATGTGAATTATCATGACAACTGCAGGGTATAATTGCTTGACTAGGTCTAGATTTTATCAAATTGATAGGGAAGATTAAGTAGTTGTCCTCTGTTTGTCTCACTCTCTGCCATAACACACATTACCATAAAAAAGAAAAACTTGAAAATCTTAGCAGTTAAAATTATCATCCAACTTATCCACTGCCATGTGGTTAAGTTCATACATTTAGAGTACAAATCAACAAGAAAACAATTTGCTTGGATGACATTCCAGTGAAAAGGGCTCTTTTGTAAACTGCCTTAAAATAATAACCAGACTTAAACAGGTTTCTGTGGATTGCACTAAAAAGGTGGTGCTTAAATACTCTCTGATCTCTGGTTTGGAGCAAAAGAAAGGACTCAGTCTCAAGTGACCAAGCCTGTGTCTTTTGAAACAGAAGATGACCATACTGCTACATGGAAACTCCTGATCTCTGAGGAAAAAGAATCATAGGCTGTTAAGGAAAATTATGCACTTTAGTTTTTAAAATCTTTCATCTGGACATCACAGACCTTTAGAAAAACAACCACTTTGTTTATTTGAAAAAAACTAGGAATTACTCTGGACCCTTTCTCCTTTTTTTAAAGCACTCTAACAGGTGACAGGAATGGTCACAGAAGAAAAGAAGGGTATTTATTCATCTATTCCTGAAAACATGCAAAAGTACTTTAGGAAGGCTGGGCAATATTGCAGAGACTTACTTATAAAAATTAAAAAGAACCTGACCTTGATGACTGCTAAGAGGGGAAGGGAGGATTTTATTGGTAAGAGGGAAAAGGGAGGATTTTATTTATTTTTTTTAGTCCTCTCCCTTCTCTTTGACCTTTTCCTTTAAGAAAACAAAGCCACGTCTTCCCTAATACAATACCCCTTGCTTCCTTACAAGTTTTACATTACATTTATTCCAGCTGCAAAACAGAAACCTTTAACAAATCATTTAACCTTTATCAAAACATACAAATTAACGATAAGAGTCACTCAAGCAGCAAAGAACACCCTGGAAGTGACCTAAGTAATAAAATGGAGCTCCACATTTCAACAGACATGGGAGTGGCAGAGTTGTTAGACAATGTAACATACATATTTCTCAAAATTACACCTTTCTATCTGGCTCCTTCAGCAGTCTGTTTCTTCCCACACTCAAGGGACAAAGAAAACCTCCAGCTCAGGCTAACATGAAAGAGACACAAGCTTTCCATAAGTTTGAAGTCATAAGCTGAAAGCAAGAGAGGGAAAGACAGACTGACCGCCAGTGCAGTGGTTACTCAGCCAAGGCAGTCACAGGACCACCCAGGTTTTACCTACAATTTAGTATTTACCCCCACTTAAGCACCTAAAATAGTATTAAAAGAGACATACTATAAAAAGCATCTTGTTCTAGAGAACTGAAATAATTGTATTCTCCTCCTTTCCTCCCTCAGAAAGATTAAAATCCAAGAGAAAGCATTACAAGAACTACTTGAACAAATTCTGTCCATTGTTAGGTAAACAGCAACAGTAACACCAGACATAAAAGTGTCCCCTCAGGTTTTGGTCTCTGGTCTCACCACAACCATGATCAGTCTTGCTCAGCTATGGGGATTTAATCCCCCCCTGCCTTTCCAAGTGCCACTGTAATCTAAACACCTTGGTTTTAAATACACACAGGAGAGACACACACGCTGATGTACAGCAGCACAGTTATTCTCCTTGGACATTCAGCTGTGCCCTCTACATCAAAAACAAAGCCCAAAAGGAAAGTAAACAAACAAACAAAAAAACCCCCACTGGGAGAGCAAACATTTCACAGCTAGACTCCTTAATGGGAGAAAATCATCTATTGGCATACTTGAAAAGTCTCTTCTTTCCCCTGAAGAACCACCATGAATGACCACAGTATCCTTGGACCCAGCCACAACACATGGCAGGCTCTTTAGCTGGCAAAGCCTGGTCCTGAAATTCTGCTACTGCTTCTCACAGGTAGTTTCATATGGATAACTAGAGGAATCCATGGAGAAGATCTTTTTAGCTGTGGGAACTACCTTTACGAGAAAACTTCCAAGCACCTGGAATAACAGCAATACATTGTTGTTCCAGAGCAGTGACAGATGCTCTGACATGTCAAATTCAATCCTGCAACAACAGCATGCTCAAGAGCTACTCAACACACAAGTATTTGAAAAGCAAACATAATTAGAGGAGTATTGTGAAGCAGTTTTCACATGGTAAGCTTCTGAAAGGCTGTCAGTAGTTTTCTGATTAAAGAGAAGAGCCTGTCACAAGACAAATCAAGTATATTTTCATTTGCTCAAACCTCATTTTGGATAATTCCCAGCTCATCTGCCACACAGACCAGAAGGAAGGAGTCAGGAATCCCAGTCTTGCATCTCATTTGTGCTGCACTGCTGGTTTGTAATTGTAGGACTACCCATGAAATATCCACAAAACAAACCCCACACCATAAATGTCAATACAACCTCACTACACCACAGGAACTGGCCTCATTCAATCTACAACATATGAAAATAAGGCAGCAAAACACTGGAAACCCTGAAGTGTTCAGTGAATGCATTTGTCAATGACAGCTGGAAAAAACATTTGCTGATTTCTGTAGGACACAGGGGATTCTGAATGAGTCTAGTGATGTAAACCAGAAAGTTTCTAACAATTCTGGTCCATGGCAGACTGCACAGACAAAAGTGGTCCATCCACATGTGGTCCTCAAAACCACAGGGAATGACCTAGTGCACTGTACTGGGACCAGCAACTCTCCTACCCATCTCACCATATAAACACAACATTTTTAGGTTGGGATAAGTGGAATAAGTATTGAAGACAAAGTGTCAGTTCAGATCCTCATGCTTTTTCTTCTGCTCCTCACAAGCAAAAGCTCTTCAGGATTTTTGCAAAACTCTGCAAGATGTGTGAAAGATCCCTCTAAGGCAACTAAGGCATATGCCTTAAAATTCTTCCTCAATCTTATTTTCAAGTCCCAGTTAGCACCAATAGATAATCCCTACACAATCCCAAATGCATTTCTTTCTTCATTTCTTAACATTTCTTCTCATGTCCCAGTTTATAATAAAATTATTGCTGAAGCAGGTGAAAAGAAAACCCATTTTAACATATTAGCTGTAGTATTTTAACCTTAATTGGTTTTTTAAGCATTAGTCTCTACATGGATGAGTCAAAATCAGGCTGTAATTTTCTACTTTGCCCATTTAAACCAGCGCTTTGCCGTGCTTTACAGGAAGATGCAAACATGCACACTGTAAACTCAGTGAAAAGCAGCTGCTCAAGGCCCAGGGTGCTCCAATCTGTGCTGAGTATGTGCAGCACAACCCAGTATCAAAGCCACAGAGCCAGCAATCAATTAGCACCTTCCAGACCCTGGGGAGGGAGGGAGAAGCAGATGGAGCAGCTCAGTGGTGCTCAGCTGCACAGCCAGACCACAGGTACAGTCACGGCAGGTTTGCACTTCCTCGTACAATCACCATGATTTAGCACTACCTGCATGTTAAAAACATTTCAGTATCATGGCAGTATTGTTTCTTACTGCCCTGAACAGATGAAGGCCACACTGGCACAGAATCTCAGACAGGATCAGTCAGAAGCTACGTAACAAAGAACATTAAGCCTTTAAAGATGATTAGCTTCAACAAGTAAGGCTGCTGTACTTTTGAATTGGCACTTTCAGTCACAATTACCCTGCTGCCAAAGCTTTAGAGCTGTATGTCTGTGACTCTCCAAATGCAGTCCCCTGGACCTCCAGTAACCTGCAGAACCTGTTAAATGTAGTTCAACTGCAACTCTTCTGCCTTTCTACCCAAAAGACCAAAGTCCATGAGAAACTTTGAGGGGTGACACCAGCCAAAACAAATGTGGGGAGGAGGTTTTGAGTGGTTGCATATGGTACAAACACCACAGCAAAAAAATTAAACCATTTAAAAAAAATTTTTTAAAACCACACACACACACAAAAAAAAATCCAACAAAACAAGTCAGCATGTGCAAACCTGTAAGTGCCACTTTATCTTATGACAGAGGTATTAGGCAATGCTAATTTAAGAGCAAGAATGCCTAACTAAGAGAAATGCAACAGACTCGCTGACTTTTATTTACCTTTCTTCTTATTCTTGTTGACTGAGAGACAGATGAGAAAATCCAGAAAATCCACATGACTGCTGGAGAACAGATATCAAGGATCTTTGCTGGTCAGTAGTAACACTTCCCACACCAGCATTACAACTGTAACTCTCTGGAAGTAATAGATTTATTGGGAAAAAAAGACTGTAAATCATTGTAATTGTTGGGGTTTTTACCAAATTTTTCTACCAATGTCAGCATACTTGCAACTACAGCACAAATGTTAGTTGGATGCATAGCTAAGACACAGATATTTTGTTTCCATTTTGCTTACATGGCCACAAGCATTTTCTAGTTATTAACAATGACAGCCAGGACAAAAGCCTTTCACTGAACAGAAAATTGATCCTGTCTTTTTGGACTACCTGAAGAAATTTCAATTTAATACCAGGGGAATAGGGAAGAATAAGGAAAAGCAAAGGCAGGATATCAGCACAAATTGAGAGCACAGTGGTCAGACTCCACATGTAGATGGCTAATTTTAATGATCTATAAAAATGTACTGCTGGATACACAGTGTAGTCTATTCAAAATATAAACATGCTCAAATCAGACCTTTAGGGCCAAGTTGAAATAATCAATTAATAAACTCACTTCTTCCAATTCTATAATCTTTGTTTCATCGTGTACTCTAGAGCACTGCAAGAAGTCATACTTTAGTCACTATCACATATTTCATAGAATCATAGAATGATTTGGGTTGGATGGGACCTTAAAGATCATCTAGTTCAAAACCCCTTCCATAGGCAGGAACACCTTCCAGCAGCCCAGGTTGCTCAGAGCTCCATCCAGTCTGGCACTGAACATTTACAGGGATGGGGCATCTAAAACTTCTCTGGGCAACCTGTTCCAGTGCCTCACCACCCTCACAGTAAAGAATTCTTTTCTAAAATACAATCGAAACCTACTGTCTCTCCATTTGAAGCCATTCCCCTTTTTCCTGTCACTACATGCCCTTGTGAATGCTCTCTCTCCATCCTCCTCATAGGCTCCCTTCAGGTACTGGAAAGCTACAATTAGGTCACCATGAAGCCTTCACTCTTCTAGGCTGAAAAATCCCAGTTCTCTCAGCCTTTACTCATAGGAGAGATGCTCCATCCCTTTGATGATCTTGGCATCCCCCTCCTCTGGACTTGTTCCAACAGGTCCATGACCTTCCTGTGCTGGGAGCCCAGAGCTGGATGTAGCACTACAGATGTGATCACACCAGAGCAGAGAAGCAGAATCCCCTCCCTCCCCTGCTGCCCACCATGCTTTGGATGCCCAGGACACTCCAATAATAAGCACACAGCCCAACAAAGTGCCTGTGACCCAAAGAAATGAAACTTTATTTTTCCCTCTTATTTTCATGCCACTGGAAGATGCCACCTAGCCATGATACAAACATGAGAACCCCTTACACAAGGCATCCAGAAATTTACTGCACAGTGCTGCACTGAACAGCATCTTGAACTACACCTGCACCACTGAACATCAAAGACCATGAAGCTGCTCCCCACCTTCCTCCACCCCTTCATTCAGCTGAAAGCAGCCCAGCAGTGCTGCAGCAACACAGCAGCTCTGAAGAGCAGAACACAGGAGTCCAGGCAGATCCCTTGCTTCCACATTGTGAAGAAACAGGAAATACACTTCCCCTCCCACAGCCAGTTTCCACTTCAGAAACAAACACTGATGACCTGTAGTTTCATTTACTGCTGTCGTGTTGATCCTGGAGCATTTATCACATCCAAAAGCCTGAACAAAGTTCAAACCAGGATGATAACCCCTACACATGTGACTGCTGGGTGTTTGAGCTGGGAAAAGGCCAACACACAGCCAACACTCTGCCCTGGCTCACCAAGTATTTCCAGAAGTAGATCAGGGAAAACATAATAGTGCATTCAGTGCAAACAAAAAAAAAAAAAAAACAAAGCAGTTGGAAACACAGAATTCACTTCCCAAGGAGCAGAAATGCATGCAGAAGAGCTGATAGCAACTAAAGCCAATCTTTTCTAAGGCATCTCAAAGTCTCTGTATACATCACTTCCCATCCTGATGGTGGGGGAAATAGATTTTTAAAAGCCCAAAAGAACAATTTATTTTTTTGAAACACCAACTGAGACACTATTTTGGGACATAGTAGGATTTATTTTCCAAGAAAGACCATGTATTAGAACCAGTAAGCTGGTAATTTGATCAAATTGCATGTTCAACAGACATCACTAAAATCCCTGATCAATGGCAGCACTACCTTTATTTCTGCTACCCCACCACATGCAAATGTCATTTCACAACTAAATGTGGGACCAAGATGAAAACACCCATTGCTGGGTTTGTGCAAATCCTGCAGCCATGGGAAAAGGACCACCAAGGATACACAGTATACATGGAGGAAGCACATCACACATCACCCTCATCCTTTTAAGAACCACAAGGACAAACTGATGGCCAGTATTGCAAGGAAAACTGGATTCAAACATGAAGCAAGTCTGACCTGCTGCTGGCTGAAGCCAAGTCATGAACCCAGAGCAAGACAGACAAAGTGTGACTCTGATGATATAATTTACAGCAGCCCAGCAGCTGGCAAATGCCACACACATCCATGTCCTCTGCACACATCAGCCTGGCCACAGCACTGGAAACACATCTTCCTCCCAAATCGAACTGGCACCTGCATGTTTGCAAACTCCAAGCTGCAAACTATCTGCCTAGCTTCATATCCTTGCCACTGTTCGAGCATCCCAAGCTCAAAACAGCTGTAGTTAGGCAGGAATACTGGAGGAGCAGGGGGCAATGATTTCACACTAATGAAATGCCCTGAGAAAACAAGCAAACAAACAAATAAATAAATGTAGTGTATGTCTGCCAGTACACAAGTGAATTGGGATAAATTCTGTTTAAAAAGTAGAAATAAATACATTGAATTAGGAAAACTGGCTTCATGCACAAAACAATATAACCAGGCTCAAGAGACTTTGTTTCATGTTCCAGCCCATGAATAGACTTTGATAAAGTCACTGACTCATGCTGTGCCCCAGCTATTACACAGGAAGGTACCTCAGCCTCTTATCACCAGGATAAAATCTATTAGTGAACAATACACTCAGCTATTCAGGTCACCACATCTCCCTCTCACCACTTCTGCTACAGGTACACAGGTAATGAAACAGGGTACAGCTATATCATTAGAATCTTAAATGCTTGGGTTTTAAAACAGTGGGCTGAACTTACATGGATTATATTTTAAAGGGAGCATTAGTTATTCTTCAGGAAAAAAGATGCATAAATCCACAATTAAAACCTTTGAAAAGACACCTGTATAATGAAAAACAGTACTTTTGAAACTGAGGAATCTATCTTTTCAGGCAAACCAATCTATAGGCACTGGCATAATCCCAATGCAACCTGAAAATGGAAATATAACAAATATTTAATCAAATCTTCCAATACAAGAGCAGACAGCCACTATAAATCTTAACCTTGATGACTCTATACAGCATGTGTAATGAAGCAATAGCTTCAACTACATACAAAAAACTAGTATTCTCATCACTAGTCTTCACTCTTTTTATAAAATGAATGACCCAAACATAACCTCAGAGTAAGCCAAGTGCCTTCATGTAGAATTTTCCTTTCTTAGCTGTATCTCACAATATTTTTTTAAAGTTCTCTTTAATACTACAACCAAAAAGGGATGATGATGATACTGCAATTTTACACTTGTACATGTTCGACAAATGCTGTAATTTAAAGTGAAGGTCCTCTGCAAGCTAATTGTCAACAAGTTGGGGGTTCATTATCCAGATCACCAGATTCATATCTGACCTAGATCACAAGCAACTAGATGGTTTAATCCTCTAGCTGCCAAATTCTTCATCATGCTATGAAGACATGCCCATCAAGTCACATTCACACCGTCCAAGTATGTGAGACAAATCAGTAACTATTTATTAAAAATTTTAACAAGTTACCAATTAAGAGGTTATTTTAGGAGCTTAGGACTCGTGGAAGCTAGAAACAGTTTCATTTGCTTATAGCCACACAGAAAACGCTGAGCTTCCTCCAGCATTTTCTGAGTGTTAGTCCCTAGCTAGAGACAGAAGTTGCCACAGTTTCTCTCTTGCAGTACTGACACAATCCAGCTGATTGAGGGAAGGGAAATCTTGCCAGGCATCAGGCAATAAATTGCCCCATCCATTCTGCACACACACAGTTTAGCTAAGTATGAACTGGGGAAACCAGAAGGCATTAGAGCACTTCTCAGGATATCTAGGCATCTTCAGGGGAAAACAATAAGGGTTGAAGTCTGTATAAATAATACTCTAAGTTTTTTATAGCACTAATTCTCTCATGGATCGTATCTTCATTTTCATGAAGTAGGAAAGTCCCTTTCCCTGATAAGTTTGCTTTATCCTTGGTTAAAAAAAAGTCTAACAACATCACAGAAATCGGAGAGAAACAAAAGGACAACAAAAGGAAAAAAAAAGAGAGCTAGCAATACACTGGTGGGGGCAGGGGGAATAACATCATTACCAACTCCTGTGACACAGCTTAAATAATACACTGTGATACAGCCAAACAGACCAAATAAGAATAAGATACAAACATATGTTCCAGTTTATCTTCTATTTATTTGAAAAAGCAGTGGGTTAATGACTCCATAAACCAGAATTATCACTTCTCCAGGGAAGCTCAACTCTAACCTCCCATGGACTGGACCAAAGGACTCTCTGGCTGCTGCACAGCACTGCACTGAAGCCATCCAGCAGCCAGATTCTTATAATAAGGAACAGGGTGTGACAAAGCCAGGCTATCAGCTGGAAATTGCTTTAGACAGCTGCAAACTTAGGTTTGCTTTGGCTTTCTTCATTCTTTCAAAGAGGCTTCAGTCACAGACACTCAAGTTCTCTCTGTGTCCAAGACCTGACAGTGTTAGAGAAAATTGGAAACACAACATCCCCCTTCCAAAACCTACAGATGACACAAGCCACAAGCTCACCACATTGTTTTTATGCTTTGTATATTTGAAGTTTCATTCGATTCCAGGAATTTCATAATTCACTCTGTGGCTCCAAGCAAAACATCAATAGGCAAAGTTGTTTTGCTCAATTGGTGCAACTCCTGCTACCTGCAGGAATGTGCATTTCAGAAAAACACCACTAACTGCTCCAATTGATTCTTTCTTGAATTGTGAACTTTCTTTTGAAGCTAGGAGAAAAAAATAAAAAGGTGCAGCCAACCGAATTAAGCAGCAGAAGAAAGAATTATGAAGGCAACTGAGCAACTGGTCACACTTGGTTGAAAGCAACCACAACTATTTCTAACTATACCCATTTAGCGTGTTTGCCACAGTAACCCAGAAAGACTTTTCCTCTGATAGTAGGAAATGAAAATTAAGAGAATCTTAAAGCTAGAAAACAACAAAACACACTAATTCAAAGCTCTTTTAAAGGAAAGAAGAACTTTTACTTCATGTTGCATCATGTCCTTATCTTCCATGTCCCCTCTCTTAGGAATTTGCCTATGATATCAATAATTTCTGAATTACTTTAAAGCAGCTCTCTTTCATTTATCAGCAATATAAATATATTTTCATTTCTTAATATAAATGAGCAAATTTTGATCTGAAGAACACAGAAAAGCATTAAGGGAACAGAAAATAATTGTTTATGCTTTTCCTTAAACTCAAGAGCCAGCATTTGCACATTGTGTATTAATTCTGCAGAAATGATGCCCATAGAAATCCCGGGTTGCTTAAAGGATTCTTCCAACAGTTAGATGATCTTGGTCACGTTATCTGCAATTTCAGCAATCACAGGGACACTTCTGCACACTCATGTTTTAGTTGCTTTTTCTAAATTGCATCCCTCTCCAGTCATTAAAGAAAGCAACAGCAGCACCTAATACATTGCATGACAGCCTCACTTAATCCAACATTATAATCCATCTAAAAAAAAGGGAGACAGGAGACATGAGGTCAGTATTAAACTAAAGAGATAGATGGTTAAATGTTGCTGTTCCTCAGCACTAGGAAGGATTGACAACTTAAGCTCATCCTGGGACTCTCAGATACTCAGAATTACAATGTTTGAAGTGTTTCACAATGTCTGCACATATTCCAGTCTCCTCTTATCAAACAAGGAAAGTTTTTATGCTTTAATTAAATATGTAATTTATCTATTTGGCATAGCAAAACTATAGCCTTTTATTTTAGCACAGAATGGACGAAGCATCTACACATTTTTTTCTAGATGTTCTTTCTGCAATGCTCCCTTCCCAAAAACAACACTGGCAAACCAATACAAACACATTTACTGCTGACAGGCCATGATTTGGCCACATGACTGTCCTGCCTGTATTTCAGGTATTAGCGGTGTCAAATCTAATTATCAGAGACAGCTTGACAAGGCCTTTCAAATTATTCAGGAAAGGTTCACTTGCCAGAACCCTAATGGAAGTCATGGTATATAAAAAAAAAAATCTCACCCAGTTCAACTGAGCCTTGCAGTTCTGCTGACAGTTTTGCCCAATACATCACTTCACATAAATAATCTCAGTCCAGCAATCCTCTGTGAGTATTGTGAGGAATTTAGTGACCCACAATGTGTAAGAAGTACTGCCCTCAATGTTTACAGTCAAATGAATGAGGTTTTCTTCCTACATGATGACTGCAACAGAAATTACACTGGTATTAATTGTACAAATTATAAAAGCTTCTGTATGAGTACGACAGAGTGCTTCAGGCTATTCTGCCCTTCAAATGCTGCAATTCAAATAACAACCCTGTCTAGCAAGGGACAGCATATCAAAGAAGGTGTAAGGACTGAATTACAAGTTTTTCTAGTTAGTGGGTGTTTCTTCCCTTCATTTCCTGCCATGGGTGAATGGTACACAGATACCAGGATGCAACACACAAGCACACATTCAAGTGTCTGGAGTTCATGGGAACACAACACAAGCATAACTCAGATTACCACGATTTTCATACAGAAACAGCCATCCAAAGCAATTAAATGTTCAAGCAGTGTTTCAAGCAGAAATGTCTAACTTAGAAAGATAAGGAAAATTACCCAAGGGGAAGCATGTTAGCATATCTGATTAAGGAAGTGACCAGTATAGTGGAAAGCAAGAAAGGAAAGTACAATATCCACTTTCCTCAGAGACCCTAAAAGAAAAGTTCTGCAATAATTTATACTTCAAGTCCTTTGTTTCTGTGTACAGAAATGATACAATAATTGTTTAAATAGAAATGACAGCTACATCTTCCAGGGGTAGAAGCAGAGCAGGCGGGGAAAGCAAATGTTCTGCAAGGGCACAGGAGAGCTAACAGGAGGGAGTTGCAGTGCCTGAGACTTTGCACCAAAAGCTCCAGCACAGGACAAAGTCTCTCACAGACAGCTTCTAGCCCTTAGAGAAGTTGTATTAACCAGGGAGCTTGCACTGGCAGCAAGAGCTAGTATCAAAACCAGCCCTAGTACTGAAAGCATCAGTAGCTTTTCCTCTGGAAGCTCCAGAAGGGCTTTTCTATTTTCTACCATCACAGCTTTGCACTAGCTGTGTGCAAGACCCTGAATATAAGCTTGCACCCAGGTGGACATGGGCCCTCAGTACTGTCAAGTGTTTGTTTATTTTTCATCTTCTTTAGAGGCACATTTAAAGCTGGAAGTGCAACATATGTTACTGACCACAAAACGCTCACCAAGTACTGTGTAATTGTGGGGTGATGCAAGAGAAAGAAGAGATGCCCTGGGATGTCAAGAGACAGAGTCTGAAGAGAAGGAAACCTTTAAAGAAAAACAGAAACAAGATCAGATTCACTCCTTTCAGAAGACCTCTCCGTTCCTGTGGCCAAAACCCACAGCAAAACATTATGGCTTTTCTCCAGCCCAGTCCACTCTTTGAAAACTAGTGATTTGGTCTCAAACTTATTTAGAGTGTAGAGTTAGCAGTAACAGGCACTTAATAAAATAAACATGAGTATCATAAGCTGATCCTCCCTATTTCTACATTGTAGCAACTTATACCAAAATAAAGCAAAACATACCAAAGACCAGTGTAGGATTGCCAGACAAAGATAGTACAGTAAGTTTTGAACAGTGCTCACAGTTGCAGAGATTATACAGAACTGAGAGCAGAAAATGGATGGTGATTTCCTAATTACAGCCCAGTAAATGAAGAAATTTTCCCCCCAAAACATAATTTCTCGCAGTAAAAAATATATAAAATCATAATTTAATCCTTCTGTATTTAAAACTTTATTTACAGTGCCATAAAGACAGACAAGACAAATAGTTCACATACAATCAGCTATATGGATACAAAGGGAAAGGAAAAGACTCATGTTTTCTTTCTCATGTATGGTTGTGGGAAGGAAGAGGGAAACCTTCCCCTGATATGTCTCAATCCCACAGCAGGCATCTGCAAATGGGAACCTCTGCATAAACAGTCTTCTTGTATTCTTGGTCTGATGTCAACTCAAAGCACAACCATCCTCTTGCCCTTATTAGTAACAGAGATTAAGAAATACTTTATAAGGCAAGTAAAATTACTAATACAAAAATAGCTTAAAAATTTTAAACTTTATGACTCTTGGCAATGTACAATTAAACTGGCTTGCTGTTGCCCATTGAAACTCCATTGATTCTCAATTTGTTATCTTCTTTCCCATTGGTGGAAATAAAAGGCAGACTGGCTTTACATACGTTCTATATCTTCACTCCAGGTTTCCAGAGATTCACACTATTCTAAGACATTTATCCATACATAATCAATATAAAACAGTGGAACCAAGTAAGATTTAGTTCATGCCTCATTTAGCAGTTCAGTGGGAGCCACCTGCTTTGTGTTAGGGCAAGACTTGAGCTAGGCTTTCAGATTTTTCTTTTTTTTTTTTTTTTTTTTGTTATTAGTTACCACTGTCAACAGACAGACAGAGAAGGATCCAAAAATTCAGTCAATTACTGGGTAGCAGCCAGCAGGAATGCTCATTGCTGGGTTCAGCAGAGGTTTGCCAGATGATGAGAGATGTTAGAATCAGCAGCGAAAATTTCCTTTCTTGGCTTGTATCTGCTAAAGGCTACAATCACCAAATTAGGGCTAAGGATGGGTTCAGAAGAAAAAAATTAGAGCTAAATTTAGGACTGGTGTCAGTAGTAACCATCTGTAAGGGCAGAGACTGAGTTGGGTAGGGTCACTGATAGGAAAAGGAGAAGACAGAGTCAAAACTGGCAGTGAGCTCCAAAGGCTCTGCTCTGTGTGAGGCAGACTGAAGCGAGGAGCAGCAGAGGCAGCACGGAGCCAAGGGACACTGCAGGGGCTCAGGGTGGCACAGCCAGCTGCACCCTCAGCCTGAGTGAGCTGCTCAAGGTGAGCTCTGGACAAGCCAAAGGCTCTGTACTGTAACTAGGCAAGTGTGTGTAGATTGTTGCCTGACTGGATGTAGCTCTGGAACCAATTGCTGGAGTTGGGGTACATTTCCAACCAGCACAAGCCAAAACATTCAAAATTCCCTCCGAGCACCAAGGTAAGAACAGTCCCATGTCCTCCATATTCCAGAAAGTACCAAGAATCAAACAGATGGCTTCACCACCTCGCTGGAACATTTAACATGACTGCACAACAAAACTGAGCATTTAAAATCCAACACTCTCTTCAAATCTGCAAGAACCTACACCAAAACAGTTCTGATCACTGGTTGGGGGATTCAATGGGCAGTCCAAAACTCTCACAGTTTACAGCGCAATCCCAATGTCTCCAGGCTGTCTGACAAAACAAAATATGCCAATGCATGGGTAAAAAGGTTAAATGTCAGGGCCTCCTAATAACTAACTCTATCTCCAGCCCTCCAGAGGGCTTGATGTGCAATCCTATCTAATCACTTGGCCTCTCCCTTCAGCCATGTGTAAACAGAGCCACAGCCCAACCTAGTGCACAGGATGTTGAAACGTTCCCATCCAAAATGCTTTAAGCACTTAGAATTTTTAAGTGCTATATAGGTTAAGAGCTTTGTTTGTTTATTTTTAAGAATAATCTCATATTAATGTGCACATACTTCACTTGACAAAAAAACACAGTGTTACAAACAGAACACAGGAAACCATTAGCAAGACTTTAAAATGGGTTGTGACTTGGCTGATCATAAGTAAATAAACTTACCTTTAATTCTTCTGATGACATTTTCTGCATATAAATCCTTCTACTGGGTTTTTCTAGTGGCAACCCCAAATAAGGAGCTTCATGCTATCAAGAATCCCAACCACACCAAGCTGTTCATTGCAGGAGTATAGGGCAAAGCAAGGAATTTCCCTCTGACTTGAATTCCTAAGTATCTGGTATCACTAAGAGTATGCAGAAGAATTAGTCTTTGCCAGACAGACGTGCTTCGTTTTGCTGGGACACAAAACAACAACTCTCAATTCCCTCTATTCACATTCATTACCCACTTACAGCTGTAACTATGTATCCTCTTGAACTGAAAACAAACATTAAACCAGTTCACACACAAACATCATTATAACTTAAGAAAACAAACATTAATGGAACTGTTTACGACACCAAGGAATCCTCAGCTCCCTATACTGCACATACCACTAAAACATTCCCATGGGCTTTGATCCAAAAACCACAAGAAGGCCATCAAGTATCAAAAGGCAACTTGAGAAAAGTGACTGCCAGCAATCAAATTCAACATGTTTAAGCAAACAGAAAACACGGGAAAAATTAAAACAAATTCCCTCAATAATGCTCAATAAGTGAATGCTATCATTCAATATTAATAAATATTATAATGTTATACAAAACAGTTTTTTTTTTCTTTTTCCTCCTGGGAAAGGTTAGATAATCCATCACCTGAAAAGGCTGAGGTAAACTGCACTAGAGAGCAGTATAATGGGTCCCTCTCTGGAAGCAAAGCAACTGGGAATAAGCAAGTATCTTAAAGAAAGCAAGTAAAAAAGAAACCACACCACACTCCTCCCCAGAAGAGAACTGGCGTGCTCTCTTCCTCTGACATTACTGGCATCAATTTTTACAGAGCCACAAAAGAAATGTCTTTCCCCCTTCTAATTGTTCTGCTGTGACTAAAACTTCAACTGACATTGGCCACCCTGGTCTGAGGATATCTTTTCCAAAGGCCAGCAAGAAACTAGAGGCACATGCTTTGAAGAAGATTTGATTCAGTCATTGTTCTCTCCTACAGCTCTACCCTAAAACCTCTTAGGAAGCATGAGCATGTCCCCATGGTAGCATGTGCTAAATGCCTATTAGACCTTTCCTGTTCATCCCTAATACTTAAACTTGAACATTCACCGGAGTTTGCTCTATAAATGTTCACCAGAGAGGCAGCTGAAGACATCAAATGAGGTGACGAAGGCAGCAATTTCTGCTGACTACGGCAGGAATCTGAAAAGTTACATTACTCAGACCTCTCAGAGGGAAGACAGAGAAAGAAGAGACAGAATCACCAACCACTGAGTTCACGTCAACTATTTTCCAATCAAAATTCCTTCCTGGCATCCCCTAGTGCCTCTGCTTGTCACTGGGAATGCCTCCCCAACACACCCATCCAGGCACTCAGAACAAAACTCAGCAGCTGCTCCTATCTCTCTCAGCTACTACACTAATAATAGGGTCTAGGAAGCAATGTTCCAATAAGGCTGTTCAATAATGTCCTCATGATTCATGAGATCACCTCCAGACCATTAGTAAATATGGAAATATTCTATATTTAAAATGGAAACTGAAAGAAAGAATTTTCTTTTCCTGAAACCCGATGAAAAACAGCATCCTTATTCAAAGATAACACTCTTTAAAAGATAAATTCTCTTAACAAGGCTTTGCTGTCAAACCTGACACATCAAAAGCATACAATCCCTTTCATCTGCTCACAAGTCTTCAAGATCCTAAAAGCAAGCAAACCATAGCTATCACTACAGGAATGGAAAGCACATGCATAAAGCTTTATTTACAAAAGGACTGAAATGGAAATAAATGTTGATAGAATTATTTGAGAGTTATTTGACATTTTTGTGGTATCAGAAGCTTTTGTTTCAGGAGGGGCTTTGATTACTTGTTTCAGTTACGTGTTGCTTACAAACACAGTAAGTTCCACTGAAAGAAACCTTTCTCTGTACCAGAGAAAAGTGGTGGAGGAGGCACTATCAGATTACTTGCCTGTATGGTCCAGTTGCTTCCCCCATCCAAAAAAAAATTGCTACTTTTCCTGCCTGACATCTTAGTTCCTAATTCCATTTTTAAATGCATTGATGGTAATTATGCCAAGCTAATTTCCAAGAAGGTATTAAAGCCAGCTTCTTTCTAAACACTTTCATTTCAAAAACAACAACAAAAAAAAAAAAACATGCAAGAGGGAAAAAAACTCTCCTCAATGAAGCAAGCTTAGCAATAACTTTACCAACCTGAATTAGTACATCCATGAAGTGTTATAGCAAGGTTGGCATACCTGTTTTTCTTCACATCTGCATGATTTCTAGTTAAAAAAAGTGAATGATTAAATGCTAGAAACCTTAGAAAAGCCAAACTGCTGACTGAAATTTCCACTGGAATAATCTGCATGGCAAGGGCAGAACAGCTGCCTTCTGAGCTCATACTTCCATGCCCTCTGTACTGAGATGTCCAGCCCATGACTGCAGGAGAACGTGGAACATCCTCCTCTCGGATTCTGTATTAAGCTAATTTACTTGAAGAGGATAAAAACAGTTTATAACTACTGTCTAATTCCAATCATGACTGCAGAAAAAGAGCAGCCTTCCCTAATCCAGAAAGGACTCATACACAACACTTCTTTGTGACATTTCAATATTCATTAAATGCTTAGCAGATTAATAGCCCTAAATTTGAAGCAATAGATTAAATAGTGCTGAAAAGAAAGATATAAACTAGTGAGAGGTTTGCCCAAAGCTGCTCACAAAGTCACTTCTCTAGACACAGCTTGGTCTTTCATTTAGAACATAAAATTATTCATGTATATGAAAAGAGAACTAATTTTGCAGACATGAACCATGACCACTATAGAAAAACCTCAAGACTGGCAGCAACCTATTTGCAGCAACTAAAATAAAAAAAAAAAAAGGTGCCCTATATAAAAATTATGTTGCACCAAATTATAAGGTATTTTTCTAAATTAATAAAGAGGAATTCATACCTAAGACACACTCTAATTACAGATCTATTACATGTGGGTAATGAAGGCAGGAAGGGAAATGGAATTTCCAGGTAAGTGAAGACAAAGAATCATTTCTCTTGAGTCTCAGCTGCATTTCCCAAAAAAAATGTCAATCTTACATATCTTATACTACATTTACAGTGTAATATTTGTACATGCACAATAAAATTTTGTTTGTTGTGTGTGACTGACCTTTCTCACAGACCTTCAATCTGCTTGTTTTCAGGTCTCAGCCCTCTCCAAGGTAATTTCTAGTCATCAATACCCTCAGAGATGATTGCACTACTTGGCTCACTAGGTTCCAATCTCCTTCAGTTTTGCTATAGGCCCCCAGCAAAGTTCATCTAAATAGAGTGCCAAGTTCTATATATGACATTCAAGGATGCAACACAAACATTTCCTTAGTTCATTACATTAACTACACAAAAACTTGAGCTGCATGTCTGGAACTTAGAACTACTACTTCACAAAACATGGCAAAAAACTGCAGTGAGAGGAGAGACACAATTGGCAATAAATTTCCATGCTTGACTAGCTAGTTCCCAACCCCTCAGGATGGCAGCCTTCCCCCTCAGGTACAACCCTACAGAACCTCATGGGACAAGCAGTAATGGTGTTGGAAGACACCATTGTAAGACACAAAACACATAAATGTGTTTTGCGAAACAAAACAAAAATAGCCATGGGAGAGAGAAGCATTTCTTTCAACATTAGGTTTTCTTTTGCTGGTTTTGGCTGGGATAGAGAAAATTTTCTTCATAGTGGCTGGTATGGGGCTGAGTTTTGGATTTGTGCTGAACACAGTGACAGTAATAAGGATGTTTTTGTTATTGCTGAGCAGGGCTTACACACAGCCAAAGCCTTTTCTAGTTTTTGTATAGCCCTGCTGGTGAGGAGACTGGGGATGCATGAGAGGTTAGGACGAGACCCAGCTGGGACAGATGACCCCAACTGAATGAAGTTTATATTACACAGAATATGCTGAGTTGGAATGGACCCACAAAGATCACGGAGTCCAGCTCCTGGTCCCGCACAGCACCATCCCCAAGAGTCACACCACGTGCCCAAGAGTATTGTCCAAATGCTTCCTGAGTTCTGTCAGAGTTGGTGCTGTCACGTCTTTCCTGAGGAGCCCATTTCAGTGTCCAACCATCCTCTGGGGAAAGAATTTTTTCCTGATATCCAAGCTAAGCCTCCCCTGACACAATTTCAGGCCACTCCCTCACATCCTGTCACTGTCACCACACAGAAGAGCTCAGTGTCTGCCCCTCCTCTTCCCCTCATGAGGAAGCTGTAACTGCAGTGAGGTCTCTCCTCAGTCTCCTCCAGGCTGAGCAAACCAAGTGACTTCAGCCACTCCTCATATGGCTTCCCCTCAAAACCCTTCAGCACCTTTCTTGCCCTCCTTTGGATGCTCTCCAATAGCTTAATATCTTGCTTATACTGTGGCACCCCAAACTGCCCCCAGCACTCAAGGTGAAGCCACCCCAGTGTAGAGCAGAGCAGGACAATCCCCTCCCTTGCCCAGCTGGTGATGCTGTGCCTGATGCCCCCCAGGACAGGGCTGGCCCTCCTGTCTGCCAGGGCACTGACTCACATTCAACTTTCCATCAACCAGCACCCCCAGGGCCCTTTGCACAGTGCTGCTCTCTAGCCTCTCATTCCCCAGCCTGTCCATACACCCAGAGTTGCCCCACCCCATGGGGAAGTGCAGAATTCTGCAAGTGCAGAATCTGGCACTTGCCCTGGCTGGACTTCACCTGGCTGGTGATTGCCCAGCCCTCTATTTTGTCAAGGTCTCTCTGAAGGGCCTCCCTGCCTTCAGGGAGTCAACAGCTCCTCCCAGCTTTGTGTGATCTGCAAACTTGTTTAGCATCCCTTCCAGTCCTGCATCCAAGTTTTAATGGGGATGTTGAAAAGCACAGGGCTTAAGATGGAGCCCTAGAAAACACCACTAGTGACAGGTCTCCAGTGCACACCCTTCAGTCCAGCCCTCTGTGCCCAGCTGTGAGCCAGCTGCTCACCCACTGCATGCTCTGTTTGTACAGCAGAAGGACCCTGAGAGACACCAGCCAAGCTTTGCTGAAATCCAAAACCTTTACATCAGCTGGCTTCCCTTGATCAAATAGCTGCATTTATTGTCATTAAAAAAAAAAATCAGGTTTGATCAGCAGGAATTTCTATACCTGTGGTGTCATGCTCCATATATAAAGAAGGGAGAAGAAGGAGGAAGTGGGGGAATGTTTGAAGTAACAGCATTTGTCTTTCCAAGTAACCCTTACAGATGACTGGGCCCTGCTCTCCTGGAAATGACTGAGCACCTGCCTGCCTGCCCATGGGAAGTGAATAATTCCTTGTTTTGCTTTATTGATGCTCACGGCTTTTGTTTTCCCTGGGTAGAGAACCCAGGAGTTCTCTAGCTTTCACCCTTCTAATTTTCTCCATAGTCCCACCAGCTGGGAGAATGAGCAAGTGGCTGCGTGATTCTCAGCTGTTAGCTGGGTTTAAGCCATGACACTTCTAAAAATAAAAAAAAAAAACCAAAATATAAAGGCAATAATTCTAGGTAGTTTGATTTCTTTTAGCAAAGATGCTGAATCCCCTGGAACAAGAAAATAGCTACAATAGGCACAACAGAAATTTGAAACTGTGCATTTTGAAATTACTGAAAGCATAAAATGAAGCACAATAAAAGAACAGGAATATTACCACAGAGCAAGTGTTTGAGAGCAGACTGGACAAAGTCAGCTTTGTTCCTGGAAAGCTTGCAGGCTGAGGAGTTGAACAGGCAAAAAGCTTTGGAGAAACAGTCCTTTGGCCCGTGACTGAGTTTGTCAATCAGTCCAGGCCTCTCCAACAGAGAGCTTACACCCTGGGATTGTAAGAGGAAAAAGGCATGAACAAGGTACACTGCTTTGCTCTCAGAGCACTGATGTGCTCCAAAGGCTGACACTATGCAGCAGTCACAGTCTGTTAATGCACATAAGCTGCAATCTCAGCCCCAAAACAGAATTCTAAGAACTGGGACCCACTGTCAAAATTATATTTTTACAAGTTTGTGTCAGGTCCTCCATGACCTGGAAGCTCCCTCCACCTGTTTGCAAGACAACAGGATTTTCTTTTGAAGGAGCAATTACACTTTTATGTAAAACTGCTACAACTTTACATATACTTTTTTTTGCTCCAACACATAAACATTCAAATATTAGGAATATTTTTCAAAACAAGCAACTCTAATGACTGACAAAACCACAGATTAAATAAAAACATTTACATCAGCTGGCTTCCCTTGATCAACTAGGTGCAAAAAAAAAAATACAATGTTCTCTCTCTCCTTGGGAAAACATCCCAATTTTTGAGATTTGATACAATAAGGCTTCAACATTTGGTGTATGACAAACCTTATACTCCTCAATACTTTTCATCACTATTTAATCTATTGCTTCAAATTCAGGGTTATTCTAAGTCTCCATGCCTAATGGAGGAAGCCTAATGGAGCACATGGACACATTCAAAGCTAAAAACCACTCACCAGCAACAAAGTGGCTGAGAACCTGTTCCTGGACACCACACACATACAATGTCCTTCCAGGCCCAGCTCTGGTACAAAGCCTGCTCAGTTTCATCCTGGATACTCAATTTTCCCTGCCAAATTAAACAAAGCATTATCTCTTCAAGGACATGCAGTCCCAAGCAGCCAGGTGCACATACAAAAGCTGACAAGGACCCAGGGAAGCTGTAACAAGGAGATCTACTGAGAGACAAAGCCCCTCTCTGACCCACCTATAGAGCCAATAACCTCCACCTGCCCAGTCCTCTCATTTAAAAAAAAAAATAGAGGGTTTATTCAAAGGTCTGGGCTGTAGTAAAACCATAATCTGTTGAATAACACTATGATTTTCCATCCCTGTAGATTATTTTCCCCTCATGCTTCTCCTTTCCCACAAAAGACAAGCTTAGCATGAATGATTTACAGGAACTTCTGATTTGGCCTTAGCCTGTGATGGCCACATAGCTTCTGAGGGCCTGGATGTTTTCTCTCTATTTTTATCCTGAAAGATGAGCAAACACACAAGATGGAAAAGAGCAACAAAGGGAGGAAACAAAAACAGAGCCAAAGGAGTAAAAGACAAAGAACATGGTATCTGCAAGAAGCTCCATCCATAGTTAGAATCAGGTATGGAAAAACAGCATGATATTGAGGTTGTCTGTCAAAATTTGCCACAATTATCTGTTTAGGAAAAGAATTGGAGGACAGTGTAAACCAGGCCTCACACTTCCCTTTCCAGTATCTTATTTCCAGCAAGATAACAAGACACACTTTGGACAGAAGGCACACATTTATCCCGTCTGTATAATATGGGGCTTCATAAATTACTGCCCTCTCTCCACCAAAGTCACACCCAGAGGAAAACAACCTCCACAGGAGCTGCTGGGATGGAGTACAAGTGCCTGCTTCAACTCATTGCAAAACTGATGGCTGAGTTTAAATTTGGCAAGGAAGATGGGTTTGACTTAGCAACAAGGCAGATTTTAGATGCTGATTAAGATTGACAACTACAGTGGGTGGCAGCAACCACCAGCAGAGAAATGTTACATTCCCTGAACAGTACTTTCTTAAGTTATTCTGCCAATATGTGCCCAAGTTTATCTGATCATATATTTTACACTCATTAGATAATCCAGAAAGCATTCATTTGCTCCAAGTGTCTTAATTAGCCAACTCAGAAACTTGAAGACTTTTAAAAGATAACCAAAACACTGAGCATATTGTAATATCTAAAGGACAACTGTCATAGAACAGCAAATAATGGTACTGAAAATCAGAAAAGTGGCATTAGACACAAAAGGAAGCCCCATCAGACATGAGCAAATCATAAAAATTATCTCAAGAAGCCACAACCCACACTATCAAAACACTAAGCATATTGCCAAGATTCGCATGCTGTGAACTCTCTCTGAAACAGCCAAGCCCCTGGTTTTTAGGTTAATGTGCTAAGTGTTGCAGCAGTGACTGAGGTTGGCACTGTAAAACGAAAGCACTACAGTCAATGTAAACCTTAGACAATAATTACATCATGTCACAAAACAGCTGGGAAGGAGGAGACAAGCACTGGGATGCAGCTCTGCAGTGCCAGTCCAAACATGTTTGCTACTTCCCAAAAAAAAAATAATCACATAGCACTCTCCTTCCTGCCCCCTTGGAAAAACATCTGGGCAGAAAGAGATGTTCTGCCTCAAAAAAACTGACCAAGTTATTTCAGACTGGACTTGAGGAGTGTTATCAGTGTCATAAGGTCAGCTTGCTAAAATTTGCAACATTTTTGCAACACAGAGCTGGAAGGCACAGGATAATTTTAGGAAGAGCATACACCTACAGCTTAGCAGTGGGCCTATTGTTCTTAATGTCAAGCAGGTGTTGGCACTTTACAGACTGTAGGGCAAATGCACTCTTTTCTACAACTCCTTAAGATAGACTGAGATTCCATAGAATTCTAAAATTACCTTTATAAAGTCTTGTCATTTAAAAAAAAAAATCAAGGAAAAAAACCATCTCAACATGATCTACCAGACAACATCTCTAAAATCTATAAAATTATTTCTGTGGTTTTGTCCCAAAGTCTGACAATTACACCTATCAGTGATGCTCTCTTTAATGACCACACACACATTTTATCTAAAGCTGAAAAATGATACCTTTCCCCCCAAATTATTAAAAGACAAAATAACTTCATTTAATGACAGTTTTTCCCATCTCTCAGAACTAAGAAAATCCATGTAAATTCATGAACTTTTATATTTTCTGCTCTCACAGATGTTCAGTAGCACAACGCTCTGCTTTCAACACAGAAAAAAAAATGAACAGTGGAACATCTACAGGACAAAGACAGTAATGGAGCTAGTTAGTAATTCAAGCTGAAGAGATGAGATTCAAGCTGACAAACTGGCATCCTCCACAGAATGAGCCTGACACTTTTTATAGCTACTGACACAGTAACGAATGCTCTGCTTGGGGTGGAGCTAAACAAAATGTTCTTTAGAGTACTTTCTTAAATATAAGCATTTCCCTAGTCCTTGTACAGAAACAACTTTATCTACAAGCAGAAAAGAAAAAAAAAAAACCAAAGCGCTGCCAGAGTTAATTAGGCCTCAGCTGTGGCAATTATCTTGATGGGAAGAGAAAAGCAACATTTTTTTATGTTATAATCAGCAGCTCTTTCTTAAGGGAAATCTCTATTAGATGGGCCCCAAAGTACCTGTTTGCCTTAGTTCTCTAATGAGCTCAATGATGGAAACAATTCCAATAGAAAGTTGAAGATTTTTAAAGGTACACATAACTCAGTAGCCTTTGCAATACTGCCCTTGAAGTAATTTTTATCTAATGTGGCCCTAGCAGAGTATATTTCAATTTTAAATCTCAGAGCATTCACATACAACATTGATTTGCTCATGGTTATCACACCTAAAGCATGCCTTACAATAGAAATAAAGCCTGGGTGTGAGTTACTAATTGAAAAATAAAATAGCTTTTTAAAATGTTAAATATAAAGATTTATAAATTCAGAGGTCTCACTGAATTCAAGGCAAAATAATCAAATATAGAGCTCCAACTAACCTCAGCTGACTTAGGAAATTTTGCACACAAGTTAAACTAAGACCCTCTTGCAATATTCCCCCCTTCCCCATTAAGTAAAATGGCATTAAGTTTTTACTCAACCTTTGGGTTCTACCTAAATCTTCAGTGAATGCCCATTTCTTGTCTAGAAGTTATTAAAAAGCCCTATATTAGTTGTTTTCTCTTACTTCTTTGACATGTACTGGAATGTCAGTAGAACATTTTTGTTGCAAAAAAAAATTCCTAAGACTTTGAAAGCTGGCACACATTACACATGGTTTCATAACTGCAGATTATATTAAGGAAAGCTTTAAAAACTAGACAATTAGTGCTTAAGAAAAAAATGCACCACAGCTCAAGTGGTCTGAGAAGTTTTTATGTGGTGTTATTATTATAAAAGCTGGATTACCACAGCTTTTATATTTACATAACAATATATACACCAAGTCAGGCCAAAATCTAACTAGACCAGGGTCTGGAAGGTCAACCACCACCACACACCAAGAGACCTGGCCAAGAAAAAGCATAAGGGTTTGGACAATTCAGATACCAAACTGGGGCTTGGGACTGGATTAGGTTCTTCAGTCATCTTTGTTAAAACAAATACTCATCACTAACTCTGCATATTCCAACAAACACTTTCTACACATAAAATAAAATTGGTTGCCATTTTGTATGCTGTCTGGAAGAGTGCAAGAAAGAACTCTTCCACAAAAAACACAAAAACAAATGGCAATAAGAAACAGTCACTGAGTATGCTGGGCTGCACTGGATAGCCAGGATGCCCAGTGCACCCAGTACATCCATCCTCTGTCTTCACCAGCCCATCACAAAGTCACTGCAGCTGGCTCAAACAGAATTCTGCTCCAATTTGAGCCTAAATCCAAGAATGGGGAGGTTCTGCTTTCAGGCACATGGAACAGCTGTGAGCATGCACTCAGGAGTATCCTTTGCAAAGGCCCTGTGAGAAAGCCAAAACCTGTACTCATTCTGACTCTTCCTATTCCACTTGGCATCTCATTAGCAGCGACAGCTCCTGCTGCAGGTATACAAAAAAAACCCAAAAAATCTTCAAAAAATATCTCCAAAGCCCCCCAAAAATCTCACACTCATACAAAGAGGCCTAGAGTTGGATCAACACAGGGAGAAGAATTGAGACTAAATATATAGTATTTATCCAGTGTTGTATTCTTTAGCTTCCAACAAATTGCACTGCAGACTTTTAGGAGCTCAGAACTAAACCTCTTACGTTCCTTTCATGATTCAGAATAAGGATTCTCTTATCAGGCACCTTTAAATTCACTTTCACTGAAGCACAACTTCCTCCATCCAGAAGTTATTTATAAACCATATTGATCCTAACTTGTTGAACTGAATTGGAATCCCCCAAGAAATAGTACATTTCTATTTTAAAAAGCACAAGTGCATACCACTTGTATTTACTGATTAGTGACAGTAAGGAAAAATGGGTTTGTACTCCTTTTAAACACATTTAACTGTCATAAGAAAAGGAAGAATCACCTATTGCTAACTCATCTTTACATTATTACGCTTGAACTAGACAACTTGGTGATTCAAAACTTTACACAGGAAACAGACAGCTTTGAGTCACTCTTGTTTATCTCTCTATCACATTACTGAAACTACTGAAACTTTAAAGTGTAAAGATACACTTGAAGTATGCTTGACTCTGGAAATTCAACAATTTAAATACGCAATTTATTTTTTTGTTCTCTTTTTTAAGTAGTACAGTCCTATCCCAGCAAAAATCAATTCTTCTGAGTTTTAGGTGAAAAATACAATCTCATACGACTGAGGAGACAAAGGGAAAGGAGCCAGTGAGAGGATCCACATTGTGTTACTGTTGTACCCTGCAAGACACTGATAGTTCCTATGAATTAGAGGGAGTGGCAGCAGTATCTGCTATCACATTTCAAGATGTAACCCAGTGCAGGCAGCATCAAAGTCACTGACAAGGCTGTCTGTCAGGCAGGAAGAGGGATCCAGTCAATTGCATCAGTTATTCACACCTAAAGAATCCCCTTAACGTTTGCTGCCAGCTTTACAAGTGAAATAAGGAAATTGCTAAGGGAGTGAAATGCTGAAATGCAGTGTCTATTGCAGTCCCACAAATTACACATCTCCCACAAATTAAAGAACAATAGTGCACCTACTGTTTTATACTTTACACATCACTCAGAGCAGCTTATCACACTCACATATCAATTACACCAAGTGCAAATCTCATATTTTACCGGTTCTAGAAACAGGGAAATATTTTTGCTATTATCGAGATGATATTTTTCGTTCAAAAGACTAAAACAGACAATTTTCTAAAAATTGTCAGCAACTGTTGTTTAAGAGGCAATCATCTAAGCTCACTACACCCTGCTTTATTATCACATTCTCAAAATTGCAGTGAAACTCTTTGTGCAGAAAATGCAGTTTGGACAAAAATGAATAGACCATTCTGTCTAGACCACTTCTGAAGCTGGGTTTTTGGAACTTATACTAATCCCATTTGGTTTCCTGACAGCAAATAAATTAAGTTCCTCAAAGAATTTAGATGATAACGTTTTCTTCTGGAAACACAAGGAGGGCCAATACCCTAACCACTGGGATTTTAGTGGGTTTTAACCACTGGGCTCCCTGTGCTTCCTCTACTTCAATTTGTCTTTAAATGTCTGTTGAACAGTGGCACTCCTTCACCAGCGGAAGGCAACTGAGCTTCAAACCTGTCACTCAGGGCACTCTAAAGAGGAGAGGCAACTGCAGAAACCTGAAATGTGGGAAGAAGGGTCTAACCTGTTTGTACTTTTCAAACAAGTATGCTGAAGATGTTTGTTAGAATAAGGTACAGCAACTAAACTCAAGAATAAACCTGAGACTCTCATCTCAGAAAGGAAGGCAGTGCTTAAACCTGAACAGGCAGGATCTCAGACAGCCTCTCTAAATATTACTCATGGGCTAGCCCAAAGTATTTAATGGAGCCCTCCCAGGCCAGGTGGCTCTGGCCAGGACATTTGGCTTCCACCACACACAGGAAAGCACCCTGAGCACTGCACACAAAGCCAATTTAGCAGCACAGGATTCTGGTATGCTGTGGACACCCAGCTGTGGACAGGATGCTCATTTGAGTCAGGGCTTTCCTCACCACAGCCAGCTCCACGCTTTCAAATTAAGTTTTGTATACATTACTGTACATGAGCAACTGAGAGCTTGGGGCAGTTGCCAAAATAACGTCTAGATGCTTGAGGAAGAGAAATTGAATTATTTCCCTCTACTGTTCTTATCCAATTTTGGAGACACTTTTTTACTTTATAGCCCAAGTTAAGATGATTTATACTGACACTTCAAGTCACAGATTTGGAATAATCCTCCAAGATCACAATGTGCAGTAACTGAATGTAAACTGGCCAAAGAATAACAGTTACACACCAGTGACATTTGATATGGCATTTTCTACTGGAGACAAATCCAGAAAACAGTGGTTTTTATTTACAGAAATGA
This sequence comes from Melospiza georgiana, assembly GCF_028018845.1. Lineage (NCBI taxonomy): Eukaryota > Metazoa > Chordata > Aves > Passeriformes > Passerellidae > Melospiza > Melospiza georgiana. The sequence continues at coordinate 29,531,506 of NC_080434.1, read as the reverse complement.
GTTAATTCTGGTTTTAAAAACTTCACCATATCCAGGCAGCTACACTGATCAAACCACCAGCCAAAACCCTATCAGTTTAATGGAAACATCCTGACAGCATGGTTTCCTGGCTTCAGAAGTTTACCCTACCATAGGTGCTGTGCACTTCCGAGAACAAAGTGCCAGAGCACTATTAGTGGTTTATTTGAAAATTGGTATAGCAAATCATCCTACCACATATTTAGGTGACTACGGAACTGTGTCTTATGTTAAATGGAAAAATACATTAGCACAATAAAATAACAACAAAAATACTAAGAACATGCATGAACGTGGTTATTCAAGGCAAAAAAACATGATTCCCACATAAAACACATTATAGCTAGCTATTTATATACACTGTGTATATACTCAACAATTAAACGCAGCATTAACAAAACACCAGCACATTTTAAGAGGCCAAAGGCATAGAACTGGTAACCAGCGCTGTCAGCACAAAACTGAGTCTGAAAATTCCTGAACACACTTCTTTTGACAGAGGCATTTTCCAGCAGCCTCCCCACAGGCTGCAGCGCACAGGCACGCCACGGTTATGGTCAGTCCGCGGTTCGCGGCCGCTCAGCTCGCAGCGCACCGGCAGCACCTGGCACCGAGCGCTCCCGGCGGATTCACACGGCAGCCGGGGCTGCTCGGGCTCGGCACCGCCGAACACAGCAGCCAGGCCCGGCCCAGCAACCCGGGCCGATGCAACAGGAGTCCCTCGGCGCTGCCACCGCCTCTATCCCTTATTGCCCTCCGCGAAGAAGGGCTGCAGAGGACCCGCGTCTCCAAGCGGCTGATGGGGAGCCCCAGGGAGAGGCTGGAGAGCGCCGGTGCAAAGCTCCGTGCCACAAAGGCGAGCGCCGCAGGCTCAAAGGCAAAGCTCCCGGCGCCGGGCAGCCGCCCCCGCAGCTTCCCCCGCTCCCGCCACTCACTCTTGGTCGCGGCGATCAGGTTCTTCCCATCCTTCAGCAACTCCTTGATAAACTTATTGGTCTTCTCCAGCTCGGCCTCGTGGGCTCTCACCCGCTCCCTGAACCAGGGGCTGTCCAGGTAGCAGTCGCTGAACTCCAGGGGCTGCAGCCCCATGGCTGCCGCTGCTGCCGCCGCGCCGGACTCGGCTCCCTGCGAACCGCAGCACCGCCGCCCTCCGCAGCCGCGGCCACAAAGACGGAGCAGCAGCTCCCCCCTCACAGGGCTGGGCGCGGGCACAGACAGCCGAGCTCAGCGGAGCCGCCCTCCCGGCAGCCCCGCCGGGACACGCCCGAGCGGGGCGGGCAGAGCCCGCCCCTTCCCCGCTCCCCGCGGCTGGAGCCGCCCCGGTGCGCCCGGTGCCAGGGCAGGGCGGCTCGGCTCGGCTCGGCTCGGCTGAGGCGCTGTGGGCGTCCCCGAGCGGAGAATGGGAGCAGGTACCGCTACCGATAGAGCCCTGTGCTCTGCATGGACATCGCGGCAAGTCACCGACGGACAGACACCAACCCCGCCAGGGGCAAGCGCGGGAGGCTGCTCCTGGGGCCGGACAGCCCTGGCTCCGTGTGTAGCCTGGAGAACAGAGCAGCGCTGTGCAAAGGACCTGGGGGTGCTGGTCCATGGAAAGTTGAATGCGAGTCAGTGCCCTGGTAACCGGGAGGGCCAACCCTGTCCTGGGGGACATCAGGCTGCCGATCAAAGGAGGGGATTGCCTTGCCCTGCTCTGCACTGGAGCGGCCTCACCTCGAGAGCTGGGGACAGCTTTGGGTGCCACATTAAAAAAACGGCATTAAGCTATTAGAGAGTGTCCAAAGGAGGGCTACGAGAATGGTGAAGGGTTTTGAGGGGAAGCCATATGAGGAGCAGCTGTAGTCACTTGGTTTGTTCAGCCTGGAGGGAACTGATGAGAGACCTCATTGTGGTCTTCAACTTGTTCGTGAGGGGAAGAGGAGGTGTGGGCACTGATCTCTGTGGTACCCAATGACAAGACTTGAGAAAACAGCATGAAGTTGAGTCATAGGTGGTTTACATTGTGTATCAGGAAAAGGTTTTTCACCCAGAGGGTGGTTGGGTACGTGAAAAGGCCTCCCAGGGAAGTGGTCACAGCCTCAAGCCTGACAGACTTAAGAAGTGTTTGGACAGTGCTCTCAGGCACATGGTGGGATTCCTGGGATGTCCTGTGCAGGGCCAGAGTTGGACTCAATGATTCTGATGGGTCCCTTCCTACTCAGCATATTCAATGGTTCTGTGACTGTACCAGTCATTGGGGCCCCTGCATCTCATGGAATCCTCTGTGAGCTTTAGGAAGGGGCTGAGCAGGCTCTCAGAGGGAGGATGCACAGAGCAGCACATGGGCTGCTTGAGCCAAAATTGGCTGTGGTGGTGGTTGTCTACCAGCTGAGAAGGCTGGTGTTGCTCACCCTGTCCCACTTGTGTCTGTACATGAAATACTCAGTAAAGGAGATAGAGACTCACCTTCATGTCTTCATTCAATAAACTACTACAGTCTTGTGAACAAGAACTGTGGCAACAGCAAGACCCTGAGAAGACCACTCAATGCTGAATTGTTTCAGTTAAGAATGTTAGGAAACTAATGAAGAAGGCAGAAAAGGCTTATAGTTATATTTGTGTTTATAATTTAGCTATAATTCATGGTTTCAATGGTTTGACAATCCAGAGTGCTTTCATGGGACTTTTTCAGATGATTGGAAGGTATATATATATTAGTCATGAGTGTCTACTTTGGGAGTCAATTCAGTCTATTTTTTTCTGTATTTTGGCAAATTGGGTTCCCTTTCCCTTCTGAGATGAAGATAACTGGTGGTGTAACTATCAAGCTTTTTCTGTATGACCCCATGCACTGACCTGGAGAAGTCAAGTATGGAAATAGGTGGGCACTTTACAAATCTCATTTTTAATTACTCCTGTTCATAAAGCTGTATATTGGGAAGTATTCAATTTTGCAAACATTTGGGGTTTTTAATACCTGTCCATTTCAGAGCCTGCTTCAGAAACCAGTCTGAGGATATGTGTTACTCATCTGGCAGCAATCACAGAGCTCAAGTGAGTAAACACAGCATTTCATGATCAAAGAGCAAGATAACATCCTCATTGTTCATGTAGATAAGGATGGTAAGAAAACACAATTATGTAAAGACAGGGCCAGGGAGAAGGGGCTTGACATGAAGGCTCATGGGTGAGTGTAGTTTCTGAAAGTAGTCTGAAAATGAGGGTGGCCCCTCCAAATGAGATGCCACCTAAACCTGCAGATGATCTGCTGAAATCACAGCAGACCAGGAGGGGCTATTGAGAGCTGATCCTGAACGTTCAGTTTTTCAGCCAAGTGTTCCACCTGCTAGATCACATTATCTGCTGGTAGTTATTTTCTAATATTACTTAGCTGAGAAGTTTCTATGCTATTCAAAAATCAGTTTAAAAAGAAAAAGAAAATCACCTTAAATAACAAACAATCTTTATCTCTGTTTAGATTACTAAAGTAGCATTTCAAGTATAAGTATGTCTTCCATGGATAGTTTGTTTACTTTGTTCTGTAGTTGTCTCCAGCATTAAAGTTAGAATAATATTTTTCTTGGCTGTTTTTAGTTATTTTAATTTCCCTATTATATTTTCAGTGAAGTGCTGTAAAGTAGTGGGGTCCCATGCTTTGTGTGGAGTTGCTTGCACTGAAATAAAAATTATTTTAAAAACTGAATGTTTGTCTTAGTCGTGGGGATTTTTAGCTGGCAAAAATACCCAGCAGGTCTGGGACAAATTTAGATTTGTCCTACTATGACAGGCTCATCAGGGGAAATTGGTCCACCTGCCTCAATCATGTGAAATAAAAATGTATTCCTTTCTACTTGTAGCTAAGAATAGCATTCAGTCCAATTTATATACATAAAATTAACATATTTTTTCCCAGAATAAAGAAAGTAAACTTCTATTTACATAATAAAACAAGAAAGCAAACTCACTACTAAATTGAAATTCTACACTCTTTATCCAGTTAATCAAAACAACATGCTGGATTCCTACCACCACAGTTCTTAAATATATGCTTTCCTAAACTTGACCCACAACTTCAAAATATTGTCACACTCTAAAAAAGCAGAATTGTGATTTAAAACAAAAGATGGAACACTGAGGGAAAATAATAACCTATTATTTATGCACAACAATTACCTATGTAATGAGCAATAAAAGGAGTTGCCCTTTTACCACTAATTACCACCACTAATTAAGGCTCCGAGTGGCTTTGTATCAGAAAAATCTCTGCTTTTCTGCCACTCCCTACTCAAGGTCATCAAATTTTACAGCCTTCTTGTAGCCTCTTTTAAGAGACTATGACACAGATTGACTATGTGAAGCTGTAGCAATATCCTGTCCATAAACTGTGTATTTATATTTGCTTTGGTTGTTTTCCTTTGACATTCTGTGCAAGCATGGTTTCAGGAAACACCCTCTTCAAGTAATTTTATACAATAGGCATATACACCAGCATATCATACGTTTTGTTCCATCTTAACTTCCTTATGTTATTTTCAGATCTCCATTCTGATTTTTATGGAAGATGATATTCTGATGTGTGGCTGATTGTGTCTCCAGGCTGCATGTTAAGGAGAGACAGGTTAGAAATTAGTAAATTTAACTTTCAGTTTTACTGATGTTTTCTTACAGAGAATTGATATCAGCTCCCACCATTTCCAACACACAGCTGTGTTGTTCAAAACATCACTAGCAATAGCAGCCTTCCAAGGAATTATAATTTTTTTGTCTTTGTCTAAGCACTTTTACCTCTGTCATGGTTTTAATAGAGGGTTTAAAGAGTTTCCTTCTAACTCCCATTTTGCTTATGACTGTGTCATCACAGTTGACTTGCAAGACCTTAGGGGTCTGATGCACATGTGAGATACCTCGAGGCTGCATGCTCCCTCTCCTTGCATCCATCAGCAGTTCATACATAAAAACAGACTGGTCTGCAAGCACTCACCATGCAGACCAACATTATTTACTCTACTGTCAGCCAATTTGATGATTATTATGGAAATCATGTGCATCTCTGATGGGCATTCCTTTCTGTCACTCCTTTACAGCGCAAGCTTTACCCAACAAATTATTTTAGAAAGCAGCTGTATGTTTTGTCACTGTTATAAAGTATTGTGTCCTGGAGCCACTTTTTCCTGAAGTGTTCCATCACAAAGTTGTGAGTATGAAATTCACAAGTATCCTCCCCAGCCTTTGAAATGAATCGACTCTTGTGAATTTCAAGGGTTTTACTCTGCTATATTTTAGTAATCTTCACAAATAGGTCAAATTAGCACACAGTACTATTTCATTTATGCTTAAAAATATGCCCTATAAAGAATTTATGCTACCCACTGGCATTTATTTCCTCTGACAAAAAATACAGCTGAATTAGTTTGGAGAACCATGGAGGGCCAGAGATAATTGCCCATTACAATATTTGGTGCAGTCCAGCTCTTGTTACACCTCACTGACCCCAGGTGATAATTGCATTGTGTTTTTTCTCTCGTTTTTGCTCATGATGTCCCACAGGTGCTAACATTTTCTTTGCCTCATACTATCATCATCTAGATGGAAAGCATAATTAAGCCAAAGTCCAAAAAGGTTGTTCCCTATCTGTAACTAATTTAAAGTTCACAGCTTTTTTTTTTCCTTTCAAAACTGAATGAAGGCTTCTTAGTATCAATCAATAAATTGATTAAATATATATCCTCCTTTGGAGCTCAGTCCTCATATGAAGTATTTGATACTTTTTGATACTGATACTTACACATCCTCATGGACTTCATTCAGCCCAAGTGCTTTACCAGTTATGTTTTTTCTAGCACAGCTCACAGTTTAGCTGCTACAGCGTTCCATTGAGACTCATGCTCCCAAATCCGTACGTGCTCTTTTCATCTTGTTCAAAATGCTGGTCTGGCATTTTACACAACGCTCATTTGTTTCTAAAAGGGTACGCACACACAATATGCACGGCTGTAAAAGCGTGGAAGAGCTGCATTCATGCTTTGAAACGGGAAAGTAGAGATGAGCAGCTTCCAAACGCTTCATAATTAGTAAACAATGCCGCGGCCTGTTCCTGCCGCAGAAGTAGGACATGACCGAACGAACTCTGCCTTTTTAGAGCCGCACTCCGGGGCTCCGAATGGGGCCGTTCCCGAAGGGGGCTGTCCCCGACTGGGGCTGTCCCCGGGGCAGACAGCTCCACAGGGAAGGTAAGCGGTGGCACAGGAATGGGAGGGGGCAGGATACGGAACTCGGGATATGGAGCAAAGCTCTGGATTTTGCTCCTCGCGGTCTGCGGCTGCCGAGCGAAGCTCTCAATCAAAGGTCCAAGAAAAGCTTGTTTGTGACTTAAAGCCGGTGTTGTTCTCCCCTGAGGTTCTCGGGAACTTACCAAGAGGGGAATTAAAACTTAGAGTCAGGAGCACCGTGACTACAAAGCAGTGAAGGGAGGCAGTGCTACATAGCGCTGGGCAGCATTTAAGGTGGTGGTTCTTCCGTGCTGGCCGAGCAGCCCTGAACAGCCCCGACCGCCAAGGGACAGCACCGGGCATAACTGCCGATCCCTTCCACAGCCCTGCGCTGGCACGAGCTGCACTGCCAGCTTCCAGAGGCTCGGATGCGGGCCGAGAAAGGCCGCGGGGAATGAAAACACCTTTACCGCAGCACCCACTGCCGCCCGGCGCCTGCGCGATGGCCCCGGCCCGGCAGCGCTATGGCCGCGGCCTCGGAGCGCCGCTCCGCGCACGGCCCCTGACGGATGGCCTGGAGCCCGTGACTGATGGCCTGGAGGCCGTGATAGATGGTTCTGGAGCCCGTGACGGATGATCCTGGAGCAGGTGATGCCCGGGAGCGGGATAAGCCCCCACCTCCCCCGCACCTGCCGGAGCAGCCCCTCGTGGGGGCCCCTCGGCCGCGCTGCCCCGGCCCCGGTGCCAGCGGCGAGACCTCCCCGGCTCTGCGTGTCCCGCGGCGCTTTGGTCTGCGGGTTGTTATTTATTTTACTGTATTTTTAAGAAAACAGAAAAGAAAAAGTCTAGTCGTGATGGTGTTGTGTTTCTTGCAGTCCCTCTCCACGAAATCTTCGTGTTCTTCAGCTTTGGGACCCGTCTTTTCATACTATAGCCGTGCTCACCTGCGTGTCTTTAAGAGTTACAGCGGTAACACAGGCAAGTATAAAAATGTGCATATTGGTTCTGGTCGGTGTTTTTAATGTTTTCTTAATGGAAAACATCGCTGTGGTGCCGTGTGTAAAATAACTGTGAACTCAAGCTCTGTGAGGCTTTGCTTATGAAGATGCTGTTGTTCAAGGAGAAGAAATTTAACCTGCAGATTTTGTGGTTGACTGTGAAATTTATTGAGTGCATAAACTGCCAGTGTGCCACGCTGTCTGGTCAGAGACGGGCTAAAATGTCTGTTATGTATATAAATTTTGCAAAGCCAGAAATGTAATCTGTTTCCAGAACACCTGGTTTAACCTAGATGTGGTTCACACTTGACTTAGGAATGGTGAACCCTCAGAGCTGATGGAATTATCAGTAGTGTAAAGATGTAAAGGGGAGATGTTTTAAATCTTTAGGACTTAGTGGGAGAAGAGATGTCTTTACTAAATGCCAGTGAAAATGGAAATGTTTTTTGATCGGTCAACTTTGTGTACAAACGTTTTGACCTACAGTATATAGTATGTGTGACCTTTTTCTTTTTCTTTTTCTTTTTCTTTTTCTTTTCTTTTTTTTTTTAGAATAAGTGAGTATTTACATCCTTCAGAATGCCCAACTCCAATGCCAAACTTCATTCTAACCACAGGGCTGGCCGAGAAGCCAGCAGACGGGAATTGGTTTCCAGGTCTTTGCAGAGTGCTCAGCATTGCCTGGAGAACCAGGATTTTGGAACTGCATATGCTCACTATCTCCTGGTACTAAATCTAGCTCCTGAGTTAAAAACAACTGTCAAAGTAAGTGCTCTTCGAATTACTTGGAATTTTATTATTCTAATTCTCTTGAGGTCTTTGTGACATGTTTTGAGATTTGTTGCATGTAACTGACTTCTACTTTTATTGAAGACAGAATTGGAAAATCAGTAATAATTGGGATGGCCAATGATTTCTTTAATAAGCTCTGTATGAAGGGAGTTCACAGAATCTTCTTTTAGTCTCTGTGTGTCAATGGCATTTAATAAAAACAGGGCCTTGTTAGTATTGGAGCCTGCATTAATATACACACATATTAATGTGTACATGTTAATGTACACATTAGGGCTCTCAGTAAACACTGCTGGGTGCTGATCCTCGTGTGTGGGTGTCCAGGTGTATGCCAGGACACCTCCAGATGTTTTCAGGGCTCAGTTCCCTACTTCTGACAACTCCCAGCACCTCAGTGGTCTGTGCTTTATTTTCTAGGAAACATTTCAGTTTACTCTCTTTAAATGGGCAGAAGAACTGGATTCTCTGGCACGGATTCAAGATCTGTTTAACTGCTATGAACAAGCCCTTGAGCTGTATCCCAATGATGAAGTGATCTGTAACAGTATGGGAGAACACCTCTTCAGGTTTGCAGTGATGTATATTCAGTGTTTGTAAGGGTCATGTTGTGAATACAAATGCATTCATATATGTTTAAGTAGCTTAAAAAGAGTAGCCAGTGCTAAAATAAATGTTGTTAATCACAGCAACAATGGGAAAAAACCCCACCATGTTTTGTTGTTGCTCAGGTCTTCTAAGGCTGGAATTTTAAGACTGAAATCATAGATGATAATCCAGGTTTTAGTTAGGTTTCCTTTTTGTAATTTCTTTGTTTTAAAGGAACTCCTCTCTGAGCATTGTGTTAAAATGTATACAAATATTGATGGATTTAGGGCTTTTTTCAGTGCTCTCTGATTTGAGATTATGCTGTAGGTATCGTTAAAACTTGATTCAGATTCACAGTTTGGTTTCTTTTAATTTCTTTTTTCAAAATTGGCACTTAATGCAAAAGCTGGCAACTCAAAATTTGGTGGTTTTGCAGGATGTTCCAGTTAAATAGAGTACCCACAGTTTTATAGCATTCTTGAGTTTATAACATTGTGTGACTAGATTGCAGAGCTGCTGCTGTCATGTTGTTGCAGTGAGTTCTTGTAAATTAAACCTGTTTTCCTTTGTCAAAAGATGCAGTAGTGGATGAAGGTTGGTGCACACAATGCTGTTTCTGAGCTGGCTTTGCCTTTTACAGTGTCTTGATGTAAAGCTATAAATCATTCTTTTTCATAAACTAATGGTGCTGTTTCTAAAGATAATTTTTCAAACTAACACAAAATATTTCTGTTGTCTTTTAGCTGACATAAGACCTCTCTACAGACCCTCAGATGTTCACAGCTGCATGCATACTTCCCATTTGTTTGTCACTTTTGCTCCTAGGATGGGTTTCAGAGACGAGGCAGCTGGCTATTTCCACAAAGCAGTGAAGCTCAACCCCGACTTTGCCGACGCCAGGGAGAATTTCTACCGCGTTGCCAACTGGCTGGTGGAGCGCTGGCACTTCATCATGCTCAACGATGCCAAGAGGAACCTCACCTACCTCAGGGCCATTGAGAGCGCTGTGCGCTCAGGGAGCAGATCTGTCCTGGATATAGGAACGGGAACAGGCATCTTGAGGTATGCCACAATGCACGTTACACAGGAATTTTAATAGAAAAGTATTGGTTGCCTGACAAAATTTGGCTGAGAGTGGAAGAAATAACCGCTTTGATCCTTTTATGGAGACAGAACTTTAAAAAGCAAGCAAAGCTTACAGAAGCCAGTGAGTCTGGAGTAGTATTTTTTGAACCTTTTTTCATTATTTGTTGCAGATGCTTTTTGTGCCAGTAAGTGCTGCTGAAATTGAATTACTCACGTGGGTTTTGAAGTTGTAATGTTATTTGTCCTGTCTTTAAATATTGACTGTAAAGAGTGGATTCAGCATAGCTGAGGGAGTGTCCTTATGCTAACTGTAGTGGTTTTTTTTGCTGATAACATATCAAGAGGGTATCAACTTGTGCAATATCATTGTTCACACAGGAGATACCAGTTAATCTAAGGATGGTTTTTAGACTTGAACTGGTAGAAATGTGAAGCAGATGTGGAGGAGAGGAAAACCCCTGATTATTGTTTTTCAGTATGTTTGCAAAAAAGGCGGGAGCATCTTTTGTCTATGCCTGCGAATTATCCAAAACCATGTATGAACTTGCCTGTGATGTGGTGGCAGCAAATAATATGGAAAGAGAGATCAAACTTCTGCATTTGAAGTCACTTGATATAGAAATTCCAAAGCACATACCTGAAAGGTACGTTGTTGCTTTCTCTTCTGGTGGTATTTTGAGTTTGCTCATCATTTCAAGAAAATAGGAAATGTCTTGTGACCTAAACAGGAAGTAACACTTCTGTGATATTGCTCAAAATGTGAGAAGGTTCTCAGTATCTTTTATGTATTTAAGGAGCAGAAATGACAACATGTTCTTCAGATCATCCTAATTTCTATTGGTAGACCAACAATGTCCTAAATTAAAGAGTTTAATTCTTTGATGGTGGGAGCTTTGGGGCATATGTAATGATACTGTAGCAATGGGGAAAAAAAAAGATTACTATGTCATAAAAGTAATTTTAACACACTTTTGCACTTCTAAGATCTTGTGGCTCACTTCTGCAGCTTTTGAATAGAATTGAGTTACTAACATTTAACAAAGTTGTGGTCATGGTACAGGCTCATGATCTGAAATGATGAAGCTCCTGGTTTAGGCCAATCAAGCCTTGCCTAATTGGCTTGCTTAATCATCTGAGCTACTGTAATGCATGTATCCCTTTAGTGCATATAATGAGTTACTAGATGTCAGCTATTAATAAATAACTTACTGCTGTTCTGGAAGTGTCTCCTCTTATTATGCCACGTTTTCTCGTTTAATTCCAGAGGACTTAAGATTTTAGAGTTGTTAGTCTGTGTCAGAATTTTTTTTGTGCTTTGATTATAGTTTTGGGAGTTTTAATTCCTTTTTATGCACATGCATGAGTGCATACTATTGCACAAAATATATATTCTGCAGTATCATTGGCTGTATGCCCAGGCTGAAACATCTTCCTGTTTTGGCTAGATTCTTCCCACACAACTTATTTATAAATGCTGAGCAAGAGGCTTTACAGTAAATTCTTGCTCAATATTTGCTCTCTTTTATCTGCATCTTCAATAACTTCTGACTACAATTCAAAACACATACATTTTTGGAAGAATTAAATTGTCCACATGTACTGAAACTCCTGGTAAAAGTTTTGCTCTGAGCTCATCCTGGTATGGTGTTTTTTTTTTTTTTTTGTTTGTTTGTTTTTTAAGAATGATTGATTGTTGACAGGAGTGTTTGTTGCACATCATATTTTTCTTGTCTAGAGTTTCCTTGGTTGTCACAGAAACAGTCGATGCTGGCTTATTTGGAGAAGGAATTGTAGAGAGCTTGATACATGCTTGGGAACATCTGCTTTTACAACCAAAGGTGGGTGATGTGGGTACCTGTGCATGTGCACACATTCCAGACATATGGGAATGAGAAACATTTGTCTTCTAAGTACTTCATTCCTTTTGGTATGCTAAAAATGAGTGATCTGGGCTTGCTCCATGAATTTGATTTTGGTAAGTGGCAGTGAGGCAGAACTTTCATTGTACTCCTGTGAACTCTGTGTTCTGAGTAAACGTGTTTGCAAAGCATGTTTCCCTGATGTAACCTTCCTTCATCACAGATGGTTCACTCTTAATCACTGTTCATTCATTTATTTTTAAATCTTTTTTGTCCCCCAACTTTGTAAGCAAAAGGGTTTGTGTGGATTTTAAATGTAAAGCCAGAATAGGCAGAAAATGCTGAATAATGGTAGAGTTATTTGGGAACACTCAATTATGATTTGGTAAATAAATTTATTTATTTTTGCTGATTTGAACCTTTTTGGAAGACTGAGCAATTCCACTGGGTTTCAGATTTTACTTTATATTTTGTGGTTTTGCTAGTACATTAAGCAAAGTAATATTACAAAGAGTCTTAAATAGCCTAATCTCTGTTAAGCTAATATTCATCCTAAGAGGACTTCTCTTTATTTTGTCCTTGCCTTGATTCCAACTCATTTAAAAAGAAAGTTTTAGCTGGCTGAAACCTTTTGTGTTATACTGAGTTGAAACTGATGACCTCTAGTGTTAAGTACAGGAATGGTGCATAAGGGAAAAGTCCTGGAATGTTTCAGTGTAGTCTAACAGTGTTTCTCAATCTGCATTTTGTTAGAGTTACACACAGGAAGTAGTAGACTTGAGAGAAAAGCTGATGCCTGGTTATATTGAGACTCTGTATTTAAAACACTCCTTTAATGGTCAACGGAATGCCAAAGAGTAGTGACTTCTCCAGTCACTAAGAACTTAGCAAAGTTTTGACTGTCACTTGAATGGCTCACTAACATGTAATTTAGGCTTCTCAGTAATGGTAGAAATAATCCACTGTCTCATTGCATGTTGTTGTTCATGTTTTCACAGCCTAAAAACCAAGACATTAGTGCTGGACACTATGGCAGAGTTATTCCTGCAAGTGCTACAATATTTGGGATGGCAGTGGAATGCAAAGAGATACGTAGACATCACAGGTGTGTTTAAACTCTAGCACAGCTTGAACTCACATTTTTTATTTGGGAAGAGAGACTGGTTGTTTTTATTGACCATTTCTCATTTACTTTGCTCTTTATTTTTGAATGGCTGATTATCTGTTTAACGAAAAAGATTTCTGCTCTCACCATCCCCACCCCTTTTCCAGGCTGTCTTTTTTTTTTTGCCCCACCTCCCTACCCCTTTGAGGTTCAGATTTTCTGGACCCTTTAATCACACAGTTATGCTGAAATACTTGCCTCTAACACATGCTAAAGAAATTTAATTCCTTCATAGTAAAATTACTTCTTGATTTCTGAATTGGAAATTCTTGGATTAACACTTGGCCTGTATCCTCATTTTACCCTCTTTATAATCTGCTCCATACCTCACTTCTGCATCTAAGCCTGGATCTAACCCCTGTAAAGCCTAAGTGTTGATAACCCCAGCTGTCTTTATCTGTCTGAATGTTCTTTGCCTAATTCTGGACTGGCATACAGTAGAGTTTCTTTGCTGAGTGCAGTTCTGACTGTGTATCGATTGCTTTCATATTTATTCCAATCTTTTAGAACATCATCACTGTATGGAGACAGTCTGTCTGAGAAGTTTGGACTAGGGGTATTTTGTTTAGGATTAATATGGTTGTAGATTAGAGAAAATACTAACTTCTAGAGGAGCTCCAGTGCACTGGATTAAAAGCAGCTGGGCTGCATCAGTGATTTCTCTAATGCAGTAGATCTGGACAGTGACCAGAAAGAGAAAGAAGTTCCTGTGGTTGATGGTCACAAAACAGTTTCTGTTATAAGTTAATTATTCATCAGTTAGAGGAAGTTTTGCCTTGAAACTGGGCATTGACCATTAGTTACAAAATTTAAATACAATGAAAGTTAATTTGCTGTTAACTTTGGATTGTTGAATTGATGTTTCATTTTGATGAGTGGCAAAGGTCAGGTGAAGTGATTGTCGCAAACTAATTATATGGTATAGGGAAAAAAAGTCACTTTTAAATTTCTTACCTTTATATTTTTAGATCCCATTTTCTCTAGCAAGAATATTTAAGATTGTTATAACAAGTCCTGTTTTTATGTAAAACACTTGCCTGTTCTCAGATTTAAACTACACAGATCTCTAAATTACTCTGATGTTCGTGCCTTCACATTTCCTCAAGTGTTTTCACAATCTACAGGAGAGCTTTGGGGTTTGGATGTTTTTTTCTGAGCAGGAGGCCTAATGAAATAGCAGTGTACAAGTGTCTCTTTTCTCATTATTTTTATATAATCTAGCAGTTTCTGCCTAAGTTTCTGCCTTGAACAATTAATACAATTTTTCTTTGAGCTTTTCCTCATGGTTTTATTTTTTTTGAGTGGTTAGAAGTAGACAGAGAGCCCAGAATTGAATGAATACATGATTTTTTTTCCTGAAGTACATTTGAAAGTGTGTTTAATTTCTCATCAAACACAGATTCATCTTGCTGAGAGAGAATCAGCAATTGTTGACAATCAGTCAATTGTTGTTAATCTTGCATATCACAGCCATCTCTCTGTGCCTGATCTGATCTTCTGTTTTGTATTCTGTCTCATTCTTTCAGCAATTCTAAGTTATGCTTCATGGCTTGTGCTCTGATTGGTATTGGGGTTTTTTTCCTAGGATATGATCAAATTCTTAATATGTTTTGGGCTTTTCTTTAGTTTCTGGTGTCAGCATTCAGTTCTGATTCTTCAAAGTGAGGTGCATTTTCTGTGTTTTAGAGCTGCTCTGAACATGACAAAAACACCACAGAACTGTTTTGGTGTTTTTGAACTTCTTTGTTTTAACACTCTGTACATTTAAAAATAATTAGCCTAGGGAGAATTTCCTTTAGGTTTATGGTCAAATTACTTGGAATTTAATTTCTCCTGTGTTTGCCTTTACTCCCAGAGTGGGAATGCAAGAAGTTGCTGGTGTGTGCTTGTCCAATTCAGTGCAGTTCTTCAGTCCCACATATGCTGCTGCTGGCTCAGAGGAAACTGTGGAGCCCTACACCACCGAGAAGCTCAGTCGTATTCCTGGGGGTTACAGAGCCCTCACAGAGCCCTGCCAAGTCATGACAATAGATTTCAACGATCTGCAGGTAATGATTTTTTCTTAAACCCTTCTTAAGTAGTCTTTTTATGATAGTGAAAAGTCCCATATGTCATTTGGTTTTGGGTTCAACTTCAGAACAGTTCACAAGCGCAAAGTTGGCAGGGCTGCTCTGAAATCCTCTGCTGGTTTTGATGCTTGTGTGGTGATGTGATTCCTCAGACGGCAGTCTGTGATTTTTTGAAGGTGGACTTTTTTTGTTTATTGGGCATAGCTTAGGGAATTTCATAAACTACCTCACTGTAAGATCAAACAGCTGCCAGCCTCAGCACAGGGAGGGGAAGGAAGGATGCAAGAGATCCCTCCTAAATGATTTATGCAGTTATGGAGCTGACTTAGTTTATCTCTCTAAAGTCAGTCTTCACAAAACTCTTGAAGACAGGAGAAAGGCTGTATTTTTCCATCTGGCATAAAAATGTAAATGTTAGTGGGTAAGTGTAAAAGAGCAGATGAAGAAATTGTTCTATTCAACCATTTGATTCCACACTTCAGCTCCTTTGTGTCTTAGGGTATATTTGTGTATTTAGCACAAAATACATTTGGATGTGCATGCTAAATAGGCCTGAACTGGAAAGCAGGGAGCTCAGCCCCTGCAGCTGAGCTTGCTAAAAAGATGATACAGCTGATCTCTGGTGTGCTTCTTGCTCATTGACCTGTGGTGAGGAGCTGGTATTGAGTCAGAGCCTAAAATAGATTCTGTTATATAAATGAAATTATTCTTGGCTGCTGCTTGGCCAGGAGTTGCAGTTTCTGAATCAATAGCTTTTCCTAGTTGGCTTGTCTGACATCCTGAGATGAAAAATGAAATAAGACAAGGCTCTTCAGTATACTGTGGGGAGCAATCTCTGTGACCTAATGTTGCTTCTGCTTCCAGCGTCAATAAGGAACTATTGCTCTCATCTGAGAGATGTCTGCTCTTAAGCATCTGCCTGCTGGCAAACATGTAAAGATAATTTTAAAGAGTAAAGAACAGTGTTATTCTTTAAATCATGTTTCAGAAGTGCTCTTTTGAAGTTTTGGTTAGACTAATGGAGTGCTCCTGTCATGAAATATTAAGATATTGTAAGTAAAAAGGAAGAAATGCCTCTGTTATGAATCACTGATGCAGTTGGGAGTCCTTGGTTACTGTTTGTTGTTACTTTGTCACTGGGCAATGTGGCAGTTCCAAACACTGGTAAGTTACTTTCAGTATGGATTTTTGTTTTGGGGCTTTTTTAATGTGTTGTGTCATGGACATACCTGGATGTTCAATCAATGCAGCTAAAAATGAGAAAAAAATTGTCTTTGTTCCTGTTGTAATAAGAAAAAATTCTAATTCTCCTAAACTTAAAAACTGTACAGAATTACCAACTAAGAACAGAAATTGATGTAAGAAATCACTTAGCACTAGTAAGGTAATTTTGTAAGACCTATTATCTAAACTCCTATTTCAAAGAACTAGAGGGATGTTGCATTTGTTCTGCTTGTGCTAACTGTCCAGACCTAAACTGGCAGAACTGAGGAGAAGGCTTAAAATTCAGTAAAACAATGTTTTTCAAACTGAGCTGTAGGAGACATCAAAAACATCAGTACAGATCAGAGAAATAATAAGTCAGAATTCACAAATAATAATAATTTCAAAAAAGCAGCTGCTTTATGGTGATTACTTTATGGCTGTTGCTACTAGCAGCAGCTCAGTCCCTCCCAGGCAGGGGAATGAGGTGTGGCTGTAATTACACTTGTACCCAGCCCGGTGCTGCCTGTGTGCTGGCAGCAGATCAGTGCCACTGGCAGGGGAACTGTTTACCTCTGCAGCCAGTAATTAAAGCTCAGTCTCACTTTCAGGCCCTAAAGGGACTCTGCTTTTGCCAACAGTTACAGATTTGGCTCTTCCTAATCCTTCATGAGAAGTTGTGGTGTGGAATATGTGAGAAATTGTGGATCAAGGCATAGGAAATTCAATCACTGCATTCTTGCTGTAGATTTTCCTTCTGTTTGTAGGTCTTTCTCATTCAGAGGACATGTGTGGCATTAAATCATTTTGGGGTTTTACTGCCTATTCCTGTGCCATTGCTTTATTTCCGTTGCTCTCTCTTAACAAGACTACTTGATGAATTGCCATCCTGATGTGCTACAGCTGTTTAAATCTGTAATTGGCATAAATAATAGGAGAAGGTTTATAAAGTGGCAAATGTGAGAAATAAGTATGGGTTAAGCAGCATGGCAGAGAGCAGGGAAAGCTGAAATAAGCCCTCAAATGGGTTTTTAAGTGATGGCAATGTAACACTGCAGTTACTAGAACCCATTGGATGAGAACCTTGGGCCTGCTGCTGTTGAGGAGTAACCAGGAAGAATACTTCTAATATCAAATACACTTCTGTACCTCTCCAACTCCCCAGAAACCAAGAACCAGATGCATGCTTGTGCTCCTGCTGTCTTATTTCAAGGGGCTTGATGCCAGCAAAGCTTCAGCTGGCTGCTCTTTCCTTCACTAGCTGAGGAAGTACCAAAAGGATGACTGGCAGCAAAGCACTTCTGTTTGAAGAGCAGTGACATCTTACTGTGAACTTTGTTATCATTCAGTAATCTTAACTTGCCCATTGCTCAGTCATCTCAGTTGTGAGAAGAGGGATAGACAAGCTCTTGGAGAACACAGAACGAAGAGGGAAGAATAAGAAACCCAGCAAGTGACGGCTAGTCCTGTCCTCAGAGCAGGACATGAACTTTTCTTTTGCCATGTGTATTTTAAGATTGAAATGTACAGAGAACAAGTGTTGACATAAGCAGATCAGGAAGTTGATAAATGTTTTGGAAGGGCTGTTACTAAGTAGAATGGCTGTGACTGAGAGAACCTTTGGTCCCTTGTGCTTGACCTCCTGTTAATTGGTTTATGCTGGAACTAAAACATTAGGGTTGGTCCTTTTGTACTTGTGAATGTTGATAGCAGAAGGTAATTCCTGAGAAAAATAAATTGTACATGGAAAAATACTTAATTCCTGTTACATATTCAAAACTTTGTAAAGTATTGGAGAATTTATAAATGATCCCTTTAGGATAGACATTAAGGTGTTCCCAGTAGTGAGATTGTACATGCCTGAGCTTTTACACAAGGCCTACAAAGCCCAGGTAAAAACACCTTCAGATAAAACAGATAAAACACCCTCAAAGATGTTTGATTTCCTGTTTTTATAATGACTCTGCAAGCCTGTGTTTGAGCAAATTCACAGTACACAAATTTCTAGAACTGATTGAACACAGGTTTTAAGTGAAACATGTGCCTGAGCACTGGCTTGAGTTCAGCCAAAAGCCTGGCTCTGTTTTTATTCATTCTTGTAAGGCAAGCCCTGCCAGTCTGAAGTCTTTCTTGCAGTTTTCACTGGGTTTAAATGTGTGTGTTCTTAGATGTTTGCTTCTCATGGATGCAGGCTGTCCATGTGGGAAATGGTTCTTGCATGTGGGAAGACAGTTCCTATGCTAATGAGTACTAATGATGATAATTGATATTGTAGAGGCTTGGTAACTTCAAGTTTCTGTTGGGTGCCCTCACGTATTGGTGCAGAAATTTTGGATTATTTAGTTTAATGAAACCAATTTTTATTTATGGAAATAAACTCCCCCACCTTTTTTCCTCTTTCTGCTTTGGTCAGGAGCTGAAAAGCCTGGCAGCTAGAAAGCCCTGGAAGCTCAGCCTGCCAGTCACTGAAGGAGGAATATTGGATGCTGTTGTGGTGTGGTTTGTACTGCAGCTTGATGAGGAGCATTCTCTCTCTACAAGTCCCAGTGAGGAAACTTGCTGGGAACAGGCTGTGTATCCTGTGCAGGGCCTCCTTGGTATGTCCTGTGGGTTTGCTTCTTGTGGTACATGAACTTGGTTTCATTTTGGTTTTTTTTTTTCATTTTGATAAGTTACCTTATGTCAGAGATTAGGAAGACTAAATAGGATTGGAAGTTCAACAGCAAGTAGCTAAGAGGTGGTTCCTGATCATGTTTCTAGTCTGTAGAGCACAGTTCCTTCATCAGGGCTTGTTTGTGGGACTTTGCTGTTAAGCAGATGAGATCGGGGAGAAAGCTTTTCTTTAAGTTGGGTTTTTTTCTGTACTGAATTTAATGCATTGTGGAGCATCTCCAAAAAGTGAGGCTACTGACTGGCTCACTAGCAACTTAGGAGAGGAATGGTGGGCAAGATGAGGTAGAAATAGCTAGCTGCTACTGCCACAAAACCAAAACTAAACATTCCTACCTACTCCTTGAATCCCTTGTGGGATTCAACTTGAATACTCTCCATGTACAGACATTGGCAGTGTAATTTTTAACAGTCTACTTCTCTAAATTTTAACAGTCTACTCTATCCACCCACCTTTATTTTCCTGTTTCCTAGAATCTTAGAATATCTCAAGCTGGAAGGGACCCATAAGGATCATAGAGTCCAGCTTCCTGCTTCTTACAGAACTATCTAAAATGAAATCACCTGTTAAGAGCATTATCCAGGTGCTCCTTGCACTCTGGCAGACGTGGTGCTGTGACTACTGCCCTGGGGAACCCATTCCAGTGACTGATAATCCTGTGGGTGAAGCACCTTTTCTGAATGTCCCATCTCAACTTCCCTGATGCAGCTTCATTCCATTGCCTCATGTGCTGTCTCTGAGAGGGATCAGCACCTTCCCCTCCACTGCCACCCTTGAGGGGGCTCTAGACTGTGATGAGATCTTCCCTCAGCCTGTGCTTCTCCAGGCTGAACAAAACAAGTGCCCTCAGCTCCTCTTCATAAGCCTTTCCCCTGAGGCCTTTCTCTGTCTTGGCCACCCTGCTCTGCACACACTCTGATGGTTTGATCTCATACTGTGGCACAGATATGAGCAAATGAGATATTGGGGTGGCTGGGTTGGTTTGTTTGTTTGCTTCAAACACCATAAGGCTCTTCAGTGATGTGTCTGTAAAGTAACTGACACGACTTTTTAATGCTCTTTTGCCAAGATTATTCTGTGAAGACTGGAGATTCTGTGATGATGGAAGTTTGCTGCCAAGACTGCTACTTGAAGATCCAGAAGATTTCTTCCTTGCCTTCAGAGTGTGGGATGGATTTCAGTGACAGAGATGACACACTGAGTTTGGGCAATGAGGCTGAATTATGTAATGCTCTGGCTGGACTTCAGACAAGCACCAAACAGGATGGCAGCACTCCAGTGTGTGTGCTGGAATCCACAGAAATAGCCCTGCTGAATGACACAGCTTACCATGAATGCTTTAAAGCTGCCATGAGCAAAGTGCTGCTGTCATTAAATCCAAGCAAGGACTTGCACTCCATGGACGTTGATGGACATGGCAGTGGGATAAACCTCCAAGAGAATCAAAGCACGAGCTCTCTAGGTGTGGATCCTGATGCTTTGTACATTTTAGATGTGTCTGAAGGCTTCTCCATCCTGCCAATTATAGCTGGCAAGCTTGGGCCAGTTAGAGCCTACAGTTCTGTTGAGAAAGATCAGCATCAGGCAGCACTTCATGTCATCGCAGAGGCAAACCACTTCCCTAAGGAAACACTAGAGTTTTGGCTCAGCCACTTAGAAGAAGAAAGTGTGGTGCTACAGAGACCCAAATCAGACAAATTGTGGAGTATTATTATCTTGGATGTTATAGAGACATCAGGTTTAATCCAGCAGGAAGTGATGGAAAAGGCTGCAATATCCAGGTAGAGTATAAAAGGACAAAAATATTCCTAGGAATCTGTAATTACCTGAAAAATTTTAAGAATATTCCTTGTAACTATGTAATTACTGTTATGTTTCTTCTGTAGAAAAAGGGTTTTTCCTTGGATTGAACCTCCCAGTGTTCCTGGCATGACCATTGTATACATTTTTTTTTTTTAAGCATCAAGATTTCACCATCTCAGATTCCTTTATTTTTTTTTATAGAATAAAAGAATATGGATGATCATATTCCTTGGTCTGTCAGAAGTTTGCAGGATAGCAAAGAATAACCAAGGTAGCTTTTAGTGCAAGTTAGAAAAGCCCAGATTCGGGTACATGTCAGACGGTTGTTGGAACAAACTGGTCCTGCTAAAAGACAAACCTGTGGTGTGAGAACAGCCAGGGAGGTGGCAGCAAAGCTGCTCTTCCTCACAGCAGGAGGAGTGGGAAGGAAGGCAGAGAAGTAAAGTAATGGAAATGGGTAACTAAGTGTGAAATGGATTTATCCCCTTCTGTGGGCCTAGGGAAACCTTGCTGTTAACCTTTGTGTTTAGTGATGGCACGTTATGCCTAGGAGCACTTGACTTCAGAGCAAGAACTAGTGTGCCTTTCTTAAATGTATTTACTGTTCTTTTATTACTGTTGATTGATGAGCTTTACAGGTGAAATCCCTCTTATTTTACAGGTGTTTACTTCACAGTGGAGGGAAGATTTTCCCACAGTATGTGTTGGTATATGGGATGCTTGTAGAATCAGAGTCTCTGTTGCTGGAGAGTGCTGTTCAAGGAACAGAACCAACCCTGGGGTTTAATATTGCCCCTTTCATCAACCAGTTCAAGGTAGGAAGCTGGTGGGTGGCTTCCAGGCATGGTTTCAAAGCTGCAGCTGTTTAGATTTGGTGTGAACTATAAAAAACCACTGTTGAAATTATCAAGAGAGGTTTTGTGACCACACAGGGACCTTGAGATAAGCTAAAATGGGTGATGTTTGTTTTAGAACTGGCATGGAAGTTTTGTCCTTGTTACTGTACAGAAGAATGACTGTGCAGTTACTGTTCCCAGGCAACTGTATTCCAGTGTTTCAAAAGGGATTAGAGGGCTGTATTTTGCCTTTTGTCTATCTCTGATAGCCATTCCAGTAATTCCTGGCAACCTCAGTGTTATGATTAAGTTTACTACCTTTTCCCTTTGTAATGGCTGTGGCTGCCTGAAGTTCTGGTCTATTCTTTCAGGTACCTGTTCGTGTGTATTTGGATCTCTCCACATTACCCTGTGTACCCTTGAGCAAGCCAGCAGAGCTTTTAAGGCTGGATCTCATGAGCCCTCTGCAGAACAGCCCCAGCAGAGAAGTGAAGGTGAGTTCCGGGGTCCAAAGTGCATTTAAATACTCTTCTGCAGTGCTGCTTCTTAATTGCTCCTGTGGGCTAAACAGGAGTTGTCTGCAGCTGTCTCTGAAAAGGATTGAAATGGTTTGAACTACTTCCTTGAACAAAGTAGTATAACTGATCATTATTTTCAATACATTTAGGTACAAATTTGTAAGTCTGGCCGGGTTACTGCCATTCCCTTCTGGTATCACATCCATCTAGATGAAGAGCACAGCTTGGACACATCTGATGAGTCCTCACACTGGAAACAAGCGGCAGTTGTTCTGGATGAGCCCATCCCAGTTCAGGTTGGAGATGAACTTGTACTTGATGTCCAACACCATAAAAGCAATATCAGCATTACAGTGAAAAGGTGAAGAATGTCCTGTGTGATTTGTGTTCAATAACCTATGCATAAACTGAATGTTCAGAACAACACTGCTGTTACTTTGTAATAAAGTCTAAATTGTATTTACTGATCAAAAAGGCTGATTTGTTGCTGTAATAAGAGATACCTAGGTTCCACTGGTGGACTAGAATTTGCACTGTAAGGGTATCCTACCAAGCTAGAGGAGGTATTGTCTTCAGTGCAGCACAAACCTGATTGCTGGCTTGTGTAGTGGCTGCAGCAGTGGGACAGAGTTCTGCTACCAACTCAGCTGTAGTGAGGGGAAAAAAGTACCCAGGTACCTGTTCCAGCCATAAACAGCTGTGGCTGTTTGGGACAGAGTCCTTGTTTCTCAAACTGTGATTCAACTTCTCAGTCGCCAGAGCCTCCTACATCAGTGTATTGAGATGTTCCCCTTGTGGGAGGACTGAACAGCATTCCAGCTGCAGGATCACTAATTAGTGCTGCACACAGAGCATTCTAAAAAGCTGTAAAGGACTGCTGTTAGGTAACTCAAGCTATGTAATGGAAGGTAAAACTGATAAACTTTTTAGAATCCCCCAGAAATTTTTTTCTAGGAATACAATTGGAATTAACTTATCTGTAGAAAGTTGTATAAAATACAACTGTCACTGCAGTGCTCCTGACTACCTTCTACAGCATTACATCCTGGTATAATGCAGGTAACCAGTTCCTTCTACTAAATTTGTACACAAGTGGAAGACTAATAAAAGCTTTGAACTCAGCACTGATTCTACCTCTGCAGAGAGGAGGAAGACTGTTAGCAAGATTTTTCTGTAGCTAAGCTTCTTTTTAATGTGCAGTCTGTTTAATTGAGAAGAGGCAATTCTGTGATCTTGCCTTAACAGCAGCCAGTATAAAGAGCCATCCAAAAATGATTCTTCTGTAAGTTCTGGGCCTGCTGAAGCCATTATATACTCTTCATTAGGTCAAACATTTCAGATAGTTTAACTTATTTCTATATATCAATTTCTGTGAAGTCCACTCAGTTTAACTTCAGGGACTGTTAGAGCTGGAGGTGTCCCAGCCTCAGCTGAACCTGCACCTGAGAAATTGCTGTAATAAAGCTGCTTTTGGAAGGGTGGAGGAAACATCTCCATTTTATTTTTTTCCAAAGCAGAGGCACAAAGTAATGTTTTCTGAAGATAAAGTAACTGGATACCATCCCTTATCCAAGGGGTATAATGTATAATGAATTGCAAGTGAGTTAGAGTATAGGACAGAGGCTTTTGATACTACATAAAACCCAGTGCTTCTTAAACCCAAAACCATGATCCATAAAATTTTAAGTTAGTCTGACACAACTAAACCTGGTAATGGTGATTTTACCAGAGTGCAGTTGTATAGAAAAGTGTTTACATTTCTTGTGCAAGAAGATCTCTGATAAAAACAAAAACTTTACAGAGTAGGTTAGGTGTATTTATTAAGATTTTAGTAATTAAGATGAAAGGAAAATTGCTACAAGACAAATGAAAGACATTCTAGTCTCCTTGAGTAAGGCAAGAGCAATCCTCAAGACTTCTGATCAAAAAACTTGGGAGGAGATTTGGCATAAAACAACAGGAATAAATACAGTTAAGAGGAAAATGAACTATTTGCAAATTAACTTTTTATGTAATTGTGATAGGTTTTGCTGTGGAATACTGTGGTAGTGGTTTTCAAAAGACAGGGTAGGTATCATTGCAAGATTTGTATTTATTTTTTAAATTCACTGGCAGTTTTTAGGGAAAGGTACAATCCTATAAGCTGCTGCAATTAAAAAAATAACTTTTCTCCCAGAAAGAAACAAACAAGCAGGAATATTATATTGTGCAAATAGAATAACTGAATAATAATAACTTAGTAGCTTTCAATAAATACCCTGAAAGAATTAACCAAGACACTTAAATAATCTGTTTTCCTATCAAAGTCCTCTCTGAACCTGTTTTACACCAAACAGACATAACTTCAAGTATTAAAAAAAAACGTCTCCAGAGGTTTTTGAAGAGTTAGAGCAGCTACTCTGCTTGCAGCAGCCCTGCTGCCTCAGATATTCCTCCTGCCCCTGCCCCTTTTTACCTGTACAGATGCAGGAAATGAGGTTATTTCTGGTTGTGCTGCAGTGGGCATTGAGGTCCCAATGCTCTGTGAACCTGTACAAGTTGTTTCCTTTTAGAGCAAAGCTGGTACATGCATAAGTGAGACCTGGGATCATAGATTAAAGATTCTGATTCTTTATAAACCCAAACAAGAATTCCCTTTACAGTACAAGCCATGAAATACTGAAAGCACAAACTCTTGCAGCAGTTCTACTTAAGATCTCTTCTTCTATGACGATGGTTGTAGTCATGTACCATTCACACTCTTAAATTACTGTAATAGTAAATCAAATTGATAGAAGGTGAACCGTTTAAATAAAATCTTTAATTGCTTATTTACAACAAAGGCAATGAGTTGGCAAATGGAAAATCATGATTTTCACTTTCTCACTAACTTCAGATACAGCAAGTACATACTCAGCTATAAAATATGCAGCCTAGTGAGTAAGGCGCAATATTTACATCACACTAGTACTGCAAAAGAAGCACTTAAGATGAATTTACTGACAGCCAGAAGTTAAACATTTATCCTGGAAATGCTAACAATGCTGAAAAAGAAACTTATGATCTTGTCATTTAAAAAGTAGTGCTCTACTGGTTTGGTTGTTTTTGTCAGATTGCAAACATGCAATAATAGTAAAAATCTGATAATGGGATAAAAACAAAAAACTGACATTGTCAGTTTTTGCAAAGTAACGTTTTGATACAAGTGTACTGCTTCTTGGGCTGAAATCTAGCCCTAGTAACTCCAGTATTAGATTACTACATAGTTTTACCTCAGCAAAGGTCTTTTCTGGGGAAAAAACAGCTATTACATTTGAATCCAGGCTATACTAGAAGCATAATACAATCACACACAGACACAAATTTAAGAACACAAATTACTACAGACAGAAAATATCCTGCTTTAACAGCTTAAAAAAACTTAAGTGTTAAAGAACTTACTGCAGCCCAAAATAAAGAAATCAGTTTTGTTTTCTACTTCCTTTTCAATATCCTTCATTCCCCCTCCATGTATTTTAAGGTAAGTAACCATGATTCTTATTTTAGAAGGCTAGGGAAAAGAATAGTCAAGGTAAAGTATTAATCCAAAACCTACCATCCTGGCTGTCTCTTCTGGATATAAAAGACAAACTATGAGCCTCAAAGACAACAGATACACCAACCACATGATCTGGGCATGATAGCAAGGCCTGCGGGGAATGTTTTCTTGTAGAGATTCTTTACTAGTGCTTGGTAGTAACTATCTTCATAAGGGACTTGATTTAGCTATGTAGGAATGGGAAGAAGGTGGCATCTGTACAGAAGCTATCATTTCACCCATTCACATTCCATTTTCAGCACTGGCTATGGAAGTTAACCATCATTAAGACAAGCAAAGTTAACACAAACAGTTTTTGCTACTGCTCTCCTTAAAATACATTCCTGAAATTAGGCTTTCCCATTGCTAGTAGTACTTGCACTTCATTTTTATATGAGCAGAGGATATTTTTTTTAATGTTTCTTTTGCACTAATGAAATTCAGTGTAACTTTGATATGATGTGGAAGCATTTAGCAGTTTAAGGAGATGATGCTTAAATTTATGCAGAAACCTTTACAGTGTGCGTGTTTCATATCCATGGGGTACTCACAGATGCTCACATCCATCATAGATTCTGGATTCAGATGTCAGTTATAGCCATGCCATATCCTCTTCCTGTGCATGCAGCAGCTTTCCCAAGCTTTCCAACTTCCATCCTTAACAGTACATGTTAACAGGACACGTGTGGCAAGTATGTAATGACTCCTTGACACATTCAAAGAAAAGGCAAGTTTAACTTTTTTCCAGAGCTTTCTCTGCTAAGTTATTCTCTAGTTCAGGGGATTCCTCAGCATCCTGACTGGCAGAAGGGTTAAAAATCCCATCCACTGCAGGGGCTGTCGTCGGTGTTGTGAGAGGGGTCACAGTGTGTCCAAACCCCTGATAGTGACCCATGGGTGAAGATGGCATTGAAGAAGCATCAGAAATTGGGTCTTGAGTAGATGAAGACAGTAAACTTGTATGCTCATTTTGTTCATGATCTTCAGCAAAAAACATTTTCCTTGGCTGGCCCAAAACTGTCCTCCCTAGAATTATGCAAAATGAAAAGATTTTTTAATCCTTCCAACACTAGTCTTTGAACACAGTCATGTTAAATTAGAAGATAAGTCTTTGTTTTGTATTAGTTTTACATGGGCATTGTTAGTTTTAATAAAGAAAAGTATGTCTTTCCATTTAAGAGAAAAACAACTTACCCAACCTTTTCTTGTTAAAAGAAAAATTAAAACCTAG
Source organism: Melospiza georgiana (assembly GCF_028018845.1). Lineage (NCBI taxonomy): Eukaryota > Metazoa > Chordata > Aves > Passeriformes > Passerellidae > Melospiza > Melospiza georgiana. The sequence goes on along the minus strand of NC_080434.1, from coordinate 29,504,928 downwards.
ACTAAATCAGTCAGGAATTCTGGAAAGAAAAAAGTGCCAGATAAACCATCAAATCCTCTAGGCATGCCGCTGCCACTGAATTGGTAACAGAATGTTCTCAGTAAAGGTGGGCAATAGTGTGACATGAAGCTGGAAATACAGATGCTGTTGATAGACTGTACAAATCCTGTTACTTACCCACATTTCGAACCTGTTCGGAGATATCTGCCCTTAGGTCAGAAATATCCCACATTGCAAGGAAGGAGTCAAAGCATGAGCCTTCTTCAGCCTCTTGAACATAAGGTTTATAGGAAAAACTGTAGTGATGTGCAATAGCAGCCAGAAACATCTCCACACAAATGATAAAATCCTGCAATGACAGAGATACTGACTTAATCATTCACAACTGGAGAAAAATAGTTCTGGGTTTCTTCTACAACTGAAAGGCTGCAATTGCCCTGGGATACTGACACCAGCTACTTTTCCACCAGGATATTCCTGGCAGCTTTCAGAGAGCCACACATACAGGACTTCACTTAAACAGATAATTTAACAAGCAACAAGCAGCAGCTCTACAATGAATACCTGCAAGAAGAAATGTAAGGATATCCAGACATATTTCACTGGAGCACATTCCTTCTGCCATGGATATAGAAATGTTAAGCATAAAACTCACATGGGCTCATTGGCTGAAACTTAGCCCTGCTTAGAATAATTCATTACTAATCAAGCCTGTGTTATTTCCTTGAGTATTTCCAAGTATTTCCTTGAGATCAGCTATGTCATGTTACATATAACCATTTCTGCCCAGAAATAACCATCTGCTCCTACCTGTAAGCCTGTAGCCACAGCTTCCACACTTTGCCAATCCCAGGTGTGTTTCTCAGAAATAACACCAACCTTCACCAGCAATGCAATGAGCACAGCCTGCCTATAAAGAGATTTTATTATAAGAAATCTTTGTATTAGAATTGTAACAGTAGTGCCAAAAATCTGCAAGCAAATCTGGTCATATGTATACGTAGGAAGAATCTTAAAAAAAAACTTTTCTGTTCATATACTTAGATTTTAAGAGGAGGAAACAAACTTAACAAGAGATGTCATTCATCCCTGACCCTAAAGACCAACAGAACAAAAAACTAAAGGAGTTTGTTGCTCCAGTTAGTCATTAGAACAAGTTCCTTCTCTTTCAGGATGCTGCTGTAGCGAGTAATGCTCTGATAGTCAAATACACTCCCTCATTAGCAGCTAAGTGTAAGCAATGCTCAAACAGCAATTTTTATTTACCTTACAGTAACTTATTTTGAAAAAGTAATTTTTTTACTTTTAAAAGGAAATTAGTTTTGAAATAACTGCAAGTAAAGAGTCTAAAATAAGTTATGTTCTTGAGAATCACCTTACAAAGAGCAAGTCTAAAAAATAATTTTAAGTGAACAAGACTGCTCTCTCCAACACAGTAGCACCCTCTTCCCCTCACTGCAGCTCACTAAGATTATGGGCAGACATTCTAAGCCTTCAGTAACAAATCCAGCCTTTTTAGCTCATCTGCAATCTGCCCTGAGAGCAAGAAGTAACAAGTAAAAAATCCACTTACCAGAAAGAAACAAAAACTACCATCTTCACACAAAGGAACTTGCCAACAGGCTGGATAGGGTTCAGTTCCTCACGCAGTACTTTGTAAAACAGCACCAGACAATACATGGCAAACTGACAAGGAAAAGAAAATGAATGAAAGCTTTCAAACCCATGTTTATTTTGTGAGGGAATTGTTACACCATCTCTACAGTTAAAACATGTATCATAGCATGAGACAACCTTAAAATGCTATCTGGTTTTTTTTTTTTATTTATTTATAAAAAAAGACTTTCTGTTTTAAAGCCTTTTTTTTTTTTTTTATTCCTGAAATTCCAATCATTTCAACCAGGACACAGAAGTTGCTGTTGGGACTGCTGTCACAGCAGAAAGCAATTACAGCTTCTTCTGTGACAGTGACCCATCAAACACAGGGGTGGCAGCAGGAGGAGGACAGAATTTCCAAATGATCCCAGTTGTTATGCCGTTCTGACTCCTGCTGCTGTTGGCAAGAGAAGTAAGAGCAATCCATAGACTCCAAAATGAAATTCTCAATTTTAGGGGCTGACATCTTACCCTGACATTATCTGACAGCTGACCCAACAAAAAAAAGATGTTGGGTAGGCCAGACTCTCAGCACTGCACACACCATTTCCATTTTTTCCTGTGAATGTTATCACCATTTTTAACACAGAATTTTTAGCATATTGATTCTTTGTATGAGTGCTGAAGGGAAGCAAGTGGAGTCATCTCTTACCAGAGAGGGGCAGGTCTGCAGCTCTAATGCCTGGGCCAGACCACCTCACCCATCAAATAATTTGGGGTAGAAAGGTTCTTACTTAATAGAGCTTCATTGTAAAAATAACAAAGTTTTAGATTATCTGGTTTTCCAGTTTTTTCATACATAATATTTAACAGACAGCATTTTTGACTTAAAATAGAAAATATTCTACCTGTAAGAATTACCAGATATTTACACAATCACTGCCAACAGTTCACATAGAAGATTCACATAATACTGATGAATTCCAAGAGCAGAAAGATGTACTCCTGATACTCACTAGTTGTGACATGTTGTTGAGTATAACTAGGTAAGTCCATGCATTGTTGAAGCTGAAGTTTCCTTCATCATACACTCCCACCAGTTCACAAATTCTGGAAGAATTTTTAGAATTAATCACTATGGAGTAACAGATCACTTCCCTCAAGTGCTACATCTTCACTGTATCAGTCAATCCTTAGAATTCAAAACCTCTTCTGGTACTCAAATATGGGCACTGGGGGCCTGCACAAGAATCAGTTTCCAACAGCATGTGTATATATATATAAATATAAAAAATAGAAATATTTATATGGATATTCATTGTGAGTAGCAACTTTTTTCACAGTCCCACAGAATTAACAGTAATGACCATCAATGCAAAGCTCATGAAATTAAGCTTTCAGTATCATCATGCCTGACTGTCTACTGTTCCTTTACAGACACAGGCTGTATGATATGCAGGCACACAGTCAAGCTTGTCACATGTGAAGTTAAAAAAATTTAGAAGTTACAAGAAATTTGCCTTTAAAAATTCTCAGTTGATGAAGTCAATGAAAAAAAGGGAGGAGGAGAAAAGAATCTAAAACTTGAGATAATAAAAATATTTTTCCCACCCCAACAGTACTTCACATTCTATCCCACTGATTACAGAAGCTGGCATTAAGTATTCATGATTTCAATTCTGCAAATAGTCATTTGCTATAGAAAAGCCATAAAGAAATCATAAGTTGATTCAAATTGTTGGGACCCATTTAGCATGCAACATGAGTCTGCTTTTAAACTGCCTTGATCCAATACAAAGGGCCTGACAATTCTTTCCAGTGTAACTCAAAATCATATCCTGAAGATCAATATTAATTATTTATCAGTGTACTTACAAAGCAATGATGGTAGTAAATGGTCTGACAACAGTGTACTGCAAAACACCCAGTTTACATCTAAATAATAAAACTCTGAAAGAGAAACAAAAAATTCATTGTACAGGGATTTAAATACAATTCTCTTATGGATGAGTCCTATTCTCAGTAGATTTACTAAGTTAAATTTTAATTTGATGGTAATTTCAACTTCTACATCCAGGACTTAAGATGTTGCATCAGTGTGTATACACAAAATACACAAAAGAGCTGGATTTTTACAGACATGTTACAGTAAATATTCAATGATTCACTTATTTTAGCCATGAAAAGCTTCTGGCTGGGCTAAACAAAGAGAATGCAATTTTTGCTGTGTTTGAAGATGTAAGAAAAACTTGAGTCTAAATATAAGAGATTTAAAAATCATAATAATTGCCCTAAACCCTTAAGAGACCCAAAGCTCTTTACCCAGTATGGCAAACTGTATACAGAAGCTGTGACCACTGAAGCCCACCTTCCCTTCCCCTCACCCCAAACAGCTTTATCAAAATCAAAACCTTCTGAGAGAGAGAGATTTTATCAGTTTAAGCATTCAGAAATAGACATATAGATGCAGAAGGCCTTTTACCCTTCACCTGAAGTAAAAACAACAGGCTACCCAGTCTGCTCCCAATTTCACATGAGGTTTTTGGCAAACAGCAAAAGAAGCAGATTCCAGGAGAGGTTTTTTAGTATTTTTAAAAATAAGAAAGCTTCCTTCAGCACCCCTTGAGTCAATCCATGCATGTTAGTAACTAAGTCCAATTCACATGATGTTTTATAGCTAGACTATCACTCATCCACAGCTGCTTTCAGCAGAGGTTCACAGCTGACCAAACACATACAAGCCATAAACTCCCTCCATCAAGCAGCAATTGTTATGCTGCTAAAAATGAAAACAAAATGTTTGGAACTGCCTACACAGGCCAGAGCTTGAAGATGTCAGGATATACTCACTCTCCCATAGCCCACGAGGGACAGCAACAGAGAGGGGGCAGATGTCTCTGCTGATCTTTCGCCTCTATTATTAACACCAGGTTTGGGTACCGGTTGGTTAAGTAATTTGAAAGAAAAACCATAAAGTTATAGATGACATAAGCTTCATAGCATTCTCGACATGTATCCACATATATTGCAATCTTGGGGTATTTCAAAGCTATCCACTGCAAGAAGAGAGGTACACAAGAGGTTATGTGCGAGAAAGACAAAAGGGATCCCAACGACAACACCGCTTCAGCAAGCTCTGGAGCCAGCAGGCACTGACCAAACAGGGCTAAGGGGAGAGCAATGCTACAGCTACAAAATAACACACACAGCTGAGATGCAGACCAAAACCCGACTTTTTACTTTTAGTGAAACTGGTTATGATCAGCTGTCAGAGCTCTCAGTTTCTGACTATCACAATGCTGTTGTACTGCACAAAGGATGTTATCCTTTGTCCCCTGAACCAAAAAGGAATCATTTTAGCACTCAGCATAACTCAGGAAAGAATTCTAGTAGTAAGCCTAACTTGGGTAAGGAAGGTACAGCACTGAATTTTGAGGCAGCTCTTGGATCAGTCCTGTTCCCACTTCTGCTATTAAGATGGAAGGCTTAAAATAAGGGTCCTGTCACACCCCCTTCCACATCCATCATAAAGGATACTCAAGGACAGGGTTAAGAAAGGTTATCAAAAGCAACCCCAAATCTCCAAAAGAAGAATGTGGCATGACTAGAGCTATGCCTCTGACATAATCCATAAACAGGAATGCCCAGAAGTTTCTAAGACTACCCCTCCATGCAGCACAGTTTCTGCCTGACACTGTTTTCCCTCACTCCCACAACAAACAGAATTTGATTGAGCTGGTAACAGCAAGGGAACACTTACACTGTCTAAACTGTAAATCGGCACCATCCACAGAATCCTGTTACAACAAAAGAACATTTTACATTACTAAAGGTATTTTTAGTCTGAATTAAATCCAGTATTTGTAGCATAGGTAAAACGTGAAATATTACCTTATTATTGGTTTCTGTAACTCAGGTTGAGTATAATGGACTAAGTGTTGCAGTATCCCCCAGAGAGATATTGGAATAGTCATTAGCAGAAATATCCCAGCGATAAACCATGCCTTGGTATGAATTCCAACCTTGCAAGATCAAAGTTTCAGTCTTAATACTGTCAAGTTATTACAAGTACACAAAACATTTCACAAAAGCAGAGTAATGCCCAGTACTTAATTACTGAAACCCACAACAGGGTCCTTGTTTTATGTATATGGAACTTGTCTTGATTAGTGCTGCATTACAAAGTTTCTGAAAACCTGTGGATTTAAAGTCTTTTTAGCTTTAAAATCAAGTTTCAAATAGTAATCAATTGGTTTTCATTTAACAAACTGGAACAGATATGGATGTAGACACATAAAACCACAATGTCTGCTAAAACACAGGGTTGAAATTTTAAATCAAAGCTCTCTGAAAAACAACTAATGATCCTAAGTACCAAAACCTGAGAAACATGGGAGACTCTTGCCAGTTTCCTTTGATGAGAATCGTTTTTCTGATCCCCTACGTTACATCAACATCCCATGTCTCCTGTTGTTTTCTAGTTTTACTTCTGATCAGAAGTAAAACTGATACAAGTATCAGACTTAATGGTAGAAACTTGGATATAAACACCTATTATGCTGAGCATGCATTATGCATCAGAACAGGAATTTAAACCAGAAAATTTTAAACACATTCAAGACAGATCTTACTGTCATTAAGTCCTGAAAATTATACCCTGAAAAAACTTACCTCCAGGGCCACAGACCTGTATCACAATGACCAACACATATATTTTAAGGTAAAAATTTTACTTCTTGTTAGAGAAGTGATGTGATCATATGTGTGTAATTCACACACCACAGTTACAGTACCACCAGCATGAAACAGGAGCTTCTCTATCCATAGAGATGCTCTACTAAATTCTCCCAAAACAGACAGAAATACCTTTATGAATGCCAGCACTAGAACTAAGTTTCAAAATCTAAGTTCTGGGATGAACTTACGGAGCGAGCCAGACTCTTCTTGGTGGTGCCCAGCAACAGGATAAGAGGCAACAACAGGAACTGATGCCCAGGAAGTTTCACCTGACCATGAAGAACTCCTTTACTGTGCAGAGACCTCACAGTGGGACAGATTGTCTAGTGAGGGTGGGGAGTCTCCCCTGCTGGAGATACTCAAGAACAGTCTGGACACGATCCTGTGCCATCCTGTGCTCTGGGACGACCCTGCTTGAGCAGGGAGGTTGGACCAGGTGATGCACTGTGCTCCCCTCCAACCTGACCTGTTCTTGTCACTTTGAGACTCTTGGCTGACTTGAGTTTCTTGGGAATTGTACCAACTGTTCAAACACCAACTATTATGGAAACAGAAGGGGAAAGAAACACTGCTGTGCTCCTCTGAAGTTCACTAGGGCTTTAACAGCAGGACAAATGAGACCAGCAGCATCATGGCACTTCTCCAGCCTGTCCTTTCAAGGAATGGATCAGGTTGGAGGGGACCATATTGGGTCATCTGGTCAAGCAGAGTCATCCCAGAGCACACGGCACTGGATTGTGTCCAGATGGTTCTTGAATACCTCCAGGAGGGGACACTCCACAATCTCTCTGGACTATCTGTTCCAATGTGTGGTCACTGCACAGTAAACTTCTTCCTCATACCCAGGTGGAACTTCCTGTGCATCAGTTTCTGCTGTTGCCTCTTGTCCTATTGGGGGGCACCACGGAGCAGAGCCTGGATCCATCCCCCTGGCACCTGTGATTTCCACACTTTTACACTTTTCCGATGAGGTAGCACATTTATTTCCCCGCCGCTCCCTGCCCGGGGCCGAGCCCGCTGCCCACGGCCCGGCCGCGCCGCTCACCTCCAGCTTCTGCAGCTCCCACACGCAGAGCGGCACCACCACCAGCAGCCCCACGATGTAGAGCAGCACCACGAGCGGCCGGATCCATCGCCGCCAGTTCCCGCAGGTGCACGGCATGGCCGCGCCGCCGCCGCTCCTCGCACCGACCTCAGCGGGCCGGCAGCCCCTGCGGAGTGCGCATCACCGGCGGGGCCGCCGCCTCGGCTCCGTTTGCGGGCTGCCCTCGGTATGCCGGCGGCGCTCCCTATCCCGGCCCGGCCCGGTCCCACCCCGGCGCGCCCAGCCCAGTCCCCGCGGCTCTTCCGCCCGGCGCCGCTTCCGGCTGCCCCGCCCCTCCCGCCAGCCTCTTTGATTGGCTGTGCGCCCTGCCCATCACCGCTGGCCCGCCCACCCGGGACAGCCAGGGGGAAGCGCGCAGACATGCCCCCCTCAGCTTTGGGAGGGTTGGTGTGTTCCACCCGCCCCCCCCCCCGCTCGGCGGCAGTGGGCTGTGCCGCTCTCCGCAGCGGCTGGAGCTGAAGCAGGGAATGAGTATCAGGGAATGCGCGTCAGGGAATGGCCGGGAATGGCCGCGGTGCCGGATAGCCCGGAGCCGCTGCTGCAGCTGCCCGGCACGGGCCTGAGCGGTGCCTCCCTGGGAGCCGCCCGGGGTGCGCAGTGCCGTGGAGAGCCGCACCTCGCTGTGCCAGCAGTGGGTTGTGACATAGCCGAGGAGTGAAAGCTCCTGCGGGCTCACCAGTAATGCAGAATTGCAGTGATTGCAAAATAACGCAGAATAGGTGTTAAACTGCAACTGCTTGTTGAACGTTTGTTCGGAAGTGCCGTGTAAAAGCTGCTGGCTGGCCAGCCGAGCCCGCAGCGGTCAGCGGCAAGCACAGGCCCTGAGGGGAGGAGCTGAGGGCGCAGGTGGTAACGCTGCCTAATGGCCGAGGAGCTGCAGCTCCCAATTCTGCAGGAGGCGAATGCCGATCTTACTTTGTGCTGTCACTAAAACGTGCTGGAAGAACCCCTATGAATGAAGAGGTGCTAGGGAACAGGACCTGTTATTTCTGTGGAGAAGTTGTAATTGACATGTAAGAGAAGGGGGCGGTTTCCCAAGCAGTGTCTGGGCTGCCAGGGAGCAGCACCGCGTGGCACTGATTCCATCTCCAGAACACGCGTATTCTTTCTAGCTTTCAGCGAGAAGTTACTTGTGAAATACTGGTAAAAACCAAGTGGACAGAGTTCACTTTCACTAACTATTAGGACTTCTGACATTAGAGAAAGAGTAACAAAGCTACTCCCCAGAACTTGCAGATAACAGCTGTATTTAGCAGCATTCCCTGCTACTGGAAAGACTGATGTGAATTATTGTTGGTGTCAAGCATTATGTACATTCTGCTCTCATGAATTCCAAGTTTATTTAAAGGCGAGTTATGTCAAAATATAATAAACTGGGATTATGGAACCCTATAAAAAATTTACTAAATTAAAATGGCAAAGGAAACAGACTATTTTATAATTGTAGCTGGAAAATTATGCGGTACTTATTGCACACATTAATTATATTTTTGTTTGCCATTTGTTTCATAGGTTTCATCATTTTTTGCTCTTGTTTTGTGTTATGGAAGTGCAGATGCATGGTTATAACCAGGCTGTCCCTCTTGCCTGATCATCATTTCCCTGTGAGATGGTCAGTAAGGATTAATTCTCATACAGTGAAAAAAACAGATTTCCCCTCAATTATGGTAGTCTCACTATCAGCTCTTTGATGTCATATCCAACAGCAAACACCTGGTCAGTCTATTCTCCTCCCTGGTGCTTACACCACCAACCTTTCCAGAGCGTTTTTATTTCATTTTATTAAAACTTAATGACATTTAAAAACTCAATTTAATTTCTTTTTTCCTTTCCATCATTATTTCTCCACCAGAGGGCTGTCACCAGTTATAAGAAATTGATCTTTGTTAGGGAAATGCTGCCACCATATTCTGATTACTTCCTTGTTTCTTTTGGAGGTGATCATGGAAGAGTGTGACTGGGTTTTGGATCTAGAAGCATCTATAAGCAGTAATTTGGGTGGTAACTTTAGATGCAGCTTCTTTGTTTTCTTGGTCACTCAGATTCATGCATGTTAATTAGCTGAGGACTTTTTAGCTGCCACCATAGGTCCCTTCAAAACTCGGCCATTTGGATTATGGCATTCATGGGAATAAGATTGCTGCCATATAGTATGGTGACAAAACATGATGGGAAAAGTTGCTGCTCAGCACCTCTGCAATAAAATTTTTCAGCTCTGACAAAGATTACAGAAACAAATCCCTCCCATACCCCACCATCTGTGAAAAAAGAAAACTGTCATGCGAACCATGACCAGAGGTCCCTTCCAAATAAAAATGCTTTCATCACGCATAAAAATACATTTATTTATAGCAAATAGTATTACCTGAAGAGCTCCTTTTCTCCTCTACCTATTTGTTGTCTTATATATCAAGAGTTCTATTATCATTATACTGCAAGGATTCCATATCTCCAGAGTTTGGTACCTCCTCGATGTTTCTCACAGGCATCTCCTCTAAGCACTGACTGTTCCTGGTCCTTGCAGCAGCCATCTGACTCCAGATCCCACCAATCCACTCTTTTATAACACTGTTCTCATTGGCTACAGGTGTGGCCTGTTAACATCAGGCCTGCTCCTGATCTTTAGTAATTGGTTCAGCTGCAACTGGTAGATAAGATTACATTCTATACCACCTTCATACTGTATTCCCCTACACCTGTTATGTGTCCTTCTGCTGAGAAGTTAAGAGCTTTTTACTGAGAATTCCTTATGTTAACTGTTTTATTTACAGCAAGGATTCCTGAACTCCGATTGGAAATTATTCCAGAAAATAATCTCTACTTCTGGTAGAGAAGTTGGCAGTATTGTTCTTAGGCTGTACCTGCTGTAACAGCCACTGTCAATGCTCATTTAGGAAATGTTTGGGGACTGACGAAAAAACCCCTCTGTTATCTCTCACCTTGCAACTTTAAACAGCTTTAAAACACAGTGTATGTACCTATCTGGGCTTGCTAACAAAGCTGAGAGTGCTGGAGCCTCTCCCTTCTTTCACTCCCCTTCTCAGGAGAGAATTTTTGAGACCTGCACAGCATTGGAGGGAATGATGATTCGCCTGTAGGTGGGGCACAGGGACTATTTCTGGGCAGCTTTTCCTCTCAGCCAAATTAAGATGTTAGCACTGGCAGTAACACATCGAATGTGAGTCAGGCAGCAGCAGACCATGAACTAAAAAATGGGGATCCTTTTAACTGACTTCTGATTTTTTGAGCCTTTGGAAAAGCCACATAATAGTAGCACAAAATCTGTTTCTCACATATAATGATTTTAAACACTTTAACCATAAACAAACAACCAAAAATTTATCAGGTTATAAAATTGCCCTGGAAGAACTGAAACTGATTCAAGAAGGGGAAAGAAATATGTGAATCTAAGAACAGGAGGGTCACTGCCTTCCTTCCTTCATGGTATCAGGTTCTGCTGCAGAAGTGTGCTGCCTGCTGATTATTGCAAATATTCAGCAGGCAAATTTAGACTAGACTAGAATAGAATTATTTCATGTGGAAGGGACCTACAACAGTCTTCTCTTTGAGAACTTTAATGCTGACCAAAAGTTAAAATATGTTATTAAAGGCCTTGTCCACACACCTGTGAAACACTGACAGGTCTGGGGCATCAACCAGCTGACCAGGAATCCTGTTCCAGTGTTTCACTCCTCTCATGGTAAAGAAATGCTTTCTAAACCTGCCCTGATGCAGCTTTGAACCATTCCCAGCTGTCCTTTCACTGGATGCCTGGCAGAATAAATCAGCACATCCCTTTCTACTTCCTCTCTTCAGGAAGCTTTGGAGATTAAGGGGATCACCTTTCAGCCTCTGTTTCTCCAGACTACACAATCATGGGGTTCTTAAATGCTCTTCATAAAATGTCCCCCAAACCTTCTTTCACCACAATTCAGCTTATGGAGCCTGTTAAGGTTACAGCACTGCATTCACAGGCCTGCTTCTTTAAAAGACACACACGCCACCTCATCTTTTCTATGGAAAATATGTTATGAATATAACAATACCAGAGAGTGGGAAATATGCTGAAAGGTTTTGCAGCTATACAAAATTGTGAACACAAAATTGTGATCTGGGAGAAAATATCTTGAAGATTTTCCATGTCTGTATCCCTTACTTCACAACCCTTCCCATGTGAAGTTGGTTAAAAATCTCTAAATGGGACTATTATAAAATATGACAGAGTTAAACAGCATTTACTTTCCATTTTCTCTTGATTTTTGTCTGGTTCAACAGACAGCTCTCTGATTGTGCTCCATGCTTGAGTGGCAAAGCCACTTATTAAGAAGCTGTAATAGATGTATTTTTGATAAGTAAATATATCATTTTATTGATTAGCCTGGTACTTAGTAATATGCACATATTACTAAGCTCATATTTACCAGGTAAAGCTGTCCCTATGAAACTGAAGTTGTTTTTTCCTATTGGCAAATGAAAACAAAAGAACAAACCACACTACTGTCCATTGCCTCAAATTGGTTAAAATTATGCATATTCAGAAGCACATTTTTGCTTTAAAGATTTGTGGGACCAATTGTAAGGTCTTCTGTCTTTCTGAATTATCTCACTTGTATTAATTGGTACACACTTCCAAAATCCTAACTTTAGTTTTTGTTACTCCGTACAGGGAAGGAAGAAAAGTGCATGCACTGAAGGAGGCCACAAGACTATGCAGCTGTGACTGAAGTATAGTTCAAAAGCCATGGAATAGTGTGAGTACCCACTAGGATGTGCTGTCGGCCTAAAATTGAAGCCCTGGCATTTAAAAAACTAAAATTTCAAAATTCTTAAGTGTGATGTATACATAATCCTTGTAGTATTCTCATCTGGAGATTTCAGAGAAGTACAAAATACAGGGGTTCGTAAGAAAAGGCATGGGGGGGGGTTGAAGGATAGGCAGGCAAATTTTCTTGTTGTGCCACTATTCTTAGCTGGCATACTTGAAGTGAGAGTTTCCCAAAGGAGTGTCACAGCCATGACCATATTAAATTTATTCAGTATCTAACATTACAACTTCTTCAGCTAGGAATTTTTGTGCAAAGGTGTGGTCCCTGTGCCAAGACCTCTGTATATATCACAGGGGTGATAAATGTAACAGTTTTACACACAGAAAAATATGAAATGTGTTCTATAGTGAGTTACTTGTAGTTTTGCTCTTTTTGCCTGTTGTGAGTGTAAACGTATCAAACAGTGTAGAGCTAAGATTTGTGGAATTAAACTGCTATATTGTGTTACTGGGTGTAAAACAATGTACATTTATCAAGATGTAGAGTTCTGAAAACCAATATGATGGAAATATTTGATGGATCATTGCTAAGGCTTGTGGTTTGTCATTTCAGTAGTACTGACATTTATCAGTTTTGATACTGTAGCCTAGAAATGGTTTCTTATGTAAGAATTTTCCAGCACTCAGATGCCAGTTTTTTCAGGCATCCAGAATTTTGGAATTCCTTCAGGAACAAAAGGAGAAAGAATCCTCCTATTAATTTTCTTCTGGATTTTCCATCTTAAAAAACAAAGCAGGGAGTGTAAAATGTTAAAGATTCCTAAAATACTTCAATGTCAGTGTAGTACAGACAGTGCCTCCAGTGGTAGTGATTAAGTGATCTAATGAGCTTTTCTTTATTTTGAGTGATTGTCTAACTGATGCATCAGGCTGGCATAGTATTAAATATAGTCTTTGCAGTCATTCCTTTCTAATTCCAGACAAAAACCGAGTTTTACTGGAAGTAAGTTTTAGTCACATGTTTTCTCAGTTCTTTACCCATCAGTGTTGCTAATAGTCTACTAGAACTGGAAAGTAGTGCTGCAAAGTTTTGTGTATAATCTGAAAGGTGCCAAATCTACAACATAAACCACTTGAAAAGAAAAAGGTCTCAGTCAATTAAAACCTGTCAACAGCACAACTCTTCTTTCTGACCAGCAAGATTTTTTTCTCCTTCTGAGGGCCATGAACTAAGTTCTAGTCTAAAAGCCAGGAATTCCTCCGTTCTCATTCTGATACTGACTCTGTTGTAGCCTATGGCAATTTATCACAATTTTTTGAGTATGTAAAATGGAAATATTTGCCCAGAGGCAATATGAAGATTAATTACTTAATATTTATAAATTGTTCTGAAAATCAGCATTATGCAGATATTATGATTATTTCTGAGCTCTGGATTCTAATCTGGGATGAGGCCCAGAAAAGGACATAAACAACTGATGCTCAAGTCAGGTGGAATTTAGATGCCCTGGGTCAAAATTGCAGTCCTAAAAATGTTTACACATCTGCCACAAAACCCTGAAAGTTCATAAGGTTGAGTGGAAACACCAGCATTTTTTAATATGAGGTGCATTTTGTACTCCAGCAGTGCTTATTCATGCTCTCAAAGGTACTTAGGGCCTAATAGGACTCAGCAGCTTTGTAATTAACTCAGGCTAATGCCCAGTAGGTGTCCAGAAATGAGGCATTCCTCTTCATGTCTCCCTGGAGAGTTCAGTCCAGTAGGTGAGCTCTGAAATTGCTGGCCCCACCGTGGAAAAATATTTCCCTTCAGACTGTAGCTCCATGCTTAGAACAGACAGAAACATGGATGGGGTCCAGGTTCAGTTCCCTTGTCTGTCTCAAAGGATCCAACTCCTCTTTGGACCATACTTTAGTCAGCAGGCAGAAGATGTTTTAGAATGTAGGAAGAATTCTTTCCTCTTCAGTTCCACTTTGTAAAGAAAATACTCACTAGTCCCTGTCTGTGTTTCAGTCTTGCAGTTATGGCACTATTGGTGACAAAGAGGAATTATTGTGAAAGTTTACAGAAAATAGAGAAATATTCAGTTCTGGAGAAGCACAAAAATAGTTGTAGGCGTTGGGATTAGAACCTAGTGCTGTTCAGTGAGTGCCCACTTATATTCGTCTGCTCTCTGTACCATGTGATGACTTTGTGGGTGCACCAAATGAAAAAAATTTCCTCCATGCTCTGTATAAATACCCTAACCTCTGGATTCAGTTACGCAGATGAAAATCAGATGGTGTGGTACTTGGCTGTGCAGTGCTTTGTCTTCTTCCAGATCTGTCCCAGGTTTGGCCATAGGGATCTGTCAAATATAGAAAGACCAGACTCCTCTTCTCTCTCTTGCCTTGTTCCTCTGTTTCTCTCCAGGCTTGTGGTCAGTCCTTAAAATGAACAGACAAGAAGCATAGTCTGAGCCTGACCTTTTTCTCCAGAAGTCAAAGAGAAAACTCCTTGTGATGTTCATTAAATTAGAATAGGGCTCCAAGTATTAATGGAAGAAGAATTTTTGGAGAAGTTTCTTGTACAGTACCCATTATGTAAAACTCCTGCCTTTCTGCTCCAAATTCTCAAAACTGCTATTGCCACCAAGTCAATGCCTGCCTCAATACTTTAAAGCAATGTAATTGAAAAGCAGTTTTACAGTAATTTAAACTCAAATGTGCTGAGATATTGTCTGTTGAGTGACTGAAAATACAGCTAAAAAGGAGGAAAGAGAAAAATAAGTAGGCTTTTCTTTCCAGAATACATGCATGCTTGTGCTTTATCCTAGCAGGGATATGTTTAGCAAACATATTTGTAGCAGCTTGTGTCTATGATAAGGCAATCATTGTGGCACAAAATTGTGAAGACAGTTTTTACTTTTTGAGAAATGTTGGTATAAAGAAACACAAAGAGTTGGAGATACAAATGGACTTTAATCCCTGCCAACATGTAAGTAGTGATGTGACTGCAAGAAAGTCTTCACACTAAATACATTTCTAAACATCTACAGATAGATAACTATGAGTGGAAAAAAGCCCCAGTTTTTCAATAATCAGTAAAAACTGTAAACTCAAATATTTTTGTTCTAAATGAGCATTTTTGTTTGAACATGATAATTTTAGAGGTTTTTTTTTCCTGTGCTGCAGCCTAGAAAAATCCATGAAGCAGACTGAAACCCCCTGAACTGGGCCCCTGGAAAAAAAAAAAAAGGAGCTTTTCCATATTTCAAAGTGGCTTTTTAGGCCTCTCGAGTCTTTCTGGCACATCATTCTCAGACCCTTATGGACTGGGATGCTGCCAAACAGCTTTTTTCCCACAAAACTTTAATAAACTTAGAGTGCTGGACAGAAGAGTGGTGCAATTACCAAAGAGAGATTTCACTACAGGATTCCAAAATGTGTACCATATAGAAGCTACCCTCTGAATGAACCCAGCAATACTTTTCCTTGGATTTCTTACAAATACAAGAAATGCAGTTCTGTGTCTTACACTAGTTTTAGCATTTTGCATTTTTCTTACTACCAATATGATTCCTAGCATTGTTTTATAAATTAGACATGCTTATTCTAATGCAAGGATACTTTCATTTTTCCAGACATGAAGCCATACTTCTATTTACCTACAACCACATGAAAATACTTCCAACTACTAAGTGTTTAGACACAGATGAAGAAATTTACATGAGGTGACAAAGAGAGAGCTACAGCAAAAAGATTCCCATTAGTCACCTCAGACTCCTAGTCAGTGCTACAGCTGCTACTCCAGTTGTGGGCAAGAACACTGAACCTGATTGTTTCAGTTAATTGATAGAGTGTTTATACATCAATACACTTCAATCATTTATTCAGCAGGGGATCATTATCACTAGCTTGGTCCTGTTTTCTGAGCCAGCATTCCCAGGTGCAGGGGAGCACTCCTGTAGATTTGGCTGGAAGTTGCTTTCACATAATTCAGAAAAAAAAATTGAGTCAAATTTTTAACTCCGTTCTGAAAGAAGACATTGACTCACCTTGTCATTTTCTGGTCCTTACCCTGCTCACTCAGGCAACGCTTCCACTGACCTCCAGGAATACAGTTTAGTGTGTAAAGCAGCAGTTAATTCCATTTCACTGTGAGCTTTGCTAGAGTGAAGAGAACATAATTACTTCACCCCAAAAGATAAATTAATGGAGGAATACCCATAATTTACCCAAATGTACTGATTCTCTCTTCACCTTGGTGAAGGCTTGGGCACTCTACCAGAGAAATGTTGTTGTATCCTTATACTGCCCTTACCTGGGGGCCTGCTTTGGATCCTCATGGATGACAGGAAGGTCTGGTTCAGAATATCTCCTTTAGGCTTTTAGATCCTTTTCATCATTAGCACAGAGACAGCTCATCCATGTACAAAACAGAGCTGGTCAGGAATGTGTTAATTTTACATGGAGAGTTAAACGAATCTATTTTTATAACATGAATTTTTTCCTGTATGGTTTCTTAAACAATTACTTTTACTGTTGAAGGGCCTCTCAAGTAATGGGCTTGTTCACTCCCTAAACTGTATGCTACCAAAGCACAATGTTTTAAATCACAGTTGTGCAGTCTGAATGCAATTATTTCACATATAATCACACTATAGTCACAAATTAAATCCTTACCTTGTGATGCTTAATATCTCCATGTATTAATCCCAAACACTTCTCTTTCTTGATGCCATAGTTCGATTGCAAGCGCATCACTTACTTGGTGATCACAGTCACCTGAAGGTCTGTTTCCATGATTCCATCTTCCCATTAGAGAGTAGCTTCTGATTATCTTTTTTTAGATGCATTCTTATAATTTTCTACAAATTGATGCCATTTATCTTCTGTCTATATTTATCTTTTTACAGCTTTATTCTGTTCCATTATGTTATTATAAAATTATATTGATTTACTTACTTGTTTATAGCAAATCCTCTCTTTTCTAAATCCCTTTGGTTTTTTTTTTTTTAAAGTAATACTTCTGAAAGGTGTCAGGCTGATTGTACTAAAACATAAATTCTCCACCTCTTCTGGATCTTGGACAGTAAAGACAGACCTGTAAACTCCTATACCATTAAATTTCACACATTTCTTAATTTATACATTTCAAATTTGACTTGAAAGGGCTTTTTTAAGCAGTGTTTGCATTAGTGAAATTTCTAATGCAACACTCCTGCCACTCCACAGATAAAAATGTATGGTTTAGGTTTGGGTTTTCTTTCCTTTTCTTGCAAGGATGCAGTTTTGGGACTAGAAGCTATTTTGTGTTAGATTCCTCTTAAAGGCTACGTTTTTTAATTAGAGTCCAGAAGAGGCTTTGTGTTCTGGACCTTTGTTCCTTTCTTAAAATTCATAATGCAAATCATGACTGCCAAAACTACACTCGATCTATTTCTGAATTAATTCATTTGGGTACCTGTAACCATGAATTGCAGTTGCATGCCATAATGTTTGCTGTGCTGCTGAGCAAAGTTTGGGGTCTCTAGGCCGAGCTTTTGGTCTGCATAGTGGGATTAAAAATACTGAATCTAGATTAAAACTACTTTGACTGTATCTCTTTTTATCTGTAGTTTGACAGCTCTGAAACAAATCTATTGCAAATTAGGCATGAAAATCTTCTATACTATGTGCATCTAAAAGTTTAAAATGCTGTTATTACTCTTAGCTTAGTGTAAAGGCTGCATAAAACCTTTTTATTCCTTGATTCCTTGATGATTCTGAAGAATCTTTGAGATAACAGTCATGGAAAATTGATAGAAAGCTATTCCTAAAGATGGAAAACTCCTTCCAATGCAGTCTTTAATTGTTTTTCCCTTGTTAATTTCTCGCTGTTTCCTATAATCACCTGCACTAAAACGGTCACATTTTGATCACTTCATCATCAGAAACTACCTAGAAAATTCAAAGTATGTTCACATAGGAACTTTTTGTTATAGGGTGCTAATACTTAAGGCCATTTTTAGGCATGGGTAACACTAAATTCTGAAGTGGAAGCAGTCAAGAGCACAAATTAATTCATCCTACTAATTGGCAGCAATAAGTCAACAATAAGAAAGGATCTCAGAGAGAAGGACAAGATAACAAAAAAGATTTCAAGGGCAAACTGTAGGCACCAAGTCCTAGAAATTGGAATTTTCAACTTCCAATTTCTTTATCTTGTGCATTACATTATTTAGAAAAGACTTCTCTTAACTTTGAATTTCCAGAGTTCTCAGGGTTCTATAGTTTGGATAAGGAAAATCAGTTAACACCAAAAATTTCTTGCAGATTACTGCTCACCATCAAACTTGTAGGACTAAACATTGTAAAAGTTGCATTTTTAGTGTTCCATAAAATTGTTGTGCAGCCTATGTTGCCATGGGCTTGCAGGGCATGGTTTTGAAAAAAAAAATTATTAAAGTATTTTTACAACAGGCAGTTAAAGTAGCATTTGGAACAGATTTTCAGCTCCCTAGTGAACTCAAAATTGTTCTTGAGTTGTCTTGTTTGTTTATTTGGGTTGGTCACTCCTTTCCATTTTCCATCTTAGCACCCACTGTTAACAAATCATTGCTAACACATCTGGAACTGTTAACCAGTTCCGTGCATACCATGGCAAGTCAAAGTAGCCTCACTTGAACTAAAACATAAGCAGTATCTTAAATTAGTTGTCTGTGTTCAGTTTTGAGACTCAACATGGAAAAAAGTAATCTACCATTACCAAGTGGATCTTCGTAAGAACTGTGTCAGGTTGGCTTAGATAGAGAGCACTCCCTTTCTTGTGACATCTAATTATTTTTCATGCAATACATTTTCCATATTCTTTTACTTCATTTGGTTTTTTGCATACAGAGCAATGCTTATGGAACCTCATCCCCATGGCAAAAAAACTAAAAAGTAGAAATGACTGTACATGAGAGCTCTTATACGTTGTTTTAAATATCTAGAGTTCTATTATCATTATACAGCAAGGATTCCATATCCCCAGAGTTTGGTACCTCCTCAATGTTTCTCACAGACAGCTCCTCTAAGCACTGACTATTCCTGGTCCTCACAGCAGCCATCTGACTCCAGATCCCACCAATCCACTCTCTTATAACACTGTTCTTATTGGCTACAGGTGTGGCCTGTTAACATCAGGCCTGCTCCTGATCTTTAGTAATTGGTCCAGCTGCAACTCTTTAGGGGATAAAATTACATTCTATGCCACTTTCATTTACCCACACTGTATCCCCCTACACTTATACAGGGTTTAGTTAGAGCAAGCTTTGTTTTCCCAAAGCTTAGAGAATGCATCCCTAGAACAGCTAAATATGTAATCAGGACATGATATTTTCGAAAAGAGGCAGATCTCAAATGCCTGCATATCAGGAGAATTGTAAGGGTTTTCAGTTTGACCCAGCAAGGTAAGCTCCCACAGAGATATTTTTGTACATATGGAATTCTTCAGGAATACAGCGTGCTACATCCCCTGCAGTAATAAATGTTGATCCATGGTTCCTCTGACATAGGATCACTACATTTTTGAGACGTATGTGCTCATTCTATAATATGTCCACATTGATTTCAGTGTAGGCCAGAATTGGTTCAGTAAAACTGATCTGCATAATTGCAGCAGGCATGTCAGGGATACATAGTGTGAGGGTATTCCAGCCAATGGTCTTTTCCCAATATTTGCCTGAACAGGGACGAGGACACAGCAGTAAGAACATTGGCATAGATTATTCCATTGATATCTGTGCAATAACTGGTTTAAGTAAGAGTCACAGTGTCTTGGAGGAAGGACAGGCTCAGGACAATACCCTGGATTTTCAGAATATTAATATTCTACAATGGAGATTGCTCCTCAATTTTCCTTTTCTTCTATTCTGTCTCTGTTGGTGTGATGGAGGGAGGGGAGAACATTGTTACCTCTGACTTCATTTATTAAACTGATTTTGTGGGAAACAAAGTGTGCTGAGGTTTCTTTCTTTGAGGCTTCTTTCTTTGAGGCTTCCCAACGTGAGCATATGAGATGATAATTTCATAATTATTCATCCAAGCCCCACAGAATCTTTTACTTCTCTCCTGCTTAGCTGCAGTGGGCTTAGTCATGTTGGCACAGTTACCATTCCAATGGGCTCCATCACAAATTCTGACTGAAATCCCTGTCCTACTGAAGATAAGGTTCAGCACTTTATCCCAAGTTACTGCTTGAAACTTGACATTACTTTATTGTCTAGTTTTCATTTTGATTGAGGTATTATACTGCTGAAGTAAATGGAAGAGAACATTTGTTGCGGGGGGGGGGGGGGGGGGCATGGTGTATATTAATAATGTACTTTATATGGAAGAACAACCACTGCTTAAAGTTCTGCCAACAAATGCTCAAATGATATGTATATGCATATATATGCTAATTTATACAAATGATCATAAAAAAGAACTAATTCAACACCGCATTCCTTGATTTTGGAATAGTCCTTGGTATTGCTGTTGTTGCAGGTCATTTGTGGTCAAGAAAGCCATGCTAGATATTATGAAAATTGTTAGTCACAGATTTTTTTGCAGTGCAAGAAGGCAAACTGAGTAAGCATCTCCCTTTCTTCACAATTATCTCTGAGTATGAGGTGTGTCTTGAAACTAATACTTCAGAGAAACATTGCAGGGAAATCAAAGAATCTTGCATTGGAGAGTTATAGCTTCCTAATCCCCAGAATTTACATGTATTTTATATAATGGAGTGTGAAGATTTATTCCCCTTGTAG
The DNA here is from genome assembly GCF_028018845.1 of Melospiza georgiana. Taxonomy (NCBI): domain Eukaryota; kingdom Metazoa; phylum Chordata; class Aves; order Passeriformes; family Passerellidae; genus Melospiza; species Melospiza georgiana. Next base: position 29,483,969 of record NC_080434.1, on the reverse strand, counting down.
TATTTTATTCCAGCTCATGAAATGTGGAGTTTCTCATTCTTGTAAACACTGCTCTTTCCTGAATTAGCAAAAGTGGTATGCTTTCTTTTTTATCTATTAAGAAAGCAATGAGTTTTCCACTAGTAGTACTGAGCTGTAATCATTTGTCCCAAGAGTACTCTTTTAATTTTGCTTCTGTATTGGAATATATTGTGTATATATATCTGGAGATGAATGCTTCATTAACACTGGAAAGAAAGCTAATCCGAATGTATACTTTATTCAGAGGCAATACCAAAGAGACCACTGTACAACAATTTTAGAGGGGGAAAGGCAAAAAAATCTTGAGACACAGACATTTCAATAAATATGAAAAGTGGCTATGGAATAGTACGGTGGTGCAATGATGGATTTCTCATCTTCCCCTCTGGTTAAAACATGTTGCAGGAGGTGTGTTCTCTTGGAGAGCTTGGAAATGCTTCTCATTAATTGTTCTGGATGCTTGATTCAGCAACTTCTCAATCTATTTGCTCCCAAGGACTAAGACAGTGAGATTGAAGTAAAGGCCTTATTCTGAGATGCACCAAATCATTAATTTCAGAGCAGTTGGCAGACACTCAGTTACTCACAGAAATGTGGGCAGAGTGCTCCTGAAGTTCAGATTGGTTTTGGGTTTTTTCCTTACCAGTTGTAACACTCTGTTGAGCTTTTTTGTTGTAATAATAAGCTACTGTAAGTAACAGGACTGCAAGACTGTGACTCAAGTGTCAGCTCAGTTCAGAAGAGTAGTGTTTGTACAGGGGAAAAGTGATTCTAGATGAGATAGTAGAGGTCAATTAATTTCATATTCCTTTAGAGAAACTGGAGATGACCTACATTTTTTTATTTAGTTCATATCTTCCTTTCCCACACTTGGACTCATGATAAGCTGTATTTCTTTTAGAGCCACATTTTAAACATGCCTGGATTTGGTATCTTTTTTTTGCCTATGCAACTTGAGAGCTGTTTCTGGTCTGTGAACTTTTTATATTTTATGTCTTCTTTTACTCTGATTTAGGAGAATTGCCTTTATTTAGTCTTTGAAATAGTGAGGAGTGTAAATTAGGAATACTTTGTTGAGGCAATGCTTAGCAGCACTGATTGTATGAAAGAAACTTTGCAAGGCAATGTTAGCACGCTGTCCCGGCGTTTCTTCTAATGAAAGTGTGTGCTTTGCCTCAGGGACATTTAAGCAGGCATCTCTTCATACAAATGCAGCAGAATTTAAATTTGTACCATGTCTTCTCACACACTGAAACCCATAAGGCTGCACAGAGTCAAATTATACGGTAAGAAGATTGCAGTAAATACGTAAGTGATGAAAGAGAGGCATATAAAAATAAAATATAGAATAAAAAGAAGCAGCAAGTAATTCCATGAGCAATGGAACTTACAAATACTGGCTTCCAAGAATGCGTGGGTTGTGGTTTGATTCTCAGATGTCTTACAAGTTGCATGTTCTGATCAAGGCTTTTTCTACATCTGTAATGTTTATAACATCTTTCTATCAAGTGAATTTTTTGTTGTGCACAAACTACATTTCAGAAATTTTCTGCATAGAGCACGAGTAGAATTTTGTTCTTCCTGCCATCCTGCAGTTCTGGTGAAATTCTCTGTAGCTTCTTAAGGATGATAACTCTGTTCTGTAAAATTTATTGAAATTGCACAGGGGGGTTGATAGTGGGTTTGGAAGGATTGAGGTACAGACAGGTAAACACCTGAAACTGACTGTAGTCAAATCAAAACCAAACATATTTAGATATGAGGGTAGCATAGGTATCTTTTCTTAGAACCAAGCTAATAGTTTTGTCAGGTGAGATTTATGATGTACTTTTTTAATGCACAGGAGCTGGCTAGATCATGTCTGAAGCACAGAGTTTCATATGTAAATAAATAAATGCAGACATAGATATAAGTGAAAAACCCATGTATGCTGTCTCCTTGAAGTAAATAAGTATAAAATATACCAAAGAGGAAATGTTTAGTGAGGGAGTTTGAAAAAAAAATGCATATTGAAAACAAAGAGAACAGCTGTATTCTAAAACTAAGTTAAGAAGTGAGACTGTCAATGAAACTTTACACTGAGTGGTCTGACAAAAGTTGGGAATTCTGAAGTCCACAAAAAAAAAAGATGAATGTGACAGTTAAATGGATTTTGATTGTGATGAACAGACAAAAAATTTATGAAGTTAATCTGAAGCTTGTGAATTAGACCCTGTTATCTGCAGAGAAAAGCTAGGCTTAGTTCAGTTGAGATTGATGCAAACAGCAGGATTAAAAATATCTATAAAATAAGAAGAGAATGGAAGGATTCTTGTGGAAAGTTGTACTGATGTAAAAGAGAAAGCAGCTTCTATGTGACACCAGAATTGTAGAATACTTTTGTTGGCCCTTTTTGAAAGTCAGCTTTTTTCAGAATTGAGGGTGGATACTGTACCAGGAGGAATATTTACCATTCTCAGTGTGAAGAAGAGGAGAGAATTAAGAAAATACCTTGGGAAGTTTTTCAGAAGCATTTTCCCCTCATCTCTGCTGCTGCCACATCACAGCACCCTTTGTTCTTACAACTGGTTTGTGAGTGGGAGCAGCAGCCTTCAGTAAAAATACAAAAAAGCAAACATGGCAAAAAAGAGTATGAGACCTCCCAGGACCTCACTTTCACTGTTATTTAAACTTTCTCTGTTCTTCCACAGGCTGGGGAAATGGAATGAGGGTCACCAGTTAGTTTTTGCAGGCTCTGATCACTAAGTAAGATCACTAAAATAATTCTAAAGGGTTCTAAAAAGTACCTCTCACTTCTTTTAGATAATTTACCCTCTTCTTTTCATTAGTTAAAAAGTTTTGTATTTTTTTATGCTGCTGCTTAGGTCAGTCAGCATTATGAGGAGTAGGAAATTAGTTTTTCCATCTAGGCTGAGGTGGTTTGAAGGATGCTTTGTGTGTCGTGTATCTCTGCCACATAACAGAGCAAGCTCTTGGGTTTAAGGCAATAGATGTTGGAAATGTTAATCCTGGAAGGAAAAATTTTAAATTTTCATGACTCACAGTTTGCATCAATGCTTGTAAAGCATAGAAGTGACCCATTTCACAGTCTGAAACTTTTGCAGGTAGATGGGGCTTTTTTGGTAGAAAAACACTAAACTGACCTAGATTGTCTCAGTTGCTTACTGTCTTTTGTAGACAGGTAGAAGCATTGTCTCTGAGCAATCACATTACTGGTCTGAAGGTGCATAAAATTTTTTTGTTCATCTAGCCATCAGGTAAATAGCAGAAAAGAGGAATGCACACAAAACTTTCTCGTGCCTTGAAATAAAGGAGGAGCAATTCACAACTTAAATCCATTCCTCATGTATTTTTTCTGTTTACCTTTATCACCACCTCAATACATTCAGTCAAAGCAGCAGGGAAGATTTCAGGATGTAAAGAGATTCAGTAACTCAGTTTTCTCAAAGGAGAGCATTGTCACTCATTTACTATGATTTCTGATACAGTTTGAGGATGAAATATTCTAAGTAAAATTCAGCCAAGTCTCATTCCATACCATGCTCTTAGGCTCTACCACAGAGCACTGTCAGAAGACTGTATTTAGGTTTATAACATATGAACATAGATTTATATGTATTTATACAGGCATATATGTCATGGAGACAAAAGCACACAAAAAATACACAAACCAGTTTAAAGAACCTTTTTTTAAATATACTTCAGATTTGTGTGAATGTAAACATTGGGGAAACTTGTGCAGCAGAAGTCACTGTAGGCACTAGCATTTTGACCTCTTAAATAAAACTATGCAGGATTCCATCTTTCACTGGAGAGGAAACGGATGTTTAAAAATTTGTGGAATTTTGATTACTGCTTCTTAGCCTAGTACAAAAGATGCTATAAATTGCCTAACAGGTTTGTGCATGAGACATATTATATATGACACCACACTATTGAGTTCCACCATTTAATGAAAGGCTACCTATTAAAAATTTTTATAGGCAAACTGAAATCTCTTGCCGTGTAGCCTTAATGGATGGAAATAATAAGGAAACCATCAGTTTACATATATGCAAGCAATAGCTTCTATATATTTTTAATAGCATTTGTATGGTTAACAATGCTGATAAGCTATTGAACCCCATTAAAATCTTTGCGTGTTGTGTAAGACAGAACTCTGTAAGAAATAAGGCACAAAATATCCTTCTGCACATCCAACTCTTATGGACTTCCACATTTCCACATTCATTTTGACTGTAACATCATATTCAAAATGTGAAAACAGAGTGCATAGCTGCTCTGATAATAACCATATTCTCAGAATGCTGTGGACAGCTTTAATAAGGTATCACTATGTTCCACTGACCCTCATTTCAGTTTAGATTTAATGCAGCTATAGTCTAAATAGATTAAAAGGTTCATATAGTTTAAGAATTAACATGTCAGGTTAATAAAAACACATTGTAAGGTGCCCATCTGTGAGCATCTTCCATTCTTTTTGCTGATACAGACTATGTTTATTTTGTACAGAGCATTAGAATAAATAACACTGTATAGTACTGTATTATTAATACCTCTTTTTTTGGTATTAATCTGTGCTTAAGTGCCAAATGTTGATGCTGTTTAAATGGTCTCTTCCTATATTTGAATACTGAAGTGCTACAAATGTGAACTGCCCAGCTAATGTCCTAATCCATTGTAACATAGGCAGAATGCTGGTGTGGGCCAAAACATTTTCTAACATAAACCTGAAAAACAGCAACAACAACAACAACAACATGCAAAGCAAACTGGTGCATGGACTTTATCCACCACAGAAATAGAACTTAAAAGACAAATGGGCAGAGAGAAAATATAGTCACAGATAGATTCCATTTTGATATCTTCTCAAAAGTTCCAGAGTGATTAATTCGAGGTGACAATCAGGTAAAAAGATTGCATTGTACCAGTCACAGACACTGGGCAGTTCCTGCCTGCTTCAGAAGAGCAAAACCACCTGTATAGTTCAAGCCAGTTTTTTGTGTCATAATCACATCAATATCCTTTTCAGAGGCAGAATTACCATCCAGTGGATCTCAGTTCACAGGACATCACAGCTACACTCACTCCATCTACTCAGTCACCTCTAGAATTAGCTACAATGGTGCACATGTCTGAATTCATTATGAAACAGTCACTGGGCTTCCTTTTGTAATAGCTTTGTAGTGACTTTTATTTTCCTGTTTCATTCTGAAATGATGTGAGAGTCCTTAATTTTCAGTTTATGCTGTCTTTATGGCTGCTTCGGTCTGTATTGTGATTGTTTAGTTCTTGGTTTTTCCACTGAATGCTTGTTCCATTCATGGGCACTGAAGTCACCAAACTCTTAGACTGGGAGCAGCAACAGCAAAGACATGACTGAAAATGAATAATAAATAAATAAATAAATGTTAAAACAAATCTCTCAGTTCTATGCAGATTGCCAGCCATATTTTTCATTCAGAAATGACAGATAACAGATTCTAGCTGAAGGGAGTGCTAGCTATATTCAGGGAAATTTTTATCCTGGAACATAAACAATTGCTGTGATTGAACATCACAAGTGCAGCAAATTAGACCCAGCCCTGTGCCTCTTATTTACAAAAAACTTTCACAATATGAAAAGGGAAATTTGTTTCACTAAGGTAAAGAGATTGAGAACTTAGAGAATTCAATACATATTGTTAGGTGCTGGGTTGATTGGGTTTTCCCCTTCTTTATCATTGTACTTGACAAACTTAGGGATCAGCATGCTCCTTAGCATGGAAGAGAAAAAAAAGAAAAATTCCCCAGACCATGACGTAGGTCTCTTCTCACATCTTAGAAAAAGACAAAATTATTTTGGAAAAGGTTCAGTAAACATACTGAGGTGAACATCTTGCACAGTTAGGAATAGAAGCTGATTTCTTACTTATCATGTGAAAATGCTCCCTTAAAATATTTTGTAAATCTGAGCAGGCTACAGACAAACAGGTATTCCTTCCCTAAGTGTAACAATTCTTCACATTTGCTCAGTAGTTTGGATTCTGCCTGTTCTCAGACTTAAAGTTTAGTGGTACATTCCTGTCATCCTTTGGTTTTCATTGCAGATAAAGCTATTTCATTAATTTTTTTTTTCTTTCTGTTGTTGCCTTTAATAGGTGGACAGGGACTTGCAGAAGCACATTGTCATGAGGAAATTATTTTAGCCTTAAAATATATTTGCATGTGTAGGAACTGGAAAAAGCAAGTAGAAGCCATAATGCATATTTGACTACCAAAGTCAACTCAGGTGCCTGATTTGGTGTTCAAGCCTGAAAATTTCAATCATTAATGAGATTGTTTATTACAAGCAGCTTGGTGTCATCAAGAGTGGAAAATTGTTATCAAGCAAATTCTATTCCATGTGCATGTCACGTGCATATAAATAGTATTTACAAGAGCATGTCTGTCTCAGTTTACACACATGAGGACTATGTCAAACTTATTTATTGGTTCAATATTTCAGATGAAGTGGATTGCTTCATCTTGGTAGATGTGCTATGTGAACTGAACTGCTAGCTGCTCAACCAGACAATTTGTATTCTTTCATTCCTTTGCAAGCCTCTTCTCCCAGCTGTTAAAAATAGATAACAGCCAAGTGGTTCAATACAGTGAGTAAACTGGACATAAAATCTTATCAAGAGAAGCTTACCTGGAAACAGTTTTTAAACTTCTTGCTCACAAAATACAGAGCTATGGGGTTTATACAAGAGTTCATGGTTGCCAGGTTGATGCTGATGTAATCCAAGGGCAGCAAGAAACTAGGAAAGAGGAAGACAAACTTTTAAACAGTTCAAATGATACAGAAGCATCTGTTTTCCTTGTGGTTACAGCCTCTTCTGCCACACAAACTCATTCTTACTTAACTCCCTCAATCTAATCTTCCACCATGTCATGTCTATAATAACCTATCTCACATATGTTAATAACCTGTCTCACAGATGTTCAGAAAATCTAGAGCAACATTACTGAAATAATGACAAACAACATTTGTTGAGATTATGCTACCCCATTAAAACTGAAACTGCTGAAAATGGGTGCAGCTTAAAATTAATGAACACCACAGTTGCATTGCACAGTGACTTTCCTCATAGAAATTCTAAGCATATAGCATTATTTTTTTCAGTACAAAGTATTGACATAGAAAATGAAGTACCTGAGCAGTTCACATCTGCTGGGATCTCTTTCATTGTATACCATTTTCTTCAAAATCCGGCTCAGATGGAGAGGGAACCAGCAAAGAGCAAAAATCACAACTAAACAGAAAACTGTCTTGGCAACTTCTCGGCGCTAGATAAAGGAGATAAGAGTGTATACTGAGTGCCCAATGCATCCTAGCAGGTGATTGTAGTTAGTAACGTTGGCAGAAAAGCCAGTACTACAGATAAATTGTAAAAAGTTTCCCAAAGTGAAGCTTTCAGACTACCTGATGTACTACTCTTTTTTAATGGGGTTTGTCATGTTCTTGATCCTGGCCATCCTCAACAGAACCTGCTCATCACCGAGGCTGGGGCAGCTGGGCACACAGGTATTGGTACTCCTGGAATATTGTAGGATTCTCTCTGATATAGTGTTCTATAAAGGGATACTGCCCAGTATCTTGATTTTGCTATGTGATCCTTACTGCGAGATCTTGATGTTCTCAGGTAAGTAGTTCCTCTACAAACATTTCAGAAATTCCAGAAAAACAGCTTAATCTTTTAATACTTAGGAAATAATTGCAATTTAATGGGTTTTTTATGTGGCTCTAGAGAGTTACAGATGTTTTCGTGGATTTTTGACAATGCATACCAGCGGTGTTTGGTAGGCATGGGTTTGATAAAGAGAAGCATATGAAGGGGTAAGGATTCCATGTAATATAACAGTGACAAGGACTGCTAGGCTCTGTCATGAAAGAACTTGAAGTGAAATAGTGATTACAGTCTTGTTAGGCTTTGAATATGACTTTTATAGTTTCCTCTTTTTTATAATAGCAGCTTTTATCAAAATATTAAAATATTTGTGATTAGACTTTTATGTGGAGAAGTACATAGGAAGGAGGGAGGGAAGGAAGGAAGGGGGGCAAAAGGTGAGGGTTAAAAAGATAAATATTTTTAAATTGTGGCATAACGTCATCCCGCAGCAGCCAGTCTGAGAAGCTTAGTGGGCACTGCATTTTAGGACAGTGGACTGCCCCTCCTCCTAGTACATACCATTCTAGTTCTACTGGGTGGAGTAGCCTGTGTGTGGCCCTAGAACACACTGTGTTGCAGTCCCAGGGCCTGATGAGGGAAAAAAGTGGAGAATCTGCACAAGGGGAGGATTTTCCAGTCAGCCTTGATCTGGAATGAAGCAGCAGAGGAGGAACCTCTGTGAGAACTCACTCTGATGCTTTAGGGATTCACATCTGTGAACATGGATGTTAAAAGAGTGGAATTTGAAGGGCTGATATTAATGCAGGGGAAAAGCTCCAGACTCTTTTTAAAAGTTCAGTTAAGTGTTAAACATCAGCCGGCGCTGCCAAACCAGCAAAGAGACCCGGCGGTTCCATGAGCGACTTTGTTCTGTGATCATTTGTTTGCTCTGTTCTCCTGTTGCTCTTTTCAAAGCAGCTACAGCAGTGGTACTGCAACAGTGCAATAACCCTGAGAAGAAAAATCCACTCTTTTCTAAACTAGGTTATTCTCCAATTGCTTTTTATATGGAACTACAGTTACATATCAAAGAGTGCCAAAAGGAGAGAGGATCCATGGAGTCCTATCTTTATATAGAAAAAGGAACATTTTTGGCAAATCTTTGTAGTTAAATTTCAAAGCAATTCGCCAGTAGTGATTTGAGGTTAAAGAGAAGGAGGGCACAACAAGAAAAGAAAGAAAAGGGTTAGTTTCCTGAGCATACTGTCTTCAATGCCTCCTTATACAAAGATTTAGTCTTTTGTTCTATGTTTAAATGAATGCCTTAACATCATAAATAACCCACATCCTCACTTTCCACTTCTGTATTTTACTGTATTCAGGTACACTTTGAAATATTTCTAATGTAACCCACAGAGAGAAGAACAATATTTTCAAGCATTAGTGTTTCTAATATACTTACCTGCTTCAGGTGTTCACTGAGAGCAATTCTCAAGTTGCTGTTTCTTCTGTTTAACATTTCACAAGTCATTAGCGTATAAAAGATGGCAGTACATGCCAGCGGCATGCAGAAATAGAAACCAAACAGCCACCAATCCTTTGCATCTTTGTAAAACTGCAGATAAGGAAGAGAGCAGATATTTTCTTATGATTGAATGCAAAATACCGCAGAAAGGCCTTGGAAAAGCCTGACAGCTGCTACACTGGTATCTGTCTGTTTGCTTATTGTTGATCTCTTTTTGGCCAACATCAAAATAGGAATTGTGGCAGTGTAAACATTTACAGACAGCCTGCCTGTACCTTTGTTGCAATCTGTCTCGGGTTGGAATTAATTGTTTTTGGTTGTACTTTCTGAACATTTATATTCATTCATGAAAACTGGAATACAGCTGCATGAAAAAGACCTGCCAAAATGTAGACAGTGTCAGTCTGAGATAATGAATCTTACTAAAAGCCTGTCTCAGGAAATGCCATTTACCTCTAAAGCTTCTGTCCTGATGCCAAAAAAGGAAAATTCAAAATGTCTTGTAAGTTTAATCACCTTTTGTTATCAGTGAAAAGGTTGGCAGTTGGTTTGCTTATGTACTGGGCAGATAGGAGCCACTTCATAAGTGTTTGTCTGATATGTGCAAAGCTTAGGGATGGCTTCCAGTGGTACAGTTACTTTTAACCCCTTCACTGCCATTTCCACCATTTGCCTTTTGTGACGGGACAGTGAGGTACTGATAGAATAGCAATACTTTGCTCTATGTAATTTTAAGTATTAACTGTGATGTAAGCAGTGCTGTAAGTTAAAAAAATTTCTGTATTGTGGGAAATACTACATTTGAGAAAACATTTAAAATAGCCCTCTTCTGTAGAGGATCATGTTTTCAGCCTTCAGAAAATACTGTATTTTGGTTTTTAACTGTTATGCTCAGCCAAAAGTATGTGCTGAAATATAGCATTTCAAACACTTCCTGTGTCTAGGTTATTAGTATAAAAGGAATGTGTCACTCTTTCCCCCAGCTTGTTTGTTCTTAGAGGATGTGCTCTCGTAACATCACAGTTCCCACATCAAATGTCAAAATTCTTATGCCTGAGGATTTTATGACTCTTGTTTGAAAAACTCAAACTTTTGACATCGTGTTTACATTTAAAACCAAATAGCACTACACTTCGAAAGATGAAAAAAAGTCGATACAATTCATATACTGGTGTTTGATGATGTTACTTTAAAAATCTACTTCAGTTACATTATGAAGTTGATTTACTAAGAAAAAGGGAATGCTTTTGATTTTTTTCCCTCTGCCCCAACACAGCTGCATGCAGAATTTGCTAGTTTAGATTATGCTGCTGGTTTCTGGGCCACAATCCGACCTCACTCTGGGACACTGTGTTGTGTTGATTAACTTGTTTCCTCCTCCTCATAAGCCTCTTCTCTTCCCTGAGAAGGGGCTGCAGTCTCCTGCATAGCTGCACTTTCCTTGGGGGCAGAATTTCCCCCTCTGGGAGCAAAGCTTTTGCCAGCAGAAAACCAGAAAACAATATGCCTGATATTTGAGGAGTTTTGTACTGAGGGCAAATGTAATTACTGCTCCTTCTGCAGAGCACAGGATTACAAATACATGGAGACAATTATCTTTTCCATTGCAAATTCTTTCAAGTCAGCCTGGAATCATGTTGGCTGGGCAGCACAACAAAATGTATACTACGTGAATCCATTGCATGTTTACAAGGAAAACTTTGTGTCCTACAAAAAGTGTTCCAGGCTCCATGAGCATTGCCTGTTGGTCAGAAAAACACACGAAAGGTCTGTGTCACAGCCCTGACCAATTCATCACTTCTGGATGAGGAGTTGGCCTCGTGGAGTTACAAAACCTACTCTGAAATGTCTGTAAATGATTAATTGAGGAATCTGAGTTTCACAAAGCTTACATCAATGCACAAAAATGGGTTGATTGAAGAGAAGTAGACATTCTTTTGTTTGTCTTAAAAACCCACATGGAACTGGTTTTCTACAGGAAATGTGCATTTTAAACAAGTTTCCTAGTGCACTTGGCCTCTTGGGAATCATGGTCTAGCATGAATATTTTAAATCCTTCAAAGATAGCTTTAAACATGAATAAAGCTCCTATTAAAAACAGAAGTTAATAACAAATCCTTCCTGAAGTTTAGTAATTGTTTATTGTGGTGTTTGTGGTAGTAAATACTATAGTTAAGGTTAAAATGGTATTTCCACTTTAATCTCATGTTTGTACTTGCTTGCAACACATTGAAACACAAAGCTCTCCATTTTGACTGACATATCCAACATTTACTCTAAACTTGGACAATAACTCGGTTTGTTTCCTTAAAAATCAAACTGCTGAGGGAAGATTGGCACTTCTGAATTATACTGAGCCAGTAAGAGTTACTACTTCCTGCTAGGAAAACAAACCAAGCTATTCTAGTTAGAACATTAGGAACAGAACAGTAATCATTAGAGTTAGCATGTCTATGGAAGACCTGAACTATAATGTTTTTGAGAAAAGGGAAAACTGTTCTTTTTCTTAAGGAAAAAGGAAGTGAAGGTTGTCCAGGCACATTTGAGGAGAAAAACAGCCATTAGCGAAGGGGAATTTTGCTGCAGTGTGTTATTCATAAATCACAGTCTTTTAACTACAGTTTCTACTGTCATATAGGCTGTGGAGTCAAGAAACAAAAATATATTAAACTCTGGGAAATTCCACTCCATCTTTACCTGCATTAATTATTTCCATTAGGAAATTCCTTTTGTCTTATCTTTCAATTATTTCATGCTCTTTGGGCCATCCCTATAGTCTGTGTAACCCTACCACAGCTGGGGGTGTTCCTCTGAAAAAGTAATCACCCACACTTTTTATTTTCTAAAATTCCTTGCTCCACTTTACATTATCCTTCCCAATTCTAAGCAAAGTCGTGTTCTGGTCCAATTAAAGGAGAAGCACCGGACATTCAAAAAAAGAAACTTATACTCCATTATGAAAAATTCTAGTCCAGAAAAAAATGCTGGGTTTTCTCAAGACTGAAGACCTGGTGCTATCTGCCTTCTCTGCAACAGACCAGAATATTGCACTTTAATTACTGGATGAATGGTACCTGGCCTTTCACTATAATCAGAAATTTAAAATAATTAAGATATTTTCTCATTGCAGGGCCATGTGGAAAACCACTATGCCCCTATGCAGTAATCAATTGATTTTGTAGTGACTTCTCACCTGAGCTGCTTTGCAGAAGTTGATGTGGGTATTGACAGCTGTTAATCTGCAGGAGCACAGAGGGTGAGGGGTGGGAAACGTGCCAAAGCAGCCTGGAGTGTCTCAGGCCCTCCTCTTGCTCCTGAGCTGCTGTATCTAATGGCAGCTAACACTGCACAAACACCTAGCTGGAGGTGTGGGACTGTCAGCTTTGTAGTCATGATTCCTTGTAAACGAAAGGATTATTTTTTATTTGACTTTAATGCATGTAGCATGGCCCCACCCTTTTCTTTGTGTGCCAAGAGAGCTGACTACTGCATACAGAAGGATGACTAATCATGGTAAAACACGTGTTTTGACATTTACAAGCTCACAGGTGTTGTACCTTGAAACTCAAAACTTTTCAAGGCTCTGGCTACCCTGATACATCTCTTGACTTTTAGCAGGTGTGAATTAGAAATGTCTGTAGTAAGAATCTTCAGTAGCAAACAAATAAAAATGCAGTAAAGCCCGATTTAATCTCTCTGGCTGAACACAGAGAAAAGTCACTGTGAACATAAGATCCTCTTTGCACCAATACACATTAGAATACATTTTGCAGTTTAATGCATGAATAAACTCTATTATCATCTGGTATCTTAATTGTCTAACCCACGTACTGTGGGTTCCAAAAAAGAGAAGACAGGATGTTACTCACCAACATGAAATCATTTGTAGGTTTGAGCATGCAGGTAACATAACTTGCATCCTTGTATTTGAAAGGTACCACAGCAAAGCCAATTGCTTCTGGGATGGCCAGTATGAAGGACAGAAGCCAAATGGAGAAAATTTCAATAGCAGTGATCATGGGGATTCCAATCCCCTGTACACGGCTCCAGGACGCAACTGCTCTATACCTGAAAGAGACACGTGTTACTTTCCAGCCCGTGGTTTCCTTCTTAAAACTTCATGGTTCAGTGCCATATGGCAGGTAAATTCCTAAAGCTGACATCTGAGACTTGTATTTCTTGTTTTTTTCTGCCTATTGCAGGGCCTCTGCCAGCTATCAACTTACCTGGGCCATAACAGGGCACATGGAGGGCTGGAGAGCAGAGAGCCAGCTGCTCCTGTTCTGCTTGGCTGTGGGATTGTGTGGAATTCTGCTGGGTGGACTGCACTGATGATTTCTAATCAAAGTAGGCAAGGTTTGTGAGGACAGACTATGTCTTTCACTAAAGAACTGCCATAACAGGGAAAAAAGCTCCCAGGCACATAGCCATTCTAACAGATACAAAGCATCCATCTCCTTCAGCTACCTCAGCTGTGCAGCAGTGCTACCCAAAGCTGTCAGCTTCCAGGCAATGAAACACTGGGAAAATACTCTTGATGAAGTGTAAATGCATTTGTTCTGTTTATACTGTTCAATGAACTGAGAGGATCTTTCTTCTCTAGTTGTCTCTCAGTTTTCAATGAACTTGAAGAAATTTATTAGCCTTGAGACCTCAATCTCTCTGTCAGCTCTGGTTAGAAGGTTGTAAAATTATTCAAAGACAGATAAGCATAGGATACAAAGTGCAATCCAGTCCATAAACTAAATTTTCAGTAATAGATTTAACTGTTGTCCTACAATTACTGCAGTAAACTAATTGCCTAGCATTTCCAACAATTTAGCAAAGACAGAATCAGTGGAAAGAACCAATATTATTTTTGATCTTGTAATAATCTGAAATTCATTCTGGAGAGCTCTCTGTCATTAATGAAGTAACAGCTTCTGGACTGTTAATGATGTAACTGTTCTGAACTTATTTTGTTTCCTTAAAATAATAGCACCTTTCTGTTTGGAATGACAGTGCTGCATGGGTATATCATGGCATCCACTAATGAAATAATCTTCTTTGGTTAAGGATAAAAAAGTCAAGATAGATTATTTGTCTGCTTAAAAAAAATATCTTATTAAGAAGGGAAATACTGGATTTGGAATTTTTGGGATCACAGAATCACAGAATTAACTAGGTTGGAAAAGACATTTTGAGATCATCAAGTCCAACCCAGATGGAAGGAATGAGGAGGTTCCGATGGGAAAAAAATCATTTTTTGAGTGCTACAGGACCTAGGCTACAGAGATCAGGAAAATTTGGTTATTGAAAGGCTTTCTAAGCCCCGCTTTAACCAATACAGTAACACTGGATTCACACACAAGTAATTTCTTCTGATTTTTTGTATCACAGCCTCTTTTTAGTTTGGAAGCGTGCTTATTAACTAAATGGAAGACTTGGGAATTCCGTCCCCTGTAACCTCAGTGTTAGGGGAATGACAATGCCTGAATGCAAATCCAGGCTAAAGCCCCTCACAAAATCTTCAGCAAGCATTGTTACCCAGTATCACTGGCAAGTGTCAGGGGCTGCCATCACCCCTGCAGAAAACAGACTGGAAAGCTTTGCCTTGATATCTACAGCAGTGTCGTGCACAGCACAGTCACAGGTGAACTACAGACAGGCTCTCCAGGCTCTCAGAGCATCATTTCTACAGAAATATGTGTAGAAATACTTCCAGCATAAAAAAGCAAACTACAGTTTGGAATTGCACATTAAAAATAAAAACACCATCTTAAAAGGCATCCTTATCTTCCAAGAATGTGAAAAAGGGGAGATCTCTGAGATTAGAATTCTGAGACTATCTAAACAAATTGAATTATACTGGGAGAACTAAAAAAGAAATATCCAGTATCTAAGCTTCTCACAAATATCCATATTAAAATCCAAATTTAATTTTAAATAATTTTTCTGTCATATTCCTTTTTGCCAAATATTGAATTCTAGCTTTCATCACCAAATTAAATATTCATTGAAACTTAACATTTCACACAAATGCTCAAGTATTTGTGAACTTTGGAAATTTAACAATGAGTTCAAAGTTTACTTTCTACAGACTGGCAGTTTTGCAATCATTTCTGTCAGCTGCACAAGGTACTATCCTATCCTTGACTGACTGATGCTGCTAGCAAACAGAGGCTTGTACACTGTATATATTTTTCAAGTAGCAAATGTAAAGCTTGTTTTATGTTACCTCTGGAAATATAAGAGTAACAAACAATGATTTGCAAACTGTGAATCCAGTTATTTGCTTTCTTTCATTTTTATACCTGTTCTTTTGAGTTACATCTGTTTTGCACATGAGGATATCACTATGCATAGTTTAAGGATTTGGATCCTGTATGTATTTTACTGGGTTTTTTTTTCACTTTGCAATTCAAATAACTCTCAAATAAGGAATTGTTAGCTGAATATTTTTATTAATATTTTCAGCTAAAACATAAGAAGCTCAGTAATTAGATCAGAATTTGCTGAATGTGTATTAAGCTGCAATTACTCAGTCTCTTTACTCACTGCTGTAGGAGTGATTTGAAAAATAGTGGTAGTAATAATAATTTTAGTAGTAATAATTTTTCAGGTGGGTGTTCTGTGGGTTATGTAATACAGAGGATCTTTGTCTAGCCACAAACCTCCCACAATCAAGAGTGAGAAAGTACTGCAGGGTTTATTTCCCTCATACTTGGAAAACATAGGATGTCTGCCAGGGACTTGACATAAAATACATGCAAATGCATTGCATTTAATTCCTCACTCTAAACTCTGTGTGAGATTTGTCTAACTTTCCTTTTGTTCTGTTTATTTCCCTCTTGTCTCCAATCATGTCTAAAATGTTTGCTTTTTTTCCCAGGTCCCTTCCTGTCCTCTCCTTGATGTTGTGGCCCCTCTTCTCACTCCCTTTTTCATTTTCAACTACTCATGCATGTGCTGTATATTTGTACACATACACACAATTAAATATTTTTCACTCCTATCCAGTTATAACATGCTTAAAGCATTTATTTCAGAAGGACATCTTGTCTGGATCTGAGAACATCAGTGGGTGCTTTTGTTCCCCAGTTCCTTTTAACTTAGATTAGAAATTAGGTGTTAATTAGAAAACTAGGTGTTCAAATGGCCCTGTCACATAACAAGTGTCTGCTCTGTGAGTATCATCAGCCCTTTGAAAGAGTGAAAAGCAGTGCGGGAAACATAAAGGACAGGATCAAGCACGTCTGAAGCAGCCACTGTCAAGATGAGTGCCAGGACAGTTCCTAAATGTCCCTGCTGTTGCTGATACAGAACTGTTCTGCTTTGTTATTAGCACCACAGCTGTTCTTCATTTTATTCAACTATCTTCATATAATAAAGCTCTTGGGGTTTTATTTTAGTGGCAAAATCTTGACTTGTCTCATACACTTACTGTGAGTTGCTCCAGATAAAAATATCTACTTTAGGATTACTGTTCTTTGCGCTGTGCTATGCAGAGGATGCAAGAAGAGAGTGTATGCACGTGAAATGAGATCCATAACTTCACTTTTCTTCTTCAACCCATTTCTTCATCAAAATCATTATGCCCAAGACATAAGCAAGAGTCAAAACTCAGGCAGGAAAATATCCTTCCTCTTAGTCACACTCAGGCACTGTTTGGAAAAAGAGTCACACTATCTATCGTCACCATCGTGACCTGGAGTTTAAAAATGCCTAGGGGGCATCTGAGGCAACTTCAAGTGGGCTTCCTCCGAAGAGTGAATGGCTGGCTTTCTGCCGGCCTCTTAAAACCCTCTCCACATGTGAGTGGCCATTGTTCCCCTTGGGCATGCACAGTTAAACCTTAATGCACTGTCAGGGCAAGTCACTCCAGGGCAGTAGTAATGAGGCGAGTTTCACAATAGGATGTAGTTAGCACAGGGATTTTCCTGATAGGAGAAAAAAGAATCCTGTTCTAACTTAAGGCTGTAGTCTGCAACAGGGATAGAGAGTCAACAACGACTGAAAATATGGAGCTCTGGATTCACTCTACCGATTAACTCCATCTTTTATGTGCCATAGAATGCAGTATATAGAGGCCCAAAATAATTATAAACAAGATAATTTTCAGGAGCTTTTTGAAAGCAAGAATTAACTTGCCCATAGACCAGAAACAGTCCAGCTGTGACAGCACCCTGTTTCATATTTACTCATTTTCCATTCCAGAAAGCAACCATTAGCTGATGTGGAATTCTGTGCCCTACTTCCAGTGTCCAACCTAACTTATTGAAGGTGCTCTGTGCTATCATGGTGATTGAAGCTAGATTCAACTCTTGTTAGCCAATATCAGAATCTGGCTCTATACATGTGTTTTCTAACACACATCCTCTGCAACCACTTACGAGAGTAGCAACAGATGATAAAGAATATGTCCTTGGCAAAGTGTCTAAGCTAAGGGAGGAAATTAAATAGTCTGAGTCTGATCCCATACCAGATTTTATACTCAAATGGAAACAGGATTTGGTTGTTGTGAGGATTAGGAAATCAGTCCTTGTAAAAAAATATATATATACAAAATGGTAGCTTCAGCTGAGTTAGTTTCAAGTTATAAAAATGTATGTGACAGTGGAACTTCATCTAGTGAAACTGCAGTTGTCAGAATTTATCTAACAAACTGTCTGTTTCATGTGCTTGATCTATGATTTATTCCTTAGAGTGATCCATGGGATTTTATTTATGGTGGACAGATATTGTTTGAGAAATAGAATTGGTTTTGTAGTTCTCAGACTCAAAAAATGGAAGTAGAACAGTTACCTGTATTACCTTTTAAATTTTTTTAAAATTTCTTTTTTTAATTATGGCTTTGGCTAATGAGGTACTAATGCAGTAAGGAAATGTATTTTAGCTATGCATACTACCAAATGATTATCCACTGCAAACCTTATACATCAGCTTTTTCTGTAAAGCCAAACCAATATTAATTTTAAAGTTTCTTGCATCCCTGTACTAATACACATACTACATTTTATTTAACAGTATTTTCTGTATTTAGAGGTAATATCCAACTGATATTTTGGAGTAGAACACGATCAAGTAACTCAAGATATAAAAGCAACTTTTACAGAAGTCAAGTGTTCATCTGCTATTGCATTTTATGTATTAAGAAAAAATAGCAGAAGCATTAGTTTTCAAACTACTTATGCATCAAAGCAAGTTTCCAATATATTTTTCAGTAGAGCTCTATTAGTTTTGAAAGCTATCAGAATAAACCCTTGTTTATTGTCCATAGGCAGTGAGTTGAAAACCTGATTTTTAAGCCTAAAGATTATGATCTTGTTCAAATGCAAAAAAAAAAAAAAACCCTTGAGTTCATATGAAAGAAAGAAATCTGAATACTGAGTCAAACCCCAGTAAATTGTTGTCTGGTAAAAGAAGGTGAAATAATGCTTTACCAGAGCTTTTAAATACCTTTAAAAAACATGTAAGGTTCATTAGCCCAGGGACTTAATATTATACTTTGAGCCCCAAATGTGATGCTTGGCATTAGCCAGAATATAAAGACCAGAATCTAAGTTATATCTGTATTGTAATCTGCCTGCTAGGAAGACCATGCTTAGTGCTCCCAGATTTAGGAAATCTGCATGTGCAAGAACAGTGGCAAAAGAGTAAAACATACTGTACCTGTCCACACTAAGGGCACACAGGTTAAGGACTGTGATTCCCACTGATGCCTTCTGGATAAAGGGAAGGAATTTGCAAAGAAACTGTCCAAATTCTGTATTTCCAAAAGGCCACTTCTGAGCGAGGAGCTAAAGAGAAGATACAAAATAATCAGAATATTTAAACAGTAACCTAGCAAGTATGCCACAATTGTAGTTATTTCCTGTCTTAGACGCAGCCAAAGTAACCTTGAATTCTCCATAACTCAAGCATATCCTTGGTACTGAGTGGATCTGGGAACTAACTGCTACTGTGGAAGCACAGAAGTTGGAAGTTTACATAAAATGTTGACCTCGTGGTGTTGCAATAGTAAATTGCATTGTTGAAATTTTTTTTTTATTGTTGTGAACCTGCCAGCAGTCCTGAATAATGAAAATCCAACTCAAGCCTGTCATAAATGGTTGTGATTGCCGTGTCCCAGAACCAGGAAGTCACAACATAACTCGGGGTCCATAATGAAATACCTCAGAGCCAAGTCCTGGTGCTGCACGCAAGTAGATTCTTGTCATCATAAATGTACCATTGTGTAACTCATGGCAACATCAGTGCCAGACTCTGAGGAGTGTGAAGAAAACACTGTGCAGGCATAATTTGTTCCATATTGCATTTTAAAGGACAGCCGTGCAAACATGTGGGCTGTGCTTCAAGGCAGCAGAAAGGCATCCATTGGAAAGATGGGAGTGACTGAGGCTTAGAGCAGTGTTTCCAAGGAGGCATTTGCATAATAAATATTAATACAGTGATTCATGGGCACAGTTGTGAAGAATTAGCATGTAAGTAGTAATATTTCTAGCTATAACTGTTAAAGCTTTGAACTTGTATTGGAACTGGGCTTTGATAGCAAGGGTACACACAAAATACAGGACACAAAATTCTTCAGGGTAATCAAATCCACAACTCGCTGCAGAGTCGCAGAAGATCACCCTTTACATGTGCTGATAGTGAACTGGCAGATTACATTCAATATAAGAAAGTGTCATAAATGAAAAATTATTGAGTCCATAGCACTGAGCCCTAATTTAGCTATTTTAACTTAAGTAAGGGATATTTCAGCCCTCATGAATAGATCTATTGAAAAACAAAGTCACTAAACCTCCTCACTCTTGCACTACCGTTTTGTTCATCTTCTTTTCTAAGTCTCTGCTTCTGAGACTTTCTTAGCAATAGGATGTTCATGTTTTGAGAGTTAGCTTTGCAACCACAAGGACTAGAAGTATTTTTTAGTAGAAGCTTAGATCCTGGGACACACTTATTTGGTAAAAGTGGGTGTGTTCTAGCTGTAGAATTAGAAAAACAAATTCTGATTGTAACTCAGGACTATAGTATTCAAAGCAAACATTTTATTTCTATTTAAATTAGTGTTAAATTGAAGTATGCTAATAATCACTACCTTTAGCAATACAAATGTTATCTGTGGGAAGTTCAAATTCTGTCTTTATCTCAGTTAAGGTAGGTGTTACCTTTCTGGTTTTTCATACCATGAGTTTTTCAGAGAACTTTGCTGTAGTGTATAGATGTTTATCACAAAATTCTACCTTAGTAGGAATTAATTTTCTCCTCATAATCCTGCTGTGGATTTTTTGCACCCCCCCTGTTTTATATTCATTCATCACAATGCTGAGTTACTTGTGATTTTGTCCCCCAAATGATACCTGAAAAATGCTGGAAGCAGCTATGCACTCCACATTGACTGTCTCTCTCTAGGATTATATGAATGTCATTTGATTATTTGTATTTCAGGACAGATTTTAGCAACTCACAGCTTCCAGCCAGCTGGGTGGAAACTGTGGAAGCACCTTTGGTATGGTATCCCAGTTTAGGATAGTCACATTTGGTGAAAGGCAATCCCATTTTTCTTAAAAGGCTAGGGATTGGATTGCTAGGATTGGTGATTTAACTGCAGTCAGTACCTTCAGTAGCAAAGGTGATAAGTTTATATCTGCAAGCTCTTGATTAGCTCCTCTGATTCTATCTGTATTTAGAGACTGAATGAAATACATTTCAAGTTCCAGCAGAATTTTTTTTCCAGATAGGTTTGCAATAGTGTAACGAATGTTTGCAGAGCATATTCTGCATTTTGTCTAGAACTCTCATATGAGATTTTAGTTTTTATCACAAAAAAAAAAAAAAAAAAAAAAAAAAAAAAAAAAAAAAAATTGAAAAAAGAAGGGATGACCAGAACACATAGCAATTCAACCATGTTGTGGTCACATGGAATTTCACCTTCAAACTCTTGGCTGGGTTTGGGTAAAATCAGAGTAGTTCTTAGTCTGGAAAGGCTAAATTATAAATGGCACTGCCATGGAAAAGCAGCTCTAGCAGACTTCTGTCAATCCCCTGTGCCAACCAGAGCCCCAAGACCCATTTATCATTACAGATCACACTTGAAAAGGCAACTGAAAGGCACCTATTCATTTCAGCCCCTGACTGTGGCTGTAGCTACACCAGAAACGAACAAGCACTTTGTAGTGACTGCGAAACTCTGCTACTACAAGGCAAATATTAGCTTCAAAAAGAAAAGGGTTGTACTTGAAAAAGGTTCACTAACTCATTACTCCTCACGGGGAAGCTTTAGCATGCTTCCAGCATGTATGCTTCAACCCCACACCCCAGGAAGCTCTCCTTCTTTGAGATTAAAAGTATTTTATTCCTTTTGTTTCTTACACTTGCCACTAATTGAAGTAATCTCTGTACCAAATCATTAGACATTCTTTTCAAGTGGATTTTAATCAAAATCCCTGGGCCCAGAAATAAGGTTTTTTGATTTCAAGATTCACTTTGCAATCATTTCTGGGGGTGTACTCCATTATCACTCTGCATCAGCTATGCATTCATTACTTCCCCTTGGATAAGGTGCCAGTTTTTTTCTTCTGTAGATATTTTAGTCAGCAAATCTGATCCTGTTTTTAGTTTTATTATTTTTTGCATCAAAAGAAGTCCATTTCCCTCTGTCCTGCTCTAGCATGGTATGGATATTTCAGAAGGAAATAAGACATTTATTTTGTATTATAAAAATGAACCCAGGAATTTCATTTAATTAATCCTGGTTTACTTAGGTGCAATACAAGAACTGGAACTACTGGCTTTGCTCTTTAAGTGCTTTTGCATATTTTAATATCCAAACAAAATGATTATAAAATTCTAGAAAACTACATTTTATCTCAAGGCTCTAGAATAGAAGAAATCAGACTGATTGCTCCTACTTGTGTCCCAGCTCTCTGAGTTGTGGAAGTGGATTGTGCTTTTGCAAACCCACTTACAAAATCTCTGAGGTTTCAAAATAAGACATGTGGCAAAGAAAATGCACTTTTCCCTTGTGCAGTTTGCAGCTGAAGAGTATTTCATACTGTGGTGCAATTCCTGACAAAAGAGTGTGGTCAACATGTGTTTTTGCACTGAAATCAGAAATCAAGACTGCTCTTGAAAAATTTCAGCAAAGTGACCAGACAGCCACAGCTTCCTTGAGCATCCTCCCTTCTCTGCTGCTTTATATGGCCTCTCTGCCCTGAGCTGCAGCTGAAGACAAACAAGACATCAGCACTGAGAACATTCCTTTGCAGTGATTTTTAAATGTCACTCGTTGATTTTATTCTGCTGCTGCTGCTATTTTCCAACCCCCCTCAGTATGGTAGCTGATGTACAAAACATCAAGTCCCACAGTGCATCCCAAGCAATTTATATATAGTCTGGAAGAGAGAATGTTGTAACCCCAGCACATGAGTGCTGCCCATGTGCAGGCACAGTGTTTATCCCATGCCAGGCTGGTACTGTGTGTTTGCAGGCAGATGATGGCCCTGGAGCTCAGCCCAAAATAAGTGGGCTTGGTTGGGTGCTGGATTGGAACTGGCTCTGAGCTGCTCTGCTAAAACTCCTTCAGCTCAACAAGTGCATGTCAGGAGGTCCCCTCTCTCTGCCCTGTGGCATTGAGGATGGCAGCAAAGGCTTCCTTCCTGACCTTTCCTGCTCTGATTTCATCCTAGTGCTCTAGAGGCTGCCTCTTCCTATATCCAGCTGGGAGCATTGTTGTGCTGACACACAAGATGTTCTTCCCAGAAACTGAACTGTGTTCCTTACAAGCAGTGCTTGCCTCTTATGCTGCTGCCATCTAGGACACTCTCCCAAGTTTCATGGCATTTAAATGTTCCATGATACTGCTGGAACAACTCTGGCACAGCCATGGAAGTCAGCTTCTATTCTGTCTTCAGGAAAAATAGAAATATCCTCTTCATTCCACAACTGAAGTTACACTTGGGCAGTAATGGAGAAAGGGACCAAGCCAGCAGATTTCATCTGTATAGACACAATCCAGTTGTATAAGTGACAAACATCTCCTAACTGGGGAGCAGCAGTTACAAAAGCAGAGTAGTCTGTGGTGATTTTCTTTCCTTGCCACATAGCCCAGAATAAAAGATAAGGGAAATTCTTTTGGTTTTGTTACATCAGCACATTTGGTGTTGCTGGCTTTTTTTTCCCATTTATTATTTTTTTTAAGGCTAGTTTCCTCTAGGCAATAGTGAGCTGTCTGGATAAAACTTAAATTGTGTTCTACAATTATATATACCCTTGTCTGATTCAAGGCATGGGCCAGACAAGGTGTCTGGTGTTTTGGGTGGAACCCAGGTGATATCTGGCTCAGGACAGAAGTGTCTAAGTCCTGTACCACTGACTTGACTGCATTAAGTGACAAAAGATGATGGTTCTGACTGAAGTGTCTCACCTATCTCTGATCTGTAAGACTGCTTAGTTAGGAATAAGGATGTATTGAGTCCTCAGCAGTGGTATTTTGGTTGTGGTGACTGAACAGGACCCTTCTGTCCTCATAAAACGTCATAGGGTCAGAATTCATTGCTTGTTTTCAAGCATTTCCCTTCTTCCTAAAACCCATATATACAGGAGAGAATTGCATTGCTGGACAAGGCTCATCCATTTCGTGCCTCACAAGTCACCTGTGCTCCACCACTTTGCAGGAAAGAGGGAGACTTGTCGGGGGGGGAGAGGAACACAGTCTGTCTCTAAGTATTCCTTCCCACTGCTGAAGTGAAAAACCACAGATTTTGAAAGCACAGTGACTAGAGGAAAACAAAGAATGAGGGTAGCCTTTATAATACAGGACATAAGATCAGTACTGAGTATATGGTGAGGTGATTGTTCAAGCTTCTGCCAGCTTTGGGATAATTTGTTTATTTCCCTATACTTAGATTCGCAGCCCTGGCATGGTAGAGAAAACACACTGTATCTCTTCAATTCTTCTTTGCAGGAAATACATTCCTGATTTTACTACTACCAAGAACTGTCTTTCTTCCACTTTGGGTGGATAAAAGACTGACTGGTTTTCTTCCTGGAAGGAAGAAAGGTTATGTGGGGCTGCATGAGAACCATGAAAGACATTTTTACTCTGAATTGCCCTGCCAGAGCTTTTTCTGTTATTTTGCTTATCTTAGCCCAGCTGAGTAAAGGTGAATGTAGCAAAGGGTCTCATGCCATTCACTGAACGCCTACAGTGTTTTCCTCCTGCTTAGGCAGCTATGGAAGGGAATGTATAGTTTTAACACAAGGGAAAATAGATTATACTTCAACACATCCCGAAAAGTAAGGAAACAAATGCCCTGGTTTTGCAGCTGAACATTCTTTCTCAACTAACTGGAAGAAAAAGAAATCCTAAGGTTTAGGTTCTTGTTAAAATGCTTGTATTTATTACAAAAATCTACTTAGCAGTAAAGCATTCCTAACAACCCTAGGCATCTCCCCTGTGGTATTTTTGCTGTTTACAAAGCAGGATTACTTTCCATGGTGTTGGCTATCTTCCCATCCTGTTAGGTAAACTGTTTCTCAAGCTGAGCTGCTCTTCTTCAGGGAAATGAGCTGCAAGGTGTGCTTATGTGCATGGTGATTTGTTGAAAGGAATTTTTTCAATCCCTGGGAATAATATTTCTTTTGTTATTCTTCCAGATGTGTTTTCTTTTGTGTGTTGCTAAAAAGAGTGACAGGATTTCTAAGAAATTACTGCAGAACCCATAAGCCCTGAATATGCACAATCAAAACAATTCCTTGTTATCAGTAGAGTTCAGCTGGTTGAGAAATAAAGACAGAAACCACACTAAAATATTCTCTTAAACTTAGTCTCTGAGCACTGTACACTATTTCAAATCCACAGACCAGCAAGGCAGGCATGAGATGGGGATTTGAAGATGAGGGAGGAGCTGTGCATTGATGGGAGCATATGTCCCACTCCCCAAAGAACAGCCATGAGTTAAAGACAGAGTGGATCTTGAGCTAAGACCTAGCATATAAAATCTCTTCCTTGACTGCTACCCTGGCATGCACATTAAACACACTCTGCTGGAAAGCTGCAGTTTGTAAATAAAACATATTCCTGATGGATTTCTGTTCCCTTCTCCATTTTGGGAAATTTCTGCCTTCAGGACTCAGTGATCAATTCTTGTGCTACCTCTGGGTTTCTGCTGTGTTTGGTCACTACATGGAGATGTACACCTGAATGATAGGTCCTGTGTGGAGCAGGTTCTATGGATTTCTGCATCACACTGGGCTACCTATTCATTGCTTCTTGGAATCCCTGGTAAGAATTTATTGAAAACCAGAATATAGCTGTTCAGGGGCCTCAGAATTTCCTGCTTGTGTTGATACTTCATTGAGAAATACACACTACACATATGAAAACTTCTGCCTTTAAAGAAGGGTATGTTTCCTAAGTGCCCTTACCTTTTTTTGTGCCGTTGGCTTGGCTTTATACTCCTTTGGTACAAAAGATGCTGCTTGTTCTGTCAGCTACAAGATCAGTGCCAATGTGGTTAATTAGCCACATGTAGGTATAATTATTAATTCTGTTGATGAAGGTATTCAGATATGCCAAATAATTTTTGAGTCAGAAGGGATTGCTCTGATACTTACACACGTGCTCTGATGCCAAAAATGTCCATGACTAGAAATGCTTTAGGTGAGTCTTCCTTTTCTGAAGACAAAATGGATGAACATATTTGCTTGCTGTCAGGTACCTTCTATATTTAGATTTTTAATGTTCTGGGTGAACTACTCAGATTTAGATAATGTTGCAACTAAAGTAAGCATGGATACCAATTACCAAACTAAAAATCCCCCAGTTTTATTCAAAAAAACATCTCCTTGAGCTGTCTGAGCAGTGAATGCTTGATTTTTTCCTGGGTATATATCTTCCACTTTATAACAGTAAAATGGTTAAGAAAATTTTATTAAAGAAACA
The DNA here is from genome assembly GCF_028018845.1 of Melospiza georgiana. Classification (NCBI taxonomy): domain Eukaryota; kingdom Metazoa; phylum Chordata; class Aves; order Passeriformes; family Passerellidae; genus Melospiza; species Melospiza georgiana. The sequence goes on along the minus strand of NC_080434.1, from coordinate 29,457,862 downwards.
GGTATAAAGCTGCCTAATTTGCTTCATCTACTTTGTAAACTAATGGTTGAAACAGTTAAGCATGTTCTGATCTAAGGCAATGCAGTTTATGTCAGCCCTATGTAGGCCAGTTTCAAAGAAATAGAACTCATTTTGATGTTTTTCTCTAAGGTGCATAAAACTGGAAGCAGAGACAGCTCAGACTTCCCAATAACAGTTAAAACGTTGCCATACTAAAGGTGAGAGCCTTGGTGCAGAGTGTTCCAAGCTCCATGAGCTCAGGCAAGAACAGTGGACAGCAGTGTCTGTGGTGAGTACCTGCTGTTGTTCCTGTTGCTCTGCTGTACTTCAGCCATGGCAACAGCAGCAGGAACAGCCATAAGGGTTTGCCTGAGCTCAGAGCAGCCAAGGCAACAGTGGTGCTGTGCTTATTCTGCTGCTGCCTTTGTACTGCCAATGGAAAGCCTTTATGGAAAGCAGCCCTCTAAGGAAGTTTTTTTGCATTGCATCTGAATTTATTTGCTAAAAATATACATGGCAGTGATGAGTAATGCCGGTGATCAGCAACTTTCAGTTATGTGCCAATGCCACCTGATACAAGAAAAGGAACCCATCTCATCTTCAATGCCTTAACCCTACCTCTACAGCTGTGTCAAATAGAAAACTTTTATTTTCTGCTCATCTTTTTCTCGCGGAGAAATAATTCTTACTGATACGGGGCTTTAGGCTTTGACACCTTGAAAGTATGAGATGGTATGTTTTGGGCAAAGAGGAGAGTATTTGGCTCCTGGTGGTATAAAAATGTGATTGAAAATTAAATTGTCTTAGTTTGGTCTATTAAGGTTGGATTTATAACTGTTACCCTTCCTGTAAAACTCAGTTTATTAAGATTTTCACTACTAATCTGATACTTCAAGTGGATATATGGTGGTAATTAAGTGCAATGGGGCTTTAATACATCCAGAATGTCTTCAAAGGACAGTAAATATTACTCACATTGCAATCCACTTAACAATAAGGGGAATCCACTATATAATTACAGTAATTGGAGAAAGTAAGGAGTGAGTTTTTGAGCCTACTGTACCACAAAGAAAGGTTAAAAACATCAAACACCCGTGACCACATCTTTAGTTGGCATAAATAACATAATTACTTTTTTCCCAGCATCATATCTTTGTTAATTGTGTAAACACAAAACAGAATAAAGGACTCAGTTCTCCTGGGATCTTAAATTGCCAATTATTAAAATTTTATAGCTGCTTCTTTCTAAGGGTTTGAAAAATGGATTTGAGTACCAGTAGCATTATCTACTTCTCTTTTGAAACTAGTATCAAAATAGTTAAGGCTACATTATGTCTCAGGAAGGTGATTATAACTATTTCTGATATTCAATTATAATTACAGATATCATACATTTTGTTCTATACAATGTGGCCATCTTAACACTCTACTATTTGTTATTTTAATATGCAGCTGAATGCTTGTTTATTCTGATTTCAGGCCTGCTTTTTCTAAAAATGAAGATCTGACCTGAAAGTTATGAAGTGTTTGAAACCACTTATATGTAAGATACAAATATATGGCTCAACATGAGACTGACTCTGAAACTAAAAGAATCTTTTAAAATCAAGTTCAGAAGGGTATAAATTACTTTCCAACAAAAATAAAAACACTTGAATTTTTTCCCTAAAAGCCTATCACTTCAATTATCCAATCATGATATTTGCAGGGGCCCCCTTTCACAGCGTCACTCAACAAGAGGAGATGAAAGGTGACACAGATTTTAGGATCCCTAGTGGTGCAAGCAGGAATGGCATTTAACAAACTTTAAACCAAAGTTTGTTAAATGCCATTAGTGTAAGCATCCACATTACTGAATGGTTCATATGAAAAATGGACAACAACAACAACTACAACAACAACAACCACAACAACAATAATAATAACAATAACAACAACAATGATAATAATTTAATTTCTTATCAGATGTACCAGAGACATCTTATAAAGCCATAAATGCTTCCCTGTGTCACAATTCTTGCAGCGAACCTCAGACAAGGTAGTTGTATGTGGTAATTTATAAGTAATTTATTCTGAAATTTAAATAACTGAAAAATAATTAAAAGGTAGAATTAAGCTTTAAAGTTTATTTTAATTCTTCCTTCTTACATGTGGAAATTGACAGACATTGGTGTCAAGGGGTTACAGTTTTGTTCATAGCCTTTATTTATCCAATACTTCTCTGCAGCACAAAAATAATTTCTCATGTAGGCTAATGAAATTTCATTCATCAAATCAGAACCATAGTTCAGCTTATTATATAAGATAGACCAAGACAAATGCACCTATGGAATTCTGGGGAAGTGACAGAAAAATAATAGAAAAAAATATATTGCAAAATAATAAAGAGAATATAAAAAAAAAGTTTGTTACTTTCAACTAAACTTCCAAAGAAGTTTTCAGAAGGCAATTTTGAAAGGCATAATTAATTCCAGATTTCCATTCTTCTTTGCAAAAAAGAAGCAGAGCTCTTGAAAGGTTAGAAAAAATTGTGAAATAAAAATTCTTGTTCTTTCTCAAACTTAGCTCTGAAAAGAACTCATGCCATTTTTCCTTCAAATGTACTATCAGATATACCATGAGAATTGAGAACTCTGCCTTAGCAATTATCCATAAAGACGTAAGGGTAATTTACCAGGGAGGAAACTGTAATACATCATGGGAGGTGCACTCATAGAATCAGTGAATGGTTTGGGTTGGAAGGGACCTTGAAGATCACCCAGTTCCAACCCCTCAGCCCTGGGACACAGATGGACAAGGACACCTCCCACTAGCCCATCAGAGCCCCATCCAGCCTGGCCTTGTGTAGGCTCTGAGTCCAGCTAAGAGCCCCAGTCTGATGTCCCATAAGGCATTCACCTGGCTGTGGAAGACAGGAGAATCTCAAATCAGGCAGAAGCTAATCTTTCTCATCAACTTGTTAATCCAAAATACTTTACAGAAAGCCTATCAACAAATTGACAATTTAACTTCCCAGGTGGCGTATTGAAAAGTGTAAACTAGAATTTCCATTAAATCCCATCCATAATTATTTACAGTCACCCTAGTTCAAATTAATGTTATATTAAACCCAGTTAAAGTTAAAAGACTTATCTGTAATATATACAACTGGAAGATCAGGACCAGGTGCTGCATTTCACCATAGATAATATCACAGAATCACAGAATCACAGAATCATGGAATCACTGGGCTGGAAGAGACCTTCAAGATCATCGAGTCCAACCCGTGCCCAAACACCTCAACTAAACCATGGCACCGAATGCCACATCCAGTCTTTTTTTGAACACATCCAGGGATGGTGACTCCACCACCTCTCCAGGCAGACAATTCCAGTTCTTTATCACTCTTTCCATAAAAACCTTTTTCCTGATATCCAAGCTGTATTTCCCTTGGTACAGCTTGAGACTGCATCCTCTCATTCTGTCAGTTGCTGCCTGGAGAGACTGATCCCCACCTGAGCACAGCCACCTTTCAGAAGTTGTAGAGAGTGATAAGGTCACCTTTGAGTCTCCTTATCTCCAGGCTAAACACCCTCAGCTCCCTCAGTCGTTCCTCACAGAGTTTATGCTCCAAGCCCCTCTGAAGCCTCATTGCCTCCTCTGGACACTCAGGCGAGTCAGCGCCCTTCCCAAACTGAGGGCCCAGAACTGGACACAGCACTCAAGGTGTGGCCTCACCAGTGCCAAGTGCAGAGGAAGAATGACCTCCCTGCTCCTGCTGGCCACACTGTTCCTGACACAGGCCAGGATGCCCTTGGCCCTCAGAGCTGGCTCACATTCAGTCTGTTGTGAACCAGTATCCCCAGGTCCCCTTCTGCCTGGGCCTGGTCCAGCCACACTGTCCAGCCTATAACGGTGCAGGGGGTTATTGTGGCCAAAACGCAGGACTCGGCACTTGGACTTATTAAACTTCATCTTACTGGACTCTGCTCATCCATCCAACAATTCCAGGCCTGTCTGCAGAGCCCTTCTGCCTTCCAACAGATCAATACATGCTCCCGACTTAGCGTCATCTGCAAATTTACTAATGAAGGACTCAATACCTTCACCCATGTCATCAATAAAGATATTGAATAGAGCTGGCCCCAGCACAGACCCCTGAGGGACACCACTGGTGACAGGCCCCAGCTGAATGCAGCACTGTTCACCATCACCCTCTGGGCCCGGCCATGCAGCCAGTTCCTAACCCAGCACAGAGTGCTCCTGTCCAAGCCGTGGGCTGCAGCTTTTCCAGGAGTGTGCTGTGGGAGACAGTGTCAAAGGCCTGCTGAAGTCCAGGTACACAACATCCAGAGCCTTTCCACAACATCCTGCCTTTCCTTACACAACACCCTGGCCATCCTGTAAGTGCTGTGTGATGACATTCAGTATAAACTGTTCCATAACCTTACTGGGTACTGAGGTCAGGCTGACTGGTCTATAATTACCAGGATCCTCCTTCCCGCCCTTTCTGTAAATGGGTGTCACATTGGCCAGCTTCCAGTTCTCTGGACCCTCACCAGTGAGCCAGGACTGCTGGTAAATGATGGAGAGCAGCCTCACAAGCTCATCTGCCAGCTCCCTCATCATCCTGGGGTGGATCCCATATGGTCCCATGGATTTATGAACATCCAAGCTGCTCAGCAGTTTTCTGACTGCCTCCTCCTGGACAACAAGGGGACCATTCTATTCCCTGACACCATCTACCTGCCCAGGAGGACAGCTGTCCTGAGGACAAGACATCTTCCCACTAAAGACCAAGGCAAAGAAAGCATTAAGCACTTTCACCTTCTCCTCATCTGCAGTTACTGAGTTTCCTCCTGCATCCAGTGGAGAACAAAGGTTGATCTTACCCTTCTTTTTGCTGTTATATTTATAAAGACATTTTTTATTATCCTTTACAAAAGTTGCCAAATTAAGTTTGAACTGAGCTTTAACCTCCCTTAATTTTTTCCTACATGCCCTAGCAAACCCATTTAATACTTCCTGAGATATCTGACCCTCCTTCCAAAGATGATACATCCTCTTTCTATTTCTACGTTCCTTCAAAACCACATTGCCCATCCAGACTGGAAGTTTGCCCTGTCAACTGATCTTTCAGCACACAGGGACAGTCTGTTCCTGTGTCCTCAAGATCTCTGTTTTGAAGCACACCCAGCTTTCCTAGACTCCTTTGTCTTTAAGGGCTGCTTCCCATGGAACTCTCTGATTAAGTCCCCTAAACAGGCCAAAGTCTGCCCACTGGAAGTCCAATGTAAAAGTCTTATTGATGTTCCTCCTGATTTCACCAAATATCAAGAACTCTATAATTTCATGATCACTGTGCCCCAAGTGGCCTCCAGCCACCTCATCTCCCACCAGCCCATCTCTATTTGCAAACAGCAGGTGTAGCACAGTCCCTCCCCTGCTGGGCTCACCCACCAGCTGTGACAAAAGTTGTCCTCCACACATTCTAAGAATTTCCTGGGCTGCCTCTTTTCTGCTGTGTTAAGTTCCCAGCAGATGTCTGGCAGTTCAAGTTACCTGCATGAACAAGGGCTGGTGATCCTGAAACATTCTCTGGCTGCTTATTAGAATACCTTATCCACCTTTTCCCCCTGGTTGGGTGGACAATAACAGACCCCCAGTGCCTCTTTACAAATGCAATATATGCACACAGAGAGAATTTTTTTCCATTAATTAATTCAAACTGTATGATCTTGTCCTACGAATACCTGTGTTAAAATGCAGTTATGATGTCAGTGTTACCAAGATGCAAAATGCATGTTTTAAAATCGTTTCCTTAATTTTAAAATCCAGTTTGAAACCACAGGGCACCAGTTTTTATAAAACCATGCATTAAAATGTTTCATTTAAAACACATGTAAATAAAAGTCATTAGAATCCTTAGGGCTGAAATTGTGAACAACATTTTTTCTTAATTATATGACATATATATTATATGACTTAGTGTTTTATTTACAAACAGAAACACTTAATGTTTCTACTGAAAAAAGAAAAAAAAGTCAGATATCCTGTTGGCTATGCACCTGTGTACAGTCCACAAAGAGACAGGTACACACTTACAAAATTCTTTGATGATTTTCTAAGATGATTCTCAGTTAATATCAAAGAAATATATTTTAAAAGGGCTCAGTTCTGTTCATTCAAGCATGTTGTGGCTTTAATTATATTAGTAAACATGAATTGCATCAGAAAAAGCACTGCTTTATGGCTTTGTTTAATTAAATTGGAAAATCAAAACGTTGGGACAAGATAACTTTATACTGGATAAAAGAATTTCTGAGGAGCCTTTTTACACTTTGACAAATCCAGACGAAATTTAATATTTCAGAAATGGTCTGTGATATAATTGGAATAATTTTGAGACTCTGCTATTAATTAATATTAAATGAAAACCTTAAGGCTCAACTTAACTGACGTAGTATCTTCCTTCAAAGTCATAATAAGAAGATTGTATTGCAGGGAGTATTTTCTGTAAAAATATAAAGTAAGGATTGGATAATATAAAAATAGCTGCTAGTTCATCAAGGAGGAGAACAGCTTATAAAAAGTCTTCCCTCATAAATTCTTTTGCTAGCTGCAGCAGCTATGAGAAATGAAGAGCTCCTCTGAAATGCCCAAGGCCACGCTTTGGTTAGGAGCTAAGAGCTGCATTATCTTTAATGGGAGATACACTTTTTATTAATGGAGGTGAGACCTGAGAGCAAGGGGTTTGTTGCAGAACAAAAAGGAGTTGTTTTGTTTCCTTAATTGCGCTATTCACTGACAAAAGAGCACTAAATAGAGGATGAAGCCCAGAGAACAGCCAGTGAACTGGTAAGGAGCTGCGGCTGGAATGGGTGGTGGTGTCCTACCTTGTACACGATGATGGGGATATCAATGACGATGTAGATAAGGTCTCCCAGTGCCAGGCTGGCTATCAGCGCGTTCGGGCCGTTCCTCATACACTTGTTCTGGTAAATGATCCTCAGCAGAGTGGCATTCCCAACCATCCCAATGATGAAAATAGCACAGGACACCACGGTGTTAATGTATTTGAAAGTTTCAGCAATCTTAGTCTGCTGGGAACATTTGACAGTCTGGTTGGACACGGGGGGCTGCATGGTGGTGAGGAGAATGGATTCCATCCCTGAGAAGGTGGAAAGGGGGTTTCCCGAGTCGCTCCGGTTGGAAACGTCTCTGTCAGAGCTGTCACTGAGGACAAATCCCGGCACCAGCAGCAGCAAGGAAACTCTTAAACACAAGGCTTCCATCCTGAAGTCCCCAGTGAGCAAATTCAATGAAACAAGACCTTCGCTTTTTTTCTTCAGTATTTCAGTGAGATATTTCTCATTTTTTCACCTGTGGAGAGAAACTGTAAGCAAGAAAAGAAAAGGAAAAAAACCATATAATCAGTACAACAGGTAGTCTAACTAACACGTCCTGTTTCTCCTTTAGGGAAGGTATCTCAATGTTCAGCCTCTGCAGCACACATGTATAAACACCTGTTTGTACTCACTGTGCTGCTCTGAAATCTAGATTACCCCCATTACCTGTCTGACAAGAGGCAAACACAAAAAATTCCTTAAGTGCTAGCTTATGCAAATAAGGTCCCACAAAACCCTGCTGAGACAGAATTTGTATAGGGATGGAAAAAATAAGGTTGATGAAATTCTGTTCTAAAATATAGTCTTGCAGTCGATCTGTCTTGGAGGCTGTTGAATGGTATTTCAGCTAAAAGAAGAACTTACTCTTTTTCCTTTGGAAATGAAAGGTAAAAGCACTACATTAAAAATTAAAGGTAGTAAATTAATCAATTTCTGAGTATTTTTGAGGTACTGCAACAATTAGACTTTATATTATTTTTGTCTGATTTATTACCTGGATTTCAAATGAAAACTGATAAGACATGTATCTCAAATCAAAATCTGAACCAGATCCAAAATCTCAAAATATTAGGAGGAAGATTTTATAGTCCTAGGATAGGCCTCTGGCAGGAAAATGCCTTCAAACTCTGTCATCTTGTTCTGAATGTAATTGCAACTCATGCTCGGTACTTAGCCACAGTGAAGTTAATAATAAAAAATTAAGCTCTTTAAGGACAAAAAAATACTTGGTTTAGTATTCTGAGCAACAACTCATGTCATTTCAGGTAGGGAAGAAAGCATCATAGAATCCTGCCCTAGTAAGTGTGACTGTGACTGCCTGTGTGTAAGCACTGCCACAGGGTTTGTAGATACCAAACCTCCACTGAAACCAGGGATGCCATTTAAGTCCATTTTCCTGAAGCCTTGGTTTAATTTAAGATTAAGATTTTTTACATGGTTTATATCTGCAAAACAAGACAAAGTGCTTCAGTGTTGACAAAAGAAGAGTAGTAAATAAAGTATTTATAACTTTCTGATTTCCAGGGACTCGCCTGAAGTATTTGGGAGGATCCTTTTAAATAAATGAATCTAATTTCATTCCCTGTGGGGCTGTTAAGTCAGAGTTTATAGCAAGACATTTACCAGAGAAGGAGGGAGAAAATTTACTGATAGTACTTGTGGAGGAGGCAGAGTATAAATATTTACTAGTATAGCAGGCTCCTGTTGTATGTGGTCTGTGGAAGTGTGCGTGTATCTCTGTGGAGCAGCAGATGCGATGCTAACCCGAGTATTCCTGTCTGGCATGCAGAGTGCTGTCCCTCACAGACCAGGGATCCACCTTTCCATCCTTGTCCTACTGTATTTGAGATCAGCAACTGGCCAACTGTGAACTCCCAGGGACTTAATTTCAAAGTTTAACATACTAAATAGTAAATCCTTCTTCATTTAATTTAATTCAGTGCTGGTTATGACAGTATCTCAGGGCACTTAGCAGCAGCATGGTGCAAGTGTTTTCACTTTAGGTTTCTAAATCTTACTAGAAAAAAGAGATGTTTGACTGTAACTCTTTTCAGGCAAGGATTAATACTTGTATTATTTTCTATGATTACAGTTCCTCAATTTACATATGGGAAACACGTATCACTATTAATGGTTTTCCCAAGTAAATGTGATAAAGCTATGAACAGAACCACAGCCCTATGTTTTAGTAGTTATATTAGTTTCCTCCTTAATTTATGACCCTTTTTGTGAAAATCTGATGTTTGTATCATATAAACATGGTGGCAGCATGGCAGTCATGCCGCCAGCATGCAAGGCTGGAACAAAATTGCCAATTACCATCTCTTCCCTCTCCCGGAAGAAACTTTTTCCTAAGAAGCAAAACGAGAAAGTTTTTAATAGGCTAACTACTAAGGGTACTTTTTTATTGCTTCCTGACAGCCCTTCATTCCTCTGTGCATATTTTTAAAGTGTTTATCTTGTCGCAGAATATAACATGCAGCCTGCCTGGTATGAGTACCACACTGGCATCCCTGATAACTTTCTGTGATAAGGTAATCTAGGATTGTCCTTCACACACGCAGCCTGGGTACCTGGAGGGTGTGCGGGTGCTCTGTTAATGCGGGAGCCTCCCGCCTGTGTTGTGCTTGTGGATGTGGGGAACTGAATTCCTGACTTGCCTGGAGTATCAAGCCACAAAAATTCCCATGCCGAGGTTCGCAAGAAGAGACCGTACTCGTGGAAATGAAATTGCTCCAAAGACGAACTAAAACGTTAGCAGTGCTTAGTGAGTGTAAGGCAGCTGAGATGTGAACAGGAGCAAATGAAGCGGAGCAGGACAGGAGGGCACTGGAGGGAACAACGCCGGCAAGGGGGATTCTCCGGGCTGTTCCCAGCGAGCGCTGCCGGGGAAGCCGCCCGCGGCTCCTTCTCCAAGGCGAGAGGAAACGCTCCTTGCTCCACAGCGAAGGATCGATTCCAGTATGCACTGGCAAACCAGTGCTGCCCGCCCCGCAGCCTGTATGGAGAGCCTCCGGCCAGATCCATACATTGTTAAACTTTATGGAATAACAGTTCCCCCAAGCTGCCTTGTGCCGTCTCTCGTTCTCTCTCCCTTCCCGTCTCTCACACGCTCACACCCGCACACAGAGGTGCACCCGAATCCCTGTGCGGGGCGTTCCCGGGGCTCGGGCCGGGCTGTTCCCGGCTGTTCCCGGTGCGGGATGGGTTCGGGGCTCCCGCAGCATCCCGCGCACTTCCTTCCCCCACCGCGCCTCCCTCCCCGCCCGGCTCACCCTCATGCTGCCGCCGCCGCCGCCTCGGAGAATTCCTGCCGAGTGGCTTTTCCTGGGATAGTCTTACCAGATCCTCCTGCCTGCGTCTGACTGGGTGGAATTGAGAATCCCCACCTCCGCTACAACAGTGAACGAAAGAGACTGACGGGAGAAGTCGGAGCGTCCCCTCTTCACTGCCCCCTCCCCCAATTAAAACAAACCTCCAGCCCGAACTGAGCCCCTGCCAATGTTAAACACAAAGGCTGCCTCCCGGGCACGGGGGAACACGGAGCTCCTTAACTCTTTCCTCGCTGAAACTGAGCACAGCTCCTTCGCTGGACTCATCTGAAGCACAGCCCCGAACCCACTGCTGTAGCTGCCTGCTAATGGCACGCAGGGTTCTCAGCAAGTGTCTCTACCTGATCCCACCAGACGGCAGAAGATCCATAAGCAAAAATTGATCCACGAGCAAAATCAGATTTCCGTGGGAAATCTGATGAAATAAACCTCTTCTGCTTTGCGTTTGCCCCGGGGCTGGTGGGGATCAGTCTCTGAAACAATCGGTAAAATTGTGTGTGAGAGTTTCAAGAATGCTGGATCCGTAAACAGAAACTGCTCCTGAGTGAAAATTTCTTTGATCCATCCAGGACACATCTTGCCAATACATTTTAGTCTCATTTACAAGGATAATAAGAGTGAGGTATTTTCTGTCATGTCTATGTTTCCTGTTATTGTTCCTCTGTCAAGACAAAGGTGCAAAAAAATCTGTGCAGAAAAAGTGGAAAGTTCACTTACACCTAATGATATTTTCTCACAATGAAAAAAAAATGTGTACCAGAGGGAGCAGCTTGTGCAGGAAAGAGTTTCAAAATCCCTTCATTCATGCCAGCAAGTTTATGAAATTTTGAGTCCTTTGTTGAATTATTTCAGGTTCCTCATTTCCTGGCAAGTTTTCAGCTGGTTGTGCCACAGAAATTATTTTCTAAACATATATGTGCTTCTTCTGAATAAAAAAGGCAACCTTCCTAAATAAGATGTAAAAATATGTTGTCCAAAAACTGCAAAAGCAGACTGAAAAGAACAATAGAAAATGTGATGCTAGTGGCCTGAAGAATTAAAATATCTGGCACTAAATCATGTATGAATTTTTTTTTGAGCTTTTTCAGTTTTGCATAGATAAAAGTATGTTTCTGTAATATGTTTGAAATCATCTGATAAATCTTGAACAGAGAAAACCAGCAACTGGATCGACTGGATTAGCAGTGCTTTATTACTTCTAGAAAGTCATCTCAGTTAAATGAAGTATCAAAGCATAGGATCTTTCAAGGAACATACATGTTCAGCTGAGAATCACAACTACTGTTTGCAAATCAGGTGGAAAGTTTAATTCAAAATCTCAGGTTGCTATGAAGTTCAATAAATGCTGATAAGCCACTAAATTATCTATATACTACTAAAAAATTCTTTACAGTTTTGTCATAGATGCTTAATATTAATGATTTGCTTTGTCAAGAGTCATCTTCATGATAAGTTGTTGAAAAAAACATTGAAAAGCTGGAAAGGCTGTTCTTAAAGACCATGTGTACTTTATGGAGTGCTTTATTGAATGCAACTCTTAAATCTCTTGTGTGTTCTCTAAACATTGTTAATACCCAATTCCTTTCTTGGGGTCATTTGACCTTTATGTCTAAACAGTTAGATCTCTAACCAAAAAAGCAAAACAAAACAAAGCAAAAAAGTATATTTCTGATCTCATTCAAGCACACACTTGTTATTCTAATTCATAATAACATGATTCCATGCATAACTGTATTTACTATTACATGAAATAATAGTAATCAAATTTCATTTGATAATGAAATTATCAAATTCAGCATGCTGTTAAAGATCTATTTCTAGAGAGCCTCTGTAACCACTTCTTTTACCCACAAAAGTAGTATTAGGTATTAGAAATTACTGATCCATTGTTTTTTGTTATTTTTATTGTTGCTGATTTTTAAATGAACCTTTGTTTTGTCTTTAATCTTCTAGGTGTCTAAAGCTCAGTTGATATCTTGTCTTAAACGAAGATAAATTCAAAAACTGTATTTAGTGGTTCCTACTTTTATGGTGTTCAGGAAAGTAACATGGAATAGGAAGTTTTCACATAGGAATCATGCAAAAACTGTAGTTGCAAATGCAGCTGACCTCAGCTACTGGGAAAAGTGATAAAATGCAGTTCTTTACACCAAGATATTTTCATCTCTTAGAGACACTTTCAGCATCATTGTAGGACTGCTGTTGTGTGTGGGGAAGAGTTGACTGAGGACTCTGTACCAGTTTCAGCATAGTGAAAGTGTTTCCTCTGACCTCTTTACTGTTTTGTGTCTTCAACAAACTGCTTAGCTTATCCCACAGAACTCCAGAGATCCAGAGTAAGGGCAACATATCAATCTCATTAGAAAAAAATCCAATTGCATTTGCAGCTGGAGTCGAGAAGACTATCAGCAAATATCAGCTTTTATAAAGCTATTGATTTCCGTGAAGCCTTCAGGTATTAGAAAGAAATACTTTCATTTTATTGGATTGAAAAGTGTGTTAGCATATGTATTTCCTGTTAAGCCACTTACCTCCCTAGATTTGGTATGAAATAGGAACATATGATCATCAAGTTGTGGAGTCCTAAATCGAATTGCTGAGATTCAAAAGACCAAAATCAAAACCAGGCATTGTCTATAATTGGCATTTCCATGAACAGTCTTTTGGTGGGTTTATAATCTGTAGCATTTTCAGAAAATTGGAAGTTACTAATGAAAAAGGTTGCAAATATCTAATTATTCTGAATTCTTTCACTAGATTTCTGACACAGTTGTTATCAGGAACAATACAAACAATAATAAATTGGAGCCATTTGGAGAATTTGGAAAAATGCACCTAAATACTTTGGTTACAATACTGGATAACTGTTCCACTTTGAATTCAATATCTAGGTCTAGTGAAAAAGAATCCAGGAAATCCAAAACTTCTCATGGAATTATGCTAATTTCAAAAACCTTTGCTGGGCAGGTTCCTCAACTTTTATTACACCAGTTCAGTCAGAAGTTGCACTTCACTGAACAAAAAGAAGAATCATCCAAACCACAGCGAGTGTTTCTATCTTGTATAGATTATCTTTTCTTCGACAAGAGATGAACCTACGCAGTTGCTTTGGAAGAATTCAGTTTAAAATGGCACCCTCTAGAAAATCTAAATCCATTGAAACCCAGGGCTCATTAATTCCAGTGATCACTGAACCAGTTATTTGCTTCTGTTGCATAACATTTCTGTTTCCCAGCAGCTGATTTCTTTAAATTGTATCTCTACTAATGCCATATCTGTAACTGTATTTATGGCCTTAGCACAAATAAATCCTATTTCTGGCAAGGCTGTCTCGCTCCTCCCTCCCTTCTTGCCCTCTCCTTTCCTCCCTCCATTTTTCCCCTTTCTGTCTCTCTCCTTTGTTTCCTTCATGTCAATAGCAAATTTTGGCAATTTACAATAGGAATTTATAATTCAAAGAGAATTATAGCCAGAATACTATTGTATTAGTTTATTCTTATAACTAGAAAGGTGTTTGTATCAGAACCACTGAAATGTTGCTGCCCTTAGACTATGGGAACCTGAAGCTGTAAAAGAATCAAAAGGGATAAAGGATTGAAGTTTAAAGGACAAAATTGACCATGGATCCAAACAATTAATACAGGAACAACTGCAGGAGCTACTGCACCCCAAAAATGAATATTAGTCAGGAACTGTGGGTTGGGTGTATCTAAATTTTGCAGAATCTTGATGGAAAATTTGAGTAAGAAGTGAGCTTCCTGGGCCTTTAGTGTGCAGACTGGAGAAGTAATAATATGTGGTGTTAATTCCCTTCAATTGCTGAGCATTTCAGATTCCTCTGGGGAGCATTTACCTACTCTGTTAAATGCAATGGACTAAGAACATTTCAGAGAAGACTTACTGGGAGAAGCAGTGCTGTTGGTCTTCATTTCCATAGATGGAAGCCCTAATTTTCAAGGTCTGGGTCTTATAAATCTGTTTGTTGGCAGGCAGTAAAGAAGAGAGAATCAGATTCTTCTCCCTGATGCTCAGTGACGGAAGAGGAGGCAAAGGACACAAGAAATGTGTTCTTGAAATACAAGAAATTAAACTTGGATATAGGAAAAACCACTTTCACTCTAAGGATCATCAAGCAGTGGCACAGGGTGCCAAGAGAGGCTGGAGAATCTCCATCCTTGAAGATGTTCAAACCTCAGCTGGACACAGTCCTGAGTAACCTGCCATAGGTGGCTGGGCTCTGAACAGGGGCATGGGCCAGATGATTTCTAAGGGTCTCAAAAGTCTGCAAATCTATGATTCAGGTGAGACTTCCATTATGTCAAGAGCATTTTGACCTGAGCTCTGGAATTATGGTGTTCAAAATTCTTCAAGTTATGTTGTTTGTATTGGGAACTGATGTGGTTTTGAATTGAGCGAGCTACACACACACAACACACACACACACACAACACACACACACACACACACGCACACACACACACGCACACACACACAAGAGTGCTTGTTAGTTATTGTCCTGTGGCAAGTTGGATACTGTCCAAATAATGAGTGATGGTAACTGAAATATTTAGCAAAGAGTGTACTTTAAAAATATTAGTTCTATAAAATTAATAAATTATTTTCTTCTTCACTTTTGAGGCCAAGATGCCAAAATGAGTGACTGTAGGGAGCATTTGGGGATCTTCATCCCCATTGTTTCAGGCAACCCTTAGCTGTGAGCTAAGGAGCCTGCTCCACAAAGACCAGTCTTCAATGGTGATAGATAAAAATATTTCTACATGAGCCCCTCAATATGCAGTAAAATATATATGCATGAAGAAGAATAAAATAACAATATGTCACAGAAGATGCCTGTTATGTAATCATGAAATTATGCAATCATTATAAACACAAAAAAGAAAAAAACCAGAAGGAATGAAAACCAGATATAAACTAAAATTTGATTTAAAGAACAGCGAGAGGAAGAGAATGTCTTAGATTAGAAAATCTTCCCTAATTTACAAAAGTGTCAATCTGCATTTGTGGATGTGAGCCTGTGCAGATCACAAATTCTGCGATAGAGGAATGCTGTTCTGATGCCAGATGCATCTTTTATTATTTTAAGCACTAATAAAATTATCTAGATAAGATAGTGAGATATTAGAGTGCCATTTTATCTTAATCTAAATAAGGTTAAAATTATTTCTATTGGCTACTCTGTAGTGAAGCTGTTTTTCATGGAAAACCCTGACTCATCTCACTTCTTTCTAATGTTTCTACATTATCTAATTCTTTTGTTAGTGTAACTAAAGCTGAGTTGAAATAAGCTGCTTGTACATTTACTTTGATTCAGTAAAGTCTCTTTTTATATTATTTAACATTAAATAGCATAAGCTATTCTACATTTTATCTTACTCTAAGCTATATATGTAGGCCTATTTACAGACTTATTGAGTAATAAATTAATTATAAACTTCTGAGTGTTTTTACAGATGTAAGGAATTCTCTGCAATGCAATTTTGAGATAAATGATCAAGGTTTCTGGAAAAAGATTCACCGTTTTTTTCTGCTATCTAGAAAATATTGTTTGGGGGGATACAGTACTGGTAAATGAAGGTGGTATAGAATGTAATCTTATTCCCCAAAGAGTTGCAGCTGAACCAATTACTAAGGATCAGGAGCAGGCCTGATGTTAACAGGCCACACCTGTAGCCAATGAGAACAGTGTTATAAAAGAGTGGATTGGTGGGATCTGGAGTCAGGTGGCTGCTGCAAGGACTGGGAACAGTCAGTGCTTAGAGGAGATGCCTGTCAGAAACATCGAGGAGGTACCAAACTCTGGTGATGTGGAATCCTTGCACTATAATGATAATTGAACTCTAGATATATAAGACAACATATTGTTGATTGGAAACCAAAGCACACATTTAGCACGCTAATGCAGCATTCAGACAGAGTGAATGGAAAAATCTAGATATGGAGTACTTGAGACAGAAGGAGCTGATAGTTCTTCAGATTTTGGTGATAAAATCTCAATCCTTTAACAGTGCAGCTGGCTCCATCTCAAGATTGGAAAGACTGGTTTGGAATACGATTGTGTTCCTGGCTATAGGATTGGTATGATGTGCTGTCTCGTGTTGTCATGGCCTTAGTGTGCCCTGGATTTCCACTGCAATGGCTTTTACCTGGTGTGTGGATGATGTGTTTTTATGGTATTTGGCTGTGTTAATGCAATTTGATCATACTAAATTTCAGAATGGTCAAGAAATTGGATTTTTTTTTGAGGATTCAGAGGGCTGGGAGGTAATTAACCTTGGCTTCCTTCATTCCTCTTCCACCCCAGCTTCTTCATGGGGAGCCTTGTCTCTTCTGCTGTGTTCTGTCTAAGGAGAACCCTTCCCTTCTCCATGTGTGCCTGGTAGTCCTCAGCCACTGACACCAGTGATCAGCCATCTTCCTCTTCCTGATCCTTGTCCTACTGGGGCTCCTCCAGCAGCTGGGATTGTGCCCATTTCTTCATACACTGAACAGGAAATGGTTGGATTTCGCTGTTTTACCCTTAATCCCAGTCACAGTGCTGGGGCCTGGTGGGGTGAGGACAGACAGACAAGCAAAGTGGGAGGACTGTGGCATCCCTTGTGGCAGCTGGCCATCTCTTGCTGCTCCCTGACAGAGGGGGAGTGTACTGGGAAGAGGGAACAATTTTATGGGTCTTAGTCCAGGTATCCCAGAGAAAAGGTCTAACTCACTTCTACTGTCTTTGGACAGAAATATTTCTTTCTCTGGTAACAGCAATTTTATTTGGTCTTGTAAAATAACTTGAAACTGAAATGATTTCCATGTGTCAAGCCACTGTGTCCTCTCAAATAAAAGGAAATGATGACAAGGTAAACTAATGATTCTGTTAAAATATACCGGCATATAATAATAAATGTGTATTGTTTAATTTTATTTTTATTCTTGTGACAGTCGCTACTTAGAGGTTGTTCAGATTATGAAATGGAAAGGAACAGGAGATATTGCTGCCAGTCTCCCTTTCCTGGCTGACATTCCACTACAGTTATACATACTCTCATTTTATGGCACTGAATTTTTGTCGTAAATAAAATACAGAAGCAAGTATACAATAAGTCCTTTGTATCAAGCTGTTACACGAGACTATTCTGCTTGTGTAGACCTAAAAAATTAAATTGAAACTGATGCAATTTCTGGGCACAGTGAGGTCAAAAATTATAGTAGATTTCTATGATAATTCTTATGAATGTAGGTCAATAATTAAAATAATGTGTTTTAGGTATCAAGCAACAGTAAGTTCAGGTTTTGTATTTTTAACTAACAATTATCCTAGTCACCAATTTTCATCTCCTCTTAATTGATTTAATGTGCTATTAAATTAAGCTATTTAGGAAGGAGGTTAAAAAATACAGCCAATAAATGCATGCAAATAGAAGTTTATGTACTCTTTGAACTAGCAAGTTTATTATTTGCATCATACTTTCCTGGGGAAGAACATCTGGAAAAATGTTTTCCACTTACTTTCAGATGTAAAACTCATGTTTTCTAACCCATGACTAAATGGTGTCTGCTCAACTTAACTCAGTCAGATCTAAGATGGTGGTGTTGTAATGTTCTGTTTTCCCCACAAAACCTCTGTAGTTATTTAGAATACTGGATTATATACTAAACCCCAGGAATATTGTTGTGAAAGAGGTGCTGAAAGCATACAGATCAAGCTTGTGGTCGTGTGTTATTTCCTGTAGACCCCTGAAGTTAAAGATTTCTTTGACTGTGGGTTCTTACAGCACTGTTGGATCAGATTTTCAGCTGGCATAATCAGGTGTAAATCTCTTGTTGGAAATGGGAATACATTTATTTGTGTTTTCAGGGAATGATCATAGATAGTGTAAGTCTTTTCAAGTCACATTAGTGGACATTGAAGGGAACAATGGAATCGTGTGCATGTTTCTCAAAATATACCTGAAACAGAGCAGCTGCTGTAATTTTCTTCAACAGCTCATCCTACTTTGTAAGAATTGATTGATTTGGGTATTTTTTAATACTTCCTGAATTTTAATGGCTATTAATTTCCTATGGGCAATAATAATCTAGATAGGCAAGTTTTCAATGATTGTTGAAAAAAGTTGACAATCAAATTTGGATTCTGAAATAATCTCTAGTTTGAAATATTCACCTGAGAATAAAAATATTTAAAGAAATCTGCATTCAAACAGGGTTTAAACTGAAATAAAACTACTTTGTAGATGAATTCTGAATGGGCCCTACAGCTTGACTGAGGGCATTTTAAAAATTAATTTAAAAAATGTATATGTGTGAGGTTATATTGATCACATAAGTTTATAAGCAAAGATAAAGTTATTTTTAAAATGTAAACAAATTATTTGTACAGGCATATGAAAATTAAATGAGTGGGCATGGCTGTGTTCTTGTAAATAAAATAGTTTAGCTGTTTGGCATATAGTCATAGTGAAATATCTGGATCAAAGCGTCAGCAACTGCCTATGGTTGAGTTATAGTACACAAGTAGCTATCTTCTTTTCTTTCTGTTTCCAGCAGGTGATATTTAGATCTCACCTATACTATTACTTTGGAGCAAAGAAGAACAGAATTATGAACTAGAGTTGAACAGTATAGGACAGAAATACCTTTTAGATTTAGGTCCAGAATACAGTAACAGTCTAGGAAAATGCGAGATCATAGCTTACAACCTTTATTTTACACCTTAGACTGAACTTTATTTGGGTCAGGACCTGTGTGATGACTTCTGGAAAAAATAGGGAAAGCTGTACTAAAAACCTCAATATTATTTGTTGCAATTTGTAATGTTTTCTTGGAATCTTGCAATATACTGAAATACTTAAGGGACTTGCTTGTGAGAAGCTCCGGGTGAGATCTTTTGGTTTCTCTGAACTTTTGAAGTTCAGGTCGAAAAACAAATCTATGAAAACTGTCCCACATCTGAGGAATGTTTGTTAGCACCTTTATTCCTAGATAGATGCCCTCAGATTAAAGAAATTTACCCACCTTTATGGTTCTTTGAATACACATGCCTGTATGTAGATATCAGATACAGAACACTAGATTTCATGTAATGTCAAAATTCACAAATGCAAAGAAGTCTTCCAAGTTATGCAGAAGCAGGAACAAAAGGTGTGATTTTTGCTGCTAGAATTTGGCGAGACTGAAGGGAAATGAAACAAACAGATGTCCTAGGAGCTGTCAAGACCTAATAGGTCTGGTATTAATAGACATGTCTGGGCCAAGCCCTCTCTAGAGATAGTAACAATAATTGTTGCCTCCAGATAGTCACATGCCTCATCTCTTCAGTTTTCTAAAGTGTTCAAATTCTCAATTGTTGTTTTTATTTTTTCTTTTAGTTAATCATTACTTACTTTAATGCATTACTTATTTTAATGCTTCTTTTTATTTTAAATTCCCACCCCTAATGAGGTGTCTCAACATGTAATGGATTTTAAGGGTTTTCTTGGTGGGGAGTAGGAACTGATAGTTTAATTCCTTCTGCCCTGGAGGGCTGGTATGATTTGCAATATTAAGAAATTCTAGTTTGAGATGTGTTTGGCAATTTCTATCAGGGTCAGGCTGTCTCCTTCTAGAAGTTTGTCCCACGATAGTACCCCATGCCTCCCATTGTCACCTGAAGGTTCTGTCAACTATAACTGACAAAGCATCTCCCATGCTCAGGGAGGTGGGTGAAGAACACAGTGTCTCCTCTTCACTTAGGACTTTGGATGTGTAATGATATCAACTCAACTTTTTAAAAATTTTATTTCTTCCTGTAGACTGCAGCAATTTTTAATCTCTTATTTAACCATTGTTAAACCATTTATGTGAAAAACACGTTGACCTAGTGGGGTACTTCAGTTTTGTATCACAATGCTCCTTTGTGGAATACATGCTCAGAAGAGCTGCAAATGCAGGCGAAGAGAGGGAGTGACACACAGCATTATTGTGCTCGAATATTGTCCCTGGCTGAGCTTCCTTGCTGAACAAGTGATGGCATCACTCAGTCTGTAGGGGGATACAGTACGAAGGTGGCATAGAATGTAATCTTATCCCCCAAAGAAGTGCAGCTGAAGCAATTACTAAAGATTAGGAGCAGGCCTGATGTTGAGGCCACACCTGTAGCCAATAAGAACAGTGTTATAAAAGAGTGGATTGGTGGGATCTGGAGTCAGATGGCTGCTGCAAGGACCAGGAACAGTCAGTGCTTAGAGGAGCTGCTGGTGAGAAACATCGAGGAGGTACCAAACTCTGGAGATATGGAATCCTTGCACTGTAATGATAATAGAACTCTTGATATAGAAGACAACATCAGTCACCATCTTAGGAAGGTTCTTCTTCCAAGAACTTTTTTGTGCCTTCTTATTCTCTAATTTGCTTGTGCATTCTTAAGTTTATCATATTTTCTTTACTTCACTTGATTATGTCCCCTGTCATGACCTGCAGTATTCTACAGGCTAGCCATTGTATTTTAAGATCCACGCTGAGGAGTGAATCATTGTCCCCTGTTTGCTGAGGCACTGCTGCAGAAGGTACCCCTGCAGTGTATTATTGTCTGCTTTAATTTAGCTCTGCTTCTCAGAGGCCATGAGCTTCTGAAAAAATGTTCTGTTACTGTATTAATTACAGGCTTATTGGCGGTGTCCTGTTTAGTCACCTGTTTCTAGAGCAGTTATTGTTAATGTTTTATACTTCATTGTTTCAAAAATATACTTCTTGAGATTAACTTTGAGTAACAGAGAGCAGAGATACATCTAAGCCTCTAATGAAAACCATGGTTCTTCTTGGAAGGCAACACACATCATGATATGCATTGCATTTGTCTGGAAGGCTCAGGGTTCATTGCCATTTGCTTTATTTATGCATACATAAGAAACCTCAGAGAAATATTCATGGACTGTGTTGATCCTGGAAAGCATTCAAAAGACTGAATTGTCAGTTTAACCAGATCTTTCATTGAACATATCCAATTCTCTCCTCCCTGTACTCACAAACATTCATGGAAATAAAGCTATCAATATTTTTTAAAAATGCAGTTTTTATATGTAACATCGCTGTAGATGCATGTAACATTCTCTGTGGCAGTTCTGTGGGTTGTTTAAAGAAATAAAGGATTTTAGGGCTTTTTGAGTTCAAAATTGAGTCAAATTTTTTCAACCACTTAATGAAAACAAGCTGGTACTGAGCTTTTAAAATGGCTGGCACTAGGGGAAAAAAAAATCTTTGCGCAGAAATTAGAACATTTCTGCAAGTCTGTGGTATTCTTCTAGGGCATCAGTAGGAGGAATCAGTATACAGAATCTGCTTTCTCACTGCTTTGAAATAAAATAGCTCCTCTCTTCCAGTTCAAAGTAGGCCATGAACAAGAATCCTCTGAATGTAGTTACCCAAATTTCACGTGGTGCTGCCCATCCGTTGCTTGTCATCAGCCAGAAGCTGAACAGATCCATCTCCTAAAGCTCTGTTTTGGGAAGAAAGATTGTATTTCTAATTCTCTTCTTGCCAACTCCACCTGATGATAATCCCTGCTTGCACTTGGGCATTAAATCAGCACAGCTGAGTTGGTGTGAAACAAATCAAGAGAACCTTGGCCAGGCCCTCTGTCTGTAAGTGTGGGCAGTGAGGAACAAGTAACACTGTGCAAAAGAGATACCAGTTCACGGCTCTGACTCTGGGGGTTGTTATAAAACTCAGGAGTGTTTCTCAATTATTTTTATGTTAAAACTGTGGAGTTCTTCTTGGGAAGAGCTGGTTAGCTAGTGTGTGCTGGCAGTTACTTAAGCTTTATAGAGAGGAAGCAAAATTTAAACAAACTGATGTTTAGGTTACGTGCTTTCAGCTTCCTGTTTTGCACAGTTTGACTTTTCCTTATGTTTTTATTTGCTATTAGCTTGTGAGTATTATTCTGATGAGCCTGGATCAGTTGTGCTTTGCTGATATTATGAGTTTCCTGACAATTCTCACCTTGGCACTTCTCACTTTTATGTTGAGATCAATTGGTTGAAAAAGTTCAAGTGTGGAAGACCAACTCCTAAACAGAGGAAGAAGCTTTACCTTCTTTTTTTTTTTGGTTTCTTGTTATTTGTATATTTTCTTTTATTCTACTACTGTGCTTATATTTACTTCATTCAGTGTGCTGATGAGTGCTGAAGATTCATGTCTAATCACCATGCCTGATTTTCAGCTTCTAAGTCAGTCTATAAAATATTGAATTTATTTTATTTATGACTGTGATGTATGTGACTCTTTGGTGGGAGGCAAGTTTAATTCAAAGTGTATTTCTTGAAAGGAGCATAATAGTTGCTGAGCCACAATCTATGATTAGAAGGCTCTCCACCAAATATGAAAAAATTACCCCAACTCCTAATCACAGAGAGATTATGAAAACAACTTCACAAGTTGTAGGTTTAACATCTGCCTAGACTAAAATGTCTAAGTTATTTGAATAATTACTGGTGAGCAAAGAGAATCTTTTGCTCTTGCATATGTGTTTTACATAGAAAAAAACCTACTTTGGATGAGATTGGAAAGATTTTTCTCTTTCCACTAATCTGTGCCAGAATCCAATTATAGAACACATCCCAGTAATGGCAACAAATAATAGTTATAAGAGGAGAATGCATGCTACAATTTGTTGTTGCCAAATAGGACCCTTTAATAAGCCTGGGTTTTCTCTTTAAAGTGACATTTTAAAGGGTTTTCTTCCTCATTTACAACTAAGGAATTGGTACACTTCCAGCATCTTGGTGCATTTGAAAGTTAACTAAAGCAAGCCTATTTTTTCTACTTCAACAGCTTCTTCCTCCTCTAAATAAAATATCTGAAACATATAAGGAATGAAATCCTGACCACTTTGAAGTCACTTGGAAAATTCTTTTTGTCTCTCAGTGAAGCTAGAGTTTCACCCCAAGTGACTCAAGTATTACGTTATTCTAAATTGCATTGTGGAGGAGGTTAGATTGCCATTTTATACCATTTTCCTGTTTCAGACTTTAAAGTAAATTCCAACTGACATCTTGCTTGAAGCCCTTAAGAGATTATTCTCTCCAGCTTCTCTGCCTTGTGACAGAGGTCTGAGAACCAATATGGGTTTTTTGACATTTGCGTACTGAAAAACAGAAGACCTCATAAGTATTCATGCTCCTCTGACTGTACACCAAAGAATTTATACAGAAAGACTGCTTCTGGAGAATTGGGAGTGTTTTCCGCAAGAAAAAAGCGGCAAGTCCAACAGTTATGATTCCTGGAGAGTCAGAGCTCCTATTTCACTGACTTTGCATTAGAAGCTTTAGGGTTTCCCACCACTGATTACAAACTTATTGCAGGGGAGGGATAGGGCACATTGAGTTTTGATTTGTGCATTTCAGGTAGATTAGCTTCTTTCCATTTATTTGCTACTGGTTGATTGATAGTCTGGAAATATTGTGCTTTTTTTCTGGTGGCTATCACCACAGCATGCAAGATTTTGGAGGTTGACAGTAATTCAGCAGCCATAAAGAGCTCTGTGTTGGAAGAGACACTCAGTGGGTCACAGCTGTCAAAGTGATGACTTTAGAGGCCTGCTATCAGTAGGACTTAAAAATCTCAGCAATTTTAATGGAGCTTTTGGAGCCTTTTAGTTCTAAACCCCTTTTCCTCTTCTGTGTCTGGAATAGAATATTCTGTGGATACAGAACTGGTAGCCTGTCCAGGACAGATGTAAATCATGTCAATGTTACTGACTATATATAATTTTTTTATGACCAGGAAAGTAAATGGTAACACTTCTGAATGTACATGGGATAAAATATTGGGCTGAACACAGATTAAGAGAAAAGATAGTAGACATCTCAAGAAAGAGGGTGAAAAGCTCAGGGTATGTCTTGCCAAGAAAAATTATTTGTGTTTCCAGGGCTACAAGAAGCATAGTATGCTTTTTACTATGAAGCCAGTTCAAATTCCTTTCAATAGAGTGACATCCTGTAGAGGGTATCCAGTAATACAGTCCATAAATAAGCATGGCTGGAGAAAGTTAAGTTGATAAATAATAAATGATAGCTTGTAATCTATAGAACAAGTTTATATTTGAGTGGTTATGTGCCATGGGAAAAATGTAACCTCCACCATTGAGATGAACAGGGTTTTTTGGTCCCTATACCTGGGTTATTAGCTCACAGCCATTATATATTTTCCTTTACTTCCTGTCCCTTGACAGATGTAATTAAAGTGGTAATGTATACTTTAAAATATATACATATAGTTACTATATCACTGCATATATCCCATGAGTATGAAGTTTATATAACTGGATAAAGAGTCAATTTTTCTCTATGCCATAAAACTGGTATCATAGAAAATCAGTTTGAGTCCAGGATGAAGAAGTTTTCAGTGGTCTAGATTCATATCTGAGGTTGGTTCAGAATGCAGTGGCATTGCCCTAAATAACAAGTTACGTACTGTGGCTTATCAGAAAAATTGGTAGTAAAGATCTTAGTTCACCAAATGCTGCCTTGCAGGTTGCATTCATATGAGGGCACCCTCTGTTTTAAACCTGATGAATTCTGTGGATTTCAGCTAATTTGATTGTCTGACCTTGCAGGTATTTTGTCAATTCTCTCTACATTTACATTAATTGTCTTGCTGTAGATTTTGACAGAAATAGAAGAGATGATTTTTACAAATTCCTTTCATTTTTGAGAATCATCTGTGCTTCTGAGAAAGCCGTAGAATTCTCCTACGGTTATGTGGTGCTTCTCAAGAATGTGTTGCCCCCTTTCGAAATGAACAAAACTGGCCTGGAAGCCTCAGGGGACCAGGCTTTCCCAAAACTGTTCTGTTTTTGATGGAAATACCCTTCAGACCATCTTTCCCACAGCATTTTGGTGCTGCAAGGCTTGGCTTTGTCTAAAGAAGCTTCATGAACAATCAAAAACATAACTTACCAATTCTCAGACTGAGCTGATGTTGAGAGTCAGTGAAATTGGTTTAATTTATGTTCACAGAAATACTTTTAAAATGTGTTTTCTTGAGGAGAACACTTCTGAATCCAGAGCATAGACCTTGTTGTACCTGTAGTTAGAGCATTTCAGTAGTTCCCTGTTTATCTAATGTGTGTAGTTTGTGTTCTTGCATTTCTACAATTTTTGGATTTTTTTAGCTGGATTCTCCACATAGAATTTTGCCTCCCACTGGAGCATTTAGATTTTTTTGTAAACCAGGACAGTCAGAAAGGACAAAAGTAAAAAAGACCAACAGTATTTTGTCAAAGTTTGAGTACAAATATCAATATAAGACAGATCAGACTTGCAGAATAGCTGGGGTTGGACAGAGCTTAAAGATCAGTGCAGAAAATGCAGTATTTAGATGCAGTGGCATGTGGGAGCATTTCCCGCGGATCCAGGCAAGTTCTGCGGCGCTCTGGTGAAATCCTGTGAGTTCTGTTTGAGAATGCATGTTCCTGCTGTGCATATTGCATTTAAGTTTTATTTGCTTGCCTCTGTAAGTAAAGGTTATCTGTTCTCCTTCAGAGATGATATCTATGATGATATACCTAATGTCCTGATTTGCATGATCAGGGAGTGTTTTCACAACATTTAAATGTTGGCAATGAACATACAGAGGTGTCTGCACTCATCCCACCCAACTGGAGCACCTAAGCTAGAAGGGTCATCTGTCTGGAATCTTTCCTCATCATGGGGAGAGACATCTTTCTTTGCTGTGAAGACAACCCCCAAATCCCTGCTAAGATAGGCACCTACATGTGATGATTTTAATACCGTCCTTTCTGCCTTCAGCCATTTTTATTAACATATTCCTGCTTTGTCTAAGAATTTATTTGTTCAGTGTCCAACTTGGTGTGAGAAGACTTTGTTAGGTGTGTCTACTAACTCGCAAAGAGTGCTGATCCTAGTGCCAAAGGACTTGGAACTTTTAAGGAAAAGGGAAGAGATACAAAATGATTCACACATGATGTTACCTACTTAGAGGTAGTGTCAGATTTAAAGGTGCCTCAATCTTGCTATGTTTAGGGAGATGACCTTTGAAGTTTTTGTCACTGTGCAGCTGAAATTAGGCATGTGCAGCTGTTAATAAGTTATGTGCACAGATGGATGTTTGCCAGGCTTTAACTTATGAGAGTATTTTTTTGCATAATACCCTTGTAGGAGTGTATCTTGATCAGATGCTGAGAGAGTAGGCTGAATATAGAGAAACTGGGAAAATATAAAGAAATTGTTTATCTAACTGATAGTACACTCTTTCTGCTTTTGGGTTTTTTGGGATATTTTTGAAAAGAAACTTCAGTGATATGTATGAATTATCGACTTTATTTGCACTAATTTGCATCTCTGTGCAAAATGTGGTTTTTCACTTTGCCACTCCTCATGCAATATTTCAATGATGTATGATTTTCACATTCTGCCTGCCATCTTAGTGTTCCTAATTTGCTGAGAAGTCCCTTTGTTCTTTATTACTTGGGCTCTCAAAGAGTGGCTTCCTCAAAATATTAAATTCCTAAACTAAATTTATCTGTTTATCTATATCATATATTTGTATCCACTTCTGCTCACACAGATTCACAGAATTGCCAAACCATGGAGTGGTTGAAGTTGGAAAGTAACTCCTGGAGGTCATTTGGTCCAACCCTCTGCTCATGCAGAGCCTCCTGAAGTGGGTTGCTCAGGGTCTTATGACAACATCATAGTCAGGTGTATCTTCTGACAATCATTAGCATTTATATTTCAAACTGTTTGTTGTGAGTAGGGCTCAGAATTTTAAACAACAGTGCATTACTTTTTTATTTTGAATCTATAAAAACCACAAAACTACACTTGGGAACATTAACAATATCTTATTCTTGCAAGTTAGTAAATATCAAGTTATTGGATCTTGAAGAAATGGTTTTAGGTATTAAACTCTCAAATGTAAGCTGAAAAAAACTAGAAAGACTAGCTTGAAATAAGTAATTGTTTCCTTCTCTCTGATGGCAGTAATAGCTTCTGTAAGATGCCTCCAGGTTACATTTAAACAACTGTAATATAGATCCTGTCATTCACCTCAGGAATCATACCTGGAGTTGGTTGTCCTGTGGAAGCATTTCAGTTCCAGGACATCCTTTTGCCCTCACAGAACTGCTGCTTCATGTATTCTCTGAAAATGTGGATACTCCAAAGAAGTTGAAGTTCAGGCTTGCTGTGCATAGCAGTAAGAATAAAGTTAAAAGGCACATTGTGAATTTTGTTACCAATTGCCTTTGTGTTTTTTTTTTTCCAGAGAAAAAATTGCAAATACAGAACAAAAATTTTTTGAGCTCAAGTTGACACATGTCCTCATGGTTTTTCATGGTAATGTGAGCAGAACTTACTGGTAAAGAGATTTGTCTTTCGCTGAGCTCCCTGCTTTGTTCACAGATTATATATTGTTAATGGTGCTTGGAGGAGAGTGGCACTTCAGGTGTATCTCTACAAGAGGGTCATAGTTATTTTCATTCATCCACAGCAGCTTTTAAGGGTAAAAGCTCTGTTGGAATCTTCAGTGTAAACATACCAAACTGAATGTGTGTGTTTGCCAACTCCACACTTCTGCCTGTGTAGTTATTGCTTTTCCTATATACAAAAGGTTAGTTGGAAGTCCAACAGCCTTATTCAAATATTTCTGAAATTAAATGGATTCTAGTCTTTGACACAGACTTTGGATGATGTTGTGTCGTTTTCCAACTTCAGTAGTAATGCTTGGACTGCCATTGAATTTATGAGATGACTAATGTGCTATGTAAAAATATTGGTGTAATATTTTGCTTTCTGACTTTCCTTCCTTGTTAAATAAATCCAATATTAGGAGAACTCATAGCTGTATGAGACAAAGTGAGTATGAGTGTGTGTCTGTGGCCAAAGAGTGGGAACCAAAATGTGACTGAAACAGAGGAGTGCAGCTCCAAATGTACAGCAATCCATGGATCACATTCTGATTGCAGTCTATGGGTGCCGACTGTGTCAGTAGCACCAGTTCTGGATTTACAGTGATATCCAATAGATTTGAATTGAAGCTGGTGTGAATTAGGTCAGAATTTCAGAAATGGTCAGTTAAAATTCAACTTTAAATTTAATACTGGACATCTTGCTTAAATAACCTAATATCAACTGGGGTGAACTCAGAATTACATCGGAGGTTAAAATGATCCATGCTCAACCTGTTTAAAACTTAGGACATAGTATTAGGATTTTTAGACTGGCTTGGAGAACATGTGGGAATTACCATGCAATTATGGATCAGAGCAAAATATGACTATGCTGGCCAATAGCATGGACTATACATACATTTGATTTATTAAAATACACCAAGGTTTCTATAACAGTTATGCAAAAGTCATATTTTCATTATTTCATTTCTTTAACTGTATTAGTACAGCAGGTAGTAGAATGGGGCTTTTCCCATAATAAAAGCCCAAGGGCTTTTATTGGACACAAATGTCTACACCAAGTGCTGTTAAGACATTGTTGAGCTTCATGTCATCTAGATCATAAGCACAGGTATGTATAGACCATACATTTATTTTCTTATGAGATGTAAAGACTTGGCATGTGTAGTAGATTTAGTCAGTTAAGGTGTGTTACAAACATCCTGTGTGTGCACATTTGAAATTCCCACCTCCTAGGTCCTCTTCTCCAGACACTGTTGATTTGGTTTGAAACATATCACATTGCTCACTTTCATTTGTGTAGCAAAAGTTCCACTTTTTAAAATTGCCTGTGTATTGATAACATTATCTGACAATTCTAATACTAAAACTGCAAATCAAACAGTGTGTTTGTTGAGCAGGCAGTGCTATATAAATGTGTTTCTTACAAAAGGGAAGGGTTTAACTCTTGCTGTGGTGGTTAGGGTGGCATTTTTAATTTGGCTTTGGTATCCAGAATTGTTCTAGCTTTTGATGTTTTCTTACTATTCTTACTCTGATCAGGCTACCCCAAAACCCACTGGGAAATGTGTGTATTTTTGTAAATACTGCACAAATACCTTTGGTTACAGAGAAAATGGGGCACTGGGGAACAAAAGATGTCAAGGTTGATTCAGCTTTGGCTAGATATCCAGATGATTTTGTCCTGGAAATTGAGCAAGAACAGTTGCCTCTATGAATTTTTATTACCTCTCTCTGTCAGCCAGATCAAAAGTACTGTAAGATCTTTGTCTCAAGTTTTTCCCTCCTTGTTTCTTTGACTTAATCTTTGGCTTCTTTCTTAAAGGACACAGTTCAGACTGAACAATATATTATTTTGAAACATGTATAATATATGCCTTTGGCTGTAATTTTCAAAGAGAGCTTGTATGAAGTAGTTTTCCTGTTTATGAAATTCTTCTGTTACAATGTGGACTTGAGTCAAAACTCATTTCAGGTATCTGAATTCCAGGGGGATGTAAGCATCTCACTTCTTTATCTTTCTGAAAGCTGGGCTCAGTGGTGATCCAGAGGCAGGAGTAAGATATGGGACATGTTGAAGGAGAGCTTGAAACAGCAGCTTTAGATGGTGAGAGTGGTGATACAATGGAGAAGGGATATAGAGATGTTCTAGAAGGGCATGTAAAGATGGGTCCTAGGTGTTTGCTTTTCGTGCAATTGGATGCCAATGAACACTTTTGTTGTAAAAGATGGACCAGGAGAACATGAGGGAAATTAAAGAGGAATAACTTTTATAAAACTTCATATTAGAAAGTTAATTGCTCCACTGAGGCTACAGAGAACAGCTTTTAACAATATTCTTGTAAAAATTGGTTATCCCTTAAATTCTTGAAATAATGCATCTCTGAAATATTTGAGGCTTTCTAACTGTTATTTATCCAGTGAATAAAATTCCTTTACTACTGTTATCAGCTATGTTGCCACTTCTTCTGCCTGTTTTATATTCATGCTGCCTGGATGAAGGACAGTTCCATTCATAACTGCTTCCAGTTCAGAAAGCGTTCACTGAATTCTCAACTCATAAAGGACTGATGCCAGACTTCTTGTCAACTAGTAATCTCCATTCATCCTGCTGGTTAAAAGTTTGAGTGCTCAATCAAAGTTTGGTTTTCTTAAACTTCCTATTACTCATGGTAACTCTGGTGTTACTCATGGTAACTCTGGGTCTGCACTTTTGATGACAAAACATGAAATGTTTCCCAGCTTTCAGATGAGAAATCCTCCTGTATTACAGTAATTTTGAACTGATTTTATATTAAATTGCTGTTAGGCAATCATGTAAAGTACTTACTGAGAAATGTCTCAGTCTATAAAACAAAAATCCTGCGGTTCAGTGCTGTTCTGTAACTGACGTCCTGGTTCTCCAGTCCTACTTTTTTTTCTCTTCCCTGTTCCTTATTCTTTAAAAGGAAATTGAGTATGCATTTAGGAACAGTAACTAATTTCTCTTTTGGGAAAAGTAGAACAGGGTGAATGAGCAATTAGTTCCTTGGCAATATATGTTAGTCTTAAAACAAAACAACTTTTTTTTTTCAAGAAAAAAACTGCCTGCATTTGACTGGGCTGATTACTGTTAGTTTCCAAACATTGCTACTCCTTTTTTTTTCTTATTATTATTTTCCCAGCACAAACATCAACATACCTACTGGAATATTTCTAAGAATGGAATTCTGTCATATCTTTTTTTTCTGGATACCTGGCCAAGGCTTTTGACAATCAGTGACTCGTGAAACTTAGCTGATTTATTCTCAGTGTTTTCATGGCAAGCAATGTCCAGCATTGTGTCCAGGCTTTGCAGTTTGGGAGGCTCTTACATTGTGAGCAAGGCATTGACGTGAAAAGACTTTATTTCTTTTCTTACTTAATAACTAGGTCCAGATGTATTTTCCTCTTCCGTGCAACTTCTTGTGAATTTAACGAAGAAAAAGAACACCAGTGCAAATTAAATCACAGCCTCTCAGCAGCATTTGCCAACTGTCACTTGCTCTTGTACTGTGTTAAATACACACAATGCTCTCTGAAGAGCTGGGTTCAAACTTTTGTTGAAATAGGAACACTGATAAGTCATTAGGAACTCTGGACGAAAAGGAAAGTCAGGACATTGTGTTTTGTGTTGCTCATTACAAAAATATGGGATGTGGTTTTATTTCAAGTGCAATGCCATTGTGAAAGAGGTGCCATGTATGCAGGGTGACCAATCTGTGGTTATGTAGAAAGCCAGGTACTGGAAGGGTGAATTTTCCATTGGAGATGCTCCCATAGGAGTTTTTGCTCCAACAGTGTGCTGTGCTTACCCTCGGGGAGTCCTGCTGTAGGTGCTGCTCACGTAGAAAGGGGACTTGGCTGGTGGGTAAATACACAGGTCACAGGAGTCCTTTGAGAACTGTGTTCCTGCCCTTCTGTGTAGATGGTACAGAACATGGCCAAAAGCACGGGAAAGAGGAGAACCTATGTTCTGCCTTGATTCTCCACTGATGAATTTGAACAAAAAAAAATCATATCAGGGTTCCCAGCTGTGCTTTGGAATGGGGTTTCTTTAGGGAAAGATAGTAAAAATGGGTGGTGTCCTGGGCAGATAGGAAGATCTGAACTGTTCATATAACTAAAGACACTGAAAAAGAAACCAGGCCTTGGTCTCTGTGGACAGATTTGGGATTTTTGAATTGGATCACTTCTTCATCCTGTTGGCATGGAATTCATCTGGCAGCAAAACTATACACGCAGGCTGGCACTAAGAGAAATCCCCCAATTTTCCATTTTAGGGAAGGAATAGAAGCAGTTGCCAAAGTGGAAGGACCATCTTTGGTCCATCAGATTTGTGCTTTTGCATTGCCACAAGGCACAAGAAGGCTGGTGGATTATCTTGGAAGGATGGCAAGAGGGAAGCACACATGATGTAGCTCATGTCTGTTATATGAGCTTTTTAGGCTCCTGCCCAGTTTAGCTTCTGATCCATGTCTTCTCCCAAGTTCAGTTAAATTCAGAGAGAATGTGACAACAAAGCTTTAAAAAGTATTAGTGTTAATGAGTGGGGAATAGGACCCCAGAATTAAACAAAGAACAAAGTGAATGCAGCTGCACCTTTAATGCATTAAAATCTCCCACCTCTGATGTGGTCTTTCTCCCTTCTTTCAGCCATCTCTGATTTCCTGTAAGCCGCTCTATATGTATGCAAACCACCTAAGCCTTTCCAGAGATTCTAGATTAAGGAGCACTTCCATGAATTGTCACCTACAGTTCATCTTGTAGTGCTGGCAGGTCCTGGCAGAACTGTGCATTGCTGCTCAAAGTGAAGGGTTGATGGTTCACATCAAGCAAACCAAAGGAGTTTTTCCTCTTGTTTCACTTACAGCAGAAACCTAGGAAAATGAAAAACAAAACATGTGCCGAACTGACTTTCTCATGTTTTCATCCAAGTAACTTTGTCCTACCTTATTTGATATTATTCAAGTGGATGAAGTGTCTGACCACATTATATGGTCTCATCACCAAGAATGAGAAGTATCACATATCTTAAAGAGATGAAGCAGTGGGGAAATCATCCAGAAGAGTGGAAGAAAATGGCATTTGTACACCCTGCTGAGATATATAACCCCCTTCAGCCACAATGATGGAATTGTCTTGCATGGTCAGGGCTGGATAATTTCCTACCCTGTGTGTGAGCCTAGAAGCACATACTTGAATAATATTTTATTCATTATAGGCTCATGAACTTGTGGGTTTATTTTTTTTAAAGCTGTACTGTCTAGTTCTATTTTGTCCTTCAGAAATCTGACTTGTTTTGCCTTAAGTTCAGATTCCAGTAGTTTGATGGGGTTTTTTTTGGGTTTTGTTTTGGGGTGATTTTTTTTGTTTGTTTTAATGGATTCCTCATGGTTTTATATCAAAAAATTTTAAATGTCTGAAATTTACAGTTCAAATTACGTAAGCTACAGTTCATTTTAGTTTTGTGCATTGCCACTTGTGGCTGCTTTTTTTTCTATAAAAATATGGCTTTTAGGTTGCTTTTTAAAAGTGCCTTTCTCTTATTTTCCCAGTGATAAAAACAGGGTGCCAAATTTTGCTCCCCTGCATTCACAACTGTCAGAAATCAGTCAGGTATTAAAAATGTAACTGAGTGAGAATTTGCCTAGATTGTGTAAAGCCCCAGGGAAATTCTATAGCTGTGTGGGAAACATCTAGGTTTTCTTGTGTTTTCCCATTCATTGCTCCTCCTCTTTCCTGTTTGGCTTCTGGGATTCTCCCCAAAGGAACCCAAGACGTGTCTCTCTCAATGCAAGTAGACAGAACATAGAAACAATCTTGGATTTTGTGCCTCTTGAAAGAACAAATGAGTGTAAGTTCACATTATTTCCAGTTCATGTGGTGGCATTAGCTGAGTTGCCTGTTTTTATGACAATAAAAGAAAAGTCATTCAAACAGATTGTGATCTAGCCTCTATAATTTTTAGTTGATTAAAAATCAAAAGTAAGATGGTGTGGGATTTAAAATAAACTAGAAAGTGAAACACCAGATTTTATTATTTTATTCATCTGGAAGGACATTGTAAGTTTTCCACAAGAAAGTCAGTGTTAGCTCAAGTTAATGCTTTGCTCTCTGCTCTTACTTGGACATGCTGTACTTCACATTATTAAACTATTTTGACTCATGATCAAAGTTCATGCT
Source organism: Melospiza georgiana (assembly GCF_028018845.1). Taxonomy (NCBI): domain Eukaryota; kingdom Metazoa; phylum Chordata; class Aves; order Passeriformes; family Passerellidae; genus Melospiza; species Melospiza georgiana. The sequence continues at coordinate 29,424,026 of NC_080434.1, read as the reverse complement.
ACCACAAATCACAGCTGGCTGGAAGGATCTGTGCAGTGGCTGTGGGATCCACAGGCTGCAGCCCACATACATTTCCTCAGGCTTTTGAAACTCCTTGCTATCCTTGTTCTGGAGATACAGAAAACACAGAAAAGATGGTTGCATTGCCTGTTTCTAATAAATATTATAAAACCTAGAAACAGTCTATAATAATCTGAGGCTGCACATAGGAAATGAATTAAGCTTTAAAGTGCATAGTTACTTTCAAATCTGCTGTTTTCTCCCTGTCTTTATACCTCATGGTCCATTTTTCAGTTTGCTGTGTTAAGGCAGGGGTGCATTTCATACAATGACTACAAGATAAGAGAAAACAACTTCAGATCCTACTACTTAAATAATCTGATGATTTCTCCCAAATGATATTTCTCATCGCACTACAAAAAAGTAGCTCAAGTAGGCTATATATATATTTATATGTACTTTTATACTCTTTTTTTTTTTTTTTTTTTTTTGTTTAGGGACTTTGTGATCTGATTTATTTGTGGAGATTGTTGTTCCCATGCTGATTTTTCTTCTCTCTATATTTTCAATCTACGATTTCTTCCCCTCTCTGCTATATCCACTATGATCAAATTACCATATGTATAAAAATTCAGCTGCAAGACTTCTGGCTTGCCCTGGGTCCTGGGAACATACCACCCTCATTTTGATCTCTCTAAATTAGCTTCCTGTACAATTTCCTGTCAAACATGAGTTTCATGAGATTTGTCCTTGAATGTGTGTGTGATCATCCCTTCTCCCTGTAATAAAATTTTGGCTTTCCAACTAGCTGGAATGTTTTCACCAAGCCTGTTTTTATAAGAGCCAATACTAATGAGATTTATTTTTATTTTTTTGAAGTAATGACTCTTGGAAACAGATCTGCAGAGATAATTCAGTTTAACTATCATGTAAGAATATTAAGCAGGAGTATCTGATAGTTGTGTGTTTGTGTGAAAGAATCTACCTCCCAGCACATTGTAAATTACTTTTCTTATTATTCATCATGATCTTAATTTCATGAATTTTCTCCCATCTAGATAAAGTAAAATGAAATGCAGGAAGAAAGCATTGTCTGCTAGCTAACACTATTGCAGGAAGAGTTTTTATTGCAACTTGATATATGACTAAGATGACCTTAATAAGCATTCTGAAATGCAAATGTTATTTCCTGAGACATAAATCCTGAGGATGTTTTGTGTCTGACTGAGTCTGCTTCTGGTGCAGGATGCATTTATCCCATCTGAAAAATCGGACAAATATGACTTTGCTTGAATCTAAAGTCAGACATGCTTTCAAAACTTTCTCAGATTTGTTCTTTAATACTTTCTTTTGGGTATTATAAGCTTTAATTCTGTGTGTGGTGCAGGATTAAAAGTGTAGACACAAAATTTGTAAAAATCTCATTCCTCACTTCCCAATTTGTTTCACAACTGAATTATCTAAAGAGTGTGTTCTCAAATTGAAGATTGGCAGGGCAAATATATATATTATATAAGGCTAATTATAGCTCTGTTTCTGGCATGGGGTGCATTTTCTGCTGACAGACATAAGAAAAGTGCAAAGAAGCATCTCCAGGTAAACCTGGAATTGGAATAGCTGATTTGTAGTAGTTTGCTGAAAACACCAATTCAGGAAATAAGCAAAAAACTATATTTTACTTTCATGCATTGTTTGTAGGATAACATTGAAAATCTCAAGAGAAAAAATTTTGACATGGGGATTTTCATGAGATTATCTAATGTTAAGAATTGGTGACTGCTGCACAGTGTTTTCAGGATTAATTTTGCTCTGACTTCATAGTCAAGCAAGAAGACTTTCCACCCACAGCTGGGAAACATCAGGACAAACATGAGTTAAAGGAACAGCTCCTTCTGCTGAAGAACACTTCTTTTTGTAATCTGATTATTTATGTGGGCTGTTTACATATACTCCAATTTCTCACATTTTTGTTGCCATACTGGACTGAAGGTTTAGTGGAGTGCTATCATGTGAATGATTGGACAAGATCTTCTCCTTTAAGTTCTAGTTAAAGATGTGAAAGCATTCTTTATTTTCAAGCTTTTTGCTTGTGACCATTCCTTTTGTATATTGTTCTACCCATAATGTTTTTTATTGACATCATTTAGGACACCAAAAATTGCGGACTTTTTTGTAGGTGTTAGGGATAAAAGCATAAAAGAATTATGATGTGCTATCTGGCACTTTGGGTGTGTATTTTGAGGTGAACAGCAGCTTTTTTGCTCTGTAGAATGGCTGCCAGTATATGGGGTGTTGATGCTGCAAACCTTAGGTACAGAGACAGCAAGATTGATGAGGCAAGAGCTAGGGATGAGGTAAGAATTGTCATTCAAGCCTGTGTTCAGATACATAGTGGATGATAAAGTATTCAAGCCTGTGTTCAGACACATAGTGGATGATAAAGTATGCTGGCTTCTGGCTTTGGATGTACCTTGGCAAGGGCAGGATGTTCCTGACTGCAGAAATGTGGGTCTGCTGGGATGGGGGACCAGGCATTGCTCCCTGGGATTGACCTCAACACCAGAGATTTGGTCCCTGACAGTTGAACTCAACTTTAATTTTAAAACAGGCCTCGCTGAGGGAAAATAGCCCTGAAATGGCTGCAAAACTTGTGGAGGTGCTGCCTACTCCTACCCAGACACATCTTTTGGATTTTGCCCCCCCAGTCCCTGTGATCTGACGTCAATACTCAGTCTAAGGCTGAACAACGTGCAGCCTGATTCCACAACTGCTACTGGCCAGGAAATAGTAAGAAATCTTGTTCTTATGGCGCAGCTCCTCCACTCGATCCTTTGCCAAAATCTAATCAATCCCTGAAGCCCATACTAGCCTGAATCCTAAACCTAACACTTAACATCACCACAACTCTATGAGCAAGAAGCAATCAGAGGAACTTTGCAAACCCCCTAAATCCAGCTTAGCAGCTCCCAGGAAGTCCTCTTGTACCAGCGGAGTGACAGTGACGTTAAGGGTGAATGAACATTTCCTGGTCTTGTCAAATCTGGGTGAGAATCCAAAGCCTAGCTGAAATTTTGATTTAGGTTTCACCTAAAAATGAAGCTTCTTTCCTTTCTTTCAAGAACCTTACTTTCAACCTTCTTTCCCTTAAGAATTCAATATGCCGGAAGACTGTGTGGGATTATTTTTGAGTTTCAGGTTGTGAGAGGGTGATGCAGTCATGGTTTGTGAAAGGAAAGAAGATGGCACAAATAGCTTGTAAAGTTTGATATTCAGCCTGCTTGGGGATAAGTATGAGGTATATGTGGGGTTATGAACAGGTTTTTCATGTGACTGCTTGACCACATTGTAGGAGGATACTACACTTCATGTAAGAAGAGAAAGTAGCACTAGATATGGAATTTTTCCCTTTTTCAATGAAGACTCATCTTCAGAGCAGTTTTTGATCCATCTGTCTGGCTAGGGCTGCTTGCCTTAATAGGGCTGCTCATCAATAAATTCATTTGAAAGAAATAGTTTCTGATGGTTTTGTTGACCAGTCCTGGGTGATGCTCCAGGCTGCTTTGGGAACCTGGCTGAGGTTTTTGGTATGTGGGTTGGAAGAAGGAGGGAGATATTTTAATTTTCACAATGGATGACAGACCAAATCAATGGCTGATGCCAGGATAGGTCAGCTGTGAGAGACTTTTTGTAACCAGAAAGAAGCTTAGTTTAGGGCTAGTTAGAAATGGGACAGATTTAAGGTACAGGAGTTAGGAGTTCTGTCTGGTTGTGAGCTGTGACCCACAAAATTGAAAAACTGAGGAGTGGGGTCACTTGATGCCTTCAGTGTATGTAGCCACAGGCCTTACTAATATCTGTGATGGAAAGCTGCCAACAGGTCTCCCTCTGTGCTAGGAATAGAAAGCCTTGCAATGTGAGATTTGCCTTATACCATCATCACACTCTGGCTCCCCTTCCCCTCCCTGTGCCCCACAACAAGCTGAAATTTACGTCTTTTATAATAGAGGAGAAACAGGAGCAGCCATGGAGAGAGAGGATTTAGGTAGGTATCAAGGACAGGAAAGCAGATGGATGGAGGAAAGGATAATTTAAAAAGTGAATACAGAATAATTTCCAACTGTAGATAATTTTCTGAAGGTGGGTGGTGAATTTGGCCCAGTTAGTTGTGGAAACTTCATATATCAAAGTGCATTTTGAGAGAGAGCAGCTTTACCCTCTTATCTTTTCTCTTTGAAGTATCCCTTTGTCCCACTCTATATTTAGCAGATGCACTGTGGCAAATGTTAGATGAGCAGTTGCTTATCAATGTAAGCCCAGGACATGTGTCAGCCCTGCTATGAGCATGTGTCCAAGTACCTGAAAATGTGCCACAGAGAGCTCTTCCCACTTTCTCCTACCTATTCTTAGAGAAATTTTCCTCAGATATCATTCATCACTGACTTACTAATAATGATACCTCATTTAAAGAAAAAAATACTCATTATAGCTGTGGTGTGACACTTGTGCCTTCTGAGTATGCACAAGTATCACTGTATTATCTGGTCATTTTTGGTAAGTAATGAATGTGGAATGGCTGCTATTCCAGAGTTTTTGAACAAAGCAAATATATTTTTATGACTTAATTATTTTCTAGTTTGCCTGCATATAGCCCAGGATTTGGTTGTGATTTACCTCCACTTTACTGGTGCAATGAGCAAATTGCAGGCAGCAGGGATTCAGAAGGTTGATTTTCAGTATGGATCCTTATTTGATTCAACATTACTGTTATAATTTGTACATTATTATGTCTCTGTTGCACTTGCATATGTCCATTATCATATTATATGTTTTACTCTTGATCTATGCTAATTTAAACAGAATGATAACAGAGGTCACAAGCTGACCTATATGGTTGAGCCTTACTGTTAAAGTTTATTTTTCATTCAACAATAAGGGAACTTTCACAATGCTAACTTTTTTGTTGTTGCCCTTGCTGATCCCTACTTTTAATTATTATTCAGAAATATTGCTTTCATGCAAATTTCCTCAGAATGCTCTTTTTTATATTGCTGACTGCTGTACTCTGAGCATTTCTGCTAGACTGTTGTTTTTGTCGTTGGGTAAAGATCCTGAATTTTACACTTGAGGACTGAGAGAGCTACTCAAATATGGAAGCTGTTCAAGACTCTGGACCTAATTAAGATTACTAGGAAACCATAGGTGCATACCAGTGCTTAGATCTTTTGTGTGACAAAGCCTGCTGTAGTTTGCCCTCAGTTGAACTGTCTACATTCTGCTTAAATCACCTCTTAGGTACCCATATCTTCTCTTTGAATCTGGCCTTCAACCAATTTTTACTTCATTTGGTCAGTGAAAGTAGTAATATCTTTCTTTTTGCAGGACCATTTGTGGTTTTTTTAATCTTCAGGTAGTCTACTGAAAAAGGTCATATGAATGCTTTGACAGCTAATAAGGCCAGAAATGTGATTTTATGCCAGAACAGACAAGGCTGGGGAGGTGAAGAGGCCAAACAAAAATTGTACGGGGTGTTTGTGTGACCCTGAACATAGTTTTAGGTGTTTGCACACCTTTTTATTTTCAAATTGTAACAAGAAAAATGCTTTATTTTTTTTGCAATGACTAGTGGGAGCATCAGTAAACTTTTTTTTGTTTTCCTGAAGACTAATGCATCATTTAGCATAGGAAACTGGTTCAAATACACCAAAGTTTGGCTACCAGCCCAAACATTACAGGAAACAATTATCACTTAAGGAACATATTTCATACTTATTTGCAGAACAAAATTGCTTCCCAAGTATATCCTACTCAGGAAACAATACCAGGTAGCTCAAATGAATTGGTGTTTCCTTTGAAGATAAAAATTAAATTATTCATAGGAAACTTCATTTTTTTACGGCCAATTATTTAAATCCATTTTAAATAATAATCCAATCCATACAAGAAAAAAACTATAGTATAGTTGACTTGGAAAAGCAGAAGCTAATGTTAAGTAATGGCAGTATTTACTCTGATTACTCTTATTTTTAATATGAGCATCAGTATATGGTACTCTTTAGTTCTTAGTTTTCTTGTCCTTTTCTGTTTTCCTATACTTCAGAAAGGAACTTAAATACAGATTTGTTTTTTGTTGTGGTTTTTTTTTTTTTTTTTGTTAAAGCACCATGTTTCTTTTAAATTCAAGATTGTCTACTCATTCACTACATCAGAACAAAACCTCATGGTCTTATTTGCAAATAATTACAATGAGAACAAAAAGCAAACTGCTTTTCTGAGAACTGGAACATGAAATCCATATGAGCCCATGATGGATACCTCTAATCTCAGGAGATGCTCTGTGCTTTAGTGGGAACCCATGACTTCTTTCCTAGAGGTTGGCCAAGTGCCCAGTAGGAAAATCAACTTTAACTGTTGCATGCTGTATTCGTTTCTAAGTCATCAAAATATTTAATCTTAAATTTGGAGTAAGAGAGAAACTGCTGCAAATAGTGCTGCAGGTAGAGACTTAATGGTTCTTTAAGAGAAAACATATTCAACTGGTATTTTTCCACACCCTTATTGTAATAAAAGCTTCTTGGAAAAGAAAAAAGGGAAGAATGTTTTGTGAGAAAACATAATTGTCAGAAAATGCAGAGAAACCCTGGAAGTTCCTACTAAAAATTAGCCAGACAAGCAAAATAATCTGTCTGTAAGACATTTGGATTTCAAAATTTATAAAAATATATTGTCCCTCTTCCTAAAGTCTACTTTGTCAGTCTGTTCCTTTGAAATGGTCAGCACCAGCTTGCAAAACAGGAGCTTTGATTGTTGCTCAAGAGAAGTGCAGCCAGTGGCTCTAATGAGTTGCTTCAGTGACCCTTCACTAATGTGGTCTGATTTGATCTCAAAGATCAAAAAGTTCCATTGCTTCCAGAAGACTGAAAGCCATTTGCTGTTGCAGAGGCAGCTTTCCATGCAACTTTGAGCAAGCTCCTTTGACTTTAGCCTCAGCTCTGCCACCTCAGAGTCCCTGTCCTTGCCATGGTGGTGGCCTGCAGCCCCGGCCAGGCTCCAGCTCCCTGCTTGGCTGGCTGGCACAGAGAGCTGCTCTGCCCAGGCCCTGTACCCTGCCCCTGCCAGCCATTCTCCTTGGGTCTCTTTCTGCCTGTGAGATCTCTTTTCTCTGTGTCAACCCTTTCTGTAACTTTCCTTTAAGTTTTATAACTGCAGAGGAACAGTTAACTTCAGTCCTGTTATCTTTTGCTTTGCATGTTTGTTAAGTCAAGCCTGGAAAAGATAATTTTCTAAAGTGACACTGCAGCAAATCCCAAACGGTTGTGCTCAGTGACTATTATCACTTGTTTAATCTTTGACTGTTTTTTAAATAATAAAACCATCTGAGCCTCTGATTTATGAGCATGTTTTGGTATGAATAAGAGTCCCTTCCCCCCCAGAGGGAAGTTTTTCCTATCATACAATGCAGAGCAAGGTAGAAAAGGACCTGACTTGTATTTGTGGCGTCATTCCCATCTTAAGCTGTGTAAATAATGGATTTATGATACCCTGAAACATCCCACCTAATTATACTGGCCTTTGTTTTAAAATAAATTATCTTTGGAGGCAAAGGAAAGAGATGGCAGAAGCATTTTGTGTTGCCAGAGGTGCCCTGCAGAGTGGAACAAGCTGTCCTGTAACATGGTTCTCTGAGTACCAGTCAGCTTTTCTGGTTCCACGCTGTTCCCAACTCAGTTTGGGCTGTTGTGCATCTAAATCTAAGCCTGTCTTTTAAATTCCCCTAGGGTTTGAAATAAGGGTGAATTTTTGGCAAGAACCACTCTTGGCAAATTAACAGCCCAGGAGTAGCATATAGTCAGTTCTGGATCTACTGGGTTATGCAAAAGTCAGACCAGCTCTGAGAATTTTCAGATGCATCTTTTAAGACTTTTTTCAAACTTTATTTAAACATAGTTAAATACTGGACAACAGTATTGCAGCTACGTTCTGAAAATATTCAGTGAAGCCCATTACTTGACATTCTCTTGAAATCAGTGTGGAAAGGGAAGAGATTTTCTGTTTACTGTTTTGCTTGTCTGATGCAGAAATAGAGTCCAGCTGCCAATGCTGAGGCCTGGCCACATCTGCTGAAAGATAGTGATCATTTTTCAGAAGGGAAAATTTCCCAGTATCCAGGATATTAAACTCCTCTTCTGTCTTATGTTTATAAGGAGTTTATGTTCTGGTACTTTTCACATTTATGAGTGAACCAGGTTAATAGAAATTAATTCCATGTTGAAATGGAGTGTGTCTTTCAGAAAACTATTATATTTGATTGAAAAACCCCAGGTTATTCTGAGAGAAGCCGGTTCCAACTCTTTAAGAAAGAACCAACCAAAGCATCTTTTATTTTTTTGCCTTGAAATTGTCCTTTTTGAGTTCTATTCATAGTACCTCCTTAGAGCTTTGATGTTGAAATACTTTCTAGCATATTTCTACTTCCTGGCAAATATTCCCAGGATGGACTAAGTTGCCCCTTTAGTTTTGATTAGACTAGATTAGTAGCTACTCCTATTCCCCTGTTCAAAGTTGTATTTGTGTTATTTGGACCTTCCTTAGAGCCTAGACATGAGATCTGAACATGGTATTGTGTTGGCATGAAACCTCTGCCAAATATTGGGCCATAATTGCTCCCTGTTGATTTTCTGGATTCCCTTCTATAGGTACCCATTGATTACATTTGTCCTTTTGCATTCCACCAGCACAGCAGAAGCTTCATGTCCACCTATTACCTTCTAAACTTTCTAGTCCAATTCATTGTCATAGTTTTCCTGGAAAACATTTAATTTTGTATATTTATCCCTTCCCCCCTTAGATATCTGACTTAACACACAACTTCAAAAAAGCCATGTGCTGCTTGCAGCATCCAAAGTACTGAGCAATCCTGAGAAATCCAAATCAGCAAACTGTCCTTTTTACCATTCCTCTACTGTTCCTGGAATCATGGAACTAAATAATTGTTTTGTCTCTCCCTGCTCAGCAAAAGGATTGAGAGGCTAACAGCGCAGCACCAAGCAATGGTTATATGATTTTGTACGTGCTGGGGAATGCAAAAATTTGGGTGTGTGTGTGAGCTGTGGTCATATCCTTATGCCAGCACATCTAGCATTTCTTCCTGCACACTTCCTGGTGTGCAGGCTGGGAGCTCTGATATGCTCAGGGTCAGTTCCAAAGTGGGTTAAGAACAGGACTGCACAATGGTGTTTGAAGCACACTGGCCATGAGGTTGTGTAGAGCCCAGCTGAGTCCCAGCTGGAAATGTGCCTGTTCAGTGGGGACTTCTCTTTGCAGCTCTCCTTTGACAGCAACCTCTGGTGTTTTGAACCCCTTAAATGTGTGCCATGTTGTTCTTAGGTTGTTCTGTCTTCTAAACACAAATGGCTACAATAACACCAAGCTGAGCTTCCTTTGTTGCTCCCAAAAGAGGCTGAAGCTGCTTCCTCTCCAAATACACAATTATCCAACTGTCCTAGATCTGTGCTCAGCCTCTGATTCACTTTGATTTTTAGGCAGCACTCAATAGCAAAGGCTTTGCAGAAAAACTTGGATTTCAAGCAGCAGCATTCCCTGCTCACATGGAATTGCATTAAAAAAATTAGTCACACAACAGTATACAGTTATTTTTCTAACTCCTTTTGAGGACCATTACCATGCTTTTTGCCCATGATTTTGTGGGAGCAAAGTGGGAAGGTAGCTGGAACAGCAAGAAATAGTCCCTCATATTCATCTGCAGTGAGGTCTGTTTGAGAGGCGATTGCAGAACATTTGTTCCACTTACCCAGGTCATTCTTTTTTTTCACTTGTTTCTTGTATTCTCTTTTAAAATAAATTGCTGTCTTTAAAGTAAATGACTTTACTAAACTGCTTGGGATCTGTGTTTTTCCATGACTCTTTGAAAACAAAATTCTCCCTTGCTGTTTTGATTTTTTTGTTCTCCTTTAATGAGCAGATTTCTGTCTCCCTGCCTTCCCCTCCTCCTTCCTGCCTTTTGGCAGAACTTGATGTGTGAATTGTGATGTTTGCCACTGTATGACCAAAATGCTCTGAACTGTGCTCCACAAAGCAGCAGTGAACTTGACAGAGAAAAACATCAGCCTGTTTATAAGACAGAAACAACAAGAACTTCACACTTTTCTTCTGATGTTTGTTTGCTCTTATCTGCTGTGCAAATTCATTTGGTTTTGGTTACAAGCCACTTGGATATTTTTGACTGCTGGCTTTTAAAAACTGAATTTATGCAAAATATTATGCAAAAGCAATCTTCCATTGCATTTATGGAGATTTTCAATGGGGGCAAAAGTAGAACAAAGTACCTAAAATTGACTTTGTTACCCAGACTGGTGGTGTGATAGGACAACTTTTATTAAGCAAAGCTCAAATGTTGCAAAATGCATGGTTTTGAAGCTTAACTGTAAGAAAAATGCAATGCAGAGAGGATAGCTGCATCTACTCCAACTACTGAATCAATGCTGGAGCATATTATACAAGTATAGCTATGTCATATAGTGTGGGAACTCAGCACATCACTCCAGATGTCCAGAGTTACCGAGACAACCCTTGGGGGGCTTGGAAGTCCTGGAATGTTGCCTGAAGCACCTGGTGGCTTGACTTTGACCCTTTGAGGGATGTGCCACCTGTTTGAGGACATGAGAGTCACTTGGGAATGAATGGTGTAAGAATGATGTATTTACAGGTGGAATATGGATTTTAGGGTTTTGGTACAGGGGGGTTATGGAGCCAAGATGGAGGGATCAGGGCGTGTCTTGTCCTCCTTTCTTCTTCTTGTCGTCCATTTTCTGTGGTGATGTTGGTGCTTTGGGATTGGTCCATGGGGAAGGTGCACTTGCTAATATGGGTGAAAGGTATTGGGAAATAAAGGTAAATATGATGTACATAGTTTTTAGTATAGAAATAGACGACTGCCCAGTGGGAGGTCAGAGTGCCCTTGGCTGCCTTGCTGGTTGGATCTCTGTTGGGCTGAAAGAAAATTCTATAGATAAGAAATAATAAACAATTCAAAGAGTGAAAATCTGAAGAGTCCAGACTCGTCCTTTGAAGTGCGGGCTGTCCCAAGGCCATCCTACGTGTGTCTGAGCAGAGACAAGCAGCCGAAACAGACAACATAGGTTTTAAATGTCTCACACAAAGACATCTGGGTTTTCTCTTTCAAGTAGTTTTAAAATGTTCTGATAACCACCTAAATTTATTCTCGAAATTAAGTAACTATATTTTCAGGATTTTTCCATCAAAGATCGTTTCTGCATGTAGCAAATACTTACAAAGGCTTAGTGAGAATGAGGTACTGATGGCTAGGCTGGTGTTTAAGACTAAATAGGTGTTTCTGATATTGTATTTTAACATGTTGTTATTGGTTATCCAAGGCTGAAATTCTGAAACAAGTTCTTAGAGAACTTACAGTCAAATCCCACTGACAAGCAGTTGAGGTAAAACTAAAGTGAAGGAGCCTTTCTGAATTTCTTAATCTGTGTTCATTAAAATATTTCTAAACAACTCAAGAATTTCTACAAAACAATTCTTCAGGTTTTCTAAATTGCTTTTCCAAGATGCTAAAGAAAGCATTTATTAGGCCCTCACTTTACACATGACTTTCCTCTATTTCTGGTGTGTCTCTTGCCACTCTTTCCCCAACAGACAGGTTATTATTTGCAAGCTGCTTGTGGAGATGCTGTGCAAGCAGAGAGGATTCAACAGGAAAAGTAACCAAGGAGGATTTTGCTAATGCTTCAGTCCATGTGACACAGACATTCAAGTTACTCATGTGCACACATCCAGAATCTTTTCCCAGGCTACTGCAGCAAAAAAATATACAAATTGTCCAACTTCCTTTTTGTTTTATCAGTGAATTTGTTTTGATTTTGTTTGTTTGTAGTTTCTGGGAGTCATGATAACTATGCTTTTTCCTCTCTGGTAGCATTTGTCTCTGATGTGATTACAACTCTATACTATTGCAAAATGTACATGTGTTGTTTATTGCTTTATAATAAGATCACAGAAGACAGAATTTTAAAGACTTAAAGTGGAATAGAAGTATGTATGTGCATGTGTAAAATGGTGACTTTTTTAGCTATATCTCAAGGAACCACTGTTACCTTGGATGTTTCCATGTGATTTTTCTGGTTTTCTTTGATTATTTAGATTAGACTTATTTTCACATTAATGTGTATCTAAAGTTATTGATAAAAAGGAATTGCACTAAATTCAAATACATTTTCAATATAAACTCTAATGGTTACTTGGTTTTGTGATGTGTCAAATTCTTCCTTTTTAAGTATTTGTATTTAAGATATTATAATACAAAAATGATGATTGACAAGATATATAGTGACTATTCAGGCTGTCAGACTGAACAGGACCAGTGTGATTAAAATGTTGCAATATTTTGGCATACTTGCTTTCCTTAACAGATTGCTTCTGGAGTGAACTACCAATGATGTAAGACCTTCAGTGAATGAAAAACTCAAATCCAAAGACTTAATGTTGATTCATGTATTCAGCAGAGTTGAAAGTAAACTATTTGTCTTAATTTTGGCTATATCTGTTTTTCATCCTACCTGGATTAGTAATATTCATCTCCTTTCCAATATCTTCCTAGGGAATGTGAAATTTAATTTTTTATGCCAGGCCATCTTAGGTTGAAATGTCTTTGATCTTTCCTATAACTTCTGAAGAGAAGTAGTCATCACAGGCATGCCCATGGCACTGAGGTAAAAATGTACACGTTTGTGCAGGAACAAAATTTCCACCATAGTGGAGGAGCACTCTGGACTCTGTTCTGTGCATCAAACACCCACCTATTGAGTTATACCCAGCCTCAGATACCCACTTAAATTTTCCCTGGGATCATTCCCAGGCCCAGCTGACTCACTGTAGTGGTTTCAACCAAGATGTTTTTCCTTCTGGTGGTGGTTTGTTCTTGGATGCAGCACATGTGAATCTCAGTGTCTGTTGCTTTGTTCTGGGACTGACCCCATGGTTACAATTCTGTTCAGAGCACTTTTGCTGAATTAGGCTGTTCCTTTAGTACAGCTGCATCCTCCTTTTTGCTTGGGCTGATTTCAGTCTCTGGAATTTTTTTTTTGCTCCCTTTCAAGTTCCTTTTTTTCCCTGGGACTGGTTGCAACAGAAGGGCTAGGATTATGTCTCAACTTGTGTGTGGCAAATTTTCTCTGGAGGACCTAAGTCAACTAACAACAAGAATTTGGTGGGATATTTTTCTCCCAACCATCTCAAGCACAACTCTAGATCAATTACCCAGTAGTCCACAGTCATGGACTGCAGCATTGACCTCTCAGTACTGTTGTACATGGAAGTATGGGGCTTCAGGTGTTTCCTGCTTTCTATTTCAACTCTTTTCCTATGCTATTAAACATTTTAATTGGCCTTTGGGAGAAAAGAAAGTGCTGTGATAACAGAAGAAAAAGTGCTAAAAGTATGTGGCTAAACCCATCTTCTGCATGCAGAGCTCAAATAGCAGCATGTCCCCCATGTTCCTCTGGAGCTGGTGGAAACAGAGCTCAGGAAAATCTGAAATGATGGTGTAGAAAAAAGTGATTTTCATAACTTGCTTGTATTTAATTTCTTTCCTCTGTCTATGACAGCTGCTTTCAGACTACTCTGGACTCTATTTTTTTTTTATTTGGATTCTTCAGTGGTTCCAGAAGCTCAGTAGTTTCAGTGGCAGTACAGTTCCATCTGTGATGTTCCATCTATGTTGAGTGAGAGGAAGGTTCTAAGTTCAGTGAAACACATCACAGCAGTGATCCACATGTGACCCTCAGGTTTGGCTACCACAGCAGGGGTTTCTGCTGAATGCTTGTGCAGGTATTATCAGTAAATGACTCTGTGTGTTTCAAATGCTGGGCAGCTTTATGACCACCAGAAGATCCCTGTTTATTTAGGGGGGAAGGGGAGATTTGTTATGACAAGTCTGAAATGGAAATACCTACATGGACTTCAGTTGTTGAATTACTGATATTATTTAAGACTGTTTTGTAAACAATTCTATATTGTCACAACTATACACCAATATCTAATCTTCCTTTTTTTCTGATTTTTGAGTGAGGTAACTTGTGTTTCTTAGCTGGGATTTTATTTGGCTTATTTGTTCAATCATTTTTTCAAACCTTGGAAAATCTGCGTGTGTGAAGTTGCATGGCATAATTTAAAACAAAGCAAGAATGTGATACAGAGATCCTTTTTTGCTGGTTTTAGAGTAAGAGTAGCTCTTTTTGACACACCACGATGGTATATGTACTGAGTCTCAAGGAACTTTACAGCTGAATAGCAACTGGCTTTCAAAGGTTTAACATTTGTTTTCTTGTGCCAAGTGTGTATGGGAGAAGCCTAGAAGGTCAAGAGAAAATAAGCAGAAGTCAAAGACAGATTGTAAGACAAATAGTAACATCTGGTAAATGACTTTCTTCCACATTTGTAGAGCCCTTGTTTACTGCAGTGAATGTGAAATGTTTTTCTTGGCAGGGTTATAGCATTAAAGTCCCCTAGTCTGGGAATAAAGTTCATACAGGTTTATAACATTACTAATACACAGTAAAAAATATAAAATATAGTTGCATTTAAAACCTGTATGTCATAAAAAATAATCATCATCAGTGATGCTAAAAAGTTAGAAAATACATAGATTTCATGACCTTTTCTCACTTTTGAGAGGCATTTTGAATATTTCTGCTGGTTCACATGCATGTATAAAGTACTTTAACTGTGCCCTCTGTCAACTGTCTGTAAATCCATCTTTGTGCTCATTAAAGGCCTGTTTCCAGAGAAAAAATAGAGCAAAATAGCTAAAAACTAGTGGTCTAGGCTGAGGACATCACACAAATGAATGTTTGTGTCTCTCATATGTGGGACCCCTAAAAGGGGAAAAAATATGCAGAAGAAAGGTAATAAGAGAGGCTGAGCAGATCTGCTTTGGTGAATCTCTGATAGCTTCCAGCTGATCCCACACTGCTATTCCCTCCTGGCAGACTATTCAGGGAGAAATGGTCATGCAAACAGAGCTTGATTTCTGTGGGAACTGTCTTGCCAGATAAATGTTGTCCTTCTATGAGGGAAAAAAATAAAGGGAGTACAGATTGTATAATTTTTTATAGCATGGGTATAGCAAACAAACAACTTGCCCCTTCTTCAGTTCCCCATCATCTTTCTCTGTAAGACTCAAACTCTGCAGAGGTTACAAAAAAGATCAGGGCCAGCTGGACTCATCAAACAGAAGTTGAAGAAGTTTATTCAGTTGTGGGAGTACTTCACTTCGTATTATCATTAAAAGTTTTATTCTCTGAAAATTCATGTTCCTGTGGTGTTTTGCATTGCTTGGACTTTGTTCAATGAGAAATAGTTTAACTGGAACAACAGCAGTGATGTCTTCTGAGATCAAGACACTTGGATCAAAGGGAAACGGAAAAACATCCATGGGGCTCGCTGATTGAAAGACTAAAATCAGTGATGTAGTTAAATCTCAAATGCATTGTGGAAACTCCTTTGTAGCTCTTAAAAGTTTTAGCTGTAATACTGACTGGAGTCCCTAAGGCTAGGGAAATGAAGATTTCTTCATGCTTGCAGGAACCAGAATGTTGAAAGAGAAAAGAGTTGTTCAAGTAAATCTCTTTGTGTAGGATTTGGTGTAGACACATTTCTAAACAGTTCCAAAAGCCATGATTGTGATTTGGCACTGTGTGTGTATCTGGTATTGAATCACGCTTGCATTACTTGGGAAGTCATGCCAGTTTCTAGAGAACAAAATGTGTCTGTGTCAAAATTCTTGTTTGTTGCCTACAGATGATTTGCTAGTTGGTTTTCATGCCAATCTACCAGCTTGGCTGCATCAACTTGAACGGAGTCTCTCCTGATTTAAACTTGTGTTGTGGAGCCTGGCCCTTTGCATTTATATTTATGAAGAAGTCTGTTTATTGTCTTTGATAAAAGCAGAAGAAGCCAATCTGTTTGAAAAGCACAGTGAATTGTTCAGTTGTCCTTGTAAAAAGGGACAGTTGTGTTTTGCTGTTATCTTTTGATTAATGTGCTCTTCAGCACTACATGTCTTCCCTGCAGATTTCCCCAGCCACATGTCAGCAAGTGTAAGAGCCAATTTCTTGCCCTTTGTAAGTCAGACCAAGGGGAGGTCTTGGGAGCAGAGAGCCATAATGGACCATGGAAGTCTGAGAGCAATTATTTCTAGATAATCAAACACAAGAAATAGCAGGAAGCAAGGTTTATTTATGGAAGAGATGTCTACTAAGAAACCTACAGTTTTTATTTACTACTTCCCAAGAAGATTACTAGAAAAATGAACAAAATAAAAGCCTTGCAATATTTGAAACTAAAAACAGTTTTAAAATTAACCAGAGGGAAAAATCTCATGTATACAAAAGATGCAAGTTTATTTTTTTGTATCTGCTTTCAAAATAATGATTTTTTTAGGTGATAATGTTGTGAGTGATCAGGACAATAGAAAGTGGATGTTTCAAGGTGAAATAAGCTTATTTTCTTTTGGAAGGTAATGGTTAAGAAAGTTTTAAGGTACAGACTACGGCAAGTTATTTATAGTCGGGATTCAGGCCAGTGCAGTGCTACATCAGCCCCTGGGTAGCTTAGGGGCAAATTTCACCTTAAGCAGGAAAAAACTTTATTTCACTGTATTGTAAAAAGTGGTCCAAAGCTACCCACTGCAGGGAATGATAGACCACCAACTTCCAAGATACTCTTGTTCTTTCCCACTGTGCAACCATATTTTTCTCTTTGGGGATGCTGGAGGGGACAATTCCCCCCGATGCTGCAGTAGAATGAGTGTCCCTTGCACTTGTCCCCAGGCAGATTCTGTGGATTGTCCTTGGTAGCCACCTGTCCATTATGAGTGTCACAATCTGCCTCTGCATCTGCTGTCAGCTGAAAATCAGATGGGGGCTACTTAGGTTGGCAGCAGACTTTTATCACAAAGAGCAAAACCTGCTTATTTTCTTCATGAGACCTGTCTCCTACTTATCTTGATGATGATGCATTTTGTGATTTTTTTGGTGGGCTGCCTTAGGAGGAGTGTGGTGATGCTTCCTCTCTACTCAGCACCTGTGAGGCCACCCTTGGAGAGCACCCCTCCAGCGCAAGAAGGAGATGGAATTACTGAAGAGAGCCCAGCAATGGGCCACTAAGATGATTCAGGGACTCTCATATGACAGCTGGGACTGTTCAGCTCAGAGAATGCCCAAGGAGAGTCTCATCCATGTTCATGAATGTCTGGAAGCAGGGTGCAAAATTAAGGGCTGGTTTTCTCATCTCTCCTGTTTACCATCTGGTCGCACTAGACAAACCATTTTAACACAGACTCAACTCTGAAAATATTTGACAAAAATTTCCACCAACCAGTCAATAATAGCCTGAACTAAATATTGAAAAGGACTAGAATGTCTTGGCCCAGCTACCAGGCACATCTGGATGTGCTGGACTATTGTTCAAAGGTTCATTGTGTATAACTGTGATTCTGACATATGAACAGTCTGCCAAGATTATTAAAGAAAATAAGAATAAAGCCATCTGTTTATTGTATTTGCAGGTCATTTCCTGCATATCCACTTCTTGGAGATAGATGTTGTAAAGTATGAAACAATGCCTCTTGTACATTAAATTAATCCAAGAAGGCACAGTGGTATTTATGGCATTGTAATTACATGCAAAGGAAAAGAGGGAAAATCATGCCTTCAGGAGAATAAAAGCTGACCAAGAAAATAAATGTGCATGAGCACTTGAAACAGCCTTACAAATTAAAAAAAAAAAAAAAAACAACAAAAAAACAAAGCAAAACAAAAAACCCCCAATAAAATAGAGCTTCAGAAAAACATGCATGGGTTGCTAAATTGAAGAAGCTTTTCTTTATCCCAGTAACAGGATATGAAGGGAAATAATCTTAGCCTTTTATGTGTATCTGTTTGGTAAAATTTCTGGTATGCTTTGGCTGTGTGGATTTCCCTGGTAAATGCATGAGAGATTCTTCCCTGTCACTGATGCAGTGGGACAATGAAAGCAATTTTAATGGCTCTGTGGTGGCACAGGATATTCTGCCTCTGTCTGTGGTATGTGTTTGTACTTGAGAAGCTTGCCTGTGGGCTTCTGGAATCTACTGGACTACATCCTCAGAAAACAGGGACAATTACAATTTTATTGGATTTGACCTATGGGAAGCCATTTTTTTACCTGCACTCACAATTATGAAGGTTTAACAGTTTCTTTTTAGTTCCATTTAAGCAGATCTTAGTAAAATATTTACCTGAAGGACTATGTGTAAGCTGTATGGGAAATCAACATATGTCAATCTATTCTTTTTTGGACAATGGCTTACTTCTTTACAATGCAACAAAGAATGTATTTGGAAAAAGTAATTGCACAAATAATCCAAAAGAGGTGTCCATGACATGCCACTGCTTTTCCAGAGGAATGGAGCCTACATGCATTAGTATTGTCTAACGTTAAGAAAGGTTAATGTCTTTTTTGGAAATTATTCTATTATAAATTGCCCTGGACCCTAAATAGCCTTGACACTCTCTAGCCATAATTACAGAATAATTACAACTTTTGTAGCCCTGGGAAATACACTCATGCAGAGGTAGTACAGGGTTTTGCTAATTGATTTCTTTGTTTCTGGCAGACAAAATACAAATTAATGTTGCAACCTGCCTTTCCTTTTCCTTTTTTGAGTGTTTGCTTTAAGGACTAAGACTAAGATCAAGAGCTTTGCAGATATATCAAGAATTAATGACTCTTGTGTGAGTCACACATTCTGTGCCAAAAAATCTGCATCCCAGCTGAGGTGATGAGTACAGAGACAAACTCTGACAGGGAATATGTCATGGGAGTAGCAACTGTACAGGAACAAGTATTGGGAATGACTTCTTACAGGGAAAACAAAAGAAGATTATAGATTCAGAAAAAGACATGACCAAGATGTCCATAAAAATGAAAGCTGACTAGTCTGACAAGTCTTGAATTTCAAAGTTTTGTTGAGTGTATATCTAGACCCTAATGGGTCTGATTTTTTTCCTGAGTGTCTTTTGTGGCTTTCCTTTGTTTTACTATGAAATAGAGGTATCCTCCTTTGCAGTGATTCCCTAGAGCTTCTGCTACTTATCTGTCTTTTAATCATGGTGAAGAATACAGGCCTTTTGATATGGTCCCCTATCGCAGATGAGGATTACTCAGGGTTGAGGGGATTTGCCCACTCCATAGTAGGCAAGGTTGAGATACATTTAAAGGAAAACTCTGTCGCAGAACACTTTATTTTAGCTTTTTTTCTCCATGTGCTAGAGAACTTTTGTGGAGAGAAGAACTAATGCATTCTCCTGGGGAAGCAATTCGGAGTTACTACTCAGCCAGTGTCAAATTCAGTGTGGCCTCATAAGGGACAGAGGGAGTTGCAGCCTGTAGGGACAGCCTTGGATTTCTGGGCTGTGACAGATGGGGTCATCACAAGGAAGAGAGATATTAAGCCTTGATGTAGTGTGTAAAATTGTTTTAAGGTGTATTTAAGCTCCTCGTGGCAGAAATTATGCAGTAGTCTCATATTTTTTGTCTGTGCAGAAATGCTGGGCCAGATGGAATACCTGTGCCTGGACCCTTCCTGTGGCACCTTCTGCATCAGGCCTTGGTTCAAAACCATGGGGGTCATGCCTGTCTATGCCCTGGAATAAGAACAACCAGTGCTGCAGTATAGCAGAGTCTTTGCTAATGTGATTTAAGTATTTAGGAAAGAAAAGCAAAGACCAGATGTGAGAGTTATTGTTGTAAGGCAGCCCCTGCAAATAGCAAAATGATTTGCCAAAAGTGTTAGGGCTGTAGCATCACAAGGAGACACTGATGAGTCTGGGACTCTCAAGTATGAGAAGAGGGCTGAGAGAGGTGGAATTGATTTTTACAAAGCTATGAAAAAGATAATTCAAATGCAACCTATTATTGACCAAAGTCTGAATTAATAGCAAAATTTCTTTGGCTTTTAATCAATCATCTCCTAGTATCATAATTATGCACTGTGCAAAGTAAATTTCTGATATATGCTGCCACACAGAAGGCTGTGGAAGCAGACAATATCAACAGATCAAAAAGAAAAAAAAAAATAGAACCATGGGCTGGAGGTCCATAAAGAAATACTGAAGGAATTAGGCAGGAGGATTCTACAGATGACCTATACAACTTTTGAAGGATAAACAGAATACTTGGCTGTCTGAAACCCAGTAGGGTTTTTTATGTTTTTATGGATGTCATATGTGGTATCTGGTGAAATCAAAGGCTTAAAGATACAGGTGAATTCTCCTCTTTAGCAGAATTGAAAGCTCTTTTTCTTTTGGGTAGGCTACCCCACCTTTTGCATTGTAATGCATCAGTCTGTAGGGAAGGGTTTTCTTCATTCTGTTGTCTGTAATTCAACAGAATTGCAGCCAGGAAAAGAAAGTTCTAGTTAATTCTTTTTCTTAATTTTTTATTTATTAAATAAGATTTCAACCAATGCTTGTAGTTAAATACAATTACATATTGTGTAGGGAGAGGTGGTAGAATTGTGCAATTATTTGCTTCTTGGAACATGGTTTGCAACTACACCTAATGTTGAAAATAATCTATAAAAATTCTGGGGAAATGTGGTTTTACAGCTTAATATAATTGTATGATATTGACAAATGGCTAATTTGGTTAATTTTGCTGTTCTCAACTAGTATGCTTTACTTTTTGACATCTTTGATGGGATGACCTGCTAGCTCTTACTAAAATTGGTATCAAATTACTTTGTTCTAGATTTGACTTCTTTATACTCTATTCTGAAGAAGTTTGTAGTTATATCATTTTTGGTGAAAGAAAAGGTTATTTCTTCAATTTTTTTTCCTTCCCTTTGAGTAGTATGTGGCTGTCAGGTTTAAGAGCATGGAGGCATGGAGTTTATTTCCCTTCATGTAAATTACATGAGTCTGTCAATGCAGTTATGCTGAGCACCCTTTTGGATCCATCTTTTGGCTTTGGACAGTCATGCCTTTACTCTGCTCCCTTTGAGGTGGCTTAAGAGAAGACTAAACTATTTTGTGCAATTTATGCACTCCAGAAAGAGTTTTTCTGCTAAGCTTTTGAGTTTTAGGGGTCAATAAACACTTTATTTTCTCTCTAAACACCAGCTTAAAACCAATGTGGCAAAAAAAGAACAGCACCAGAATGTCTGCAACTCTGTTTTTGTGTTAGTTCTTTCATCACAAGTTACAAGACTGTGCAGAGTCCTAAAGACACCCTGGAGTGGCTAGTTTGATTCTGCTGTTTCCTATTTCTCTGTCTCTTATTCTCCCCTGGAAGCAGGACAGGCCTTTTCACACCAGCATGGGAGAGGAATAGGTAGGAAGAATATACTCATTTCTTCAGTGTCAAACATTATCTCTTTATCTTTTTCCCCATAACATGCCAGAATATTTTATCCAAGGTAAGCAGATCCCAAATAGTGAGCAAATGAGCCTGTGCAGATCTGCAGGACCTGGCAGTGCAGGAGGGGATGAAGAGTGGATCTCTGTCCCTGTGGGTGCGTCCAATATCCTCTGCAGTCAAATCCTTCTGCAGAGGTCACAGACCCCTTTGCAGCCATTCCCAGTAAAATGAAATTCTTTCAAGGAGGAGGCTTGTGAAGAGAAGAGCCCCTCACCTATCTGCAGATACCCAAATTGTTTGGCACTTGCTGTTTTTGTGAGTGCCACAATAGTTGATGTTATCACGGGACAGCCATCATTTGTGTCAGTGACACCGAGGATTCCTGCAGTGTCGCCCCTGTCACAGCCATTATCACTGCAGCAGTTTCCCAGCCAAACTGAGCTCATTCCTCAGGAGTTTGGGGGGAGGTGGGAACCAGAGCTGGTGTTTGACATCCTGCACCTGGGAGAGCACATGCACCCTTTTATACCTTATCACAGGCTGTGCCAGTCAAGTTCTTTGTGTGGCAGGAGAAGCTGCAGTGACAGGAGCAGGCTGCCAGTGTTCAAAAAGAGTGGTGCAGGGACAGAACTGGATGTGTAGCTGCAACTGAGATGTTTAAAGCTGTATTTTTATGATGTTTGTACCATAAATGATTTTTAAATTTATTTATAAATTTATAATCTTTTTATAAACATATGTGACTATGATGAATGAATCAGTGACCTTTGCAGTGCTGCTAATGGATCTCAGCCAAAGTGATACAAAGTGAGGTTGTAGCTCTTCTTACATTGAAGAGATTTTTGAAGGTTAATGTTTGGAAGGGGGAAAATTGTAGGAACATATTTTCAAAAGTTCTGTTACTTCTTTGTTAGCTGTCAAAAACAACTTTTAGGGACTTCGAGTAGCATCCTTTTTTTTTTTTTTCTTTTTTCATTTTTTTGACTTTCACCAAACTTGTATGACAAGTCAAGTCACCCTGCAGGCCTTTAGTCTCTGTTTTTCATGGTCACTAATGGCCAGGCTCTCTTACCCTTAGAAAGAGTGATGTGGCTTGACATGATTTAGGGCTGCCTCAGTTATTAGCTTCCCAAACAAGTTAGCTTTGCTGTAACTTCAATGCCAGAAAATAAACACACATACACTGAAAATCCAGTGAAAGTCAGGCAAAGTCTTTCCAGGGTTTTTAGTTTTATCTCTCCAGCCCTTCTCAGCTGGGGAGCCTGGAGAACAACTAAAGAGTAGAAGGAAGAGTCCTGCCTGCCTTTCATGTGGAAAAACCTGGCTTCTTCATCCTTTTCAAGGCAACAGAATGTCAAGTCAGGTTGTGTTGCCTAAGGCTGCTATGCAGTAAGGGGATTTAAATGGAACCTCTGCATACAGAAAAAGGAAGTCCCTTAATTCATTCAATATTTTATTAGAAATCTCTTAATGTTGGTCTTATTCCTAAAGGTAAACATCTCAGAGGCTTTTCAAAGCCTGTATTTCATTATTTAATAATCTGTTTTCACTAACACAATTCCCCAGCTCTGAGCCTGTAACCAAGTCCACAAGCTGGAAATATCAGCAGTCCAGGAACTGTTAAATAATTAAGCCATTGGTGCCTGCAAGTGTTAGGGCTTGAATCACTCATATTTTATTTTCACAAACTGCTGGGAAAAAGGGTGTCATTGCAAAAAGATTACTTGCTAGCTGTCTTTAAGGACAAGATGACTTTTTCTGCATGGTATGGGTTGAAACTGTATAAATGTTTGTTAAGAAAGTAGGATTTATAGGATAATATTTAATAGTGAGCCTGTTCAGACCTGAGTCTTTGTTTTTCAGCTTGTATCTGCAGTTATCCCATCTTCTGGACTCACTGGAAATCCTTACCTCTATTCAGAGCTTTTCATAGGACTTGCATATTTACCTTTTTTTAAGAATTCCCAGGAATAGCCCTTGACTGGGCAATAGTGTTTGTCTGCATGTGTGCACATGTAAACAGAGCACAGATTTGCACATGTCCCCTCTCTCAAAACAGGGGAATGTCTCTGAAGGTAATTGAAGGGCAAATATTCGGGCTGCTCCTTTTGGCATCTCAGGCTGAGATCCGCTGAGGTGGATGTGGGCTCCTTTTGGACACCCAGGAGCTGACCCAGACTGCTCTCTAACTTCAAGCAGATGGAGACAGGTCAGTCCACTGAGGGAGTTTCTCATCCATGAATGATGTATGTCAGGATTTTTCTCCGTCAGGGAAAATGGGATTGGTTTTATCAGAGAACCATTTACTCTGGAGAAGGACAAAGTAGAACAGTCACAGATGTAGTGTAAGAGAAGAGGACTTCAGGGATAGCAGCAGGCTTTTGAGAGCACTAATAACATGCTCTCCCTAATTTAGTCCAGATAGAAAACATGTGAGTGCCATAACTTGTTATGGCACCAGATTACTTGCTTTTGTAGACAGTTTGAATCCAGTTGCTATGTGGAGTGAGATGGCTGGGTGGGGAAGGGGGAGAAAATGAGATTTTGATGACATGTAGGACGTGTGAATATTTTCCTTGCTCCAAGTGGAATTCTGCAGTTAGCAGTGCAAAAATCAATTTAGTACAGGGCAGGAAATACACATGGACTGTCTTGAGTACTGGGGTTACTGGGGTTTCTATTGTTCTGTTGCACAGGGTGATATGACAATGTTACTTTTCTGTGTCCATCATCAAACATATTTATTAAGCTGAGATCTGGAAATAAGTATCTAGAATTAATATTTTTTTTTCCCCATTGACTTTTTGTTTACTTTGGCTTTTTGAAATACCTTGTGACTCTTGTCATCTCTAATGGGAAATCTATCTGCATTCCCTTCAGAGTTTATTTGTTGTATTTACAAGCTTAGACAGTATTGACATAGTTACTAAGGAGAAGTTGGGGTTTGGCAATGCTGGAAACTTTAGCAACTTTATATACACATAGAAAATTTAAATATACAAACATTAAAGTAAAAAACAATTTTTGAATTATTTGATTTCAAAGTACTCATAAATTAGGAAATACTGGCATCAGGCTCACATCTACCTCTGTTATACCCCTCTGTCTTCTGTATGTTCAGGATAAAATCATTGGTAATTTTGGCTACCAGTGTGGAAATATTTTTCTGGTAACTTTGAGAAGAACAAATTTCCTCAAACATGTAAATTACCAAAAATGCAAAGCTTGTTTTTCAAGTGATCAAATATTTTAAAATAACTTTCTTCCTGCTTAGGTTGACTGGATTTATGTTTAAATCGGGGCTGAAAATCATATTGACATATTGTTGTGGTTAGACTCAAAAAGAATGTGGGGATATTCCATGATTATCTTCATGATATCCTGTGTACTAAGCAGGCTGTGGACTCTTCTGCAATTGAGTCATGGTGAGCAGAAGATTAAACACCTCTTTTGGGGGGTGAATGACTGTTGCAAGCCAGTCAAAAAGAGTTTGTTATTATGAAGACATTCCATTTAATAGCTCTACTTTAATTACAAAGGATTTTTTTTCCCCAAGCAGTTAGGGATTAATTGAAACTATGAGTACTGAAACTAAAGAACTCCCTCCCATCATATCCTTTTGAGGCCTTTTTAGAAACCAAGGCCCTACCTTACAGTTTATTAAAGTTTATGATTATATTTGCTAGTAAAAAATAATAATAATTTATGCAAAATTTTTCACCAAACACCCCCTTACATTTCTTGCTTAGTTTCCATCATGTGGTGTATCGTACCTTGTGCTTACCCTTCCTGTGCAGGAAAGGGAAAAAAGGGAAGCTCCTAAAAAGTGGCTTAAATCTCACAAACTAATAAAATGTCTTCTGCTGTCACTTCTCTCTGACCCAAGACAATTTTTCTCCAGTTCTCGTGTTTCTCCTAAATCATCTTGTTTTTCTCTTTGCAACTAGGATTTGAGAAAATTGCTGTAATGTTCTTTAATGTAGCAAGTTCAGTGCCACTGCTTTTTTGAGTCACAACACTTGCTGAGTTGGGCAGGTGTGTTCCTTTCAGTGCTTAAACTTGCTGATTTGTCTTAATGAAATAATTCAATACTGTAGTAGCAATATAGGATAAAACAAACTGCAAGACATAGCAAGCTAACTTTTGTTTCTGAAAGGACCAAATTTTTTTAATAGGAGTGTACATGTATGGTATTTACCTCAAACCAAGAGGATTCTGGCCCTAATACAATGTTGTGTTCTATTACATCAGGGGTTTAGAGTGCAGGATTTTTTTTTTGTCTTCTGGAATATTTTAGTCCGATGTGATGACAGTTCATTTTTTGTTCTTCAGATGATGACCTTTCTGAACTTATAGAGCATGTTTTAAAATACCAACTGGACAAAAGACAGGATGGACTGTTTAGATATTGTGATTTTTTTTTTTTTTGAGTACTGCAACATTTTTCTCTTTAAATGACACAAATATTTTCCTTTCATTTTTTTTAATAGTTGCCAACAAGTTGCATCTCCAGACACCTCACAAAAATATCCAATTCCTTGTATTCCCTCTATGAAAACCACAGCAGATGATTTATTTTAAAGACATTTTATCCTTTTTTTTTTTAGCAGAGCAGAAGCATTAGTGTGAAGGATGAAAGATTACTTAAAATATTAATAAGATACTTAATCAATTCAAGATGAGCAACCTCAAATCACCTCAGAATCCAATACATTCAGTTGGCACAGAGCTGTTAAATGAGGTAGCTTGTCAAATTTTCTGCCATGTCCTTGCTCACTCTGTGGTAAATATGACTCAACTTATCTTTTTTTCTTCACTTTGGGGATAGAAGAACAGCAACATAAGAGGCTTCTGGTAGTTTTTATTCAATAGGTAAATTCAGCATTATCTGGGGAATTTTTGTCACTGAAGAATAGAAAGAAGAAAAAACTAGCTCATCTTGAAAGAATATTCTTTCAATAAACACTTGTGTAAATAGGAGTCATTTAGTGTGCATTATTCTTTAGAATTAAGATGTCCCTTTGGAATTAGCAGGCAATTAAGTGTCAAATTCAAGGCAGAAATTGAACCAAGATGCTAACGGATTATTTTATCTGTTATAACAACTCTCATTTCCTTTTTAGAATCTGGCTTATTAAGCTGTTTCAGATGTCACGAAAGGGCCTGGACAAACAGCTTTAGATCGCTGCATTAATCTTGATAACTTTGGTACTGTTGGATTGCTGTAAACCACAAAAAGCTGTGCTGTTGTGTGTCTGCCCACAAAATTAATCTCAACACCTCACTGCAGCTTACTTTAGAAGCCTCTCCAAACAAAAATAAGTTTAAAGAATCCGTCAGTTGTAGCTAAATTGTAGTGTCTCTCTAAAGAAATGGGAGTGAAAGTCAAATGCAGCTTTTTAGTACCTGTTGAATTCACAACTTACTGGAATTCATTATTCAAGTCTTTGTTTTAAATTCTTTATTAATGAATTGATTGTTATATAATGATTTAATTTATAATCTATTATTTAAACATGTAATTATTTTATTTAATTAATCTAGCATACTGTTATAATTTATTTTCTACATGCCAAATAATTGCCAATTAATATTAAATATTCTGTATTAATATATAAATTATTCAGTTCTTGATCATTAACTTTCAAGATATTATGAATCTCCAACAACAGCTGTTTATTTTCAGTACTCTACACTTTATTGGTAACAGATCTGGCATTTTTCTTCAATAACAATTTTTTATACCACTTGGGAATTTTTATTGTTTATGCATAAAAAAGTTTTCCTATTGTAGAAGTTGTAAACACTTTCTCTGCAATGGTTTCAGTGCCTCAGCTCTTGCTGCCATCAATGCTGCCATATTACCTCTCCTCTGAAACCTAAGTGGTGGTACAGTGAATAATTTCAGGAAAGTTTAACCCCAGTAACAACTTGCTCAGAATAAATATGTCTTGGGAAAGGACTTTAAGAAATGAAAAAATTGTTTAGTTGTTTATGTCTGTCTTAAAACTTTTGCTTTTACAACTTTTTTAAGGAGCAGAGTTAATTTTAAACTTATTAGTTCAATGGCAGATCATTGGAAGATGGTTCAGAGAGATCTGATTAAATTGTTTTTTACAATAACGTCTTTATGGATAATGTATCCTTTCTGGGTTTATGCTCTGGGTGACCAAATTTCATTTTAAGGTTTCATGGAGCCAAAGAATGAATGAATTTCAGGATTGTTTTCTCCATCTTGAACTCTCTTGCATCGTGACCAGGTCAATAGTTTCTGGTTTTAATCATTTGTTCTTTGTTGTCCGGAACAACCAGTAAAGGGCTAGAATGCATTTAAATGAACAGTGTTTGAAAATGAGAAGGAAATAAAGTAAAATATAATGATAATCATTGTAATCAAAAGGGAGATGACAAAAAGAGAGAGGAATAAAACTGAAGAAAAACAAGTGATGCACAATAGAACTGCTCACCCCTCACTGACCAATGCTCAGCCCATCCCTGAGCAGCAACCAGCATTTCCCAGTTTATTTACTGGGAATGATGCTCTAGGGTATGGGATATCCCTTTGGCCAGCCTGGGCCAGCTGTCCTGGCCATGCTCCCTGCCAGCTTCCCTCCCTCTTGTGCTTCCTCGCCGACAGAGCCCCAGACACTGAACAAGACTCATCTCAGGGTAAGCACTACTTAGCAACAACCAAAACATCAGTGTGTTATCAACAATCTTCTCAATCTGCTAAACCCAAACCACAGCACTGCAGCAGCCACTAAGAAGAAAATTAACCCAGCTGTAACCAGGATGAAAGGAAATAATAAATGGACAATATAAACAGGAAAAAGAAGGTATATCTCAAACTGGGTGCATTGCCCTAAACTGAGTGCAACAATATTTTGACCTTTATCCTCCATTTGCTGTCCTAATTAGGTCTAAGCAATCTAATAGGATTATTGTGCTAGAAATGTGGCATTGGAGATTTTTTTTTTAATTAGGCATTTTAGCTCTGATAGCATATTCCAGGACAAATGCAAATCCTGTCAGCTTCTCTATGGCACATCTACTTCTGTTCAGTTGACACGTTTGTGTATTCTGGAAAAGAAACCAAATTATGAATGACAGCCCACAGAATTCCCCTTTGCATTATTTGAATGAATTGAGTAGGTTATAGAACTAAGTTTTCTTACAGCTTTTTGGTTGAAAATTATTGGTCTTGCCAGATCCTTGTCTTCCTTTGTCTCAGTCAAGGGGTTTCTGCAAATCCACATTACCTTAAGGAGTGTTTAAAGAATTCACCAGTTCCTAGAGGGTCTGTTGCTGGATCAGTTCAATGAAAGACATAACAGGAATGCAAATTATTTCCATTATACAATTTTAATAAATATGATTCAAAGACAACTGTTCCTGCAGCTTGTCCAACAGAAAAAAAAAAGCCAAACCAATTGCTGAACAACAATGTCAGTAGCTGTGATGAATTATAATTCTTTTTGGAGAGAAAACCATAAATATATGACCTAAAGGAAAGAAAAAGAACAGCTTTAGGCAATGTAATTAGGGTGGGGAAATCCCATTAGGAGTATGAACTATGGGCTGAGCAGGAAACTCTCAAGTGTTAGGAATGGGGTTCTAAAACTGTAATTGTTCAACACCAACTGGAAATGTATATAAGAAGGATGCAGCAACTATTGCAAAAGGTGAGGGACAGCTTCTAAATGCTGATCCAGGGAAAATTCACAAGTATTTTATTTCACATACAGCCCTAGCAATAGCACAGTCATTTCCCTGTTAATATTCTTGCCTACAGATGGCTTGACACGTTTCTGCCTTCTCATGCTTAAGAGCATCTTCAGTTAGAGACCTGTCATTTGTTCTTCAGGGCGACTAGCACAGCCTGCTGCCTTTTCCTGTGATTCTTCTGCGCTCTCCTCTTCTGCTTGTATAATGTAATTCCTCTTCTTGTTTTCCTTCTTAGCAGGTATTTCTTACCCTCTAAGTCCATGTGAAATTCTTCCTAGTGCTCTCTTTACTACCTTTTTTTCTGCTATAGGAGAAATCCTGTGTCTGTGACATGAAACTTAGTGTCATCAAGTTCAAATCATGGATCACCATCAATTGCTACAGATCCATTCACTGAGAAAGTCTTTCTTCAGTGCTACAGTGTGTTTTCTCTTTTCCTCTCCATATTCAGATCATTCCACTTTCCATGGCATTAAGAATGGTTGGGGGTCCCTCCTTTAGGCCCTCAGTTTACAGCTGTAGTGCTGTGCAAAGAAGCATAGGGTGTTTGCCGTTACTCTGCTGGCTTCAGATTCTAGAATAAAAATAGTATTCAAAGATGGATCCCTCAATGTTGAGAGGTAAAAATGCTTTAAAAGTTAATTTTGTTACTCGCCATTTCTCTATTCCTAATCTCATAAATGTTTAATTAGGGAAGATAAGTTATGTTATCATGGATTTATTTAATTATGGAAGATAAGTCATGTTATCATGGATTTATTTAATTATGCAAGATAAGTCATGTTATCATGGATTCTAGTAAAATTACTGCTATCTGATGGATTCAAATCAGTTTTAACTGTCCACTGTCAGTGAGACCTTCCTCTGTGGATGTATAGTATTGAAACCAGTAACAGCCTGCAGAATGGAATGATGTTCCATGCCATTATTTCAGATGTACAAAGATTGCAGTTTGAAGTGGTTGTGTTGGTTTTTACTGTACATTTCTCACACCGCAGTATAAAGACTGCAATGCAGAGGGGCCTTGCAGTAACAAAGAGAATGTGTGTTACATACTGTTCTGGGGTCATGGCTTTGTCTCAGACCAGTGAGTAAGGTGGAGTGTGCAGAGGCTGGAGCTGCAGGACTCTCTCCCTGCGGGGGAGGAGGGCTGTGCTGTCGTGCCCAGACACATAGCAACAAACAGCACACCAAATATTGGAGCACAGTGACAGCAGAGCGGTGACCTTTGCTCTGCTGGCTGCCAAGCCCAGGCTCTTGGGAACTCATGATAGGAATGTTCTCCAGAGATGAGGCCATGCTGAGAGAGATAGCTCCTCCATGGTGCCCTGGGAGAGATAGGGAGCACATACAGGCTCCATGTGATGTTTTTTTCCTGGAACTGTGAAATGGAAGTCTATGCCCAGGAACTGTGGTGGTGTGGATGGGTTTGTGTGATCCTTCTTGACACCAGTGGACTCCAGCAGCCATTTTCATCACTTACCAATTGTATTTCAACATAAAAGGCCTTTTGAAGTGCAACTGAAGTGTGGAGGAACAATACAAGTGAGCATGTGCAGAAGTGAGTGTAATGTTTGGAAGAATTCAGCTCTGTGAGAGCCAGGCTGACCTGAAGGATCCTTCATGGGCAGTCTGTGAGTGACTCCTGGTGTATCCATAAACTGTTTTCCAACTCCTGCTGCTCTCATTCCTTCCTTAGCAAATGTGGAGCACTCCACTGGGCAGCTGTATCCCTGCTTTTGTAAGTGGCAGGAGGGTTGCAGTAGCTGCTCTGCCGTCCCAGTGTCTAGCCCAGGAGCCCAGTTAGAGGTGATTACTGATAGCTGCCGAGTCTGATACTCAGACTGGCAAAAACCAAAAAGGTGACATCTGAGTGACATCTGAAATTCCAGCTATATGACTCCAGAACCAAAAACTCTCTTGTTCTCATGCAGTCAGAAGAAGGGGCTTTCTATTTAAATGTTGAATGTTAAATATTAAGGGCCTGATTCTTCATTGCACTGCACTCATTCCAGAATCAGTATTCAGACTGCATCTTTAAATATTGAATTTCTCCTGACAGGATGGAAGGTGATATGCAACTTCTGACACTGGGCTCCCCTGCTGTTTCTTATGTCACAGGTGATGACAATTGCCAGAAACAGCGACTAGCAGCAAGAGACTGCAATATCCACCTTAATTGCATTCTATATTTTCAGACATAATTTGCTGTTTTAAAGTGTCGAAAAATGAGTGTCCTGACATGAGTGCTCAGTATCCTGTAGTAAGCCACTGGGAACAGGAAAGTTTTCCTTTCAAGATTCAACAAAAACAGTCCCTTACTGTGTGACAGCAACAAGCTGCACCAAACCTGCCAGTGATTCAGCATGTTTTTCTAAACTCAAACTGGGCTGCAGCCTAAAGTTTGCCGTAGAGATTCAAACCCTGCAGAGAAACACCAGAGGCTCAGGCCTTTCTCCCAGCATCCGTCATGGTGCCAGGTAGGGAACCAAATGAGCAGCAAAACAGTCTCTGTACTAAAACAGCACAACAAATGGCTCCAGGGCACACAGAGAGGGGCCAATACACAGCATTAATTAGCTTAGAACTAATTAGCAAAATATTGCTAAAAAATCTTAAATGGCACAATTGAGAGCTGGATGAGTGTTTGAACTCAGGAATATTAAAACCCTTGTGCAGTAGCTGTGAATTTGATGCACATTGGGAGGTTTCAGTGACAAGCAGACCAGTTTTGGAAGAGGAATACAGTCTAAAATATAGCTTGCTGTGGAATTAAAGGTTTTGAATGAAATGTAAATTTTTCCAGTAAATTCTGACCTAGGCCAGACAGGGAGGAAAGAATTAATCCCTTTAATTGCAGTGAACTTTTTTTTCTGAATTTAGCTTTGTTTTTTAGATGAAAACTGTCTTGAAGTGAAAATTAATTTTTTGAATATTTTCGTTATTCAGAAGTTTTGGACAAATATTTATTACATTGGATTTCAGCATATGGATCATGCCTGAACTATTCTTAGTTTTACTTACCACATTCAATATTTAGTATGCCATCCTTGAGCTATGCGATGCTTCCTATAAATCTCAAATTTTAAAATATTTTCCTATTTTCCACTGTACTTCTGCTCTTGACCAGTCAGGAATGAAGAATATGTTTATCATACTTGGCTAAACACAAGAATCTGTTTAGCCTTCTCTGTTTAGTCTGAGCACTGAGTAGAAATTGCATGTGCCAGAGATGAAACCAGGTTGAAAATCACAGAACAACCTGGGGAGGGATACATCTGAATGCCTTAAAATTGCCTAGGCAGCATGTAGAAGAATTTATTACCAATATAAATTATGTAAGTGGAAATTCAATTATGGTGATTGTGTAGACATAAGTAGTTAGAGTGTGTCTGTATCAATCATTGCAAAAGGTCCTTAGGAGGAGACAGTACAAAAGTTTCAAAGTGGACACAAACAGTATCCAGTGGAGATGTCTAATCCCTGGAAGAGGGAGTAGTGGTGAACAGAGCCCTCTGCTCAGCCAGCCCTGCCCACAGCCTCTGGAACCAGACAGTGGGTTGGGAATGTTTAATTCAGGGGAGTTTGTTTGTTCCATGGGCTGGCTGCCTTGCAGTCAGCTATATCAGGTGGCCCTGGCACTTCTGGAACACCATTATCAATTAAATTATGAATCAATAGGTCTTTTAACATAAAATAATGCGATTATGTAAAAATTAATGAAACAATCTCCCCCCCCCAACATCAGCCACTTTTCTCAAATGTTCTTATTGCTGTAAGAGTGTTCACATACCTTCAACCAGCCAAGTGGTAGTTGCTGCCCAGTGTTGATGGGTCTTCCTGAAAGCACTTTTATTTACAGGTTTTTGTTTTTCTGGGAAGTAGTGGGATTCCTCAAGGAGCAACTGTTTCCTTTCTATGCAAAATCTGGACAGCTATGAGCTACTCAAGTGCTTTGGTTTTGTTATATGTTATAAATGCCCAAACGATGAGATCTGAAACAGTATTTACAGTGGAATATACTCAGAGCCAGGATATTTAGATTCAAGAGCTTAATTTTATTTCTGTTGAAACAGAGAGAGCAACAGCTGTTTATACAGTTTGTATGAAGGGTAACACTTGGATTTAAATTACCTTCATTATTTGTACATTGAGTTTGCAGTTTACACTTAGTCCTAAAAATTCCAAATAAATAGTTTTCTGTACAAGTGTTATTTATTTAAACATGAGATTTATCAAGTCTTCTGTGATAATGACACAGAATTCTTCTGCTATTTGGTAATTTTTAAGTAACATGATTTAAAATACATAGGTTAGTAATTGTTTTTTAACCCTTAGGTTACATTTATAATATATTAAATACCCTGCTGTGTTGTTCATGAAAATAGGCAAAGCATCTACCTAGTCCTACCCCTGCCTGTCCCCTGTGAACTTAAAATTTTCTGAAAAAGACAAGTGAAAAAAAAATTGCAAAAATAAACAAAATATTTGGCACTGACAAAGGCTGGGGTTTGCTTTTCTCCAAAGACTGTAAATCTCTTTACAAATAGTGCTGAAAATCTTGACCTCAAAGCATCTCTCCTTCAGAAGCCAAGCAGAGGTGTTTTTCCAGTTGGAAAACATCGGATGTATCTGTGAAATTACTGGAAAAAGTGAACAGGTTGTGTTAATTAATGTTGATTCATGTTTGCCTCTGCAGACTTTCCAGATCTTTAGGACAAAAGCTGCCTGGCAAGTCTGAAGTCCCATCCTTCTTTTTGAAGACCTTCAGTGGTCTGATCCCAGTCGTATTCAAGACCAAAACCATCTCTCATTTAGAGACCTGAGATAAAGACAGGAGTTGATGATTTTGCTCCTTCTGCAGAACTGTCTTTTAATTTTTGTAATAAGGTTCTTTCTGCTCACTGTAGACACTTCAAGTGTCAGAAAAGTGACCATCTTCACTCAGGAAAAATTCTTGTCTCTGGCACTACTTAATCAAAAGCTGGCATGTAAGGGACTAATAAGAGTATAGTAATCTCCTTGGAGCTTTGTCAATCCCCTGAACAAATGTGAGATTAATACCCTGCTAAATTATAAATGGCAAAATGAGATTGGTTGCACTTTCTTAAACTATCCCATTAAGTTAATTTCAAACAGTGATTGAAGTAAATTTGAAGTGTGTATATGGTCTTGCTTCAAGTAGTGAAGGACTAACAAAGGAAAAGGATGCTGCCAAAGTCATCTCATGAGAACATCTTCACGTGGGACTCAACTGGATGTGGGTCTCTTTGGCTAAAATTAAGCCAATTCCAAAGGTTAGGTTTAGGATTAAGGAAGGCAGAGAAAGAAAGCCTAGCATTCCAGTTGGGGTGGGACTGCAAGAAATCTGCCAAAGGAAAGAACAGTCTGCAGAAAGACTTCTCCCTGCAGAAATTCATCATGTCAGGCAGAGATGGGGACCTTGGGCTGATACACAGCCTGTACTTTGACCCCTAAAATCAAGGATTGTGTTTAGGATTGGAGATGGCAGAGAAACTAAATTCTGGGATCATTTGGAGTGAGGATGCCAAAAGCATTGTCTGCCAAGGATTTCATGTGGAACTAGACCTCACTTCACATGGCTTGACCTAAGGTTTAGTTTATGCTAATGCCTAGTGTTAGGGTAATGAACTGAGGAGAGAGAAGGCTTAGGGCTGCAGGTCAGCTCAGTCTGGCTGTTAATGGGTTCATAAAGTGCACAAACTGCACTTTAAAGTTGATAAAGTGGACAAACTGCAAATAAAAGTTATCCTCTGGTAACTTCTTCATGCAGGATTCTGCTATGGAACTCGGGCTAAGGCTCAGCACCTGCACAGGGCTAAGGCTGGGGTTGGGTGACAGACAAGTGTAGAGCTGTAGCTGAAGTGGAGGTGGAAAGGTGCTGCCAAAGAAATAGGCAGTCTACAAGCAGAGTAGAAATTTGGAAATTTTTCTTTGGAAAATTTTTCTTATGGAGGAGGGCTGTGGGCCTTTCCATGTGGCTCAGTCAATGCCCAGGGTTGCTTTTGGGGCTGGTAGAGAGGCAGAGCATAAGGCTGCAAAGGGGCTGTCAATAGAAGGAGCATTCTGGAGAGGGATTGCTCCTGCAAGAACTTCATATGAGACTTTGTGTGGGTTTTACATCTAGAGTTCCGTTCCAACCTATATTATTCTGTGATTATGTACTTACTCTGGGAAACAATGCAAAATGGAAACCAAAAAATCTCTGTGGCTTCAAATTTCAACACCAGAAAATTCAGGATTATTCTCCCATGGTCTTCTCAACATGAAAGAGTCAGATGCAGCAGTGCATTGGCTGCTCTCCAGTCTAGTTGGGAGGTAAATTGTAATCCTCCTCCTGGAATCCAGCCCTCACCGCCAATGTCCCCGACCCCTCTTCTCCTGAGAGCTGAAGTCAGCCAAGAGGAACCACAAACCCTGCAAGAAACTGACATTCACAAACCAGCTCTCCCACTTCTCTACCTCAACACTTCCCTTGTTTGCTGAATTTCCTTCTCAGCCCAGACAACTCCAGGCTAGACAAGTCTTTGCTGTGGCCAACCCTTGAACCCCTTTGGGTGCAGAGAAGACAAAGAGCATTTCCTGGCTCCAGCTTGCAAACAGCTGAGACTTCATCACACCAAAAATTCAGCTGTTGATGCTGAGCATGTGATGCTTCCAGCACATGTGGGAGCGACTGCCTGGGAACTGGGAATGCCATGTCCTGAATGGCTGAGCCACCCCTCCTTGGGAAGGCTTTTGGGAATCAGCTGACAGGTAGTTTTGTGGGGCCATTCAAGAAGTCAGTCTGGCATTTCAAACCTGTAAAACATTGATTTGTCAGCCAAATTTATTGTTCTCTTTCTGCGAGAATGCTTTGTTAGCCCTTAGAAAACATCATCTCTCATCAGTTTGCAACTCTCTGTATATAAATCAAGGAGTTTGTAGAGATAAGGTCCAGACCATAGAATAAAATATTGCATTATGTACTAAAATATTGCATTAAGTACTTAGTGCTAAATTTTTAAGTGTTGACCATTTCAAGGGCCAATTTAAACAAGGCAGGATTAAGCTGAGCTGTTTACCTTCCTAGCACTGCTCACTATAGCATAATAAATGGTGGGGCTGGAAGCCAAGGAAGGCGACTACAAGAATGTTTTGTTTAGACTACTACAATAGCCAATTCAACATCATGAGAGGAATGCAGGATGTTAGGAGTGATCTGAACTAGCAGAGCTACCATAAAAGTGATGAGTTACTGAAATGGCTGAAGGCATTGAATCTCTGCTTCAGATTTGCTCAGAACCTCTATATTATTTAAAAGTTTTAGAACTGGGGAAGAGGTTATCTTTGTCTCTATTTTACTCTGGTTTTTACATTTCTTTTACATGGGTGTTTACTTAACTCTTTCCAGTTTTACCACTGGCTAAGTGCTTTTTGAGACAATTCATTCTCTACCACTGTTTTTCTTTCTGTAAAACAGCAACAGAACTTTCTTCTTTGTCTCTGGAGTTTCCAGCTCTCTAACATCTCTAGAGAGCCTTCATTATATTCTTGTTTTATTGGCAGCAGGGCCAGCAACTTCAGAAGCACAGAGAACAAAGAAAATTTAGCTTGTGAAAACACTCCTATCTAATACAGTGGGAAAAATTCTCCAAGATTCATTTTGCTGCAGGCCTAAGGAGGCTTGTGACTGGGAGGTGGGATGAGAAAAGCAGATGTACCCTTTTGCTGAGCAGAGAAGTGCACCCTTCTACCAGAACCTGCCTACCTCTTTCATCGTGTCAGAAGATCACTTTCATACTATGTTCAAGCCCTTTCTTACTCTTTGATATGATTAATAATAATTGACAAAATTGAATTTACTTCCTAGTTCTGATTTTTTTCCTGTACTTTTAACTCCTACTCTGAAAGCAGGAATGGTGGTGGGTGGGGGATTTAGAACTTTACAACTTAATAGAGGTTTGATGTAGATCTGTGTATCAAAAAATTGAGAGTATTTGGTCATAGCCTGTAAAAAAATCAATTCTAGTTCAAATAACCTATGTCTAATAATGATGATGGGTTGGCTAAAATGACTATAAA
Source organism: Melospiza georgiana (assembly GCF_028018845.1). Classification (NCBI taxonomy): domain Eukaryota; kingdom Metazoa; phylum Chordata; class Aves; order Passeriformes; family Passerellidae; genus Melospiza; species Melospiza georgiana. The sequence goes on along the minus strand of NC_080434.1, from coordinate 29,386,772 downwards.
AAGAGTGCTTATTTATACTGAACAGTTTTGAAGACCAAGGTAGTTTAGGTCTAATCCTTAAAAATCTGTTATTTCTATAGCATATCACTGAGTATCTCAGCTAAATATACTGCAATATTTTTGGGAGGGGTTGGGTGGGGGAAGAAATACCAGAGTCACTGAAGGCTTTCAATGAGACTGAGATTCTAAAGAAAATAAAGGCCAGGTCTTTAAGAATATTTGGTACTTTCCATTAATTTCTCTAAGAATGTGGGGTGGAAAAATTTTTGAAATTGAGATATAAAGATTATCAAAAGTTTTATTCATGACGTGAAAATCTTCCTTTGAACTTTTTTGGGAGGGGGTCACAGCAGTCATAGAAGGGAAAACCAGTGAATTCACAAATCTCTCGTTTCATATTCTTATTGGTGATACTGCAGGGGAGACTTGCCCAGTGGTAATTTTACTCTTTGCTTCATTTAGGATTTCTTGTAAAGCTTGTTTTCAATCATGCCTACAAATGGAAAATAAAATAGTTGTAGTGGTTAAAGATTTACTTAGAGGTTAAAAAGTTGGTTTAATGGTATTTTAGAATTTTAGTTACATTTTCTCATGTTTTACTTCTTCACCACAGATGTAACCAATTTTATCCCTTTTCTACTTCTCAGAATGAAATCGAATGACCAAAAAAAACCCTCAAACCATGTTTATTGTGCTGAACAACACCTTTAAACAGTGTCACCGATTACTTACCACTTCTAAAGCAAAATAAAATTAGAATAACTTTTCTTATGGTATGATTGTTTTTTATGTCCATGGAAACTATGGAACCATGAGTAGTTTCACCCTTGGCTGAGAACTTGATCTTTACAAAGAGTAATTTTCTGCTTTTGTGGGGATGTGTGTGTTGATAGATCTCTGAGAAGGTCACACAAGCAACATATTGGATACACATTTTTGTGGTGCCTTACATGTTTAAAAAAATCAGACAAATTTGCATAATGTTTGGAAGTATTGTTTAAAACTCTTCTGTGATCTCTTTGTCATGGCTAAATTCTCATTCTGGTTTTAGAAGGCTTTCTGTATGGCATTAATTGTCATTCAACTTCCTAAAATATTCCAATGTTTATCTTCTGTACTTATGACAGAAATCTGATATTTCATACAAAGCTGGGCTAATAAGCAGCTTTTGAAATTATTAGACAAGCACTACCACTGCAAGTACTGAAAAATTTGAAATGGTGACTCAAATCAACTTGCTCTGAGGCTTTTGAAATGAACAAGCACAGTGTTTCATCCTCTCTCCTAAGGAGTTCTCTGTCCTTATCATAAATATTCATCTGTTCTAAGAGGCATTGTTTGAAGTGCTTTTAAACCATGTTTAGTATTCTAATAAAGGATGCTCAGATAAGGTTCACACTGTGTTGTGCTGCTGCTCTACAAACCCATTGGAAGAGTGGGAGTCAATTCAAAGAAGAATTCACTGTTTAAACAGGCTAGAATAAAATAAGAAGATAAAAGTGGGTACAGGGGACAGTAATTTGGTTGATCTCCATCAGACATAACTGGGAATACAATTCAGTTCAGAACTTGCTCTGAAACAAGACCATGTGTTTGTGAACCATAAGAATCTGAAATTAAGAAGAGCAATACAGTTCTGTGAGACAAATCTTGACTTATTCCAGTAGTTTGAGTGAATATAAATGGTGACTTCTATTCAGGCTATTCCTCTTTGTTTAAAGACTTTGTAGCATTACAGCAAGTCGTTTTATTTTCTGCAACGATGTAATGGCATAAAACTGTGTGCAAAGCAGTTCTTCTATTTTTTTAATGTTTGAAATGCAAAAGGTTTAGTTGGTGAAGGTCAGTGCTTTCTCCAAGCCTGAGGTCCCAGTACGCTTTTCTATCCTAAAATTATTGTCTTAGTCCTAATCTTTTTGGTATCTGTTAAGAATACCTGGCTAGCACCATTTATTTGTGGAAATAGTGAGGGACCTGCTCCCACAGACTAGTTTAATATCTTTGCTACTTTGAGGGGCCTTCAAGAAATTTAAATTTGGTTACATATGTAGTACTTGTATATAACGTGAAGAAAATATTACAGTCCTATTTTTCTCAGCCTGCTGGATTAATATCACTTAGGAATACTTCATCCCACAATAGCCTTCTCCCTCTGGGCTGCAGCTGAGCTGAAATTGCTGGGACTGATTCAGCCTGAAATGGTGACTTTGCCCACTGAAGAATTTAAAACACACGAGAAGAGCGGCACCATTTGACTGAGCAACAGTCTGGGCCAGAGAGTGCAGGGAGGTCTGATACCATGAAGGTCTCTAAATTTGTACATGTCCATAGGTAATGTTCATTCCTGTCCTGTAGGCTGGCATATTGATGTGGACTCATGGGAGATCAGTTATATAGCAATTCCAGTATTTCTTGGCAAGAGTGGAAGTATTTTTAACTCCAAAAGAAAGTTCAGGTGTTGTGCAGGATCTTACACAATATTGGTGATTCCAAGTTTGCTGTCTAAATAGGAACCCAGTGAAAATAATAAATCCATGCTGCTGTTGGTTCATACTCTGTTACAAGTCAGACACAAATATGGATTTTATTTCAGAATCAATAAAATGGAACAGGGAAGGCATTATTCTGGAAATAATTTAAAAAAAAAGGAGGCCTGGCTTTTGCAGAAGAAAAACACATTTGTGTTTGAATTAATGATTTCTTGAGTTAAGAGTGTGTTTCTTATGGCCAAGATATAGAAGACCAGGAATTTTTTGCTATTTAAGTGCCAATTCCCGAGGATGGCTGTAAGCTGCTGTAACTTGCACAGCTAACTTTTAGTAAATGATGTCTTTGTTCTCATAAATCAATGCAGTTTTTTATCTCTTGTAAATCTTATTCTGTCTCTCTTCCTTATCTTGTGGTTTTCTCATTTACCACCCATGACTTTGGCAATTCAACAGTTTTTAGTGTGTCAGATTAATATAAATATGCAGACATTTTGTGGATTTCTAATTCTACTCCAGCTGCATCTGGTTTTATGCTTTGCTTACATATTTTTTTACCTGAGTACCAGTGCATGTCTCTCCCAATCAATGATATTGCAGAAGTGCTAAGACTTTTACTTCTCCTCATTAGAGTCTGGAGTTTGCCTTTTTTCCATTTGTCTTCACTTTGCTGAAAAGGACTTTCATTTCAAATGAAAGAGGATGCTCCTGGGTATGCATTTGCCTACAAGAGCTGCGGTGTTTATGGGAGGAATTTTATAAATCTGGATGGACATGTGAAATTTGGCAGCTCTGATCAGAGGCAGAAAGGATCCCTAAAGTAAAGAACCAAATGCTGGTTGGCTATGTCTCCTCTCCCTCTACTTTTCTTTTGCTTTTCTGAAACTGTCTAGACACTTACTGGAAGAAACTCTCATGGGGCAAATAAACTGTAAGTTCAGTGAACTATGGTGGGAAATTAATTTGGAATTCATCAGTAGAAATGCTGGTGTATTTCCATGAGAAACCTGGCTGTAAGAATTAGTAATTTAATAAGTAAATCATCACATTACCATGTGGTTTGCATCAATCTGACCAATGTAGCACAAATTTGAAAGCCTCTAGTTTAGTTGTTGATAAATTATAAATCAATTGTTGGTTGACATCAGTGTGAAAGTAATTGTTACAGAATCAAGAAAATCAATAATGGTTTATGGTACTCACAGGATAAAAGGCTGAAGTTACTGTATGCATTTACTATTCTCATGTATGGAAGTATTTTAAAATACAAATGCTTAATGCAACAAAAACCTCCATGTCCAATTGCCATATTTACTTCATGAAAGAGAAGAGAGTTGGCAAATTGCATAAGCTAAAGCTGGTTCCTGTATTCCTGGGGATACTTTCATTGATGCCAAATATTGATTGGATAACAAAAAGCAGAATTCTTCCTGCAGCCCTAAGGAATCCCTGGGACTTCATTTCATTTTAGGTTTGTTTCCTTTCACATCAGCCATGAGCATGGACATGGAACATTTTATTGCCTTCTTTTCCCTGCATCCTACCTGATGGTCCAGAAGTGGTTGCCTGCTTTTCTACCATTGCTCACACTGTTCTTTGCCTGTAGTGGTTCACTGGTTTTATGCTTTTAGATATTTGCTAGAAATTGATCCATTATTGATTTCAAGTAACTGTCCTTTTACAGCATGATGTGCACCTTGACACAGGAGAAAGAAGAATGTACTGCACCAAAAAAAGGTGTTTTGTGGAACAAATCAGAAGGTACTTCTAGGATAGGATAAAAATGCTGAAGATGGTAAGTTCTCATGAATATGTCATCTCATGAAGCACATGAAATTACACCAAATATTGCCAAATGTGAGAACACAGTAAATATGCTTTTTTTGTTTGTCCTCATGTAAGGATGATTTGATATTGCTTTGATGAAAAAAGGAAAGAAACAGAAAAAGGTGGTGTAACGTGACTCCATCCAGGTGCTGGAGTCATGGGGTAACAAATTATATTTCTGTATGATGCTGTGTGATTTATACCTTTGAAATTTCCATTATAATGGATTATCAATTTGCTATGAACACTGTAGTCTTTCGAACTTATTCTTGCTGGGTGATAAATCTGCTCATAAATTTCCGAGATTTTTGCTTGACACTTTCTGTGCCTGACATCAGCTACAATGTCCAGTCTTCAGAAACCTGAGGCAAATAACATTCAGGTGTTTTGAAGGCAAAATATGAAGCAAAATTAGAGTTTTCATGTAATCCCAGTGACACTTCTGTGCTTTTGTAACTTGCACAGCTGCTGTTATAAATCTTGAAGTAGGATTGTTTCATTGTTCTCAAGCTGGAGTGAAAAACAAGCTGAGATTCAGAAGTGTGGGTTCATTATTTCAAAAGCTGACATTTGCAAATGCACAATAGAATGTCCTTTCTCTTCTTTCTGTCTGGTTAAAAGAATAATTTAAGGTCTTACACATCAACAAATATGTAGTAATTAAGACCATCTGAGGTATACAGGCAGATTCAAGTAGTGTTTCCTCAAGACTTTAATTCAGCATTCTCAAAGTATGTGCTTTAACTTAGAGTATGTTAATTGAAAATGTGTTGTTCAAAAGATAGTTTATTTTAAAATTCACATCCTTCGTTTTTATTTTTTTAAGCCAAATATCTTTTTTCAGAGTCAGAACTTAAGAAAACCAACTGCAATTATAGGGATTAATGCTGTGACACTGAAGTACACTGTACATATTGAGAGATAAATTACATGTATTCAGTTTATCTTAATTCTCTTCCACAATTAATTATGATAAACACATATGTGCTGGGCTGTTTAAAGTCATTCTACAAATCTATTTCAGAACTCTATTGAGATTATTTTTCAGAGTGTATATATACAAATATATCTTAATTTCAAAAGAGCTAGATAACTATATGAAGCAATTAACCTCTTTTGTACTTTCATTGTTTTGTCTGTGTGGTAACATTAAGTTTAATTGGTGTATCTGCTTCTTTGTTTAACCTTATTGCTTTTTTTGGTAATGTGTATGTTACCAGTATCAGCAGAAGAAAATTTTTTATAAAACTACAAAAATCAGAAAAGAGCCCAAGCATATACTTTAGTTGTCTCCTCTTTAATAATAGATAACATTTACATTGCTTATGTGTCCTTAGGTTTTATTTATCAAATATTTCAGGAGCATGAAGATACTTTGTGTGGGTCCTGTATTTTCCTTTAAAGTTAGAGAGCATAGCTTTTAAAACTACTTTTTTTTACAAGATGCAGCCAACATCTAAACAATCTGGAATCAGGTCTGTCAGAAAAGTTTTCTGCCATCCACCCCTATATACATTTTTATATATCCATTTTCACTAACAAACCTAAGCCTTTGCTGCTTTTGGATACTTATAAAAATAGCAGGGAATTTGGTAATGCTAAAGTTTTGTAATACTAATTTTCCTCTTCTCCACTTAGAATGGAGGCACTATTAATATTTGGAACCCCCTTGAGTGCATGGTTTGACACTGCTTGACATTAATGTTTTGTTTCAGCACAGTAACATTATAAAACTGAAGCCAAGACCAGTAATAACATTACTCCAGACCTCTTTTAAAATCAACTGTATTTGGGACTATTTTTCTTTCATAAAAATATTTTACAATAATTTTCCTGTCTTCCCTACCTCTTTATATGCATGCCCATGATACATGGAAGTCTTCTGCTGTGAAAAAATTAAAATCTAAGATAGATCAGGTGGTGTATAAGAAGAGAATTTTTCACTTTAAGTTTACCACTATCACTAGGAAAGACAATATCATTATGGAGACAGCTGCAGGGAAAGCTGTCAACAACATAGCATTGATCACTCTCTTAGGTGTGGGAATACTCTGGGTAAGAATATATTCTCACCATCAGCCAGCCTTGATTCAAAGCATTTTAGCTAAATATAAGTGGTTATCTGTCCTTGTAAGGACATTGTAACAGCCTCACCTGTGGTGTTTATTCCTCCTTTGGTAGCTCCATTTAGGATCATGGTGCTTTTATGGTAAATGTGGTTCATGTACACATGAAAGCTGAGCTAACCAGTGCTAGCAGCCCACCCTTCACTGGTGCAACAGAGCCTGAACAAAATTGATCCTTTATCCAAACCTACTGTTCTCCTGCTTAGAATTTCCTAGAAAAGTTGGATGCAAAATTCACTCATTTAAGAAAAAAAATGGGGTGCATAAAATATGTCCAGCTCAGAACAGGGCCCCTTCTGAACAGTGGCATTTAAGTGCAGTGTTTGCTTAATTTTAAATTGCTAATTTTATTTGAAATGTTTTTGTCAATTTTATTCTTTTTACTATATTGGAGGAGTAATTTATGGGTCCTCAAATTTTTCTTTATTTTTCTTGTGTTACCACCAATTGTTTCTTTACTTTTGGGGGTTTCACTCAAAATCTGCATTAATAGAGACATGCTAATCACTTCTAGCCCTCACTTAAAGAAATTGCAAATTGCACAAGCTCAATAGCTGCCTGATACCTATCTCAGTTTGACTAAGGAAGAGGAGAACAACTGCTGGTGGCCATGAGTTAAAACTCTCCCAAGGAAAATAATGGCTTGGTTGCTGGTTTTACAGGGCATAAACTTTTTCTCATACTTCCTTTCATCTTCCTCTTGCAGACTGAGTTTTGTGTATGTCAAATGCTGCTCTTGGCCTCGTGTCTGAGAAATCTGCTGCTTCTGACGTATTTTCCCCAGGGAATTGCAAATGTTTGTGCTTGTCCTTTGGCAGCCCATGATCAGAATATTTTAATTGCCTCCTAACAGCTTTAAAATGGGACTGACTAGAGATGCCCCTTGCCTTTGCTTGGCCTCCTTCTCCTGGAAGACAGTCTGAGTATTTTTGAGGTGCATTGGTAGTGACTTCCCTAGTCCTGCAGAGTTCTATGTTTTGCTCATTGCTAAGGGCTATCCAAAGATGAATTTGAGTATAGAAATTCCCATTTGGAGATGTTACTGAGAATTAAAAAGGCAAAAGAATAACTATTCTCTTCTTTAATAATGCTGTATTAGTTTGAGTCTGGGCAGGGAGTCCCGGCAGATAAGCCAAGGTGTGAAGCACAAGCAGCCCTGTCAGAATTTTCTGCCTTGATATTTGTATCCAGTAATTATACAAATTAGACTACTACCACCATTCAGAGACTGGAAACTTTTACTCAATGGGGGAAGACCAAGAATGTTATTTAGAATGATTATGACAATTCTCTTCCTTGCCTAACAAACCTTAATTTGAAAGAGAACATCAACATTGCTGTTACCTGCTCTGGTTGCACGTCAAGCAATTCTGACAGGAGAATTCTTTATAACTGGCAGTCAGTTGATTAATTCAGAGTTTTCTTGGGGTTTAGGTTTTTAAATTTAATATGGCTGTTACGATAAAGTTCTACTGTAGAGAAGGCTGTTTTGTCATCCAGGAAAGATTTCAAAAGTTACAGGCTGCACCAGGGGTGGAAAGGTCTTTATTACACCACATGTTTGCTCACAGACTGAAGCTTATCAGGCAGAAAGAGTAATTAAATTTGAATTGTGTCAGCCAACTACCTTGAAATGAAGTCAATGTGTGTTGCTCCAAGGAGAAAGAAGGAAATGATTAGTTATAATTATACTCAGTGTCCAAGAGAATTGCTTCACACCCCTTGCTTGACTCTGTTGCTAAGGAAGGAAAATATCTAAACAAAGAATCTCTAATCCTTCTCTTAATGTCTAAAACTTCCTGAATTCAGGATTCCCTTTGGGAGATAGAAGAAACCAGATACTACTGAACCATAATATTTTAAGGATTGACAGAAGGACTCTTAGGTGGTTGAGGAATTGGTTGGATTCTTGCATCCAGAGGGACAACTATTCACAGTCCTGATCAGGGACATCAGTGACAAGTGCTGTCCCTCAGGGATCCATAATGATACCAGTGCTATTTAATGTCCTCATTAATGACATAGACAGAGGGATTTAGTGCAATCTCATAATATTTCCTATGAAGACAGGCTCAGAGAAATGGGATTGTGAGCCTGGAGAAAGGAGGACTCCAAAGAGACCTTGCAGTGGCCTTTCAGTACTTCAAGGGACCTTATAAAAAAGATGGAGTGACCCATTTGGGCCTCAAAGAGTAGGGCCTGTTGCAGTAGGACAAGGAGGAAATTGTTTTAAAATAATGATTTAGACTAGACATAAGGAAGAAATTTTTTACAATGAATGTGGTGAAATACTCACACATGTTGCCCAGAGGGGTGGCAGATGCTCCATCCCTGGAAACATTCAAGGTCAGGTTGGATGGAGTTCTGAACAACCATATCTGATTGAAGATGTCCCTGCTTATTGAAGGGATTTGTACACACAACCTTTGAAGGTCCCTTCCAACCCAAACTACTCTGTGACTCTGTGGGCTCTCAGTAACTGAGTGCAACCAATGAGACTCAGTTAAAAATACACTCACAAGAAACTTGCTGATTTTATTTTAATTTAGAAAGTGTTTAACAAAAGGAGGTCACAAAAGATTTGCATTGAACCCTTGACTTGCAGTTTAATCTGGAAATCCCTGCATGAATAATTTGTAGAATGTCACACAGCAGAAAGTAGGTGGTCCTTTGCTGAGAAAACAAAATACTCTACTGTTGAAATTTGGTTTAGGTGAAGCTGGCAAAGGTGGCTGTCATTGAAGTTATGAAATACATTCCTTTATGAGCCCTTTTCTGTGCTATTGTATAATCTGAAAAGCGTGGACCTGATTTCTCCATGGCTATCAGTCTTAGGCTAATTTTCTGGGGAAAGTCTCAGTGGACAATGAAAAACTTCAATGCAAAACACAGTCTACACAATGGTGTTTTGTTTGTTTGTTTTTTTAATCTTATAACCACTTTTATCAGGTGGTTAAAGAAACTGGAGAGCCTGGAGTCAGGAACCTGTGTAAATCTGACTGTATCTCCATCCCCTCTGAAAATTTCCTGTGTAGTCTCTATGAGAGTTTGGCAGCAACAGTCCCTGAAGATTCTGTGCTGCCCATACTCTCAAGCCCAGGGAATCTGGGCTGAATAAGAGTTTTCTTTATGTTTGACATCCAAATCTCCCTGTGGCTCCTGTGGTTTCTCTGTTCTCCCTTCCCAGCATCTTTGTGGCTCCATTTTATTTGTACTGGACCATGGTCACTGATGCTAAGAAAGGCAGATGAGAGGGATTTACATCAGTGAAGCTGGATATTCTTGATATTCATGGCACTTTGGATATCAGGTTTCACTTACAGTGATACAGGGGTAGAGGTCTGGAGTTTTTTGGAGGTAAAACCAGCAGGATTTGGAAATGATCCAAATGTGGGATTTGGAGCAAAGAAGAAAGAAAAAAGCAAACACAAAGCTTAAAGAAAAAAAGTGAATTTATAAGTGATAAGAGTAAAGAGGATGGGCTGGATTCATTTTTTGTTGTGTTTGAAGATGTGGTGTCACAACAGAGCAAAAGGATGGAAGAGCCCAATTGAAAGAGGACAATTAGAGCTTGAAAGAAGGAACACGTTTTTAAGTCCTTGATGTTCACAAGGTGAAGGTAAAGACATTCTTTTCAGTTTGTTGGCCCTCCAGCCCCAGAGACAAGGTACTGTATGGAGCCCCACTTTAACGAGATTGCTGTGCTTTGTAGAAATGCTTGGCTAGATAAAGCAAGTAGCTTGCAAACCCATGGGGTTTGTTGTCAAAAACTGTATGCCTTTTATTTCCACAAGAGGGATTTAAAGGGAAACTGAACAAGTAGTTGGAAGAGATACCTATTGGGGTAACTGAGAGGGAAGCCACAGGAAGGTTGGAAAATGCCCTAATGGCTTCTGCTTGGAGGCTGAGAGGTGACACTGGGTGAGGTGCACTCTTGAACTGACATTCATGTACTCCTAGGATGACATTTTTCTGGAGCCCATGTTTTGTCCTTGCACAGTGACAAGGTTCAGGAGCTTTAGGGAGGAAGGGAGAAGGCCATTTTAAAGTTTCCTGGGCTGCAGACAGAGCTCAGGTGAGATGTTTAACAGGATTGAAAGGGCTTCCAGGGACCTGCTTGCTGACCCCTGGGTTACCTTCCTGTACTGGAAGTCTGGCACCTCTCTGTTGCACTTATATTTGCTGAGTGCAACTGGTTGGATTGCTTATTTATTCTCCTCTATAACCTTCCATGTAGCATAGAAATCACCCTACGTCATATGCCCCCAAATATGCATTACAAGTCATGCCCCAAAATTATACATGAAGTCTTTAGTTTTAGAAGATAAGTTTTCTCTCTGAAAATTAAATTGTTTTTCCAGCTGTTTCACTGACTCAGAAGAACAAAAAAAATAATCTGTGTATCATTTAGATGTAATTAGCTGCAATAAATTACTGAAAAACAGCACAGTTTGTGGATTTGTTTTGTAAAAAGATTGTTATAATTTGATGTTAGATAATGATAATAATAGTTTGGTAAATAATTTGTATTTATTCTCTCTTTTTTAACAGTATCTCACTTTAAAATTATGTATATATGTATAACTTTTTATTACATTTTTACTTCTTGGCAATGTGGTAGGAGGGAGGAAAAGATCAACTGCAGGCCAAGAATAGATTGTTCCTTCAGCTCCCTCTTTCCTTGCAAAGAAAAAGGCAGGAGACAGGTGAAGAAGTGACCTGGTGCTACATATTGTGAGTGATGGCACAGAGAAGAAGCTGTTGCAGTAGTTAACCCAGCAAAACACAGATGAAATTCAGCCAAAAGCAGAATTCTAGTGGTCCTGTAATCAATAAAGCTTTTGATCTCACTAGTTTTGGTCACCCCAAGTTAAATCACTCATAGAAAATCTGCTTTCCTAATAGTTACCATCACTCTGGCTAAAAACCAGTTAGACTTATGACAGGTTCTGGTGAAACATTTCTCTCACAACTACAAGAGTTGTTCTGTACATTAGCTGTCTCCAAAAATTAGGCCTCCAAAAGTTTTGCCCAGGATAAATCATAATTTAACCAGACTAATGATATCTCTTAATTAAAATGTATGTGGCATATTTAAAAAAGGAATACCTGAAAGTAAATATGGTAAGGAATTCTATTTAGGTTTTGGAAATAACTGTGTCTGACAAGAAAAAAAATTACAAATGTTCATTTCTCTTTTTTAAGTATATGTAATTTGGAAATTTAAAATTGTTCCCACTTTTAATTTAGATCTCAACTATTTGCTTACATACCTGCAATTCAGAATGCTACCTGAAGTGGAATTGTTATGATTGATTTTTCAAATTGTTATGAAGAGAGAAATTATAGGGGATGTGCTCAATAAACTTCCATTTATTTTTCTTAGCTGAAATTTGAATCAGGAGATAGTCCCAGGACATGTTTTACCCTGGATTCCTTTTGGCTGTGAACTACAGATGAACCAGAATTCATGGTGACTGGTGGAACAAAACATTCACAAGTAGTTTAGTTATTTTCTCCACTTTCACTTGTTCAGATTATGACTGAGAAATTAATTCCTCAAAGGTAACAGTCCATATGATTTTATTAAAAATATGCAAACTAATGCAACGTCCAGGCCAGCAGAGTGAGCACAATAAGGATTTTACAGCTTTCAGTTTAAAGACTATTGAAGTAGATTACAAGTATTTCCAAGAGAATCCATTTGGCAAAAATTAAACTCTCCAATCAAAGGTTTTCCTAGATGCCCATTTCTAAATGTCCCCTCAACCCCTTTTTACTTTCCCCCACTGAGAACCATTTGATTTTTCTATCAGATTCTTCCTTTTGCTCCTGCCTTGCCCAGCTCAGCTGAAGGCACTGCCTGGGAGGGAACTGCTCTCACCGGGGCTCAGGATGCACCATGGGAAAAACAATTAATTTCCCTTCCCTCCCCTCCTGCAAGGACAGAAGGAACAAGGTGCTACCTCCTTCTTAAGCCACCTGATTTTTCTCCATGGTACGTAATTAATATTTTTGATTTTTTTTTGTGGGCTTTTTAATTGTTTTTGATGTGTTTCTGGAAATCTGGGTTTAATTATTCAATTTCTTGGTCTTTTCTGCCTGTTCTTGTTTTGGTGGGCAATGTATTAAAAGGGAATAGAAGTGTTACTGAGTAGGAAATGGTCTGCCCTAGTCCCACCATGTTGTTGGCCTTCAGGAAAAACAAAATCTCTTTGCACTTTATGCAACTTGGCTGATTTTACTGCTGGTGTGTTTAAAAGTGTCCTTGACATTAGACACAGGAGAGCTTTCTGGAGGGCAGAAAGTAAAGGGATAATGTTCAGTGCTCTAAACAACATCCATCTTCTGCTAGAACCAGAGAATTTAGAATACAATTAGAAGGAATCTCATTTTCAGTGGTGTGGCCAGTTGGGGTAAGAAGCTCAGCATTTTTAATTGGGAAGGAGAGAAAAGAGGCTCTATAGCCTAAGAGAGAAAGTAGTATTAGAAACATAAATTTAGAGTGAATTTTTTTCAAGCCTTTCTAAATAAAGTGAGCTTTCTTGTACATGCAAATAGAGAAATGTATTTGTGTTGGATGATGATGGAAGGGTTTATAACAGCACTGTTTCTGCAATTGATTTCCCATCAGAAACATGGAGGTGTGTTAATTGGTAGTTTAGTGCTTTGAGGACAAAAAAATACTTAGCTGCTAAAGTGCTGATTTTCATGTGTACTGAGTATGGATTTGCTCCATGTAAGTGGACACACTCATGTGTTTTTCATGTTAGCTCTTCTTAGCTTTCATATGCTAGCCTTCATCATCGTACAAATATGTTTGAAAATGTTGCTAAATTTCATGCAATTGGAAAGAACAAAGCATTAGGGACAATAATTTCATGCTTTGTACTGAATAAACAAAAAACCCAGAACTTTCCAGGCAAGGGAAGGGAGTGTGTCAAATTAATCTATAAAAGTCAGACAAAAGGACTTTGCTTGGAAAAGAAATGCAGAATGGTTTTAATTAACATTTTGCTTCAGGTCATGCCATGTTCTTTCAATTAGGACTTTGGTGTAAGAAGGACTGTCTCGTCCTGAAATGTCTTTACTTCTTTAAAGAGAAAGACTTGGTCATTTTCCAGAGGTGGGGGAATGGGATACTTCCAGTTATCTTTAGTTTGGGCAAGTATGGATTGTGATTCTTTTTCAGTTTTGAATATAATTGAGAAGAGTTGGGATTAAGCATGTTTAAGTGTCATTCTAAACTCTTCATGTTTTCTTTCAATTCAGCTCTCTTTCTTCAGGACATTTTTCCATTGCAAAATCTGACATAAATCATTTCCCTTCATGCTGTAGTCACTGTTTTTCTCTAATGCTCTGTATATCTATTTAATATTTTGTCTGCAACATTTGGCTGCAATGGGGAATAGGTCTCTCTGTTTTGTCATTCAGTGTTATGTGTAAAAGCATCTGTATGTTAGAGTTTTAGGGTTTGTAAAGGCGTCGTAACAACTCCTTTTTTTAACAGTCTTGTGTTTCCTCTGTCTGTGTGTCTGCCCTGCAATGGGCCCCTTTTGTTTGCAACCTCCCAGTTCTGCCTAGAAAGAAGTACTGAGGTAAACAGGATGGTTTGCTGAGGGAGGAGTTTCATGCTAATTTCCCATTTCATCCAAGGCATATCCCACTTCCAGCTGATACACACAGAATGAGCACCACAGTTCCCATCATGCCTGATGAAACCAAAGCTACACAAGCAAGAAGGATAAACTAATATGTTTCTGTATCTAAAGCAGACTGACAAAAGAACTGTGATAATCTTATTTGTGAATATTTCCCATGTAAACACTGTTAACAAAAGATGCCCCACACTGCCAACCATTGGGCATTGCCATCCATTGTTTTAAGTAGTAAGACCCATTTTTGGGGAAAAGAGCATCTACATCAGGATAATGCTACATGAATTCATTTATGAAGTCTTATAAATATCAACTAGGTCTTTAATTATGTGAGGTACAATTAATGGTCATGCCTTCCTTTGCACAGAATTTTGCACTAATGGAATAGCACAGATGTTACTACAATTATACTATAAACTGTACACCAGCAGCAGTGGGGAATATTTTTTTTATTAGTACTTGGTTTGCAAACCAAGTCCTCAAAAGTTCAGAAGTTCCAAATTCAGACCTGCCCTTGCTATATCATTGGGCCACTCTACACAGTCCTACTCTCCCTACAAAAAAAAAAAAACATGTGGCAGAGAAAATTTATGCATGGTCCTCTAATCAGAAAGGATCATAGCACCTTGATATCATGACATATAGGTAATTGTAAATTTACTATTTCCCAGTGTCTGGTTTAACCCACTAGGCAGTGAAAATTATTTTTAGAAATTCTCGTAGAGCTACTTTTTATTTTAGAATAGGGAGAAAAAAAGGTAAAAGAACATTTCCTTGGCATTCTTGAGTGCAGCATGCTGCAGCTGCTGCCCCAGAAGTGGTGTGAGTCAAACTCCTTCCCATAGTTGGGGCCATTTTTTTCTTTTGAGATATTACCAGTATTTTTCTGTGGAATGGATGTGGCAGGGGAAAGTTTTTTGGGCACATCACTCACTTCCAAAAAGAGGGACTTCTGTGTATCCTTTACAGACAAGTGTTTAATGAAAATATTTTTGGACATTCTCAGGCAAAGGTCAGAGGAAGTTTTATGACTGAAAAATCTAGCTTAAATATAGGACTGTGCTATGAGATCCCAAAAATAAGTGAAACAAGGAATTAGTAGTGTTATTCAATAGAATGTACTTTTGAATGCACTGGTTTGGGGTCTGGTGCTGGCCAAAAGCTTGTTAAATACTTTAACTTATTAACAATAGAAAGTGAAGAAAGTTTGGGTTGGTGAAAAGGGTATTATATACAGAAATATAAACAATATTGGCTCTTGCAGCCAATCAGCATCAGCTGTTGGGGTCTGACATAATCTCATAGGCATGTCTGAACACTTCACACTGTTATAGTTACAGACCAACATACTGAGGGCAAAAGAGTTCAGGGTTTTTGGAAATTGTGTCTGGAGATGCTCCTGTTATTCACAGTATTGAACAGGAGTGGTCAGAGCCTACTCAACAGTTGTGTTGCTGTGTTTATTTCATTTAAATAGTAATGGACACAATTACTACGTTGTTTTTCTCTGAGTACTTAGCAATTTATAGGCATTTGCACTTCTAAGCGGAATCCTGTTTCTTTTTTAGCATTCAGCTATAGATTTCTTAATTGTAAATGAGGCTCAGAGATGAAATAAATTTGTTGAAAGTATTTTTTACTTTCTAGCTGTCAGGAAATGCGATATATTTTTGGTGTCATGTTTTGGTTCATAGGCTGAGACAAGTGTATTGAATTAATTCCAAAAATGAGGATTGTCAAATGCAGTGTCATTGCTTCAAATCTGTATGGATTTGCTTCCAGCTTGCAGATGCCTTGCAGCCCATTGCATGCCTGAGTTTTTCAGTGCTGGAGGAGATATCATTAGGTGCACAAAGCTCTGAGTATTATGTGTGCTTTTCTACACGGGCCAGGTGCATGGCAGTCCTTGTGTCTCTAGGGGGAACCTGTTAGGATCCCTTTAAATCTTCTATTAGGACTGGGGGATGGCAATTGCATGTACATCTCAGGCATTATTGTGGCTGGAAAAGGAGGAGGTAGAAGACGAGTGTGTGCTTAACTGCAGCCCCAAACACAGGTAGTGGAGAGGGGTGAGCAGAGCTGCCAAGGGGATCCTTTCCTGGTGCCCTGCAGGAGGCTCGAGATCCAGCCCCAGGGGTGCGAGGCAGCAGAGCTGGAATAGCTGGGAAGAGGTTGGATCAGGCCCTCTCTGAGAAGCAGCACTCTGCAGAGAGCTGAGGGGAGAGATGGCAAGCAGAGCTTGACCCAAACAGATCTCAGTCCCAGCCCTGGGACAGCTTGGCCCCTGCTGATCAGGGAGGCTGGTCCCTGGAGATGCTGGCGCTGCGTAAGAACACTTTGAACTGAATTCAGCACAGGGAATCTGCACAGCTCTAATTGAAACAGCCTTTTGTTGTAATGAAAAGAAAGCTGCAGAAGGGATGGTAAATGATGAATCCTTTCCTTTTATTTGGAGCCCACAATTGGCCTGCTGGTATTATACAGAGAACGTTCTGCACTCCAAGTCTATTTGAAATTTATTCAAGCATTGCAGTAAATGATGTAACTCACTGCTGGGAGCTTCTCCAGACCTCTACTGTTTTACTTGCTTGTTACTAAGGCATGTTTCACAGTGAAAATACTTTTATTCCTTTTTTTATCTTTCTCTGTCTTTTTTTTTTTTTTTTAATTTACAGAGTCTACATTTGCTTTTCTTAAATATTTCTTACTTAGGCTTTTGCTTAAAGCAATTCTAATCAGATGATTGATTTAATTTGTATCCTTTAAATCATGGACTATGATCTTTTTGACATGTAATAATATTCCACATTCATTAAACCCTCAGCTTTCCAGTTTTTAATAATTGCTTCCAGGCTCTTTGGAAATAAATAAAGGCTGGACTCTTCCATTTGATGCATTACTATATCCTTTATCATAAGTTGTAACTCTCACTATTCTTTCTAGCCTTCTGCTTATGTTGTTTTAAATACTTTTTACCTCAAGTCTTACAACACAGTAAATTAGCTCAAGGGTACACAACTGAACTTTTTCCTGGTGAAGACATTCAGTCAAATGTGTTTATAAAGAAATTTAGGATCATTTGTGGCTTTTGAAAGCAGTTAGGGAACTATGGATTCCTTTTCTCCTTCAAGTCTATAAACATCCATACACATATGCTTGCTTCCCTTGTGTGTAAGGGACGTGCTTACCAGTTTTATGGGAGAAAAGGTTGGATGCATTAGAAACACTTGAGAAAATCTGTTCCAAATTTCTCCACCATTGCTGCAGTTTTCTACAATACCAGTTAGAGGGTTTTTTTGCTGAGCCAAACACCTGGTTTGAGTTAACTGGAATTTAGGGGTAGATTTAACTGGTTCTTTTCTCTACCAGCTACATCCAGCTTAACCAGTGCTCTGTGTACTACAAAGGGGATGCTTCATACATGGCCTGTTTACCTTTACAGGAGATCAACCTTTAAGTTCTAGCTTTTCTTGAACACTGTGTGGATATAAAACTAGCCAGGCCTTAAGTCACTGCTGATCATGTTTTGTGTGTGTGCAAGCTGGTCCCAGCAACCAAACTTATGTAAATAATCTGCTATAAGAATAATGGTCTGCCTTACCCAGTCTCCCAGCTCCAGAGATTTTCCAGAGCTTGGCTGGTACCTTTCAGCCTCCCTGTATCTTTTGAAGACACCAAGTAAGAGCGAGTGGGGCTGCAGCAGGCAAATATGGAGATAAGAAGCCAAGGGTTATATGGTCAAGGTGCACTGTTTTGCAATGTATTGAGATCTGAGAAGTGTTGGCATCCCTGTAGATCCTCTTGAGCACAACAGAATGCTGTCCACGGTCTTTGTCTGCAGGCTTCCTAAATTCCACAACTATTATGACAGATACACAGATATTTGCAGTAGGGAGGATTTTCAGAAATATCTTTAATTTTGATTAGAATTCAAGTTTTAATATTTAATATGCTCTTACCAGAAATTACATACTCAGTTTGGAATTTTTTTAATCATCTGATAAGAATTTTACAGAATTCACCTGGAACTCAGAGATTTTAAATGTAGAATGTTGAGTTGACCCAGAAATGTTCTTTTCATAAACATATGATCATGCAGATGTGTTGTGCCCCAAAATGGTGGCTTCCATATGCAAGAAGTCTTAGTTGTAATGCCATGTGGTTTTTACATTATTTGAGCTACTAAGAGAATAGAGCGGATCAGATCCCATGAAGGGGATCCTTGCAGCTGGCTGATAGATGTGATTTGTGACTTCTGGGAAGACTTGTGTCAGAAAAGGGAAGATTCTTCCTGCAGGTGTCTCTGGTGGTGCAGTACCTATGTATGTATACAGATGACTGAGTTCCTATGTTGTTCCTTTTGTTTAAAAAACGTTGATTTGTGTGAATATTATTTTGTTGTGACAAAAAGGGACTTTTCTTGCTGGGCCACAACAGCAAGTATAGGCCACACAAGACAAGAGAGCTCTCCCAGTTGTGCTAAGTGTTGTAGAATCCTAACTAGAATAATGTCTCAAGTCTGTGGGTTTGCAACTCAAGCAGAAGTTGGCCCATTGAAGGGGTTCCAGATGAGGACAACAAAAATGGTCCTAAGTCGAGAAACCATGAACTCTAAAAAATCTACTGCTTAGTCTAGAGAATTCTGAGGCCACCACTTAGTCATTGTCTAATAAAAAGCCACTGCAATCACAGATGGTAACTTTTCTCTCCCACGTTTGGGTGGGGTAGGAGGACAGTAAATTCTGTGAGCTGAAACTGCCACAAAGGCAGCCTGGATTAGGCTTTAGGAAACCTAACAGGAAGGTGACTCACTGGAGCCCTGCAAACTGTCTGCCATGGGAAGGGCTTCTGAGAACAAATTAGGCAACTGTTGGTCAGGAAAGACATAGGTGTAGCTGCTGTTCCATGTGGTATCAAAGAAACAGGCCAGATGACTGCTCAGAGGCTCTTTTTAACCCCACAGTTTCCCAGAGGACCTGATTTTACTAAATGTCAATATTCTTTCTCTGAAGATCTTCAAAAACCATCTGGACACAATCCAGAGTAAACTACTCTAGGGAAGGCTGCTTGAGCAGGGAGGTTGGACTAGGTGACCTCCAGGAGTCCCTTACAACCATGCCCATAGCAGATAGCTCTCCAGTATGGCACAGACTGAACACTGACCCATGTTGTTGGCAATTTGGTGTGCTTTACAGCCTGGAGCTTTCCAGGAAAATGTATCTGTGTGTTAACCAGCAGCTGGCACTGCCTTCTTCCTGGCTTCTGAGGGAGATGCTGCCGACCAAAGGCAACAGGAGGTTCTCTGATTCCCTGCTTTGAGCAGCCATAGCACTCCAGGCTTCAAAGGGAAAGGAAGCTGGAACACTCTGTATTCAGATATGAAATATTGCTGTCTAATAGAAATTGACTGGAAACACATCTCAGAGAGCCAAGCTCTTCCATTGGAAGAAGTGGTTATCAGACCATCAGTTTGATGCTTGCCCAGTTAATATATGCCTGCTTTAGCTTATCTGAATTTAAGTCTTCTCAGAGAACACTGCTTCTCTCTCAACCTTTTTAGTATTACTGCTCTTTTCTTCCCAAATAAGGAAGCTTTAACCACAGTGTGTGCCTGCCAAACTTTAGCTTTTTGGAGCTGCAAATCTGAAGCAGGATGCTATCTGGTTTTATGAGGTCTTTCTGTTATTTCTATAATCCTCAGGCAGCCAAGAACCCCTCATTTATCCTCCTGTTCTAATCCTCCTGTGTAAACAAAAGGCAGACACAGTCTTGATTCCAACTCAGCTAAAACTTGAGGCAACTCGGTGTGTATAACTTACAGAGGGACCCATTTCCCAGAAACATACATGTTACTTCAAAGGAATTGTATTAAGATCCTCTACTGTTTGACAAACACCTGAAAACTGTTACTTTCTCAAATGTATTTAAATTTGTTTTGAAGGAGAGTCCAGAGGCCTTACTTACAATTAGGTTTAATTATGCCAGATGTTGCTGAGCACTGCCTATGGTAAAGAATTTGTTTACTTTTAAAACAGATGAAGGTTTGTCAATGAAACTCAGAGCATGATAGTGAAATAATGGGATTATGGGTATAAACTCTTACTTGAAATGAAATGAAGTCATATTGGTAAAATCTGTAAGATTTAAAATGAAGAAACAAAAATAAACAAAACCCTCACATAAAAATGTTGACTTTACTAAATCTCTGTTTTGTTTATTGTGGCCTAGCCTAACATAAGAGGCATCCCAGCATTAATCCCTGCTATGAGCACATAGGCAGTTTTAAACTCTTATTTTCAAGGAAAAACCCCTGTGTGATATTGTAAAGGCTGATGGTTACACATTGGCAGTGCAATGCTGTGGTTTCCCCAGCTCCCTGGGAGGATTTAAAGCAACAAATCCTTTTCTCTGCATTTAATATAGTAGAAAGGTACAGTTGGTTTTGTTTTGCTTTAATCTACAAAATGTTTTAAAATCATTGGTATTGCAAGGCACCTTGTTACCATGGATTTGTAAATGAGCAGTGGGTATAACCTCATAAAACCGAACAGCAAGGCTGTATGAAAAATGTAAAGCAATATAGTACATGAAGGAGCGTCCTGGGAAAAGAGCATAAAAATAACTGAAAATAAGTCTTATAAATGAGATTGATTCTTATATAGAGAAAACAACTTGGGGACAAATGATATCTTAATTCTTTCAAAGCAGGCCAAATAGAACACCATCTCAACAGTAAAGTTACACAAAATCAAGTGAAATAATCAGCATATGAGAAACTTGGAAACATTTGGTGGCATAATATTTGTCAGCAGTCAGTAAACCCACTTAGTACTCTGCCTTTTGAAGAGGTTCCAGAAGCTGCACAATTTCCATAGTTCCTGAACTCTTAGGGACAAATATTTTCATTGGATCAGTAAGACTTAAGTGAGTAACAGTTCAGACTTGAATGCATTTGTTTACTAGCCTTTCTTCCTAAAGACAAAGAATCAAATCTTTGTCTGTAGTAAAACATTTCTACCTGGCAAACACATTCATCCTATGCCACTAAGGGATTTCAAAATGAATGGATGCTAAAATTTATTACAAATAGAAGAATAGTTTTAAAATGTGGTCAGACAATAATGGCAGATAAGCGTTGAAAAGATTTAAAAATGATTTGGAGATAGTTTGCATTCTGAAAACAGCAGATAATACACAAATCCTACCTAAATACATGAACCAAAACAAAGTGAGAGCCAAAAAACCCTCACAACAAAGAAACATTAGAAAAGGGAAAGAAATGGGTTGATAAATCCGCTGAATAAATCATTAGTGAAAGAATGTGCCTTTTGAGAGCTGGGCTAATTGCATACATTCCTCAAGCAAAATGGAACCTGACTGTGAAAATGTGAAGATTGGCAAAAATCAGGACAAAATGAATCCAAAATATCAATAAACCTATTAAGAGCCATGTGAGAAACCAATCAATAGGGCGGGCAGTAGGGCACAGCTGCTGAACAGTCCACTTTAATGCCATCAATAGCCCATGGGGACAAGTCAGCCTGTTGGTTTGGGAGCATGAAAGAAAAAGATTGAGAGGAAAGAGAAGGAAAAAAGAAACAAAGTAAATTCAGTGGTTTTTTGGGGGGAAAAATACTCCTTGCAAGAATTTAATTTATGTGTAATTTAAGAGAAGCATCTAGTGCTGATTTGAGAGATGTTTATCAGCTGCACTGGAATTGAGAAGGGAACGATGGTAATCTCAAGGTAGATTGTTCAAAAGTCAAATGGTTGAGTTCTGGTCCTCTTCAGTTTCAGTGGCAAGAATCCAAAACCTGCAGTTAAAAAAGAAATGGATCAACACACGGCTCTGCAGTACTCCTTTTTTTTTTTTTTTTCTGATTGTTAATTTAATTGTCATGCAGCAATAATGTGGGTTTCTTTGCTAAAGCACCCTTGGCAAATTCTGTGTGTCAGAATACAGAGCTTGCATTTATTTTAAAATCTTAGTGGAAATATTTTTGAGGCTAAAACTGATGGAGACTGGAGGGAGCTTGTCAAATAACACTAAAGTTGTTAGCAAAATGGGCTTCACAAACATGGTGTATTTCAAATGTGTCTCTCTCTATCCTGGTAGTTTCTATCACTGCCAGGTGCTCTGCTCCAGAAGCATCTTTTTTATAGCTCCATAAGAGCACAACCCAAACCTTCCCTCTGCCTGTGAGTTCTGGCAATCCTGAACAGCAGTTCCATTGCTGTTCCAAGATGCAAAGCCTTCCCTGAGCAAACTGTAGATTTAGGAGTGGCTGCCATGCATCCTTACAACTTTCTTTAGTTCTGTGTTGAGCACCTTCCAACATCAAAACCATGAAAGAATAGAGTTTTTGACTCTTTGCGAAGTAAGGAGAGAGCTCAATAAAACATCTGTCTTGGACTTCCAGAGGATGGACTTTGGTCTGTTTAGGTCACTGGTTTGGAGGGTTGCTTGGGAAGCAGTCATTGATAACAAAAGGCTGGACACACTTTAAGAAAGAAATCTTAAAGGTGAAGAAGCAGGACATCTCTATGTGCTGAAAGAGGAGCTGGTGAGGAAGAAGACCAGCCTGACTGAACAGGGTTAAAGAAGGGGCTTTAAAACCTTTGGAAGAAGGGGCAGGCAACTCAGGAACGAGGATGTTGTTAGGTCATGTAGAAAGAGACTCAGAGGGCGTCCATCTGACCATCACAGTGAATTCTAATAAAAAGTGTTTTTACAAATACAGCAACAACAAAAGGAGGGCCAAGGAAAATATCCATCCTATTTTAGAGGTGGAGGGGAACATTGTTACCAAGGGTGAAGGAGAAGCTGATGTACTTGATGCCTTCTTTGCCTCAGTGTTTAACAGAAAGAATGGTTATCCTGAGGGGAGCTGGTAGATGGGGACAGGGTAAGAACAGATCCCCTGCAATCCAGGAGGAATTAGTCAGTGATTTGCTGGCACTTGGACACTCACAAGTCTATGGGGCTGGATGGGATTCATCCAAGGATACTGGGAGAGGTCACCAAGCCATTCCATCTTTTGTCATTAGTCCTGGCTCACCAGGGAGGTCCCAGACAATGTGACACACAGCCACAAGAAAGGCTGGAAGGAGGATCCAGGGGACTGCAGACTTGTCAGCCTGACCTCAGTGCTAGGGAAGGTTATGGAGCAGATTATCAACACAGCCAAAGGGTCAGACCCCAACATGGGTTTGGGCAAGGCAGGTGCTTCTTGATCAACCTGATCTCCTGTTATGACCAGGTCACCTGTCTTGTGGGTGAGGGAAAGGCTGTGCCTTTGTCTCCCTTGCTGCTGGTTTTAGTTCTGTACCTCTCTTGCTGACTTCCAGAGCCTGCCACTGTAAATGCCCCTTGTATATCCCACATCCCAGGCCTTACTGGCTTGCCAGGAGATTGGATTTTGACCTGCCATGGCTCTGCCATCTTCTTGGGCAAAGTCCCACAGGTGCTGATTTGAGTAGTGTAACTTTGCTGTCACAAAATTTTAGGTTTGCTTTTCTTGGTGTCCTTTTCTCCATCTTGCTGAAGAAATGCTTGGGACAGACCTTCTTGTATCACCATTTTCCCCATAATATTTATCAGTTGTCTTCTGACACCTGGATGGGAGCCCTTCTGCTAACTTTGTGAGCATCCTTTTCTTAAAACTTAATGGAGGATAAATGATGTTTGAGGCCATCTTAATCTACACCTGCATCTTCTCTACCAGTCAGGATTCAGTTTTAAGTCTTTGATTCCCTCTGAACAGCCCTAAATACTACAGTTGAATTTTTTCTGGATTTTGCTTTTAATATTAAAATTTCTAATTGGTATGCCAGGGCAATCAACTTAATTGGCACTGTATTCTGCTTTTTCTACCACAGAAAGAAGGATAAAATTGGAAAACTAAAAGTTTATTGTCTCTTTGTTTATTCTTGCTTATTCTCTCCCTCAGATGAAATTCCCAAATTCTTAGGTTTCTTTATTCTTCCCCACATTTAGAAGCTGATCATTGCAAAGAAAGCTTTTCGATTTTCTTTTTTCCTTTTCCAAAGTTTTGAAAACAGAATCTGGAGGAAAAAATTTTCAGATCACATCATACTTGTTCTGTCTCTACCAAAATTTATTTTAATTTAATAGGGATTATTTCAAATGTTAAAAATCTGATGTCTAGGAGTATCAGAACAAAGCACAATTTTCATTTTAATGAAAATTAATCTAGGTCATAAAAATAGGATTTTATTTAAATTTACTTTTAAAAATTGCAGTTCTTCTAACCAAAGAAATAAACTAAAAATATTAACTGCAGTTCTATCTTAGTTCCTGCTGTGGAGATGTATATAAATGTGTATGTATTTTTTAAAAATTTATATTATTGACCTTGATAACATGACGTCAACAGTTAACATATCTGGAGATATGAACGTTTCTGAGTGTGAATCATCTTGGACTTTCAGATTATGTCCCAATTGTGCTTATGTGTCAGAGCATACAGCTTTAAAGAAAATGTGTTTTGGATGTCTCAGGGCACTTTTGTTTCAAATGGCTTTATTTTTGTGACTGTTAGTGCAAAATTTACTCTTCTAAGACATCTTTGCTGAAGAGAAAAGTGTGTTTGTCTTGTTTTTTCTTTTAAGTTTGGTTTTCAGGGTTTTCTGTTCTGCTAAAGTTTGTTTCCCACAACTGGAAGCTGTGAGTCCCATAGGACTTCACAGCAACGGCAGCAAAAGCTCGGACTTCATTTCTCATTACCAAAGCACTGCAGTGAGATCTACATGTCTCAACTCTCCCAAACAAATTCCTTGTTTAATTCACAGTGATTTCTGACCCCCCTCACCACCCAGATTTGTGTGTGTCTGACATTCAGAGTATGTGCAGGACCAGCTGAAGGTTACGGCGCTCTGTGCTGACAGGACACGCGGTGTGTCAGACAGCAGCTCTGGCTGCTCCCATCTACAGCCAGGGCTGCTAAACATAGCTGGGCTTATCACAGTCCCAGCAAGGGAAGTGTGGCATTCCTGGGGCAGGGAGCCAGCACTGGGCACTTCAGATGTGCCTTTCATTGCTCTCCTTCCCTGGGATAGAGGTGCCATTCCTGGGTCCAGCAACCAACAGCAGTGCTGGACACATGCCTGCCATGCAGAGCCCTCACTGTTGTTTGGCCCGATAGCTGCTGAATTTATTGTGTGCTAATCAGTTTTGTTATGACACTCTGCAGTGAGAGAGGCAAAACAAGGCTGGAATAATGCAGGAATAACTGGATTTAGTGTGTGTGCAGATGGACAGCTCTATAGCACTGCGTGTCACTGTGACCTGTTTCCACTTGGTGAAGTCAAAATGACCTTGAAACAGAAGGTCCTGCAGCATGTTAAAACCAGAAACAAACCTGTGGAGAGCCTGGAGATTTGAAGGATGGTCACTGTCTCTGTTTCCTACTTAACTAGAAAATTAATTTGAAGATGATTAGGATTGTAACAGAATTGGTGCCCTGTGGGTGATACAGACTATGAATGCCAAAGCAAAAGTGCAAATATTATTTTACGTATCTATTTTTTTTAGCATTAGCAAACTTGGACACAGGATGAGTTCTGCATCTCCCTTTCCATTCGTGCTGTGCTGAATTTGCACTTTCTAAAGGCACAGAGAATGGAAATGGCAATGGCCATTCTTGTCTGGGGCAGGTACTGAGGCCCTGCAAGGGCTGGTGAACCCCCAGCCTTAGTACTTCAGATACAAAGGCTGATGTGGAACTTCTAGGGCACTGGGGTAAGTGCAGGACTGTCACAGGGGTCTCCCAAATAGTTTGAGCAAAACCTATGCAAGTCATGCTTGGCCCTTTCAATTTTAATATTGAAACTTAATAACAAGGAAGAAATATCCTATTAATATCAATATATATTTTGGGTGTTTCCTGCTTTTCCTGGGTTTATAAATAGCATAAAGGCAAGCTAGCTAAAAAGCAGAAACGTGTATATTTGAAGCCTTCTTCTCTGAAAGCAGCATATCCTGCAAATACTATTTTCAAAAAAATAACTTCCCATCTGTACTATTGTGGTACTTCCAATACATCTCTGCTGGAACCCAGGCACTTAAAATTTTAAAAATTGCAATTAAAAAAATATCTGGTAACCAGAAATTTATATGTCTTTCTTCTAGAAGTAGTTTGTACTTAGGGATAAAAATGTGGATAAACTCCCTCTATTATAGCTACCACATTCTCCTGAGAGAATTTAGGCCACAGAAGAAAATAGAAAAACAGAGGATTAATCAATATCTAAATTTGACTTGACTCTGTTCTGCTTCTCAGCAGACAGGAACTGCTGTGGGGAGGTGACAGTCCTCTCCTGGGAAAGGGACTTGGCTGCCTCTCCTGCAGGGGCTGGCTCCTCTCTGGCCACAGGAGAGCTCCTGGTGCCAGCTACAGAGGTCACTGCTCATTTGCCCTCTCTCTTGAAATGGAAAAAAGGAAACATTGCCAAAGAAGAGGGGGAAAAATGCAATGGAGAGGAGGCAGTGTAAGGGCAAAGGCAGAAGTGTGGGCTGTTGTGGGTGTGCTGGAGAGGAAACGGCTGGAAAAGAAATGTGGCAAATTGAGACATGGACTGAACATCCTGGGGCAGGATTGATGGTACTAGCAGGACAAACCACCCTTTTAAAGGGAAATATCAGATGGGTCAAAGAGCAGGAAAAGGGAGGGAATACAAGGGCAATGGAAATATTTTATTTTTCAATGATTATCCCTGTATTGTATCACAATGTAAACAGCACTGCTAGAGAGGGAATACAACATTGTTTCAGTGTCTCTCAGTACAGTTTGGTATCCTCAGGCTGTGAAAGCCAGGGCAGGAGAAGATAATTTGAAATTAAGTTGCAAAATGTCTGTTGTTTATTGATGAAAAAAAAAAAGGGAACCTAAATGTATATTCAGTCTTTAATGAATCTCAAGGAATTGGTTGTTGAGGTGGTAAGAGTGTGTGCTCTGGGAAAGCCATTAGCAAAGCTTCTGGCTTTGACAAGGAAAGATGGGTTGCTCTGCAGGAGCAAAGAAGTGGATTAGAAAGAAATTGGAGAGATAAACTGAGTGGAGTAAGATAGACAGGTGGATAGTGGGGACCTGCCCAAACACCATTATCAAGTTCTGTTCTATAAGATCCCTCTTTGACACCTTTACTCTGAATTTGAAGAGTAAAATCCCAGCACATTGCAATTCACTGCTCATGGCCTGTCTCTGAGGTCCTCTGGATGGGCGAGTTCTGTGGGCATCAGTGCTAGGAGCAGGATAAGCCTGTTAGCATGGGCTGGGTGTTGTTTTGGGATGGGCTGGGATGCACATTAGTGCTGCCTGTTCCTTCTGCTGGCTCTGGGAGGAATCAGCGTGACAGCTCAGATGTGAGTTTCTTACATTGCAGGTACCTCAGGACCTGTTCCTGTGTCCCAAATCCTATCTGGAGTACACTTGACTGGACTCAAATGTTCTGGCATGCAGCTGAAGCATTAGCAATATCCATAGATATTGATAAAATGACATGGATGGAGGGACAAGTTGCGCGATTTTTATTCAGTCTTTAGTGACTCCTGATAAAGTGTCTTCCCACAAATATTAACTAAAATTAACCATTTTTAGCTAATATTTGTGAACTGGTTTTCACTGAAATGAAACCTCTAGAGAGACTTCAGGTCTCAGTAGGTTTATTCTGGGTTTATGAGAGTGAGGAAATACTTGTACACTGGAGTACTAAGATTTTTTTTTTTCCCAGAGCTATGTGGAAGAACTGAGCAATTGAGCAAAAAGACAAGGTTTTGACTATGCCATTCTGGAATTAAAGCAATGAATTTGGGGAGGAGCAGCTATTGTCAAGCTGATTGTTTTTCCTGTCTTTCTGTAATCCTGTCAGTTCTGCCAGTGTGGCCCTGTGGTGAACCAAGTCAGGAAAGAGAACTCATTTGAAAGCAAGATTTATGGGGGAGTGGAAAGGAGGAGTTGTTATGTATTTTTACTGAGCCAGATCAGCTCTCCAAACCAGCTGATAAAATGCCCACCCTAAAGATAGCCAGTTGTGACTGGTGGTTTTGGAAGACAGCTGGGAAGAGGAGGAAGGGGGATGGACAGGGCAAGAGCAGCTCCAGCTGATATTGCTGGCTAGGAAATGTCTCACTGAACTTGGCCTCAGCTCAAATGCATTTCTTTCAAGGCAAGAGTGGCTTATAAAGTACTTGGGTCCATCTGGTTCCCAGCTCTCCTTCCTGCTCCCAGACTGTCCCTGGCATCGGTGCTTGTAAAGCCACGTGTTAAACAGATGTCAACCAAGTGAAAAATACTCTTTGTGTAAGGATGAATACGTGTGAGTTCTAAACAATGGAGAGAAATACGAGCTCACCTTTTTCAGGGCTCACACAGACATAACTGTACTAGAGACAGCTAAAAATTGATGATATAAACTCTCCCTGCTGCTTCTGTCATCCAGCCTGGAGGATCCTGTTTGCACTATCAATGCACCCAGAGGGATACAGAAGGAAGAACTGCAGATCAAGTAGAAAAAGTGGAGGTTTCCTGTCTCGTAGAAATCTCTCAAAATTGGTTAGTCAGTCCTTGCTGTGCAAGTGTCAGAAAGATGATCTCTGAGAGAGCGCTGAAGATAAGAGGCACAATACAAGGTGTCTGAGACTTGAGATGAGCAGGAGCACAGTTGGTTTCTTTCCTGGTGTAGATGCATCCTAGTGGCAATATTCACTACAGAAATGTTCCATAGCAGGGATGACTCAAGAACTTGCTTTCTGTAGCAAGTCGTCACTGCAGCAGGCCTCAGAAAATGATCACATGAAATTAATCTTCAGGGTGAAAAATGAGTGAGACTAGACTTTGTATTTTGAAATCCAGTGTTAGTAGGATGTGTTCCTTAAACCAGTAATCATTATTAAATGGATGAGAGGGAATTTTCAGCTCTGCTGTGCACTGGCTAGTGTTAATGATTATAAAGAATTTGAAATAAAATCAAGTCTATGTATAAAAGAACTGTTCTTTGGAGAAACCCAAAAATCTATGAAGGATTGAAACTTGGATGGTTCTCTAAGCCTACAACTGCAGATTTATCAGCTGTAATGTGATGTTTACTTAGTCTGTTTTGTTGCTAATCAACCATTGTGCACTGGAAAATTAGACCATTATCAGCACAGCCACTGGACAAGTATCAGCCATACGAATGGGTGGGAATGTGTCTTGTGTTGAAAGTTGCCTGTTGGTCATGAAGCCTTGAGGATGCCTGTCTGCAGAGGGAAGGAAGGCACTCTCCCTCCCTAGGAAACAAGTGCTTGGCATGGCTTATTAACTTGACTGTAAAAGGGTGTCACTTGCTGTTTAGTGTTGCTGAGACTCACCAAGAAGCCAACAGACTTTTTGTCCCTCTTCCCATTTCTGTCTTGTGGAGGATTCTGTCTTCTGAGGATCTTATTTATTCCTCCTCATTTAAAAAAAAAAAAAAAAAAAAAAAAAAGGAAAGTTAAAAGTGTAGGAGATTGAAAATCTGAACATGAGTAGATGTTTGGGTTTTTTTCACCAAGGTTCCAAAACCATAACAAAGCTCTGAAATATTTTTATGCATACATAGCTGAAAACCAGAACCTGAAACATATTTTGCCTTCCAGCCTGCTTAGATCTGTTTTTCTCAGGCATTCCCAATTTTCTATACCTTCACAGCTCCAGACAGAATCATTTTATTTTTGATCAAGATAACATGAGAACATGAATTTCCACTGCTGTTTCTTAAACAGACTTCCACCAACTCAAACTCTTACAGTGCTGAAGTGTGGAGATGGGAGGTAACAAGGCTGTTTCTGGGACAGAGGAAGAAGCTGCCTGTGCTTTGAGCAAACCAGAAATGTTGTGGATGAAGTTAGCACAGTACTGAGCCCTAGCAAGCAGCTTCTAGGGGCAGGATGGACTATGTGAACTTGTAGAAAGTTCTTGTAATCTGAAATTCTTCCAAAGATGAGAGCAGGAACAATCTAGACAAGGTTTTTCTTCTGAAATGTAGCTGTGAACTGTAGAAGTAACACACTGGTAATTTTTTAATGCACCCTTATGGCTTTCTTCCATGACTAGAATGAACTTTATTTGCTGGCGGCTAAATCTGGATTCTGCTTCCTGTTCAGACTTTAATGGAACTAATTATGCCAAACTAAGTGTTTTCATGCAATGCACTTCAAATATCCAAAACTACAAATTGTTCAGGTGTCCACAAAAAAGTTCTATCAGGATTCTCACTATCTTTCCTCAGGCATACTTTAATATTCATTCATTCATTAGCATCATGAGAGATGAGAAAAAGTTAGATATAGTCTGTAGATTTTTGTTTGCTTGCTTGCTTTTTGCTTTTTTGTATTAGATTTGATGATTTACAAATATGAGCTTTTATCCGTGTCCCATGTTTCCAAGTCAATAGTATTTCTCTAGAGACTTTCTACTCCTCAGTTTTTAGAGAGTGTGTTTGCCATAAAATGTTAACTAGCACCTGGCAAAATATATAGCATTTCGGGGAGTAAAATTGATGTCTTTAAAAGTTCACATTCACTCTCAGTTCCAACTAGTCCATCATTGGCATCATATTGCTTAAGCCATTTTTGAGGGAGGAGGTTGTTTAAAAAACAGAACAAAGCAAAGAACAAAATGAATTCTGTGCTTTCCTGTATCCCCAGAGACATGGCTCTCAGCCATGGCTCTGCAAAAAAAGTGTGACTTAAGGTAAGGAATGAGAGGGTCAGACACTCTTTAGAAATAGGATGAACAGAAAGGTGGAACTTGGTCTAGAGACCTGGAACAAAATCAGAGGATAATTTTGACAGAATCACATAGTCAAGATCAATATTCATAGGAAGGCTTATGGGACTTTCTCTTTTATAGTAGTAAGAATGCAATACAGACTCCTATGAACATCTTAGAGACATCTTCAGAGATGAAAGCAATAAAGAAAAGAGAATCTCATCTGAAAGAATAAAATCTTAAAAATCAGAAAATGTCTTGAACAGGAGAGCTTTTCACATACAATGGTTTAGTTCATGGCAGAAATCTCATAATGACCTTTAGAATTTCGGGGCAAAATTTGCTGTGTGATTGACTTGGGCACTTTTTCTCTGATTTTTGACATTCCTAAGAGTTTACAATATCAAACTGAATAGGAAGGAGAGTTTTCACTTAGCTTTGGAGACTCCAGAGTCTAGTTCTGTTCTAAGGTTTCAAAGATGCTAAATAACTTCACAATTTCTGAAGGGTATATTTTCCTGACTTTAATCAGCCATAAAATTTGATCCCCACTGCACTTCCAGTAGTTCTATTTCAAAGTCTATAAGTAGATGCAAACTGAGATTGATGTGCTCTTTTCTACCTTGCTTGGAAAGATGCAGCTTTTTTTGGATGAGGATATTAGGTATTTAAATGGATCTTGTAACACTCTAGATGGTAAATATTTCTCTGGAAAAAACATCAAAATTCTTAGAAATAATGTCTCAGCTAATGTTAGAGGAAGTTTCCTGTATGTCCCTCCTACTGCATACTCATCCCAGCACAGATGGCTGGCTTAGAGTTATCCACTTTACACTGACCAAGATCCCTTTCCATGGAAAAATCTCTCTTAAAAACACCCCAAACATTCCTGTGGGATCACTGAAACTTACTTTGAACTTAGTAGACAAGGTGCTGCAGTTCATAAGGTCTTAATGAAACATTTGAAGTATTTGCCTATCTCAGACATGAGAGCTAAGTCTTACAGCTTCACAAGGACACTCCCTTGATTAAAGTTAGGCAGGGGGCTTTAAATATTCTTACTGAGCTGTGTCTCTAGCAAACCATGTTCCAGCTGCTGTCTCTCACTTATGAGACTCAGTAACATTCTTCTGCCTTTAGAAGCATACTTAAGAGAGAAAAATGAACTGTTTAAAATTAGGCTTTAAATTAGGATGTCAGGTGGGTTGGTTTTTTGGTGGTTTTTGGTGGGTTTATTTTTGAGAAAAGGTAGCATCACCCTTTATCTGATCTGGCTAGGCATGAACTTCAAAGCTCTGTCAAGATAAGGAATGTGATACCCAGATTATACCAAGAGAATGTTTGCAATAAACCAAATTATTCGGTGCAGTCACTCGATCACATTGATACGATCTATGTCTGCTAACAAACCCTCTGCACAGCACCCTGCTGGTTCTCATCTCCTACAGAGTATGCTGCTATTACTCAGACATGATAACTTGCCTTTTTCCAGTTAACAAAACAAATGGTGATTTTGACTGGTTAAGTTAATTCCATCAGCTTTGCATTGCTGTTTCCATTTTGGAGCATATTTAGGGTTTTCCTTTATACTTTCAGAAGAAACCCTTGTATGTATTCTAGGGGATGGGGCCAGTGGTGCCCCTTACTGCTGTCTTGCCTACCTAATGAGGAGCTACAGACAAGGCAGAGCAGGCTCTTGCTGATGTTCACAGGGAAAGACCAAGCAGAATTAAAATGCCACATCAAGGAAAACTCTCATTGTGCTCTCTTTCTTTACAGATGTAGCAGTCCTTACTGTCAAATGAGTCCCTCTGCTTCCAGAAGGGTTTGCCCTGTGACTGGAATTTGTAGTCTAGAAGTTATGAATGCATGTTGGAATATATAAGTTTAACTGCTGTATATCAGGAAGAAAAATCTGTCTGCTTTTTAATCTAACCTGAGTGAATAACGCCGAGGGGAGGACAGCAGGGGAAATGATGCAGTTAAATCCTCAAGGTCCTGTGTGTGACTGATTAATTTTAAATTGTTTTCATCACCCTGAAAACTGGCCTGGTCTGCTCTGGCATAAAGAGGGAAAACAGCTCAAATTCAGAAGATAAGTCAGTTGTTAAAGGGTCAGTGTGGGGACTGTGGCTTTGACTCTGAACACAAACAAGCTTTTTCCTCATTGCTGAATGCTGCAAGGGCTGTGCAGCTGCTCTAAATGGGAACCATGTGGATGAGGTTACGGAGGGGACTTCTAATCTGACAGACTGATTTGTAGCTTTGTGATGATGTCTGATGTCAGCCAGAATTGCCCATAGGTATTGCAGGGTGAGGATGGTTGGGTTTCATTTTTCTCCCTCTTTCTCCAGGCCTGAGAGCGCTGCTTGTGTTGTTGCTTTTTGTACAAAATTATGGGGAACAAGAGGGTTCTTTTCACTATTCTGTGTGAGAATACCTGGAAAAATCTTGGTGTATTCTTTGCATTATGCTAGCAATGGACTTCTGTGAAGCTCCTTGGCATCAAGAAAATTAGGGCTGGCAGTTTTGGCTCAGTGCTTGGAAGATAAATTCCTGAAGTTGCATACCTAGACTTCCCTTGTGTTTGCCTTGATTAACAGGCTATACATAGCACAAACCAGAGCTACTAACCAGTGCAAAGAGATCTGAAACTTGCCTAAAACTTGGTCCCTGCAAGTGTCTTATTTATAAATTTAAAAATTCTCCTAAACAAGAACTGCAATGGGCAGGTTAGTTGGTGATTCACAGATTTAAGCAGTGCTGCACTTAAGGGGGGATCAGCAGAGCACTTCTGCATGTAAGGGACAAAATATGAGGAGTGTGGTTATTCCTCCTTGAATTTTAAGGACATTAAAGGGAATAAAATTGACTCCAAGATGAAATGTAATCTGGAAGTATTTATTTTCACTGGCTCTCAACTCATTTTGACTGCCAACTATAGAAGGTCGATTGATTTCCCTTCAAAGTTTACAGCCAGCTGCTTTAAAGGACAAGTTTTGAAAATCTTAACAGTACCAAAGGGGATTCACTATTAACAGTGGTAGAAGTGTTATTGTGGAACTGCAGTTTTCCCAGACAGAGTTCCTGGTAAGATGGTGGCCTTAACTCATAGGGTAACCCATGAGAATTCCTAGCAGTGCTCCACTGCACACATACAGCGTTGGATTTCTATCATTCTGCTTGCCACAATGAGGTAGGTTAAAGGACACAATTCTGTAAGTTTGAGTCCACTAAACTGCATATATAATGTTATCCTAAATTTGCATGTGTACCTAATGACCAGGCAGGTTGTCAGATTACTAATGACCACTTAGGCATCTAATTGCACCAGAGAAATCCTGGAAAACCAGAAGCATAACCTTGGAATGCCCAAATTTCAGGGCTTAGAGGAAATTTTTAGCACATTTTGAACTGAGAGGTTTCCAATATCCCTCTTTAAATGACTACATTCATGTAGTGGGGTGGGGGGAGCCAATCACAGATGACCATAGCTGATTGATTATTAAAATCACAGTTGTCTGAAATCATGAACAGGTCAGCAGCACTCATAACATCCCTCAGATATTTCTAGTAAAAGGAGAATGAGTTATTTACCCCAAAAGTAAAACACAGAGGTTACAAAGACCAACTCAAGATCTCCAAACTCTCAAGGGTTGTTTTCTTTTCTTAGTAAAAAGTATTGTGAGAGGCCCATGTAGGTGGAAGTGATATATTAACACTCAGAGCTATGAGTTATGTAACACTTCTTTTAGCAGTGTTTGCTGCACTCATTGGATGTTTATATTGTGATAAGGTCTAGAGACAACGTGTATTAGACACATGAAAGTGTGTCCCACCCTTAGGATGAGGAAGGAATGAGAAATAGCAGATGTCCAAGACAAATACTTGTGTCAGAATAAGAAAACTACCATGATATACAGCATCTTACCTGTCAGGCTGAAACACCACAGCTTGTCCCTTGTCTTGTAATGGTTCTGGTTAATTCTGTCTCTGATGGAAGGTGTGAGATGGCTCTTGGGAGAAAATACAAACAGCTTTGCAACCTTGGCTCCAGTAGAAGTGCTGTGAGAGAAGTCATGATCCTGCTTCTCAGGTGAATGTAGAAATGTGTGAACACTGAAAGCCTCTGGCAGGTGTCACAGCAGAACTTGTCACCTGGGGCTTAAAGGAAAATTCCCTTGTTGTGTTGGTCTAAACTGCCTCTA
This sequence comes from Melospiza georgiana, assembly GCF_028018845.1. NCBI lineage: Eukaryota > Metazoa > Chordata > Aves > Passeriformes > Passerellidae > Melospiza > Melospiza georgiana. The sequence continues at coordinate 29,351,716 of NC_080434.1, read as the reverse complement.
GGAATGGATAAGCCAAACTGGCTTTCAAAAAAAAGGTTTTGCTAATGACATTTTCTACCCACTTGAAGCAGATGTCCCCTGAGTACAGTTTATGGTCACAGCTTAGTTCAGTACAGATACACAAAAAGAGAGAAAACAGGCCAATAGGGTCATAATCAATTCTTGCTCTTCTCATGTAAGAGGAAAATACAAAGGAATACATACAGAGGAAGATGACGGAAAATTCATCTCTTGATGAAGTTTTTCTGTGGTTGGGTTGTGGTTCTTTGCTTCTTGCTGGAGCTAACAGATCTTTTCCTCATGTAGCTCTGCTAACACCTAGAAATGGTACTTTAAAGGGCTACTTCTTTCCTTTTAAATTCAGTTTGTTCTGTTTAAATGAGCTAATAATGCAATCCTCTTTTTTCTTTGAATATATAAACTGATGATATTGAGGAAAGGCAAAAGTGTTCTCTATTTTTACTCCTAAAAAAGACTGCCAAAACTGAAATTCAAGCTGAAAAGAGAAATAAATACTAGTCTCCCAACTTCTCTTCAGTGAGACCAAGATAAGTGAGCTGAGTTATCAAATGGCTGAGATAGGCATGTGTCATGCATTATGTCCTTCAGGATGCACTGCAAATTGAAATATAGAATTGGCTTACTTGGGACTTTTTGCTTTGTTTGAACAGTTGAGGCTTATTCCTTCTTCAAGTCTTCAGATCAACATCTCTCTGAGTGTGATATTTGGTTGTTCAGTCTGCCAAAGAAGACTGGGGTTATGTTGCTTTTTCTTTCCCATTATGTTGAAATTAGAATAGTACTATGGGGAAATTAACAAATTGAAAACTGCAGGAATAGAATATTTATATATTCAATGCAGTGGTGTTTCCCTGAGGGCTGATTAAGATGGGTGGTCTAATAGATGTACTAATGTGACTGCGTAGCCTGCATTAAATGCATACTTAACTGTGTGATTAAAGAAATAATTCAGATTATTTTTGCCCATTTCTCTAGTTAGGCTTCTTGGAAAGAACAGTCTTTTTCTGTCAAAGTAAATAAGAACTGTCAAATAAGAGCTTTGATAGCAGTTGTAACAAAAGGTAAGATCAGCTACAAACTGAACTGAATTTAGGATGGCCAGAGAACAACACTGAGCATTCTCCTTGCTCCTTATGTTAATGCCACTTTTACAGACACTGTGGTGTGACATCTGCCTGGCATCCATGTCAGAATAAGCACAAGGCTGCAGGTTCCCCATGTGTCTTCTGTACTCTGGGACTCATCTTCAGTGGCACTTTCTAGAAAGTGGCTTGGGACTCCCTTGGACTGAGGGCAACGCTGGCTTTGCATCTCCAGCTTTTGGGGGAGCTTTGTCACCACCCACCCGTTCTCTGGGTGATGCTCTGGCCCTTCCCAGGATTAATGGGATTGTGTTGGTGTCTGATTTAGCTGTGGCCTGTGCACAGTGAGTGCTGCAGCCTGCTGGGGATCCAAGCACCATCCTGCCTCCACATCTGACTGCTGCATGCACCAAATTTTTGGTTGGATATTACTGGGATTGTGCATCTGTGGGCAGAAACAGGAATTGTCTGCTGCTGTTGAGCTCTCATGATGACAATAGCCAATCTCCTCCATGTTTATGCCTGTGCAATGGCTGCTGCCAGCCCAGTGGGGATGTCCAGAGCAAACAAAGGTGGGTTTGGTCCTAAGTACACAGCACAAATCATTTGGGTCAATTGCTTGTGTACAATATTAATTTATTCACTTACCCAATAATATTAGCTAAGTATTATACAGCTAGATTTTCCTGGCAAGTGACTAAGTGGTTTTCATCAGCATAAATACCCAGTTATTTGCATTTGTGTCAGAGACCTGCTAACCACTACGAGACAGCTGATATAGTAGTTCCAATGTGCTAAATGACACAGTGTTAAATGTAGTAGTAGTTCCAGTGTTAAATGACAATAGTTTAATGCAGTTGCTCCATGTGCTTGCTTGCTTTGATTCTCTCCATCAGTAGTTTTAATTTTTGAAATCCTGATAATTTTCTCTGTGATAAAGTTTCAGAAGTGAGCCTTAAGGAACTGAGAAAATAGTTTTGGGGTTTTTTTTCTGTTAGGTGAAAGGTGCCTAGTCTTTTCTTAAAGTAAACTGTACCTATTTGTATAAATGACATCAGGGAATGAACGAGGGACCAGCTCACAATTTGTATTGTACCTATTGTGTTTATACAACTACCACAAGGCTTTCTGTTGGGATAAATAGCACATTTCCCTCAAAACACTATTTGTTGAGTCTGAGCTACAAACTATTTATGAATATTATTCCTGGCAAAATACATAGGCAATCATATGGGATGGTGCATCAGGAACAAGATACCAAATTATGCAATAAGTAGGACAGTGAAGATTAAAGTATAAAGAAGAGGTGACTTCATAATGTACTTCTGCTATATTTGTCAATATTAAACAAGTTAACTAAACTGGAAGGTCTTCATGGTGGACAGTCAAAGGAAAGTATTGCAGTAATACAAAATAATATTAAGAAAACTACTGACTATGTTGTTTATTCTGTCCAAGGAATAACCCATCCTCAGAGTATTTGTTTCATGGAGATTTGCATTCTCTCTGTAGATCAGCCAGAGAGAGAATAAACTTTTTGTGACAGATGTTTAAGCCAAATCCCTCAATCACTCACCCAGTAGAAGTGGGTTTGTCTCTGCTGTCCACCCCATGGAAGTCATAGCTCACAGCAAAAATTCCATGTGCAGTCCCATAACCTCCTGCTGACATAAACAAAAATGTTGCTATTGAGCAAAAACGCCAAAGCATGCCCTCACTGACTGAATATTTATAGAAAGATGCTATTGAAAGATGAAATAAAGAAATTTGGAAAGAGAAATAAAAACATTTTTGGAGGATTTTTTAGTAATATATAATGATATTTGGCAACAATTCAGAAAACATACCATACAGGACCTTAGAGGGCTCGCTCAAGGAGGTAAAAAAATTAATGTAGTTCCCCACAATTGCCAGTGGACCTGTTCATGTGGGGACCCACCCAGTGCTGTTCCACTGAAATCCTGGCAAGAATGCGGGCTTTTAACTTTAGACAGTGTTTTTTTAGCAGCAGAAGTTGGTAGGGTACATTCCCATGTTAGTGTACACTGGGAATGATGACAGATGCAATCTGCATCACATTATTCTATTTATTCTTACTTTCAAACCAGAAAAGTGAATGTCTGTCTGCTAATGCTGCTGCTCACAGCTGGGTTACAGGCAGAGCCCTTCTGAAGGTGAAGAAGAGACCTAAAGTGGGAAAACTGTTACTGAAATTACATTTTTTTAGATTTTTTTAAAGGGAGACAGGTCAGGTTCCCTTTCTTTGTACATATTTCTAAGCAAGTATAGATATTTGTATATTTTTTTCACTACTGAGGATATAATATGCATATTGAAAATGTCAGCTTAAATTTATCTACAAATTTAGTAGCTGAACTTTATAGCCTATTAAAGGGACTTAATGAGAGCGTTTGAAAGTGGGATCAGGAATAAAACAACACTTGTCAAAATGAACAAAAATACATTTTGTTGCATAATAGTCTGTTTGGTTAGTTTGTAGGGGATTTTTGCTTTTATTTTTGCTCACTGAATTGTTGATTTACAAAATTTCTGTGGCTCACAATAGGACATAAAATCTGTGTCCAGTAGAGGGTTTTCTAAATAATATAGAGTTCTGCACAACTTAGAGACATCTGTTTCTAATCTCAAAAAACAGTTGCAGAATGACCCAAGGCTTTCAAACATTAATTTTCAATATGTTGCATATTTTTTTCCTTCTATTGATTCGTAAGTGATGGACCTTTTCTGCCATAAATCATGCATAAATTAAAATGCATGTGTGAAAACATGCTTGCACTGTATGATGTGTGCATTAGTGCTTTTGGAAACAAGTCATTCTTTTCCTGGAGTCAAATTTCCAAGGCTTGCCCCTTGACATGAGCAGTTCACTTCCTGCTTGCCAGTTCTCAGCGAAAAGCTGGGGTTGGGGGTTTTTTTCTATTATTTTAAATGAACCATAAGAAAATTGATACCATGTGATGTAAAAACCTCTCAGCATGTTACAAATATACTTCTTTCTTTTGAGCTGAAAAGGACTGAAGTTAACATTTGTTTCAGATTTCCTGCAATACCATCACTGCTGTGTAATAGCTGAAATGGTTCCATCCATCCCATTATGAATATACTTTACTTCTTGACAAGACATTAAGTACAAGGCAAACTGGGGGCAGGGAGAACCAAATCTGTGTGAATTGTTTAACCTTCCACCACGGTTCAACAAAGTTTAAAAAAAAAGAAAGAGCCTTTGGCAAACTGCCTAGATTTTGTAAGGCCACTCACACTTTGTGAGCCCCCAAAGATCACAGTGTTTCTGGCTCAAGGCTGAAATCCCATTGAGCCAGGGCTGAAAAAAGCCTTTCAACCCTGTTGAGTAAACACTTCAAGAAACAGCTATTTGTCATGATGCTCTTAAATGTTGGATGGGAGCTGACTGCCACATCTTGGACAAAGATGAACAGCAACCATGAATACCTTGTTTGACATGAAACACTTTCAGAAGGCATGGCTGCACTTGGTGCTAGGTGGAACAGGGTGTTTGCTGTCTCTGCTGAAACTGTGAGCTGGAAAAAAAGAGCAAAATGATGAATTTGCAATTATACTCCTTGAAACTCCACTACATAAATCATCTTGAAAAAAATTCAACCAAAAGCTTCTCCCTATAACAAGAGTCCTGATTTCTAACACCCAATTTTCTACTTAGGAGCCCAGAAGAAATCATGTTTCCAAGAAAAATACTTCATTCTGAAAAACTGGGACTACTGATGAATTAAATGTGGGGATCAGCTAAGAATGCAATTGATGGTCTTACAGCCTTTTGTGTGTGTATGTTTGCTGGTTTTGTTATGCTTTGGGTTTTAGTTGTTTGGGTTTTTGTTTTGGTGGGAGAGTTTGAGGGGTTTTTTGGTTTGTTGAAGAAATGCTGCCAAACTCAAGAGTAAGCATTTTCAGTGTACTCAGTCCTGTGGGCTCAGGCACCACCCACAAGATCTTAACCTATGCAAGAGTTTACAGAGCTAGGACTCTTGCTCACTGTGATGTCTTCAGACCACTGTAGTTTTATTTTAACTGATTAATTTATAAACTAGAAACTAGAAAAAAATTTGTGCCATATTCAGTGCTTGAGGGCAACTAGGGACAATGAAGACTGCTCAAAATCTCATGATCAGAGGACTGTTTTGATATTTGTGCAATTAATTTACCCAATACACATCAAGATATGGAGAAATGGGCGTTCATCATCAAGTTACCCAAGCTGCAGTGACACCTCAGACTCATGTGTGCAGTAGCACAAGTAAAAGCTAGCTTAAAACTGCTGCTGTTTTTTCCTGCTGAGGAAGATATTTGACTGCTTACATGAACAGAAGTCATCTCCTTACCTTTCCCTGACACTCAAAATTAGTCCAGCATACTTAAATACCTAGCCTTGAATGACATTTAGTAGTGAGCCTTACCTCACATTTAATGGGGTCCCTACCCTGGCTTCACTTTTTATATGGTAATTTTATAAATTATTTAATTTTCTGTGCTATCAATCTCTTTTAAATTGGAAATACACCACCTTTTCCAGGTAAGAACTTTGTGTACTATTAAAATAAAGAACCATGGGGATTTATTACTTTCTTGAACTTTAAAAATTTTGTTTATATTGCATTTCAGTTTAATATTTGAGATAGGGTTGAACATAAGCTAACTAAAATATTATGACATATTCCTTTATATCTTGCCCAAGGAAACAAAGTTTTAACACTGGGGTATATAATAAAGAACAAAGAGAGTAGGGATGAGAGTATTCTGCTTGGAAATGGAAGCACCTCCTTAAATGTTTGATAAATATGATGACTTCTTTGCAGTTTTATTTATTTGCGGTAAGTTTAGATTTTCTGACAGATTTATTGTAATTGGGAATAAAATTCTCCTATTTGTTCCTGCAGCATCAGTAAAAAGGATTTAGTTACATTGTCAGGCAGTTTCTAAAACAATTTGGCCAAATTAGGTTCAAAGAGCCAGTACAATAAAGCAGATGGTATGAAAATGAGAGAAAAAAAAAAAAACAACAATAAAATGAACATTAGAAGCTTACAATACTTTGAATTTTATTCATGACATTGAAATAATGCTGATATATATATTATATATATAAATATATATTTAATATAAACATTATATACACACACACACACACACACACACACACACACACACACCTTGTCATGTGTTTCTACTTAGAATCTGTGCCACTGGACAAATGTTTGTTATTAGTCAAAGTTTCTACAAATGGGTTTCACCATACATTTTCTGGTTCATTTCAATTTATCAACAGTTTTATATTTGGCCCAAAGGCTAGAAAGCTAAGTTTGTGTCAGAGACTTCTACCTCAGCTATCATAGTTCAAAATTAACACTTTGTTTTAAAAAGAATTTGAAGAATTTTTTCAAAAAAAGGAAATGTAACTTAATTAGACATTAAAAAAATCTCTTATAAGCAAGTGTTTGATTTATACTGTACAATAGGTATTTAGTTTCACAGCAAATAGCTGAAGATGGGCTTGATAAAGTGCATTGTTTTTATAGTAAGTTGTTGTGGTGGTCATAGCAACAGCAAAGTTCTTTGGTAGATTTAAACTTTTTTTTTGTGGACTTCAACCCAAGTTGTTTGGGTTTGGTTTTTTTTTTCCATGGATTAGCTCTGTATCTGTTATGATTGCAGGGAATAATTTTGACACCCAACAGCATCACAGGAAAATACTAAGTGTATGAAAACTGGTCATATATTAGAAATGTTGTCAAAGATGTGCTGAATCAGACACTTTTACATGGGGTTTGCAGTTAGATTTAATGTTTGTCTGTAAACAAATACTGGAGTGTCTCAACTTCATACTGAAGTAGTGACAAAACTGATTTAGAGTGTGCAACCTTTTCCAGTTTAAATGGTAGGGATTAAAACTCCTGAAGGTGTGCACAGAGGACACAACCAGTTGACAACATGTCACCAAGTTTTAATCACTAGAGATTTAACATATGTGCACAGTTAAAGTTCAGGGCAGGTAAGTTAATTAATTTGTGGATGTTGATGTAACTGATGCAATCTGGAAGGCCTTTGTCCTCATTCCCATTACAATCTCTGACACTTTCTGATACTTTCTGCTTTTGGACTAAAGCTTCTCATGTTTCATTTGAACTCTGTTTGATTTTTGGATGTAGTAAATGGAGCAAAGGGAATGTAAGTGGGCTAAGATGTTGATGTTCCTCCCACACATCCCTTCTTTTTTAATGCATGTGTAGGAGGGACAAAGAAAAAGCTATAATTTCCTTTACTTGTTTCAGCTTTCATTTCCTTTCCCAATGTGGAGGCAGAGAGTGTAAGAAATAAAAAATTCTCTGGACTATTTGGGATTTCTTGTTGAAATTTTAGTGTTTGGGTTTTTCTTCCACAGGAGATTTTGCAAACGTGCCTTATAGAAAACACATGCCAAAATCAATTCCTCCTGAGTCATCAGTCTCATTCAAGGATGTGTGTTTAATTCTAGGAACATACTTCAACATTGTGCTGAAAGTTTGTTGAATTGTAAGTTGTGTGAATTGTGATACAAGCCTCTGTCTGTGCTTGGGCAGGCAGGCAATTTTATTAAGACGTCATTTGCCTAAAGACAGAGCAAAAAAAGAAATATTTACTGTAAAATGGACTAAAAGTAGACCCCATGAGATCACAGGCAAGGCAAGCTGTGCTGTGGCATTCCTGAAAACACTTTCCTCATCTTTTCTTGAAGGCTTCTGATGCCAGAGATTTTATAACTTTTTAGGTAATCTTTTCCAGGCCTTCACTAATCATGCCATTAAAAAGGTGTGTTGTTTTGGTTTTTTCCCCCTATATGCCTCTGTAAGTTCACTATTTCTTTTCTGTCTGCCATGGGCATAGTCGACAAATTAATCATTTTATTCCTTGCAGCAGCTTGTCTGCTCTTCAAGATTATTATCTTGTCTTTGCTTAGAGACAGAATCATCATTCAAACATTTTCCAGGTGGTATTTTCAGCTGTTCCCAGAGTTTTAAAATCTCCTCTTAACTTCCATGTTTGGTTCTTCAGGAAGGATGATGGCCCTCTTCCAAACAAGTAAATATAGGAAATAGATCAAAAAGTACTTTGAATAAGAGAGTAGAGCAATCTAAGAAGACACCTGCCATCCAAATAGGTATGGCAGCCTGCCAGGGGAGGAATTTCAGGTCCTAACCCTGTGATTAGACCACTGAAGAGACCTCAGAGAGCAAAAGTAAGGTCTATAACCAAGGTCAGTTAAGTCAAAATTTAATTGTATGGAAAATCATGTAAGACTTCAGTAATTACAGCTATTTATTATAGAAAATAAGTAAGCTGTATAATAGAAAAATTAGCCTGAACATGTTTTTTCTTTGTAGTAGAGGGACTCAAAACACCCAAACCAATGCAGGACACTGAATTTTTGGCAAAGCTCCATTGGCAGGTAAAGGCACATGTGTGCAAGCATGTTGTAGTTAAAATGACCCCCTTCTGTTGAATTTTTAATACAGTGTTAAATTCTTCAGGATAGTAACACTTCTTTTACTCCTCTGGCAAGATACTGAATCACATACATAATTCCAGCCTTGTGGTTAGTCCAGTTAAGTCAGTAAATCTGTTCATGGTCTGTTTTCTGTCAGACAAACAAAGAAAAACTCAAACCTAGCATGTTTCTTCTTAGGAAGGAAAAAATAATTTAAGAAGATGATAACCTTCAAATACAACTCCCTGTCTTCTTTGTGGAGAAAAAGCACTCATCAGTCAGGAATCCTTCTAGATGGCCCTGTAGGAGCTTATTCTTGTCCCTTAGTGGTCTAATATTCAAAAGCAACTAAAAGATAAAAATTAAAATAACAAGTAAAATAATGGGAACTTATAAGTAAGGAAACAGATGGAAATGGATCAGGAAATGGGAACAGGAAATTATTTGGATTGCCTTGGTCTGAGCAACCAAAAGCTATTTCATACAACAAAACAGATATTTAGGAGCTAAGACTGTTGGCTGAATTTTTGTGTGAAATTTCTCCTCACAAGCAGTAATTTTATGTACCATACACTCCAGGCCTTCCTCAATCAGATTTGCTGAAGTTCCAGGAGTACTTAGAACAAATGTGCACAATAAGCAGTAGAAATTCTTGCAAGAAGAAAGTGATAAACATAACTGTTTGTTGCTAGTTCAGCCACTATTAGAACACTATGTAACATGCTGGAAGCCAAACTCCAAGAAGTATTTCCATAAACTAAACATGGCTCAGGGAGAAAACACCAAGGTAACTTGACAGATTCTTCTGGCTTGAAAAAGGTGTTAAGTGGTCACATTTACTCCAGTCCTGTGGAACAGGACTAGACAGTCAGAGTCTCTGTTATTTATGTGATATATTTCTCCTGTCGATTTTTTCTTTCACTGGTTGTGCTAGATTTGATCCAACAAGGTGGTTTGGTTATTTTTTTAAGGGATCCAGAGAAAGACTGTCCTTCAAAGATAGTTCCTCCTTTTCATGAACTGTTTCTGGTTGTGGAACATCCCCGGGCCTACCTTTGACACCAGTCCTTGAGTCTTCACTTGGTCCTGGCTGTTTTGTCCTGCCTTCATGCTCCTTTTGGAGAACTGAAATTTAGCCACAGAAAATTGTCTTAGCCTTCCCTGGCTTGCATGTATTCTTCATCTTCTTCCATTGCTTTGCTCCGTTATCACACCCAGTTTTTTTTTTTCCTTGAAGTGGTTAGGGATTTTTGCTTCAGTTCATCATTGTTTTCATTATTACAACCTTTCGGTTTTTTTCATCTTTTTTTGGATAATTTGTTTCTGTCCTTGTACCACCCTATTCCTTTAGTACATATAGTTCTTCTCTGTTCCTAGAACTTACTAGAAGTTATGTCCTGTCATCCAAGTTCCGGTTTATGAGGATAAACAAATTAATCTCCTTCATTAAGTTTATCTTGGTAGGATGGATGAAATGGATTTATCAGATCAGTTATCAAAGACTTGTGCAGAAACATTCTGCTGCCACATATAAAAACACTAGTCCTAAAAGAAAGCATAAAATATATTGAGACTTATTCCACACTGGAAATCCAATGTGTTCACTGACAATATTACTGGCAAGCAGCTTGCTGCTAGGGGGAGAAAAATTCCTTGCCTACAGTTAATCTGTACAACATATGAAATCCATGGTCCTGTATTAACACATGATCTCTGTGAATTTATTGGAGAGGGATTAAGCAATAGTTCTTAAAAAATAATAAATATGCCTTCAAAAAAGGCATTTTTTTACTAAATGGTAAATGGTTGCAGCTGTTAAGTTCCTCCTAATTGTGGGAAGAATAGTAAAAGAAGTGGTTTTTTTTTCCATTAGACTACCCTTTCTTTCTCTTTAAATTCTCAGGCTCACTGGGGGAAATGAATGTTTTCATTTCCAGGAACTCTTGCTCCAGACTTCTCTTGTGTATTTGGAGCTGACTTAAGACCAACAGAAGTCAGAAACAACAGTCCAGTGCAAGTCTGTCATTCTTCAAGTAAAATTATTTTTGAAAGTGTATTATCTGGGGCCGTAATTGATTAGGCAGCTGGAAGAGGGAACAGTGAAGTGAAAAATTAGTTCTTGCTATAGACAACATTAAATCTGTCTCACTTCAAGAGCAGGTCAGCCCAGCTGGGGAAGGAATCCTTGCTTGATTCAATTCCCTTGACCACATGGTAATCCATTAAGCCACTGTTGACCATTCTCTCTCGATACTTGAGCCTTCCTTGGCAATGTCCATGTTCACTGGCACTGGGTCTGTTCCCATGGGGATGTTTTAAAACTTTCACTCTCATGTATATCCATGAAAATGATCTTTTTACATGAGGGTGTAAATCCTAGGATAAACTGTGATGCAGACGAGAGTATTATTGAATGCATAGCTAGAATTTAACTATTTCTGTAATTCAAAGAAAAATAAGGCTTATGCCCTTCTTTTCCTTTTTACTGAAATGTATACACAGCCTCATAAAGCATCTGAGACAAAGTTCCTGTTCAATCAGTAGTTTCCACTGCAATCTGTAGGAACTTTTGTTGATTTACTCAAAATAAAAATGCTTATTTAACCTTAAAAATATCAAGAACATCAACTCATGACTTGTCTGTTTTTACTGGAGATTCCTCTGGGTGACTGGAAAAAGTTGCTCTGAGTTAAAAAAAGAATAACATGGAGAGAAAGCCAAGCTAATGCCAAAGGACAGTTTAAAACTGTTGAGGACAGATGTTTTGTGTGTTCTCTGGGTCACTTTGGGGAAAAATATGCTGCTGTGACCCCTTAGAAACTGAGTTGATACTGACAATCTGGTTTATTTCTTCATAAATAGAAAAGCATCCTATCAGTTACCAGTAGTAGTGCATTTTAAATTTATCTATTTAGTTATGATTAATTACATCATTAGTTTAGTCAAGATTTAGTTAAGCTGTGGGCAATCAGAAATAAAAAAGACAAAAATGGAAAACAAAAATAGTCCCTGTAAGCTGGACCTTTATTAAACTGGATGAAAGAAAATCAAGATTATTTAGAGGTTTTTCACCAGGACAGACAAATGCCTGTGGAAACATTCAAAACATCACCTTTAAGGTTGTTTGGTTAGGCTCTGCTCTAGCATGGGTTGGACTGGGAGTGAGAGGCGTGGGTGAAAATCATGACTGGGACAGAGAGAATCTTGAGGCTGCCCCACAAAGAGCCCTGTATTTTAATCAGGTACTGAAATGGGTAATTGTCAGCCTCCAGAGCAGTGTACGTTTAGGAAAGTGCAAAGTGTGCTGCCTTCAAGGACAGCAAGCATCATAATGTCCCAAAGTGCTGTTCAATATCATTCCCAATGCTTTCCAAGTCTTTCTGTGTTCTTCCACTGAATCATCTGTGAATGACGTGAAAGCAGCAAATCAGCTAAGGGATGGCAGAGTAACATAAGCATCGTAGCACACAAAAATCAGCAAGATATTTGTCTGGAGAAAGAGAGGTAACAGTTCTCCTTAAATCTGGCACTACACACTGGGCAAACAGAAGGGTCTGTCACTGAAGGTTTCAGGGTTTTTACAGCTCAGAGGAAAATTGGCTTGAGTTCTTCAAGGAGCACTCTGTGAAGAGAATATTACATATGTATTACAAAATAACAAAAATGTTTTGGCTAAAGTTATGGTGTCGGCTGAGCACTGATGGGTTGTCATTGGTCTTACATGGGAAATGTGGCTTGGAGCTGGGCGAAGAGGAGAGCCTTCAGAAAGGTTTCTCTGATCCCAACAAACCTGCTAGGGAGCTGCACCCCCTGGGAATCAGGATCTGCTGGAGCTCAGGAGCTCAGTCCCTGAGCTGAGAGTGGTGCTGACAAAGGGATCCTGTCTGCCCTGTAGTGACGGTGTAGGCTATACACAAATGGGGACATTGCCTCTCTCCATGGGCTCTGCATGTGGTGCTGAGCAGGGCTTTCCTGGGACAACTCTTTAATGCTCAGGAACTGTCGAGTGTGTGGCCTGAAAATTGATGTCTTTGGTGCCTAGAAATCAAGTACCTAAGCCCAGAACCCGACTGAAGGTTCATCACAGGGGGGCGTTGATCCTTCCAGATAGCATCAGCTCTTCTGTGTCCTGCTGCTACATCCTGAAACATTCAATCTTTCAAAAACTCCTCCTGACGTTAGTCTTTCATACCTGTGTGAAAGCACTCTCTTGCTAACAGTTCTTGGAAGGCAGAATGAAGAAATGAGCTAAATGTTTTCTGACGGATCTTCTGGCAACATGGACGTGCATCTGCTGCAATTGCGCCTTCTAGGCCAAGTGCAACCTGATCAAAACTCAGAAGGAAAACAAAGGCGCAGCTCCTCTTCCAAGGTAATGAGTATCCCATTAACCAGGGGAAAGAGACATTGAAGCAAGAACTTCCTTATTATTGATGCAAATTTGACACCTGGAACAATGCAAGAAGGCAGAAGAACCCAACCAAACTCAAAGTAACCCCAGAACAGAAGGTGCAACTCATTCCCTATGATTAAAGGTATTGTTTAATGATTTACTGAAGCTTCAAGTTTTCCTCTTTAGCCTGAGAAGTCCTGAATCTCTTATGTAATGGTGTGGTATAACCTAAACATCATGGCTGCAAAAAGCACCAGCATCATCTTTAGGGCTGCCTAACTTGACTTAGCAAGTTCTTTCAGTTTTCCTCAGAGAAATGACTCTTATGAATACATCATCTCCAAACTGAGGCAAAGAATTTTCCAGACTGCTGTTGACTCCTGCAGTATGAACTTCACAGTTAAATATCTTCTACTGTAGCCAAGAGTACAGACAATACAAACTTTGTCTTAGAATAAAGGATCCAAGGAGAGTTGTTGACTTATTGATTTTATTGTATAGGGCACAGTTACCACATTTGTTCTTTGATCTGGCACTCCAGACATCAACCACTACCAAGACGAGAAATAACTGTAAGAAGCTGATATTTATAGTGATACTCTGCCCTGTCCAAGCAACAGACTGCTTTGTCATGGAACAATGACCCCTGCTAAAGCAAATCACTCATTTCTACTGTGTGAAATAGTAGCTTCCTCTGAAATAACCATTTCCAAGTGCTAGATGAACAGTACTGAGGTGAGTTAGCAGGCAGTGCTATACATGAAGGAATACCTTCTTTCTCTAGCAGTGGCTGAGATGTGGGGATGCCCTTTGGAAAGCCTAATAGGAGTTTCCTGCTGACACTGTGCAAAGCAGCTTTCCCACCAGGTGACATTTGAACACCCACAAACATTTACAGCTGTGGTAATGCTGTAGATTTCCCTTAAAAAACACCTTGAAAGTGGTTTATTTGCGTAACTTGAGAATGCAATTTCAAAGAAGAGAGCTCACAGCTGTCTATTCTTACCCTCACCTGTGCTTAGCACACAGTGCCTGGTCTGTGCAGCATGCATATAAATAGAGTCCTGTTATCCCAAAGCATGGCAAACACTCCAGGGATATCAGTACTGCTGTGGCCTCACCCCTTAGCATGCAGCTCAGTTCCTTTTATTAATAACCAGACATTGTGTTTAACCATTTCACTGGCAGTGTTGCACAGCTCTCCTTTAAGGGACCATCTATGTATTTTCATAGCAGTTTTACAGCCTCAATTCAGAGCTGGTGATAAATAAAGCCGTTCCCAAACTTAGAAATGCCGAGAGCCAAGAATCACAGTTTCTCAAATCTCCAAAATAAATAAGTCATGTGTCAAACTTGCCTATCCATTGGCAAGGGAGCGCCATGAACACTAATGTCTGATTGTTGATAAGGGAATGTGGATGTTGTGAAGTGTTGACTGATATAGCACTCTAGGGAATGGAAAAGGGAAAGTGGTGGAAGATGCAAAAATGTGTCAGCTGATATCTTAGTAGGGCCTTTTTTTTTCTGGTTCGGTGAGGATACTGTCCTGATGGGTTGCAGAGGAGAATAACTCTCTATCTTACAGCAAAATCAGTTCTAGGAGTTTTATTGTAGTGGTTTTGTGGTGATGCACAGTCTGACTAAGGTGAACAATGTTTTTTTTTAAGTGCATATAAGGGCTGGTACCCTTGGCTTTTGTTCTTGTGGTTATGGATGCTTTTCATCTTTGATGAATTACGACTTTGTTATCATGATTAGAACATCCAAGAGCTCATGTAACAGAAATGATACTTTGGCTTGTTCTTGACTTCATTTACTTGTCTGTAAATGAGGGCAATTGGACTCAAAGGGAAACTTTTCCATCTTGTTTGTTTTGTTTTGACTACCTTCCCATGCATCTTGAGGCTTCTCTTTTCTTTTTGGTACTTCCTCTCTAGAACCATACTTCTTGTTCTGATGGGATGTGTCAGTCACTCATCCTGTTGCCTGCAAATCAGGCAGGATCATTTCCAGTAACAGAGGCCAGTGTCATGATGCACTAGCACTGCTATCCCACAGCTATAAATAGATTCTTCCACAGCCCTCAGAAGGACATTCAGAGTTGCTGCAGTCATATAGGAGAAGAATAACAGCTCTAAAAACTGATGCCAGGACCCAATGTTTGGTTATTCAGAGGACTGCTTTTTCTCTCAAAGGGCTTGGCTTGTGTAACTCTTTAGATGTTTTTAAATATCTTTTTTTTTTTAATTTAAGTTTTATTTTGTTTGCTTTCTTCTGGCACATGGGCAAACTGCTGCTACCCAGCATGTGCTGTAGTGTTGTTGTTAGTTTTTAGGAGAAGGAAAGGTTTCACTGTTATGGTCATTTCTGTTTTTCATGTGTCCTTTTCACGGCTTCTGTCTCCACATCTGCATGGAATTTTGATGTGTCTGTAAGAAGGTTCCCTGTGTGCTGTGTATAAGAAATCTGCTACTTGAATCACGCAAGAATCACTTCAGTCAGGGGCACCCAGCAAGTATTTGAAAATACTTCATCTGGGCCTCCTTGAGTGTAGGAGTTTTTGGCAGCACATTAAGGATATATGTACTCTTTTCAGGAAAAGCAGTTGTGTAGTCAGGAAACTACTGCTTGCTGTGATACACATGCTAAACCTAATCCCTCTCCTTGGCATCTTGTAGGATACAGCAAGTCAGGTGGGTGTCTGTAAAAACTTCACTGATTTTTTTTTTTTTTAATTTGGAGATTTAACAGACAACTTCTGGTGAATCTTGATATGGTATGTTAAACTGTCTCCTCAATCTGTAGGTCTCCATTGTGTCTCTGCTGGAGGCTTCTGCCTCTAAGCTGTGTCAAGGAAGTGCTCGGAGTCTCAGCTATTGTAATGTGAAGCATTTTAGCTTCAAACAGTGAGGAAATATCGGATTTGGGGTTTGGAAAGCAAGCTGGGGCTGGTAGAGATGTGTGGCTATGGCTTAAAGCATCGCAGCTCTATTTGCCTTTTGCTACAGCCTGTGACAGGATAAGCCTCCTGACCTTTGTTCTGGTACAAAAGCAAAAAGAAGCAGAAGCCTCACTGGCTGTATGGATGACAACTAAACACAGGGCTCTCAAAAGTTTAGTTTTGGCTAAAGAAACTTCCTGTGTCAAACCTCTAGAGGAATTGATCCCATGTGCTCATGGAGGCATTATATTGGATAAATCCTCAAAAGGTTTTTGTCACGTACTCAACGTTTCCTATTTTTCAAGGACAGTTCCAGCAGCTGAAGTTTCATTCCTTTTTAGGAATTTTGGGTCAACTTACACAGGTATAATAAAACACCCAGGCTGCAAAAGATCATATTTAATTTTATTGCCTTGTGTAGCCTGTGTAAGTTCTGGACTAGAACAAAAAATGACCACATTTTGCCTGTGTTTGCTCAGCACTCCCATTTGTAAGGCTCTTGTTTCAACTGATTATGGTGTGCCAGCTTTAAACCATTTGGCCTTGGCATTTCCATGGCATGTTTTCCCAGTAAGTGTCACTATTAGGCTGAATGAAGCTTTCCAGAAACTGCAAAAATGACTCAGCTTTCTAAGAGAGAAAGGTGGAAAAATGCATTTTGCCAATGTGGCCAGAAAATAACTCATAGTCTCTTCAGTAAGTGATTCTTGATATTTATTTGTTTGTTTGTTTGTTTATAATGAGGTGTACTGAGGATTTTTTTGTTTCGGTTCGGTTTGTTTTTTTCTGAAAAAGCAGAACTTAACTGTGTATCCTGACTGGAGGCTTTTTAGAGTTTGTTATATTAAATTGGCATCTATGGACAAAAGAGAGGATGCTTTGAAATGCCTGAGGGATGAGATATTACCCAGAGAGAACTGTACAAGCTCAAGGAGAGATCCTATGGGAACCTTGAGGTTGAGTGCAAGCTGATGCACCTGAGCTGGGACAACCCCTGGTATCAGTGCAGGCTGGGGGATGAAGGGACTGAGAGCATCCCTGCAGAGAAGGGCTTGGGGATGCTGGTGGATGAGAGGCTGGACATGAGCTAGGGAACATAAACCGCAGCCTAGAGAGCCAACTGTAACATAAAAAAAAAAAAAAAAAAAAAAAAAAAAGGCAGCATGGCCAGCAGGTCAAGGTAGTTGATTCTGCTCCTCTGTTCTGGTGAGACCCTACCTGCAGTGCTGCATCCAGCTCTGGGATCCCCAGCACAGGAAGGACATGAACCTGTTAGAATGGGTGTGGAGGAGACCATGAAGATGATAAGAGGACTGTCCTCTCATGTGAGGACAGCTGAGAGAGCTGGGGTTGTTCAGCATGGAGAAGGCTCCAGGGAGACCGTATAGCACCAATAGTAGCTAAAGGATCTACAAGACAGCTGGGATGGACTGTGTAGCAGGGCCCATTGGGGTAGGACAGGGACAATAGTTCTGAGCTGAAGGAGGATCCATTTAGACTAGATACGAGGAGGGGAAAGGGTGATGAAACCCTGGAATGTGCCATGAGAGGTGGCAGATGCCCCATCCCTGGAAACATTCAAACGGGGCTCCGAGCAACCTGATCTAATAGAAGATGTCCCTGCTCATTGCAAGGGGGTGGACTGGATGAGTTTCAAACGCCTTTTCCAACCCAGCAGCCCATTCTGTGCCTCTGACACTGTGACATCCCTGGTGTCCCTGCCTGCCCGTGAGGCACGGTGCTGTCCCCGGGGAACACAGATCTCCTTGGGGAGACACAAATCCCCCCGGGGACACGGATCCCCTGCGGACACGGATCTCCCCGGGGACACAGATCTCCCCGGGGACACAGATCCCCCCGGGAGCACAGATCTCCATGGGGACACAGATCTCCCCGGGGACACAGATCTCTCCGGGGACACAGATCCCCCCGGGAGCACAGATCTCCCTGGGAACACAGATCTCCCCGGGGACACAGATCCCCCCGGGAGCACAGATCTCCCTGAGGACACAGATCTCCCGGGGCCCACAGACCTCCCTGGCATCGCCCCTTCCCGCGCTGCTTCCCGCGGCGGGCCCGGCGTGAGGCGCCCCGTGCCGCCGCTAGATGGCGCCGTTGCTCTTCGGCGGATTTGCGGCGCCCCCAGAGCGCATTTGCAGGGAACGCGGTATTCCATGGAATCACGGGGTCTTCAGGGCTGGGAAAGGACCTGTGAGACCGCTGAGTCCGACCGTCCACCCAGCACAGCCAGGTCCGTCACTAAACCGTGTCCCCAGCTGCCGCATCTACATGTCTTTTAAATACCGAACACTGCCCTGGGCAGCCGGTCCCAGTGTGTGACCCCTTCATGAAGAAATTGTCCCAAATATCCAAGCTTAAACCTCCCCGGTGCATCTTGACTCCATGTCCTCGTCTTGTTGCTTGTTATCTCGGAGAAGAAAGCCACTGCCTGCTGGCTACAGCCTCCTTTCAGGGAGGTGTGGATAACAGGAAGGTGTCCCACGCGTCCTTCTCTCCAGGCTGAGCACCCTCAGTTCCCTCTGCCTCTCTTCACAGGATTTACTCTCCAGGCTGAGCATCCCCAGCTCCATCAGCCTCTCTTCACAGGATTTACTCTCCAGACCCTTCCCCAGCTCAGTGTCCCTTCTCTGGACTCACTCCAGCCCCTCAATATCCTTCCTGTAGGGAGGGCCCCAGAGCCGAGCCCAGGATTTGGGGTGTAGCCTCGCCTGTTCCAAGGACGAGGGATGATCATGGCCATGGCCCACACTCGAGGAGCGAAGATCCCCTCCAGGCATGTCTGACACAAACACCTTTGCATGGGGTAGGTTTCCAGAAGTGTAGTTTGGGTTGGTTTTATCTAGAATTGTAATGGTTTGGGAGTCGTGCTTCTTCCTATGGATGAAACATCCAAAATTCACATCTTCCACTTCACTATGCCTGAAAAACACAAGTGGAAATAGTAGACTTGGTTGATTCTGTTCTTACTGGAATGAATTATGATTGTCTCAGTGCCAGAAAATTAGTCAACACCACATAATTAAGTTTATCTTTGACAGAAAGTTATGCTGCCATTTGTTCTAAAGTAACATGTCAGGTTACAGTTCCCAGACTGGTACAGAATCATAGAATCGTTTGGGCTGGAAGCAATTTTTAAGGATAACCTAATCCATACCCCCTGCCATAATCAGGAAAAATGGGTTACACTTTGATTCAAATTTTGTCTCTTCTATAAATTCTGAATTCTATGTAGATGAGTTTATAGCATGTTGCATTCAAAAATCTGGATTAACAAAACATTATTAAAGCTGAAAAATCAAGCATGGTTGTTGAGTTTAACATTGTCCACGCATCCCGTGTTTTCTCACAGAAATAATAATTACAGTGTCTGTTGTATACAAACACACACTATTTATTTCTGCCATGTCAGTGTGTTTTCATCTTCACCAGGGACAGTCTTTCCCTCACCAGCATTCAATGCTTTGTTCTATCTTCATTGAAAAATATGAAATATGAGATTCATATTCTGTGATGCTGACTGAATTAGTAATTTATTGTGGACACTTCTGTAATCCTTCACAATATCCATACAAAATCAAGAACTGTTACTGGACAACATGGAGAAAATTGTGAGAGTTTAAAATCATCAAACAGCTATTAATTCTGGTGATCATAGTGAGATGTCTTAAAAAAGCTTTTCAAAGATTCAGAAAACAAATATAATAAATAAAACTTTGGCTGAAACTGTGAGTACTCAGCAAACCCGGCCAGAGGTTTCACGTGGGATGTGTAAGAACTTAGAGAGTTTGTGGTCATCAAGTTAAGGTTTCTGCTTAGTTCTGACTTGTGTTATGTACAGAAGCAGATATGGAATCTCTTTTTTTTTAGGCAGCATTCAGCTATCTTGACCCTAAGAATATTCTTCTTTATTTTTGCTATAGTGATCTCCTGTTTTGCCACCCATTCTGCATTATTAAACAAACAAAGAAAGAAACAACAACAGGAAAAACAACAGAAAAAGAAATGAGACAAAATTATATGGACAGTAGCATTTGTTAACCCCTGTAGAGCAATGTGCACCACATGAAACATGGAAAGAAGAGAGCACATTAAAAAAAGAGCAGGCATTTTTAATCTTGATACTGCTTATCTTAATACATGCTTTACTTGCAAGCATAATATTGTTTTTAATACTTTGTGTAACTCCCTAGGTTTTTAGAAAAGCAAAGTGAAAACATTGAACTAGATTTTGTGGAATCACGACACCCCCCACAGGGGTCATCAGCAAGATGGCAATCTCTGGATGCATTTGACAGCCATCTGCTGCTTCAGCTAACAGTGTCACTGACAGCAGTAGCTGGGAGTTATTTTTATGCTGCCTGTCAGTAGAAAGGAAGAAAGGGTGTGCATCCTGTGGATGCCCTAACCTCTTGCCAGGTGTGGAGAAATTTTCCCATCCAGGTTTCTGGGAAGGAAGTCTTGGCTGGTGGGCTGGATCCGCAAAGACTGAACCTTTCTGTTTGACTACTCCTCCTTTCCCTGTTTCAGCCTTCCATCTCATCTCTTCCCTGCAAGTGTATTTTGTCCCAGAATCCTTCCCCGAATCCTTCTTCTCATTTCTCTTTATCATTTGTAGCTACCTCAGTGCTCTCTCTGATTTCCTGGTTCATTTTTGGTTCAGCTCTCCCTGGGTTGCTGTCTCCTGAGCCCAGCCCTCTCCAGGATTAAATTGGATTATCTGATATCCCTCCCAAACCTACAAGTTTCCTGTTACCTCCTGATTACTGCTGATACACTTACCCCAGCTGGTAGCACACTTGCCCTGTGCTTGCCATTTAAATTTCATTCCCTCTAGCTCCAGTATCAGTTTCTCTCACCCCATCCTGGATAACAGGGTCCATTCTATGTCTTGTGCAATAGGGCATTTTCCTGAATAGGGCCTGCCTTGCAAGCCAAGTTATTTTCCAGCCTGTGTTTAAGTTAAAAGTCTATCTTCATATCTGAAAAACTTTACATCCATTCTTCAGTGTATTCTTTCATATAAGCAGTTCTCACAGAAGATACCTTCAGAGCTGTTTGAGTGAGAAGGGAGCATAGTCAAGGACTGTCTTAGATTCTGTCTCAAATTTTGTAGTTAAATCAGCTTGGTCATATTAAAAGGAGACAGAAAGGGGACAGCACATCTTCCAGCTCCTTGCCTTCAGTGCTAGGTGTCACAGTAAGGCCAGAGGGGACAATCAGATCATCTTGTTTAACTCCCACACGCTGCTAGCCTCTGTATTTCACTCCCTTCATATATATTGAAGCTGATAAATTGAGTTTTGACATTCAGATGATCATAGTTCCTTAAACAAGGATTGAAAAGCCTGAGGATAAACACACAGGCTTGTCTGAGAAACAGGTGAATCGCTGCCTTTGCAATATGGATGGTGTTTTTCTGGGAGCTGACATGATGGCAGCATATAATACAGTCAGGAGTAAATTAAACAGGTGATTTCGTAGCATGTATGTGAAGCTTTCTATCTATCACATTTCTTGTTGCAGGGCTTTTTTTCCACCATTTTCCTCTATTTTCTTCCAGTTTATCAAAAATATAAAACGTGAAAATTCTACTAATACTTCTGAGTACTTGTGAAGTTTTCTTTTTTTTATACAAGCAGAAGTGAGGAGCAAAATTTATTCTCATTAAGCTGATTTTTATTTGATCCTTTCCTAAGTAGAGTGCCATTTAAATACTCCATTATAAACCTGCAGAAAGCAAATAATGCCACTGAGGACATTCCCTGAAAATGCTTGAAAGTTAAGGATTGTGATTTGGTTAAATCTAAGTTACTCAGTTTATGTCAACTTATCTCAATACTGAGAATATGGGTATTTTACTTGGAAAAGCCTTATAATATTTAGACATTGATGAGTGAGGTAAGTTAATCTAAAGAGCTCTGATTTTTATGGTTTTATGCATCTAGAACAACAGTCTTACAGATTCCCAGAATTTGTGTTCTCTTAAAGCTGTATCATGCTTAATTCAGAAACAATTTCATGAGTTCTGAATGCATTAGTACAGTACACAGCATTATCAAGTTCAGGATCTGGGATGTTCAAGTACTTTTTGCCTTTGAAATATCCTCACATTTATGAACTCTTTCAGAAACTTTCATTCTGAAAAATCCTCTTCTGAAACAACTTTCAAATAAAGAAGAAACACACAGAAGTTTGCCGGCTTTGTAAGAACAACAAAATTTGTATCCAAATCCTAAATAGGCTCAGCACATTAGATAGACAGAGGATGGTGATGACTGTGTTTGAGTAAATATTATTATTTCTCTTTTGAAAGAACACCTGGAGACCCCATTTGTGATCAGCTGCCCAGTGAGTATTACATACCCACAGAACAGCCCCAGGTATGCAGAAGATCAGACAAGAAGGTGCTCTAGTCCCACCTGGCCTCAGCCTATGAATAATAGAAAGCTTTTGCTGCAATGAATAGGCCTGGCAGATGGTGAGGAAACATGGAGGTGCCCTGAATTCCCACTTAATAGCTGGATAATGGAGACTGATAGGGGACTTGCCTGGTGTCACATAGGAAATTGAGTTAGTACCAAGATTTAGACTGAGCTTGGCCACAAGCCTGGCCTTTCTCTTGCAGTGTCTCATAGTTAACAAACTGATCTGTGCAAAGGCTGGATACGATTCCCAGCTTCTCTTTAGTTCCCTGTGAGGAAGTTATACTGCTGTGAAGCAATCTTTGTTGTCTCCATCTGTAAAGGATGCCCCAAGTCCTAGCCTTTGGACTCATGTAAATGAGTCCTACTTGGAGCAGGACTTTGCAATTAACTTCTTCTTTAAGCCCTTAATGAGGGTGGGAAACAGTCTCATGCTAAGAAACTATCTTCATAAGTGCATCTGGCAAACTAAATAAACTTCAACAGTGATGGTTTCAAGTGTAAATTCTCATCAGGGACTCACTCTTCACAGAGGTGCCACCCTTTGGACTGTCTCTGTTCATAGTTTAAATCTTTGCAGCATCCTTAAGGATTCTCACTGCACATGAAGCCGGGGTTTCTCTGCCCGTCCCAGCTCCTGTGCTCTGCTTTCTGTATTTCTTAGAGTCGACTCTGCAAAATATACAAGAGTAAGTAGAAAATGCTGCTACAGCTGCTCAGTGGTTCTGATACTTGCTCAGGAAAGCTGGGGTGTGCTGTGACTCAGTGTGTCCTGTGTCCCAGAAGAATGCTTTAGCTGCCAAGCTCTCACTCTCTGGGTTAGGACTGTGCTCACTTCTCCTTATTTGCCACAAAATGCGATGGGGTTCCTGCTCATTATGCTGGGCTGTTTTTTTGAATCTCCATTCAGAGAATCTGCATTTCTCCACACATCAGCTTTAGGAACACAGCAGCACTTCACAGGGAGGACCGTATAACCCAGTATTGTGTCTTGTGCAGAGAATTTTCCATGCCTCGGGTTCCAAAATGTGAATGGGAAACAATGCACCTTATGCAGGGGAAGGCAGAGAAGAGGAATGTTTATTATTATCCCACACATATGGAAATCTAGAAAAAAATCATCTGGAGAAATGAGTGCTGTTAAAATAACTGTACTAACACAAAATGTTTTTAGGTATTTCATGTTCTTTTTCTGTTGCAGAGGAAGAGAGTTGCTTCTTTTTCCTTGTTTCAAACCCTAATCTTATGTGATGCAAATCTAATTCAGGCTTTACAGCAAAGATTTCTTATGTAGTGAGAAGTGAAAATGATGGTGAATTTTTCCAATATTTCTTCATTTGCTTTTTCTGGATCTAATTGTGTTTGTTACTACCTGAGTTGTGTGCAGACTCTACAGCTATTTTTCCTCCTGTGTAGTTGTGATCTCTTTAGTGTTTATTTTTGAAGTCCATAGAAATACTGCAAAAGGGACAAAAGTTGAGATGCAGTTACAAGGGGCTTTTTAAGGCTAAAATTTCTTGTCAAAACTCTGCATGTCCCAGACCAAAGGAGTAATCGGGGTGAAAACTTTCACAGTTTTTCTTGAAATGTATTTTCTCTCACATTTAAACTGTGGAAAAATGTCTTTGTGTCAGTAGAAATGGAATCACTAGCAGGAACTCAAATGACCAAATGGCCTAATTTTAACATTTGAGTATTCTGGGTTTGTGTTCTTTTTGTAGCGTTTTAGGTTTTGTTTGGGTTTTTTTCTGTTATGCTCTCAGCCAAAATGGAGAACATGGACAAAGCTGAAGTAAAATGAAACCTTTTTGTTTGAGAAAAATATGAAGAGTTGTTTTGCACAAACAAAAATGGCTTTACTTTCTGTGCCTGAGCTCTCAAGAGACATTGGTCTGAATGGATAACAGAGTTTAGGATTTCCTACTGGTCAAGAAAATTTTGAATTTTTCATGTAATCAGAGGCAAATATGCACTGATTCTAGAGCTGTTTGTTTCAGTGGAAGTATTGAGATTGCTTTATGTTGTTATAGTGGAGGTGATTGCAAGCTACATTAGAGATGTAGATAAAAACAAGAGTAGTTTGAAGAAGACAGAGATGCAGCTACATTATGTAGAAGTACATATAATATATGTGTTTTGCAGGTTTGATCTTTTAATTCCTGCTTATGACACGTGTTAGTCAATTGTTGCAAAGCTGGCACTGGTTTTGGAGCAGCAATTTAAGGCTTACAGACTGCTGTTCTTAACTCCTCTGGAGTGCCTTTGGGAAAATTCTGTGTATAATTCAACTGACTTTTGTGTAGTTTCAGTTGGACTTAGTCTGTGCACAGTTTATCTGTGTGCTTGGATGTACAGAGAAATGCAAGGGGGAGATTAGCATTCAATTAACACATTAAAAAAAAACAACAAAAAAACACTTCTTCATCTAAATAATGCTCTATTTATTTTGACTGGATAGTTTTGCTTTTAGAAACTTGGATGAAATTCAGCCCCAGACAGTTTGAGGTGTATTAATAGTTCTTAAAGTTGTGTGATGTTGAGGTTTTCAAGATTGCCCGTTTCTCAAAATGTTTAAAGAAAAGAAAAAAGGTACAGAAACATTATTGACTATGTTCTCCATTTCTAGGAGAGGGAAAGAAAAAAAAAAAAAAAAAAAGAGGAAATCTATTATTTAAGGAAGAAATACAGCCAGTGTGATAAAAGTGCCTTCCCACGTCTTGTGGCCAGGTGCTACGTGCATATAAATGTTTCACGTTAAGATTTAAGATCAAGGAAGAGTCTATGGGGAACCTTGTTTCCTGGAGATCTGCTTGCTGGAGTAGCTCCCAAGTACTGACTTCCCATTTTTTATTTGGTTATTAGGGATGAAAGGCAACATTGTTTTCTGGAGCAGCGTTCCTTGCATGCCATTATCTTTGTCCACAGCCATGAAACATTCATTTCTATAGGTTCATGTGGATGCTTAGCCTCACTCAGCTTAGCACTGTGACTCCTGCTTTATGTAAGTTTAATTCAAAGGATCACCTTTATGTCGTCCTGCAGGCTGAACAAAAGATAGATGGTTTCATTAGAAGAGAAACTGTCTTTTTTACATACAGCTGAGTATCATGGGTGTCCAGCCTATGTAATTCAGGGCACTCTCTGGTGCTGCTGGAAAGGAAACTTTGAAAGTCTAATTTTCTGCCATGATTCACTCTGGGCAATGTGTGTGTATGGGCAGCCTTACATGTGCAAATTGCCAGTAGGAAGTTTTGCATGTTCCAAATATGAACAGAACCAGGAGGAAAAATGTGATTGCAACCCATTTGTACTCAGTTTGCAACAGCAAATCGTCCCTAGGATTAGAAATTCCAACACTTACCTATTTATCACAGTGGCTCTGCATAAATATCTCTTCCAAAAAGACTTCTTTTTTTAAAAAAAGGACTGGAATCATTAACAGATATTTAAAATATAACAAGCTTAGCAATTTTGAGGTTTTTTTGCTTGGATAAAAATACTAGTTTAACTACTCTATTTTTAAAATTTAGCAAATTATTATATTTCTAGTAAATGCTATCAACATTAATGTTTCTGAAGTTAAAACCAGGCACTTGCCTGGCATTTGCCTCTTCAAAAAATCATGTTAAAAAATTCTAATTAAAATTTTAAGCTAAGAAATTACTGCAAAATATTATTACCCATATAAATGTCGGAATCGTGCTCAATCAAATGTAGCATGCTGCTGTAACATGGGAAATAATAATTATACAGAGGTAACAAGGAAAGCACAACAGACGCAGATATTTAGAGTGAAAGAAAACCCTTCAAAATTTGGTAGTTTACTAAGGCTAAGGTAAGAATAAGTTATTTGGGGTTTTTCAGGGATGAAGGATCCAACCTATAGATATTTCTTCTACTCCGACCTGTGTGCTTCTGTCTCACTCTTTAATGTAATTGAAGGTACTGAAAACAGGTGTCAGGGAGTGGCTTGGGGAAAAGCTAATAATGGCAATCTGCTGTCTGGAGAATTTATGCTTGTGCTTTTTCTCTAACATGACACTCTTATCAGATATAAACTTAACAAGGACTGATCTATATTCTGTTCTCTTCAGACAGTGTTAGTGAATCCATTTCCTGATGGCTCTGGGGAGGAGTAATTGTGCTGCTCAAAACCAGGCACATGATTAGTATTGTACAGAAAGAGAAATGTATTTTTGCCTAAATTCAAGTTTTCTTAGCAGAACCACAGAGCCCACACAGATATGTATATATTTATATATATGTCTGAGTGCATCTATATATATAAAACTCAAACTTCTTGTCCTTCTGACACAGACATCCAAGTGCTGCCAACTTTGAGTTTAGTTTAGAGGATAAACACAGATAGCAGCACAGTGAGCAGGGATCTTGGCAGAGGAAGGAGACAGACACTCTGCATGGTCCATTGCCAGAAGCTTTTCATTGCAATAAGTACTTCAGCCTGAATACTGTTTTTAGAACAGTTCAGGCAAGTTGCTGAAACCAGTGTAGGAATAGGAGCTCAAAGATTTCTCACATATTTCTCAGACCTGGAAGGGAATAACAGGGAAGGGAACTCCACCTTCCCCATCTGAACAGAAATGAGCACTCATGCTTATGCTCCTAATTTGAAAACACATTTCCTACCTCTGAGGATGTGTTTGAATACACTGGGGAATACATATAATTTAATTAATGTCTTCACTGAGAGAAAGGATGCATGCTAAGGGTTGTGTTATCAAAGGAGCTTGAAGTGTCCAGTATCCTCTGCTTTAATATATCTTTAGATGGAAGGTCAGTATCAGTAATATCAGTAAAGGCAGGAGGAATAAATGTTTTCCTAACTTTCCTGTAAAGCATGGCAATACAGTTTCTGAGCATTTTAAACTAAAACACTTCTTTTGTGGGACCTCATGATACACATTTGAGTTTGCTCTCTGCCTCAGACACTATATTTTGATGCAGTAAGCATTTTTTTTTAATTTAAACACTTGTTATGTGGTTCATTGTCTGACATAAGTTGAATATTTGGTGGAGAATTCTGATTTTGGATTCCATAATATGACTCTCTGTGACTGCAGGGCAACTGAATAGAGGAGCAATGCGAAGGCTATGTCCTTATTTTATACCTTTATATTTTTCCTTCCCTCCCTGCAGTCTCATTCTAATTTTCTACATTTATTCTGATTTGTTTGGGTTTTTTGGTGGTTTTTTTTTTGGTTGATTGGGTTTTTTCCTTCAGGAAGCTTTTTGATTCACTGTGGATGTTTAACATTTTCCTTTTTTCCCCAGACCTATGTTAAACTTAACAGATACACCAAAGTAAATACTTTTATTTCTATTATTTCCATTTTATTACTGTACACTTTCCCTCTTTTTGTTGTTTCTAATCCTGTGGTTTTGATTGTCTTCTTGTTTATATTTTGTCAACTAACCTTTGTTTTCCTTCTCTACTTCTTATCTTTCTTAATTTATCTGTAATTGTTTCCATAGTAGGGTGTGATTTTTTTTTTGCTCCCCCAAAATATGAAATAGTTCTATTTCTGTTTTTTATTAATTCAAGCCTGAAAAATAATTTTGTTTTGTTTATTTTATTTTTTAGGCTCAGCTAATCCTGCTCAACTTTCAAATTATAGAGGGACAAGGTGGAGTCTTGTACTTCTGTGAAAAGATGTGCAAAAAAGTTTGCTGGCATCTGCCCACTATGAGGAATAAGGAGCTGCATTCTAAAAATAAAAAAGTAAAGAAAAATCCGAAGTGGAAGGATCCTGGAGGAACCCCTTGAGAGCTGAAAACCACTCTTCCCTGATGTGAATGACACATGATTTACTCTGCTTCTAGCAGGTCAGCAGTGCTGGAAGGTAAACCTTTTTTATTGATAACATTTGGTTGGTTGTTGTTAATTTGGCAATGATTTGGTCTGCTTGTAATCACGAATTTCAAAGATGTGTTCTGGAAGGGAAAGGGAACTTTTAAAAGTAGCATTCCTGCTTGGAAAGTGTACCCTGAGCTAGCCAGAGCTCGGATTCAGCTGGAGGCACCCTCGTGCTTTCCCTGCAAGTGGAAGTGCCTGGTCATTAACACAGTGAGTCACTGTAATGTGTTATGATCTGATCTGGCATTTATAAGGAAATAGAGTGGCTGGCCTTGGATACCTCTCCTCCAGGTCATTTGTCCTCGTGATAAAGAGAGTGCTTGCTCCCCAGAGGAAGCAAAGCTGCCCATTATGTCAGCTCACACCCTGGAAAAGGCTACTGGTTCCAGAGCCTCTGCTTGAGATGTGCTTTCTAAACGGGGTCAGTGTTATAGCTGGGAGGGGGGAGCAGCTTCAGCTGTGAGGGAGGGCTCAGAGAAATGGTAAAACAGACTCTGTCACAGATGAATGAAGAATGCAGACAAGCAGGCTTGTTTTATATTCACTTTAAAAAAATACATATATAATGATTTGTTTTTTGGATCATTGATTTATATGTCAGACAGATGAAAAGCAAAATTTCGATGATGCCTTTATCATTATTCTGACAACTACTGCTTTTAATTTAAAGAGTGATAAAGAATGCCAACTTTTGACATTAGTAGAACAGCCCTATCAGCTTTAATTTTCTTTTGTTTTCTTCATGTCAAAGAAAGGCCATTAGAGATAAATTATGATCTCAAACTGGCTAATCTAGTGACGTGCATTTTTCCCCATAAATTACCCCAGCCGCCTTCTAAAGCATTATATAATCTCAACGAGAAGCGAGGTACAGAAAGTAGAAACAGCAAATATCCAACGTTATCCATCTTTAGGGCAGGGGTTCTGGAGCTCTGGGAGAGCTGCCCGGAGCTGAGGCTCTGTGTCTCACTGCACAGAGGGATGAGTGGAGCCCTCTGTTCTGCCTGCCTGCACTGTGGTGTGCCAGGCACCGCTAGAGTGTGCTCAGCTACAGCTCTGAGCAGGAGCACACGCCGTGCAGCGCGGCAAGGGTTCACGGTTTATTTTATGAAAGTTTATTTTTCCCAATAAATTAGGGAGCTGGTACTCTTGTCGTTATAGATCAAAGTTAATTGACCTCATGGCATTAGCATCAGTGTATCTAAAGTGCAGAGTTTATACACAAAACTGGAGAGTTTCATTTTGACCAGTCGTTGTCTACACTGCTTTCACATTTCAGGTGAGGAGTAGCTGTGCAGATTTCATGCAAAAGTTTGTTTCTTTGCATCACACTTGGGCTTTGACTTTTACTGTTCCAAAGCTGTAGTTTCCCCCTTTTCTTTATTTTTTTCTTTCTACTAATTTACCAATTTGATGAGTGTTCAGCCATGGTGTTTTCTATAAAACATTATTGACAGCTAATAAAAATTTGCACCTCTTTAGCCAGGCACAGTTTGTGTTTTCAAAGCATTTATAAGCATTACCTGAATCAAGCATTACCCAATCAAGAAGGCCACTTATTATTCATGTATTTTGACAAGTAGACCAAGCTAGAAAACAAAATCAGATCCTTTCCTTGAGACCACAAGACTGTGCGAAAGCCAAGATGACAACATCTATCTTTTGACATCTATTCCTGTGCTCAACCATAAAATGCTTGGGTTTTTCCAAATGCGTTTATAATCAGCATTATGATTAAAGGGTTTTGATTAACATTCTTTTGGGAATAGATAATATGACTTCTTTGTATCTGTGCTAGAAGTTTTCAAGTGTAATTTATCATCCTGAGTATGTTATAAAAGGACTGACACAAACAGAGAGTACACTAAGAAAATTCCTTCCCACAGCTCAGATGGATGCTATCACAGATATATAAGGCAGTATGTGAAGTTTAAGAGAGAAACAAAGAACTGGCTAGAGAAGATGCTGGGAAAATCAGCAGAAAATATAGAAAATGATAGGGGTGGGAAAAGGGAAAAAAATATGAGGAAAGATGAGTAAGGTAGGATTTATTTATACCCAGGGCTAAATTATATATTATAGATACAATATACAGCATATAATAATTAGATTTTATTTAGTAAAATAAGGACACAGAGCCTAGAATCACCCAAATTTGAAACAGAAATAAAAATTATGTTTTCTATCACAGTATGTAGACTCTGCTGTCAGTCTACCCAGTTTTTAATGCATAATGGTAATGGAATGGAAATATTCTGCATGTTTCACTATCGTGGTGTGATGTGATAAATCAGTGTCATAGCATGTCATATTATATATGTGTGTTATAAGAATTGAAATATTTGGAGAGAAAATGAATTGAGCCATGAGTAGTAGCATACCTGTAGAAATACAGAAGCCCAGAATAGCAATGCCATGCAGAGATTTATTATAAATATAATCACCCTATATTTCAGCTTGTAGACTGGGTTTGCAGTATCCCCTTTCAAGACTTTGGGATCACAGAATAACTTTCAGTGTTTAGTCACTTTCTGCACCAGTGATTCCATCTGATGGGGATTCAATTGATTTTTCACATCTCAGCATAAGAAGGTCCAGACTGTGCCCTCTTGCCTGCGAGTGTTTGGTGGCACCAGCACTAAGGGATGTCAGGAAAAATGCTTTTAGGAAAAGAACAATGAAGATGCAAATACCACAGAGAGCTTTCAGGTTTCATGGAACTGCAGACATTTTTCATCCGAGCAGTTCGAAATGTGGATTTCACACAGAAAGTAGCTTTGCCTGGTTAAAATTTTGACTTTTTACTTAAAACATTAAGCAAAGGATGTTACTGTTTCTTAATTTGAAGCTGCATTCATTTCCTTTTACAGCTGCATTTAATACTCAATTCTTAAGCATGAAATTAATTCATATTATTTTCTTAATCCTGTTAAAAAATACTCCTGAGAAGGATTTCTCTCCTGGCAGGAGCAGAAGGTTAGAGACAGATGTGGGAGCAAAACAGTTGATGCTATGTAGGGTGAGATTTTACTTTCTGAATACCACCAGGCAATATATTTGTATTAACTGCATTTAGTTGCTGTCAGGGCACTTTAAACTTCTGGTCAAACTGAGAAGAATAATATCTTCTCCCTGTGTCCTTGCTGCTCTCCTTTGCACCTCTGTGCTCTCAGGTTTCTAAAGTGAAATGCAGACAGGCAGAGGCCAGTGGAACTGTAGTGGCGTTGTCTGTTAGTGAAATGAAAAATGGGACCACCAGGAACAAGCATGTTGAGAAATATCCAAGGTTTGGAAGTGGATAATACCTGTTTTGTGAGGTGGGGTGGGAATTAAAGGCAGGAAGTGGTAGTGGAATTTATGTGATCATGGAAGCCTTGAACTTACCCAAAGAACAAAAGTGTCCACTGAAAAACCCTACATATGAATACCGTAACTTCTTTTCCCAAATTTATTTTCCAAAAAGGTCAGGTCTTGGACTTTCTCTGAAGTAAACTAAGGTAGATTTTTTTTAACCAAATGATCAGGGAACTAGGAAAAAATAATCATGTGTTATGCATGGTTTCACTGAACAGCAAGACCTAAAGGGTCTGGACACAAAAACTATACTTAGACCAGGTTCCATTTTGTCCAAATTCCTCTCTGAGAAATGTGAAAGATAAATCCACAGTTCTGGGGCCTTAGAAAGGCAAAGTGAAAAGCTGAGGCTATTTAGTGAGTGCTGGGAAGCTTACATATTTGAATGGGGGGAGGCATATCATAACTCTGATTAAAAGAAGTTTTAGCAGCAGCCAAGATGATACTATTAGGAAGGAGTATGGCTCTCCCTAGAATGAGAGTCATCCTAAGCTATGTGTTAAAAGTAAGAAGAGAGCCCAGAAGGAATGCAAAAGGGGATTGATTAAGAGGAAGAATTATGTCCTGGAGGTTAAAAGATACAGAACTGAAACAAGAATGGCCAAAAGCTTTGTTAAATCAGACTTTACTTTTCATTTCATTTCAGTTCCCTGCAGAGCTCTTCAGCTTTGCAAACAAAAATTGAACAAGGAGGAAAATTCTCATCCTATATCTTTTCCAAGGAGCATGCTAACACTGAATAGAGAGATGTGTTGGTGGATTAAAACATCTCACATACCTGAGAGCACATTCCTTGGAATTGAGAAGTGCTAAAAACAGGGCTACTGTCACAAAACTTCCTCGTGCTTTCTCCTTTTGCCAGAATCTGCACCATCAACTATTTTGGAAGAACATCTTGAGGGGCCTTGTTTTATTTGCTAGAGTATCAATAAACAAATCTGAACACAAGCCCTCTTGCCATTCAGAGTTAGGCTGTACAGGACTTGCATGTGGCATGCTGTTTCAAGGAGATAATTTTAGACTGAAATACTGTTTTACATGTGTGCCAGGTGACACACCCTGACTTCATACCCATAGGGGCTCTCTCAGAATGAATCTATGGGTATGGGCAGAATTAATCGTTATTCAGTTGCTCTAAGACACTAATAAAAGCTTTGCTACTGAAAGTATTAATTTAAAATTTTATCCTTTATTTTCTTTCAAGAGTTTTCAAATTATAAGTAAGTCCTAGTTAATGGAAAACAGATTAGTAGGCTGAAAGCTTTGATAAACCATGAGCAAAAAGAGAAGCTACCACTATTGATATTGCATGTTATTTCTATAACATTGTGCAACAAGATCTTCATCTTGCTCTTGTTCACTCTGCTGGGTGTGTCCTCAAGTTTCCAGCATGATTGTAAATATTGCTAAGGAAGGACCAGCACTTCAGCAGCTCCCTGGCTTTTGTGGTGTAAGCACAGTTTCCTCTGCCCTGGTTCTTGTCTGTAATGTGCTCTTTCTGCATGTCTGAAAGAATAGTGGATTAAAGTGAACGAGAACTATAAAACATGCTTTGTAAACAGCATCATTTCAGCAATGCTGCTCAAAATGTTAAAGTACAGAATTAGGGGTTTGTTTTTCTTTGTTTTGTTTGGGTGTTTTGGGGGGTTGTTTTTTACGAAAAGGATGAGCTTCTGAAATGATCATGCAAGTATCATGGATATTCCAGCACATCTGCCCTTCCTGAGCTCCTGTTTCTCTGAGATCCATATAAAATTTGACTAGGTTTTTTTTCCCCTTTATTTTTTACCCTTAAATATTGTAAATCAAACACTCAACACATTCAAAACATATCAGTCCTTTGAATCTTCCTGGAAGACTCCCTACTGTGCTCTCTGAATTTTTAAGCCTTTCAGGCTCTCATATGACAAGTGTGTTTGTTTCCAATGGACACGTGCTCAGCACCGTCTGTCGGATTTTCCCCAGCGCTGTCGCTCACAGTGAACTTCAGCTTTGCATCAACTCCTTTTTGAACACTGGCAGTGTTCAGGTCTTTCTCAATGACTCCTGGAACCATAATTTCTGCACTGGAAGAATAAATGAAGATTCCTGCAGCCCCTTAGTTAATCTTTGCTCACATTCAGCTTTGCGTGCAGGCTGGAGTCACCAAGGCAGGCAGTGTGGTTTTTGTTTTTTTGGTTTTTGTTTCAGCCTAGCTCTGTGTGCTTCCTCCAGTGATCCAGCCACGTCAAGCCCTTCCTTCTGAGGGGGGAGAGCTGGAATTTCCCAGGTGCCTCACAAAACGTTTAATGAAGTGTGTAGCACAACCATTTCATTACAACATATTGTGTACTTTTGCCTTTAATAACTGCATTCCTCATCTAAGATGTCTCTACAGCTCTCAAAAATGAATTACAGTGGTATTATTTTTCTCAAAATACATTTTTCCATGACAAGAATAGCACTTTCCTAAACTATTGTATTTATTAGCAACCTGTTACCCTCTGACACTACTGTCATTTTCATCAGCTTGATAAAGGGAGTATCATTTAAAATCTCTTTAAAAATTATTAAACCAGTTCTAGTGGTTTCCTTTTTTTATTTCTCTCTCTCTTTTTTTTTTTTTTAATTCTGATTGGATGGCAGTCAAAAATCAGATGTTGTCCACCTCCAAGCCAAAGTATGAAGCTCTGTGCTGCTCTATTGCTTCAGCTTCAGGAAGAGCTGCTGCTTTTGTTTCTTTGCTCCTTCACTGCTTTTGCACATTCCTTTCATCTACTGCCTTTTTCTGGCCACTAAAGATGTGAAGTTATAGATCAAGATTATATATAGATGGGGAAGAAAAATTTGTTACTTAACTTTGTTCATGGCTAATGAATTTTACCCTGTTAGAGGGATACTGTCAAATCACAGAATGGTTTGGGTTGGAACAGAGCTTAGAGATCATCCAGTTTCACCCCCTTGCCGTGGGCAGGGACATCTTTCACTTGCTCAGGGCCCCATCCAGTCTGGTTTTGAACACTTCCAGGACTGGGCATGCACGGTTTCTCTGGACAGCCTGTTTCAGTGCCTCACCACCCTCACAGTACAGAATTTCTTCCTAATATTTAATCTAAACCTACACCCTTTCAGTGAAACCCATGTCCCTTGTCCTGCCACTACCTGCTCTTGGGAATAGCCCCTCTCTATCTTTCTTGTAGGCTCCTAATAATGGCATCAGGGAATTTATCCTTTAAAAGAGAAAACAAAACATAAAAAACCTGGTTCATACATTGCATCTCTACCTTACAGTATCTCTGCCATAAGTAATCATTCCTAATTTAATAAGCAAGTTTTTATAAACAGTTAAATAGTTACCGGTGGACAGAGCTGTGAATTAGTTACCACTGGCACCTCTTAGCTAGGCTGTGGAATTAAAGGCAAAGAGATTGAACTGCCTTTTGATCCGAAAGTCATCCTTCTGAAATATGCTCTTACATCTTTGGAGAAATCATGTGTGACCTAGTTGCAGTGGACAGGGGTAGGATGCAAACTTCCAAAGAGGTCCCTTCAGTTCAATCCCCTGTAATGAGTGTCATTATGAAAAGCCTCACCCACTGTGTAACTCAAAGGAGTTAGAAGAGTTGTGATCAAAATAATTTCATTTCTCTTATAGTTGCACAAAATTCTCAGAACAAGCTATTTATTTTTTTAAACTCTGGCTTTATTGCCCATATCTCAATTCTGTCCTTAGAGCAGCAACCAGCAATTCTACATTGAAAACAATCTGTAGCAAAAGCAACTTGCAATTAGCCTGATAGCAAATTTTGTCCATTGCTATCATACCTCAATATTTTCATACTTCTTGCTGATGTCTCTCTCAGTTAATTCCTGCAACTGAAGAAAGAAAACCCAAACCTAGATTATTTCCTATCATTAAGAATCAAAGAATTATGTAATTAAATAGAGGAAGAAAGAGAGAGAGAGAAAGAGTGAGAGAGAGAGAAAGGGAAGGGAGAAAGAGAGAGGAAAGAAAGAAAAAGAAAGAAAAAAAGAAAGAGAGAGAGAGAGAAAGAAAGAGAGAGAGAAAGAAAGAAAAGGAAAAGAAAAGGAAAAGGAAAAGAAAAGAAAAGAAAAGAAAAGAAAAGAAAAGAAAAGAAAAGAAAAGAAAAGAAAAGAAAAGAAAAGAAAAGAAAAGAAAAGAAAAGAAAAGAAAAGAAAAGAAAAGAAAAGAAAAGAAAAGAAAAGAAAAGAAAAGAAAAGAAAAGAAAAGAAAAGAAAAGAAAAGAAATCAAGCTGTGTACACAGTTTCCCCATGCAAGTCAGAGACAAGGGGGATGTGAAAGCACTGGAGCATTCCAGGTCTACCAAAAAATATGAACTTGCTGGGTGGAAGGTGCACATCAGCTAGAAATTAGCATCTCTAGAGACAAATAGGCAGGAACTGCAGGAAACAGCAGCTTCTCAACTTGCAGGGATGGAGGTAACAAAGCTGAAACAGATTTCTATAAACCATAAATAAATATGATAATATCATGGAAATCTGTGCATATTTCTAACCATTTGTTTGAATGCTTTGTAAAAACTGAAACCAAACCAAAAATAACCCAGTTCCTGGATACCAAATAGAGCCAGTCCAGCAAATGAGAAAATTGCTGAAATCCATCTGAAGTTGTGGGCTTCAGCAAGGGGGTGATGGAAGGGAAACCTGGTCCAGAAGGAAGGCTTAGTAGGAGTATCAAAATGGATCTGAGCACTTCTTCTCTATAATCATGACACAGCTATTCAAGGATTCTTTATTTTTATTTAATTTTTTTTCCAAAATGGAGTTGCATCTTTATTTTCCCTTTCCCTGTATTAAATTCCTTCCTTTCCCTAAATGAAATACTTTTTTTCACACTGCTTTTGATCCGGCATGGATCAGCATGTTTTTTAATCTGTATTTAGCATCCTGAGTGCTTCACCAAAAGTGCTTGACACTCCTCTGCAAATCATATGATGTCTAATACTGAATCCTCCCCCCTCATTTGTGACCTGAGTCCAGAGAAGCTCTACTGGAAACTAGAGAATATGAAGCCAATATTTCCATG
The DNA here is from genome assembly GCF_028018845.1 of Melospiza georgiana. NCBI lineage: Eukaryota > Metazoa > Chordata > Aves > Passeriformes > Passerellidae > Melospiza > Melospiza georgiana. Next base: position 29,315,043 of record NC_080434.1, on the reverse strand, counting down.
TATTTCAAGTAAGACAAAGATAAATTTCCATTTTAATGTAAATGTAACCTTGCCCTCCACCCCTCCCCCCAAACCCTGAAACCAGCAAAGAATAAAATAACAGAGGAGTTGATCTGAAGAGTTACATCAGTCAAATGGTTCTCCAAAGCAAGGGAGCAGCTCAAATACAATTTTAGCACCTCTGCCTTTCAGAACTCAGTTGGATGTAATGTCTACATCAAGGAACTGACAGAATGAAGCTAACTGGTGTGAAAAAAATCCACTCCTTCTGAAGAAGCTTCTAAATACCAGTTGTCTAAATCTATTGATAAGCAGGGATGCATTATTAATGAAGCCTGCAGCCTGCCTAGTGCTGCTCAGATGGTTCAAGCATTTAGTAGGAAATATTTCTGTGAAGTGCTGCACGGAATAATGACAGTGTCTGTCTTAAATCGAACAAATGACTGTAGCAAGCTCTGGGGAGGCTCAGAGCAAGCAGATGCTTTCCAAGTGAAAGGCAGTGGGGTACCACCTGCTGTAGGCAGGCAGGCAGGAACAGTCCACTAAATATTGACTTGTTAATAATTCAAGACAACTGGAACCCCTAGCTCTTCATGGATGGCACTGCCCCTTCATCATGTGGTTTTTCATCACCCTAATGAGCTACTTGAAGAATCAGACACTGAAATGTCTTGCAGATATTCCCCAAAGACTGGGACTCAAGCTGCCATAATTCTGAATAAGAAGTTTTTAGCAGTACACAAAATCAAGAGAATTTTAAAAATGGCAGGATCAGTGCTTTAGCTAAATATTGCTGCTTGCTCTGTAGTGACTCAGTCTGCAGCTTGTACAGCTCCTGGGTCAGAATGTCTGCCTTTTGTGACATTTCTGTGGCTAAGAATAATTGACATTCCAGTTTATTAAGGGTGTATTGATAGTTTTATTTGCAACAAAGAAAATCTACAAGAGATTACTTGCAACAGGGATTCTCAGTCAATACACTCTAAAAATGTATTAGTATGTGTTTGAGACCCTCCACAATTCCTACCTTCATCATGGATGTAAAAGCCACATTTTCAAATGAACACTCTTCAACTGAAATATTTGAAATTGAAAAACATGTTAAAAACTAAAAACCCCTCAAAAGTCAGCAAAGCTTCTATGCAGACTTTGTGGGCTTCTTGGTTTGCTATCAACAGCAGTTTGTGCTGCTGTAGCACTGCAGTTTGTGATGAAATGCAGGAGCTCCTGTGTTTGTAGTACATATCCTGGTGATTGGTGCTGTTGCTTTTCTTCAAGATGCAACACTAAAAGAACCTTCCCATTCATTCCCTGTTTTTGAGTCAAGATGTTTTTCTCCCCCAAATATCTAATTTATTTTTAATTTTGAAATTATGTTTCTGTGGGGGGATACAGCATGGGTAAATGAAGGTGGTACAGAATGTAACCTTAACCCCCAAAGAGTTGCAGCTGAACCAATTTAAAGATCAGGAGCAGGCCTGATGTTAACAGGCCACACCTGTAGCCAATGAGAACAGTGTTATAAAAGAGTGGATTGGTGGGATCTGGAGTCAGATGGCTGCTGCAAGGACCAGGAACAGTCAGTGCTTAGAGGAGCTGCCTGTGAGAAACATCGAGGAGGTACCAAACTCTGGTGATATGGAATCTTTGCACTATAATGATAATAGAACTCTTGACATATAAGACAATATGTTTCTCATTTGCATTATTTTCCCATCTGTCAGAGGGCTACCACTTAGCTACCTGACTTTGCAAACTTCGCTGGATATTTTGCAACACTTAATCAAGCTAAGCTTCACTTCATGAACAGCCTTAATAATTCTGAGTGAGATATGGTAGGCTCTTTCATAAAGCAAGTGATTATCTATGAGGAACTTAACCCTGAGTAACTTAAAATTACATCATATTCACACGTGTTGCTATGATTGCTTCCTCTGTGTCACAGCCAGTGAAAATGTCTTGTGGCTTTCTAGCACTGAGAACAAAGCTTTAGCTGGAAGAGCCAGTGTGTGACTTTCTCTGCTGCACTGCCAAGCTTCTGCTCATGGCTTCCCAATTGTTTGGTTGTCTTTATGCATTTATAAAGTTCAGATTTGCCAGGACTTAGAAAATTATCTAGGCTGCCTTGTGCAGCTGCCATTGCTACACTGAGGCAAATATTGCTCCTCATTCTGCCCCGAAAATGCATTTTCATCTGCTACATAAAACTCCTGCACTTTGTATGCAAAGGACAAGCAATATGAGCTTTTACTGAAGTTGTGGGGTTTTTGTTGCTTAGGCAAAAACCTGTTTTACAATAGATCAGTTGTCTGATCAGACATTATTGCTAGAGAGTACAATTTCTTCTGCAGTTTAAAAACCTCTTTATCCTGCTTGCTGGTTTTGGGATAAGCTTGAAATGCCAGAGCATTGGCCTGCTGGAGTGTCCTAGATGTCTCTCTATCAATTTTGCTTAGAGAAGATTGCTGGTACTTCTAAAAATGGTGCATATTCCCTGTGACTTCAGATAAGATAAAGATTAAAAAATGTCAAAACTTCTCATGAACAGATATATGTAAAACCAGAAACAGATGAGTGTTTGTATTATGTAGGTATCTGCAAAGCTTAAAGCTACTGGCAGATGAGAATACTAATTCTTATATATTTGTTTGCATGTTCATTTTGCATGCGGAATATGGGAAGTATCTTTTGGAGGTGGCCACAGGTGCTAATATTTTGTAATTTTTTTAATTTTTTTTTTTTTAGATTTGCAAAAACTAAGTATTTAAAAGCCAAGATCAGAGTTTAGACTACAAGAGAATACAACCACGTTATAGTAGGCCACAAACCCATGAAGAAAGGGAGTTAGCTGGTGTCTTTCTCAGAGCTCATTTTCTTTGTGGGAAAAAAGGAAAGCTGTTGCTTTCCTGTCCTTTCTCCTCAAACTTGAGCCAACAGCTAGGAAATAAAGCCCATTAGTAGGCTGCAATATACCTAATTATTATCCCAACATCTTTCTCCCCTCCTGGGCAAGAAAAGAAGTTGTGTTTGTCATAATGGCAAGGATAAGTAATCACATAGGTTCCATGGACAATTTGAACATTTAATGATATTCAGCTATGTTGTTCAAACAGAGAGATAAAACAGTTTAGAATTGAATGTTTTTACTTTATGCTAATAAATCCAGATGTATAAAGCACAGATGAGGAGCTGTATGGCCAACTATCATTTATGGTGAACCAGCTGGCACCTGCACAGGGCTGTCTGGATACATCCTGCCTTTGCAGACAGGAAAGCAAAGAAAAAAATGGCAAGAAATTTTCAAGTCAGAGACTGAAAATGTTGTCCCCAATTTTGTTTTCAAATAGATGTTACTTTCAAGGTATATGACTACAAAGTGGCACCTACATGTTTTTCTTGCCTACAATGATATTACTAAACATTGATCACTTTTCTGCTTTCTAAATTAAGTGGTGGGATAAACAGCAATCTGGTTTTCTCAAAATACTGCTAAGTGTTGTCACATCCTGAGATGTCAGCAGAATATGTGACACTGTGGAGGAGCTCTGTGCGTGCAGTTTGCATGTTTCAATATGCTGCACGGGTAGGAGCAATAAATTGCCGAATTCCTCACCAACACTGCCAAGCAGACAGGATTTAAGGAGGAGAACATAATAGAGTGATTCAGGAGTGCCTTTGATCATGAGAAGCTTAAGCTTTTGAAATATCTTGCAACTGGCTAGCTTAGAATGAAATTTTTAAAGGCTGCAATGATCTTAAAGCCTTCAAAGGTGTGCTTTCTGTCAAAAATGGCTGTGATTGCTCTGCTGTGTGAGGCTTTGCTAACAGGAGAAATGCTTGCCTGCTACGTCAACATTAGCATCTCTGAATGCCAGAAAAGTGCTGTCAGTAAATGAATTTAAATGGCCATTGAGTTCTGTAGCCCTGCCAGGGCCCCATCAGTGCAGCCACCAGATAATATGCTGGGGTAGATGCTGCAAGGGTCTGGGAGAAAGCACAGCTGGCAGACAAGACTCTGGCCAGCACTGAATATCTGTTTGGAATCAGAAATTCCATAGGCTGCACTGTAATTAAATCTGAACTAGACATTTCTTAAAATGTTTCCCTGTGTTCTTAACCAAGCAGAAAGTAAGGCCTTCATTTGCCAATTGCTTTAGTATGATCAGAAACAGCACTCCAAAAATCTCTACCAAAACATCAGAGGAATCCCAACACACTCTTTGCAAAAGGCTGAAAAGGGAACAGAGTAAAATATGCCTTTTTATTAATTCAAACTTCTTCTGTGATTAAAATTGTAACTAGTTTTCCTCTACAAAACCAATCTTGCTTCATCTGCTGTTACTCTTGTGAGTGCTCCTTTGACTGAGGATAAAAAATTGGTGGGAATTCTGCATTGTGGCAGTGCATGAGATTGCATCTCCTTGGTGACACTTGCTGCCCTGTTGGAGACTACAGCTGCTGCTCAATTTTAGAAGTTTCTATCCTGCCCTTCCTCACATCCCTGCTGATTTTATTACTTTTCTTTCTCTCTGAAGAGAGACTAGTGCTACAGGATGCAGGAGGTTAGGAAGGCATATATTCAGTGCCACCTCTTAATTTGATCTCATTTTTCTTTTAATTATCTGGACTCTCCAACTCCAATATCAAAAATATAATCAGAATTTATGCTGTTAGTCATGCAAACAATTGTGCTGATTTTTCAAATAGGTTGACTAACAGGCTGAGGGGCTTTTAAATGGAAAAGGACTGAGCTGTTCCACTACCATAGCTGGAAGTACAGCTCAACCTGTTGCTAATCTGCCTGTGTCCTGATCCTACTGCTGATTTGTTCTTATGGTCTTGGTCCCTTCCTCTCTTCCTCTCTCAGCCCTCCAGGTTTAGGGCCTCATTTAAATTATTTCCATGGACTGAGTTGTATAAGCTGAAATGCACAGTAAGATGAGAATCTGAATTGCTGGCTGAAGAAATTAATAATTAAAAGTGTAATGCAGTCCTGCTCTAAGAACTCTTTGGGAGGGTGTTTTGAAAGGTTGCTCTGGAAGAGCTACCTACTCTTGTATCATGACTCCTGACCAGTGCAGATAAAACCACATAGATGCAAAGTTACAGTCTCAAATAAATTATTTATGTTCAAATTCACATTTTTTCCATATTTGTTAAACTGTAAGAGTTACTGGATTTCTTTATTCAAGTAAGCAAAATGAAGCAAGGAAGTTATGTGGACTAAAATTCTTGGTACCTAGATGTTCTGTGTAACAACTTTTACAGGAACGTGGCCTCTTGTTCAGCTTTGCAAGAGTGTAATGTGAGGAAAACACCAGATACTACTGCACCCATAAGTAAACAGTCCTTCAGAGTCTTTCAGCCTTGGTTCGCTGAGCAGCAGAAGTATATGGATGTAGAGAGAGCAGGAAGGCATTTCCACACAGGTCTTTGTCAAGGGAGCAAGAGTGGAGGACATAGTGCAGTATAAACATCACACAGAATACATTAGCCCTGACTATTGATACATGGATTTTTATCATCTGTCATCAACAGAGGTAATGGTCTAAAGACAGAAATGAGGCAAGGCTTTAGGAAGAGGAAATTTTCCATGCAGAGCAGCTTTCAGGTGCATGGGTTTCTTCCTCATGCTTCTATAACAAGGTGGAAACATTACCCACTGCAGCAAGGGCTGGAGCCCTGAGAGATGCTGGCTACTGGGGGACATCCTCCTCCAGTGAGGCCACCTTTCATCCACAAAGAGGAGGAAACAGCAAATGGACAGGATCAGGAGGCTTCCATGCTAAAGAAACTAATGCTCTTGGAAAGCTGATGAATGCCAGGATGTAGACTTTATTTAAAATAATTTATATTTAAAATATTTTTTAAATCTTAGGAGATTTTTGTGTTTTTGTATAATTGGTTATTCCATCACCTCAAAGTCATGCTGTTTTGGTTTGAGAAATGCTGTTTCCTGCTCTAGAAAATTACTATTCTGTTTTCCAATCATTAGCAAATCACTGCCTTACCTACACCTCCCCCCTCTGGCTTTTCACCAACTGATTGTTGCAAACTATCTTATAATGCAGTGAGAAACTTGCGGGCACACAAAGACACGCAGAGTACTCTTTTCATTATACAACAGGGAAAATATTCTGAGCCCATTCTCAATCTTGTTATATTAGACCTGAGATCACATTATGTTAATTCTGTTTCATTTTCTTTTTTTTTTTTCTTCAGCCTTTGCTCAGGACTGTCACTTGATTGCAACTTTCAGAAGTGACTGGATGCTTCTTTCAATGAACTTATCTTTCCAAATTATCTATTTTAATATTCTTCTTCCTTTCCTCAGCAATATTCACTATTTGACACTACCTTTAACAATATGCTGAGAAGGAAAGTTTTAATAATAAGGCAATTGGTCAGTGAGAACATGGCCATGGTATTTAACCTGGTTCGGTGTTCTGTTATAAAATATTCTTACCAGAAGTAACCTTATTCCTTTTTTTCTGATTTTCCTTTTAAAGAACTAGTGCATTTTTAAGTATATCTTAAATAAGTTTGTAATTTTTGGCATCTTAAGGTGCCAGAGCAGAGAAATGAACCATAAATGAGAAACATCAAAAGTAACTTAGAATTTTTTTAATATTAAAGCGATGAATCACAGGCCAAATTAACAAGTAAAGGAATCTAGCTATAATGAAATCTTTTTTTCTAACATAACACTTCATTATAAAGGGAGTTTTTCTATAATAGTAGCAAGTGTAATTACATTTTTATATATAATTAGGACATTATTATCATTTCACCATATCAAAGTTCATTATAAGACATCTCCAATGCATTTTTCATAGAGCAAAAATAAAAAGAGAACAGGGGTCCTTCAATTAAAGTGGTATAAGGACATCCACAGAGACTGAGGGAAGCTGATCAAACAGCTTAGCCCAAAAGGGACCAGGTGGAAACTCAACGCTTCTCAGGCACAGAGAAGTTGTGTTTTTACATATCCTACTTGTTATTAATTATACTCTTCACCCCTCTCATCTACCACTACATTGTTTGAGACACAAAAATTCTTTTAAAGTTGTAAACCAACTGAACTGAATATGGAAGATGTGAGATACTTGTATTCTGTGAATCTGAGTCTTGAGTTCTCCTCTACCATGTTGTGCATGTGGCTGTTATGTCCAGGAAGAAACATCTCTGTCACCAGCAGGACAGGGAGCTGGAATGCATGGGAAGTGATCCATTTTCTAGATCAGTTTCAAAGTGTTTAGGTTCTCTTTATTTTCTTGTTTGAAAAATAATTGGACCCTTTCCTCTTTCAAAATTCCCTTTCTTTCTGAGTAAGGTGAGAATTAAGGAGCTGGCACAAGAACAGTCAAATATCATGTTGGTTATTAGATTTTATATTCCTCAAACACTGACAAAACTATGCATTGTTTGATTGTGCCCTGCTCACTCCTATAGGATTTTGTTTGCTGCTCCCCCCAAATACACAAATCTCTGTATGTTTTTTTTATCAACATAAGTGGTGTGCTTTCTTCCACCTTCAAAATGCATGTTAAATTCCTCTGGCAGAGCTGTGGGCTGGACAGTCTTTAATTTGGAATTAGCATTAAGCTGAGGGTGTTACATGCCATTTACCTGTGGGTCTAGAAGCCAAGAGGAAGGAGATAGGTAGATTAAATCAGAAATAGAGTAGGAAATGGAGTGTTTCTGGTCTTGTTTCAAGCAATACATTTCAGACCTGCATTTTGAACAATACTTCCTATTCATTTCTGGATCTGGCAGAGTCTGGAGGTGAAACCCCATCCCACACTGCCCACGGCCCTTTGGCTCACCTGCCCCAAGCTGACAGGGAAAGGCACCAGCCCTGCAGGGCTGAGAACAAGCTCAGTCCTTTGGAGCAGCAGTGTAACACAGGTATAGCATCTCTAAATTAAAACAGATGGATGTTCTTACGTTTCATTTCTTCATTTTTGACTTTTTCCTTTCTTTTCTCTCCTCGCTACTTCCATTGTTTCCATTTAGTTTGGGATTATCTCCTGGTAGCTTGTTTTCCTCTCTCACTTCCTCTGGACTTAAAACCCTTCTACACAACCATCTATAGGCAGCTATATTATCCCCAGACTTTGCCAGATATCAGTGGGTTTTTGTCCTGTCATGACAAAAGTTAAATTGGTTCAATTGTTAAAAAATGGGGATAGGATTTTTAGGGATCTGCCTGTTCTCTCCCGAAAGGAGAAAAGACTGAGATGGCAAGAAAGGGATGACAAAATCTGCAGGCCACCTATGTACACATGTGGACAACTTCTATGAGTAACCACAGGTCTCCACTAACCTCACAGTTGTCTTCAGGCTCTGTAACAGCATAAATGACTTTTGAAACAGGTCTAGAAGGAAAAGAATGTGGAGTCTCAGCTTCAGGTTATGTTGTATCTTTTTAATGTCTGACACAAGGGCTTCTGAAAAGCTTTTAATTCCTGCTGCCATTTCAAAAATATCAAGAGGCTCCCTTCCTTATTTACCAAATCAGCAAAAACACAATAATGAAAACATTGGCTGCTATGTAGTGTCATGTGAGTGGGGTTTGGAAGATTTAGGAAATTAAAAACCAGCGAACAGACTGTATTTACTGAGGGACTTCTTTTAACTGCCCAAAAGAAGGAAAGCTGTCACTTCATCTTAGCAGTACCTGGTAAAAATCAGATGAATTACCATTTTTAATGTATCATACCATATAGAGAGTCTGATGTTATGTAAATTTCCTATTTTATTAATCACATGGAGCTCAATTACTTCATTGCACTTAGAGCCAGGGAAAAAGGTGTGATATGGAAAACTCCCAAGCTTTCTAAAATGCTGCTCTGCCTTCTCTCCACAGCACTCTGTCTTGTAGAGTGGCTTCATTCTTTGAAAAAATAAAATAATAATTTTTAGAGAAAAAGACATAAAGACATAAAAATGATTTTGTAAGGAGCAAAAATATATTAAACCAGCCATGAGAGGTAGAAGATGAAACTTCTTATCGTTATATTCTTTTATTTCTGAGAGAGTAAGGCAACAGGTGATGTTTTTGATAAGCCTGTGAAGTGTTTGTAACTGGATGTTGTGAGGCTCTGCTGCAGCCTGGGCAGCCAAAGCCAAATAATCCCATTACTGTGATGCTGGTCCTCACTGCAGGGCCCACTGCCCCAGGTTCATGAAAGCACAGGCCATGGCTGTAGGATTTCAGCTTGGAGTGATCCATGCCTGGAAAACCCAAAGAATGAACAAATCAGGCTCTTGTCTGTTTGAGACACTGTAGATATCCCCATAACCACTCATCACTGCAGAGTCTGACATCCAAAGTATTTATCATGCAGTTGTTTGACCTTTGGCCTTCCCTGTACAAGATTTTTTTTTTTTTTTGCACTCACATGGATACCTGGTGGCAGCAATGTGAATTCCTGGTGCAGGAGTGCTGAGCTAGAGGAAATCAAATATCAAAGACCTCAGTAAGATGCTGAGAGTCCAGTTTCTTCCACTGAAACTTTTAACACTTGGACTTCTACCTGATAAAATTCAAGTTTAGTTTTCTGTGGCAAAGAGCATTGACACAACTCTTCTTGGCTGCAGCTGGAAGAGGCCAATATCTTATAGACAAAGGAGGAGCACAGGAGGAGAACAAAGACAAAATACGGACCTGGGCATCCAAAATGCAAGGGGACTAAAATGAAGGCCTAAAAAAATGTTTAGGCAAAACTTCTGTCCTGGCTTTTTCTCCCTGTAAAGTAAGGAGGTTACATGCCTCCAAACCCAATTTTAGGAATTTTAGTATTTGTTCAAGTCCCGAAGAAATTTTTTCTCTTTAATTAATTTATTGGGAAGAAAATTAGTTTAGTGTTAACACGATTCTGTCTGCCTTTCTTTTTTCTAGAGATATATTCCTGTCCCTAGTAAAAATTCTATATTGCACTTGAAATGTGGCAGGTGGGAAAACAGCATGAAATATTGCCTATGGGAGCTTCTCACACACAAATATTCACACAGCTCTCTGCAAACATAGGCAGGTATCCATGACTTTATTTATACTTACATCTTATTCTGGAATTTTTCTTTATGACCAGGAGTGTTAGAAGAATTTTATTTCAGCAAAAGTTTAATTCTGTTGAGATTGATTAACTTTTCATGAACCTTAATTGGGAGGTACAGGCCTCTAATTGTTTCCACAGCCACAATTCTTGGTGTATCCATCCTCAGGAACTACTCTGTGCAGGGAGAGTAGGATGGATGTGGAAAAGGAGAAGCACAGAGCACCCATCATTGTTTTGACCACTAGTTGAACCTTATTTCTGACATCAGTTTCAGTCAATTAAATTTTCATTGCATTTTTTCTTTTACTGGTCTTGATCTTTAGACAGTCTCAAGATCATAGTAAGCGACTTCTGTTTTTTGGAGGAGAGGAGGTACCTTTTTGTTGCAGACATCTTTTTTATGAAAATCCTTTCTTAGGATTTTTTCTTCCTGAGAATTTGAGAGGCTCCAGGAACAAAATGTAAACAATGGTTATCTGCTGCTGTGGAATGTAAAAGGTAGATCCGTGACTGCTCTCGTGTGGATGTTTGGATTTAGTGACCAGTCACGGCAGAGCTGGCTGTCTCTGTCTTTTTGAGCCAGCTGCCTTTTTTAGCATTCTTTTCTATTCTAGTCTTAGCTTAGCTAGCCTTCTGAGATGGAACTTTTCCTTCTCTTCTTTTTACTATAGTTATGATGCAATATATATATCATAAAATAATAAATCAAGCCTTCTGAAATATGGAGTCAAATTCTACGTCTCTTCCCTAAACCTGAAAACCCCTGTGAACACTGTCCCACCTTTTTAAATCATTTAGGCCAGGTATCCCTACTATTGGTGTTCTCCTTTCCAAGGAACACATTTCAGTATGAACTGATTCTTTTAAAGTTGACAATAATGTGTTTCTAGTGATTGTTTCCCTTGGGGTGCCCACTTCTTTCTCTTGCTGCCCAGTACAGCCAATCCACCAGTGCCCAGCAAATGAGGCATTTCTCAGAAGATTCCCAAACATGCTACAAATGCACTGGCAATGAATCCTCACCCTGGTTTTGACCAGCTGAATCACTATTCAAGTGCAGTTACCTCAATTGTTATAATACGGCATTTCCTCTTTTATTATATATGACAAACAATCCATAAACCAAGCACAGAAGAAGAAATACAATTGGTCAAAGTTAAATACTTGGAACAAACTGAGAGATTACTGAGAGGTACTTCAAGGACTGTAATGTCCATCAGTTGTACTGAACTGAATAAAATTATTGTACTGGAACTAAATAAAATGATTGTAGTGGAACTAAATAAGACTAACTAAATAAAATGATTCACCTGATGATTGCATTTTATCAGTATAAGCAAGTGGAAAAACTCAGTGAAGAGACACAGCCCTTGATTAGCAGCATAATAATAAGTAGTATCTGGTGAAAAAATGACAAAATCCATTTGTGTAGAGAAATTCATTTAAATAGGATGGTACTGAGATAAGCTGAGTAACAGATGCCTGCAATTGAGGAAATCATATCTGAATTGACTGGAACAGCACAGACTGTCTCACAACCAGGAAATGTTGTATTAAGGCAGCAACTGCTTACCTTAATCACCACACTGCATATTGAAGGCTGAGAGACAATGTGGATTAAATTTTCTGTGGAAGAATATTAATGCTGCCAGCCAAATGTGCTAAGAAGGCTCCTTGAGATAATCTCCTGGTGATCAGCATGCTCAGGTCTAGAAATTTGAAGTTAGCAGAAACTCAAGGTATGTCGTGTCTGCAACATCCTTTTGCTTCCATGATCAAGCAAAGGAAGCAGAACTAAAGCAAGGGAAAAACAAGAGGAGCAATGACTGCCAGCAGCGTTATACAGGGGTCACTTGCTTTCTGTCATGAGGGTTCCCTAAACCTGTGAAGGCTAAAGGGACATGACAGCCACCCATACCTGAAATATGCCTTCCTCCTAGTGAGGAAGGGCAGGCTGAGAAATTTTAATATCTCTAAGTTTTCTGAACTAAATTGTTCCTAACCATTTAAGGTGTCAGTGGAACAAAGATGCAATGTGGACACAACTATTTCATCTGGGTGCATGCTGTGTGTCAGATGATGGCTGTCTGTTCCATGCAGGATTCAGAAGGTAGGGACAGACAAAAGATGTGATGCCAATGAGAAAGTGTCTGGAACAATGGTTCCTCCAAAAAGGACATCAGGCAGCTTTCATATAAAAACTGCTGCTATCAACAGCATGCAAATTATGAAAGTAATGAATTGGCCTTTATAAGACAAAATTTGGTCAGTTCAATTTTGCCATTTGATAATTGCAATTCAGTGTCAAAATGTGTGATTAGCCAGAACTTTTCTTAAAAGCAGTAGGAGGTGACATCAAAATGTTTTCAATTCATGAGGCTGAAATATCTATGCCCCAATTTAGATTAATTGAACAAGGTAAAGATTATGGTTGAACCTTGAAAACAGCAGAGTTACAATATTGTAGTAAAATATGTCCAAAATGTTCAACCTGCAAGAAATACAAAAGATGTGTAAAGTCTCCAGATCTATCAACAGTTTTAAAAGCAGATGGAAACATCCAAAGATGAGAACAAGAAACAACTAAATATTTATTGTTCTGTCGGTCTGGCCAAACATCAGGAGCAAAGGACCCCATGTACACAGTGAGTTCAAAGAATAAGAATTATCCTGGTAACTCCTCCTAATACCCAGGCCATTGAAAACCTGATCTCTGAAACACAAAAACAGAATTGTGAGTGCTCTGGAGTCAGCACATGCTGGCCAGACATCACCCAAGTTAGCAGTGACCTGAGAAGGGATTTTTCCCATTACCAAAACAAAAGCTGCCAAACCTGCGTTTCTTTCAGGTGTCCAATGCATAAGACAAATATCAGAGCAATTAACAAAAAGAGAAATCAGGCCCAAAGTGCATGAGGTGTTGTATCTAAAAAGGAGGTCTGGACAGATTATTCCACTGTCTCTTTTCAGCCTTGCTTTCTGTAAGTAATGTTTGGTTCTCCACAGTAAAACTGTTTGTGTATATTTTATTGTAACTGTAGATTTGTAATTATCATCATCCATGGAGCCAAGCTGACATCTCCTAATTACACTTTTCCCCCCAGTTATCTGAACAAGTGTGGCAGTGCTGTTTAGATTAGGTCTGCTCTGTTTCACCAGGATATTTTAGAACAATGTGATTATGCATAGTTGCACCTAGCTACTACTACCATGACAAGTACAGAAGTTAAATTATGAAGCAAACGTAAGCTTTGAAGAAATTTTTATTTAATCTGTATTCCCCTGTTTCATCTGCTCATCCATCCAGCACAATCTGCATCATTATTAACCACACCATATTTCTAAAAAAGGAGTATAAAAAGTAAGACATCTGTGTTATAGCATTAATATATTCAAAGGTTTTTACTTTCATCTTCCAGGCATTAACACTATGTAAGTGCAATGTAGGCGCAACTTACAGCATCGATGAGATACCAGAGAAAAACGTACCAAGTGTCAGAAAAGAAGGAAAAGAAGATACAAGCAGACTGAGTATTATGTAAAAAGAGGACTTTTATTCATAAATAGAGCACTTTCGCCTATTGCTCCTATATACATTTATTTCTAATTGCTACCACAATTTTTAAGGCACTGAGGCAAGCCTCCAGCAGTGTGCTGAAGGTGTGTTTGTGCTGTTATGCCCTCTGGCTTTGCTGCCAGCCTATTCCCTTAGATCAGAGCCAGAAGGCAGACTGTTTTCGAATACCGATCACCTCACCCGGACCTAATCCTTTGAGTTCTCTTTGGCATCTATTCCTTCTGCCAGTTTCCTCTTCTGTTCCTCTCTTTTCTTCTGAAGTTGACAACAAAGACATCCTCAGGGCCCTCCTTGATGTAAGACCACTCTTGATGTTGTTACAGTGTGGTTTTTTTTTTTGTACCCTAAAGTTGTGCTACTTTTATATTCAGCTAGCACAATATTTGCACACCAGAAGATAAAGAAAATGAGAATATGTTACACAGAATGATAGTTTCTTTTTTATTTGTACACCTTGGTCCTTTCAGTGGAAACCATTTTTTTCTTTTTCTGTCATTCATCTACATACCTGATCAAGAACCTAAAGGTATCTTTTTACAGGCTGTGCTGCTTATATACCTTAAATTGGCCTGACCTGCCACTTTTAATTTTAAAAAGATGGCTGTATGGGATGTGGATGAATATGGAATTTCTATGAAGCACAAAACTTTTGAACGGTTCCTGTCCTCTGTGATAGTGAGTTTTAAAAGGGAAATCTCCAAAGAGCTAATTAGTAGACAAGTAGAGCTCAGGCTGAACAAAGCTGAAAAGATAGCAGATAACTAAAAGGACCTGGCCATAGCTGACAAAAATCAAAGCACTGACAGAGAGCTGGCAGTAACCTTGGGCTGCTAACTGACAGGGACAATAAAAAAAGCCTCTGAGTGTGGCAGAGAGTGACAGCCACAACCAGAGGCTCTCTGAAGAGCCTGAAACCTCCACCAAAACGGAGATATAATCTTCTGCCTGGCAGCGCCATACATTTTCCCTCCCATTCCAAACTGGGGAAATTGGAGCTCGTCTAAATAATTCCGCTGCATGAATGTGAGCCAAGAATGGAAACGTCCAAGAATGGTGTGCAAAGTTTAGTGGCAAACCTATGGTCTGAGGGGACAAGTCTGCAAAAAATGTAAGTTTGATTGGGGGGACAGTCAAGGTTTCTTTGCTTACTCTGACACTTTTGCTGGAGCAGCCACAGAGTTGCTTGTTTCTTCCTCTCTGTAAACCTTCATGAGATAAACAATTAGCACGAGCTATGAAAGAAATTTAGTCACTATATGCTCCCTGAAATGTAATATAAAATGAAAAACAAAATTAGGTTCTCTGCAGTTGGTGGGGCAGGGGAAATGTTCGTTGCTTCATCGTGTTCATAGAGGAAAATGTGCTTGATCTGATTCTAGAAGTCACCAAATAAATGGTGGGAATGCTTTGTACTTGTATGCCCTCAATGATTGTAAACATTTTCACACTCTGATCAACAACCTCAGAAACTCTGTTCAGTAAATGATCCCTCACAAATAAAAATATCGAGGAAGGGCACACATTGGACCAGCAACCATTTAAATGAGTTGTACAAAAAAGCCATGGAGGTCATTTCAAGAGACAAAAGAGATGGTGATTGCAGGGCAACTAAGGCTGCAGAGGGCAGAGAACATTTGTTGCTTCTGGGCATATTAATTTTAAGACAGAGATTCAACTTTATTTTCATATCTTGGTGTTCTACCTGAAACCAATTGGTGTTTCATAGAGTGAAACAATGACAGATCATTTTCAAAAGTGGCCAGTTCCTTTTATCCTGAAAGTTACAGTGACCCTCCTAGTTATCAACAATCCCTCTGAGTCACAGATTATTGTAGCACGGTTGGGAAATGTCTTTTGTTTTTTGGAGGGGATGGAGATGGTTTTGATGTTAAAGAAACACTGAACTTTTCTTTATGGACTCCAGAAAATCTTGACAGCTCTTAACAGTCCTTGGTTTACCCAGTCCTAAACCCATCACTGAGGCCCACTCTCTTATATATGCATGTTTAACTTGATCTTTCAGCTAAAGGCTCAGTTATGAAATGTCATCTGTGTATTTGAAGCATTAAAGAAGGCTTAGAAGTATCTTAGTATCTATCTGCCCCAGGTGTGCGAGGACAACTCATATATCCCAGTATTATTATTACAATTTGCTTAAAAGCTTGAAAACATCTGTCCTTTTTTCAAAATTAAGACTGCAGTTTAGTAGTTTCCACCTGTCTGCAAACCAAAGCAAATCCAAAATCTTATAGAAATTGGCTTGCAGCTTCTCAGCCTCATAAAAGAGATAACCTTTTGCTTCATTTATACCTGTAATTTCACAACTTCAAGACTGGGAAATTCTTTTCTTTAGAACTGTTGAATGTTAATATTTTTGTAAAATTCACTCATCCTCCTTGTCATCTGTTTTCATTCTCGATTTCTTAAGACCAAAATAGCCTTGGCTATGCTTTATTTCTCCTTATTCCAAACCATGTTCTTCCCTCTTAGTCTTTGTCCTGACCTCTTCCTGTAAGATTCCTTTTTCCCTTCTTTCATGCTACGTGTCTTACAGTCTCTTTTCAAGCCTTTGAGTTCTACTTCATGGCTCCCACTTTCTTCTCTGCAGGCGTTCCTCATTCCTTGCCTACATATATTTCCTTGCACCTCCCGCACAGGGTACGTTTCCCTTGCCTTTCCCTCAGAAAATTACTTTACTCTTCCAAGTTTTTATTCTTTATTCATTTTTTGACACAGCTCTGTAAACACACATGAACCAGAATGGCAGGGAAGGACCAGCAGCAACATGGCCATCTCCTTCCTTTCTCAAACTGTAGTGTTTTCCTCTGTTTTACTGCACTGTCTTGGCAACTGCCCTCCCCTTACAAAAAGGTTCACAGCTTCATCCTCTGTTCTTACACTGATACAGCTGAAGAGAAAAGCTTTTACAGTCTGGTTTTGTTCATCTCCATGCTTTAATTCCTCACTGGCTAAAGGGCTTGTACAGGTTAACATGCTAAAACATATCTATAGTAAAACCGCTGTAAATTGGTTTTGGAAGGTAACACTGCTCTGCATTATACTCAATGCATTCAAAATGAATACAGTTTGTAAGGGTGACATTCATTTCTGGTAGCAACTGAAACAAAATTGGGCCAGTTTAACTGAGATTGACATTAATATATCACTGAGCAGTTAGTTATATCACATAAATTAGATATTACAAATTCAAGAATCATTTGTTATGCTTTTAATACAAATTTTCCTGACATAAGTGAGATAGAGATAAATAGCCACTCACAAAGATGTCATTTGGTCTCTTGGGTCTATATTGATGATTCCTGCTGAGAAAATGTAGCAGCAGTTTACCATGCAATAAAATGTGGAACAGGAATCCATAGTTTTTGTAGGCATCTTTTATGATTGGCTCCTCTATTTTTAGTATTGATTTTTATAAGTAGTACATGTGTGTGTGTGTTTGTATATTGGCGGAAGGAAATCCATGGAGAAACTTTGGAGTCTCCTCCATTTACCTATCATTAAAAGAAATGTCATAATGTAATGATGAGTACTACTTTGCTGCTTCTTCCAGTAGCAGGAGAACAGCCCTAATGAGGTTTTATTTTGGATGTTAACTCAGATAAATCTCTACCTCCCTTTTCTCAGAATTACCTTGCACAGCCCTTCTGGATGTGAGTATATTCACTATTCCAGTAATTACCTCTAAACTTTGGATACCTAAAAAAAAGCTAATGTTTATTATTTGCATGTCACATTTTATTTATGTAGACAGCTTCATGTATTGCTATGTATTATTACAGTAGGTTGAACGGTTCAAAATCTTTTCTGCCTGAAGTTTGTGGGAAATTACGAGGAAATTCGGAAACACTGCTTTGAGGCAGAAATCCAGAAATGACAAAATTTTCTCTGGAGTAAATATTTAAGTGTCTTCTCATTCACCAAATGGTGACATTAACCTGTGCTCAAGCTGTGCAATCTTTCTCCAGTATATCTTGGTGACTCTGGCTCTTGTGGGCAGCACTTGTGTCCAGGGACACTCCTGGCATTAGAGGCAGCAGGCAGGGGCTGTTTGTCCACAGGTGGAGACAACACCAGCAATTGTTCTTGCAGCACAAGGGCTTCATTTCCCCAACAAAAGTGTCCACTGCTCAAAAGATGCTCACTGAACATCGTGCCCATTTAGAAACATCCAAATGGAGATGGAGATCAGCTCTTTTTATTTCTTGTACCCTTCCTGGCACGATGTGAGTCCTCCTGCCAGGATGTGAGTACCTTTCCCCTGGTCTGCAGTGTGGCCCCTCCGAGGCTCTCTGTGCACACAGAACCATGTTCTGCACTCATGAATAACTCGGTGCTGCTGTGGAGCTTGAGGCCTCATGGGCCTCATCTGACTCTTCTGCAGCTACTTCTTCATTCCAGAGATGTAAATGAAAGCCCCCTCTTACAGCAGCGAGAAGCTTGAAGTGCCTTTTCTTTTCATATGCACATTCCTTGAATGCTGCCTGAAATGACCAACAGCAGAATGCAAAAGAAATGAAAGCTGGAGCTCCTTCTGCCAATGAAATCCCAAATCATCTGTTATGGCAGGACTGAATATTTACTGAGGAGACATAGTCACAAAATTAAATTAATATGAGTGCCGCCAACACAGCCTCACAGAGAAAATGTGGAGAAATCTAAAAATCTCTTTTCTCCCAGTCATACTACACTGCACATCCTTCTGTAGTTTTTTCTTTATATACATAATAAAGCTGTCAGACGCTGCATGCATAGTTTGGTCCACCATACAGAGATTTTTCAGGGCTATCTTTAAGCAGCACCGACAAGGGATTATTTTGTGTACATCTGGTTTGTGAGAACTGTGTCTAAAAAATAAACACAAAATTTTCTCTTGTTATAATTTTGAATTAGTTATTGTGGCATTAGTCAAATAGGATCTTTTTCAGTCGTTTCACTAAAAGAATTTCCTTTCTTCTTTATCAAAATTTTTATTTAAATAAAAATCTTTTATTTAAATGAAAATCAATAAAACCCATGTTGCAGCTATTGCTGTTAAGTGCATTATAGGGAGACTAATGGTTGCTAGAGTTTTGCTTTTTATTATGAGGAAATGGTATCTGGTAAAATACACCTGATGGAAAATACATATTTTTGTTTGAAATCTATGCAAAATATTAATTTCCCTATTTTTTAATGGATTAATAGTAATATTTGGAGCCAAGAGTGCTTTCTTCCTTCATTCATTTGGCAAAGAGTAATATAAATTCTCCTTTTGGAGATTCATCTCCACATTGTTTTGCATTCAAGCCGAGCTAAATCTGATGTCTCTTCATGTCACACAGGATGTGCATGCCTGCTTGCTGTGGTGGGATTGCTCACAGGGAAGCTTGCAGTTGCTTCCAGATTGTTGCCAAACACAGGAGTTTTATAGTTCCAGTTACTGATTAAAGGTCACTTCTCTATTTGTATTCTACTTTGACAGTTCAGGTGAGATGAAATTCTTGAATTATAAAGATATTTAGGCTGCTATGAATTGTGCTGAGCAGTGAGAGCTCAGAGTTCACCTCCCTGGTGACTGAAAAAGCCCCAGATTGTTCCCCTAGAAGCTTTGAGGGCTGATTTTTAGAAGAGACTTTGCTGAGACCAAAACCTGCAGTTTTGGAGCAGTCTTTTAATTGCCAGGGCTCCACTAGTCTGATGTATTTTAATACCATACATGATTTTAATCTCATAAGCATATTTTATAAATCAAAAGGGAGATGTTCTGTTGTATTTAAAGCTGTTAAAAAGAATATTAACATTATTTAAAAGAACTAAATAGCATATAGGGATAAGTATAAAATAAAAATGGGATTACAAAACAACATCTTCACAGTAAAAATGTTACACATTCATGTGAAAAATGCTAATTGCAATTAAATGTAAACTACAATTAAGCATCAACATTCCCTACTCTTGTCTGTTCACTGATGGCAGTAAAATGACTCCTGAACTGAATCTGACCTAGTCACACTCGCCTGCCTGTGCCTGAGGATTTGAAATGATGTTTCTGATCTCAGGTCAGCCTGAGGCACTGGGCTGAATTACCCTGGGACTATCAGAGCTCCCACTCGGCCAGGATGATGGCTCCTTCCTCCTTGCCTTTCCCCAAGATACATTAGATGAAAATTGGTGGGAGAGTGACATGTAACTTAGGCAAAATAATCTTCAAATCATATATTTTAAACGCATTTTGTGAGTTTTCATTTTTCATTTTCATTCAATTTCTTAAATATTGCCTCATCACAAGTTTCTATATTCCATTTGAGGGGGGAAGCTCTATGTGCACATCCAAAGAGCTGTCAGATTTGCCAGAATTCCAGTGAACACATTGGTTGTCAGTAGAACTATTCACCAGCAAAGCTGCAGTTTAGCCAAACTGAAGTCCCAGTTCTCTTCCCTTTCTTTCCCCAAATTACCTCACATATAGAAAAAAACCCGTGGGGGAAGTCTCCCACACTAATTCAGGGAAATGCTTGCTTTACTCCAGTGCAAGAGAGACAAAAATGCACTTTGAAGAGTCTGAGTCTACACTTGATTGGTGTTATGGCTTTTGGATGCACAAACCAGGTGTGTTAGCTGGACTCTGTTACTGTGTAATGCTCAAACATTGAGTTGATTCTGCACAGAAATTCTCAGTGTGCACAGTCTTCTGGCACTGAGCACCAGTAAAATCTCTAAGTACCTCATAAATCAGGTAGAAAAAGCAAATAGTTACATACCAAAGCTGCATGGCAGTATACATGGCTTTTAGAAGTTATTTATTGTCTCTCTTTCTAACTGTAAAGAGCATGATAAGGGCATTTGGTTTTAGTTACCTGTTGTTAACTGCTCCATTTTAGTGGGAAAAAAAGAAACCTGCTGCAGCTTTTTAATAATTTTGCAGGTCTACAAAGATAAGAAAACAAGTTATTTGGATTGAGCAGAAGCAGTAGGGAACATGGGAGTTGCAGTTCACTTTTTCTCTATGTTGTTCTTAATATCTATTATAAGGGTGATATATTTTTATATTCTGATCCTTGTGATCTTCAAACTCAAGCTTTCAGTAGTTATAGGCCTGAAGATTTTTTAGAAAGACACATATTAGTGCGGGGGGGGTTTGGGTTTTTTTCGTTTGCAAAGTGGCTGCTCTGTTTCAATTAGGCTAACTCAAAGAGTAATGTGAATTAAATGTGGAAAGGCACCCCAGCTAGGTAGAACACTTCTCAATCTTTAGGAGTGTATGAATTATGATGGCCTTTGGCTAATCATTTTGCAAGATTTATGGCCATTGCATATTCAGTTGCTGACTGTCAACCTTGTCAGGGCGTAGAAAGCCCAACATGATGAAAGAATCTCTTGCTGCCAGTGGCTTTTCTCCACTACCCTCAAAAACACTTTTCACAGTGAGAAGTCAGAAAAACAGATGAGCACAGGCACCAAAAATGCTTTGAGTGAAAGTTGTTTGCATCTTTCTGAGAACCAGCCCAAAGATCTACTCCAAGTGACCCTGTCTTACATTTCAAACATCTTGGATGATACAGAAATCACACAACATAAAATCCAGACCACCAAGAGTTGATGGGTTGGTACTCATCACAGGTGTGTTACAGTGCTCATCTACCTCTCAGTAGAGATATGAGAGAATACAAGGTACAAGAGAATTCAGCCCAAAAGTCGTGGCAAAATACTGACTCAAACATTCTGCCCTCCACTCAGACCATAATAGTGACATCCCCTTGATCTGACAGATATCTTTCACCAACAAAAAGAGGTGGTTATTTTGCACCAAGTTTGTTTATGCTTACCACAGACAATGCATCAACAGTTTAATGGTCAATAGAGAAACCTGGATTATAATTTGAAGACTTGAATCAAAACCACGTTTCTTACAAAGATGTAAAATTTGCCTGCGAGGACAAAATGCCAGTGAACTAATAAAAGAAATGTACAAACATGTAAATATTATTGTAAGCTGTAATAATTATGGCAACACTTTAATTCCCTAAAATTATTACTTTGTAGTCAGGCTATGCTTTTATAGACTTAGCTTGATTATTTTGTTTGGTTTTTAATGACTACCTGTTTGTTATAATAATTAGTCACAATCTCCTATAGTGATTCACTAATGGCACTAAACAAGAGAAGCTTCTTTATATCCACAAATAACCCAACAAAAATTGCTTCACTGTCATCAAACATTATTTACTCATCTCCATCTTTTCAATAGATCTACAAATCCTTAGTGATAGTTGCAAACAGGCTATGAAAGCAGAGGTGCAATGGCACCTGCCACTCTCAAAGCTGTTGAGTTGAAGTTTTTTCTTCCATCAGTCCCTACATATTCCAGAAGCAGTCTCTCCAAAAATTAACCCCATTAGAGACACCCCAAAACATGCAATTTGAAGGAGACTTTTAAGACATAAACCAGAAGTGTAAAATTAAAATAAGACAGATTGTTCTTTTCATCTTCATAATTGTAGAAGCATTATTAATTCCATAGCCATGTTTATCTCTCTTTGGTCAATAATTTTGTGTGGTATGTTGTTTAAACCTTCCTTGAAGATTGGGGAATTCAACCTTTCTCATAGTCCTATCACAACTCCTCAGTATGAGGTGGAGTAAATTGTTTTCTACTTCAGTTCTTTATCAATAAATGGGAATAATAGTGCATTTCACAGCAAACAAATGTTGGTGACAATGTATTGGTAAGCCTGATAGAAGCTCAAAACAGGTGCTTTAAAAAATATCTCACATCTTTGCTGGTGTTGATCATTCTGGGAAAGGGTGAATTTTGAAAAAGGTTTCTTTTGGTTTTTAAACTTTTTGAGAGAGTTTTAGAAAAATGTGAACTGGGGGCTGAGGAATATCTAAGCTGCAAGTAAGACTTATAAAAACAATAATTATTGAAGAGTGAATAGTAAATATAATTGCTTAAAGGAAACTGAGGCCAGCTGCTTTCCTTAAATTAATCTGTACTTTTTAATATCAACTACATATTGTTCTAAGCTATCTGAATTCAGATTAGCTTAGCAGTAAGAGAAAGTTTCACTTACTAGAAGGCTGTTGCAATTAAACCTGCAATGGATAAGCAATTTTTAAAGACAGTAAATGACACCCCTTCCTTGATACTGCTGCAAGCAATTCCTGCTGGTGAAAAGAGATGTATGCTCCTTGGAACTATTTTCTGAGAAATCATTTATTCTTATGAAATAGTGAAAATAAATGCAGTCCCCTACAGCCAGGCATACAAACACTGGACAATTATATCCCAAAGACTGAAGATACAAACACTGACAGAAAGTTCTGAAGATAAAACAATTGCCTTTTAAAGATTCCCTTAAGTGTTGATAAAAAAAAAATGGCATATCTGAATAACATCGTTGATGCAACTAAAGATTACAGACACAGATAAAGTCACTCTTGGCACTGCTTTATTAGCAATACCTGAACAAGAGAAAGGAAAATTTTACAGGTTTTTGGAAAAATATCAACTCAGTATAATGGACATGAATCTAATGGAGATGTCAGGGTTTCAGAGCTGTTTTCAGAAAGGAAGACTATTAAAACTGTTTCCACCAGTAACACCAGATGATGTACTTTCTTGTAAACCAGACAGATTACTTGCACATGTGCCAAGAATGCACTGAGACCAGGAAGTGAGCAAAACAGAATGAGGGGAGTTGGGTATTTCTTGTCCTGGATACTGCAGAGATGTTTGTGCGTGTGTTATTAATAAACAAATATATTCAATATGGTTACTTCAAATACCTAAGCCTAGATTTTTCTAGCACAACAGGGCCAGGTGTATCAACATAGGAGAAGGAAGAAAAAAAAGGATAAAAATAAGTATATTTCAATAATTGCTCCATTCACAGATTCATATGTTCTGTCTAGCCTGGTGGCCTTTTTCATCCACTGAAAGGTGTTGCCTAGACTTGGGATTCCTTGGGATTCAGACATAACTGATCGAAGTTAGAACAGTAACATCTATTTCTCTGAAGTTTTCTTATGTATTTAAAACCAAAATGAGAGTTCTTATCCAAGTCCTACAGATGAGGAAACTAAGACACTGAATGTTATGTGATTAGAGTAAGTTTGTCCTGCAAGTTAAGGGACAGGGTCCACCAAACTCAGTGCTATTGACCCTGGGTCATGTTGATGTCCCTTAGGCAAGGACTGCATATATGAGGTGACAAATGTCATATTTTTTTAATATATGGCATTAGCTGCTTAATAGAAATACTGATTTATATTTTGGACACATAGAACAAAAGCGAGCACAAGGGCTCACTGACTCAAGTGAGTCAAGGTCAAGTTATATAATAATAAAGTACTTATATATTGCATATCAAGAACTGTCTGGACCTCAGCTCTCAGAAATTTGCTGTGGGGAAAGAGATTTGAGGTTATCAGTTGTTTCTCACTTGGTTCTGTGCCTACACTTCTCATCCTTCTTCTCAACTCTAGCTCCATCTAAAACCTGCTGCCTGTGCCTTTATTACACTTCTCTCTGCAGCAGATTCACAGCTCTGAGGCTCCACAGAACTCTTCTACTGAAAGACATAGCTCAGTGGTACAAAGGAAGCATTGTTGGGAAATGGGGATGGGAGGCAGAGAGCTTAATCCAGCTTCCAACCCTGTCCTTCTGTTATCCCACCCTGCAATGCCACCCCACAGCTCTGCCTGTGCATGGAGTTGGGAAAGACAGTCACAATGCCACAAGGGGCCATGGCTGCTCATTCTCTCTTCCTCACCCTTAAACATTCATCTGTGACAGAATTAGGGAAGACTTAGATAGAACTGGATATACTCTTGTTCTCTTCACATGCACCCTAGTAGGACAGGAAATTGTATGTGCAAATGTTTCATTTAAAATGTGAAGGTTCCATGTGTTTTCCAGTCCCTTCTTATTTCATTGCACTACATCTGAAGGCTTACATGAGTATAACCTAGCACACATACTTCAGTGATCTAAGACCAGTCAAAATATTGCCAAATAATTGTTGATCATAAGTGACCAGATAAAGAACACTTAAGTTCGACAAATTTGTGTAGTTATCACCTGAAAAAATGTGCTGAGGAAAAAGAGATTAGGAAATTCAGCAGCACAGTGGATGAAACTCAAAATTCCTTTAAGATTTTAATTGTTTTTAAACTAAGCAACTCTTTGAGCTATTATTCATTTGCAGTCCCCAAATTCGCATTAAAATGGTCCCCTTTCCACTCTCCATTTGGATGACAGTGCAGTGCAGCAGAAACAAGACTGCTTGCCTGATGGGCTATATGTTTTTATTCACACATATCCAGAAATAATGGAATGAGTCCCTCCAACTTTCAAAAAATAATTTTTATCCAACAGAGACCTAAACTATGAAAAATTTCACCCAGCAGCCAGAAGTTTTCAGAAAGTTATGAGCTGAAAATGGGGATAGCATGGCAAACGTCACACAGCCTGAGCAGTAGTAGTCATTTTCTCTCCTACTGTAATATGTAGCTGTATAATTTATTCATGTTCCAAAATACATTAGGTAAAAGGAATGAATTCCTAGTGCTGGTAGGCTTAACTCAAATCCTCTAAAAGTCAATACAGTTTCTCATGTGTAAGATTAAAATGGGGGGGGGTTTCCTCAATTAATTGTTCTCCAGTTGCACTAAATGAGCAAGATTCCATTTTGGTTGGAAATACAAAGTGCTTGTCAAAATGCCACTTCCTACTGAATTTCAGCTTCCTGCCCTGGGAAAACAATCCTTAATAGCTTCCCCCTCCCTCCATTGACTAGCTCTCTTCAATTTTTTTTCTGCTTTTTGAAAAAAATTACGGCCATCTGTAAGAATAAAAATGCTTGCCTGCAAAGTATATTGTTTTAATTTAATTCTTCAGAGAGGAGAGCTCTTCAGAAATTAAAACATACTCTTTTCTAGCTATTGAGCTACAGTGCCTCCTTCTGCTTTTTTTGTGATCATTTCCACTTTTCATACTGAAGTGAGTTCCTTTTGTTGTTCATTTCACAGAATACCATGGCTTGAATTTTTGTTGGTTTATTTTTTTACATAGAAATTAGATTTTCCCCCCCTATGAAAAAATCTGTTTACATAGGATCAGGATCAGAATCAGGACAGGGTATGTATTTAATTACCCATTAATGTCTTATCCTTGGAACATCAATGAGTAAAGACAAAGTTTATTTTCACCACGAAGAAAGTTAAGCCCCTAACGTATTTAAAATCGTTTTGAGTTAATAGGCAGCATTCACTGCAAAGTTTGTTTTTGTGTTACCTTTTTTTCTTGAAACCATCAGAAATTTCTGTTTTACAGTAAGGATTGCAGTGTGTTCTAAGCAGGCCAGGACTTCCAAAGCATTATTTAAATGCCTCAGCTGAATACCAGCATTCTTTCATCCTATTTCACACACTGAAGTACCAAAAGGGTAAATAACTTGCAATATCATTTTTGACTGACTTGACTTTGAAAAAGGCACAACCTACACAAACAACTGAGCAGTTGTTAGGTGCTTAACTGGATCTCTAAATGATCCCATATGCTAGTCAGCTAATGCTGATAATGATTATAAACACCTCAGTTCATCATATTAATGAGTTATAGCCAATAGAAAAGGACAAAATATATAACTTTTTCCACAAACTTAGTTAAATGTCAAGGTTTTTAAAGGCCTAGTTAGCAAGTATATTAGATGAGATATGTCAGTTTTCCAATTTACGACTCTGACTTGTCTCTTGTGATTCCTTATAGCCTCTAGCCATTCTCCTCTTACCTGAGGCATTCTCTGGCAAAAACCTGATGCTTCCAGTCATTCTGCATTCTTGTGTTCCTTCAAAAATAATTGGACAGGCACCTCTCCATAAACAATCATCATTAGTCACATAAGGTACACAGATAAGAATACCATACAAATAAGTTTCAATAGAATGTCTTGAGCTAAATAATAATAATAATTTGGCCAGCATGCTAAAAATGTGATTGACAGGGAGTTAATGCACTTAACACTTTTTCCAGCAGGCTGTTAAAATTAGTTCCTTGATGCTCAAAAAGTCCTGCTCCCAGAAAAGTGACACCGACATTGACCAGTGAGTTTGTTGCTGTTCAGTAACCTGCTCCATTTCCAGACTATATGATTAAAGTCATTATGGGAACTGTCAGGAGGAGGGAAAAAAATGAAAACTGTCATAAGAAGCAACTGTTGGAAATCTCGGGATTTTTTTTTAATGCTAAACTATTTAAAAATATTTTCTGTAATTTTAATATCACAATATCCAGCTATATAATAAGGATCTTTGTAATAAAATAAATCCTTTGAGGTTATACATAAAATGGTATATATGAGCATCTTTATTACATACATAGTGAGAAAAAAATGAATCATAAATTTCCTTCTACATGAAAGGAATGAATTAGTTTACAAAAAAAAAGGATCCTTTTTTAAAAAATTTACTAGCAGAATTAAATTCTCTAAATTAAATAAATTAAATAGACAGTGGTGGGAGAATAAAAAGGATTTCTAATTATAAGAATTTTGGTTTTAAAAAAAAAAGCCTGTCGACGATGTAATGCTTTCTAACATCAGTCCTACAGAGCCAATAAGATGCCTCCTGAGAATGCACTAAATTAGAAAATTAAAAATGTCTTAATTTCCATTTTCAACTTTTGTAAATTTGTTTTAATATTTGATGCAATTATAAATTAAAAAATTTACAGAATATTTTACACTCTTAAATACCCATTAAGTTCTGGTTTTGCCAAGCCACCAATTGCACAGTAAATTGTTGTTAGTTAAATAGAGATTACAATATATGTCATGTACTGCTCAGTCATAAATTGTAGTATTTATCTTAGATTGAAAATTGATTTAACAAATTCACAAATACCTAAAGTGTTTAAAGATCAGGAGGTTTTACATTTCAACATAAAGATCTGACCCTTTACTTACTTATGTTTAAAATATTTTTGTAGATCCAAGAGGGTGCTAAGACGATAGTGTCTTTTGTACAATAATATCAACACTATAATTATCTTCTATTTATTTTTCTTTTCTCACCTGCTACGTCTAGGTTTTGACATTAGGAATATTGCTTTTGATATTTTCAGCATTAAAAACCACTTTATGCTTTGGTTCCATTTTACTCCCAGTCAGAAAGATCAGAAAAAGCTCAAGTCACACAGTGAGAAACTTTATCCACTGAATGAGACATTATCCATTCCACCAGACTACAAATCAAAGAGTATCTCTTAGGCTGCTTAAAAATTCATTTTAAAATCTGATCCTGATTGTACTTTTATGGTAATTTCATACCATCAATCATCCTTTTACCTTTAGTCTCTAGGTCCACTGCTTTCCCCATAGATCTCATTCTCTCTACCTCATTATAATTCTTTAGGTGAGAAAACAGGGTAAGAAACCTTAACAGAAAATGAGAGAAAGATGTAAATTTCTTGAGAAAAGTCAGGTTCACTAAGAAGCACAGCTAATGATATGTTCTGATCTAGGATTTTTTTTTAAATTAAAAGATGGAGGAGGATAGAATAGAGTGAAAAACACATTTGCCATGCAAATAATATGTTTGTAATCTGCATTCTAACTCAAAAATATCATTTGTACAACCAAGCTGTCAAAATATCTTCTTAGATGAAGTTCCTTAAAAAAAAAAAAGAAAAACAATAAAATAAAGATTTTTGGATCTCCACAGAACTTTTCCTAATTAAGTGCTGAACTTCCTAGAATTCTGTACTTTCCATTACCAATGAGGCTGAGCCATCTTTGCTAATACTATAGATTATATGAATTGGAGTAATTAGGAAATGGAACTAACTGAGGAGAGCTAGAAACATACTGATCAAAACTCCTTTCTTACACCTAAAATTTAAGCTGCAAAATCATGTGAAATGAACATTAAACCATGTTGGTGTGTTCAGCCGTGGTGGTGCCTTCATCAGACTGATCACGGGAAGGGAAAGCTGCTCTGTTGTTCCACCAGTGCTTTGTGGCAGGTACAATTCTTGGAAATCATCAAAATCTGGTCTACTTGCCATGGCTTCTACAAGAACTGTACTTTCCCAGAAGTCAGTATTGTAGTTTCACTCCTTTCATTTGAATCCTGGCCATAATGAAAAGCCTTTTTTACAGCTTTGGGAGATATGAGAAATAATGAAACCACTGTTCGAGACATCTGGGCTGGAAGAAAAACTATTGTTAATCACAAGGGAAAAGAAGGATTTTTCCAGTACTTTGGGCTCATCCATGTTACAGCTCCTAATGTCTTTAGCAAAATGTAGCCATAAACCACTGAATTCTGGTAATAGCAATAATCCCTCCAAAATGGTTTGTTACCAGCAGTTAGTGACCAGTTTCTTAGTTAATGGCCTGAGGGGAAAGGCTTTAAAAAAGCTGTATGCACTGTTTCCTCTCAGGCAATTTAACTGGCTGCATTAAACTGTATTTTCATTGAGCTTCCTAACATTTGTACTCTGATAAAATTCTAGTCAGGGAAGGGAATGAGGTGGTGGTGGAGTATGTCATCACTCTACTTTGTAAGAGAAACACTAAAAAAAAAGCTATCTAGTGTCTTCCTAATCTGAATAATGTTAAGACTTGGTTCTGATGGTAATAATAAATGCTAAAGTCTTTAAATATCATGTAAAATTAGGAGTAATTACCAACTTTATCTGAGGAAAGATGAAAGAGTCTTCAGCTTTATGTTATGATAAAATGCCCTTGAAACAATCAGGGAATACAAGAAAAAACATTATGTGCTTTCATGCAAAATCAAAATGCTAATCTGAAATGCTCATTTATTTTCATAAACTGAGTAAAAATAGTGCCTTATTTGGAGGAGTATCACAATCTAGCATGATACTTGATAATATTAAAAAGTTAATAAAACATGAGTATAGGAGGGCACATAAAGCAATTAATATACAGTTTTCATTTGTATTTTACTGAGTTAATATATTGTTTCATAAAATGTTTTCAACTATGTCACTAATGTGCTGACTTACACAAGTGGGATTTTTTTTAAAAATACATGCTTTATCCATACTTTATAAAAAACATTTTCAGTAGATTGTTGTTCAGCACAGTGCTCTATTAAAAGGTAAAACAAGAATATTCATTCACTGTTTTAGTTGTGTAACAAGCTGAAAGTCAGTCAAATCCATAAACAACCCTAAGCTGATTCCTCTGCCTGCTCCACAACTCACTGGGCTTAAATGGCATCTCTTCGTTTTTTGCTCACATGGGTAAAAAACTCATTAATCAGAAAGTTTTTCCCAAGTATGGCAATAAAGTCAAAGGAATGATTGGCATTACACAGAACACTCTTAACATACACACAGGAATATAGGCTCTCATTAGGCACAGCATATTAAAAAAATATCCAAAACAAAATACGGTACATCTTTGCCTGTGCTATGTAGGATGCAGGAAAGGCAGGGAAAAGAACCACATGTAGGGAAGTGGGGGTGAATGGAGACAATTTGAGCGTTCTGGAATCCCATCAGGAATAGAAGGAATCAGCTCTGGGGAATTCTGACAATCTGCCTTACTGCTTTGGGGAAGGGCTGTAGATAGCAGAATCCCAAGGGAAGCTGCTTTTGTGCAGGACTCTGAGGTAAGGATTTATTGGGACAGAATTACTTCATTTCTGCAAGCCTGTGTGAGGCCCTTGAGCAGCACCCAGCCACAGCATATGTGGTTAAGACCTAGTGAAACTGGCTTTTTCATGAATCTTGCTTTTATCAAAGTGATACTGGAGCATTTTTTGCCGTCAGATCCCAGTTCAGGTCTTTCTACTACCCACCACAAAAAGAATCCTATTCCCAGTAATTTGCGATATACCATAGCTATTACAAGGACTAGACTGATTTCACAAAGCTATCAGTGGTTTAAAACAGCATTCTTGTGCTGAGGTGGGCTCATTCTAACTGTGTCTAACTAGAAAGTCAACTGAATTACGGAGAGTAGAATGAAGTATACCACAGCCAAATGTTTAGAAATAAACAGACACAGTGCTCATGGGAAACACACCACTCACGCAGTTATATTACTCATAGAGTATCTTAAGTAAATAAATAGTGGCAATAAACAGCATTAAAAATTACCACATTGGAACAATTCAGTAGCAAGCCTGGAATTTTAGCATAGTTATGTGGAAATGGGAAAGGGACAAAGAAAACTAGCAAGAAGTGGAGAGATGGGCTTGTGATTTGAGAGCAGAGACAAAGATCGTCCTGGGAAGAAAAGGCTGAATACACCTGGGAAAGTGTAATAAAGAAAAATACTTATTTTAAAGAGCAGACCTTATGTCACATTTACAATTTACAATTACAAGCTGAAACATTGTTTTTTAATAACAAAATAGTAACTGCCCATTTGTTTGTTTGTTTTCTGTGTGTGTGATATATAAAGGGAGCTTGAAAACCTTTTGTTTTTTGGGGTTTTCGTGGCCTTCTTAATCCTCAAAATATCAGATGTTAACTCCAGTTTTGCTGGAGGACATTTTTGCGTTTTTGCATTTTTTCTGTACTTTAATTGAACTGATAAGAGAGAGGGGACTGAACATTTAATAATACATTCTTCCTTCAAAAAATTAATGAAACAAGAGTATGAAACATTAATGGAATTACTTCATATTAAACTATCCAGAGAAAGTGCTAAACATGAAGGGCCTCGTCATTGGGGTGACGGTGCAGGTTAAGTGTTCTGTTTGCAAGGATGGGGATTGGAGGAATCTGGGCTCCCCTGGACATTGTTTCATCTCTCGTCCCTACAAGGGGCTGGGCTGTTATATCCACTTGTCTGAGGCCAGGCAAGGTTTCAAAACATCAAACTGAAGACTCGTTCCTTTGTGCTGAGGGACACCTCAGTTCAAAAGCTGAGCAGAGGAAGGAAAAGAGAGTGGACTGAAAACAAGAGAAAGAGATGAGAGAGAAGAAAGGGACTTTCTTGGCATCAGAGCTGACTTGGTGCTGTCTGATTTGAATATTTTGAAAGCAGAATTACTTCAATTTGGATGAACTCTGTTAAAAACAAAACAGTTGGTGTTCATGTTGAGTACAAAGACACTCAGAAGCTGGTGTCTCTTTTGGCTGTAGAAGTCTTGGAGCCATTGTAAAATCCTGATTCTGCTATGACTTGGAATGCAGCAGCATCCATTTCATACGGAGCTGACAACAGAAGACATCCCATGTAGGAAAAGTTCCTATCTCTGAGAGCCTCCACAGAAAGAGTTGGACTGGCAATAGCAACTTGATTTTAGACAATTTTCTTACACAGATAATGAAGAAAGAGCTGATGACTGAAGTTGGAATTTGAAGAAATTGCAGCTGGTGGCTTTTTTGTTTAACAGTATTGTGGTAATTTACAAACGGCCAGGTACAAAACTAACCATTTTAAGGTTACCTCTTCAGAGCATTTTGTCATTAGGATGACTGTATTCTCTCCCAGTTGTTTTGCAGGAAGTTGTTAGCTCAGGAAAACTGGCAGACAAGTGCCCTGCTGGTACCAGAGCAGTGATTCTTTGCTTACTTGGTTTGTTCCTGTCATGCTCCAAAGAATTCTCAACTTGTTTCACTTCCCAATGTTTTATTTAAATCTCAGGGAGATAATGGATCATGGGAAAATACCTCCTATTTCATGGCTGAGCCTGCTTTCAAATCTGCAGGCTCAAACAGAATTGCATAGTGTTATGTGACCCTTTGCACTGCCTGCTCTGTCAAAGCTTTGGCCACATCCTGCCCAGGTGGTCAGTGATGAAGAGATCTCTGCCATGATTTCTGGATTAGAAATGGTGTGAAAATGCAGCTCTTCCATTAAAAAAAATGAAACAGAGAAACACACAAGTTGGTTTTGTTTAAAATCTTTTTCTACTTTACTCCTCATGCTAATACATTTGTGACAAATATTATTTTCCAGGATGACATTTGTACAGACGGTCTATAGGAAATGTCAGCCAGAGAAAAAAATCCTGCATTAATCTGCATGCTGAAAGACTCCTCATTATTTCTTATCCAAACTAGGAGCTTACTAAATAACAAAATAGAATGCAAATAATTAAATAATGCAATTAAGCTCATATAAAGTTAGAGTCATCCAGAAATAGCAGGGAAAAATTGCACACCACATTTATGGGTGTATATATGATTTATAACAGAAAAAATGACGGGGTATTGATTTTAGGCACACTTTATATTCTTATCACTCAAAAATATCTAAATTAAAGCAGTACTGTGCTATGGAACAACTTACAGTGATGAAATCAATGGAATCTGTCAGGGGTCATCTTCATGGAACCTTTCAAAACAAATTTCTGCATGGGAACTGCAATGGGCACAAAAAGGAAAGTTCAAAAATATCATCAATGTGTGAGATTTAAAAAATGAATGAGAGTAATTTCTCCGTCTTTTTAGCAGATTTGATTACCCCTAATGTCAGCAAGAAATTATTTCCCAAATTTTTGTTCTGAAAAGTGGGACAATGACCAATCGCTCCTTGATGACTTTCTTCATACTAGTAAAGATTATAGCAGCCTGCAGTTACTCCTGTTTTTTCAACTCTTTCTAGTTCATGTCAGCCTTTCTCTTACAGAAACTCTTCCCCACCCTCAATTGTCTCAATGATTATGCACAGATCCAGGGATGGACCCTCAGGGGGAATGTCATGGAGAACAGGGGAACTCTATACACAGTCCTAGTCCCCTAAGACATGAGGAATGCCCACCATGCCTTAGCAATATAAAACTGTGCAGTTTCATAAATGTGCTGGTCCAGAAACTGAGGCACAGTCTGACACATTACAGAGTCTCTGTGCAATTTTCTTTAACAAGACAAATTGCTGTAATCAAAGGGATTTTTCTTCATATTTTATTTTAACAAGGAAGGTTTAGAAAGTTCCTTTTACCAAAATCAAAAAGGGTCCTAGGGCGAGAAGAAACATTCTTTTGACTATCTTAAAAACAATCCAATTTAAGCTTAGAGCAGAGAACAGAAGATACCTGGTTCAAGAGGTTGAACTCATCCCTTTGGGGACAAGGAAATGTGTGACCTGCATGGCCACATAGAGGGAAGAGTCTTTATAGTTTGGAAACCAGAAAAAAAAACAATTGCACAGCAGCTGTTGACAGAACATAATAAGTAATAACTTTGTGTATATAATTTCAAATAGATTAGAAAACATCTGTTTGTGGACAAACAGATGTTTTTATCTAAATATTAGAGGCCCTTTCTTGAGTCAGGTTGTGAAGTTCATGCAGTCATAAAATACCAAGAAATGAGTCTGAGGCAAAAGCCTTTCATATAGCTGAGAATTTAAAATTATTTTTAAGCTAATAAAATCAAACAGAATTCAGATAATTTTATATTTAATCTTTTGTCTATTGAACAATTAAACATAAACGAAACTCAATACAATTGCAGGAATTAGTAACAGAGAATATCTAAGGAAGGAGAAATCAGCTCTTTTGCTAACATGCTAGGGATGATGAGAAATAGTCTTAATTTTAAATAATTTGAAGGGTGTTTCACACTACAGTAGGGAGCAATCAAGTAATAAGACACAATTTTCTCTGCCTTCCGTACCCTGCTCAGATTCACTAGTCAGATCTGACTACTGCGTTCTATTTTCAACCACTCCCTTATACCCTGTTACTCTTCAGCCTCCTGAGAGTATTTTTATTCTATCCTAAATTTAGGGACTTTAGAGAGAGCATTTGGGAAGTTGTATTAAATTGCAATTTGTTTCTTCCTAATTTGTTATATTGTTGACGTGCCAAAAGACAGTTGGAAGCTGCTTACAAGTATTTATAAAGTGAATTATCTTTTAAATATACAAATAGGCACCACTAGCAATGAAAACCTATCCCTTATGTACCAAATCATGAGCAACATGCCCAGGACATTTTAAACATCTCAGGAAAGTGCTTCAAAAGTCTCTGTTCTACAAGGACTATGAGAGTCTGACATAAAGGATGATCTCTGCTGAGAAGAGCAGCAAAAGTGCTGCTCGTAATCGTGAGGGCAACTTTGCTCCCAAAAAGCAGGAAAGCAGAAGGCACTGAAGTTACTCCCATGGAGTTGCAAAGGTCCAGGTGTGCGTGTGATGCCCACCCCCAGTAGCTCCTCTGCTCCACAGCCATGGCAGCAATGTCAATAACAGACAGCCCGTCCTACGTGTCTGAGAATCCACAGAAGAGAATGCTCTGAAGAGTCTTGACAAGCAGTGCCCTGGGAGTTACTTTGCTTTCAAGAGGCTGACTGCATTCTTTGTGCTTTTGGCAGCATCACTAAAAAAAAAAAAAAAAAAAAAAAAAAGAAAAAAAAAGGCATTCTTCGATCTCAATTTTGTTTTCTATTGTTGAAAATTATTTCTGAAACGAAAAGAATAAAGCCTTGCATCTGCTAGACCGGAACTACAATGTTAAAAAGATCAAAAACTTATTTGGGCTGGTAAACTGAGCAAACACAGTATGGAAGTTAAAGAGAAAACATCTACAGAAATGATGCTTTTAGACACTAGATTTTTGAGAGAGGATATATCTTTGTGTAAAAGAAATTTAACATACTTTTTCCATCAAGTTTTTTAAAATAAATTTTAAATTCTCTGTGCATATTTTTGGGTAAATTCAAAATTTAACTCAAATTTGAAAAGCATAGATAGCTTGTTTTGTGCTGTCTCCCCCCTCCTTGTTTTTCTTTTTATCTGTTTCTCCTGTTGACAAAAAGTCAACAACTTTCAGTGTAGTATTTTCTTGTGTCACATATGTGACCTTGATCACCCTTTCTTCTGTTAAGCCTTCAGAACCTTCTTGTCACAGCCAGCCATACTTTTCCAGAATAATACTAAACAGCTTGAGAATTTATTCAGTCTTCAGTTCTAACTATATCTTTTTCTGCTCCCTCTGATCAATCTGTCTTGAGTGCTGCTTTACCCTGGTGTATTGTTTTCTTTCCTGCCCATATTTCTGAACAAGTCTATTTAGATAGTCTGTTTCATCAATTTTAACATCAAACTCTATCATTACCTGTTTTGCCTTAAAAAAAACCAACTCTGTGGAATCCCATAACATCCTAACTTCAGAGCAGCTGTCTACCTAGTAAATTAAAGACACAACTTCATTATCATGTGTTGGCATCCCTGGTTAGCTAAACCCAGCTAGCTCTGGAAACAATAGCCCAACAAAGGAGGGTGCAGTGAGGAGGAGTGCAGAGGATCCTTTTCCCAGGATCCTTGGAAACACTGCACTTGGCTGTGCAAAGCCAGCACAGCCCTTGATCTGACCACAGAAAATAAGGAACTGCTTTTTCATGAAGACCTTATTCAGTGCTCTAGATTGGAAACTTCTTTCTTCCTAACTGTATTTAATTCATTCATTCACTGTCTCTGCCACTGCAGATCCCACCTACTGTCCTGAAACAAAGGCACAAGCTGTGAGTGTGGTCAAATAGTTTGTTAATAATTTTTTTATCCCAAAATAACACAGTGCAGTATCAGAATTCTTTACTGAAACATTTTCTGTACTGTTTAGGTAACATCACTTATTTATCCTCACAAGAGGATAAACACATCTTCCAAATCAGGCAGAAACAGATGTCCTCTCTTTATGGTAATTTTTCTCTCACCTATACAAAGGCATATGACATCTCAGTGCAGAATTGTGACACAGTCTTTCCTGTCTGGATGTTTCCTTCTCACCCTTCTATCCACTGGTTTACACTTGGAAATAGCTCTATGTATTCTTTTCCCCTTTTCAAAGCCAGACACAGTTCTACGGTTGAGTACTAAACTTTTTCCTTTTTTTCTTCTTTTTCTTTTTCTAGTTGACTATTTGTTGCTGCATTTTAAAGTGCTATTCAAATCTGGAACACAATGCATTGATGAGCTGCTAGACTTAATATGTGCATATAAAACCACATATATATTTATATATGCTCATCCATTTAGAACACCCCTTATTTAGGAAATGTATTATTAATTATGATCTCAATAACAGCAAACAACTAAAAATCAGTGCACTATGAATAATTCTGAAAGTAAAGATATTCTATTCCCTAAAAATTTTTGTTAACAGGTATGAACTCTGAAACATGTTTTCCTGACTTTTCTCATTTAGAGAATATTTCTGAAAATCTCACTGGTTTATTTTTTTTTTCTATTTCTAACACATGATACAATAAGTGAAAGGAGGTCATAGGCCATGTTCTCAGCTTGTGAAAAATAGCATGGTTAAGTGAGAGATCCTTTTTGCTAGCTGAGAATCTATCCCAAATTTCTAAATGTTACTCATTTACAGTTTAAAACATATTGTTAATTTAAAGAGAAATTAAGAGATGCAATAACATTTGATATATATACACAAGAAGCTGTGAAGCATACGGCCTGTAATTACAAAAATGAAGGTCAGATTAATATATAACATTAGTTTTTGCTAGGATAATTTATGTTCCTTCTGGAGAAAAGAAACACAAACGATTTCCTATCTGCACTTTAGAATGGAGCCAGGTACAATGCTACATGGGAGTTATTTTTACAGTGGAATTTTTAAAAGAAAGTATGTAGGGAGTTCACTGAAGAGGAGATGCTGCTATACTGTTTTGAAGGCTGAAACAGTCAAGCTAAGAAGAAGTTATGTTAAGAGTATATAAAGTAGTGGTAAGGGGACAAATCACATGCAATATGTCTAAAAAATGTCTTGGCAATTGGGAATAAATGAGTCAAAGCTGAGACTTAAAGTTTCAAACAAAGGGAAGCATCCAAATATGCAGAGATGAAAATTACACTGAAGGCTGGACTGATTTCAGTGGCACAAAATGTAAAACTGCAGAACACAAAATAACGTATTTAGGGACTAAATATGGAGAATGTTTATGCAAGACCAAGTTAAACTTCTAGGCAGGTTCAGTTTTCAGAATTGCCATTAATTAAATATCTACAGCCTGCAGAAGGAAGTTTCAGTACATGGTGGGAATGACAAGTTTTAGGGACAACTTTGGAGCCATGAGGTCCAGGGCATGTTATACAAGAGCACAATTTCTTTCCACACAGAACAGAATTCTAACTGGGATCTCATTCAAGATCTTGGACTACAAGGGTTCTATTATGTAGGGGGATGCAATATAAGAAAATAAAGGTAGTATAGAAAGTAATCTTACCCCCTAAATAGTTGTAGCTGGGTCAATTATTAGGGATTTGGAACAGGCCTGATGCTAACAGGCCACACCTGTAGCCAATAAAAAGAGTGTTATAAAAGAGTGGGT
Organism: Melospiza georgiana; assembly: GCF_028018845.1. Lineage (NCBI taxonomy): Eukaryota > Metazoa > Chordata > Aves > Passeriformes > Passerellidae > Melospiza > Melospiza georgiana. The sequence goes on along the minus strand of NC_080434.1, from coordinate 29,277,122 downwards.
TGGTTGATTAAGGGAACTGGAGTCAGTTGGTCACTGTGAGGATAAGGAAAAGTCAGTGCTAGAGGAGATGCCTACAAGAAACATCACGCAGGTACAAAACTCTGGCAACGTGGAACCCTTGCAATGTAATGACAATAGAACTCTTGCACTATAATGAAAACACTATTAGTGTCACATTATTACATTTTTCTAAGTCATCTTCAGCTTAGCTAATCTCATCCCTGGCACAAAGGGACTCTGTCTGCATTTGCTATCTTGTCCCATTTCCTCTGATGCTCCTGCTGTTAATACCACAGCAAGGCATGAGATTTGTAGGGTTTTATCCCTGGCAAAACAGGTCTGAAAACTGGGCTGAGCAGCCACTGCTCTTCAGCTTCAAATCTGGCTACCAGGTTTGTGTGTTTTGCTGGAATGTTTTATGTCAGTGTCAGAATTTTAAAATTTTAAATATAATTACTCTATCAGACATAACTGATCATATTCTATAGCAAATAACTTATTTGGGAGCTTGAAGATTTTGGCCACACCAAAATCTTATGGGGATTCTTAAACATAAATCCTCTGTTCTCCCATAAGTCTATGTGCTTTACTGGAATTTTCTTCTCAGAAAAAATTCCTTTTCCCAGCATCAGTCAGTCCTTTATCTCAGCTCTGGCAATACTGTACAGAAAAGGTCAGCTCCAAGCAACACTACTGTGTGTCACTCTCTTGACCTAGTACTGGATCTCTCTTCTCATCTCTGCTGGATGCAGCAGTGCTGGTTTCTCTTCTTTCAGAAGTGGCTTAGGAAGAGCACTCTTCTCCATTTCAGAGTCTGCTGCTTTCCTCCCTTTTTATTTAGGAAAGAATAAAGCAAAAAGATCAGCACCTCCTTCCAACATGGCACCTATTCCCTGGCACCCAAACAAAAAAAAATTCAAAGCCACCACTATTAATGTGTTTTTTGCAACTGAGATAATATGCTAAAAGGACACTTTGTGTTTCCCTTCTTAAAAGAAATGCTAGATAAAACTGTTACTCTGTTTAAATGGTGCCTAACTGAACATCTTTTACATGTGGAATAGGAAAGATGTTATCAGGATATTCCCATCTGGCAGTTCAAACCTATCCTACTAAAACTAGCTGAGAGTGGAAATGTCATATCTGCCCTGGATATCTCACCTACCCTTCATAACTGCTAGGCACTGTACTTGGCAACTCTGAGATTGGTTAGCTGCAAATCCAGTTGTATTTACCTGCATTTTCACTCTCCTTTTCCCACACAATCTCCAGCCTGACAGTGTTTATCCTCTCTTTTCTCTCCAGAGGTATATTCAACAGGTAATTTACCCTTTTCCACTAATATTAGTTATTCTTCTCTTTCACATTCTAACTAATATCTTTAAACCTTTCATCTTCCTCCACACTTCCTGGTCTTTCTTCACTAACCATTCATATTTCTTTGAACTACTTCTTTCCTGTCAGAAGTTTATTCTCTTTCTCCTTCTCTTTCAATGTTTTTCTCAATGTCAGTTTTTATTTCAATCTTTATCTTTTTCTGAAAAGTCATCCTGAGTTTCCACATACGTCCTTTAACAAAAAATTTTAATTCTTAAAGTGATATCCTTGGTCCTCCTACTGGTAAGTGCAGGTCTGCTCAAAACAATGATGGATTAATGTCTACAAATTTGCACTAAAATACAGTTTATTACAGTGGCTCTTTCCAGGGCTTTAAGTCCCTTCTTGTTTTAAAAGTTCCTTTACTGTATTTTACTGCATCACTGTGGAGAAGCTTAGCATGAACTGACAACAGTGGGTGTAAAGGCAAATTATGAAGTGCACCAGCAATGGTTGCATATCTTACACAGCCCTGTCCAACATTATTTTACACAAAGCAATCTGGGCATTTTCTCCCCACTAATAACTAGCAGCATCTAACCTGTATAATCAGAGAACAGTATAACCACTTTAAATTTCACTACTTAACATTTCATTTACTAACCATGAGTATCTATTTTGTTTTTTAAGATTAGAGAAGTCAGTTTATAGTTGGTGGTAATGTAATACAACGAAATTCTAGTGAAAATAAGCACAGAACAAGGTAAAGACACTGCATTACAGAAGAAGGAGCCTTCTGCCTCAATGAATAATTCATTTGTGAGCCATGGAGGCCATAAAAATCTGAGAACAATAAATAAACATAATCTGCACCACAAAGCTTGGGAGTGCTGGGTGGGGGTTACTCACTTGAGCCCAAAGACAGTGATAACAGTTTGGTTCTGGCTGCCCTGCTGAAAGCTCCAGGACTGTGTTAATATAATAAAAGCTCTGATCAGATCCCTTCAACCTTAAGTGCAAAGAAAATGCTGCAGCAGAAAAGCAGCTGTCAATTGTTTCTAAAACAACTGAAGAAAATAAATAGAACATGTTGCTAATCCAAGCTGATGAGAAGAATGTAGAAAATTAAGAGACCTTTACTCCAAAAAGATCTTCAGTGGCTGGAGGCAACGAGTGTAGGAAATTTACTGTGGGCTATAATAATTGCTGCCTGCCCTGGGAAACAGCATCAAGGCCAGAGCAGTCATGGCTCCATGCAAGCACATCCTCTAATTATTGAAAAACCTGTGTGGAGTCTCAATGTTAATCAGTCTCTCAGAGACTTCAGCTTTATGTAGTTAGTGCAGATTTATGGCATTTTTCTTTTCTTGTTATTAAAACTGATATTTCACAAAGAAGAAACTATCTCCAGACAACTGTTAAAATGCAAAGTTTCAGCCATAAAAGAGAACTGCAGAATTATTCTGAGACTGTTCCACAGAGAACCCAAACAAGAAGGCTAAGAAACAAAACATCAAAGACTCACGGAAAAATGGAAAAAGATGAGATTTTAAAATATTAACTAAAGACGCAACAGTTGGCCTCTAGATTCAAGAGGTTATAGTGTAATTAATTAAGTGCTTGTTACAATTAGGGAAATAAATAGTGCATATGCTAATGCAACATAAATAATGCATAACTATAAAAAAGTAAAACAAATTGAGAGGTTTGCACAGTCACATTACCAGAGTCATTTGCATTATTGTATCAACAATCTACTTAAAAAACAAACACAGAACTTCAAAAATCTATTGCAAGGCTGGAGTTTGCTTCCTTTTATGATTGCTGCAATAATAGTATAATGTACAAATTCTGATTATTCCACTGAGATGATTTTATAATATGTTTTGGTCCATAATGCTGGAGCAACTTTGAAACATTATACACAGTGGTTTTGGACAAATAATATGTTTAGTCAGTGTTTCAGATTTTCTACCAGCTGGGTCGGCAGATTTCTGGAAAATAAAGTGGGAAAAGTTGTGTGTCTCAAGATCTTTTCTCTTACTCTTGCATATTACATCAATCCTTACTTTCCAGAAGTACCTGCCACTTCATAAATAGATGAACCCTGGGAGAGTTCACAGAAAAGAAACCACAAAAATTGCGAACTTCCATGTCACTGACAGGATTTGAGAAGGGCTTGGGGGTGGGGAGGGCAATAGATGTGTTATTCACACCTCATTTGGTTGTCATTGTTCTGAAAAATATGAAATAATAGATCTGATTTGTCTACAGGTTTTAATTTACTGGTGATGGCTCACTGTGCTCTTCAGTGGCCTAAATTAGCATCAAAATAATCTTTCTGGATAGATGTGCATAAATACTGCATAAAAACTGACCGTAGATTGCACTCGTAACCCAAAAGTGGTACATTTATTCTGTCTAGAAAAGGACTGTGCAAGATACCCAATTATCTATATGGAACAGGAAGTTCAAAAGATGTAACTGGAATAAGCAGTGGGAATGCCTGAATCAGAGCACAAGACTGGAATCAGGAAAGGAGATGCAAACTGACACCTGACATCAGCTCTTTATTCCACTTAAGATGCTAACACTTGAAAAGAAAATAAGGACTAAAATACCGTGGCCATATGTGCAGGAAAGATGCAGAATCATTTGATGTACAAGAAATGTTATGCAAAAGCAAGCAATGTGTTCAATAATTCTCTTATCAGTGTAGAAAGCTCTTAGATGTAAAGACATCTGGGACATTATTTTAGACTAACTTGCAGCTGTAACCTTAACTATGGTCGTATGATAACTTAAATCATGTCATGCACTCAAAAGTGAATCACTGCAGATTTTACTGCTGGATTTACTCTAAAGGTGCCACCAGTTACAACAATGAAAATACATTAAAGCATTCAAGTGTTTTATCTTCTGTAAAGATTATGACTTTGTCCTACTCAGAATAAATATTTCTCATTTCAAGACTGAGTTTGAACAAACACCAGCTAATCCTGGGAGGGAAAACATGCAGTGGGATTGTTATTTTATTCCCAGAATGACATTTGAAAAATGTATCCCCATGTGAAGTTGGGTGTTACCAACAAACGTAACACCCAACTTCACATGGGGATACATTATGTCCTGATAAAATATTTTCTTACTGCAATAATTGTGGCAATAGCAAATAGAAATAACAGGGGTAGGGTGGAAAGCTGTGTGTGCTGCTGTGTTTGTGAGCCAGGCTCTGCCGGCTTTGGCTGCAGCAGAGTTAATGTATTTCCAGTGGCTGCTATGGATCTGTGCTTTGGATTTGTGCTGAACACGGAGCTGATAATGTGGAGATGTTTTCTACTGTCACGCTGGCAAGGGGGGGTGGGAAGAGACACAGCCAGGACAGGTGACCCCAGCTGACCAAAGAGATGTTCCACACCATGTGACATCATGCTCAGTATGTTGAAGTGATGTTTGTCTTCCCAAGTCACCTGTGACAGGTCCCTGCTCTCCGGGATATGACTAAACCTGCCTCTCCATGGAAAGCAGGAAATTAATTCCTTCTTTTGCTCTTTGCTTTTTGTGGGTTTTGCTTTCCCTGTTGAACTGTCTTTATCTCAACCCATGAGTTTTCCAGCTTTTACCTTTCCAATTCTCTCCCCAGTCCTGCTGGTGGGGCAGTGAGCAAGGGGATGCCAGAGGTTGGGTTGCCGGCTGGGGTTAAACAGTGGCACAGGCAAAAGTAGTTAGACCAATGATTACTAATTACAAATCATAACTCAGATGTCTATCAAAGAATAAAGCCACTCCATAATACTCAATGTGTTGCATTTAGCACTTTAGATCCACATATTCTTACTGGTGCGAAGTTCTGTTTTGCAGCATTAGCTACCATTTTCTGTCTTAGTAATAAGATCCACATCCGGAAAAATCTGATGTCTTCTTTACCCTTTTATTATAACAACATACTGAAATGCAACTGTATGCAGATTATATCAATATAGACAGAGAAGTCTAGATTTTCACACTTGTTTCTCTATCTGCATAATTGTATCTTTGCCCTTTATTATTTACCTGTTTACCTTTCAGCACATTAATTTTAAAACATGAATAACTGAGTTTTACTGGATGAAATATGAAATGCCACCTTTATAAAATATCGTATTCTATAGTAATTACTGCAAACTGCAGCATTGCTCTTATTACTTAGAGTGTCTTAAATCATTGCTACAGAAATCCTGTAGAATTTTTAAAGGAGGAATGCTTGATTTGTGTAGGTACATAGGATTTTCAATCCCAAAACTTTTTTAACCCACAGGAAAATTAACAATAACTTATCAATTTTACTTTCAAATTATACATACAATTATCAGGTATATTTATCCTCTGCTTCAACTTTTGTGCAAACATCAAAAAGTATAGCATGTCTATTAATTCAACAATATATTATTGTCAATTACAGAAAATACAGCTGGCTGCTTTGAATGATGTGCTGCCCTGTTTGCCTACTCCCTATCTGTATGGACACAGAATTATGTCCCTCTTCAAAAGACACCATAAAAATACTGAGAAAAATACAGTAACATAAAGACAGCAAAACCAAAGGACTGCTCTTTTAGGGAGAAGGTCCATGTTGCTATGAGTTCTAGAAAAACAAAAATGTAGCTGTAATGAGGGAAAGAAACAGCAATACTTGAAGGAAAACACAATGCACAAGGAAGGAGACTCACCATCTCATCAGAAACAAGCCAGGCAGCTGCCTGTTTCTCACACCATTTTCTTCAGCTCTTTATATTGTTAAAATCTAGGTAGGATCTCTACAATGCCTGTATTTCATACACTTCAGTCACCATATGTTTCTGCTATGATACTTTGAGAACATTTGCCAGTTAATTTGCAATGGAGAAGAGAAAGAAATTCCTGATGGCTCCTGGGGAGCTTGTCTTTGTGAAGTCTTTCCTGGTTGGACAGCAGGGACCCAGCTCCCAGGGAGTGTGCAGGGAAAGTGCACACTAAGGCTGAGTGCAGAGGCCAAAAGGCAGTGCCTGAGCTCTGCTCAGGTTAAAGAGGGCAAGGATTCACTGTGAGGCCTTGAGGAGAGTTCAGAGGCAAAGTTCACAGGGAGGACAAGAAGGTAGTTGTTAAAATTACAAAATTAGATCATTAAAAGATTATAATGTAGGTCCTTATAAACCTATATTATGCAAAATTCTTAACCCTGACTTTATGTAAATTGTTATGGCAGACAAGACTGGTTCTGCAAAGCAGAAATATCTTGGCTGAATCCTCCATACTAGGTTCTGGACACCGAAAATTCCTCTCAACAAATCCAACACCAAGGACAGATGGATGCTGATGTTACAGTGTATCATTCAGGAGGATTTAACATTGAGTTTCATTATGGACATTTGTTTCCAATCCTTCTAGCAGTAAACTCAAATTATTATCTTTACTACTGCCATAACTCATCTCCCAGCTGGGCCATGCTACTAAAATACAATTTCAGTTCAGCTTGTTCCATGTACTTAGCTCAAACTGTTTAATGAACATTGTTCAAAGAAATTATCATTAATCACACTGTAAGAACATCTATCTGGCAACACTTAAGACAAAGCTGAACCGATGTTGTTACAACATGAAGGTAATGGGTTGTTAGAGAATCATAGAACCATAGAATATTAAGCCTTGGAATGGACTTTAAAGATCACCTAGTTCCATGTCATGGCGATGGACTGGGACATCTTGCACTAGACCAGGTTGCCAAGGCCTTATCCAGCATGGCCTTGAACACTTCCAGGGATGGGGCATTCACAACTCTGGGCAACCTGTGTCAGCGTATCACTACCCTCACAGTAAAGAATTTCTTCCTAAGATCTAACCTAAATTTCCTTAAATTTTCCAAATTTCCTGATGAAAGTGAAGGGAGATGATCACATCCGATTGATGAGCATCGATCTCAGATTTATTGATCCAGCTTACACACTTTTATAGTAGTGTTAATTAAGCTCATACATATTGCAAAACCTGAGCTCATCATTGGTTACAGATTACATGTCAACCCCTCCTTTGTTGCTAATACCTTGTTGAGGCTAATTCTTGTTGAGGCTAATACTTGTTTTTCTCATCCTGTTGTTGACTTGTTATTGACCATTCTCAAGGACTCCATGTTTTCCACCATGTTTTTCTCATAACTTAGCCAAGGACAAGGTATTTATTGTTTTTAAGGAAAAGCCTGAGAACTTGCTGCTTACAGCTGCCTTTTACTTTTCAACCAGCTGTATGTGATCATGGCCTTTTTCTATAAGCCATGTCTGAACAAAGCTCTCCACAATTTCCTACTACTGCAGTTTCTGCCAAAGAGTCCCTCTCTGACTTCCCTGTAGCCTAGCTGTAGCCTGAAAAGTTGCTACAAGGTCTCCACATAACCTTCTCTTCTGCAGACTGAAAAGCCCAAATTTTCTTTCTTCCCAGCTTGTCTTCCTTCATAGGAGAGGTGCTCCAGGCCTCCAACTTCTTGTTCTTCCTCTGGACTTGCTCTGACAGTTCCATGTCCTTCTTATGTTAGCAGGACCAGAACTGTGCTCAGTACTCCAGGTTATGAAGGTTTTGAGTTTATGGTCAAGTCCCAAGAAAAGCCACCTTTAATATCATCCTTTCCGGAGCTGAGAAATTTAAAATTCAGAGCACCAGTAAATTTGTGGAAAATGATGGTCAGGATAGAGAGAGATAGACAACATGCCTGAATTCTCTGCATCTTAGGAAGCTGTGGTGTAAAAAGGCTACACAGATGTGTACTACAATTACAATAGCATGAAGCTTGTCCATGGAAGAATGCCACAACCATCTGTTTTCAATAAACATGCTCTCCCAAAGCCTAATTCATGAGAAATGGACACAAATGTCTGTTTCACATTTAGGGGAGAATGTGACTCAACCCTTTGGGCCTTGCAGCCACCACAAGACAAAGGGGTTTGCGTCAAAGCCTACTGCGACTGCACGTAGATCCTTTCTCAGGATTTATGGCCCTCATCTGTCATTTCCAGCTGCTGTCTTCTGCTTGATGCTCTAAAAGATTTAACTTTGACCAGATAAGCAAGCAAAATAAGTGTAGGGTTAGACTGGACCAGTATTAACTGGGGTTACACTTGGACATCCCTGCAAACTGAGGGACAATAAATATCACCTTCATGTGTGAACACTTTGTTTTGAGGCAGATCCATAAAGAATGACTGAAGCCAGTGGCTTTTGCTGTGAAACTCCTGCTTCTTTGTTCTGGACATCTTGCAGGCACCTAAAAATCTTCCTCTTATTTGCATGGTAGTGAAGGAAATCAAGCAAATGTTTCTAGTTTCAGTAAAGGATCATTCCAACAGCAGCACTTCGCTGAATTCTCTGGCTTTATCAGTTCAGTTATTATTTTTGTATTATCTGGTAATTTTGATCCAGTTATTGTAGATTCTTCAGCCTGCGTTAGATATTCCCTATCTTCCCCAGAGTTTTGTATCCTGTTTTATACTTCTCTTGTTTTTATCAGTTGTCACCTATTGTGCCTCAGTACTTTACTCTTGGGTACTTCAATTATATATGAATGTTATGTTCACAGCAGCTACTTTCCATTTGCCATCTAAATATCTTTGTAGATGAATGTAGTAACCTACATTTAACTTCACAGGCAGTTGTGCAAATCTACTGCATTTCAGCTTTTGTGTTTTGGTGTGGTTATTTTGTCTGCTTGCTTTTATTTGATAATTGATTTCTAGATGTTTTGGGGTTTTTTATCCTCTCTTTCCAAATCAAAAATCAAATGGGAAAAGAGAAAAAAACCAACTGCTTAGGAAAGTCACAGAGCCTATTCCCAAATATGAATGGAAAGAGGCTAGCTTGGGATATTAGAGGGCTCATCTCTAAGGTTTAATCATATCCCTTGGGGGTGCTCATTTCCTTAAGTTCAGCAATTTTTAAAGAAAAGTTGTATTACAAGACAAGTTAGCTTGTCTGGTTTCAATGTCTTAGCAGAAGAAATAATTATTTGCAAAGCATTGGTAATGCCTCACCAGACTGATTTCAGAAGTGCCTTTATCTCACAATTAAGCAGAATCTGTTTTCACTCTACTCCTATAAATAAGACACTTTGAAAACAGAGGCAAGATCCCTGCTATAGTATTGCCTACAGAGATAAAAGCCAGGTAAAGAATGTGGCAGGCATGTGAGCAGGCATTAACATTTATAGGAATATCCTTTGACTTATTTCCAGAAAATATCTGTAATCTCTGCGACACAAATATTTGTATGATACTTTTGTAATTTTTTTATGTAAATAAAAACACACTGAAGGAAAATCAAGTATACCTCACATCATGCTTCCCTGTGCTCCTTAAAAAGTATCACAGTATAGTGAAATAGAATTTAGTATCAAGCTCTTATAACTTTGAGGTTGAGCTCCAAGTCCTATTAAATATATGAAATAAGAATCAGTGCACTACATTATATAAACTGGTTTTGTTTTTATCAGAGGGTTTTTTTCCCCCTTGACTACTTTTAAAATATCTTTGCCTCAGTCTACAATATTTAGAAAATGTTCTGGGTAGAAAACATGTGCTGAAAAAAAAATAAAATTGTACTGCCCACAAAGCTTATGACTGACCACAAATGTTTCAAGGGTGTTCTCAGTTCTTAAAGTCACTTCACAGAACAGATAATGATCTTCTCAAACTCACCAAAAGTAGGGGGCTTTTGTGGAAAACTGAATTTTAGACTAATATAACGGTTTCTTTAGCAGTCATCTTTCTGCTTAAATCTAAAAATACATTTAATATAATATGCCAGTTTTCAGGAAAACATATAAAACAATAAGCATATATTCTTGCAGGAAAAAAAAATCCTAGTGCTAGAAGAACAGAAAATAACTGCATTGGACAAAAATAATTCAAAAGAGAAGCCTTCAATTCATAGCAATAATACATCACGTTTGTTTGGATTTTTGCTTTTCTAAATCCCATGAGCACCTAACATATCTTTTAGACTATTTTGAAATCATTTTAAAAGTAAATAATTTGGTAGGAATTTTTAAATCAATTGTTAACCCGTGATTTGAGTGGCAGTCTGACTAATCAGGAAAACAGCATGAACAAATGGTAAGTAAATACAAATCAAAACACATCAAGAAATAAATGTCTGAAAAAAACCTCAGCAATGCACTAGGGAATTCTCTGGCTTCAAATGCTCTGCAAATACAGATTGAACTTTAGATGTGTTGTTATTGGTTAAACAATTTTTAATGAAATATAAAGGCCTTTGTGCTCTTAAATGGATAATTTATGTGCAATGTTATTGTCTCCCAAGGTTTAATTAAATGTTTGCCTTGTGGCTAATCAGCTACAATTAATAAATGAAGCCTATATTCATGTCACTGATAGGGAATGTTAAAAATGGCCTCCATTGTAATTTCAGTATCACTTTTGTGTCTGGTTGATAACAACAATCTAATGTATGAGAAACTTCCACAAAATAATTTGGTAGGGACACTTTGGCAAAGTTCTAGCAGTATAATGGACAGGTTTATAACAAAGGTTTGGAGGTAAGTACCAGTGGTACTGGATGTGGAAGTGTATGCATACAAAGTGCTTTTCACCCCAAAGTTTCCAAAATTCAATTTAAGCATCTACTCACCAAAAAAAGGAGCAACTCTTCTTAGCCTTATGGATAGAAAGGAGTTTACCCAGTGGAGTATAAACATCCATTAATCACCAGACCTACTGAACCCAAAGGATGTGAGCTATCTCTGGCATGACACACCTAAATGTTGCCTTAGACTATGTAAGAACAACACATTATTTTCCTAGATGTGACCTTTCCATGCCTTTTCACTCCTGCTACTTTAAGATATACACCTCTATAGGTAAGCCTTTTAAATGTAGGTGAGCCTCTACCGGTATTCTCCCATGCGAGCACATCCTATAAATCGTGGGCTAACAGAGAACAGGCCAAAGGCAATGCTGGCTGTCACTGACAGTGCTCCAGAAGTCATCTAGAAAGACAATTTTAGACATGCCAACCTCAAAAGACATCTGTTCTCTGTAGTAAGCATGTTGTTATTTGTTAGATATCATTTCCACTGTACTAGTGCATACAGGTCTCAGGGCTGGGCTCCATCACAAAAAGGGATCTGTTGCCTGTATCAGTGTTTTAGATGTTGCCTGCAATAATAATTTCTGTTGTCTGTATCAGTGTTTTAGATGAGATGCAATCAATGGGTGTGACCAGAAATAGAAAATTATAATGAAAGAAGAGTTTAGTAGCAATTAAGAGCAAACAATCTTCAGGGACCAAGAGCAAAACTTAGGAGTTTCAACTTATTGGGAAAAAAATAATTCATCTGCCAGCTGAATATGAGCATGTCTTGCTGGCAGTCTTTCTTATCTCAAATAATTTTTTTCACCAATTTAAGCATAATTTATCATGCAAGGAACAGAACTGTACAGGATAATTCTACTGTCATCACTTAAGTCATTCATTTTGATTGCACCTCCCTTGATTTAGTTAGATTCTCATTCAGCCACAAGCCATACCACGTACAGCATCATGAAATTCACTCAGAGGAGTGTGAAAGGCTGTAAATACTGCTGTCTTCCATTAGGATAAAGAAAGGCATAATTAATTGCTGTACAGTAAGAATATTGGCTGCATATTTTGTCTCAGGAAATGAAAACTTATTTAAGAATAACTTATTTCTCTTGGGGTTGTAAAGACATCTTTATCTGTACATCACTGTTCTTTTACCCAGGCTTCCATTTATTACAGGATGAAGACTATACAAATTAATGTTTTAGAACTATTTAGCTCAGTTTTCTATGGCACAGCTTGTCCCAACACACACCAGAATAAACAGATAATTTCAGACTGAATACTGAAAATACAGTGGAGTTTTCTAAATGTGATTACGGTGGCTTTTTCCTCTCAGTTACTAATATCAGTTCTACACATAAAACATTTTTTAAAATGCTCTATAGGATAAACAGCCATAACCTAATTCTGATTACAATTTTCTATTCAATCATGAAGGAGACCTTCAAACTCACTTGCCTGAGGCACTGAGAAGCTCCAGGTCTTCGACGCTCATGAAAGAAAGATAACAATCACTCTTCAGGGGAGAGAGATTTTATTATACATACCCCGTGGGTTTTTTTTATCCTTTATCAAACTGCACCTTTGTGGGCCTTTAATTTCTTAATGGGTTGTTTATCCTTTCCCCCATAATTCATGATGATAAGCTAGATGTCACAAAGATATTGTTATGGTGATGAAAAAGTTGTTCTGATGAGCTGAGTCAGTGATGTAGTTTGATTAACTTTTTATATAAATCTTTCTAGACAGCTTTCAAAAGAAGGCCAAACAAGTCAGTTGACATTGTAAAAAATGTTTCAGTAGGTGAAAATCCATCTCATGCAGACCTATAAAAATATCTGAAATAAGTAAAGATAACCAGGAGGAGATATCAATGGCATAAATTTCATTTTATTATAACATATAAAGTGCATGCTGGGCCACTTTTTTCTGTAATGCACGTAGAATTGTAGGAGGATACAGTACTGGTAAATGAAGGTGGTACAGAATGTAATCTTATCACCCAATGAGTTGCAGCTGAACCAATTACTAAAGATCAGGAGCAGGCCTGATGTTAACAGGCCACACCTGTAGCCAATGAGAACAGTGTTATAAAAGAGTGGATTGGTGGGATCTGGAGTCAGATGGCTGCTGCAAGGATTAGGAACAGTCAGTGCTTAGAGGAGCTGCCTGTGAGAAACATTGAGGAGGTACCAAACTCTGGTGATGTGGAACCTTTGCATAGAACTCTTGATATATCAGACAACATAGAATATAGAGCTTACAATGGCATGATATAAAGACTTAAGACCGTGACTTTTGCAAAGCTGTATTATTTGCGATTCCAACATTCATGACTAAGTTTATTAGGTGCTCTCAGGAAAATGCCAAGAAAATCTATGTATGCTGATTGCTACCTGGTAGCACGCTCAGTGTTGTCCCCCTCTGGTTCCCTGATTTTGTATTTTTAACAGTCTGGCCTTTCCTCCTTTCTTTTTCCCTCCATACTTTTCACCATGATATTTTAGTGTTCACCAAGCCTCTCCCTCTTCCCTCCCTTCTAAAATGAAGAACTGGGGACATTTCAGGTTTGAGGCATTTTTGCGCAGTGGATAGGTGGATAAGTAACAGGAAAATCAGAACTACCATGGACCAAAGATGAACAGATAGGCAGGAATCAAACCACTTTTTTTTAATCAGCAGTATTCAAGTATTCAGTAGCATCCAGATATGTCCTGGTAAGTCTTGGACATTGCCACATTTAAGCACAGCAATTTGTTTTCCATGTAACCGTTACAGGTGCACAAACATATTTCCTAAGGGTAGCAGCTACTCATAGTGACCCATACATTGCACTTTTTACCTCGCTAGGTTACATTTTTGAATATGCCAATGTCTGAAATCAATTTTTTGTCAAACAAATTAATTCTTCACACAGTTTTTGCAAAGAGCGTCTGCTATAAAATATTGTTGTTCCTTGGAAATTATCATTACTTACAGAACTGGAAGAAAACCCACTCTAATGATAGGAATAAAAAAGTGCTGGTGACTGAGTTTTTTTTCTATGGACTGACATCCTTTCTCTTCAGGACTTGCAGGCCAAACATTTCTAGGCAAATTAAATTGGTGCTAGAACACAGCATTGTAATAGGAGTTGGTTTCGTCCTTAACCACAGAAAGGCTACTGCCTCTTCGTATTACTATAGAGATGTAGACTGCCTTTGATTCTCTGCTAAAGAGTGTTCTCTCTAACTTACATATTGTTTGGCATGCAGGATCCTTTGAACACATCTCCATAAAAATATTCTAACTTTGCTTCCAAGTAAAATGAATTATATATGTTTAACACAGGAGATGTAGCTGTGGTGTAAATGTCTGCTTGTGAAGTACTCCAGATATCATTCCAGAATATTAAGAGCAATTTTAAATCTTCCGGTTTATCTTTTCTGTTTTTACAAGTTTTCTTTGTAAGCTTATGTACAGGATACAAATAATTGTGTTGTTGAAGAGTTTAATCCAAAAAGCCAAATGATAATAAGTCAAATGCTTTCCTGAAATCGAATTAAATTACATCAATAAGCAAAACCTGCAGCCTCATTAAGACAGCAAAGTCTGATTGCCAGGCTCTATTTTTCTGCCAGGATATAAAGATTTTTTAGCAGGAGCCCACAGTAATTGGAAATGTCTTTTTTCTTTGAAATTATTTTTAACTGAGTTAACAATATTGTCTATTCTGTATTTTGCCTGATCAATGTCACACTGGTAAACTATTATTATGCCATTTATTCTTTTGAGCTATTAGAACAATACTAGCTTCATCTTCCTTAAAAAAGTCTTAGTGTTTCAAGAACTTCTGAATATGAACATTGATAGACATGTTCATTCCAAAACTTTTTCCTTCAGTAACTGAACCATTCTCCCTCATCTTTGAATAGAAAACAACTCTACAACATATTTACATCAGCTGCCATCTTCCCAAAGGACAGAACAAGTATGTGTATCTTTAACATTTGAAGTTTTCACTGATTAAGGCTTAAGCTCTCATCTTAATAGGGTCTTCTTGCTATTCAGATAATTTTCTGTATTCTATACTTGCAAAACCCCTCCAATTTCCTCATTTTAACTCAGTTGACCATATGTATATTTCCCTCATAACCTTTTACTTGCCACAGGAATTTTCTACAATTCCTACCTTTCAGTGTACATGAATGACACCACATTCTTTCTCCAGTTTTGCAGATGTTTGCCTTGTAAACCACCCTGGCTTTTCAGAAAACCTATTCCTTAATTGTGGCATTCTAGCTGAGTGGGTATCTGCACTACCACCCTTAAACCACTTCCAATTATTATTCTCCCACTTCAGATTAAATTTCTTCTCCCAACAGGCTTACCTTATAATAATATTCACCTTTATAAAATTAGCACTTCCAAAGGATTAAGTATATGTATTATTGGCTTGGACTTAATTCTGTTTGCACATATCAAATGTGATCAAATCATTATCAGTTATACCTAAGCTATGGCTAATTTTTAGTTCTGTGATCAATTCCTTTTCATCTGACAACATGAGGTCTAATATAAAATTCCTCTGTGTTGGATGCAACATTTTTTGAGTTAGGAAATTGACATTTTAAATATTTTGAAATTCCAAGTACATTTTAACACTGGCAGCATGAGACCTTCAGCACATGTCACTCAGCCTGAAATTCACTGAGTCCAGCAGTGCTTTTCCTATGTGTTGTAGGTGGGTAAGGCATGGGTCAGGCTGTTCTCTTGTGTGATTTGATATCAGCTAAGTACCCTGTCAGCTTCTGACTTATCCACTAGAACATTGACCCATAAACATGCAAGATCCTTTGTTTTCGATTGCCATCAACTCAGAAACAGGTAATGACATTTTTAAAGTGCTTTCTGTCCACTTGATCCTTCCAAAATAGATTATAGCAATTGATTCTGACATTCCTGTTTTCCAAACAGTTGTAGCAATAAAAACTAGGTCAAATCTGTACTAAAAAAAAATTATCTCCTGCCAGTGTCAAGTTTCCAACACGAAAAGAGAAGTCACTGAAAAATCTCTGCTCTTTATATTCTGTAACATCCCAATTGGGTTTCTCTTACCATTTTCATTTGCACTTAGCAAAAGCTCATTGATTCCTTCTCAATATTTTATTTCTGGCCAGCCCCTAGACAGCCAAGCAGGCCAGTCCCTTATGACAGCTCCTCTGTGACAGTACATGTATCTTAATGTTAAATTTAAATTAAGCAGCAAACCCTCATCAAATGTCCTCAGAGTGAGGACATTTTCCACAAACCAAATGCCTTCATGTTGTCACATACTCAGAGATTCAGTCTAATGTTTTTTCTACTTGCTCCTTCCCTTACTGAGAAGTCCTGAAGGACTTCAGGAGGGCTCAGAGGTCCTGAAAGGATGGAGGGCAACAGAGATGATTCAGGGACTGGAGCATTGGTCTTACAGGTAAAGGCTGAGGGAGCTGAGCCTGAGTTGAGCTGACTGGGGGGAAACCTCATGAAGGACTGTCAGTATCTGTGGGAGGGTGCCAAGAGGATGGACCAGGCTCTGCTTGATGCTCTGATGAGCAATTGGACAAGAGGCAACTGATGCACAGGAAGTTCCACCCGAATACGAGGAAGAACTTCTGTACTGTGCAGTGACCACACACTGAACTGATAGTCCAGAGAGATTGTGGCCTCCCTCACTGAGATATTCATGGACCATCTGGGCACAATTCAGCTGCCCCGGGACAGCAGGGAGTTTGGACAAGATGAATGATCCACTGTGGTCCCTTCCAACCCTAACCATTCTGTGATTCTGTGAAAGAAGAAAACCTGCTCGCTGCAGGTGACCCTTTAGCATCTAAGAGCCTGCCCACACTTCCTCAGGTGTCCGCACGATCCTGGCTCTTTGCTTGCCAGCTTCAGAAACTCGCTCAGCTTTCAGGGACGCTCCCGTTTGAGGCAGCTCGCTCGCAGCCCACCTGAGCTCCTGGGAAGCGCACCAACTCCTCGGGCCGAGCCGACTCCTCACTGCCCCAGAGCTTCCCAGGGTCTAACCCGGCTTCAGCGCCTCCCGAGCCGCCGGGAAGGGGTGTTATGTTCCGTGAGAGCTCCGGGAGCCCGGCCCTCAGCGCCGCCCGGCCCCGTCGCCATGGCGAGGCCGCGGCGTCCCGTGAAGGGCCGGGCCGGCGGAGAGAGCTCGTCCTGCGGCCGCACCATGAGCCCAGGTCTGTGCGCCGGGGAGCTCCGGCCATGGGGTACATTTTATCGGTACCGGAGCCAAGGGCCGGGGTGTGTAGCGGGACAGGTGAAGGCACACGCTGAGGTGTCCCTGGGCAGTGGTTGGTGACAGCCAGGCAGCGGCGGATGGCGGCTGAATTCCCAGCGCCGCAGGGACGGAGGGCGTTGAGGATACGGGTCGGGCAGAGGCCGTGACCGCGTCCAGGTCACTTGGAACAAATAGCATCTATCACGCTGGCTGTAGATTTCAAAAATGTATTGCTCGTTTTTATTTTTTTTAATCAATTTACACTTACTTTCAGTGTAGTAAAGCTGCGTGCCAGTAAGTCTGTCCTGTCACTTTCTGATGTCCCTTTATCTTACGAGGTGCCAAGTAGCCGCAGATATGCCCACAAAGGCGTGGTGTATCCATGCCTGCTTCCTCTCCTCCTGCCCGGGAGGGAAATCCTCAGCCTCCAGTTAATACCTCAGAAAATGTGTAGGAAGGGCAAAGGCGTTTCCCAAAAGGTGCTGGGAAAGGCACCATTGCTCTCAGCGGGTGTTTTACCTTCAGCTTCAGTGCACCTTGGAGCAATTACATCCATGGGGAGATTCCCTTCATTGTGGGATTAAGTGAAGCACTTCTTAGAAACAAACTGCACCACCTCATGTTTCACTGAATTCTCTGGGTGTTTGATGAAGTAAATGAGACATGGCTTGGACTTTATCATAAAGGAGCAAGATGTAAAGTGATCTTTAAATGACCAGCAATGAAATTTACACGACTGAAATAACATGAGTTTCAGAAGGATGTGGTGCCTTCTGTCATGTAATTTACCTGTAAGAATTAGTTACCTTGGAAATGAGAGAAAAGGAGAAATACACCCTCTATTTCACTCTGAAAGTAATCTCCCACATCTAAAGTAAAAGTTCAGTTGGCATTATTATGAAGCAGCTTGGGGTTTTTTTCCTCTCCCAAGCTTTGAGTCTAAAATAGGAGCCAGGGCAGTATTTTAGTCCTTGTGAGTCAGAAACATGCTAAGAAAAATCTCTGCATGTGTGCCTCATGTGTGACCTGTGTGCCTGATAGCCTCTTTTCTGTGAGCTGGGAACATGGAGTGTGTGAGCCAGCAAGGACTCGCTGTGTGCTCCAGCCAGGTGCTTTGTGGCAGTCCCCAAATGAGAGCTCCCTATCAATAGCTTTCCATGGCTGGAGTGGCTCTGTGGGGGTCTCCTTGCAGCTGCTTCCCCCCCGTTTCTGCCCCATAGCTGCAGTCAGCCCCTCTGGCTTGCCATTCCTCAGCCTCCACTAGGGCATGGCTGTGTTCATTTTCCCACCTAATACCTCACAACAAAGCTTGCAGAAAGCTTTGCATCTTCTCTGGGCTTCAATATTGTTGTTACAAAGTCCAATTACTCTTTCTCACTGAATAGCATCTTCCTAAAAAGGGGTTTCCTTTCTATATAGTTTTTGTATACAAACCTGTCATTCTCTGTGAGAAGTGTAATCTTTTATAATGATGAATTACCCATATGTTTTTTGTTCTATTGATTTTTTTCTTTTCTAGGACACATTTCTGTTAAATTTTGCTGCCTCTAATTGCAGACCAGTTTATCTATAAATAATACCTATTTTCTTTCTGTAGAAAATATTATCATTAGTACAAGGCCCCAAAAGAATGACTTAGAAGAAATATCCTATCCTGTCATCCTTTCAAACTATAGTTCTCTTTATTATTCAGTTCTCAGTAACACAATTTAAAAAAATTACTTCAATATAACCACAGCAAAATACTGCATCAATGAACTGGCTTTTGATCCCAGAAAGGCTAATATATAAAATATCTGCTAATCTGATGCTGATCATTAAGTAACAAATTGATTCGTATCTAATACCTATTTCCCAAAAAATAAATTTCCTTTCACTAAATGTAGCAAATAGTTAAATTCCTTTTCCCCCTCTTATTATATTCTGTTTTTCCATCCCTATTAAAAGTTTATGCCTTCAGGCCTACCAGCAGGGCATGCAATACCTACATTAAACCAAATTTAAAAGTAAGGGTGCTCCTGCTGCTAACGTCCTCAGATCACAGACATGCAAAATGAAGGAACTGGCAGCTGAAACTTTAATGGTAGGAAGTGTAGACTGAATACTTGGGGAAAAAACACAGTAGCTCTATATGACAAAAAAGTCCTATTAGCATTTATGTACTTCAAGATGACAAGCCAGATGATTCTAAATAACTGTGAGGCTTTTGGCTTTTGTTGTAAGTAAAACCTGTGTTGTAAGTATAACATTACTTACCTTTTTTCCTTCAAAAGCTTTTTTTCTAGTATGATTATGTAGGATTTTGAACATTAACACAGTGCCTGTTGTTGCTTTGCACCCTGTATACTCCATCATCTGTCCATGTTGTGTATTAAGTTAAAATATTATCACTACTTGGACCTAGATAGGAAGTAATGAGATAGCTCAGGGGAATCCCATGCAGGTATTGGTTCCTGAATCAGCTATCCCTATGGAAATCAAGAGCACCTCAGTGAAAGAGAGAAATCCCTGGAAAGTTAAATAATGACCAGTCCTGTGTGCTGTGTCCTACAGAAGTAATGCTGAGATTTGTGTGGAACTGGAGTTGGGTTTTAATTCACTGGAAATACCAGAGAGTGGCCTGGGAAGCAGCACAAGAAGGAAAATAAATCACATTGCTGTGAAGGGGTTGTTTCAAATAATGTTGGTTTTGTTTGTTTGTTTTAGTGCAAATGAAGGTGTTGCCTCAAGCAGTCCTCCAAAGCCCAGGGGAACATCCCAAGTTCATGGAGCAGCCTCTTTGCCCCCCATTAGAGTCTGCAAGGTAGGTACCACTTCTCTTTCAAAGCATCATTTCTGCTGTGAACAGCTTCAATCAGCTGTGCCATGGTGACAAATCATGTTTGCTCTTTTGCAATATTTAAAGCCACAAAAATCATAGGCAAGGAAATTCTCTCTTAGGAAAGTTCCAAAATTAAAAGAGAAAAAAAAAAGATTTCCATTGGATTAAAAAGGATTTCTTGTTAACAACTGAGTGATTTAAAATTAAATGGGAACCAGCTTACAGGTGAAGCAGACTCTTTTTGTATACTTAGAGGTACTGTGAGTCATTATGAAACACCAGAGAAATAAGGATAAAGTAGCTTGAAAAGGACAAGTGACAACCTCTGGAAGAAAAGAAATGGTGTCTTTTAGCAAATGCCATCCTCATCTCAATTCTGTAAAAAGAAACAATGTCCATTCCAAGTCACAATCTCTTTTCTTCACATTGAATAATTAATTAATTAATTTTAATGTTTTTAGTTTTCATTGCATATAGGAAGCCATAATGACTTTCTTGAGCTGATGGAATTTCCTAGTATTTTTAACTAAGTATCACCTGCCCATGTTTTCTGTGTTATTGCTACACTAGCATCATCCATGATAACAGCCTTAGTGTGATTATGTATTTGTATTTTTAGTAAGTATTTGTTATTTTTAGTAAGCTCAGCTCTTTATGATGGATGACCATGTTTGTAGTTGCATCAGTCCAATACAGGTTATTACACAACTTCTGTAATACAGCAATTAGTTTGCAAGGTTTTGCTTATGGGGTTTTTTTTCCCTTGCTGTAGTTTTCTTTAAGTTTGAGGGTGTTGCCAGTCAGAAGTCAGAAATTCATACTTTGGCTATAAGGCAGGTGGCATTTTAAATTGTATATGATTCTAAGGGCTTTCTCTCTGATTTTTTGATATTTATTTATTAAGGTACCTTTGTTAAGACATCAGGCTTTCCTTTGTTTCATTTTGAGATGCTTTTTAACTGCAATGTGGATTGAATTGCAGTAGGCTGATAGGAATTTGCCTGCTGTAGTTCACTGTTTCTGTTTGGGGGTTTTGACTTTCTCTTCTTCCAAAGATCTTCCGAAATTTTTATTATTCTGAAAATTTTGATATTGAAAACATTTTGGTATTGATTAAAAGTGAATTTTCACAGCAGTATCATTAAGGTGTACATCAGCAGCAGCTCCTGTGGATTGTGTTAAGTGCAGCCTCGAAGCACAGGCCTCTGCTGGTGCCACTCAGCAGCAGCAAATTCTGGAACAAATTAAAGGCACTATTTGTGAGGGAAGTTTTCAGTGTTACATTGTTTTAAATACAGATATGTCAAAATATCTCTGCTATGCTTAGCTATTTTGTTTTCATTTAAATGAACTTTGTGAAGTGTCTTCAGTATTCTCAGAGCAATAAGGAGTGTGACGCTTATAATAGCTAACATTATGAAAAGAGTTTACTCTCATCACTGTAATGAAAGACAGCAGTGTAATACAGACAGAGAAAGAGCAAAGTAATGGATTTATGTGGAACACTAATGCTGAATTTCTTTTATCTTTGAGTGATTAACCAGACAGTCTTTGTGCTCTTTCTCAGAAGGATAAAAATAATGTTATCTTTTATAAAGATAACATCCTCTACAGTTGGGATATCAGATGCTATTTATATACACCTTATGGCCAATGAGTGCATATTACCCTTTCCAGGCATCTCGTGTGTATCAGAGGGGAGATGCAAAGATCTGGTGGCTGAAGTGAAAGGGGAAATGGTGCACAGTTCACATTTTAAACCTATATCCATGCATCCTGAAATTTGCTCTTTATTTTGATGACCTTCAAATTATCCCCTCAGCAGAGCCCCTTTTGCACTATGCTACTCAAACTGTGGAAAGCCAGGAGCAGCAATTAAAAGATTGCATTGCACCAAGGAAAACATTTTGAGTTGGATTTGGGAATTCTTTTTTTGATTTGCTTTTGTTTTTAATTTTGGAGAAGCTAAATATGAAATATATTGTACCACTCTGGTCCATACTCATAATATAAAAATGTAACAGTTCTGATTTAGGAAACAGTTTAAATATGGATAGCTTAATCAATTATTACTGATTTAGCTAATACACAATTTCTTTTAGTTTAGACAGAAATATCAGATAACCAGATCCCCTGAAAGCTTGTATCACCTCTGTTTCCTTTCAGAAATGAAGATTTGAACTAACTACAGACCAAAAAATTAAAAAGATACTTGTATGTGCTTATAGAATGTCTGATATATTACTTTGTCAATATTTCAGTGTTTAGCTCAACTTGGCAATGATAATATATTATACATGCTGCAGAAGTCTATGTTAGCACCTTACAGTGTTTCTTTTAATTTTTTTCATTTAAATTTAGGATTCATTTGATCAAAGACAAAGATGCCATAGATGATTATTTGGCGAAGAATATCAAAGGGGTGTCAACACAAGAAGCCGCAGCGTAAGTTGGCTTTTTCGAGGCATTTTAACATCCATAAGTTTGTTTCCTTTGTTTCTAGTCATCAGAGTAATTTAAATTTAAAGTTCCCTAGGCCCTACCCTTTTTAGTGGAACTTGGCATTTAAAAATTGAAGTTGATATTAAATAATGATGTTTCATTTCTCCTGATGTTAAATATATCAAAGCATTTATCTCCTTGGTTTTACTAATTTGTATATTTACCAATTAGATCAGATTTGTAACATTATTGTTAAGATTGTGTCAGTAATTATATTGTGCTGCTGTTTTTTTCTTTTCCCTTCTCTTTTTTTTCTGAGCCTTTGTGAAATATCTCCTTTGGGGTGGGAGCTGAGTATACTGACATACACGTTCTTGTAATTTTGAATTACTATTTAGCCAAGCCCAAGTGCTGACTTCTGTGGTGAAGCATTTAATACCCCATTAGTTATTTAAAAACCCAGTGAATGAAAGAAATCTAGATAAGTTTTGATTTCTTACAGCTGAGGTATTTACATTCAGAAGTTACAAGAGACTATGACTAACTTATTCTTCTGGAGTATTTTAACAGATCTGGGGTTCAGCACCATCAAAATTAATGAAAGAATTCTAACAAACTGGATTGCTGGTTGCTTAAGTGAGCTGATTTATTTATTTCAATATTTAAATAATAAAAGGATGCATATACAAGGGCTCTAGGCACCTTAACAATGAATATTGCAAGATCACCCTAGCAGCATAAAAACATTCTATCAGTCAGACAGGAATTCCACCAGCTAGTTTCTTGCAAAATATGCTTCTTTTCTCCTTCCTAGCCTAAGAATGTGCCTGCAAAGCTTCCCTTAAAACTTTCACGTTGAAATCTAGAAAATTACTGCAGGTATCAGAGCTCAGGGAGCAAGCACGGAAGTGAGCACCTTCCCTTAGTGCCCTCCTGGTTCCACACCAGCTGGGGAACTGGCTGCTCTGCTCATTGCACTCCAACAATTGCCACAGGCTGAGGTGCCTTCCCAGGGAGCTGTTTCAGCCCTCAGCCCCAGTGGATTTCCACACCATGCCAGGGACACAAGTGTTCTCCCTGAGGTCATTACTCAGGAGGTGACTGCTATTTTAGGAAGGCCTTGGGGCTTCAAAGTGAATTTTACAAACAAAAAAACAATGCAAAAAATCCTCCTAAGTGATGTTTTTATATCCAAACCCTGAGTCTGAACATTGTGGCAAAGGAAACCAGTGAGGACATCCACAATGAAGTAAGAATTTTATCATCTGTTCTGCAATACCGCAATACCTATGCTAAGTGGAGTTCCCTTACAGTTTTGTAAGAGGCTGTTTTTCCAAAGTTACCAACACCTCTTAGAAGATTAAACTGAAATATCATATGCATTTTGGTTTATTTCTGTGGAGGTTTTTAAAGTACCTACTTTAAAAGGTTACATTCATGTTCTGTGCATTTAATTCTCTTAGAATTTTAGCTTTTGATAATAAATCAGCTGTTATGAAATTTCCCTCTCTATGTATAATTTACTAATGCTCTTCCATAACCTTGATAAAATCATTTGAGAGTAAACAAAATGTAGCAAGCTAACTACACAGTTGTATTAGTGTTATGCTAATCTAGTTAGAAAAAACTAAATGCATCAAATGTAATCTAAAACAAATTTATTAAGTAAGGCAATGCCATATCTATAAATGCTCTTACTGAAATCAGTGAATGCTTGGTATGTTTCAGCAGGCAATGGTATTATTATTTTAAAAATATGAGAGAGGGCTTGTAATATGCTGTGTAGTTTTTCAATATTGCTTCCATTCCAGAAGCAGCTTATTATACTTCTTTATAAAAGGACTGAATTTCTTTCCTCTGACATAAAGATCTGTACTTTTGTTTAATATTGAGCTTAACTTTATATGCCAGTGATTATTGCACCAAGACAAATTCTTGTAGCTAAACTTCTGCTTAATGTTAAACACCCTTTTTTTTTAAAGTTTGCATTAGGCAAACAACAAATTTATTATCTTCTAAATAAAGGAGTGTATAGGTAGTATCACATTTATGGAAAAAAGGGATAATCTCTAAAATTTTCCCCTAAAATCCTATCCATCACAATATGAGATGAACTATTGAAGGAAAAAGGTTGTAGTTATTATTGTATTGTAAAATATTGTCCTGTGTTCCAAACTTCAGCAAAAGAGAAGAATTCCATTAAGTGCCTTCATTATATAATCTCTTTTTCTTCCTGTGGAAAAATGAAGAGATGTTTTTCATTCTTTTTCTTTGCAATAATTTTTTGTCCCAGGCTGATATGATAGACAAGGGAGAAAAATAGTGCTTAGGAAAGATAGTACTTTAATTATATTAAAACAGGATATTGCTTTGGTTTTTTTCATTGATTTTGTTTTGCTTCCTTCTCAAAGACTTTAAATTGAAATAAGAAGTAAATGTGATGCAAGGATCTGGAAATGGAAAAGAAAATAAAAGGTCATTAATACAGAATGTGAGTGCTTTCTTGCCACAGAAGCAGGCTTTTGTATGCAGAGGTTGACTGACTCCTGTGGCCTTCAGTGTGCTTTCCTTGATACTTTCTGTTCTTAGTCCTGACTCACCAAGTCATTACCAGCTCAAAATCAAATTGCAGTAAAAATTAAAAATAGTTCATATGACTGAACCAAGAGTCAAGAAGTTCATGATGAACTGTGAAGCATTTTTCATTAAGATTTCAGGATTGAATCTTCAGATTAGTTTAGAGCCTAAAATGGTCCAGAATTTGATATTGTCATTCTTGTTTCCTGACCTTTTTGTCAGGGCCAGAAAGATCAAGTAACAGTTCTCTCCTCTTCATACAAATGAAAATTGTCAAAAGAGCAGCATGTCATCAAAAAAGAGTTGAAGACTAGAAAGAGAAACTTTGAAATGTATTTGATTAGAGGAATAGCTTTGCTTAGCTGTAACTAAAAAAATAATTACATTAGTGATGTTACTACAGGTATTTTAAATGCATTTGAGTTGGATGATGGAGTTCTACAGTCCTCAAGGCTCTGGTGGTCAAAAGAAATTCAAATTGTTATACAGAGATGGTGAAGGCTTACTTAGGTATGCAGAATATTTGTATTTGTGTTTTGTGTCTCATGAGTGGAGGATCAGTGTGTTATGGAAAGCTTGCTTGATAAATCTGTGTCAGCAAGGACAGGCTGTGAGATGAATTTTTTCAGGCGGGAGACAGCATTCTCATACACGCATTCTGTCAGATGTTTTTGAGATACAGTGGGCTGTTCTGCTTAGAATTCTCCAATGGCTGGCCCACTTTAGGATTACCTGAAACAGGAAAAGGCAAAGGCTTTAATTCTCAGGTGTTCTGTGTCCTCCAGAGCAGTTATCGGCCATCTCTGCCAGTATGGTGAAGGTGGATCATTAAACTATTTTTCAGATTGTTGGCTGCAAAATGGAACATAAAATTTCTGCTCTAGCAGAGAGGAGTGAGGAATATAGTGAAGCATAGCTTCTGTAAATTCCCTGCAAAAAGAGCAGAGGGACTTTGACCCAAGTTTGACTGATCCAGGTTAATAACCCCAGCCTTGTGATTAGTTGAGC
The DNA here is from genome assembly GCF_028018845.1 of Melospiza georgiana. NCBI lineage: Eukaryota > Metazoa > Chordata > Aves > Passeriformes > Passerellidae > Melospiza > Melospiza georgiana. The sequence goes on along the minus strand of NC_080434.1, from coordinate 29,251,092 downwards.
CCCGTCTTTCAGGATCCAGACAAGTGCTTTAGAATAAGGTGAATTAGACTTTCGAAGCACCTGTTTCTCTCCATTGCTTATAGAGAGATCATAAGGTGATGAGCTCAGATGTAGACACATAATTTACCACTCAATCCCATGCTGCAGAACTATGGAATTTTGAAAGCTGTAAAAAGGATGAGGTAGAGGTCTTAGAGACTGATTCCTGAGGCAACATTTTTACAGGAAGCTGTCAACTGCAGAATATAAGTGACCTGGCATCCATTTTAAAACTTCTGTTGGTGGCATCTGAAAAAAAATTATTTTTCCATTCTTCAGTCAGAGACAAATTATTTACTACCCACCCCAAGTTTCTGCTCTTTTTAGTGTCAACATCAGCTAAGTAGAGTTAAGGAAGAAAGAAGTGGGGAAATTTGTGAGGGATTAAGTGTTAGAGGAGTTTGTGGAAATAAATTGTTTCCTACATCCATACATCTTCTAGCAGAGATCTCTGAATACTCAACCCTATCTGTCCTCCAGGACTAAAGAGGGAGAAACTTCCTTACCTGACTAGAGGCCAGGATGATGTGGAGAGTTCACTGAGGGAGAAAAATGGGATTTGTAGGCTGATGGAGGGGAGACCTACTATGAAGGTTTGTTCTGTATTTTCATCATAGCCATGATGGACTAGTAAGCCTTAGTTTTAGACTGGGATTTTCTGACCTTGTCCTTTGTTTGTAATTTATTTAAATCATGAGAGTTGTTTCAGTACTCAGTTTTTTATTTATTTGCGTCTTTATCTGTCTATATTCTATGCATTGAAGGATGAGTGCTTTAAGGAAGCTGAACAGAAATAGCTGATTGGGGATTTGATTAACCCATACTTTTAGTAGCTGTCACCTCTACCACATAAATTAATAAGGTGACTTCTCAGGTTACTCAAAAAATAGATGGGGACCTTTTTTTCATTGATATCATATTGCCATGTTCTCTTTTTCATTACCTGGAATTTTTACTGGAGCTTCCCAGTTTGAAGGGGCTTGGTCTAGGCATGGGAGTTTTAGGGTAATTGACCAATCCTCTGTTCGTAAGTGAGGCTTTCAAGGAAGAGAAGCACTACCAGAAAAAAGGTGAGGAAGATTTCTTGTTGGTGTGGGGTTAGGCAAGGAAACACAAGGTGCATGTGCTATTACTAGCAAGCTTGCAAAAGGCAATTTGAGATGCAGACAGAGTGTAGGAGCAGATTCTGCTTTTCCCTTGTATTTCAGCCCTTGATTAGACAGTATTTGGTTCCGGTGCTGCACTGCTGTGAACTACTTCCATTTCTTCTGTGTACAACGCTGTGGAGACAGAGGGAGGGAGGCAAGCTCAAGGAGATAGCAGCAAACAGAGAAAGAAGTAAACTTCTTTCCCTTTTATGTTCAGTCCTAGCCAGAATTTGCTGTTCTTCCTGATGTCAGTCTTTGGACAGAACCTGTAAGCACCTTATGGCCCTCTGTTCTCATTACTCTGGTTGAAAACTGGTGGAACGTTGTGTAAACTCATTTACATTTTATGAGGGTATTTCTTCACTTTTAGATACTAAAAACTATGGAAGAGGGTAAATAAGAACCAAAGAAATTTATCCTTTCATGGTAAAAGAAATTTTAAATTAAGGCACTCTGTCCCAAACTCCCTGCTGGTTGTGGAAAGGGAGATGGCACAAGTCACTTAGTGAGCTAGATGATAAATTTTAAATTCCTCTCACAATATTATTTAAATATGTATTTTTTTCAGTCTGAATAATTCCTAACAATCTCGCTTGCCATGACCAGGATTCAATGTTTATTAAACAACTTTCAAAAAGAGATTTTAGAACTTAGAGGCACACATTCTTTTTGGTCAAATGAATGATCTCTGTGAATTTTGGGCCTGATAAGCATATTATTTAGTGTAATTAGGCAGTGATCTGAGGAACAGAGCTGTGTAGGAAGTGAATGGTTTGCCTTTCCTAAAGAAACTTCTCTGTGCATTTGTGTAATGTGCAAGATTTTTCTTGAAAAGGTTAAAAAAAGTTCTAATCAACTTCTGTACATTATGTAGAACTTCATTTTCTAAACTCTGCAAAAGAAAGTTTCATATTTAATGGGAAATCATGAATTATTCCATTTATTATCTACTTCCTCCTTTCAAAGACATGATCTGGATAAAAGGCGGGGTGAATAATTTCAAAAAATACAATACATTTTTAATGGGAAGGTGCAAACTACAGATTCTCATGACTATTAGCAAGTATAGAGGAAACAGAATTTTACTTGCAAAAACTCATCAAACTCTTGCAAAGATAAAATACATGACATACTTTAATAAAGAAGAACACAGTGAGCTGAAGTTTTTCTTTTTTTATGTAACTTGTTGTTTTTACTAAGTTTGGTCTTACGGTTTTTTAGTGCTTTCATTTCTCAGTAGTTCAGCAATATTTACTACCGAAGATAATGTACAAGCAGTACACAACTGACTTCTATTTTTAAAACACTCCATAAAGGTGAAGCATCTCTAACACACAAAGAGAGGCTGAGATGAAGAAAGATTGTCTAATCTGCCTTGGTACAGTCATGACTTCCTAATAATTTTTGCAGTGAATCCTGCATTGTGTAAAATCCTCGCCTTTCCTTTCTTATCAATCTCTTTGTGGTCTATTTGTCCTTATCCTACTGAGTAAATTCAGCTGGGGACTTGAATGAGAGATCTCCTAAATAAAAGCGAAAGTACTGTGTGAATTGTTCATATCAATACTGCAAAAAATGCAGAGCCTTGTATAGGGTTTTATGAAATTTTGTGATAGCAGCTGGAGAGGATACAGAAAGTAAATAATTATGTTTATCTGTCCTGCACACTGCAGAATAAACATGCAGAGAAATTTAGTGACTGCTTTGATATCATGCAAGTCAAATGGAAAGGATTCCAAACGCACGTGTTTCTAGCTCTCAGACCATCAGGTCAGCTCTGAAATAAAAGAGAGAAATTGAGAAATACTTCATAAATAGCAGTCCATAAAATGTGGTTGGAATTGCTTTTGATTAAGGAACATTATTAATTTGGAAATAAAAGTGGAAAGACTAATGATGATAATGGTTTTTTTTCTGATTATTCTGGAAATAATCACAGGTGTGTTTACTTATGTAAGATGAACATTTTTATAAGGGCAGAATTTTTATCTTTAGTTTTAATGTTTTCTTTGCATTTATTTTTAGGGACAGAATGTTTCAAAAGTTCATTCCCATATTTATATTTCCATTTTCTGGGTTAATGAGGATTCTTAATTATTACAGTGCTTACATTAATTTTAAAACACTTTTTATGTGTCATCCTTTGATGTTTATAATTGATTAATTTTTCATTTTATGTAGCTTTGAACAAAAGGAAGTGAGTTCAATATATGTGTTCTTTGTGGGATCCTACTGACAGGGTGTGCATCTCCCTTTGATTGCATGATTTTGGTTAAAGTGAGGTTTGACAACAATCCAGTGACTGAGGCAGCAGATAGAAAACACTGCATTGCTAAAGCTGAAAGTTCTTGTACATAAAAATATACATATATAGTATAAAGTACCTACACCTCTTTTTTAAAATATATGCTTTATTTTCATCTTTTTGTTAATAGTTCTGGATAAATAGCTCCATGAAGTTTTTCTTCTTTAAAAAATCTGTATTGTTATAAGTCAATTCCAAGTGCTGTTTTTTCCCTCCCATGATGTGTACAGATCGTCGTGCAATATTTTTTATTTATAATTAGAATAGGGAATCCTTTTTATAGCCCTTTGTGAGCTTGTGGATTTTATTTTTTGTAATATGATATTAGCTATTTCAAGTTTGTAATTTGGAATTAAAAAGCAGACACCCCATCCCGATGTAATTTAACACTCAGCCCTAATAGTAAAATATTCTGAAGTGTAAGCTGTCTATTACTGCTTAATGGCATTTACTGTACTGTCATATCTTTTTTTAATGAGATTACTATAGTCTACAATTTAACATATTACCATGCAGTAAATATTTCATTAAAAGTATTTAAACGGACAGTCTTTAAAGCAGGATTAAAGAGGCTGTGCCCTGATGCAGTTAAATAGCTTTGTATCAGTAGCAGTACATGGTACTGAAATGTGTTGAGTGCCTGGACCATACAAGGGCTTGACTTACCAACATACTTGTGTGGATAAATTCTCCCAGAGAATTGGAATAGCACAGGGCTTGGATGTATTTTGAGTTAGCTGTGTGCTCACCTTTGGTGGGTTGCAGCCCAGTAGACAGCAGCAGTGTGAATACAGGGGCTGACACCACTGGAACCTGGGTGCTAAAGGCACCTCGCCTGCCATGTTTCCCAAGTGTTTGCATGAGCCCTTTCTGTGTTCAACAATTCCCTGCACAAAATTTAGCTCATTTTGGGCATGGGTTGCCTGTGGTGTTGCAAAACTGTTCTTGGTTTTTGGCTGTCCAATTTTAATTAAATAATAATTCCTCTTTCAATTCCTAGGCAGAGCAGCCTGAATGTACAAATTCTTACGGCATATTTGGCTTTTTTTTTGTATTTTATGTACTATATTTGTTTTTACTTAATGCATATATTTTTCAAATTTTAGGGAGTAAACTTTCATATTCCCATGTTTATGATGTGGTTTTTTTGCATGTAGGTTAAGCAAAAAGTAGCTAAGTATTCACATACTTTATGTAATTTTAATTTTCTTCTAGATTTATAGACAGGAAATGGGGGGGAATTAAAATAAATTTGTTTAAATAAACATAAGCAAAAATATCTTTATTATTTTTTCATAATTTTGTGATGCTTATCTAAGGCATTTGTATCAGTCATTGACTTGCCAACTGCAGAGGGAAATCCCAAGTGGATGAAACCTATTTGAATACAGTTTTTAAACATTATAATAATTGGTAGAGTAATTATTTTACACTGGAAATACACTTTAATATTTTATATACTATCGTTGTTTAATCCATGCCATTTTGTTCTTTACAAAATGGGATTGCTACAGTACAACAACTTGTATTGTAATCAGCAGCTGGAATTAACTGGAAATACTAATTAAGCCCTACAAAATCAAAATATATGAAACCTAATATTAAATATATATAGCTATAAATATATAAATCTACCATCTGAAAGTAGTAGTCTTCTGGACTTATTTTGCATGTCTGTAATTTACCACATCAGGCAGGAGGCATAGAGAATAAAGCTCCTGATAAATGATTCTGTTATGCTATGCTGGCTGTTTTGATTATTTCTAACACCAGTTCCTGCCTCTTGGCCTCTTATTTTCCTTTTTCTGTTCTCTCTTTCAGTTTAAAGGGTAGAATGCAAATAGCCTTGTTGTGGAGGATTTTAAGTTGGAGGGAATGTTGTAAGGTGCTGTGTTGGTCTCCCAGCATTGCTTAAGGGTCTTGTAAAAGTGCACTACCGTAATATAGGAAAGTCCTTGAGACTGGAACAACAGTGTAATTTCATTAATCTCACTGAACATTGCTATTTATTATTCTTCCACTGGTAAAGAGAGATTAGAATCAGGTTTCTGTGATTTCTCAGCATGACTCAAGATTGTTTTGTAATAGCAATGATAATGCAAAAGGAAATCCATATAAGAAAATTACTGAAACAGCTGTATAGTTTAGGAAAAATTCAAAAGTCTGTAGCAATATCTGAGTACACTTAACACAGTTTTAACAGCAGTGTCTTTTCCAGCTCACAGATCCACATTCAATAAGCAGCTCCTTCCACACATGTGATATTACATAGTGCAAATTTGTCACCTGTACCAAGGTGCCACTAAAATGGCAACTTCAACTTTTGGTTATTTATTTGGTGCTGAAAACTTTTGTGACACACAACCCTCATGATACAGAGACTCTCAGAAGCTCACAGAATATTTCAGCACTTTCTGATGCAGCACTGGATCACAGTTAACTGCTGGTGTAGGATCAGATCCACCTGGAGCTTAGTGCCCTGCCCTGGTTATTTATGTGTAAATAAATATTTAGCAACAGGATGGGGTAGCAGCAATGACAGAAATGAGTGCACAGGCAGAGGATCAGGGGAGTCTCAAAATCAGCTGGCTCTGTGGTAATAGTTGTGGTTCTCATCTGTTGAGTTTCATGGATGAGAAAAGAAAGCCACTTGTCCTTTAAATTAAAGCCTGATTAATTGATATCATTGTTTTAACCATAAATACATAGAGCTGCTCCAAATTTAATTTAAAAATAGTTTGCTTTAAAAAAAATCCATCTGAAACCTTTTTCTCTGGCATGATCTCATGATCACCCTAGGGGAGGGAGGACTTTGGGTTTGCAGTCACATCACATTCGGTTTCAAAACGAACCCCGGCTGCCCTGACAGAGCTGTCTGCTCTCCCTGGGCCGGCACATTCCGTGGCTCGCAGCGGCCGTGCGAGCCGTGGTGGCCCCTGGCCCTGTGCCTGTGTCGGGGCACGGCCCTTTGTTCCGCGCCGGGATCCGCGCTCTGTGCCTGCAGTTTCCCACATCTCCAGTAGATGCCCCCAGAGACCATTAAACCCCGAGATCGGCACCGCAGAGGGCCGGCAGTCTTCTCTCATTTCGCTCCTGGAAGTAACTTAATTGTTCCAAGGAAACCTCAAGTCAGCGCGGACGAATGCAGAAAAACAAACTCGCTCGTTTAACAATAAATCGTAATTTATTAGGTAGCAAGGTTCGAAAGTGTTTCGTGTAATGCTTATCAATGTAGAAACATACTGCACCAATGCTAACAGTGGGATTTTTATAAAATAAATCACAGAATCATAGAATATCCTGAGTTGGAAGGAACCTTAGGTATGGTGTTTTGATATTGATATTAGAAATCAAGTAATCTTTCGTTATCTAAAACTTGAGTTGTTCTGCGTAAACTCAGATTTTACATGCTGCATGACATCATAAAAAGCAGGGTGGAAAGGGTTTTGAGGACTGAAGATTTATAGTTTATCTCAAGGTATCATGAAAAGTTTGCTGCTCTCATCTACACCATGCCTCTGTTCAAAAGAAGTGTTTGACGGGGGAAAAAAAGGACCCTGGAATTTTCATCTGGCAACGCTGATAACTGTAACTATCTTAGATTTCATTGCTGTGCCAAGCTCTTTTAGTTGATACAAATACCATTTATCCCCATAATACCATTAATCTCTTGCCCAATTTCACTGTTTGTGTGTGATCAGTCACTTGTAGCTTATATATTACAGAAACTTAAGGAATAGTATTACTATATAATATTACAATAGTATTGTAATTATATAATAATAATACAATAGTACTATTATTGTGTGCTTTGTGCATAATAACTGAGATGACTTTCATTTTTATGCCACTCAGTTTGACGGGTTTTACAATAGCTTCATTGCTTGTGTGCTAAAATCAGTCCTCTTTGCCTCAGAAAAAAAAGTGCTCTGCACAGTAGGATTATCTTAGCATTATTTCAATTTCTCCATTAATTGGGATGGGATTTATTAAAACATGCTTGACACTGATTTTTAAAAATTGCATGTTTTACTGTGCCCAGTGAGTGTTAAAAATTACCTGAATGGCATTTGGGGTAGTGACTGCTGAGATCTTTTAGCACTACTTCCTTGTTATTTCTAATACATCTCCTGATCTAATGCATGTACACGCACAAACATATACAGATCCCATTGTATAAATAAACAGGCGTGTATGTGCCTGCTATGCAGATTGTTATTATGCTTCTCTGAGTTCGATTACTGTAGCATTCAATCCTAGGCCTTTGGAAGTGGATAGGAATTTTTTACCTCTGCTCTTCAGGTTTGTTTTTTTTTTTTTATTACATAGTGTTTTTAAACAGAAAAGAAAAAGGTATTCCATATAAAAAACAGAGAATACATTGCATAGTATTAGCATAGTATCATTACAGTATTTTGAAGCTATATGCTTTACATTTGGTATATAGCATATTCTAGCAAATGAAAACTTAAATGTTTAAACATATTCTTGTATACTTTTATATGATAAATATTGCAGATTTTTATAGTACAGAATAGTTATATCTTTTCCCTTGTCTATGTGAGAAGTGTGTGATATTCAGTCTGAAAAAGCATCCATTTATATATTAAACACAAATTCAGTACTGTCTGGTCTAAATGGTATCAATATTATTTAATATTTTTATGCTCAGTTCTGCAAGTGAAATGTGAAAAGTGTGTGTGAAGGATTAATGTGCATCTGGGTAGTAAGAGATTTTATTTTAATTAAAATTAATTTAAATATGAAATCATGCAGATTATTTGCTTCCTATATCTTACTTTGCTATCTATTTTATTGACATATAGCTAAAAAGTTTTTCACATCACTTCCATCTTATCAACATTGTTAAATAATTGCAGTAGCTGTTTTTAAGATCAAGGTATTAGTATCATTGGGCTGTTATTATTACACCTGAATTTATTACATACAGTATAAATCTCATTTTTCAGAATTCCATAATGATTTTAAAGCTAAGATAATTTGAATTTAAATCGCTTTTAATCTAAAAGGACAGTCTTGAAAACCGTTTGGTAACTTCATGGAATATACAAGATAAAAGTAACACATCTGTCTTTGCCATTTTACTGAGGTGAATGTTGCTTTTCCCAGACTGGACAACCATCCCTGCAAGCCTTTACATCTGTACCTTGTGTCACAGTCCCACTGGACTCATAGTTTTTTCCAGAATAGGACACAATATAATTTTTTCATGCCATATAAAATAAATGTTTTGATTATTTCCATAAATAATACCTCCAAAGGTGTATTACCACTTGAGAATATTTGATTCCACAACTTTTTGATATGAATATCTTATCAGAGTTTATGAAGGCACTAAATTCAATAAAAATTCATCATAACATCATTTATTTGTGAAGTTAAGGAAAAATTATTAAACTCTTGCATCACTAAACCAGCTGAAGTTATACATTAAATGGAAGAAAAATAATATCTAATTATTCTGGCCTGTCATATGTTTCTGGCATAGCATTTGTTTGACATTTTTAAGCCAAGCCATCCTGTCCTACAGCAAAACTATTTAATGTATGTATATAACAACATATATGTGTAACATATAGCAATATGTATATATAACATATAATAACAATGTTATATATAACATCATATATGTTTTTTTGACATGAGCCTCAATTTTCCCTGCGCACTGTCTTAAAGCAAACTAAGGGTACATTGTGTTTTCATGGACTAATGTAAACATGAGGGTGTTCCCATCAGTCAGCCTTTTCTACCAAATATCAGCTAAAGAAGAGCAGTGTATTCTTGACTGTGTTTTCAATGTATATATTGGTATTAATTGATTATTGCCATGTTTGCTTCCCTAGGGTATGGCATTTGCAAGCAGATTTTAGCAGATCTCTTTTTGAGCGGGGGAAATAATTCCCACTCCCTGCTGCTGAACTGCAGAGGTCTCTTCATGAAAGCTGTTGTAGTTATCTGCACTTATTTGGTAAGGTGGAGATCAGAATACAAGTTTAAAGGCTTAAAATCTCCCTTTCTTATTCCCAGTTACAGGAATTCATACAAGAAGAACATCTGCATAGACATGCTGCGCCGGGGTTATCACAAGTCCTTCTCTGAGCTCCTCACTCTGATCCAGAAGTGGAATGCCTTCAGGGAGGCTGCAGGGCCTGGGTCAGCCATATGGCATGAGAAGTCCCTGGAGGAGCAGCCTGATAAGCTGGATCAGCTTTCCCACTTCCTGACCGGGGCTGAGGCAGCCCGGCGAGCAGGTAAATGGGGGGATTGTGGGTAGCCGAGCAGCGGGAGCCGCAGCCGCCAGCGCCTGGGGGAAGCTTCCAAATTGTTTCATGTATGAATTTGAAACGCTACTGCATCTTAGCACATTGCAGCCTTAGTCAACTGAGCTGTATTTATAGAATAAATGATTAGGAGCTGCAGATATCAGGAGAGGTTTTGTGAAGGAAGGAAAAAAAAGGAAAAAACACGTAGAGTGAATTTTGATAACATCAGAAATGTTTGATGTATTTATAGCTTTGATAACATCTCAATTATTTTCTCATAGTTTCATTATTTATTGTTTTTCTTCCTCTATTGATTTGAGAAGCTGGTTTTGTATTAGAAAAATTTAATAGATGAAATGCTGTTTCACACAGTAATACTTTTATAAATCTGTTTTTATTAAATACCCTGCTAACTGTGTTTGGATTTGTGACTGACTTAAAAAGGATTGTGAATATGTCAAATAAAATACAGCACACAGATGTAACATGCCACCTGTGAATTACTAGATATTAGTGAAGACATAACTCCAAATTATTGTATTTTCTCCATTGCCTACTATTTACTAAGCACTCATATTTATCATTTCCTTTTACTATAAATAGTAACATAACTTACTCCATCTTTCTCCATTGGAATAATTGCAGGGATGGAGGCAGACAAAGCTCTACCTGCAATCTTGTTTCATAGCTGAGTTCATATCAGTATAGTTGTCTTGTTTCAAGTTGCATTTTGATCATTACAAATATGAAAACCTACAGTAAATCTTGTGAATTTGGAATCTAAGCTTTTTAACTGAAATTTAGAAACAGGCAACTTCATTTCAAAAAAAGGAACAGCAAAATAAACCCTTTTGGCACTTCCAAAAAATGCTTATTTTAAATGTTTATTTGATGCTTGCCATGAAAGCCAAAAGTTGTGTTTATTTAATTCACTGTAATTCTTAACAGGAAGCCCAGCCAACCATAATTGGAAGAAATCTTTAGCTTTGCCTGGAATATGACTAAAACCTGAATAAGCACCCGTGTATCTTGCAGAATATGAGAGAGAAGTTTGGGGCTTGGACTTGCCTGTCAGAAGCCAATATTCTGCCAATATCTGATGGTCAAAAAGTACTGGACATGGCTTATCTCTGTGGGCCTGCTCCCTGCAGCCACTTGAGGAGAGCAGTTTGCCTGCCTTCAGTGCATGATATTTTTCAGTGTTACAGGCTGAAGTGTGCCAGCAGAGATGGCAAACATGAGAGGCAAGGCATTCCCAGATGTGCAGTTTCTGCCCTTCTCTCAGTGAGCCTGGCATTTCTTGTGTGCTGGGCTCTGTAAGTCCGTCACCTCTCCCAGAGACAAGGTACCACCACCAGCTGCCTGATTGCACCTTGCCTCTAGGAGAGAGTACCTCCCACCTTTGCCTGTTGATTAAAATGAAAGAAGAAAAAAATAATGAGGACTTAGGAGTTGGCAAGCTGTTGTTACTGAATTTCTGGATCGGGGCATAAGTTGTTTTTTTTCATCAGTTTCAATGCAAATCTTTGCACAAATGTCTTGTTTGTATAAAATGAGGTTTGAGTTGCCTGGCAGATGAAGGAGTGGATGGTAATTCCTGTTGCAGGTCTGAGAGCCAGCAGTGCTGTGCAGATTCACATGAATTGTGCAGCTCATCAAACACTAATTCAGTAGCTCTGCTAATCCGGTTACTCTCTGATTCTAATCAAATTGCTTGGGGCTCTGGCTTATGATCTCCTGACAACTCCAGTTGACACCATTTAAGAATCATTCAGCAGTTCACCTCAGCTAGAACTTACCATGATGTAGCAGCCACAACAGCAGCTGACCTGCATTTGCTCTTCAGCTGCCACAGTTCAAGCTTAAAAGGGTGAAGGTAATATTTGGGTCAGCAAGTGGCGAAAGTTTCATAGCGTCGTTGATGTTGCTAATATTAAGTTGGCTGAAATTTTACCTATCTCAGGTAACAATGAAAAAGAGATAGCAGCTGTACATGATGGCCATAAAAATTCATTACTTGTAAGTTTTTTTATTAATTGAAACATCACAAAATGTTGGGATTTGAACCTGGAGTGGTGTGTGGAAAGCAAAACACTTACTTTGTCAGTAAATAATTTTCTTATTTGTTATTTAATTTTTCTCATCTGTTACTTTTGGATAGTAGGGTATTACTGTCTTAATTTTGAATATAACTTGGAACTTTGAATTTTAGAGTTTTATGATACTTTCCATAGTGTACAGAGCAAGCTATGTACACATTCAGTTTTCATATTTATTGGTGGAAAGTGTTAATATTGTAATGGTTTCCACAGTTTATTGTTCTAGAACACCACAATTCTGGACATAAATAATTTGCTTGAACTGAATCAGAGCCATTCATCACAATGTGCAGGCTGATATCAAAGAGCAATTACTTTCTTTACTGCTGTGTTTGAAAATAGTAGAATTTTGTTTACCAGCATTACACTGATTGCCTTTACATACATCAGTAAAGGTTCTCTGTTTTCGTTTTTAATAGAATGTTTTGGTTGAACTTCAAATTATACAGGAGTTGTCTTATTTTTTTAATTTCCTATTATCAGTACTTTACTGTGTGCAAAGAAAACAGCTTTTCTGGCCAACTTAAAGTCATTTTTGTTGCATTTGAATATCTCCCAAGTATTTAAAAAAATAGAGAGGGAACTTTAATCCTTGAAGCTTTTCAGAAAAATGACTGATGGAGTTATTTTGCCCTGACTTCAGCATTATTCTAAAAGCACTGGCAGAAATATTGCCAATTCTTGACTGTATTTTTGTCTTGCCTTCTTTATACAAGCAAAGTAAATGTTTCTGACTTCAAAATTGAGGGAGTTTTAATTATTCTTTGATGTTGCTTTTAATGGACTAACATCTTTTTTTACTAGTTCTGGTTTCAGGAGCTTAGGGGAAAAAAGGAGGTAGTTGAGCTGTTTAAATATGTATATAGTTGTAGGTCTTTTTATAGAAGAATGCAGGATAAATGCCAGAGCAATGGATCTGCACAGCTCAGCATTTCATGTATACAGTGATTTCTTGGCACATATATGGAAATACTGGGGATTCCTTCAAAAGGAAGCTGTATTTTGTATTTATCAGTACTGATAGTACTCTATCAATACAGAGTGAGCTGGTTTGCTTGTAGACATTGAAAGGAGTGCAAAGCAAGTTCCAGCTCAAGAACAATTAAAGGAAGAGGTGTCCCAGCTGTTAACTCTGCTTTGCCAGAGCAGGAATGCAAAACCAGGGAATGTACCACAGTTCAGTGGCTGCAGCTTGTGCTGGGTGCTCAGCACTGTACTGGCAGAGAGCACTGTACTCAGCACTGTGCCAAAGCCAGAGAATGGAATCCTCAGATATGACCACCCCTTCAGAAGGGCAAGACACTGCTTATTAGCTGATCCCTGCAGCAGCTGCTGGAAACCAGGAGTTAAAACCTGGGAGCTGCTGCCCTTCTGAGATTCCACCTGCTCCTGGTTGCTGACCCCACTCAACCTTTGTGCTATGCTGTGTGCTAAATGCTGAATCTGTGCATGTGCTGCCGGCTGCTGACCCTTGTTCTAGACAGTACCAGACACACAATTAGAAAGAAGCGACAACTTGGCTTTCTTTCCCTCACTTCAGTGTAGAGAAAAATTTTGACAGTATGAGTTAACATTTGTTTTTGTTGTAAAAGATGTCTTTTCATAAAATGTATGAAAGAAGCATGAGTATTTGATGTGCATGCTCTGGAAAATCTTTGTCCAGTATACTCAAGGTCAAAAACAGAGTTTAGCATTTTACAGTAGAAAGCTTTTTTGTAAGGTTATGCCTTAGGCTTGGGCTAGAAACATTGCAATAAACATATTGCCCATGCCATTTTGAAAAAAAAAATGGAAATAGGTTATGCCTTAAAAGAAAAAAGTATAACAAACCTTCTTTTAATATTTGCTTGGATGAGGCTTAGTTTTGTTTGCTTTTGAGGGGCTGGGCAAGGGAATGCTGTTTTATTTTCTAAGCAGGTTTGTAACTCCCTACTTAATATTTTATCACAGAAAAAATGCAGCAGTTGCTGGAGACCAGTGGAGAATTTTATTATTTTTGTGGTTATCTTACAAAAAGTTGAAGTGATTCTGTCCAGGAAAGAAACCAAACCATCTCAAAATACAGCCACTTGTAGAACTACCATTAACTTCAACAGAAGGAGCACTTGTTAGAAGATTTCTGTAGTATGTTTTTGTTGCAATAGCTTGGAGTTCCCTTTTAGCATTCCAAATTACCAGTTAATTGACTCATATTATTATCATTAGCTGGTTTTAACCTTTACCCAGTAAAATTATACCATTTCCTTGGCATTTTTTTTAATAGACTGTTCATTGATCAAGCATTTTCCCTATATGTACCTGGCAGTGTTGGGAGCGATGTGCTCTGTGCACACTCTAGGAAACAGTTTTTGCCTGTAACTTGGTGTCATCATGCTCACAACTCACACTGTCACTTTCTTCATTTGTGGACTTACAGCTAAACATTCAGGAAAAAAGTTTATCCATTTAAGAATAAACTCTCTGGAAAAATGAGTGATTGAGGAGTCTTCTACCTATAGATGTAGAGGCATCCTTTTTCTGAACAAGCAAAAGGGACTGATTCTTTGCCATGTATAGATCCAGGTGGAAATAACCAATTGCAGCACCATATTCAGCTGCAGTTTGTGCTTCTTTTTGGTCTAACATCTTCCATCCTGAATCTTTCTCTGTGTTAATTCTTCACAGCATCAGCTCTCTTGCTACTAAGTCACTGATTTTGAGCTTTTTGGCAAAAGAAAAGTTAGTCTTCCAGCACTGTGTCTCATTCTGACATAAAAAAATTACTCCTAGTGATTTAATTGACCTTAGGCCACACCTTTACGTGCCTTCAAGAGTGAAGGGTCAGTTATAATCCAGTCATACACACTTTAAACAGCTGACTGCAGGATGAGTGTTAACACCTGTTGAAAAGTTTCCATATGGCTTTGGCTGGAACAAAGCACTGACTGGTGGCTTTTTGAGTGGGAAATAAGGACTCACAGCTGGATGTTGAAAGATCCTGATACCTGTAGTTTAAAAATCAGTGCAAGTTCTTCTTAGTGGAAAATGGAACACCTGCCTATCTTATTCTTCAAAGGAAACACCAAGCCAGGATCTCTTCCTGATGTTTTCATCTCTTCTCCAAAGACCATTCCTGTACTTCTATCTCTTTCTTTCACTGCATCCTGTCACAAAGGAGATCATAGAGATATGGCAGCAAGTTGTACTTGAGTCACACTAGGATGGCTTGCTGGCTTTCTGTGTGTTTCTTTTCTCTCATGTTAGCCCTGTTGGGCTTCTCAAGCTGCACCTCACTATCCCTTGCATTGCGCTGCTTAGTAGTTGTCCAGCTGAGCACAGCAAACATACAGATATGGATCTGAGTGATCCTCTGTTCTGTGCCTTGCAGTTCTTGGGAAGAGCCCAGGAACAAAGGTATTGTTCAGTGGGCTGATCAGGGCCTATGGCTTGAGCACAAGAGGAGATGCTACTTGGTAGCTGAGGTGCACCTAAAGAGGTCCTGATACACAGCGGGGAATACCCTGTGTGTTTAATATCTGGGATTTAATGTTTAAGCTCAAGTTGAAGGATTTTGGTTTTTTTAAATCTCTGTTTAATAGAAAGATCACAGGAAGATTTGATAGGCCAACACTCCTGTTGTACATAACACTCAGGGAATTGGTTTTAATTTTTTTGATCAACAGATACCTAAAGATGACTTGTCTACATGTATTTTATAATCAGTTGTAGAGAAGGTACTCTACAAAACCAGAGAGTTCAAGGTTTTAACATCCAAACTGCTTGGAGTTTTTATAGGAGAGTGTGTTTACCTATTCCTATATTCCTGTCCTGGGGATGTAAAAGTTCACTTTCGCTAAGTCCGACACTCTAGCTTTGCCACTGTCAGAATAGCATCAGTTAACTTCTTGATCGGTAACTCAGACTTTGGATGTGAACCTAAATGACTTGTGAAAGTCTGGGGTGTGGGGGTGTGTTTCATGGCCTGTGTATCGGGTCAGCCCTGCCCAAGGCAGTGCCAGAGCCAAGGTTGTCTTTGTGCGCTGCTCATTGTTATGCACGGGCAGGATCCTCAGCACAGGTCACGTTAAAGTTCATTCAATCAAAGCCCTGGCAGTAGCTGGAGTCTGCCTCGGGTCACTTCCATCCCTTGGGATTTGTAGAGCACTACCTGAAGTTATTTGCGTAATTTTATGTCACATGAGTGCCTTGATACTTTGTAGCAACGATTTCAGAGGAGCAAATCTGTGTCCAGAGTGTCTGTATCCAATGATGATCCAATTATCTCTTCCCTTTCTGGCTTATTGCAACCATTTGTATGCATCCTCTGGTATCTTTGAGTTCATTTTCACTTAGCTGTGATCTAATGTGTATTGTTATCTTTATGTTAGTGGTTATAAATAGGTTTTATTTTTTGCTGCTCATGTGATTGTGTGCTTGTAATCATGGGAAGCTCTGCCTCTACTTCTGAGATAATCTCTAAAAGCATTCCCTGGTGCTGCAAACATTGTCCAAGTCAGGATGAGATAAATCTCACCCAAGAAGTATCTGCATTTCTTCACTGAGAGGAAAGAAATCCTAGGTAACTCCTATCTGTGTCTAAATTGGTTAGTTTGGATGAGTCCCAACTGGATGTTGACTTTATCTCTGGGTGTTGTCCTGGTTTTGGCTAGGATAGAATTAATTTTCTTCTAAGTAGCTGGTACAGTGCAGTGTCTTGGATTTAGTACAATGTTGCATAGATGTATAAATATATATTATATACAAATACAGGCATGTATGTATACGTGTGTGTGTGCATGTACACAGATAAATACAGGTATATTAAGCCCAACCCAGTTTTTTAATTTCCATTCCTGAGTCATTTGGAGATATTTTTATGAGGCTATTGTACCCAAATAGTCTTAATTTCTAATGTATAAATATGTTTAATATGATGTAGACTCCAGGATCTTCTGAGAAAGAGGCACCCGAAGGTACTTTTTCAGTCCTGAGGTGAAACAAAAGGCATGAAAATTCACAGTCATGAAGAATATTCAGATTAGGAATACATGAAGTCTGTATATTGATAATTATTCCTCTAAAAGCTGAATTTTGAAACTTAAGCTGATGTTTTGGTTTAAAACCTTAGATGCATATGGTGAGATGATAATCTAAATGTAATTTCTGTGCTATTTCTTTTCTGGTGATTTTAAAGAGATTGTGAATCACTCATTTATTTTAAGGGATGTTATCTCTTTTAAAATATTTAAAATAGAAATGTATATAATATACATTGCTTCAAAATAATAATTTTATATATTTTAATGGGGATTATTAGAAAGAAATCTGAGGTTACAACTTCATGGAAGGCAAAATTCTGAGAAAATAGATAAGAAAGCAAAATAATAAATAAAATTAATAAAATAACTCAAGCAGTAAAAAGTAGTGTTGTTTACCAATAGAGGATGAATTTTTAAATCAAAAGATAAAAAGAGTGTTCAAGAATGGGGAAAAGGTTTCAGCTCGATTTCAAAAAACTTGAAGCTTGAAGAATTAAATGTTCTCTGAAATTACCAAGATGGAGAAAAAAGAAGAAACAAGTAGTAAATGAACATCTTGAAGACTACAGACATGATTAGGTAGTAGCCCTTTTTCTCAAAAGAATGAAGTCCTTACTGTGTTGTGCAACACACTGAAGAACTTTATCAAGATAGAAGTCAAATAACAGTCGTGACAATAGAGAGAATGAGAGATTTACATTTCTTCAATTAGATTATATGTAATTTGTAATTTTAAGACAGAACATACTAGAGCTGATGCTGACAAATCCCTCTTGTGTGGTTTAGTGATGAATTTAAAATACTTGTTTGAGTAATTGCTGCTGTGTGTTCCAAATAGTGCGAGTGAGTTACATAGGTGGTTCAATTTTGAGTCATTTACCTCATCCTTTTGGAAGCTGGATTTCCCCCAGTTCTTCTTGTAGATAATGGAAGAAGAGAATCTTTTGATTGAAGTGTTTTGGAATGGCTGTCATAGTTTTAAAACACTTGGGAAAGATCTGAACTTCAAGATTTTGCCTAAACTGAAAAGATTTATTTTTTATCAGTTGATTTCTGTGTGGTGCTCCATACGCAGAATTAAGAGGGGTTTTTCTTTTCTCCATTCTCTCTCCTTTCGAGCAAAGCTTACAAATTGCAGAGCTCCTGAAAACAAAGCAGTTCTGTTCACACACCCAGTTTAACCAAAAAGTCTCTTACCTGCTGCCAGACATGTGCTTAACTCCTTTTTACCCATATATGTGGAAATTCCTATTAGAGCTGGCTGTTTGGCTCATTTTCATTTAACAGCCACAAACACACTAAGTAGCCCACCAAAACTGCAATGGAATTTTACCTAATTATTCACATCAGGTTCATGCTCTACTTTATTATTTCGTAGATTTTTCACCATCATATAAGAAATAGATCTTTCAAATTCACTAACATTTGTCAGGAAAGTTTTAGATTCTATTCCAAATTAGCAAAGTTTTGGAATAATTCAAGGCTAGTATCTTGTGGGATTTTTTTTAAAGTTGCTTTTCCACAGGCAATAAGTTGTTATTCTGTAACTTTAAATTGTGGGTAATTTTGTATTGCTGCGTAGATTTAGGACTTGCAGATTTTTTGTAAATTTTAGGGATAATGTGTGTTCGTTCAGCTGTCTGAGATGATAAAGAGTAGAATCCAAACTTCAGGCCATGGAGAAAGTCTGTGACTTAGAATCCACTGCTTTCCACATTTGTTTTGAGAACAATTCCTTGGTGAACTGGGTGGGGGGTTCCTAGGGAAATGGGTGCAATTTCAGTTTGTCTTTAATTTCTAAGAATGCTAAGGTATTAAACATGGGAATATACATGAAAACTCAAGGCCTCTCTTGTAAGTCATACTTTGAACATGTAAAATTATATGAATTAATGGATTGTGTTTGCAGAGTGTTCTTTTTGATTCTTATCTCCATCAACACAGTTGTTACCTTATAGGTCCAAGGTTTGAAAAGCTCTTAGGCCTTTTCATGGCCCCGAGGCTCAGACAAATGCTTCTCCAGTCTCACTCTGACTTCTCTTTTGACTAGCCTGGATAAAACTAGTGTTTTATCCAAGTTCTGCTTTATTTAACTGAATTCTGGTTTTGCACACAGAAATGAGGAAAAAAATGTTTACAATTGTGCTTAATTTGTAAGATTATAATTTTCCTCTTCAACTTCTCTGAGTGAACACATAGCAGAACTTGATGGCATTTGAACGGAAGAAATAGCAATAGCTCTTAATTTTAATTGTGATTATTGCTATAACATGCAAAATTTCTGAACACTGATGATAATATAACATTTTTTTTTTAATTTTTGTTTTTAAAGGGCACTATGAGAAGGTGTATGATAACCAGCTTAGCTTGGCCTGCTGTTTCAATGACCCTGAGGACAAATGGTTGAGTAACTACTTCTATGAGCAAAGCTATCACACAGCCCAATTAGTAGAAATTGATGGTGGGAAGAGAAAGGCACAAGGATATCTAAACATGGGCCTCCTTGAAGAGGAAGAAGGTAAGGCACTGACATCACAAAGCTGCTTTGGATGGCATCTCTAGTTACACAAACTGGGCTGCATTAAAAGAGCTGGGGACATGTAGTTCTGTAATGTTTAATCCTGTTTCTGATTTACACTTAGATAAACATCCTGTATTTTGTTCTTTTTAAAATGATCTTCTGGTTCTCTTGTCCACAAGTGACACCTTCTTTCTTTGTTCCTGACTGCCACATTGGTGTTTGCTTCAGACTTAGACCTCACAACCAGCTCCCTTTCTCCATATACATCCTTAAACTGGGAGTCTGAAATCAGAAGATATTAAGAGAAGTAACTAGAATCATAGAACAGCCTGAGATAGGTCCCTCTGAGGGACCTTGACAGATGATCTGATCCAACCTTTCAAGGGAAAGGGAGCCTAAATGAGATTATTTTAGCACCCTGTCAATTGCATCTAAAAAACCTCCAGTGATGGGGGCTCTACCACATCCCTGGGGAGCCTGTTGCAGTGAACAGTTGTTCTCACTGTGAACAATATTGCATTCTTATATCAAGGTGAGCATTGTTTCTGTATTTAAGAGCAGATATTACCTTTCATGGCATAGGGGTTTGTGCATGGATAGCAGTCTGAGTACAAAAATGCATTTTCCTTTGTTTGCCTAAAATCCTTTCATGGTGTGGGAGGGCAAGCAATGAGTAAGCCTCTAGTAATTGAATAAAGCCTGTCTTCCACTTCTAATTTGTAAGTTTACTGCATGCCTCACTATTGCTTAAAATATGTGATTTGTGTAGCCACAATGGTTTTGTTTCTGAATTTGACTGTGGGTTGAAACAATTCCAGCTCTGAACTCAACTTGTGGCTGGTTTCTCATGTAAAGTGGCTTCTCTTAAAAAAAAATGACAGAAATTGAAATATTTTGTGGAAATAGTCTAATTCCATTAAATGTCTGGTGGAATGGATGTGTTTTGAAAGATGGCCCCATTTCCCAGCAAAAGTCTGGATATAAAACAAGAAGTCTGCAGCCCTTTTTATTTTATTGAAAGGGTGTTATCCTATTTTTTCCTCTTGTTCTCTTCCAGCTGACACATGACACTTTTTTTTTTTTATATTTCCTCACATCTTTCTAGACTGATGGTCATTCACTCTGTTTTTCTGGGAACTGTTGTCTTATCTTTCTTGCCTGCAACACTCAGACCTGGATTCAATTTTAAAATCTGAGCACGTACCACTAATCAATCAAATGGAAGGATTACTTTTCCTACTCATGGTATCATCCAGTTTCCCTGTTGATAAGATAAGCAATTGTTTAAAGCCCAGCCAGTCAAACCAAGTCACTTTCATTTTGAATGAAAAATGCTTAGGTCGGTTATCTATTCTTACTCAGTAGAATAAAATTACTGAAAATTTGCTGGATTTTAATTTTTTTTTGCAACCTTTTTGCTTGGTCCTTTAGTTATTAAAAAAAAAAATTTTAAGGCACAGACAAGCAAACATTCATCTCTACTTCTAACTTCAAAGGCTCTTACTGAGTGTGACTCACTGCTGTTACCCAAGCACTGCCTAAAAAAAAAATTTAATGTTTTCTACTTTAAGATGTCTTAAGTAAAAGTTGTTGAATACTTAAATATCTTGAGGCCCATTATAAAAGCGCATAAGTAAAGTTATGAAATAGCCTGAGATAATCAGAGAAGCAGAAAGTTTATTTTCCTGCTGAAGAATATTAGAAAATTTTAGAAGAGAAGCTTCTTATTAACCTTATTAACAAGAACTAAAGCAAAGTGGATTTTCAGTGCCCAGGGCAAAACTCCACTGAACCTGTGGGCTCCGTCTGTTGAAAGTATTTTATTTCCAGGGAGAGAGGGGTAAAAAAAATAAAGAAGCTGAGAGAGTAAGCATAGGATTTGCTTTGAGGGACCACCAAGAAAAAAAGACAGCAGATGTATTCCATGCACTTTGTATTTTCAGGGGTGAAAAATCAATTCAAGGGCAAGTTTTGATTGGAGAAAACGTGTAAGAGGACATATTGGGTTGGCATTCTATAATATTCCATCAGTTTTCATGGTGTTATAAGTAAAATTTTAATTCTGCTTTTTCTTTTGTTCAGTTATTGATAATTTGATAATTAATTTGTGAACCAAATTAGTCAGATTCCCTCTTCTCTGGAGGTGTATCTACAGGAATAAATGTAAACATCTGGTCCCAGTTATTCTCAGTTCTCTTATCCAGTAGTGTATTTTTCATTACTTGGGAAAGGAAGCTGTCTGTATATGCTTAGGACTGATTGCTTGGGAGTATAAAGTTAAACATGGACTTGTAAAGATTGCTGTTTGCCTTGGAAGAAAATCAATAAATTTGCTGGGTAATTTTTGTGTAATCAAATTTAAAGTTCTTTGACTTTCAGCCTGGTCCCTGTCCTAAAGGCTGGATATAACCTGATGTTCATTAATCTTCAAAGCTAAATATTTGAGGTGTTGGTGGTGTAGACTTCAGTCATGATATTTGGATGCAGTCCATTAGTAACTGCCAGTAAGGGAAAGAAAACAATAAGTGAGTAGCCTGCTACAGAAACAAATGGAATGTTCTGCTTGGAGCAAACATTATTTTAATGGTATTTCTTCACAGAATGAGATTTTTTACCTCTTCCCTAAAATACTCTGCCTGTAAAATAAGGTGTGAAGCATTCACTGATTATTGTAGGAGTGTTCAGATTTTGATGCTCTTCAGTTAGCTGTGCTACCTGCCCCCCCAGTTTGTCTTTCCTCAGAGGGCTGATAATAAATCATTTTATTACTTTTGTTACTCATTATTTTACTTTATTTACTCATTTATTACTTATTTTTTCACATAGCCCTTTAATGTGCTGATGTTACTTTACAGACACTGAAAATGCAATAACATAACACATTTTTCTCATGTTAAATCCAGAATTACTTGTTGACTAAGTAGGCACCAGCTTTGTGATAGAATCTCTTAAAAAACGTGAGTTTAAAAAAAAAAACTTTTCTACCTGTGTTTTCAATGCATTTTCAGAAGTAATATCAGTCATTATAAGCATATAAGAGAGTAAGATTATAATCATGGTTTATGATAGATTATATTACTGTGCTTTCTGCTGAAGTTAATTGTGAGCTTGAGGTTACACTGTTGTATTTTGCAGAAGAAACAGTTGGAGTCCACTGAAAAACACAATGTCTGGTATTGTTTTGTACAAGTTCTTACCTCATTGCAATATTTGAGTGCTTTCTGTTTTGTGCTAAATGCTTGCTACCTATCATGCATGAAGTGATATGCACCTTAAATATATGCATCCCAAATTTTAAGATAATTTATGTCGATAAAAAGAGCACTCTGGGGGAAAACAAAGAGTTTGTACTTGTAGGAGCTCTTTGCTTCAAATATGTTACAAAAAAACCAGATAAATTTCTATATTATTCAAAAGCATAGCTCAACCAGGCATCTGAACTTAGGGTACCTGTCAGTTGCAGTGCTTAGGAACATTTCTGGATACACTTAAATGACTGTTTGAGAAAGCATATAAGTATCACGGTAGAGTCCAATGAATAAAACTTTCACAATTAATTGCAAATGTGTATCAGTGCCACTCCAGAACCTGGATCTCCCCTGCTATGAGAGCTGTAAGATGTGTGGAAATGATGCCATTATTCTCAAGGCAGTGGTGACTTTGAATTAGTCATCAGACTAATTCATCATCCCAACAAAACAATGTTGGGAATCTCAGAGCTGATTCCCACAACATACAGCTAATCCAAAAACCCAGTTTTGTCCATGTAGGTGTGTTTTTTAGATTGCAAACCTTACAAGACTTCAATAAGGAATTCCTTTAGTTCTTTCTAAAATAGCTTAGACATTTCAAAAATCTGCCATATTCTGCAAATTAATGAAGGGTTCAGTCCTAATCCAGCTCTGCCTTGATTATATAAGCAATGTTAAATTCTGATTGCTTTTCAAACAGAGCAACGTTATGCCAGAGTTCATCACTTCTGATCACTTTGCACCTACTCCAAAAATATTAATTAATTGCACCTGGTTTATTTGAAAAGGTGTAATTGTTTTATCTGTGATCATGGATAAAATACGGGCTATTTCATGTGTTGATAGATATTTTTTGATAGAAACTTCTCTGGTTGAAAGACTTACTGAATGGGAGAGACTATGGAGTTTAATTTGTTAGGGGAAAAAACCACCCCACGATTGTTGCAGATTTTAACAATCTTGATTGAAAGTGAGTATAGGATTTTCCCTGTCACTTTGCCATTGTATTGAAATTGAAGTTTTTATTAAGGCATTGCAGAAATTGATAGAAAGGTTTTGATTGTGTTTAAGGGGCATTTGACAGAATGTCTGGATTGGAAGGAACCTCTGAAGATCACCTAGTCCAATTGCCCTGCTAAAGCAGGTACACCTGAAACAAGTTGCACAGGATAGCTTTGAGTTATGAAGCTTAACTATTAATTACTGGATATATTTGCTGAACAACAACTTAAAGATGGATCATGACATCTTTTGGTTTTGGAACATAAAAAGTCTAAACTGTTTATTTTCTTGTTCTTAGTCAAGAAATTCTTGTTAAGAATCCATTCTTACTACGAAATTGTTGATTTTGTATTTTGAATTGTTTATGGCAAGTGCTTTTTAATTGAAAACTGTAATGTATAAATAATTGAGAGAAACTCAGCATAAATTCATGAGTATCTATGCAGAGGAAATATGCACGTTTAAGCAGAATTTCCCCAATTGGTTTGCCTTCAGGCAGAAATAATTTATATTCAGATATAAAAAAGAGAATGTTAATACTGCAAAATGAAGTACTAAAAAGGTTTAAAAAGGCAAAAGTTAAAATTGCTTGTGAAATTTCATATGCTTTTGTGTGTGTACAATTTGCAGCTTTATTTTAATTATATAAAAATATAGTTTCTTTTAGGAGATTGCTAAGTATAGCCAGAATAAAATTCACCTGTGGGATGGGTGGCCCACATGTACCATCTACATTAATAGAGCTTTATGATGTTATCTGTGCTGCAAGTCTGCCAAGCCCACTTAAATAGACAATCCTCCATAGTATAGTGTAGAAACGTTGTGCTTTACACTCTGATTGCATAATTGCAAACAGCTGGTAAATAAAACAAACCAGGGGGACAGCATTTGTGAAGAGAGATTCATTTCTTCCTCACTGCCTGTGGAGTGCAGAGCTGTCACTGATAACAGAATTGCTGCATTTGAACAATCCAGCCTAACTGTGTTATGTTTCCCTCATAAGGCTATGCCCAGAATCTGATATCTCCATACCATTGTATCCACAAGCCCAGGTTAGACACTGGAAGAAGGCAACCTAAAATGAATCCAATCTCTTCATTCAGCAACAAAGGCAACTCAAATTATCAGCTAAAAGATAGGTTTTTCTATCCTTTTGCCTGTGTTGGAGATTCTGTTTTGTAAGCAACTTGTCTTGGTACCCAGTTACTTTTGTGATTTTTGATAAAACATGAAGCTCATTATCTTTCTCCTTTTTATAATTACATTTGTCATTGTGTGGACCAAAAAGAGGAAAAGTGTTCAAAGATATATATATTCTTATGTAATTTTTTTAGGAAGCTTGTGTGCTAGTTAAAACGTGACAGTGGCCTAAAGGAGAGTCATAGTTCTAGAGATTTAGAGATTGTCTGTCCTTTCAGACAGGAACCACAGGTTTGTTCTGCATTTGTACAGTACCCTTTCCTCTGTGCTTCTACAGCATTTGTACCAGGTGAGGTTTGGTGTGTGCTGTGGTAAAGCTGGATGAGAACATGCTGCTCCCTGGCCAAGCAGAATGCTGCTGTCCCAACATGTACAGCAAGTTCTACCTGCCTTTCTGTCTGTCTGGAGTTTGGATCAATGTCTATCCTCAAGATCTTAATTTTCTAAAAAAGTGGTGGGAACTTACTGTCCTATGGACTTCTTACCAAATTTGGTTGAAACTCGCTCCAAAAGTAGTTGAAGAACAGGATGATTGTATAGATTTGTTCCCTGTGGATATTACCCTAAAGGTATCTCTTTGTACTGTTCATTGTCTGGAGAGAACATTCATATTTACATAACAGACCAAATCCAGTAGTAACCAAATACCATTGGTTTATCTTGATATTCCCCCCTCCTCGCCTCAGGTTGCATATCCCAAACTACAAACTTCTCTGATTTATTCCTAGTTGTGATTTTTTTTTTCCCAAACAACTTATTCAGGAAAAGGCATATAGGAATAGTTTAGACCTAGGAACATACTCACTTGTTTCCAAATCCTTTGTCTTTAACCACATAAACCTGTTGCTTAGTTTTAAGTTATAAAGAGTCTCCACATCAGGCAACTTTAAAGACAGCAAGAAGCTTTCCATTAATGGGACATGAAATTCTGCATACCCAGTTTGACCATTTAAGGTACTTCCAGTCACTGATTTTCAATGTATCAACTGAAGCTAATTCTGCTTTGTTATTCTGCATTTATTCTATCTCATGAAATGGTTATATTGTTTTCTGATTGCTTAAGAATTGAATATATAAGTTGGCTGGGAAAAACATAATTGTAGAGCATAATTTAAAGAATTTATGCAGCAAATTGCTAGGAGTTACTCTTTGGATATTCTGCTTTTCTCTGTCAGTGAGAAGCAGCCATAAATCCTTCTAGATTCTTGGCAGGACAGATTGAACAGGTTTATTAAATAATTGAGCTCATCCTCCTGCAGGTGCACAAAGTAGTTCCCCAGCAAATGACATCTTATTATTACAGGGCTGTTACTGGTATTGAGATAAAAAGTACTGTCTTGAACTGATGTTACAGAAATTAGGAATATTTTCAGCTCAAATCAGCAGTCTTCAAGTCTGAAAAAAGCTTCTGAACATGCACCATGAAAGAAAAATGGGCCTGTTAAATTCATAAAAATACTCTTCATAAAATTATTTTTATTCTTATTTTTAAAATGTTTTGGTTGGTAATGAAGGTATTTTGAATAAGAGAACTCAGGAAAAAAATCTGTAGTGATCCTCCGTCTGAAAAGAAATCTGTGAAAATGTAATACTTTCTATATGATTTTACTTCACTTGATTTAAATCAAGGTTTATTATTAAGCACAAGGAAGTAACAATATTCTTTACACTAAGAAAAAGTAAGTTTCCTTAATCCTTTTATGGTCACTCCCACTTTCCTGGCCTAACTCTTCAAATGAAGAATCTTTTACTTCTGCTATACACCTGGAGAGCAGTCTGTATTCTTGCTTTCTAATAAGCTTTTCAAAAAACATTCACAGCAGTGCACAGGTTGATTCTGAACTATCATTTGCATTGTCATTAAAAGTTTTGACATATGAAAAAAAGATCCTAAATTAATTTCCATTCCTATGTGTTCAGTGATTGTAAGGTTCATTTTCAAGTCATAAAACTACTGTAAAAAAGCTGTGGCTGTTTACTTGAACTATGAAAGATGTATCAGGAATATTTTAGAAAAAACATTTGGTTTGTGCTTGAATATCGTATGTTACACTCAGGTGAACTGTTTATATAGGTACTTCTGTACAAATCATATTCTAAATGTTTTTGGTATCCAATATTGCTCTGTTTGCTTTATGTGCATGTTCATAAGACTATGACATTTAATGAAGAGATCTTTTTAAAGTATTGATAGCCATGAGTAAATTATACTGTGTTTGATCTGTGTTAAAGATTCAAAGTCCAAGATATTTGAATAGAACTTAGAATAAAAATGTAATTAGGTTACATCCCTAAAGTCTGATATATCTTTAAACAAGACTGCAAATGAAACTTTATTAAAACTTCAAATGAATTATTTCTTTGCTTTTTTAAATTCTTTTTCCCTCTCTTCTCTTTCATGTCTATTACTGACATTGCTGCTTGTATTTTACCTGTCTTTTCCAGGGTATTTTAATTATTTACTGCTTAATGACTAGTACTGAGATGAAGCTGCCCTCTCACTGAGTTTTTTTTCTTTGCTTCAAAGCTTTGAGAGGTCTTGGAATACTGTAGCTGGACCAGCAGTTGTCATCATAAACTTTTCTGGAGGCAGTGTTTCCTTTCAGTAATTGATAAAGGAGGCTGTTTCCAGAGGTGCCTTTCCAGTGTCACTGAGAGCTGCCAGGGTTGCATGTCCTCAGCCATTACCAATAATCTGGAGAAGCCATAGGTAAAGCAAACATGAAGCTGTTAATAAAAATATATCTTGCTCTTCAGAGAATCCTTCAGGTTGGCTGGGATCTTAGCAGGTCATTAATCCAGCTGCACTTCTGAAGTAAATCATCTGCACCACAGAACAGCTCCAGTGCTGGAGTGCTGCATCTGATAATAAATTTATTATTGGAAGCTATGGAAAGTAACAGGAACTGGGGGGAATCTGAATAAAATGTAAACACTGCCAAAAAAAGTATTTAAACCAAGGCAAGCATTTGACACAATTTAGCAAAAAAATTAATTTGGTGAAACAAATCTGCTTCAGTGTCCCTTCCTCTATTTAAAAGATAATGATCATATTAATCTTTGAGGTTGAATACTAATATAACTTGTTTTCATTATTTCTGTTGAACTTAAAAAACTCTTAAGCCCTGAAAAACAGAATTCCAAAATATGTGCCATTCATTCATGAGTTTTCTGCTCCCTTCTCATTCTGGATGTAGATACCTACCCATAGACATTAAAATATTTGTGAAACCTGAAATGGGAGCATCCCACTGAGTGTGGGCCTTCTCTTATCCAGAGCCTGGAGTCTTAGAGAGTCTGAGCTTCCTGAATGCATTTTGAATCTTGGGTAGCCTTTGCATATTGAACAGAGCACTTTGATGCTCTGCAAGCATGAAAGAAGGCTTGCATAATACTGTGAAGCAAGAATTCCATTCTCTCTAAAATAGGTGTGTGATCATTCAGCTAATGTTGAACATTGTTTGAAATGTTGTCCTCCAGATTAAAATGGATATATATGAAAAAATGTTTATTTATATACAATCAGAAGGCAGCATGTGACAAATGCTGCTTTCATAAAATGTGTTAACCTAAAAAGATAAAGGAATTTTAATCGTAAACCAGAATTTTGCAAGTTGGTTCATTTGAATATGAATGTAAGGCAGACAAGTTAGTGGAATTTTCATCTGGGATCTGTTTGGTTGTCTTTTCTTTTCCCCTTGCTGGTCCACAGTACACCATTCCCAAAGCAGCTGTCATTTCAGCTGCCTGTGGGAAAACCCTCCTGTTTTGTAGCTCAGGAGTGCTGGCAGCAGAAGGGGAAGGGATTAGAGAGCAGCCAGGCAGCCAGAAAAGCCAGCATTATCCCTACCTTGTGAGGTGTCTCTGGGAGAACCCTTTAAGGAAGCCCTTTCTAGAAGAGGTTTGATATCCCAGTGTGATACAGAATCTGTGAACTGTCCTGCTGCGGGTTCTGCAGTCTGCACTGCCCTCTAGGTTTGTGTGGCTGTATTTTGAGTGCTTGAGCTTTAAGGCAAGTAATATAGGTCCTCAGAGGACAAGACTACATATGCTCTAATGCTCACTGGATTACTACAGTTATGATTTGCTTTTCATACAGCACACATTTGTTTAAGTAATGTAAACAGAAATAACGTATCATCCTCTAAGGTGCAGTACCTAAGACCAGCCTGGCAGTCCTTCACCCAGAGAAGGGAAGATAAAATACTGTCCTTTTCCACTGCAGTCAGTCAGTCTGCCAGTGCAACATCTCAGGTTGTGTGTGGCTCAACTTTCCTTTTCTCTCTTCCTCTCTCCTTTGTGCCTTCAAGTGCTCTACTTCTCAGGCATGGCTTCAGCTAGCCTTAGGCAACTTGGACTCCAGGGTAAGATCTACTGGTGTAGTGTCAAACTGGAGGAATGGTCAGAATACCCCATGAAGAGCCAGCGTGTTCATTGCAATATTCTTATGAACTGCCTACATCATTTTGCTAAAGCTCATGTGGAATCTTTCTTAAAAAAAAGAAAAAAAAATACCAGCTTCTCTAAAGTAAATTCAAATAAGGTTTTACCCATTATCTTAAAAATACTCACTTTGATTGTTGGCTGATGACTGGTTTTGTTTGAGATGGATCTTGGAGAGTTACAGAACCACAAAACTTTATCTTAAATCCTTTCTGCAATTTTTTTCTTGTTTTTTTTTCAGCTGGCACATGAATTCAGGTTTTTGCATGTAAGGGCTGTCCCAGTGGCTTCTTTACAATTCATTTTACCTCAGGAGTCCAAGGTGGTTCAACTGAATGAGAAGTGTTTGCTGAATGAGAGCCTTGTTTTGTGTTTCTTGTGAACCCATCTCTGTTAAACACTTTTGTAACAATCTCTGTGGCAGACTTAAGTATTTCAGCATGAGTAGTGCTGTCAAAATTGAACAGAGAAACTGAGCTTAATACAAGTAGTTCAAGCAGTTAGACTGAAATGTAAGCATTTATCTTTTGAAAGACAATAGCATTTTTGGTTTTTGTTACCATTAGCTGATGTTTCAACCAGATTTTGTGTTCTCATTGTGCAGTGAAATAACTGATGGCCAAAGATGCTCTGGATTAAAATATACTATAATATCCACGAAGTTTATTTTATCTTGAAGTTGTTTTAATCTACAGCAGAATATTTTCTGAAGCCCTCAACAACTGTTTGCAATTTAGAATTAAATGTGCTTCCTGCTTCTAGTGGTGCTGCTGGGGCAGGTTACCTAACAGACCTGTCACTTTTCTTGTGCAGTTGTTTCTGTGGCATTATTTTCATTGGCAAATATACAAGCTGATAGAAAAGGAAATCATTAGGTGCTCTCAGTATTGCTGAGGCATGGAGCTAGAGCAGGTCAGTCACTGCATTTTGCAGATTGTGACATTTTAAATTACCTGTACACTACTGGAAGCAATCTGTGGACCTAATTAACATCTCGCCTAATTAAAGTCAGGAATGTATGTAGAGAATGCTAGATAGTTTTGCACTGCCTTTATTTGTTAAATACCACATTATTCAAATTTGAGTCTCTAATTTCAGTATTGAAAACTTCAGGTTTGTGTGCTGTTTTCTTAAGTGGGAGTAACTTTTATTTTTCCTCCTTCAAGTAATCAATGCACTGCTGAATGAGTTCATTTTAATGCACTCAATCATGCCTCTAATGTTTGTAGCTTACGGGCGCAAGCATCAGTAATGCAGGAATGTTATATGGCTTTAGTTTGGGCCATTTCATAAAATATTCATGGAATCAAAAATGTGCATCAAAATAGCGGCTGGGAGAATTACATTTATGTGCCTGCTTTTATGGCAGCTTCACATTTAAACCCATTTGTGTTAATATCTAGTCAATCTTTCTACTTAAAAAAAAGGCAAAATAGTAGTCTCCATACATACCCCTTTTGGTTTGGTATCTATTTTGATATAAGAAATCTGTATTTTTGGATTGGGTTTTAAGAAGGAGAATTATGAACGAACTTTTAGATTATCTAAAAACATTTCTATATTGACAAAATTGCATTGAATTATTTTGCTTGAATGAATAGATTTAATTTTTTAATTTGAAGCAATCTAGTGAAAACTGTAGCAAAAATCTGTTAGAATTTCTTATATTCATATATAATTATTTAAAACTGATTTTCTACCCCCAAAATTATATTGAGACAATGTAGCCTCCCATATTTAAGATTAAGCTGTTGCTGATGGGATTTCCTTTGTTATGCCCTGAGTTATATTAAACTATAAAAAATTATTAAAGTATAAATTTTGATAGTGGTAGTACATATATCAAAAACATTCTGGTTTTTGATTCCTTTTGTAAGAAGAGAAGAGAGACATCAGAGATTCTCCAAGTCCATTTGGTATCCACTGAGATAAATTCTGCGCGGCAGTGTGAAAATAAATATGCAATTGCTATTAATGTTGCCAACTGAAAATAGCTTTACTGCTTTGTGTAACATTCTGCAAATAGATTTTTCAAACATAGGTTTCCTAGAAACACTTTTTTGCTTTTCTCTTTAAATTCCTAGACCTATAAAAATACATTTCTGCAAGCTGTTTCAAGTGATTTTCTTACTCCATTGTTTTTTCTTCTCATTTTGCTTTTTTTGGTCTTTGTTTTGTTTTCAGTTCATAATAAAAGTAATTTAAAACTCTGCCTTTTTGCTGCCTAAGTAAGATAAAAATGCTCTTATTCTCAGCAATGTTCTGCAATCGGCTAATTGCTTTCTTTTAATGTTTTTTCAAGATTTTCAGATGGTGTTTTATGAATGTCTGCAGGCAACACTTGCAGCAGTTCAGTGTTTAAAAATTAGAATGCACTGGCCTGATCAGTTCCAGCTGAACTGACTCATCATGACACGGAGTAAACTCACCAGCCCCCTGAAAATATTATTTTCCCACAACATTTGAGTTTCACAGAAACATTATGGATTAAATAAATAAGCTGATGTGTCATTTGCCAGTGGCAACAAAGAATTTCAGTTTATTTTCTTGGAAGAATAAATTTCAAAGTCTTAAATGTTTTACCTTCCATGAATTTGAGAAGTCTCCAAGTAGCTCTTTTGATTTGAAAGAGTCTTCAGTAAGCAAATTCCCTTGTAAGGGCTTTCATGTCAGGAATTCCATCTCTTCCTTGTTTAGGAAATGAGCAGTGTTTTGGCTTTTTTGAATCACTTTCTTTTTAGCATTTCTATGAACAGATTGTTTTACATTTTACTGTGTAATCTTTCTTGGTAATTCAGTGAGGCCAAATGTAATATAGATCCACTTGAATATTACCAAAAAATCATATTACTTTATCATTTTGTAGCTTGATGTAGATGGGTTGTTTCCAAAGAGGTTTCACTGAGGTCTGGCATAAGGAGTGTCGGGTCTCAGCTCTTAAGGTTAGGTCAGCTCTCGAGAACTATGATGGGTATGGAATGTATGAGTTCCATTTCTAGTCTGATAGAAACTTTCTCAAGGGGATACTGCAAGAAGGGAGCTTGGTAAAAGTCATCACACCTGATAGTTCCAGCAACCTGATCAATAATCTTTAAGATTGCAAGTTTTATTTACCTAAACAATGTGTCCTGTTAAGTGATCATGTTCAGTGTCAGGAGAAACTCAGATACTGTTCAGCTTCATGGTGATACCACTCATTTGTTTGCTGCTTCCCATTCTTACTGAAAGTTCTTGAGTAACACATGAATCAAATTCTAGTAAAGAATCCATTGCACATGTAGTTTATCCCAATGACTCAAATGTATGATAATACTCTTTCAAAAGAACAATTTCTTTATTAATGAACTTTGGGGAGAATTCCAAGTAAGAGTGTATGTGCTTATGAGAAACCAAGTGAACAAAATGCTGGCTCTATCTATTAATGTTACATTTTAACTCAACTTTCAATCATTTGTCACAAACCCAACATGAGTTTCTTCAATATCTTAAATCTGCCTTTAGCAACTTGAATAGCTGGAATTCTGTTGACTGCAGTGTTGACTGTGCCCTCAGAAGTTAGCTGAACTGGATAGACAAAAACTCAAATTAGAAGCCTCTTGAGAATAGACAAGGGTTTTCATATGGCTTTAGCAAATCTGTGTGTCTATTGTCTGTTACATCTACTGTCAGGGAGTCTGTTAACAGCTTGTACTGGTTGTGATAATTTCCCTTTGCCTTTCTATTTGTGCAGTCTGATGTCTAGTGTGTGATATTTTGGGAAGAATGTATAGAATTTTTCCTGTTTTCCCAGTGTGTTGGGCCATCTCTTCAATACCTGTCCCTGGGTAGAATGGAACAGAATAAAGCCTGCTGACTCCCTTTTCACCTGGCACTGCACTCTTCAGCACCTGTTGTCTCCTCTGGGATTCTTACTTGAATTTTAGGCTGTAGAGTCATAAAATTATTTGTCTATGACACTCATTTAATTCATTGCGTCTTTGAAAGAGGAGCTTCTTGTGCTTGTCAGTTTTAGTTGAACTCGTTTTAATCATCGGAGAAACTTAATATGAAAATAAATTTTAATTCTAATAAAGATGAGTTATGTTTTATATTGCAGAGTTGAAAGCATGGTTATAAAGGGGTAACATATGCAAAAGACAAATCTAAATTGAGTTAATAAGAGAAATCTGTCATAGCTGTTCTGCTGCCTCTAGGTTGGCTAGAGGCCTGGGGAGATAACCTCATTTTCTCAAGGAATGCTTAAAGAAGATACATCTCCAAGCTTTTCTCCTTTCCTTTCCTATGACTGGGAAACAACTTTTCTGCTTCCTGGTTCTTTTTCAGTTTGAATTCAGCACTGTCAAAAAAGACTGCCAAACAGCAATAGTTCCTTGTGAATCACATCTCAGAAAAGGTGCAAACTACAAACATATAAATGAACCTATTTATTGGGGTTTTTTCAGCTGTTAATAGAAATGCAGTTAATATATTGGTGATCTATGGGACAAGATTCCTCCATCACATGCACACTTATGAAGGCAGGGTCACATTCACAGTTCTCCCTGCTACAGAAGAGTCTTTGCTAAACAAGATATTGTGACTAGAATGCTTTCTTTAAAATTATTTTTGTGTAAATAGTCTTATCTTACCTGCTTCCCAGCAATACCCATTATGTACGAGAAAAAGGTTTTCTGTTCTTTCCAAGAGCTTTGAATTTTCATTGTCCAGCAGGTATGGAAATCTCCTAGATTGATTTTTATGCACAGAGGTAAATCCAGCTGAAGGTAGAGGAAAAACGACTTGAATGTGAAAATGAATTGAATTCTATCTTCAAACTTTCCTTTGCCTTAAAAGTGTTTGAATAACTTACTGTTGAAGACCTTGGAGTATATTACTTCAGGCTCAGTAATTAATCTACCAATGGTTAATGCTCTTGCAGTAAATCTGCTAGATAAACTCACCAGAGTTGGCCTTGAAATAACTGCTGAATAAATTACCTTGCATGATAATTCCTTTTCTCATTGATTAATTTGTTTGAATGAAGGTTTTTAGTTTTTCTCCACAATTCTGATACCTTTATCCCCCACACTTCAAATCTTTCACCACAGGTTTTCATTATGGTAAAATAAACTTGAGGAATAGTTTCAGCTGTGATTATTTATGCATAGATGAAATTTTAATGTATAAGAACGGCAAAGGCTTTATGAATCTAGAATAAAGTTATTTTCTAGAAGATCCTGACTTTGCATCCATGGAATCACACCCCCTCAACACTGGGAATTTACAAAGGAAAGCTAAT
Organism: Melospiza georgiana; assembly: GCF_028018845.1. Taxonomy (NCBI): domain Eukaryota; kingdom Metazoa; phylum Chordata; class Aves; order Passeriformes; family Passerellidae; genus Melospiza; species Melospiza georgiana. The sequence goes on along the minus strand of NC_080434.1, from coordinate 29,216,504 downwards.
TAAAAATATGATAAATTTAAATTAGAGCGTTACTGTGTACTGTGAAATTTGATTGTATTTTCCAGTGATCCGTGGGTTATGTATTGAAGAGTCTTGAAAAATCTGTGGAATGCTTGGCGACAACTTACTTATAATGATGAAATTATTATGGACTACAAACTTTAACAATTTCTGATGATTGCACTGATTTTAATTGTGAATGATGTTTTTCAGGTCATGTCACAAAAGCTGCTAAGCATTTTGAAACCTTTTATGTGCTAACAGAGGGCACATCCTGGAAGGATGAGACAGGCCACACTTACACTTCACTGGCATGTCAGCATCTCTGGAGAATTTATACATTGCTAGCAGACAAAATGCTGGAAAATAAACAACACCAAGAGGCCATCAAAATGCTAATAAAAGCTTTAAAGATGGCCAAAGAAGGTAGGTGGAAAACAATGCTTTCCTATTCCTTCATTCAATGTGCAGGCCATGATTTTCCCAAGAGTTAAGTAGAAATTGTCAAGGGTTTGAATGGGTGATTATTTCCTGTGAAACTTAAAGACAAATGCTATCAATACTCTTGCAGATCTCACTGAAGCAGAAATGCCTTCTTGCTGTCTACAAAGAAACTTTTAGGTTCCTCAAAGCTCTATCTCCAAAAAAACCTGACAACCTTGTGGGAACAATAATATAAAACTGTGAACCCACAATCAGAAAATGAAGTCACTGATGGAAGCTGAGGTCACTGATTTTGATTGGCTAGTCACTGTTGATTTGGCAGTTTTTGACTTATATTATCTGCTGGAAAAGTTACCTTTTCACTCTACATGGTTACTTTATACTTGAAAAAAACAGGGTTTTATCATAAGCAAAAAAATTTTTCTATCTTAATATGCATAAATACTTTTAAACTGAAAGTAAAATATTACAGAATTGCAGAACAACAGAGGTAGGAAGGGAAACCTCTGGAAATCATATGGTTGTCCTGAGCAGGCTGCTCAGGATTACATCCACTCTGGTTTTAGTATTTCCACAGGTAGAGCCTCCATAACCACTCTGAAAAAATTTACTGCTGTTCAAACACCCTCACAATGAAGGGTTTTTTTAAAATACATATTTATTCAATATGAATCAGCAGGTGCGTTAGGTTTTTTTAATTTAATAATGTATGCCAAATATTTAATCTGTAGCCCAGTCTTTAACTAGTTGTTGGAATAGATAAACTGTCCAAAATGGCAAAAAATGAAAATACTCTCCAAATTTAAAAATAAGTTCTGCAACAATTAACATTGTGACTGTGTAGGTCATAATACAAGCTTGTAGTACTTTCTACAGCTATTGTCTATAATATATGCTTAAATTATAGCTACAGTTACACTCCTCTTAATATTAGGTACAGTAACTAGAAGAACTGCTATGAAATTACATATGAATGTCTTCTTAATGCTAGTGAGAACTGCTGGATATTAAGTGATTGTCAAAATGGATCTTACGTATTTCCAAAATTTATTTTGACCAGGTGGGTGTTCTGTTTCCCTTTTTTCAAATTTCAGATCAATCACTTTCACAGCTTCCTGAGGCATGTAGCACTATGCACAATATGGAACCTCTTTCTGAGGAGTTCTCCAGTCCTCATTCCAGAGCCATACTGGCTACTGCATGTTATCTGTAATCTACTCTGTCCTTCCAGACCATCATCTGTGTTTATGCACTTTAGGAATGAGGATTAGATATTACCTGCTTCAGACTGTCAAATCCTCTTAAGCAAGGAAGAAAGTTCTTTATGTCCCTAGCAACTTTTAACTTACTATTCTTATGTGAAACTGTATTTCTCTATCCTTTTGTCTTATTATCCCTTATCCTTTTAAGGGGTGTTGAGTATTGGAAAACACCATCAGGTTTTTGAGTTACAGGTTTTTAATAATTGTAAGTAATATATTAAGTGCTATAGATAAAGCACTGATATGACCTCAGTGATTATTATCATTCAGAGAGTTTCAGAACTAGGTGTAGGCTTCTGTGTGTTTGGACAGAAAAAGTGTACAACTGTAAGCAGACAATCTCCCTTTTCATTGTAACTGCATTTATTTATGCATTTTACAAAATACCTTGATATGCACTTATTCTTCATGTTGATTTTTCACTATTTATTGTATTGGAGCAGATGGATCTTGAGCAACAGAAAAATTGGATTTTTGGCTATTTTTAATATAATTTCATCTACAGGGGTTTTTTATGGCTATTCATGATCTGGAGGGAAATTTTTTAATATAGTGTGATGCTTTAAGAACTACATAATTAATTTATATTTATTTTGGTATCAAATAGACTATTTTCTCTTGAAGGAGCCATGCAAAAGAACCAGCAAGCAGTGTTTGTTAGACTGGTATCAGTAAATTAAAACCTGGCATGGAAAGGTGGGATGCACCTTAGCAACAGCCTGTCCAGAATTTTCTATAATACTGCTTGCAAGTATAAGTTATCCATTTTTTTAGCTATTTTACCCCACAGTAGCTAGTAAAACAGACAGGAGAATAAGGAAGATGAAAGTGGTCAACTGGTGGTTCTCTCTTGGTGTTTCACCAAGATTCACATTAGCAAAATGTGTGGGTTAAGATACATTTTGTGTTTATATATATGAAGGTTTATTACCTATTTGTAGCCACATTTATTTTATATTGAGTCTATATAGGGAAACTAGTATAATTTTCTAATGTGAAGACACTAGGACCATGATTAAACAATTAATGACACAGAACTTACACATGTTAATTTGATTGTACTTTATTACTGGAAGATATTTTCTCTGACTTTGCTTAACTTCCTTGGTGAACTCCATAGCCTTTATTTTTAATTACTACTGTATCTTTTCAGAAAGAGATACATGGGAGGGTAAGGAAAGGGAAAAATTTACTACAGTATTTTGACATCTGTATCTTGTTTAAGAACCTGCAAGAACTGTCTGTACCAATGTAATTTTGTTCAGATCATGCTGGTAACTCTACCTTTTACCCTTCCTTTAGGAGGTGATATAAAGATGCATGGAGAAGCAGCCTATTGCTTAAGTCTGGCATATCATTTTTGTGGAGAAAATGAGACAGCATTAGCAGTAAGTTTATTCTTTGCTTTAGCTTTCTCAGTATCTTCCTCTGCCTCCTCAGCTTGTTTGGCATTTGCAGAGTGGGAAAAACCTTGGAGAAACTTGGCTCATGGACCTTTCATAACTTTATCTAGTTCTGTAGGCAGGGATCCATGTGGCTCAAGCATTTGTGGTTCCAGTAAATTCCAGAACTGACTGAGTCCAGGTTTTCATGCTTGGATCTGTAGAAATAATATAAATTGACAGTTCAGGTTATATGTGACTAGCCTTCCTTTTCATGTATATATGTGAATATCAAACAGTCTCTATTTACTACACCAGTTTTTTAAAACACCAGTTTTGCAAATTAGTTTGGTACAGTGTATTTGTGAGAAACAATAAAAAATATCAGTTCGCACACTTACATTGTTAGAACATCAGTAATTTAGAAGAAATATGAATTGCTTTTGAAAAGCTGTAATGCTGATGCAATTTCTGCTGTGGATACTTGAGTTCAAACTCCTCTTCTGATGTTTCCCTTGAGCTTTAATAATTCTAAGACAATAGGAGCTCTGCATGTAGAATTCTATTCTAAAAGGAGGGTTTCCTTGCTTCCTCATAGGTCAGTGTGAGAGGAAAGATAAGCAGCAACTTGATTCTTTTGTGCCTGTCATCAATCACAGTCCTCCATGATACTTTTAGAAATGTTCTGTGGAAAATAAATTTGAATATTTTGTTCATGATTATTGCAATTAATCAGGTGGATAATTTCTCTTTCTGTTTGTTCTTTAACTGCAGAATGACTCAGTATTCTATTAATGAACTTGTTTTATAGATGTAATTGATTGTGGGTATTTGTTGAGATGGTTTGTATTTTGTCTTTCTCAGAAGCAGACCAATAGAAGTCCCAGAATGAATTCAGCATGTGTATCAATATTACTTGCTTGGCTCTTGCAGTGTAGGATGTGTTCTAGATTTCTGTCTGTTTTCATTTTTGTTACAATTTTTTAGAAGTTATTGACCACCTTTATACATTATTCTTCAGTGCTGAGAGTCCTGTCTTCTGCATAAATCAATTGAATGATGGAAAGGGGGGGCTGTTCTCAGTGAATTGCAGTTAAACCTGTAGCTGAATGTAAAAACAGCTCAAAACTAAAAAGCTCCAAATAGTTTTATAAAATTTTATCTAATAGTTGCCACATCAACAAAAATATGATATTTGATCTTCTACAAGAAGGCAGTGTGATAGATTAGACAAGAATTTTTTGTACTTCAGTTTACCTGTGATTATTTTTGCCTGACAAGCATGCTGGCATTCTTACCTGAGCAACTTTTCTCAGACTATCAGAAACTTAATTTAACTTCTCATTTCACATAATATACTGTGTGATTTCTGAAGAGCAGCAAGATAAACAAATGTGCTAAATGAAGAAGCCTGCCTCTTAATCTCTCCAGAATATACAAAGGATAAAACTACCCTTGAAAATGTTAAAAATATTAGTTGTCCTGGCATTGTTTCCTCAGAATCAGTTTTGACTACATTTTGTAGCTATTCCCTTCCGTTCATTGCTCCCCCATATCTTTTGTTAAAAAATTACAGCTTCATTGGAAGTTGCATTTCCTTTTGTTGCATGCAGATATTTTTTTTAAGGAAGCTTCTGAAATCCTGAATTTTTTAATGTACTCATTTTAAATATGTAACTAATAGGTAGTACCTAATGTTTTCAGTCCTACCAAAACACCTGACAGTTAAGGAAAGCAAAGTGCAAGGGCAAGAAGGTCTCTGTAGTACAAAAACAAGTTATACATTATTTTAAAAGTATAAAATGTTATTTTAACAGTAATGGAAATACCAATACTTTTCAGTGTTAATAAAACAGTGGCATTTTCTAATACAATGGCATTGCCAATAATATTACATGAAAAACTTTTAAAGTACTTTTGTTAAAAAAAATACACTGTGTTCTCTGGGATGAAGAAAAAGGGGTACAGTTTTAGCTCTTTTGTCCTCTGCATATCAATATAGACAGCAGTAAAATATCCGTGGTTGATAGTACTGATGAGCAGAAGTTGCCTTCACTCTCCAGTTGGAAATCATTGCCTAAAATTTCCCCTTCTGTTCTCAGTTTAATGGTCTCTGTATCCGAGGGGAGCTCAGATGCTTACGGAGGTGAAATCATTGCCTCCTGCTCCCAGGGGCCCACTGGTTATCATTACACATAACATGCAGACAATACTGCTAGGAGCCAGTTTGCCTCATGGTAATATGTAGTTCATCACCAGCTTCTGTAGCATGCTAAAGAGGTCTTGCCACACAGCTTGGGACTATTCGGATGTAGACTCAGGGGTCTCAGCAGTTATTTCCCTGCTTTGCATCAGTTTTCATCTTCTTTATCCCTTTGTGCCGTGGTCCACCTCAGGCAGTCTCCTTCTAGGGGAATCTGAAAGGAGCAGCTGTTACAGGCACCATTTCCTCCAATTGTTGCCACTTGGTTCCTTTTGCTCTTTAGCCTCCCTCCCCCAACATGCACACTCAGGATCATGCATATGAACTTGTTTCTCTCATTCATGTCTTCTAGCAGGGCAGAGAAGCATATGTTCAAAATAGTCATTATCTGATGCAGTAATTAAAGACTGAAATGATTGAGCTGCAGCCTATTCTATAAAAAATGCAGTCACTTTGTATCAAACGGGCTGGTTCTGTTAGAGAAGGCTTTTTATGTGCTAGGGACTTGGTGTTTAACATGATTTCATTTGGTGTATAATTTTTATAAATAAGTTTAATTTTATTTGATATATATGATTGATTTCAGTGGAGCTACTTAGATATAAAAATATAAGTGTGTGCAAGTTTAAAAGCCTGAGAACTAATTACGTTCAATAACAGTGGGGTATGTTCATAATATTTTTCATATCATCTGGTTTCTGATTTTATAACCAAGCCTAATGGTTTTACAACAAAATATTAATAGTTCGCATTAGATAGATTTCATCTTAAACATTATAGATTTTGTCATGGAGAGTTCTCCATCTGGGCTAATTTTAAAGTAAAAGTTACTGTTTACTTGTTTTTTCCTCAGACTCATTATACAAGCAGAATATTAAGTGAAATATTTCTGTGTCATTAGAAATCTTACATAAAGTATTATAATCTAATGCTTGATTTGCAATTTTTTTCCTTAAACTGGGCTTTCAAGAATTCTTCAAAGTGTAGGGTATCATGGATTTTTTCTCTTTCAATTAGAGTTGCATCCCAAATCATTAGGAAAAATCCAGTTCTCATTCGTTATCTAAGTGTTAGGGTTTTTTAAGTGTTCCTTTATTTTGGATATTGAATCCTGTGCTTCAAATATGTTACACATTTAAATAATAGAAGCAATGTTCATGAGTACTGAGACTCATGCCAAGCTAATGTGGTAATTTATGACATAATGCTGTCTGCATGAATTGTCAGAATTACGATACACAAGCCACAGGCATAAAATTATCAAGAAAATTTATGAACTTGCAAAGACATCTTCACATTCAAAATGACCCTGTTACAGCAATCAGAGGTAATTAATGGCGATAAACTTAATTTCTGAAAAAGTCTGTGTCAAAACAACTGGGAATTTTGTCTCTTCTCATGCAGCTGGGGAGAATATGAGTGGGATGCAGGTATTCTGAATTTGGTATGTACAGTCTATTTTATCTGATTATATCTCATTATATGGATTACGCCCATATGGATGGATGGATAGATTTGGTAACTCAAGGAGGATCTTAGCAAGTAAAAGAACTCCAAAAGGTAGAGTGAATGTTATTCTCTTTTCTCTCAAATATTGAGTAAGGTTGTTGAGAAGAATGAGCATGTGAAATTAGAGGGCTGAACTTCAAGTCAGTGGTGAATAGACCACTGAGTTTGGGTTTAAACTTTCATTATTGTTGCCCAAAAAAAAAACCCCTCTCAAATGGGGACTCGCAATACACATCCAAAGATACTCTTCAATGGAAATTATTTCAAACTTCCTTCTTTTAAATCACACATGAGATTTAGAAGTCTAAGTGATCCTCAGCCATTAGTAATTAAGTGTAACATTTTCAGCTTAATAAATGGCATCACATGCTTGGAAAAACATGTTAGCGTGCCAGTTTAAGAAGAAGTCTCATCATTCCTAGAGGCTCCACTTTCATTGAAGTGACTTTTAATCTGTTTTAAAAGCTCTGTTCATATAGGAATTTAATGGTTTTCATGTCTGAGGAATAAAACCCCAAAACTTTGAGCCTTCTTAGAAGGTAGGCACTTTTGATTGATTTTGACACTGGCAATGGATTGTGTACAGAGAAATGAGTGGCCCATCTTTGAAACTGTTAAATTTCATGTTCCTGGAGGGTCCCACTGCTGCTAGACACTGGTGAAGATAATACAAACAAAATTATGTGAGAGAATTAATATTGGAAGGGAACTTTGTCCTGACAAAATATACTCACTCAAATGCTGAGGCAATTAAGAAATTAAAAATTATTTGTGTTGACAATACTAAAGAAGACCTAGAACTTCAGGAAAGAGATGAATCTCTGATCATTCAGCTAATTTTTTTTTATTAATTTAGCACTTAATTCCTAAAGTGAAGGAATGAAAATAACTTTTTATTTGGACATGAAAGTTAACAGTCTCTTAGCAAATGAAGGAGTTCTTTTGTGGGTTGAAGGTAGATAAGATTTTTCCTATCTTAACCAGTTCCTTGAAAACCTGTGGGGAAAAGGGTTCTGATTATGAGAAGCAGCAATGCTACATTCCTTCAATACTTTTCTGTACACCACACAGTTTTGCAGCTTGCTGTTATGGTGTCCACTATGCTTGCCTTGAAACATGGTGCCATTTTCTTTTTCAGTCTTTGGTTCAGATTGAATTTTCCTTGGTTAATGGCAGCATAAGAATTCCCTTCAGTTATGTGGATTTTTGTCAAGATAAATTTGCCGCAAGAACATCCTCTGTAAGAAAACACTCTTAAATGCAGTCCTGCTGCAGAATTACAGTAGTCTAGTTACACAAAAATTATAGAGTAGAAGAAACAAAAAATATTAAATACATTAAAAATCTATTACCTGATGATAAAAAAAAAAATCACAATTCCATGTTTTCCCACAGCAACAATACATGCTCTAGCAAATCGTTGGTATTGACTCTACTCTTTTGGAGTCTCACATTCCATAAGAAACACCATGAATGACTAGATTTCCATCTCATCCATTACAGTTTTCAATTCATTCATTCATATATCCCAAAAGAGTAAGACTACCGCAGTGAGTTGAAAGTTTGAGTGCTCAGTCCATTAGATGAATCTATAGCACTTTTTCAGAATGTTAGAATTATCTGACCACTGGTGTTCTCAAGAATCTGAATACAAGTCGGTGACAAAAAGTTTAAAACCTCAGTTTTAAATAGGGCTATGCCTGGAAGACATTGTTTTGTTTGTTTCTACTTCTGAAACATGTGAAAGTTTCTTCATTTATATATATTTATAAGATTATGTAGCCTTACTTAAAATATATATATTAAGCAGCCTGCATTTGGAAGTTCTGCTATTTAGCATATCAAATGTGGTTTCCCAAACTTCAAAATCTGTTTTTTGTAATATTTTTACTCTACTTAAAAATGATAAATTGTAATGATTTATCATTCTTTATTTATTATTTTATTATACACACACAGGCAGAAGCTCTTAGACACACTTTCTATATGAGTATAGGAAAGAACTGGAGGGGAGTGCAGTGCAGCACTAGTTAAAGTATATTTACATCATCATAGAGATTCTAAGATCAAGAGAATTGTTTGCATAACTCTGAATTATTTCTGAGAAATTGTTCCTAACTGTTATGTTTGAACTCAGAAGAAGCAAACTGCCCTTACTGGGGGTTTGCTCAGGTCTAATATCTTGAAAAATTGAGGACAAAGCCATAAAAATTCCTTGAGCTGCTCTGCTAGGGAATAAGTGTCTTTACCTCTGGTTTGCACAAGGCATGGCGGGCAGAGCACTTGGCAGCCATGGAGCCTCAGCTCAGGTCTCACCTTTTTGGTGTTGCTGCTGGGATGGAGCAGCCTCTGCTCTCCCCTGGTGTGCACAGTGCAGGTGGCTCTTCCTTGTGCTTTCCCAGGCAGGTTGGCATCCAGACTGGGGCCACAGCTAGACAGGGTCTGCTTCTGGGAAAGAAGGTTATGGTTAGCTTGTCCTGAGATTTCTGAAACTCCTGTAACTGTCTTCTGTCAGTTATAGGGTGTGATTTAGGCATTCGCTCTGGAATCCATTGAAACGTTTTTTAGAGTAGCGAATAAAATATGCTCCTTTTTTTCTTGTTCTCCCTTTTTCCTTTTTGGGTTTTTTTTTTAAAGCACCTGCCAATGTAAAATTTCCCCTCATTTAATTCCCACGTTGGATTTCTAGCTTGGGTGTGCTACACCTCAGAACCTAAATGCTGTACATAATTGAGGAAAAGGTATAGCTACAGCATGTCTAAGTCCATATTTTGTTATCTGATAACAGTAACATACAAGATCTTAGGAACTGCCAGCCCATTAGTGCCTTCCATTAGTGAAACTGCACATTCTATACCCAGGGCTGTGGAAAATAGCTGAGGAACTGCAAGAGAAATTTTCTAATTTTTTTAGATAATCTACTTACAGAAATCAGATTCTTAATGTGTTGTGAGAAAGGAAACATTTGTACCCACACTGTACAAATTCAGAAATTTCAGTATTTAAATGTAAATGTATTCATAATCTGGGAGGTATTGTTTTCCATTGTATCATTAATTCTAATGAACAGATTATTAAAAAAACCTCTCTAAAGTAAGCCTTTTAAAATTAGATTGGTTACTCAAATTGGTACAGTTCAAGCTACGGCAATTCACTTATTACATATGTGTTTAAATTTCAATTCAGTTATTCTCAATGACTTTGGGAGGACAAGTCATATGTTCAGGTATTCACAAATGCTTAACAACTTTGCTTGATCAGAATCATCCATGGCTAAATTGGAGAGTAGGTCTTGATTCAGGCATTAGATCTTGAGGAATTTAAAATTTATCACTTGATAGATAAATAACCTGAGAAGTTAAAACACTGAGGCATGTCTGTGTAAAACTGGGAGCTTGGTGCCTGCTTGCTAGAAGCAATTTGTTTTGCTGTTTTGCTTTCAGCTTATGTATTATTTCAGAGCTGATCAAAAGAATTGGTAGCAAAGTGTGAAATAAATTGTACTTCTAAAAAAATCGATTTCCCATTCCTTGGTGCTTTAAATTATTTTAGTAATATTAATATTTAAAATATTTCTGTCTGAAATCTTTTTATGACTGCATATACAGTAAAGGTCCCCATTTCATTCAGCTGTTTTTCATACTAGTAAATTACACAGTAAACATTGTAGAAATACTATATTTTAGCACTGAAATGGATGCAAAAGATCTCAAGTGTCTATTTGCATCCAAATGACTCAAGTTTTATTCAGTCAATAAGAACAGTCTTTTACTGCATTACATGGGTTAAAACTTGAAGAATATAAGGTTTTCAGCTGAATGAGATCCCTTGTTGAACTTCTATATTGATTTACAGAAAAGTATCCACTAATTTAAATAGGTTTTATACTTTACTAGTTTATCTCTGCAGTTTTTACAAATGTTATGCAAATTTAACTGTTTGTTTGTTTGCTTGCTTGCTTGCTTGCTTTTAGCTAGGAAAGCTGTGTAGTTAAAAATATCTGTTCAAGATATTAGTAAGTATGAAGCAGAATATTTATAGGTGCTTTGTCTAAGAAGTAATGGGCATTTAAGCATGCAGGTATATATATTATGGTACTATTAGCTTAGCAGGCTACAGTGATCTGACAGCCAGGTACATTCATGTAGACACAACAATCTGATAAAAGCAATCCAGACATCTGGATCACAGTCCTGCATACAAAAACATTTCTTAAAAATTCACATTATTGCACTTACCCCAGTTTCCAGTCCTGTCCACCCTTTTCTCCTTGTTTCTTCCCCCGGCTCTGCCTTTGTCTTTTATGTGCTTGCAGAATCTCACTTTTCCTTTACAAGTCACCTCCATCTGCTGATGTGTCAGAGTAGCCCTGGTGCCACACATCATATAGAGGAATTCTCAAGATGAAGGGCTGTATTCACATCACTACTTCTGTCTCAGCACTGTTTCATGCTTGTCACTGCTCAGCACTCAGCGCCACACTGCCTTGTTTTGTCAATAACCATTTATTTGTTGCTGGAATAGTAGCAACCATTACATCTGACCTCCCTGTTTCATCAATTATGAATAGATTATTGGATGTGAACATCTGCAAAAGCTTGCTGTTGAACTTACCTCCTGGCTGGGATTAGATAAAGTATTAAACTGTTGTTTATTGTCAGGCCAAAACTCTACTGGGAAGCCAGGGAATTCCAGGACTAGCACACTCCCATCAGCAAGCACCAAAAATTGTTTAGTATTGCCACCGTTTCCCATAAGATCATAGCCATTTATTATTTACACTTATTACTAGTTGTTATAACATACTTGATAAAAGCTCTTGGCAGGCACAGTGTTTCCAGCTATTGTCACATCTGTCAGGATGGAAAAGATACATAAACTGTTTTTTCCTCTGATATTGCTGTTAAAGGGTAACAGATGAAGCTTCTTCACTCCAGACTGTTAAGCCATGCTTTATTTTGAAGAAATATGTCAACAATGGCTGGCTTGGAAAACATTATATTCCTGTCCTAAATATAGATTGCAGTAACCTTCACTAGGGCAATGTCTTTTGCAGTGGAAATTTCAAACCGTACAATAACAGTAAATGAAAATACTTGGATTTGATGTTTGCATAGTTTTTTTTTTGCTCTGAAGAATCTGGATGACTTTTTGAACATTTTTCAAATATGAATTAATAATAAAACTCTTTATTAGGTATAGGAAATAAGAAAATTATTATTTCATTTCTGCAAAGTTGTTGTTTAAAGAATTAGAAATAATATAATTATTGGTGGCACAGAAGTGCACAATTAAGTATACTGAGACAGAAACAAAAATTAACCTTTATTTAATCATCTGTACATTTCATCTCTTTAAGCTTTCTGTGCAGCAAAATGAAACATACAAGGTGAACTCCTGACCTTGTGGAAGCCAATAGAAGTTTGAAATTACTCTAGGGAAAGGAACCTTTTCAATTAGTTCCTTGTATTTACATATCATCCATTCAGAATCAAAGTAAAATGTACATGCCTTGAGTATTATATGAGGCAGATGACACTTGATACAGGCAAAGAGCCTTAGGTCTGATCTTGATAGACTGTTAAGGAATGAGTGAAATGTTTGTCTTCCTCCCTTAATCCTTCAAGCAGATGCACACACAAGTAACCTGAAGCATGTGTTGCTGAATGTTTGTAGAGCATGAGGGTAAACACTGCTCTTGATAGCCCAGTAGGTCAGGGGAGGAGGAGTGTGGACTGGATTAGTTACCCACAGGGAGAGCGGAGCCAAGCAGCACCTCGGTGATAGCCCTGTCCTAGCTCTGGAAAGTCTTCAACAAGGATGTTCCCCTTTGACATTTGGCTTGGGCAGACTTCTGGCTGGCTTCTTCTACTTCCCTCCCCTGTTCCTGACCCCTTGCTGCAAGGTATGTTCTTATGCATTATCCAAATAAAGTCCCTGGAATAGGAGTTCTGGAACAGACCAGTTTCACCAATTCCAGCTGAATTCTTCCTGTCTCTGTAAGAAGACTGACAACATTTGTGGATTTCTAGTAATTTGTCCAAGACTATAGCCAGTGTAAGTGGATATGGCTGAGGGCAAGGAGTTAGCATTCACAGGACTGAGTTGGTGAATTTTAGTTGTGAGTAAAGAGGGAGAAGTAACAGTTCAGTCAAATCAGGCAGTGCTGTCTCTTTCCTGGGTGTGACACCCAGTTTCTGTATCCCTGAGCTGTGAGCATGCAGGTGGAATATGTGCAGCTTCTGCCCTGGATGCTCACTATGCCTGAGCACATTTAGCATTGCACAAGGTGTGGCTTGTGGTACTGGTGTGTAATATTCCTGGGATCAATGAGCTCTGCACATTGGGATCAATACATTTCATGAACAATACCATTTTCTTTTGCTGTCCAACCTCTCCCATGCTCTGTTTTGGCAAAAAATAAGAATTCATCTGGATTTGTATTGTGAAACTTTTCTTTGATCTTACTCAGCATGGCCACAGGTGTGTAACCACTCAAATTATGGCAACAAAGACAGCACTTTTTTGTTATTTTTAAATATGCATTTCTGGGGCAGCTACTGGTCAGAGTTCATTGAACTGCAGAGTACCTATGCATACAATTGTATGGTCTCTTATTTTCACTGGGCTACATCAAAGTGATTATTTAATAACCATCAGAACTAAGTGGTTTTTCCTGAAAGTATTTAAGAGGTACAAAGTGGTATGAGTCCTGTACTCTCACTCAACTGCATTGTCTGTCTGCCAACACCTATTGTTGGCTTCAGAAAAATACTGTCAGATGCTGCTAGCCAGGCTGGGCCTTAGCCTGCCACTGCAGTGCCTGTCAGGAATCATTAGCTACTGATCTCTTTGACTAATGGTCCAGTTGATTGTCTGATTCATGTTCAAGATCTGTAAATGAGGCAGAAGCATCTTTCCTGCTCACCAGCTGTGAAATGGCTAAACACAGCTAGATTTGCAGAAATCAAAATAAATATATTTCCAATAAAGTTTGGCAACAATATCAAATCTAAAGCTGAAAGCAGAACTACATTTTTGTGGTTTTTAAAGTTACAGTATTATAAATCAATGTTATCTCATGATGTGCTTGTCAGAGAAATGTATTTTACCAAAACAGTGAAATGCTGGTAGTAGCATTAATCTTATGTTGAGTTGGATAGATGTTCTTTATTCAACATAAATTCATACTTTCAATATTTTCTCTTTTGTCCATTATCCCCAGATGTACCAGTGTTCAGCAGAGCCTCTGTGCTTTTGTCTGAGTCCTGTGTATGCTAATGGGGTCTGTGTGCATGTTTTTGTTCACATATAAAAGAATTACAGATGTGACAAAAATAAAAAATAAAACTTGGGATTTTGGATGGAGGGGGTTCTTGAGGGAGGAGCTCCTGTATCTGTTTTATATTGATGGAATAAACCCTGGAGGGTCAGCCTGGCTAATGCTGAGATAACTGAGAAGTAAATCTGGGTCTGAGAGCTCACTAATACTTTTCTTGTAAAAGGAGGTAAATATGGCATTCACCCCTAGCTAGAGAATTAGTGTGAGAGCCATGCCACAAACAGGCTCTACTTTGTAGATTCAAGCAGACCTTAAGACTTTATTTTTACACTTTATTGTAGATATACCAGACTTACAAAGACACTGAAAGAGAGTTGGTTTTGTGAATGGATGTTCCCACAGGAGCTATCCTCTGGTCTGTTATGTGGAAGACAAAGTTGAAGTCCGCCTTCCATTTCTACCTTCCCACATCCTGCACAAAGGAGGAAAAGTGATTGAAACCCACTGTTCATTTCTGTATTAGACTTTGACTTTCATGTTATTTGGGTTTTTTAAGCTAGTGTTCCCACAGACCCACAGAGGCAAAAATTTTGAGGTAGTCAATGTGCTTGGTCACATTGATCCAAAAAATAACCTATGACCAGAATCAGTGTGGTTTCTGTAATTGTTATGTTGTTAAGCTTAGGTTACATTTTTGTATAGAGGTAGAAAGAACTGTACATTATTCTAATCTGTTCAACCTCATATACAACAATCTTTTCCCACTAGTTGCTAGGAGTATCAAACTGTCTTTGAAACAATATGGAAATTTTATAATTTTATAATGGAGTCTAGTATGATCAAGATAAATCTATTGTAACAGCTTCCCTCCTCAGAACTCTTTGTACATGCCTAATTCTAAATATAAAGGAAAAAACAGACATTTTACTCCTTCAGTGACTCTAAATCTCTGGAATCTTTATCTAACTTTAGAGAAGGAAATTTAGCTAAATATGTGTAATACCCAAAGTGGTTTTGATTATACATTACCAGTATTGATTTTTACGTAGTCCCATTAAATTTCTACTTACATATTGTTTTATATTTTTATTAATGCATAAAAGAATTAATCAATGCTTACAAAGGAAATTACCAAGATGACATTTTCAAACACAATATTTGCTATAGAATATTGCAGCAGAATCATTTTGCCTTAATAAAATGGTTTTTCTTCTGTTGTCTGAATTTTTCCCATCCAGTAAAACTTCACATTTGTGTGGGAGTTTTCAGCATTAATTATTAATTATTCCACCTCTTCCTTGGATGTCATTTTCCCCTGCACAAATGGCCAATATATATATATAAAAAATACCATTTTCTGGCTATGCTTCCTTCTAAAGGGAAACTTTTAATTGGGAACCTATAAATTCCATTAGATCCAAATGGTAACCAGTGTTCCCAATATTTATCCACTTTGCAAAGAACTGATAGATGACTGGCAGAGCCCTGCCACTCAATACTCTCTGCCACAGGTATGTCTTTTCATATGAGGTATCCACAGGAAGCCAGTTAGATGGATTGGTTGTTCCTATCCCATAAAAATAATCAGGAAAATTTTCATGCTCATTTGTTGGTTTTTTACAGATTTTGGCAGGCATCACTGTGTTGATTCCACTTGATTTTCCGGCATGTAAATTTTATAATTTTCTTGTTCTAAATGAAAATTTTAAATGTGTTGTAATTTCAAGACACACTGGGTGAAATCCTGTAATGCTTATGTGTTTACCCATCATTTTAACCTGTTCTATTTGTTCCTCTTTTTCTATCCTGAAATGTTTCTGGCCTGAAATGTTTCTGTTCTGAGTGTTGAAGGTTGGGCATACATCACAGAAGGGAAGAACCCTCTTCACTTCTTTTACATAAATGGATACTGGGCAGTTTTGGCATCCAGGGATGCACAGCTCATTTCCATCAAGCTCCTGTGTCCCTTTATATGTCCCCATCTGTTACTTGAAGCTGGAGGAGTTATTTGAAATATAGACATAAAGAGTACTTTTTTAATGGTAATTTATCAAGATTTCCTCCCTTTCATGGAGGTGATTTAATTAATGTTATTTCCTCATTATTTAGAATGAAATATATTATTTTATAATATTATTATTATAACCTGGGACCAAAATGAACACTTTTCATCAATATGAATGAGGAGCTTTATTTATTTACTTCCTTCTTTCTTGCAGCTGTTGCAGCAATGCAATGAACCAACTTTTTACTTCAGCTGTGCTTTGTATGATTTTCCTTGGGTTTATCTGTACTTTTCAGGCTTTTTGATGTCTTTAATAGAAAAAAAATGTACAGTAGCCAAAGGCTTATGTTTCTAAGTTACCTTTCTGTGCCAGATAGTAATGACTGCAGGCCCTGTATCCAAGATTAATATTGTAGAGGCCAGTTAAAAGTAGGAACTGTTCCAGCCCAGCACATAACATTTGTGACACCTCCTGACACTCTAATAGCAGGTTTTCTAATATGAGCACAATTATTACAACAAATGCTGTAGGTCCCCTGAGTTAAATGCAAAACCAGGAATTTTCTCAGACACCTCTGTGTTTCTGCTACCATCCTGGATTATTAGAAGGATGTACTGCAGGCACTGACAGCATCATGTATGTATTCAGTTTAGGGAAGCTTCTGAGCTGATGTGACAACTTCCTAACTGAGGTGCCTTTGTACTCTTTCTGTCACACCTCATGCATTGATAACTCAATTGGCAGTGACCTGCAAGGATAGGATGCAACATTAGAACACTACTGATAAGAAAGTACTTGAGGGATGATAAATAAGGCAGCGCACATAAATAAATGCTACTTTTGGTGTACGCTAAAGAATAAAAGCCATGTCCAGGGATGCTGCTACATGTAGTAAAACTCTTTCAAGAACTAAGAAATCTGAGTGGAAGCAGCAATGGAAATGGTGTCACCCACAGCATTAGCACAGACAGGTTGTCTTCTCCTGAACCGTGCACTTTGCCAGTGACAGGCACGTGCTCTAAGTAGAAAATGCCCAGTCTTTTACCTCAATATAAATAGGCATCCTGGGGCATGCAGGATGCTGTCATATGTCCCTGGGCATCTCCCATCCTCCTTCAGAACTGGAAAATGACATTCACTACTCCTTTCTTGGAAATGTGCAAAAAGGATTTCCATAGACAGTCTTTGGAGATTTCCTGTTTTCTCATGTGTGTAATAGACTGGGTCAAGCAACAAAGAGGAGGGATGAAAGAATAAGATTTAATTTTATATGCACTTTCCTGTCATCGCCATTGGAAAAAAATGGATGAAAAGAGGAATTCTGCAATACAGGTGATGTCAGTGTTAAATTAAATTAAGATCATATGATTTTATGCAGCAGCTGTAAGCCTTCAGTTATGGCAGGGTTCATAATAATAGAGTAGATTCCAAGCGAATGTTAAAAAATTTCTCATATGTGAATAATTAATCAGAAAAATAGCAGCATTATCTACAGTACTTTAAGCCAGCATAGATTAAACATATAACCTGTAATTTATTCCATTTTGGGGCATCTGAATTGTACTAAGATAAGTTGTGACAAATTAGAGAAACAAAAATAATACTGAGTTGTATTTCAGCATATCATTCTAAAACAGCATGGATGCAAAGGGCACCATCTTAAGTCATTGATTATCAGAAACTCATAAAAGCACAGGCTCTTAAAATCTTTTAAATTATGGATAAGGAAAATTGATACTGCAAATTAGTGAGTACTTCTTTGGTTTTCTGTAAATTGCCAAAACACAGAGATATAATTGCAAGTTACATTTTTTTGATTTGTAATTTTTGAGTAGTTTCAAACAACTATAAATAATGATCAAAACCCTAGTCATATCATGGCTAATTGGAGAACAGTTGAAGAAGTGGGAAAGCTTTAATTTTGTGTCCTGTGTGAGCAGAGAGATTAGGAGGGAAAGAAAAAGTAGAAATTCCTATTGGAGTATTTACTGTTTTTGCCTTCCTGTTTCATAGGTTTTGAACACCTCTGTAGAAATCTTCACAAGCCTTTGTGATTCTGCTGGCCTGGGCAGAGCATATGCAGCTGTAGCCAAGATCCTGGCAAGGTAGGTTAGCACATCCTTGTCTGACTGTCAGTGCAGATTCACTCAGCTGTGAAAGACTTAAATTGTTAGAGGTCTGTCGCTTTCCATTACTGACTGCTTAAATTTTAAGCAGTGCCCTTTTTGCAGTAAGTGACCCTTTCATCGAAAGTTATTTTAAACTGTTACACATTTTTTAAAGTGTATGGTTCTAGTTTTTCTTTGCCTGTATACTGTAACATGTCCTTTTTCTTCCACATTTTGAGGGCTTTTTAAGTGTTGGGGTTTGGTTGTTTGTTTTTTTTTTTTTTGGTTTGTGGGAGACCTTACCTTACTGGAAGATAGAAATGCAGACCTATTTTCCAGGATCAGAAAGAAAGAAAATCTGGAAGAATGTTGCAAGCTCCAGTAGGTGTCTCAGTGTAATATTTTCTGAACTGTGAGTTTCCATTTATTGCACTCACTTCTGTGGAGGCATTTCTGGTTTGTGCATGTGTAACTAGGTACAAATTTGTTCCAAATACAATGCTTGTGTTCAATATTTTTGTTTCAGCATCTGGCATTAAAATCTTCCTCCAGGTGAATTAGTTCAGGTGCAAATAATTTTGACATAAAGTTGCCTAATGAAATTATCACATGAGATACGGAAAAAAAGAGATTAAAGTGAAAGTTGCTTATTCTTGACTTATCCTATGACTTATCCTTGAAGATCTCAGTGCATATG
Source organism: Melospiza georgiana (assembly GCF_028018845.1). Taxonomy (NCBI): domain Eukaryota; kingdom Metazoa; phylum Chordata; class Aves; order Passeriformes; family Passerellidae; genus Melospiza; species Melospiza georgiana. The sequence goes on along the minus strand of NC_080434.1, from coordinate 29,197,611 downwards.
AGGCATGATAGAACTTGGCAATTGTTTATGGAGAGGGACTTGTCACCTGATTTATTTCAGTGTGCAGAGCAAATTCTCCTCTTTGAGTCAGATCCCTTGTCTCTTGACCTTATCCAAGCACGTAGGGATCAGCCACAACCACAGTCTTCTTCAGGTCTCTGATGCATAATTATTCATGTCTACATGTATTCTGAGCATCCTAAATAAGGACATGGGAAAAGATATTCAAAAAGACACAGAACAAAGAATACCAGGTCCCAGTTTTAAAACCATGTTCATTTCCTTTCTGTGATTTAGGCATTCTGGAATGAGGGCCCATGCATTTATTTACTCAGAAGTTTCAGATTTTGAGATCTTTATGAAATTAATTTGCTAAACGCTTCATCTGAAAGATCACGCCAATGCAATTCTTTTTTAAAAGCAGATCTAAAGATGGAGTGGCTAGTGATTTTCTTCTGTGTCAAATCTGTATTCCACTCCTTCTGGGAGCATTCTTTAACTATCCAGAAATGGACAGTCCCACTGCTACCAGTTGTTGCAATTTGAAAAAGAAGGAAAACAGGAGATGAGGAGCAGTGGGAGCAGATACTAAGGGCAGTAAGACCCCACACTTTAGTATTTAAGGCATTCTCCTGGAAGAGGAATATTTGGATTAATTTAGGTGAAGGAGTAGTTCAATCTCATGTGTAGGATCAGAGATTTAATCTGTTGGAGAATAGGTTAAAGAATAGATTGAGTCTTCTCGGTGAAGACACAACCCTAAACCCTTTCTCTGAAAAATGGCTGTTGTTTTACTTTTTATAAAACTCATCTGGTAGCTATGCCATAAGAGCATTTAATTAAATTAAGCACCTTACATATATACCTGCTCTGAAGAGCTTTGGGTATGTGATAGGCATTAACTGTTCAACCCTGTCAAATGTCACAATGGTTCTCAGCAACTTTCAGTTGTTTGAGAAACTTACATGTGGAAAAGTCTGGGCACCTATGAATCATAGAATGATAGAATCATAAAATAGTTTGGGTTGGAAGTGATCTTTACAGGTTGGCCTAGTCCACCCCCTACAGTGAGTAGGGACATCTTCAACTAGATACAGTTGATCTAAGCCCCATCCTGGCTGGCCTTGAATATTTCCAGGGATAGGACACCAACCACCTCTCTGGGGAACCTTTTCCAGTGTTTTGACACTCTGATTGTAAAACATTTCTTCTGTACATCTAATCTAAATCTACCCTCCTTCAGTTTAGAGCCCTTGCCCTGTTGCAGCAGGCCCAACATTTGCTCAACAATTTGTCTTTATTGTAAGCTCACATTAGAGCTGTAAGGTCTCCCTGGCAACTTCCCCAGGCTGTACAACTCCAGCTCTCTCAGCCTGTCTTCACAGGAGAGATGCTCTAGCCCTCTGAGCATCTTGGTTGCCTCCTCTGCATCCACTCCAACAGGTCCATATCCATTCTGTGCTGAGGATGCCAGAGCTGGACACAGAACACTTTGGATAAATGCACCAGTAATTACTGCTGGTGACAGAATCCCCATATTCAGCTTGTTCAATTTTCCTTTACTTGTATTGTTACCTGATTTAGGCTAGATTTTTGTAAATAATTTTGAATTTGATGAATAACTTCTTCCCAGGAAGATGACTGTTTCCAAAAAATAATGCATTACAACCATAATGTCTGTGAGAATTTGCACTTATTTCCTCATGACAGATTGGAGAAAGTGCCTGAGCCCTCCTGAATGGCTCAGAACCTGTCTATGGCTTTGGAATATTTTGTGAAATCTTTGCTGCAGATGTTTCCAGAGACTATGGGAAACTGAAAATCTTTATCATGTGCATTTAGTCATGTCATTTTCCAGGGGAAAGAATCTGACATAATAGCATCATGTTCTTGACTTATTCTGCCAGTGTCCACCATGGTAATGACTTCTTGTGGACACATGATTTATACATCCAATTCCATCACATGAGCAATCCTATAAAAGGTGCATATTTTCATAAAAGTCTAATAGGGGTAAAAATCTCATAGGGCATTTTAGCATGAAACTGGAAAATGAGTTGCTGTAGATGTGTAATCTCTTCTGCTGAAGTCATCATAACTGTTCTGTGGGATCATGAATGACTATATCTTTAGGAAATTGCATTTTATGCATTTAGGAAGGTGATGTCTAAGGAGATAGAAAGTGTATGGCTGTATAAAATAACATGTAGATTTTTGAAGGAACTATAAAATATTAGCCCTTTGAGTAGGAAAGACCTGTTTATCATGTTATCCGGTCTTGTGCAAAGTGTTTCAGTAATCCTTCTAGCATACTTTAAATATCTCAAGCTGTAGTGCTTTTAAAAGTACTTCCTTTGAAAAATTGTTAAACTGTTCCAACTGATTTCTAGCTGGCATAAGTGAAGTCCTAACAGTGAGAAATATCTTACTGATATGTATCAAATTGATTCCTGTTTTCCTCAAAGAGGTTATATGCCCTAGCAATTTTCATATTTCCTATATGTGGAACAGAAGTTTTGATGTGAAAAGTAAAAAATGGCCAAAAATACATCAAAACATTTCTATTAATTCATGAAATTAAGAAAACCTTTTTACATTTTCTCCTGTCACTGATTCCATTTGCTTTATTACTTTCAGCCTCTAGCCCACAAACTTGGTGGTACAATCAACAAACCCCTTAGTGGCTGTTTCATCTCTGCTCTATTTGATTTCTCCACTCTGAGTAAATGATTAAGTTTTCATGCATTGGTTCAACCAAAATCTATGTTCACTCAACCACATCCTTTATTGATTACTTCTACTGCAAACAGTAGGCCAAGTGTGATATACATAATTGGACAGTTGTCAGGGGATGTGGGTGTTAACAGTCCTGTTTTCCCAATTGGAAACTGGAATCACCTTGATACACAAATATTCTGCACTGTTTCATTCTCATTCCTTGGACCAAGGAGTCCTTTTCCTCAGAATATATGTTTTTAACTCTCAAAGGTCTGGTTGAATGGATTTAATGATTATACCATATAATATGCTCTTCAAGTTGCACCTGTGCACTGCATATAGAAAACTAGAAAAACTGGAATTAATATTTGTCTAACACTTTAACCTTGTCCTTTAACTTATATAAATCATATGCTGTATTTCTTTAGGGAAACATTTGATTTTCTTTTCTTTGGAAAAAAAACAGGTTAAAAAAATATGTGCTTCTAATTCTAAAATTTAGAAGCCTTTTGACATTTGGTAAATGTTTACAGTCTGGTATGTTTTGTATTCTCATGGTAATAAAATACTTAGGAAAGTTTAGTAAATCTAAGTCTGCTAATTGACCTCTAAGCTTTACAGTAGCATATACTTGAGCATTTCAAGAATGTTAGTTTGCAGTGATTTAGCATTCTTTTGTAGTAATCTTACCCTCCTAGTCACATACAGATAATCACTGCAGTATTTTAAATTTGCAGCTAAGCTTTGCTATGTTTCCTGTTTCATAGTAGGCTGTTATAATTACTCCAATAGCATAAAAGAGAGAAATTCAGAGTTCTGCCAGATTTTGAAAGCACATATCCCTAATATAGCTTATAATAAAAACTGTATTGTAAATAAATGCCAGGCCATCATTTGCTGCAGGAATATAACTTGAAGGTAGTTTAAGATGGTGAGAAAATAAATCACAATTCTTTATTGCTTACAGAAACTCCTATTTTTGTGAATTTCTTAATTAAGACTGAATTTTCTGTCTTGGTGCCTTGACATTTAGCATGCTACCCTCCTACATTAGTGACTCAAGTTCATGGCTAATATTGAGGTCAGCTGGAGTAACACTCCAGCCTTAAAGGGAAAAAGGGCACCAAGCCTTATTCACAAGCAAGCTCAGATGTCTGTCTTATATCTTGCAATCACACTGCTGAGGTCTTATATTGTTAATATGACCAGCTTTATTAAAAAAAAAAAAAAAAAAAAAGAAATCTGCAAATGTTATTGTCAAAGTATGTTAGCCAATTTTCAAGTTAGATGCAGCTGTGACCTCAGGTTGCTCTGAGCTCCCTGGGATTTGGGGGTGGCACCTGCAATCCATGGTTTATAGGTTTGCCTGTGTGACCCTGGCCACCTTTGATCCAGCCAGCCAAAGGGCAGTGCTGTGTTCAGGGAAAGGCTGTCAGCCCAGAACTGAGATACAGCCCTGTCATGGAGCTGCTGCTGCACCACCAGGTTCTAGAGCAGCTCTGAATGACAGAAAGCCTTACTGAAAAAATCTCCTTCCCCTATTTTGTCAGGATGTGAGGTCCAGCTAAATTGAAAATATTACCAGCAGCTCCGTAGAAAGAAAAAATAAAATAATGGGAAGTCCAAAAGCCCTCTTAAATCGTCCACCTGTGTTTTTATTCATGGCCTTAAAATATGGCACAATATTCTGAAAGAAAGTTTTGTTCTATTTTGCTGAAAGGATCCAGTTTTGCCCTCAGACATTCTGTGTGAAGTAGTCTCACTGGGCTCAGCACAGGTAGTGCTGGAGGCCATTTGGAAATAAAATCCAGTCATGGATGAGTCATCACAAAGTAAAGTTTCTTCAGAACAAGGGGGTAGATCTTCAGCATTTGAAGAAGCCATCTGAGTAAATATTTCATTTTGTCCCTGTCCTTTTCTTCAGTCAGGGAAAATCAAGTGAGGCTGTGAAGTACTTGGGAGAGTTTATGAAGGATGCTGAGAGTGCTAATCTAGGCCAAAGCCTGGTGGATGCAAATCTCCTACTTGGAAAAGTTCACAATGAAAGAGTAAGTACTGTTTGTAGTAATGATCTGAAACAGCTTGATTTACTTCTTGGTAAAATCTGGTTATGCCTAGGAGATGACACAGGAGGATTTGATCCAGGTGTTGCATCTTGCAGGAGCTACCCAAGGAGAAGTCACTGTGTGACTAAATGAAATGTGCCTTAATTTTCTGAGAAAGGTGAAAATTTCACATCATGTTTAACACACAGAGTTTTTTTCTAAAATAGATGAATAAAAACTCCAAATTCAGATCAGGACAAACTTTACATGTTGTGAAAAATCCACATCCAGATCACCATTGGGGCCATATATGCCTATAAAAAGTCATCAGTTAATGCAAATGAAATATTATTGCACTCTACATGAATGTATACTGCATTGCATACTAATGGGCTGTTTATAATCTTAGCTACATTTCTTCTTTACATTCTCTCAGCCAAATTTATGAAATGGGCTCTAGCAGCAAATAGTTTGTCAAAGGTCTGTTAGCAGTGGAAAGACTTTCTCTTGTCTCCACTTGCACTGCAGTGACACTTGGGTTTTGAAATCAAAAGGGTTAAAGACATTGCTGCAAAATGAAGGATTCATGCTTTAACACCTATTTTAGAGCTGAATTGCTACACAAAATTATTTAGATACAATAAGTAATAAAAAGAATTTGTTCTGTATGCTGGCTAATACGGAACTTAGGAAACACTTCCACTACAAATAAGATAAAACTAGAAATACCCTTTCTATCTTCTGTTGCATATTTTTTGTCTCAGTTCTGTGTGTAATATATTGAACAGAGTACTTTCCCCTTTTCACTTACACTATCCCTAAGTACCTCTTTTTTTGTTTCCTGGGCTGCTCTTACAGAGAACTCCCACTACCAAAATTGCTGTCCTGTTTGTCCTGGTTTTATTTCATACACTGTAGAAATGTTTTTACTCTATAATCTCTAAATTAGCCTGAGAGTTTTCTGTTTACATGTGTTCTTAATATAAATACTGAATTTCCCGTTGAAAACTAAGTTTTAAGGTCTTTGACAACTTGATGAAGTAGCTGTAAAATGGGTCTGAAACTTAGAAGAAGAGTCATATGACACTGTGCTGAATTGTTCTCCTCCAAATCTGAAAAATAATTAAATAAATTCTGTTTAACGACTTCTGCATTTCATTCCTTTTTCCACCATTGCTAATAATCAATTCAATAGAACTTTTATGTTAATAACTAATCTCTATTTGATTGTTCTTCAAATTCTCCTTCTCAGTTCAGAATTTTCTGCCTTGAGCTGAGGCAGTGGTGTAGAAGGGCACAAGTGCAGTAACTTACAAATATTAATGTATATAAAATATTTAGTTTAACCATAAATTTTAAAATCTTGAAGTTTGCAATTCCCTGTTTTCTGTATCATTTTTTTCTGCAAGGTCAGCAGTGTTTACCAAAACTGAGTGTGAATTAACATTTCCTCTTTTGGATCACTGCCTGCTGGTGTCAGCTGTCATCACCAGTGTTCTCTAAGTCATTATTAGGGTCTTTTTATTCAACTCTGTACATCCCCCAGTAATAAAATTTGCAGAAGTAGTCCATCAAATTAAAGATATTTCTGTTTATATCCAGATCTATCCATGGGGACCTTCAGTAAACCTGGGATATAACTCTTCCTGTTCTTCCAAACACAAATCACTTTGACCAAATTCACATTGCTCTGTCCGCACTGTTGCTGTACCTTTCCAGTTCTCTTATCTCACTATTCCCTCACCAGCAGTATCTTTCTTTAATGCTGTACACACAGTTTGCTTTCTAGTCACAATTGTTTTACCCAGATGTTTCTTGTTTCCTAGCATGCCTGGGTTTGTGTTCTGCAGGAGTAGTAGGTCTCATTTCCCTCAGTTCAATAAGCAGGTTGCTTACTTAATATGTACACTCTGAAGTTTGCATGGTAACTCTGTCATTTCTCATTTCACTTTTTCTGAGTTTCTTAGTCTGATTTGCTACATTCCTCTCACTAATTGCATCACTTAACCTGCTATAGTTCTCATGAGTATGGTAAGTAGATGTTTCTGCTTTTTATTATATTACAGCTTATCATTCTTTATTCATTGATGTGTCCTCATAGGCCTAATTCTGCTCTTCTGCTGTATTAAACAAAGTTGAAAGACTACCAGAATTGCTATTGCTCTTTTTTTCCTTTTTTAATCATAAGCACATGTTAGCAGTTATAGGAGTTCTCATCCCAAAAAGTGGTATCAAATGAAACAGGTACCAGTGGAAGTCTCACCTCCCAGTTCCATACAGAAGAGAATTTCAATCTCATTAAATCAAGGTGAGAGTGAAAGGATAAAACAGCTCTGAAAATGCTTTCAGTCAGGAAGTTTCTGCCATCAGAGCAGCAGAATTCCATGCCAATGGTAGGATAGAGAGATAAATTGAGTTTTCAATTCAGCAACAGTTGGGCTAAATTTCTCCTACTTTTTCTCTTTTGTGATTAGGAATATCTATAGTGTTTGTATACCTCTTTCTTCCTCCATAAATGAGTAAGTTTAAATTTCTGTTCTTTTCTGTGCTTTGTTTATCCTCTTTTTTCCATTTTTAGGAATTATTTTTTAAGATTTAATACTACCATAAATTAGTACCTTTTCTCCCACAGATATGTTGAATGCGGGGAAACAATAATTTCTAAACAGCCTGGCTGCAATCTGTATTAATACTTATTGTTGATATACTTGGATTTGTATGCTCAAAATGCTATTCAAATCAAATATATCGGCAGTGTTATCTGGATTTTAGAGGTTAGAAAACAGCAAGGGAGAGTGATTTCCTTAATGCCCTGCCATGAGTCACTTTGTGGGCTGCCACATCTCTGAGGTGGCAGAGGAGCAGGCTCTGATGTCAAAATAAAATACAGGTGACTACAAGTAGCTTTTAACATTATTTTCTTTTTTTCTCTCTTCTTTACTAGGGGAACTATAACGAAGCTCTGGAACATTTCAGTCAGGCCTCTGAGGCAGCGAAAGCTTTGAACAATTTGCCCTTGGTGGCTGAAACAGAGAGTTACTGTGGCATTGCCAAGGCTCATCAGCTGATGGTGCCGTTCAACAGCCACGTAGCAGCAGCAGCCGATCCCCTCAGCCTGCAGTGCCTGCTGGCATGGAAGCAAAACAGAAGTGACATGTGCACTGACCCTCTTCCAGGCGGTAAGGCAGTGCTTATGAAACACATTAGTGCTGCATTGTCCTCAACACTTAAGTCATTTTTCTTGTAGAGTTTTATTAAATTATTTCCCGGGTTTAATCCTTGTATGGAACGGAGGTTGGGCTCTACCTCTGTGTGCTTGTTTTAGAGGCTGAATTAAACAGGTTAAAATACAATATAACTGGGAGAAATTGATACTAGTAGTTGCTCTGGATGGTAATTTGCATTTTTTCAGTGCTGTTTGCCAAACACCACAGTTACCTGGTATAGTCAAAACATAATTGTTTTAATCTTTAAAGAAAATAATAATAATCTCCATTTGCAGTACACTTTTCAAGTGCATCCAAAAATAAGATCCCTGTTACTAAAAGTGAGAAGTAATTTCTGCTTGACATAGTTCTGAATCCAGAAAAACACGCTGCTTTATTTTTGGTATCCTTGTACTTCAGATTAGAGAGAAAGGGAAAAAATAAAAGCAAGTCTACTTACTTTACTATGTTTCCTTATCTCAGAAAGAGCAGAGGAGGACTTGGTGTGGAGTAGCCCTCTTTCTTCATGGGTTAAATTTTCTTTGCTCTTTTTACCTTGTACAATACATTAATACAAGACAAACTGAATTATGCATTATCTCCAGTAGTATAGTACTACTATACTACTGATAGTAGTGAACTGTATTGTACTGAGGAAGGGGGAGGTATATGTCTACTCTACCTTAAAACTTCCTGCTCTGTATTCCTGTGAAGAGTGTGAATCTGGGCTGCAGTGGAAATAAATGACAACTGGGGTAGTCACAATATGGAGCTTCAGTGTTACTTTGTTATTCCCTCAATTACTCTGCTCCTAAAGACAAAGAACTGCCTGACTGCTGCTTTCTTGTGTATCTCACCCTCTCACAGAAGTGGAAAATTAAGTATAACTTCAGTGGTGAATTTTGTATATAAAATAAGTGGTAATTGAAGATATTAGCAGTTTAACAGGAGCCAGGATGCCAGAGGCAACACTGGGAGCTACTGAGAATTATGGAACAAGGGCATTCGTTCGGAGGCTGAAGAGATAAATTAGATAGCATTCTGTTTAAAGTTCTAACACTTTGGTAACACTTCTTCAGTGGCTATACATATCTATATTTGTGATTTGTGTCTCAATAAGTGAACATCGAGCACACTGACAGATTTTGTTGACTGTCAGAGTTATTTGGGTGTATGTCTCCTGTCTAGACCTGTAGTGCAAATGCCAAGAATTCCAACAGAGATGGTCAGAAAAATAATTCATAAAAGAATTTTATAGTCATTTCATATAAGGATCACTAACTGTAGCTGATAAAAATAGGAAGCAAACAAAAATCAACAATGGCAAAAGCAAAAAAAAAAAAAAGAAAACCCACAGGAACCTCAAAGACATGGAATGAACTTTGTATCTCCAATATGAATTTTAGTTCTTGCACCTAAAGGGGTTTTCTGTTCAGCTTTTATACATGGCTTTTCCCAGTCAATTGTGAAACTCATTTATATCCTGAAATTATATGTGCCCCTTTAAGCTCAAGAATCCTGCTCCTCTTTAACAGTACTTCAGGGATAAACAGAGTATGATTAGAAAAGCCCTTTATGTCCTGGCAAGCGTGGTACCACAAACAAGTTTTGCCTGCTGAGATTCTCTTCCTTCTGTATTTCTGCCTAGTTTACCCTCTGTTACTTTCAGTATTGCAGTTTTCATTTCAGTTCCAGTTCACTCCAGGAACCCTGTGGCTACTGCATATTTAGCAGCTCTTCCAGTTCAATATCATTCTTCTCATTAGTGCTCCAAGCTTACTCTCATGATACCCAGATTACATCCAGGAAAACATAGTGTCACACTGTCAGCACAATCTGTAACATTTCTCATGTTTCGTGTGCCAAATCTCTCGTTAGTACTGGCATTACATTTTTAATATCTTTGTCTGGCAAAACATGACCTGGCACCAATTCAAGATTAGATTTGCTGGCTTTGAGTTTCAGGTACAGCCTTTATTCTACCTTCCAGGAGAATGTCTGTGCGTCCTATGATGAACTCATCACTTAGGAAATTCCTGCTGTGATAATAGAGCAGTATTTCTAGCTCTTTCAAACAGCTCAGTGTTGATAATCTACCAGATTTTTCTCAGTCTTTTTGAGGATAGAACAGAGAAAGACAAGATACAATGGTAGTTCTTAATCCACAGGGAAATTTTATGAAAGGGAGAAGAAAGGCAGTGAGTTTTTATTTCTAACTCTTCTGACTGAAAAAATTTTCTGTGTCAAAAAAATAAGAGTAGTTTCTGTATTCATAGGCAAAAGAAATACTTAAGCTAGTGGGGGAACAATTACATTTAAATTCAAGTATTGCCACATTACCTTATGTCTTTCAACCAAAACTTATTTTATAAATCAATCATTTCAATAACCATTAATTACTCAATTTATCTCAACATTTATTAATAAAATAGATGTTTTGACCAGAGTTGTCGTGGATAAAAGGGACGGGATTTTCAGAAGACAGTGTTTAAAAATGCAAAGGAGAATGTGTTTCTATCTGCTATCTTTGACTCAGTCACCTGACTTCTCTTACAGGAGAGTTATTTATATAATTGTGAGATGCCACTGCAACAACAAATATGGTTTTATTGTTCTTTTTATGTTTAGTAAAATGGATAAAAACCTTATCAGCAGAATCAGTAGGCAAAAAGGATTGTGACTCCACATAAAATCCTAAAAAGGAGCCTACAGCATAACATTGTCTGATGAGAAAACATTTCACAGGTCTTTCAATAAATAATCACCCGACTCGCTGCCTTCTAGAGGAAAGAAGAATAATTAAAGGTGCTGAAGGCAGGAAATTTTTGAATCAGATTTTGTATGTTGATTACACGAAATGCTGACCAGAAATTAGTTTCTGTAGTCTGGCAACTCTCAGTCCAGGTTTTTGTGTCTGGCAGGGCTGTGCCTCAGCAAGAGCCCTTGTATGCTTGAAATTGTCTGAACGCTTTTAAGAAAAGACTTAAAATACATGGTTTTCCCCATCCTACAAAGTCTTCAGTTGTTTTCTTGAGGAATAGTATGTGCTTTTGACAACAATTTAGATTTGCATTCCTTGGCTTTGGAGAACTTGGCAAAATTGACACATTTTATCATGGATTTCCTGCCTTTATTTTGTTGGAGTTTTTTATGATACCTTTAAATACTGCATATTGTCATCAATTTTGAAGTCTTATGATCAATGGAATTATCTGGTACGATCAACTTCAGCATAATCAGGACTATTTCTAGTATTCCACACCTGAGCAGACTTCAATATAATTTAAAATGCATGCACCAGCTAAGTCTATAGCTTTGAAAATACAATCAAATGAGCTTTTGTGCTTACTCCCAAATATGTAGTCCCTCAATATTCTTTCTCCAGCCTCCTTTCATGGATGTAAGGAATGGTACATTCCATAGCGTGACTGTGTCCTTTTGTGTTGTGTAAGAAATTACATTTTCATCCTACTGATTCACATTTTTGAAAGCTCTTTAAGATGTTTTATAGTCATGTTTCTGTAAAAGATGGAGCTAGCACAAAATTTCTAATGTTTTGGAAAACAGCGATCTGACCAGGTGCATTTTAGATTGAACGTGTGTGTACCTTTGTCATTCATTAATAAAAGGATTATCCATAAAGGATGGCAGAGTCAGAAGTGAGGTGTGAGATCAAGGATTATGCTTAACAAATTCAGACAACATTTTTCTACTGTAACTTACCAGAGCTGTGTCATTTATGGGCCATTTTGGTGATTGTGTTCAGCAGCAGAACAGACTGCTTCATAATGTGATAAACTGCTTTTTTTTACTGTCTCTTTTGCCTAAAGTACACTAATTCCAGGAAAACTTCTGGTGTTACCTCTTCCCTCTCTGTTAGCTGTTAGTGCACTGTGTGCTCATCTGCAGATAGGGAGAAACTGAAAGGATTTTACGGACAGATTTTGAGGTTTCTCAAAAAATGCAACTGAACATGAAGTAAGGGAATTACGCACACAATTGTTCATCATATATAGTGTGCATATAATTACAGACATTCTTGCTCACACTGGTAAATAAGAACTAAGACTTTAAATTATATAAAGGAGGTGTGTGACCAAGTACAGACTCCAAGGCTGTCCCTGTGCCAGAGGCACAAAGGCTCACTTCTTAATAAGCCCATTTTGAACGTAGTTCAAATGTATCAGTACCCTACTGAAAATCACAGGATGGCTTCTGTACCTTTTAATGGGATTTCTCAAACAGAATAATTTTCTCCCTTCTGGAAAAATACAGTAGCTAAAAAATCTGAAATATATGCATTTGGGAAAATCATTAGGAAAATGAAAAGTTGAGAGGTGATTCTGTCTTTTTTTCTTGAAAATGTGGTAAACTTGTGCTGCCTCTTCTTTATTCACATCACCTAGCACTCATCGCTTTCTAAATTTTAACTTGTCTCACCTTTAACTTTTAAAAATATCAGTCATTTTTTATATTAATACAAGATATACTCTTAAAATATTCTTAACTAAGTCTTAATGCAGCCTTAACTGAGTGTTGAAATAGACCATGCTTGTGTATAGATGTTTATGGCTCAGAACATGTTTCTGAAAATCAGCTTAAGTGGTTCATATATGTTATTTATTATTATTTGGGATTTGTTTTTTAAGTATGTGTTGTGCTTAGAGATACACTGAAATTTTTAGCAAGTGAGATTAATTACTGCTTGGACTACAGAAAGAATCAAGTGTGAAGAGAAGAGCTGAGGGTGACAGGGAGGGTTTTCAGCACATTGTGGTCAGTGGCTGGATGCAGCAGATTCTCTGTGAAGAGCGTGAGAACACGGTATTAACATCTCTGTCAGTTTTGCCAGAGCTGCAGCAGCTTGCTCTAATTTCTGTTGATGGCTGACGTTTGTCTGAAAAGAGGGGAGTGCTGATATTCAGTGTTCTCATGCTTTGTACAAATGCAATATCCAGGGGAGTTTACAGTGATTTGTTTTAAATACCAACATAAATAATTGGGAATTGCTAGACAGGATCAGCTCTAGGTCAGGTGTGTGGATTGCCTGTACCATATTTAAGAGGGAAGTCATGGAACATTTTCGTGTTTAACCATGGATTATTGTGTTAGAAGTTTCTTCCTAGTTTTTGCTAAGAGCTGGCAGGTTTTTATGAATAAGTGGTGTTATAGGTTCAAAAAAAAAATCACTATCACCCTGACTATGATTGTGAGTGTTCTTGTCATCAATAGTTACATAAAAACATTTTACCTAGAGGAGAATTTGGATCTTTTCTAAGCTTTTTGCCATCTGATGTTTCATTTGGAACCATCTAAATCTTGCCACCCGTTTCCTTTAGACACATTCTGTACTAAATATTGTTGGCATCCAGCTGTGTTTTCTCAGACAAGCTCCCTAGATCAGCAGAAAATGGTTTCCTAAATAAGGTGAATTGTTCTTTCTTGTGGAAAAAAAAAAGTTGGAAGTGATGTTCAAACTGCAGTATATTGTCAGACCCTTTAGTGTAGCTTTATGCACTGAACTAGCATAGTTTTGTGCACTGCACTGTCAGTACTTCTACATAAGTGGAGTTCCTTTCCAGTTTAAAAAGCAAAAATTCTTGGGGTAGAAGTTGAGTGCTGCTTGATTTTATAGAATGGTGCAAAAGAAATTGAATCTCTTGCCCAGCCTTGTTAGGCCATTTCTGGAGGAATCTTTGATTTGAGGCACCTAGAAGATTTTGGTTTGACTGCAGCATTGATGAAAAGTCACAGAACGAAACCACTGGCAGGAGTTGTGCTCTGGCAGTGCCCTGATGGTGGCAGGACCAAAGTAGGAGCAGCCAGTTGGAAAATTTCTGAAGCGGCCCTAGGGCCTCTCCATGTGCCCATCCTTTCCTTTCCTTTGCTGCATACGTGAGCAGAGGTGTATCTAGTGAGATTATGCTCAAAAAGGAGAATGGATCCTCAGAAAGAGCAAGAGATAAGATTTTTGTGGGTTTGTTTAATATTGAGATGGTTGTTGTCATTAGACTTCATAAAGAATCTTTCGTTGTTGCTGTCTGCAAACATGCCAACCAGTCTAGACCTCAGGCCAACGTGAAAACAGCTCTCTGCTGCAAACCCATCCTTACCCAAAGCTCCCCAACAATCTTTGGACACAGAAAATCAAAGGCAAGACAAAGAAACTGTGTTGAGTGCATATGTTCTGTAACAGAGCCCTTAGGTCATCTCAGGAGTCACAGGCGGTGTATCAAACAGCTTCCTGCTCCTGGGTTTCCCAAGCCAGCTTTCTTTTCTGCATCCTTGAGAGGTTTTATCTAAGATCCTTTCCCCAGCCTAGGTACATTCTTTTATGTTCCTATTATAAGTAACAAATTGCTGGTTTTATTAAGACAGAAGATAGTCAAGATTTAAATTATTTACATTTATAATAAGCCAATCTATTTTGAAAAGTGAAGTGTTGTAGTTCCACAGTTTTGTGTATTTATGAAACCATGTTTCTTTCATCCAAAAATCCACATCTCTTTATTCTTTTCTGTAATCACCGGAGATATTTTGTGGTTTTTTTGAACTTTTTTTTAACATTTATTAGGTTTTGTTTCTCTTCATTCCTTGTCTGTTCTCTTGTGTTTTCTTTCCTGTTCTTCACCTTCATGCTGAAAATTATTCTTTCTCCTTTTTTGGCCTTACACCTTCACTCTGAATTCCAATTTTATGTATGTTTATGCCAACGTTTAAGGAGTGTAAGCCAGTTACCTCTATACCCAGTAGCTGGCATCTCAACTTACATTTTCTTAGGTATATCTTTTGTGTTTGTATTTGTGGTTTTGAGAGTTTTTTCAGTGTTTTCCTACTGTTTCCACACTGTTCTTCATGCTCAGTGTTTTTATTACATTGGGATCACAGAATGGAGTGGGAAGAATCACACTTCCTATTGAGTATCTTGACAAGTTGGTTAATAGAAAATTGTGAAGTATCAAAATGGCCTTTAAATAGATCTTAATCACCTGTGGGAATGGATTGATGAAGTTTAAGTATACAACTGGGTGATTAATTAGCTTGAAGATCCAAATGCATGCTTAAGTAGATGACCATGCCTCCAGGCTCATCCACTTGTTCCTACTCAGTCAGTTAAGCATTCAATATTATCTATAATACAGAATATTCCCATGCAAGGCCTCATACAGGTCTTGCCATAGAGCCAAATAATTATTCAGTATTTTTTTATGGTGTGTCATGCAGGTATATAATTTTGAACATGGAGCTACTATCCTACAATATTGACATTAATAAGTATTCAATAGAGTAATTGATATGGAGAGGATTATTTGAAATGGTTCTTGTTCAAAGTTTTTTTTTTCAGTGTTTTTCCATGTTTGCTACAGGGGTTTAATATAGTTCTTTTTCTTAAAATTCTGGCATATTTTTAATTTTGGGGATGTTGAGCAGCCGTGAATATTAGTCAAACATAATGTAGCTGGTGTCAGCTCCTGTGGGGAATTAATCTTCCACAGCAGATTTTGAAATGGGAACTGCAAGTGCCCAACACCCCTCAATAAGTAAACCTTATGTTTATTCATCTGCTAATGCCAATGTCTGTGAAAGCCAATACTCAAGCCCTGTCTTTCTTGTGAATGTGGGTTTCACTCTCTAGTATTTATAGGTCACATGAACAGAGACTGGAGCTGCCTGACTGGGTCTGTGCATCCCAACTGGGCATCTGCTAGCACCATGCATTGCTGATAGAAAAGCTGAAAAATGGAGCATGCCTGTGCTCTAGAGTAAATACTAGGAGTGAAATGGCTCATGTTGGGCACATAAGGAATTTGATAAATAGGAACTTCAGACCATACCCAGGTGTCCAGGAAAACCAGTTTTAGGAACCAGGAGGGGAGAGGGACATGTGCTGCACAGAATGCACTGACTTCTTATCCTGGGTGCAGCACTTGCAGCCCTCTGTTTACCTCACACTTCAGGCTCCTGCTGGAAAATGTCACTTCAGGGTTTTATAGTGCCAAGTTCTGTGACTCCAGGACCTTTCAACCCACCAAACAGTGCCTTGAAATGTAAAATTCTCCAAGAGTGAGCTTGTTCTCAGTTCTGAGAATAGTATTAAATCAAATTAAATTTCATTTTGTTGATATTCATACAAGTACATACATGCTGCAGTAAGAAGAGAATTGAGATGAAACATTGACAATTTCAAGCATTAAGAAATCAACTGTATATTGAAGGATAACTGGATTTCTGTTCTTGTAATCTCTTATAGATCTTGAAAGGGCTCATTGTTTATACAAGGAAAAATAATACTTCAGTTACTATATTAAAAGTGTCAGTAATGACTGCAACAAGTTAACTGTGGTTACTAAAAGCAGATAGCTCAGACTAATGACAGAATTTATATGGATATATTTAATTTCGGTTTAGATCAAAATAAAATATTTATTTCTCTCACATACTTTGATAAGTTTTTAATGATTGTAGTGCAATCCATTTGCCATTTGGAAGATGGATGTGCATTTTGAGTACATGAACATATACGTGTGTACCTATGGAGAGATAAACTGTATGGCAAAGAGAGGAGAGTGTTGCTTATCTGTTAAAAATTGTGGACCAAATACTGCTTTTTTATGTCCATAGAATATTACTGTTTTGAGGAGAATGGCACAATTGTAACTAAAACTAATTGATGTTGCCCTTTTGAACTGCATTATCAAAAACTTCAAGACAAGCAGAGGTTCAAATAATTGGGAGAGTTGCTAGATATGATATTTATGCTGGAGAACATAACCTAAATAAGAAGGAGGTTCTGACTGAGGCTGTTCTAATATCTGTATTTTAGTATGTTATGTTTTGTATTTCTAAAGAATATTTTTGCTGGAAAATGCTGCAAAATGTGTTGCTCACTAATTATAGTTGTAGTACATTTAAGGAATGATCATGCAACTAAAATGTGGAAGATGCAGAAGTCCTAATATGTTGTAGGAAAATATGGGGTTAAAGTGGACTATATTTTAAGCAGTGTTCAGTTGACTTGCTGTGTGGGGAGAGACTGAGCAGTCCTGGCTAATGACTTGTAGGTACTGAATCCTCAGGTCTCTCAGGTGGTTTCACTCGACCAGTTTCAGCAGGATGATGAAAAGGTTGAGATAAAATAAACTGACAGTTGCTACTCATCGCAGGCAGCAAGCTGTACCCTGGCAGATGAGACCCTGGGAGCCCTCTTTTTTAAACAAAGGCTTTCACTGCAGTGAGCAATGAACTCCACACAAAAAAGGAAAAGGAGAGAGAGATTGGCAGCTGGTGACCGACAGGAGGAGGGAAGGGAGGGAAACTGAGAAACACAGCAATTGTTGGCTAATTAGAAGCTATTCCCACCTACTTAATACCAACCCATTAAGCAGAAAACACTTTTCATCTTACTCTCGCTGCTACACATGACATTATACTCCAATCAATACCCTCCCACTGGCTGCCCCACTGCCCACAAATGAATACATTGCAGTTCAAGAATGCAGTAATTGAGTTGGGGCAGTGAAACTGCAGCTCACAGTCAAGATCTTTTTCTGAAGATATGAATGTAATGTTTGATGCTTGGATAAAGAAATCAAATCCCTGTATTGACAGCTGTCAACAATCGGCAAATGGATGAAGTCAGCAATGGATCCATTTTGTATTGAAGTGACAATAAGAGTTTATTTTCAAAGTGGGTTTTTTCTCCTCATTTGAATAAGAAATCTAGAGGGTTTGCACCCAGGTGTATAGATTTTTAAGGGCATTTTGAACTCTCTTCTTCAGTTATACCTACAAAATGTTTAGATACATACATCATTATGTGCGTGCAACAATACATCTCATATTTACAGCCGCTGGATTTTTATTTATTTTTAGTTTTGTAGGCTACCTTTACTCAGGCTACTTTTTAATTTCATTTCATTAGGTCTCCCTATGATTTTTAGGCATGATCCTAATTTTTACAAGTTGGTGCACAATAGTACCTTGTGCAGTGGATCTAGGCCTTACATTTCAATCGTTAGAACCTTGTATTTAAGTTCTGCATTTAGATCCTTGCAACATGTCTCTCTCAAATTAAATCCCTTGTTCCCTGAGCCATCTGGAATTGGTAATACCATACACAATCTGCAGCATAAAGTGCAAACTGCAGTATAAGTCTTTCTTCATATCAGTTATGTTACCATAGAATCAAAACTGCAGGACACTTACTCTCCACCTTGGCTGGACTGAAGACATCAGTGTCAGTCTTCTGGAACTGCTAGAAGGAGGTTCTAATATAAGACATGACATCTCTCCATCCCTTTCAATTCCAGAGAGAATTCAGTATCAGTTCAGGAACTAAGATTCCTTACAGTGCAAGGTTGAAAACATTTTTTGGATGCAGATAAATTGCATACTGTGACATCTGATATTTGCAGAAAGAGGCAGCCATCACTGTTGATGCTATTCATTGTCATAGTGCTATTGTGGCATTTTCCACATGGCATTTCTTCAGATGCTGTTTGCTCAAGTGCTTCTTACCTGCATAATCATGGAACATGCTGTTATCTTGCCATGCTGAGCCTTGAAGCCTCGAGTCAGAATTTATCTACATGAAAAAACCTACTGGCTCTCACCGTTTAACTGCCTCTCTATATCCAAGTAAGAACAGTGAAAGCTGAGGGAAGTCAGTAAGGCTGACAACAACAAAGGTTTTGCATCTTTTGAAATTGGAAGCCAAATAACCACAAACTGCTACTTTGTTGCTGCTTTCCAGTTGTATTGTACTATTTTTAGTTTATTAGTTAAATAATCATCGATGTTAACTCATCTAATTTGTTTCCCAGTATTGTAAAGCACCTCTCAGTTATTTGGGTATACTCCTTGGGCTTCTTTTAATATATGTTAATGGCGCCATTAAAAAGAGATTTGTCCTTAATAAAGTCTGGAAAAGGGAAATAATTGTCCTCTCATGGAGAGATTTGGGATCTTCACCACTTGTGAAGATGCAAGTGCCTCAGACATAGAAGTTGAATATGATAAAACATGGAGACAGAGATTTTCTTTATTAAGAGATACTTGGATAGAACAATCAAACCTACGTATATTTTCCATATAGGTATAATCTGCTATTTAAAATAACCTGGTTCTAACATTTGTCTCTGTAAACTCTGGGATTGTGGTTCCTTTTAACACGGAAGTGTACAAGTTCAGTCTTACTTTGACCAGATGCCAGTTAGAAGGATCAGAGGCAGGCTAGGGAAAAAGCAGAGAGCAGTTGGCAATCTTTGTGTTTCTCAGTGCCAAAGCCTGTGGGGTTAATTTGAAGATGCCCAAATCACCTTGGCAGCATCATCTCCAGTCTTTTCCAAAACTGTGGAATTTAATGAGCCAGGACAATAAGCATAGGATCATAGAAAAATAGTAGTGGAAAGGACTTTAGGAAGTCACCTTCTTCAGCAGCAATGATACAAAGTATTTTTGTAATTTCCGAGAGAAGCTTGTCTTGTCTGTTCTTAAAAAATTCTGGCAATTCATTTTCCACAGCATCCACAAGCATCTGTTCTAAAGGATAAAATTATGCAGAAAAAAGGAATAAACCAGGAAATTTTTCATTGTCTAAAGTTGTCTGTAATTGAAACACTGTGTCTGTTCTTCAAATTCATCCCTCCCATATTTGCAGTAAAATCAGAGACAGGAATTATCTGTCACATACTGGTCTTTAGAATAAAATTTTCTAGTGATTTCTGAAGAGGATGGTTATAAGGATTACTTAGTCTAAGTATAAATTATATATGATAGAATGTAGTTCTTCCTTAGGAGCACGACAGATGGAAGGACGTGGAGAGCGGATGCAAGGGTCCTGTTTCCCTTTTTGTTTATTTTCCAGTTATAGTGCCCAGTAGGACTAGTCCATATCACTCAGATGAGCATAGGAGGTTGGTATCCACTCCAAAAGGGCAGGAAGATGTAAACAGTGCAGGGGGAAGGGTTGCTACGTATTCTTAAATGATCTCCCTAAGTGCTGTGAAGCTTTGTTATTCAAAGTCTCCTACATAATTCAGGACTCTTCTCCTTACACAAGTTTCTGAAGCAGGAAAGCAGCAAGATTTCTCCATTCATTTTATCAAGTTAATCCACTCATACTTCAACTCCTCCTAGAGATGCAACTAATCTTAAAAAAAAAATACTTTAGATCCTTATTTATGATTGAGGATTTTTTTCTATAAACACAAATAGGAGAACTGAACAGACTCTTTATCCATTCTAGATTGGATGTTTTGATACTTCAAAAACCCAGGCTGATTTTTATCTAGTTTCAGAGTTCACTATTTCAATCCATATCCTCAAAAAATTAAAATTACAGTACTACTGTGTGCCTTCACAACTTTGGATTCTCATAAAGCTGTACCAAGTCCTGTTTGCCAATCTTCTGCAATGAAAAATCAAAATATTTACAAGCCAGATAGCTCACTTTTTGAACCCTTGTCAAATGCTTTTATTCCCTTTTCATTAATTCTTTTTTTCCCATTCCATAGCAACTTAATTAAGAGTTTGGGGTTTTTTCTCATCTTGGAATCTATTTTAAAACTATCTGCCATAATTCCCTTGCTCCAGTTTTTCAATTCACACTCATTTCTAAATGTTGCTCTTTTTTTCTATCCTAAGATCTAACAATAGCTGCCTTCATTAGTAGAAGTTTCCTACAGAGACACTTCAACCTAAGTTGGAAACTGGCAAGGCTCTTGTTTGCTTAGGATTCATTCATGGAAAAGAAAATCTGAGGCTGTGTTTGTCTTTTGCAGAAGCTATAACTAAGGGAAGAGAGTACAAAAAGCATCAATCTTCAACTAGATCAAATGATCAATAAAACCCACTCAAATTGCAACCAGCAAACATTCTGCTCAAGGAGACTCTGCTTCAGAAAAATGACTTCATCATAGCTGAACAGAAAGTGTATCCTGTGGAAATAGTTATGGCCAGGCAGTGAGCTGATCTTCCATACATTCTTTCACTCCGTGTGAAATAGAGGTGTGTTTGATTTTCTTCTACCAATTTCAGTTGTCTCACTGTGCTCTGAAATCTCCAGATTGATTAATGGAGCTTCTCTGGAGAAAAAGGATGTTTCTCTCCCGTACTTACATGTACACTGCACTGCAGAGGCACACACTGCTTTGGTTGTTATATTGTGTTTGGGGACGTGTGTTCTTAATGGAAAAAAAGAAGAAAATTGTCAGACTTAAAATGAAATATGTTCTCCATCATTGATTTCCATAAACTTGTTCAAGTTTTCATAACCATTGAGTCTCCAATGCCTTTCTATCTGTAAACATTTTCAAGTATTTGTCTCTGAGGATGCATGTGTGGGACCTGCTCGTGTCTGACACAGTCTCAGTTAAGGGGAAAACTTTTTTTCCCCTGACCTTGTGAGCACTGTACACAGAACTTTGTGGTCTAGATATTAAGGAGGCTGTTGCATTTCATTTTACTAGATGGAGGTTTCCTATGTGCCTGAGAATCTCAGTTTCCATGGATAAAGCAAGGGCTTAAGAGCTTTTGAAGTAATCATTACTTAGAAGACTGAAGGATTGTGCTCTTACAGCGCCTCTTACCTTGTTTTCCTGGAAACAGATGAAAAAAGTTTTCCTCCATCAGTGTTGTTTTAATTGTGATTCTGACATGTCTGCAGCTGATTAACTTTGGTTGCTTTATATTTTATTTAATATTTTAAATAATAGTTTTGATTTTAAAAGGGATTATTCACAGACACACTCCCCAGTAAATTCAATTTTTTTTTTGTTTTGTTTTAATAATCCTAGGTCTTCCTAGATCTTTCCTTATTCCAAAGTTGTCTCCACTGGCTGATTTTGGTGGACTGCTCTACCCTGTAGGTCCTGACTGCAGGAAATACACATAACACACCACATCTCTGCGTGGTGTAACTCCACTGTGTGCTTCTCTGCATTGGCACAGTGTGAGACAGAAGTGAGCAACACTCCCCTGTTGCAAAGTCACTCTTTATCCTCATTTTCCTGTCATATGAGCAGCACTGCAAGCAGAAATACTTGATACTACAAAGCGCCTTCCTTAAATCAGTTTTAACTGAAACTGCAGCCACTAATGGTAATTTTTTATGTATTGCATGTCACTGCAAGGAAACTGAGAGTGTTTCTGAACCTTCAACAGCAATCTCTCTGTAAATGGGAGATTCTTTTCAATTTAAACTTAAGGTAATTCAGAATTTCATGGCTTTATTATGCTCACTAGGGGGATAATTGCTGTTATCATTTAACTGCATTTACATACAAAATCCTGACACAAGCTCAGTCTTGTTTACAACAATGCAGTTATACACATTTGGAATTGCAAACTTTTGTCTAAAAATTTGGTCTGTCTTGATGACCAGAGGAAACCATGAAACAGTTTAGCATGTAGCTACCAATCCATAGTATCATTTTAGGAAATCACAATTTTTATTAATCCTTATGAAAAGTAAGCTCTTTAATAGAAAATTGTTTCTTAATGAACAGAGTTCTGTGGTGGAGAGCAAAGTGTAAGAGATTTAACATGACAGTATTGTTCTGAGGGGAATTTTGGTGCTTTTAGATGAATTCTTGAAGTAATTTATATAGGAAAAATAGCTTAATACTGTTCTTGCCCCCAATTAAATGAAATTGGTATTCTTTCACACACGTGCTTGCTTTAGCAGGATGTGAAATATGAGAAAAGAAGCAATAATATCATTGTAAGCTGAAGAAAAAGGTCCACAAGCATGAGCCTTTACAAGTAGCTTTGTCTTACTTAAATGACATTTACAGAACAGTTAATTTCCATTCAGCAGTGGCTCTCCATCATTTAATTGGAAATATTCTATACAAAAAAATTGTCTTTCAGTAAGGATCACAGATTATTGCTTTCAGGTCTGGGGTCCTCAGCACAGGGAAGATATGGATCTGTTGGAAGGAGTCCAGAGGATAGTCACAAACATGACCACAGGGCTGGAGCACTTCTCGTGAGGAAGGGCTGAGAGAACTGGGTTTGTTCAGCCTGGAAAAGAGAAGGCTCCTGGAGACCTCATTGCAGTCTTTCAGCACTTGAAGGGAACCTCTGAGAAAGGTGAGGACAAACTGTTCAGCAGGACCTGCTGTGATGAGTTGTAGGGGGACACAGTATGGGCAAGTGAAGGTGGTACAGAATGTAATCTTATCCCCTAAAGAGTTGCAGCTGAACCAATTACTAAAGATCAGGAGCAGGCCTGATGTTAACAGGCCACACCTGTAGCCAATGAGAACAGTGTTATAAAAGAGTGGATTGGTAGGATCTGGAGTCAGATGGCTGCTGCAAGGACCAGGAACAGTCAGTGCTTAGAGGAGCTGTCTGTGAGGAACATTGAGGAGGTACCAAACTCTGGAGATATGGAATCCTTGCACTATAATGATAATATAACTCTTGATATATAAGACAACGATGAGTGGCAGTGGTTTTAAATAGAAATGAAAACAGGTTTAGACTGGATATAATTAAGGAGGTTTTTATAATAAAAGTGGTGAAACTCTGGGGCAGGTTGCCCAGAGAGGTTGTGGGTGCCCCATCCCTGGAAACATCCAAGGTCAGGTTGGATGGGGCTCTGAGCAACTTGATCTGGTTGGAGAAGTTCCTGCTCACTGGACTGGATGACCTTTAAAGGTCTCCTCCAACCCAAACCTTGTGTGATTTTCTGATTATTGAATTTAGTACTCTTGTCCATGAAATTGGGGGAATGTGTCTTTTGACTGCACTTCGCTTGCTTACATTTCCTTCAAGTTGTGATGAGCTTCGTGATGGAGTCCAGCCTGAACAAGGCATGGCCCTTTTACTGTAGGCAGGACTGAAAAAAAATCTTACTCTTCAATGAATTTCCACCCCTCTACAGTCCTGGACAGCAATGCCATGCAGGGTGCGCTCCAAAAGAGCACTCCTTCCCTTCTAGCATTTCACACCGAGACACCAAGGCAAGGGTGATATTTTTAATACCCCCTGATGACTGACTGAGGTGTTTTTGTTTGCAAAGGTGACGAGAGAGCCCCCGGGTGCGGGCAGGGGAGCGTGGGTGCCGTGCGGGGCCGGGGCTCGTGTTCAGCCTCTAGAGGGTGCGCTTTGATCCCTCTTGATCACACAACAATTTGCTGTGACAAAAGCGCCGAGCGAGCGGGTGAGCGCAGGCACTTACGCGTGAGCAGCAGCAGCAGCAGCAGCACACGCTGCCGAGGCGAGGCTCCCGGCGTATGCAATAAACCCTTGCAGCCCGTGTGTGCCCGGCAGAGATGGAACCTGCCTCCTTTTTTGTCACCGAACCGGGCGTTAGATATTCAATCAGCATTTAGATTTATGCTTCAAATGCTCGTGAAAGAGGATGCTCTCCTTGGCGTGCCTGTCAGCATTGATGCTTGTGTGCGGGTTTTTGTATTTTGGAGTTTTTTTCTGAAAATATTAACGCAAGCATCCTGCCACATTAACAGATCTAGGGTGATCTGTTAAGAGATTTGCAATATTTTATTTTACCCTTTGACTTCTTCATAAATTTTTTTTTTTTTTTTTAATGTGAAAAGTGTCTTCAGGAACGTAGCTTATCATCTTCCTGTGATATATTTGAGCTTTAAAATGTAGTCTAAATTTGCTGGGAGAAAATAGTATTCAGGATCCAGTAATATAGTTGGATTCAAAACAGAATAAAAGGCTTATATTGCTACATTTGATTCAAAACAATGGCTTAATTGGCCAGGAAAATGTAGTTATCAGATGATAAAGATATGAAGTCAAGGGCAAGATATGCCTGAAAACAAGCTTTTTCCTGCCTAAAATTAGGCAAAGTTAATAGGTTAAATTTTGTTTATTGAATAAGAGAACCCAAAGTTGATTGATATAGTAATTTCAGTGTTTGCTATGGCAAATATTTAGCTCATTATCAGTTTTAATAGCATTTTGCAGAACAAGCCTTTTCTTGACATGCAGAAAATACTATTAAATTTCCCTGCATAGATACATTGTTATGACATGCAATAACTACTTGAATATAAAGGGGATTAATAATTTAAAAGGTGTTAACAAATTAGGGCCATCATTAAAAATAGACTTTGAACCATTTTGTAGAAAAATCAGATTGAGGTAATGCTCTGCTCTTATGATAAAGAATTACAGCATTAATTCTGCAAAGTGAACTTATTGCTCCTATTCGTCTCCAAAACCCTGGAGCATTAAAAGACAGGAAGAATGAAATGATCACTGCGTTTTTTCAGGCACAACAGCTCTAATATTTCCATCACAGTTTCACAGCTCAGCTTGCATGGTTGTGCTGGAGGAAAAACCCATAAACGTCATGCTTCCCTTTGTTTTGTTTTTGCTGGTCTTATGGAATCAGGTCGAATTTTTTCAGACAGTTTATATTAATATACTGGGAATTTTGCTTGTACAGCATCTGTGCAGAGTATAAAGCAAACATTTCTTCTGTATAGAAGCTGTTCTTTTCTTGGTTTTTAAATGTAATCCCCATGTTCCTTTTGCATTTTGTTTTCCCTTTCTTGCAACAATTGATGACCAGAGGCATTTCAAGGTTGAATTCTTGTTGCTTTGCAAATTATTAATTTGTTTTCTTTCCAACTTGAGATAAACAGAAGTAAGATCCCTTTTGAAGCCTTTTATCCATTGTTGCAGATTGCATCTATGAAATATGCAGAAAAATGGTCCTTTTTTTTTTTTTTTGTGCAAGTATATTAGGAAATAGATTTGTGATTCTTACTCATGTGGGTAATCCCTGCCCATATAGTTTCACTGCAGTGAGGGTCAGGTGTGGACCCTTATTTTAGAAATAGCTCAGTCAAAAGATTTAAATAAGATTTAAAAGGCTAACTTTAATTAGTGCTCATTTTCTTGTTGTTTACTTTCATATGCAAGTTGGAAAAGAAAAAAAGTAATTTATGGGATTTAAGTAGTAAATTTCACATTTGAAAGACAGAGATACCAGGAGTTCTTAGGCCCCCAAAGGAAGCAAAACATTTGTTCTCCCCCTCTCTCTTATTCTCACTTGCCATGGCAGTCATCTCCCTTCATAATATTTCCCTCTCATCCCCCTTCCTGAGTTTTCCCTCCCCTTCCCCTTGCACTTTCTGAGACCACAGAACCCAGATGGTGCCCTCACTGCTGCCAGACCCTGGGGGAACTGCTTCTGTTATACCCACCTCTCAGTAGCTGTACTAAGAAGCATGCCAAAAGTCCAGTGCTGAGATATGTTTAATTTTGATATTATTTCTTTTCCAGTGAATTTGTTTGTCAGCACCAATTTTTATCCCTAAGCTCGAGTCTCTGATGTTGGCAGTAGTGTGACATCGAGTTTAAATAAAACAATGAGTTTCTAGACATCTGATTGTGATTTTAGAAGAGTCAGATGTTGTTAAAGCACCAATCAATAAATGGTTAAAGCATTGTTTATATAGCACCTCTATTCCTGCTAATACTGAAAAATTCATAACATCAGGACATTTTTCAGGCAGACGTGTGTGTTTTGGTGCATTCAAGAAGTGCATCTCCTTTTATATACCAATATAACAGTGTTTGGGAGTTTTTAATTACACAGAAATAAATGGAGAAAGTAGAATATGTGGCAGAGGAGAAAAGGTTTGTGTTCTGATAAAATATAAAATAAGAGTAGCTGTGCTAGAGATACAGTTAACAAGGACTATCAGTGATAACAAACTACTAGCACATTATTAGCCAGTGGAAAGCCAAGGACAGTAATAGTCTTCTCTGTGACAGAGGGGAGAAACTCTTAATAGATGACCTAGGGGAGACCAGTGTGCTTTAATGCTTTTTTGGCTTTAGTCTTCACTGAAAAGGTCAGCTGGGATCATGTGGCAAACAGAGTTTATGTGTGCAACAAGAAAAAAAAAATCAGTAAGATCCTAGAGAAAGTAGGCTAGAGAGTACTTAGAGGAGATAGATCTTCAAATCAGATGGGCTGCAGAAACTTGATCCTACAACCCTAAAGAACTGCCTGGAACAATCTCGAGGTCATTAGCCATTTCTGAAAACTGATGAAGTTCAAGTCAGGTTCCAGAGTAATGGAAAAAGGCAAACCTGATGCCTGTTTTTAGAAAGGGAAAAGGAGGAGCCACCATGGAATTTCAGATAGATCAAATTAAGATCCAGTCTTGGAAAAATACCAGAATCTACAACCAGATGTTTAACAGATATCTAGAAGAAAAAGAGGAAATCTGCAACAGCCAAAATGGGTTTGCTAATGCTAATTGTGTCAAGCCAAAATAATTACCAAGCAGCAGGACTGCCAGGTAAAGAAGTTAAAATAAGGAGAATATATCTGATATAATCTGTCTGGAGCTTTTGATACAGTGTTATATGTAACATTTATAAGCAAGAAAGGAAGCCTAAACTGCATGAATCTACTATGAAGTGGGTGAATAATGATTATTAAAAATACCTCTGACAAATAAAAGCTATCTGTGCCTGTTGTTAGAAATGGAAAGCTGTTTAGCTTGCTGTTATGTAAGGATATGAGTCTGTACTATTCCTTATCTGGAGACTGGAATAGTAAGTATGCTTTACCTTAGAAGAGAACACAAACTAGAGAAGGAACATAAGCATCCTATTCCTGGTGGTGCAATTCTAAAGGATCTTGGCAAATTGAGAAACACATGTAATGTTTTCAACCTTATGTGTGTGTTTGTGTGAGTATAGATAATCAGGAGTAATCAAAGGCAGAATGACAAAAAAGGAGCAAGTACCAGTTCTGTAGAGGGTGGGAAAAAATCAGGACTAGCAGTAAATCACAAGCTGAACCTGAATGAACAGTGTTAAGCTGCTGTGAAATGTGCAGACATCTTCCTGGGGTATTAAAAAATGATGACTCCTCAAGTAATCCTTCCACTCTACTCAACACCAGTAAGGTCTCAGCTTAGTATCATAGCAGTGCTGGGTTTAATGCTTTATGGAGTATGCAGAGCAACTGGAGAAGGTCCAGGAAGGATGAAAAGGAGCTAAGAATCATGGCCAAAAGAAGATATTGATTTGATGGTAGATTTGAACATCTGTGTCCATAGAAGAGACTCAGGGTAGAACAAAATTGCAGGTCTGAACTTTGTAGAATTTGAAGAGGAGCATAAAATAATTAATGATTTTTCTTTTTGTCCATGATAAGTTGAACTAAAAGTAGTGGACTGAAATTTGCAGGATGCTTCTGATTAGCTGCTGGGAAAAACTTTACAACATTGTAGGAACTTTTTTCCAGTGGTTTATGAGTTGTCATTATGATGAGAGTGATTTATATATGTATTTGACATTTATATCAGAATACAGGCAGATGCTGTAATTCAGGAGATAAGCCTGTGAAACGCCCATGACAGGATCTCATGGCCTAGAAAAGATAAAAAGGAATGATTTTCTGTGAACAAAAAACTGCATTTTATTTCACAATAAAGACTCATTTGCTAAAAAAGATGGGTAATAAATTTCATTTCTGTGTGTCTCACTTTGCCTATCTGTGAAGTCAGCTTTAAGATGCTGATATGTCTTGTAAAACAGTTTTCCAAAATACTCCTTGGCTTAAGGATATTGAAAGATATTCCTTACCTACTCAGTTCATCCCCTCATCCTTTCCTTTCTGCAAGTTTTCTAGCTCTTTCATCTATTCTTATCCATGCTCTTCTCCTCTACAGAAATTGTTCCAAAGCTACCAAAGCATCAAATTTTTCCATCCCACTGATTCTGACGGCAACAATATTTATTTTTTTATGGTTGTTGGAAAGCCTGGAATCAGTTTCCTGTTCAGGTTTAATGTGAGGGAGGGCTATGAAGACTGAGAGTGAAATTCACTTATTGGAGCAAAGTATTGCACAGTTTTAACTCTTCCCTCCTTCCATTGCCTGTTTCTTCTCTCTCTGGCTAAAATAACAGACCAGCCTTTTTCACCTCCACTTTCCAGCCCAGGACCATTTCATCTCTTCCCATTGCTGGAGTCTTGGAACCTCTGGTATTTAGTATTCAAAGATGAGCACATGCTGCAAGTGACAGGCCTGTTTTCCCCTACCTGGGGTCAGCCAAGAGATCCATTCTCTCATGCAACATTTGGTGTGAAATTAAACTCCCAAGATTTTTTTCTCTTGCTGCCAAGTCCTCCAATATAGCATGATGTTCGATAAATTTTATTTTTTCAATTTAAATACGTTTCCATGTAAACTCAAGGTTAGCCATAGGTAGCTAAAAAGTAAGATGAATTTGACAGAAATTCTATTGGGTCTGTAGTGTTTTCTTCCTCTACTCATTATTAAGGAATCTACAACCCAAGAAAGGGCTTTTCAAGGGAAACCCAGCAGATAGAAAATGGGGGCATAGGGTGTATATTGTAACATATTTAATATTTGAATGTTTTTTCGTGTCTTTTGGCCTCTAAAAATTACAAATATTTATAGATCTGAAATTCAGACAACTATTTGAAAAATGAATTGCGTTCAATGCCTTACAGTTAAACTATATCTATAATTTCAGCAGTTTTCTACAAGCATTTAAATTATTTGCTTACATTTTGGAGGAAGATGAGAAAGAGAAAAGGGCTGCAGATTGATGGAAGTTTTTTCAGAGTCTGACTTAATAAATGTGACAATCAAATATGAGGATTTTTGGAAAGAGAGATAAGCGACGGTAGCCTGAAGGCTGAACTTAATGTCAAAGAGGGTGTTCATGCAAAGCAAAACAGTGTATCTAGTAAACTAGAGAAATATCATCTTTGGAGGAAAAAATCTCTAAAGATTTTATGCCACTTCTAACAGGCAACAACAAAAAAGCCCTAGCTGTACCTCAGGATATGATCAGTCTTTTTGAACTGGATTTGTTCAGTGCTTTTTTGTTCTTCAGCGCTGTCTGCAAGCATTCCCTGTCTCAGTCATAAGGCTCAGAGTTTGGCAGTTTTATTTCTTTGTTATATTTTCATCATGTGAGATAAAAAGTCACGGATGAGTGATATAATGGAAACAAATGTTACCTGTGTCTGAGCAGGAGAAAAAAGCCCTCTGTTGCACTGAATCCATGCTCTTATTCTTTCATTAAATTGTTTGAAATTTTTTGAAAATGATAGGTGATTTTTTTTTTTCCTTTTCTGCTCAGCCAAACTGCCTCTCTATGAGAAGGGGAGCTCAGTAACCACCTTAGGAAAAGCATTTCTCAGGATAGCTGAGGTTGAGACTGTTGTAGGCATGATGTGTTCAGACTCTGTAGGAGGGGATGAAGGCTGCATCACTCTCGAGTAGCCCCTGGAGGTTAGCTCAGAGCAGCAGTACAGCTTTGGAGGGAGCTGTCAGCCCTCTGGGCTACAGAGATGTGCTCTTTTTAATAAGTACATTGCACAAGACAGTACCTATGAGGTAAAGGGCATTAAAGGGCATTTTTTCACAAGAAAGTATTTTTTAAAATAATGGTTATTAAGTCCAAAGCTGCACAGTCAATTTGTGAAAAATACAGTGTGTTCAAAATATCAAACACTCCTGGATGTTTTACATGTGAATGGAGCCTGAACAAAGTACATTCAACAGAGGGGAAGTTTGGTTCATCCCTTATTCAGAGATTTGAATTTAAGCTCTATTTGTTTTCACCAGTTGTGAAGAAGGGGATTAGTAATATGAAGATCATTTAATTCAATAGTGTCTCTTCAGGTAAACAGTATTGAATTTGATTAGTCAACATATTCATTTTTGTGGTGGAAGAATTGGGAGAGCTCCTTGTTTAAAAATAGGGAATAATAGTAGGCATGCATTTGCTAGGTATCACAATGCCATGTATCTTCCAATCAATTGCTTTTCAGAATGTGGGATGCAGCAGATTTTGAGGGTATTGTATGTAATTTATACTTTCATTTGTTTGTTTGTTTTTTTTTTTGTTTAGTACGTGGTTATGGCAAACACTTCATATATATCATGTTTTTTTCAAGTTTAGCTACTTCATTTAGTTACGGAAATGTTAATCTCTTTTCTTGGACACATTAGGTAAACACATCAAAAAGTTGCTCAAAAATTAAAATGGAGCATAATGTTGTCAACATATTGAGCAAAACTCAAATGTTCACAACCAGCAATTGAGTGAGCTAAATCAGACAATACTTTAAATATAAAATGACATTACAAGGAGTTTCTTAGATTTTCTTTTACTTGTTTTCCATTAATATAAAATCTTGAAGTCTAGTGTTCATATATATGATTCACTGACTTGCTCACTGAATTTGGGCAGTGGTAATCAAAACATCACTGATGAACTGGTGTCAAATGAAACTGCAGGATTGCCTAGTTTTTTATTTGCAGAGAAATGCATGTGTGCCAGAAATGAAGGATGAGGTTCTGGTTGTCCTAGAGTTATTACGAGTGGGAGATTATACGGACATATATGGTAGTGATGAACAGAGATCAGAGAGACCCGAACATCAAGGGGAAGGAGAAATGGGAATTAAGAGATCAAAGACTGTAGAGGAACTGGAGGGAGAGTTGGCTTTGTCTTCTCTGCCAAAAAAGGTGCGTTTTTTTGTGTGAAAAAACTAACAGTAGCTGTATTTATTTTGCTGTGGAAGACAACAAAAGCCATGTAGCTTTTACTGTGATCTGGCTGAACAAGTTCAATTGCAGAAGTTAACTGTAACACCTCTGTCCTTTGTATCCATTTTACCTAACAGTAAGGCAATTTTTAATGAATGAACAGGGAAAAAAATTACTCTGTCTTTGCTTGATTTCATTGAACACTATTCAGAGAGGAAACCCATAACAATAAAGAGCAGTGTAAATTGGACAAAAGTCTGATTTTTCATAGTAGGCAAAATTTGTCACCACAAGAAGGATTCTGACTACCAGAAAAGCACGTGTAGAGCAATGTCTGGAGAAGAAAAGGCACTGAGGGTGTGCACTATGTGATAAGAATTTATTTCACTCCATGCCACTGATTTGCTTTGCAAATGTTGACTCACCTTTTCTCTCTGATGCATCTTTTTCTCTTGTTTCTTCAATAATCACAGAAAAGCACAGCTATTCATTAATTCTCTTATTGTTTCAGGAAAGAGATCACTGAAACCTAAGGTCATATCTCTTTAATACTGGTTACTTACAATTGGACAGTGAAAACCATACCTAAATATTTAAAGCAGTTTGAGATGTTGATTACCCAGAACTCCCAATGGAAACATACACTTTATTTATAAGAAGCCTAGGGAGAGAAGGAAATGTGTCTGATTTTTGGAAGTTTTGAAAGTTTATGGTAAAAAATCGCCTGACCAAAATGACCCAGGTACAGTTGATTCTGATTCTGAACAGCAGTATTACACCAAGACCATTCTTTATTATCTTGAACTTCTTGGATTTCAGTCAAAGATGTGAAATTAAATGCTTAAATGGAGCAATCCAGTTTTAAAGACACTTTCCATAAATTATAGCTTTTCATATACTTTCTCATATAAAATTGAGACTTTTAGGAAACTTGTCTACAATTTCCTCCTCAGTAGCAGACAAGACTTTGACAGAAAGCTTTGTATAAAGAAGAATCTGTGAGAGCACAGCTGTGCTGGGTCATACCCTACGTTTCCCTTATCAAAGAAGTTTGTCTGGAGGAAATTTGCACAATAAGAATACTTTCATGAGAGTAAACCCACCAGAAGTAGAGTTTATCATGCTTGAGTTATGTTGGAGACAGTTGTTTCAGTTTGGGAAGTATTTTAGCTCTCTTAAATTTTCATCTGCAAATGTATACTGGAAAGCAACTTATCTACCACCAGAGAATATAGTGTATAATTCTCATTTTTAGTACCTGAAAATGATTAAGATAAAAATATCCTTATCCCTAATGTTAAAAAGCAATAGTAATACAGCTAAGCTGTAATAACTTTGTCTTCTGTTCTTCAGGATAGACCTCCGAGTAGCATCCTCTTGAATTCACAGCAAAATAATAAGTTTTTTAATAGAGTAAATTTTCCTCTAGGATTTGTGCTTATGTCTACTGCCAACCTTATCATGGGACTTGATTCTTTGTTTAGTATAAGTAGCATTGGGATCACAATAAAAGAGAAGGCTGATCTCCTTTGCTGTCTGCAGACTAGATTGCCTTAAGAGACATTGAGACCAGTAGAGAAAAAAGAAATTACACTGATCCAATAGATATACTGCTGAGAGGTTTCTATTATATTCTTACCTCAGACATTGTACCACCATTAAATTCACACTTTCAGGCCCTGGGAATCAGGTCAGCATGACAGAGAAGTTTGGCTAAAATGAATCTGCTATATTAGTTTTTGTGAAAATGATTAAGCTCTGCAGGTTTGAGATCAGGACTATTTTTCAAGCAGTCATTGTTTCAAAGCTAGGCAAATAAACCCTGATAGGAAGGAGAAAATCATAGGGAGTCAGACCAAGATGAAATTGAGTATCAGAGTAAACAAACTACCTGAATACATGATCTCGAGTCAGAAAGCAACACAGAGCCATTCATTTGGCACAGTTAAAAATCAGCTGGCAGGCAAATTTTTTTTTTAAGTATTTTAAGTAGACTGCCCATCAAATAAGCATAATTATAATCAAAATTCTTACAACGTTCTCAAAATTCCTAAAGGCAATCAGCTCCACTCAAATTAGTAACTTGGATAAATCACCATTAATTAGCTAATATAAGCCAGCAGGTGGTTTTGAGCCCAGAGAGATTCCCTGGTTATTTAAATTATGTATACTATACCACACCAAAGATAGAATAAGTAAAAGGCAAAAACCAGGCACAAGTCTGCTAAAAAATAAACAACAACAAAAATGCTCTGTAGGGAGGATGCCTACCTAAGGTCTTCTCCAACTCCTACATCCTACCCAGAGCAATACAAGATGTCTTTGACCCTCAGCTCAGATAGTGTCATCTAGGAATGTTCTGTGTGGTTCCTATTTCAGCTCTGAAATATATGCAGGAAACAAAATGCAGTTGCTTGGAAAGGTTAGTTCTGAAGAATTTGTGATTACTAGGACAGAGAAAGCAGTGACTCCCTTTTACAGAAGTGCACCACTGAAACCACAGGGATAGCCTTGTCCCATACACTTTCATCCCAAAAACAATGGGAGACAGTTTTTTGTGAGCTTTGTAGGCATTTCCAATGAATAAATAAAATTACATCATTTAAAAAGATTAATGTCCAAGTCTTCTGGGACCAATGCTGTTGTGGTCAGTTGTGGAAAATAACTGTTAGGAACCAAACCAAACACTTTCATATTAGTATGTCAGAAGAAAATTAGCCTCTTTTTTCAAAATACTGGTACCAATAGTGTTGTGAAATCCAGAAATTCTTTGAGAAATCTGGCTCAAACCTTCCTACAAAACTATTGTCTTTCAATAACTCCTACTTGCACTGTGTTTTATCCTAAAACTCTCAGGGATTGCCATAAAATTCTGTCATCATTTTCTGCCATGCTTATGCTTGGTAGTCATGCAAAATCGAGGCTCAACTGTGTTTTAGAGTCTGTGATTGAAGAAAATGACATCGTGTAGGAAGAAACAGCAAGATCAGTCCAGATACTTGTATTTGTCCCACTGAAAATCTGCACAGTGATGCAGTAACAATACTTTAAAGGACTAAAACCCCTGCCAGCTTTTACTGAATGATCTGGTAGTAATATTTAATCCCAAAGCATGCTCTGGGATCACCTGTGCCTTTCACATCAATCAGCTCAGTGCGATGTTGTGTTTACAAAGAACTGAGATAGTGTGTCTCATTGTATTCCTGCCTCTGCGTCTGCCAGAGGCAGGAATACAATGTTGCTGATAGTTTCTTCAGGCTGAATGATGTATTTTGAGGAACTTCTTTTCATACATTTATGCAGGCTTCTGGTCTATCCCCCTTTTTTTCAATGTAAATGATAAATGTATTATAAACCTGTTGTCCAATAACTGTTTAGCATTTTCATTCAAACACAAGTTACAGTAAATTGAGTCTGTTCAATATGAAAAATAGCAGAAGAAGAAGGTTTTTCATTGCCATATTACAACCCAAATCCGAAAGTTATTATTTTTCTAAGCAGAGAAAACATGAAGCCTGTACCTACCTAAGCCTTCGCACCTCAGCAATAAACACATAGGAATTGTGCTTATTCCCACATCAGTGGGGAGTCAAGGCAGTTCCTGAGTTACTTGAAAAAGCCTTAAGACATGCTAGCAAAGTATGTAAAAATGGTAACAACAATAGCTAATTGTGTAGGTAAAATTAATTCCATGTAGGTAAAAGTAATATCACCAGTTTTTTAAAAACATGTCTTGCATGTTGTATTAAAGTACCTTAAAAATTCTGTTTTTCTGGGCACACTACAGAAGTATACAGCTGTTCAGGGAAAAAAAAACCCCACAGACTTGTTGTTCAACACATGCAACACTGCCCTTTGATATCTTTTTTTGGACTTTGTAATAATGCTGTAACTACCACTGTTCCCAAATATTTTATTTATAAAAACTGTCCTCCCACAGGGCGGCTGCAGATGATCTGCAAGCTGAAGACCAGCCTGCAAACTCCTCTCACTCTAGGAAATGGTGCTCCTATTTGTAAATATCAGTGCTTGCCTTGGGATTTTTAACAACTGGTGTGCTCCCAATTTCAGTCTATACAGCACAAGATCCAGCTCTTGAGTAAAGAGTGGAGGTGACAGTTTAGTGTCCAGTCTTTCCATGGCAATGCTGATATGTTCTATTGTTGCTAGAACAATAGAAAAACAGTCTGAGTGCCTTTATGTTAGCACCACAGGCAGAATTCATGTTATTGTCTCAAGAAAAAATATTAATCATTTCTTGGAGGGATAGGCACTCACAAACCATCATTTGTTACTAGCTTTTGAATGAAAGTCAAACAGGTGTTAATGTTCAGAATATATCAAGTTTGATAGAATAAGTTTTAGTCACCAAAAAGATGAAATTGAGAGTGATGAAAACCCCTGGTAGTGTTTAGCAGAGGTCATTTAAGTCTTGTTTCCTACATGGAACAATTAGAAGAGCTTCTCTGTAGGTTTTTTATGCTAACCCTTCTCTAATCTCCATGATTAAAGATCATGCTTTTCTAATACTAACATGATAATATGGAAAGAAGACTGTAGTAAGCTGAATCAAAGCCCTGATTAGCCTGATGTCTGTCTAGCAGTGTTTAATAGATTAGGGAAAAATATAAAACCAGGAAATTTGGAAGGAGGACCTCTGTGTGGTATTCTCTCCATATCTTCAGCAAGAAGTCAGGGACTTCTTGAAGAAGTTGAATCTAGATCCCATTATATTTAATAGGCTTTCCTGTGTTTGTTCATGAACATATCCAGTGCATTTCTGTTACAAAACTGGCAGCCAAGGCACCCCATTGAATTTGGCAGCTAAGATTCAGCTTCCTTGGATCTGCCCTTAGCCCATTTTTTGCAGCTTCATCTGTCACTCCTCAACTTTTACTCTGCAAGAAAGTAAGTTATCATTTCTCACTCATTTTCTTCATGGCACTCATGAAAATAGATACATCTCTTTATATCCTGCTATCAGTCATCTTTCTATCAAGCTGCAGCTTCCAACCTCCCTGTGCATAAAAGACATTTTACATATGTGCATCAATTTGCATTTATCAACACTGAATTTTATCTGATGCTTTATTGCCTAGTCATAAACTCTTTCTTAAGTTCTTTAAAGTTTTGATTTTGATCACCCAGTACAATTTTTTGTCAGCTGTAGGTTCTGTCACTTTGCTGTTCACTAACATTTTGAGTTGTTTGGTTCATTTAAATGTTTACAGAACAAATTCTGCCTTAGATCCCTGTTGAATTCACTACTGATGTTTCTCCATACTGAAAATCAATCTGTCTATTTTTATCTTTATTTTCTGCCTTTAACTAGTTGTTAATCCAGGGAAGATATCTGTATTTTCTGCCTTTAACTAGTTGTTAATCCAGGGAAGATATCTGAAGCATTCTGGGAATCTAATCAACCAGGTAATAGTCATTCAGCTCTCTTGTATTCCTCAAAAGAAAACAACCTCAGGAGACCTCTACAGAAGTGATCTTGATTTCTTTTCTTTGTTATAACATTTTAATTTACTTATCTATCATTATATCCTTTATTAGAGTTGGAGCTAATATGACTGCTATGAAAGTCAGATTTTTGCTGGTCTCTCCTCCCATGACACATACTAGGTTTTAATTAATGTCTTGTTTAGCACTTCATGTCACTCTTGTACTGAGGCTGATTTAAGCAATACCTTTGTACATGTCCTTTAGACCTCTTGAGCAAATACTACTTTCTTGCCTGATTGATTTCTCAGCTTGTTCTAATCCTACTCTAACAGTGTTTTGGTTTGAGACTGTTCCTCTCTTATCTAGAAAATAACAATGCTGATCTCTACTGAAGGTCTTCCTTAGTCACCACCATCCCAAGAATACATTTCACCTTTGTGGTGTTCTCTTCTATTCTGTGAGTTCTCATTCAACTTTTGTGTGTGTGTGTGTGTGTGTTTGTTTTTCTGGGGAAAAAAATAAAATGTAATTGTGCTTTTCCCCACTATTTCATTCTTAGGGCCACAAATAGAAATAGGAGAATAATGCAATCTGTGGAGATATGATGCTTGATATCAATGCTCTGTTATTTTTGTGTGTTCATCATAAAATAAACCACTGGGTTAAGTTGTACTTTTATGCCCATACCCTGAAAATTTCCAGCTGTTGTATTTAAAAAATTCTCTCTGATATCTTGGCACCATGAAAGTTCACACTGGAGTTCAGTTTAAAGCCAGGCAGTCATCAGCTGTCCCTAGGTGCAGCGAGGGGATCGAGTTGCTGTTCATGTGCTACAGCAGAGAGCAGCTTTCTGTGTCAGAGGCAAATGAGCAGGATACAGTGATTGCAAAACAGCTGCAACCTCCTGGGCTGTCCAGGGGAATTTCTGACAGGCATGCAACCTACAGATTGACACCCTACTGATTCTGCTTTTAATTGAGACCTATATATTAGAGACACCTCTACCTTCCTTCTTGTATTTTCAAAGTTCAGGGGAAGCTTCCCCAGCAATCAGTGTCAGAATACAACATCATGTGGTTACTGAACTTTTTGTCACCTACTGGTTTTCCCTGTATTGTCTTGTTCGTTACTTTTTTGGAAAATAAAAATCTGTATTGTTAATGAGTATTTCCACTCTTTTTTCCATCATCATCTTTTCACATTTTTGCTGTCTCTTCAGGGTTTTCTTTCACCTTTTCCCTGCAATGCTTTCCTGATAGGGACTTCACTCCTTTTTCTCTCCTCACAGCACTGGTTAAATGATCAGAGAAGTTTGAAGCTTGATTTGATAGTAAAGTGCTGTTTTTTGAATTTAGAGGTAACATCCTAATTGAAATGGGAGTGGAAAAAGAGGCTTATGCAAGCATATTGCTTTAACTTGTCTGCAAAATTAGATATTAGACATTGGAAGAACATTCAAACCTCTTTGGGAAGCAAATTGAGGGAATAGTTCAGTGAATGTGTCCTGGAAGGCTTTGGGTACTTGAGAGAAAGGGAAAGACAGAAATAGTTTGGAATACATAAATGTGGTGACACAGTAGAGAGCTCCAGCACTCAGAAGGAAAGAATTGTATCTTCTGAAAGTTTTACCTGGTAGCCCAAAAAGTAGGGGCAGGGATTTGAAAGAAAACAAAAATAAATCAGTTTGTCATCCTTTGTGTGTCGTTTTTGCCTGGTCTTCAGTTTGTACAGGAGTCCTGAAAGGTTCTAGGCTTGCTGGCTTGTTTTGGAAATTTCAGAATATGCAATGTGTGCTCTGTGGTGTCTTGTGTGAGTTTCTCAAAATTACCTTCAAAGCTAGCATGTTACATTTTTGCCAAGTCATATTTTCTCACAAGTGTATGATGTATGCTTGAATTAAGATGTCATAATTTATTTAAATGTCTGGAAAAAAAAAATCATGTCCTTTTCCAACAGCTTAACTTTTAACCCTTTGTTTCACAGTGTCCTAAAACTGCTGGTTTTCTATTTCCTTTCTGTATATAGTGATGACCTACATTTATTTTAAAAAATACATAGGCATAAATGTAAACTTTGATTGACATTATACCCCCTGTGGTTAATGAAATGACTTGGAAAGTTTTACAAAGTCAGGATTTAGTCCAGACCTGAACCAGTAGTTTGGCTTGTATTAGGTTGTTTGTTTACACTTATTTTTGGTGAATAGGTATGTCCTTAGCAAATATATTATATACAAAACCATGAATTGGCATTGTCTTACTAATTTTAGTTGTCCATTAACAAATCCAAAACTCTTCAAAATAAATCTCTTATTTCATAATTTAAGCTTCTCTACTAAAACTACTTTTAAGATGCCAGTGGCCGTTGTTTGTATTGAATTGTAAATCATTTGTGTGTGAGATTAAACTTCAAATGAAGTTACAAAAAAATATTTTGTTTTGCTAAAGCATTACTTAAAAGCTCATAAGGGAACTGTGTTGTAGCTATTTCTAGCTGTGACCTGTTCCTATAAAATCAGAAAACAAATTTCATACTAAACTTGCCTTTTCACATAATTGTTAATTGTGAAGCTACTTTGCCAATACAAATAATAATTGAATGTCAATATAAAAAGGAAATGTGTATTTGAGATGTCTATGCTTTTGAAATAGGTGAACTTAGTGATCTCTAACCTAACAATGACCTAGAAAACAGTAATTCCTCTTTCTGAATGTCATAATATACCAATTCTTGAAAGAAAAGTACACATAATGGATGCAGGATTGAGATCTTTAGTGTCAGAAAAAAGTAGGAGAGAATATTCCTTTTTTTTCAAGTGGTATTGCTTCTCACTCTGCACTCAGAAAGGGTAAAATCATACAGAAGGAACTAAACACTCATCACAGTGGTCTGATTAGTTTGCATATGGATAAGGTGCAAAAATGAACACTCAGGTTTGGATTAGTATTTGAAAACTAATCTGAAGTGATGTTATTAGCCTATTAAAAATTATATTAACAAATAGCACTACTGGTAAACAAACATGCAGACTGAAGTTCTTACCCAGAAGGAAACGCCCAAAAACTGACTTCTCTCTTCTTTCAAGTGAGCAAATTTTGCACATAGGTTCAAAATGTTTAATTGAATTACTATTAAAATTGAAGTCAATGACTAGAAACAGAATCTAGAGCAAACATGCACTGCAGCTTACCCTAAAGGAAGAAATATTGGGCCAATGAAAGCAACCCATAGAGAATGGGAAATAACAGGCATGTGCTGGCATATTAGGAATGTCTCTTCATAGATGTGCAAGTTTTATTTCACATTGTCCTCACCCTTCTCAATAAGAATGACGGATAGCTTCACTTTGTGATTTCCCAGCTTTTAAGAGTCTATTTTTATTTATTTTTTATGACAAACCTTGCACTTGTTAAATGTAATTTTTGCTTTATGTAACATAGAAAAAAGCACATCTGCAGTATGCTGTCCCATGAATTAACAAGAATGACTGGACATAAGACAAGAAATCCTTTAAAAACATATGTTCACATTAAATATCTGGGCTAGCTCAGTAAAGGAGGTCTTATGGGGTCATTTTTGATGCAGTGCAAGTAAACCATTTCTGCTCTTCTGGAATAGTTTCTTTCAGGTTTATATTGAGCTTGTATAATGACACATTACATAAATAAGAGCTTAGTTTGTACATTAGTCTTTTACATCTTGGATTCTTACTAAATCCTTGTTTTTACTAACTTGATGCTTAAGAGATATTGATTTCTGCTCCGCATGCCTATGGTGTTTATTTTGATATGTCTGGGATTAAAAACTAAATTAACACGCATAATCAGTTTTCTTAGAATTAAAAAGGGTGCTTTGGTACCTTTGGTTACATTCTTTTGAAGAAAAAGGAGAGCAGAAGAGATGTGATAAAAAGGGATCAATTTATTCAATCACTGGGTATAAAAACATTAGCCCTGGGAAAGGCCCTTCCTCTAAGAGCTTTAGCTGCCCAGTCTCACTTGTGTGGCACAAAATAATTTGCATTTTTAGAGAAAATTCACATCTTCTGCGAGCTCTAGTGAAACATGAATAAATTGCTTTCTTTTCCTCTTTTTCTGATTTTATAAAGCTGAATCCATTAGGGGCTGAGTCAAACTGTAATGAAAGAAAGGCAACAACTGAGATGATGGAAACCCTGGATTAGATTTCTTAGTAGTCCAAGCCCAGCTGTCATGGCCTACATGTCAAGTTAGTACTCTTTGGGGAGGCCTGGCAGTACATGTGAATATTTTTCTTTAACTGCTGTGTTACAACAGGTCTCTAAAGCAGCTAGGAATTAAACAGAGATGCAGAGATTAAGAATTAAATAGAGCCACAGCAAACATTCCACCAGGGAGACTTGCAGTGGGGCAAGTAAACCTTCCCAGGGCTATTCCCCACTGCCATGCCTGGCAGGCTCCCCTGTGACCTGGAGACTCTGAAACCTCCAAGTGGGGCTGTCTTATTGCAATTTATAGCAATGGATTTTGTCTGTTACACCTTGTGAGCTTTGCTATGAGGTAGGACCGTGTTTTGATCAGAACATACAGCTCCTAGCATGGATTTTAAGCCAGTGACTGTTTTTATAAGGAAGACCTGGCGTCAAAGCACCAAACATTCACCTGATTACAGATTGATGTTAAATTATCAAATTACTGGTACCCAGAGTCTCCTACCTAGTGCTTGGAATTTATCCAACTTCCAAAGAGACTCTCACATCCTCCCATGAAGGGGCATGAAGGCTCAGTCAAGTGCCCCGGTCTGTAAAGGATTCAGACACCTGAAATCATCTCAAGTTCACCATTCACTTTGTGAATTTGGGGAAATCATTATATTTTCAACCCTAAGATAATCTTATAACAGATTTCCTCAATTGTGGGAACAGTTTATAAAAAAAATAAAATCTGCCAGAATCCCTATCAGACTTGTGCTCTGGGGGAAAATTCCTTTCTTATTTCTCAGCTGATGGCTTTGCATGATTTCTCTCATCTTAGGAAAGCATTTCAAACCAGCAGCAGCTGGTATCTGCCTGCTCTTCCACTGGTGCCTTTGTGAGGGACAGAATTGAGCAGCAACACCTAAATAATCCTGTTCCTTTTTCTCCCCTTGTGTTGTGGTTGTGGACAAGATCCAAAAGAAGCCAGGTCGCCATTGCTGCTCTCCTTCCCATGCCTCCCCTCAGCTCTGTTAAGTGTCTGCCACACTGGGAGTACCTGCTGGTGACTCTCTTCACTGTGGTTAAGGAGTAGAATGGGAGGGGACATTTTTTACTTCACTTAGACATTTTGCTTTCCTACTTCTAATCTCTGCTGTTCCTTGAGCAAAACAGTGTGACTGGTATGGCATAATTCAAAGTGAATTTAAAATTTCCGAAGTCAAATGTTTTCAGAAAAGATCTGTTTTGAAGCAATTTGGCAAAGCTGACATAACCATGCTAACTTCAGTGAGCCTGCATTGGCTGCATCAGTTGAGAATTGGACCCAGACTAGCCAGAGCATTTATTTTTAAATTCTAGCTTCTGCTGCTTTTTCTTAAAAGTCTCTGTAGTTCTCTAACTTTCTAAAGTAGCTCACAAGTCTTGTGCTACTGCTAATAAAACAGAAAATCCATTTCCATTTTTCAGTGTAATCTTTTTTTCATGTGAATCTATTTCTCATCAAAAGAAGCGAGTGACTGGCGTGAAAGCTGGAGCTCTCTACTTAGCTGTAAAGACAAGCCTTGGTCTTTCAAGTTGTCACACGTTGTCTGGGAGAGCCTGGCCATAAATTCAAAAACTAGGAGGGAGAAACTAAACACCCTGTGTTGCTGTGGCCAGCAAAAGTATTGTTCCCAATGTCTGGTGAGGAGAATTATGTCTGATTTGTAATTCCGTTTTCTCAATCTGTTGCTAAAATCAGCAACAAAAGCTGAGACAAAGGGGATTCTCCCAAGTGCCCATGGGAGAGGTATGTCCTATAGGATACCAGTGTCAGCATGGTCACTGCAAGGACCCTGCAAAACCAGAACTTTCATTTCCAGCAGCTGTTTTTGTTGGTTATTTTTAAAAGATAAGTAGGAGCACTTTTCTTCTCAGTCACAAGAAAATTGATACTTCCATAAAGGATTCCATACCTTCCTTTTAAAGAACGTCATCTTCCAGACACTTCCCTACATCTCCTCAGGCAGAGAGGATGCACTCATGCCTGGGGTGCCTTAGAAGATGTAAAGCTAAAGTCAGGTAAGGAGAAAAAAAATCTCCATGGCGTTCCTTTTTTTTCTTGTAGCAGATGCATTGCTGGGATTTCTCTGCTTTGCTGGCTTCTAGTTCTGCACCCAGATGATACCTTTGGCTAAGCTCATGGAAGACAGTTTCCCAGGCAAAAAAACCTGCATTATAGAGACCTTAGATGATAAACAGTTTGCAAGCCATCAGACAGAGAGATGGAGGTGGAGATCACTGGAGATGCTGAAACTCTCAGCCATGAAAAAGTGCTCTTACAAATGTAATTCTAGAAGGGCAGGTAAACTTTTAGAGACCAGAAAACAGCAGAGCCAATCCAAAACATAAAGAATGAGAGCTGCAGAACAAGAAACTCTTAACAAAATTACACAGGATGCTCATCAGAGGTAAGGCAAAAAGAACTAAAATCAGAGATATT
Organism: Melospiza georgiana; assembly: GCF_028018845.1. Lineage (NCBI taxonomy): Eukaryota > Metazoa > Chordata > Aves > Passeriformes > Passerellidae > Melospiza > Melospiza georgiana. The sequence goes on along the minus strand of NC_080434.1, from coordinate 29,153,998 downwards.
TAAGTCAGAGCAGTCTGATACTGTATTTGAACCTTGGTATGATGACAGCATACAGTTAAGCAAGAGGACGTCTTAAGTAATCTGTGTTTCCCAGCTTTCCTCCCCTGAGACACCTTTAAGGAACCTGAATTTCAGGGAAAGGAGTGCTGACCACTCTGTGACAGCCAGGTCCTTTGAAGACACATCAAGCTGCATATTCAGAAATAAATATTACACCCTGCCAGTGAGCAGCTCTTCTGCTCAGTGTTCAGCTCAGTGGGTAGAAGATGGTATTCACAAAAGGCAGGCACATGAACTGTCCTACTGTGCTGTCTTGTAGGTTTTAATTGTGTTTTTATACCGAATATTTAACAGATAAAAAGCACTATGTCTGAGTAAAGGAAAAAGGATGAGGTTTTATGTGTAGTCATACACAAAAGTTGCACAGTATACGCAAAAAGTAAATTCTCCAGCAGAATATTTAAATTTGCACTACCAAGACTGTAGTGAACTGGGGGAAGACAGCAAGAATTTTTCAGTGTGGTAGCTTTGTTATGAATTGGTGTCAGAATTGTAACTGTGCTTGAAATCTGTGTTTTCACAGCTACTGTACTTTGTTTATTTACTGAGCAACCAATATACCTGGCTTCATTTTTTTCTTTTTTAAGTGAAGTAGCCATGATAATTCTGCACACAATTTAGGAACAAATATGCTGCTTCTGTTATGATCAATATGTTGTCAGAAACATCAGCCATTTACTGCTTCTTTGAGAGTAGATTTCATTCATAACTCTAAAGATGCGTGTTAAAACTTTGATGCAGTATCATTGAGATAGACACATTTCTGTAAAAGTCTATAGGAATGCCTCTAAAATACTGGTAGATGTTCTTTGAGACAATAAACTGCCTCTTCTGTGAGCAAGGTAAGGGTTTCCTTTCATATGGATTTCTGAGTAGATTTCAGGCTCAGTCTTTAGTGATAGGCAAAGGTAGAAGTAATAGAAGTGTTTTTATACTCCTTGTGTGTTCTCACCAGCTCCTCAGGGTAACCAAGAGCAAGTTTGGCTTCTACCACAAGAGCAAGCAGACATCCTTTGCTCAGAAGTTTGCTCAGCAGGTCCCCCCAGGACTTGTCCTGCCTTTAGGAGACAGCAAGTAGGTTGCAGTTGTGACTATTCTGCATCTGGATGGGGACTGAAAGAAAGAAACCCTTCTCTAGGCCATTTGGGAATTCTGCTTTGACTGTGGAAACTTTGATTAACCAGCTGGGCAGATGCTCATCTGCTTTGTGCTGCTGGAACACTTTGCCTTTGACTGAGAATGTTTCAGGACACTAAATGGCAAATACAAAGTCGAGGCAGAGACAAGATGCTGTCCTGAAATTTTAGGCTAATAGTTTGGATTTATTGTAGAACTTGTTGACAGTAAAGGTAAAACTATAAGCTAAAAACTGGCAGCAATTTTGTCCAGGTTTCCTCATGTTTGAAGTGATGATCTTGATGATTGTTTTCCAAAGCCGATTTTTCTGTGTCGCCAATATTTGTGTAGAATTTTTGTGATCTCTAAGTTCCAGATACACAAAGGACACAGTGTCATATTTTGGCCTTGAGAAAAATCTCTGGTTTTCTATCTACAATCAACAATTTGACCTGATAGGGCTGTTATTTAAAATTGATATTCAACAAATGGTTTGAGCAAAAGATGTCACAGATGAATGTATAACAATGCACAGAACTGAAAAAGATAAGATCAAGAGAGATTTCCATTGTTGTACAAATGTCTGGAACATGCCCAAACTATGTAAGAGAGGAAGATTAATTTGTCTGAGAACTGCTGAATATGAGTAAGTAAACAATAGAAGTTATTAGTCAGGGAAAAATTCATATTCCTGTTAGGTTTCCTCACCCAAACCAGAAAAACTTTGCACTTTTGTTATAGTGCCATAGTCTGAGTTGGCTCTTCAAAAGCTTATAAAATAAATTCTGCTTCTCATTCATAAACTTGCCCATCTGTGAAGCCTTTATTCAGAGAAATCTACCTGCTCCAGTGTTTGCTGTAGTTCACTAAAGGCTCCCATTTGTACTCATAAAGACTCATTCATTGCCCTGAATAATATATATGGTGTGCTGAAAGAGAACCAACTCTTGCTTTTACAATCTAAATTAAACAACTTTGTCTAATAAAAGCAGCACTGTCTCACTTCCAGTAGGCCATAAGCCCTAAGGGTCTTGTATTTGTGTGTTTATTATTTATTTATTTTTGCCAAATTGTCCTTCAAGGATCCGAAAGCTGAGAGAACTGAGCCACTTAAATAGTTTCTTTCTCTGCCTGCTTAGAAAGACAGAGGCAAGCATGGGCAAAACTGTACTGAAGCAAATACTCATCCATAAACTTATTCTAAAATGCAATTGGATGATCTTCTGTCTTTTTCTCAGTCCCACCTTCTAACCTTCCTCATCTTGAGAGTCCATCTCTATTATGTGTGGCTTTTCCAAATGCCCATGATTAATAACTGCCGTGATTCATTAGCCTGTGTTGTTGGCAGTGTTTCCCAATGGGAGCATTTGCTATCTAGGGATAGTCCATGATTGCTCTGCCTCCTGCAACAGTAAGATGCTTTCAATCTAATGCTCTCTCCATGTTTTAGCATAAAATAATATTAAGGCATCCACATAATGGAACTGTCTGAAGATCCATTTTATTAAGCACTGGAAGAAAATGTGTGTGTGTGTTTGCATGTGCAAGGGAAGCGGAATCAGCAAACCTATTTCACCAGAAATGTCGTTTCTGCGAGGGTTTCATATAAAGACACAGCTATTTTGAAGTGTAGTTCTTTAGCTGTGAGCATGAAAAAATACTCCACAGCCAATATCTTACCTAGTGCAATTAACTTACTCAAATTATATACAGCCTATTCGAAGAAGGAAAAATGGGAAACAGAGGTAGGTTTATTGTACTTATTCCATTTTGTGGGTATTTATTTTAAATGCAATCTACCTTCAAGTACAGAGCTGTGCTGCTCTTAAAAGATTGCTGCTTCAAGTTGCTCCACATACCTTAACATAGCATGGACACTTTTTACATTATATGATCAACTTTTTGACAGTGCAGGGCCAGCACAGCTAATGGAATAATAGCCTGCAGGGTCCAGCTAAATGATATACGAATATAATCAACCTTTGTGATGACTATTCAAAAGTAATCCCTTTAGCTTTCAACTGCAACATATATTTCAACCAGGCAAAGCCATATGAAGAAAATCTCTGCAGACTTCACTGATACAATATGGCCTTCATATCCCCACAGTGTGTTTGCTGCTCACAGTGAGTTTTAAATTTAAGGTAATGGCTACTGTATATTCATGTGAGCATAGAACAATACCTTTGATTTGTTGGAGAAATGTTACATTAGCTACCAAGGGCCCTATTCAGTAAACTTTGACACAACCCTTATATATGGTTTACTGCTTATTCTAAATGGAATGGGCCTGATAGAAATGGTTTGCATGCCCAAATTGTACAAATTCATTAATCTTTATATTAATGAAATCTCCAAGTACAACTCCCTCCATTCCATGAGAACCAAGTCAGAAAACATGGTTAAACAGGTAGGCCCAACATGCTTCTAAAAGGCATTGCATCAATTTTCATGTTTCAAGACAGAAAAATACCTCAGGAGATCATCTGCAAGTATGGGATGAGCATGTTGTTTGCAGTCATATTATTTTCTGCTCTATCTGTATTCCTACACCATTACATCATTCTTCAGATTATATAACTCAAAGCAGCTGTGTGACCTTTAAAAAGGCAAGTAAATTTTAAAATACGATAATGGGTTCTATCTCATCAGATGTGTATCATGGTAAGACATTGAGATAGTCTTGCTTTCTCTCACTTTTGTGACAAAACATGCAGTATTGGCTAGGGGTGGATCTGAATACATGTAAGTAACTCTGTTAAAGGAAAATAGATGTCATGAAAATGCTGTGTTGCCTTGTATTACAACTTTTGTATGTACACTATAGTCAGAGTTCAGTCTCATCAACAGGAGTTGCAAATAGGGCCTTGTTTGTGTACAGGCACTTGAATCCATGTGAGAACATAACAACATGGTACCACATCTTGTTTGAGGTGATGTGTTGGAGGATTCTGCTTAAGCAGGTGAGCTGTAGTGGAGGAGTAGGAGAGCCTGTGGGCTTTCCCTCTATTTGTTTGCCACGGCACTTCTTGAGCCCACAGGAAACTGCTGCATCCTCAGCATCCTGCAGCAGGGAATTCCAGTGATGAGGTGGCAGTGCACAAAGTCCTTGCTTTGTATCCTAGCCCACCACCTCCCACTTTCAGTAGACCCTACCTCATTTTTTTTATTTGGAAAACACAGTGAAAGAGGGTTTCTGGGTCACCTCATGCTTGCTATGCTCACTCTTGTCATCTTCTCAAAAAAAATTTTTTTTCAAACTAGTTTCAGCTGAAACTATATACCTGAAACAATAATCCTCTTATGACTTCATCACTTCATGGAGCTTTCAGTGGAATTCTTGTTTATTAAAGTCCAGCAGTCTTTGAATAATGCAAACTTTGCATTTGAATGGATTCCCATCACACAGGCATGCAGTCTCAGGTGTTGTCTGTTTCATTTTCTTTATAATCTTTTGAGAGAATGGTGCCTAAAATTCCTGTCTTCTCTGGAGTTAGTTGCAGCTTCAATCTTTGTGGATGTGGCCTTCTTTCTTTTGTATGGCTTTTCATTAGTCATATAATGTAAAGGAGCTGCAGTCCTTCATTGTTTTCTCCCAAAAACATCATGAAATAATAAGATTTTTAGAAGTGTAGCATTCTGTAGATACACACATGAAAACAGGAGGAACAGAGATGCCAATTCTAGCTGCACTGAAAATCCAACCAGACAATTTTAATTATATTTTATCAACAGCAGTGGTAATCTGTCAGGGACATCCTATTATGATTAATTATATTTACATTCTATTAATACATATTAATGTTATCTCCACATTTTGCACAATAAGATGAAAGGAGAATGCTTGATGGTATGATCTGTGGTGGTATATATGTATTATCATTATGAATATGAGATGCTTTTATTGTTTCCAAATAGCATAGGCCAAACAAATGCCAAGAAAACATTTATGGCTCAGTATTCCATCAGTTATCCTTGATATGCTTAATATGTGCTGGAAGGGCAGAGCTGTTAATCAGCCAATAATAGCTTGGTGCCCAAGTGTGAAGGCAAAAGGCCGAAAGGTGCACAAGAAAAGCAATTTCTGCTGTAAGTCCCCATCTGTCATGTGCACATCCCCACTGTCTCTTGCACGTGTCAGTGTCTGTAGCTGTCAGAGACACATTTTTCTGTGTGTTTGCCTGGAAATACAGATGTTGCTGTACCCAGCCAATCTTTGCACCACCTTTCCACCAAAGTGCATCCACTGGAAAGAGCAGCAACACTGCACTGGTGTGAAGCTGGGGTGGGACAGTGCAGTTCTGACCCCTGTGAGCACTTCAGGGCTGCTTGCCACAGGCTGAGTTTCTAAACCAAACCAAGCCATGCAGGTTTTATTAGATTTTTTTTCATTTAAGGCTTGGTCTGCTAGGAAAGGAATTCATTTACTTTAAGCCTGGTTTCAGAACGTGTTACATGGAATAACTGCGTTGTTAAATACAGAGTAAACCACTAACACACACACTGCCCTCATACAAAATGAGACTCCATAGGGAAATGGCAATCCTCAGATATTTTTCATAGATTTACTTACCCTGTTCTTACTTGCATACAACTATGGATAAAGTCTGAGTTAGCAACTATACTTAATAAAAAGCTGTGAAATAACAAAACAGAAATTTTATTGAGTCGTGAGTCGTGCAGTAGTTTTAATCTGTTCCAGACATTGTACCAGCAGAGACACTGCTTCAAGCATTATTTTTAAGCCCCACCAGCATGATGATTTATTTTGGCCACAAGTTAAATTACAATGCCAAACAAACACTGTTGGTATTGCTGTGACTGAAAGCTAAAGTCCAGTTTTAGGCATCACTGTACAAAGAGGTAGTGACAAATTGAGGAGCATCCAGTTAAGGAAACATGAGTTCCTTTCAAATATTGAAGTGACAGTGTTTTCTTAGCCTCCAAAAGAGAAGATTACAGAAAGGAAAATAGTCTCTCAAGCTCTAAGGAGTTATTCTGAAAGAGGGCTGCTCTCCATTGTTCTTTGTGTCTGCAAAAGGTAGAACAAGAGAAAAATGAGTTTAATTTGCAATAAATATTTATCTTAAGTATTAGGGAAGAAATGGAGCAATAAGGCTTTGAAGCACTGAAACAGAGAGATTAGGGATGTTGGGAAACAGCCTTCATCAGAAGCCTTGGAGAATAGATGTCAGGGATGGACTGGATAGATCTGTGCGCTTTCTTCATTTGAGGAGGTGAAGCAGATCAGTGGTTCCCAAAATAAGGAACAATGCCCCAGGGATGGTGTAGGTGGAATGAGGCAGAGGAAAATGTGTTGCTGGAGAGTCCCTGAGAAGAGAGCAGGAAGTGCAGCCAGGAGGTGGGAGTTTGGTGTGGAAACAGAGTGAGGGAGGAATGAGACAGCATCACGGGAGCAAATGAACTCTGTGACTGTCAAGAACTGCAGAGTCAAGCCATGGCCTCCCAGCCACCTGTTCCCTGATCACATCCCATGAGGAAGACCCCACTGAGAAGTCACAGCCTTCTCTTGCTTCCTGCCTTGCTCCATTCCTCCTCCTGCCTGCCATCTTTCAGTGCTCTGTTGGCCATGGTCTTTCCCCAGATGTATCTCCCTTGTTGGCTCCCCAGCTGGTCCCACCCAGATCTGTCCTGTTAATGAACTGCTGCACAGGAGTATGAGAAATGGGACCAGAAACCCCTGTCAGTTCCGTGTTTCTAGAATTATATCTTATGTGACTCACCTTTGTGATTTTTAGATTTCCTTTTCTTGTGACTTTTTTCCGTAGGTCATGTTTTTCAATTAATCCATTTAGGCCTTTTAACCATTAGAAGTGTTTTAAGTCTAAAACACTCATGCAGTTGTTTTTTTTTTTTATAACAGAACACGGTAAAGAAACAAGTGCCTCAAAGCATCTGTGAGCCTCTGTTCAGGACATCAGTTCAAGACCTTCCTGGTACAGTATTTGCTCTTAATCCACAGACTTTATACCAATCTGCTGATTTTTACAAAATGTCATTGCTATCAATACTTAACCTGATTTTGACAGGCAATTACACATCATCTCTGCATTACTATGTCTAAATAATTATATTTTTTCTGCTCATAAATGAATGAATTCATGCTTCCCTCAGTTTTTTACACATATTCCCAGTTTTAGAATTTAATTGCCTTTGATCGTGTAATTACTTTTAATTTACAGAAATAAGCCTTTGAGACAGAAACAAATCTGATTAATTAGATGCCAACCCCAAATATAAAACATGTAGATATTGATGTATATACATAAACTTCTGACATTTTAGTATTTTTCTATTTGCTGTTTTTTGTTCTAGAGGATGCCTGCTTATTGACAGAGAAGCTGATGTATAATGAGTACAAGATCCTTGAAGAGTAGTGCAACAAAGGAAGAATTTCAGATAAGGTTTTGTTATTAAAATGCTATTATTAAAAAAAGCATCTGTCATTTAAATAAATTGTTTTAAAAGACAAAGAGTCATAGAATAGAAAGTTTTTACTTTGTGCTCCCATTTCTTAATATCTTCCAAAGTGTCAAGATCCTCCTGTTAAGATATTAAACATGAATGGGAATCCAAGATGCTTGATGCCTTGTGAGATCAGGTTCCAAATATGTCTGGAGAGTTTTCTGTAAATCCCAGATTGTGGTCCCTGTCAGAAAAACTTACTCATAGAGCTACCAGTGATTTTAGCATGTGTGTAATGGTTGGGCTTCAGCTGTAGCTGAAACAGAACAGATCCAGCCTGGGTGGGACACTGTGGTGCAATTTTGATCCAATCCATATCACAGGTTGGACTCAAAACACACCCAGGGTTGTTTAAAATCCATCTGGATGCAATCCAGTGCCATGTGCTGAGGGATAACCCTGCCTGGAGGTGGGACCAGATGTGGTCCCTCCCAGCCTGACCCATTCTGTGACTCTGCACTTCACACCATCAGGTAAACTAAAATTCTGCTTAGGTTCTTTCTGGTAAATAATCTGAAGCACTGATTTTGGAGTCTGTGTAAAAAATTGTGTCCGGTTTTGAGCTGATGAAACTCCTGACAGTGGGTTCCCCACATGACCCACTGACATCTGTGGTCTTCACAGTCCTCAAAGCCTGCTGCTATTGCTGTTGGCATTAGCAAGAGTTAGAGGACAGAATTTGGAAGTTATCACTTTGCACAATACAAATAAAACCAGGATTTGGAACCTTTGAATTTTATTTAGAAAATTAGTGATTTATAATTTCATATATTAGAAAACCCCTTCTTTTAAACTAAACAAAGAAAGCTTTATCACTCCCAATAGCCAACCATTCCTTTCTTTCAATGGAGGTTTCCAGACTCAGAGTTTGTAGCAAGGTCCATTAGACCTATAATCAGGTTTTGTGATGGTGTTTGAGCAAGCATTAGCTTTTGCCATAGTAATAACTCAAGTCACAGTTTTCTTCAGGATTGTAATCCGAGTATTTGGTTGACATGTGGCAATAGGGTTTCTCCCTGTAAAAGAGTAGTAAAAATGTATCATTAACCAGCTCTTATTAGACTATTTTTGATCCAAAATGCTGTATACATGCAAATTAAATACGAATAGCTCAATAATTTTATTATTTTGTTTATAGGTCTTTATTGTCTGAACACCATGCTTATTATAACAATGTTAATTTAGAAGGCTTTTGCAAGGCTCAAAAGTTGTATAGAAATATTCCCACATGCAGTTATGCACACACATACGCAACAAATCTCTTTGCTGAGTGTTAAAATTAGGTAAAAAATTTATGGAAACCAGAAAGAGAAACAAGACTACAAATTAAATATAAACATCTGTATTGTTTATCCCTTAATTTTCCCCCTTATGTTTTAATAGTATTGATATGAAATAAGAAAAGCATTCTAAAACCAGCACAATTTTTCAAATTATATCTTAAAATCCTGTTAATCTACAAGCTCTTCTGATCTCTGTAAGTATAACATTAGACTGCTAATTTTGGATATTTGGAACTTCTTTTATCAAAATATTGTCAAAAGAAATGACACAATTGAATTTGGCCTTCATAGTAAAAAAAAATAAGTACATAACATAAACTACGCCAATGTTCTAGAAAAGACAATTATCAATTTATCAAGGGCAAGTTTCTAAATTCTTATTGTCATTTAACCCCATGTTCATTTCTGCAGGAACTGAAAATTCTGGTTTTGTGTCTCAAAAGTTTTTGTGCAGTTGTGTTATGATTGTCACTATTTTTTGCCAATCTGTGCTCATTACTACATGATAACTCTGATATGCTTGTGAAAAATGGTATGAATTAATCCCCTAGAGCCTTAACTCTCCCATACTTTTCAACACTTTTTCATCATGCAGCTTTTGATAAAAATAAGGGAAAATTTATCATCCTATAGCAATGTAAGTGTGAGTTCTGTTCTTGAAAGTCAGGAAGCTTTGGGAGAAAATTGTGTTTATTGTGCAGATTGTGTTAAATATACCTGTCTGCCATCCCAGGAACAGTTTGTCCGATGAGTAACTCAGTTTGACAGAATGCAGGCTTTGTTCAGCCCCTTGCAGACCTTTTCAGTGGGAAAATGAAGGCTCTTCCCCCTTCAAATTAGTGGGGCCAGGAGGTTAGGCAGGATGTTGTTTGGACAGGATCCTGGAATAAAGCCCTCAGCTGCTGGGAGCAGTCAGAGCTGCAGAGCTCACAGCAGCACCTCACACACACCCCAGCTGACAGCACAGTGCTCACTGCACTTGGCTGAGGTTCCACCCAGTGCTGCTGCAGAAGGAAAGTCACCTCTCTGAATTAGCAGAGCTCTCCCAACATCCCTTCCCTTTGCTGATCTCTCATCACAGCCCTGCTCGTAAGATCTGTGGGGATCAGAGCTCACATTGGTGTAATGGAGCTTCTGCTTTTTGTCTCTTTGCATGAGAGGTGCTTTAATTCCTTTAAGGAGCTCCTCTTATGGAGCACAGTTATTCTCCACCCTGACTCCTTCTTTTGCAATCCTTCCTCCAAGTTTTACCAGAAAGCAATTTTACCTGATTTGCCTGAGAAAGCAATTTTACCTGATCAGTTTTACCTGATCCCTGACCCTTAATTTGCAATCAGGAAGGAGGACTTGTGAGAGACTAAGGATTGCAGTTTACAATTTTCTCTGTGCTCTCAGAAATCACAGGCAGAGTTGACTTTAGTTAGGAAAGCAAGCAGAACAATTTAGCCTGTAATGCTAGTCTATTTCAAACCGGAGATTTGTCAAACTTATATAGCAATGAATATCTGAATAGTTCTGAAGTGTAATGTCTGTAAAATCTACATTTTGTGGGCACCTAGGATATGTTAGGCTGGCAATTAAGGTGGCTTTTTTGAGTAGGGTTTTAGTAGGTTTCACTGTGGATGTATCCAATGGTATTGACTAACACTTTGTAGCAGAGAGGAAGGTTGTATCTCAGAAAGGATTCTGTTTATAATTATGAAAAGCATGTTTTCTAACCATTAATAGGGCGTATCTTGTTAATTATGATGATGTATAAGGTATTTCACCTGTGATGCCATTTAGAAAATTAATGTTTGAGTCACAGAAAGGTCATTGCCATTCTGGAAGGAATCCATTCATCTCTAAGTAGGCCATCCAAATATAGACTAAGAAATACTCTATATATAATTACCTGGAAATAGATGGAATAAATAAGATTGATGATAGGTATTAATAAAGCCACATGTTAGTTTCCTCCTAGGAAAAATAGATTGGAAGAAGCAATAATATACATGTAAAAATGCAAGAAATAGGTTAAAATCTTGAGTAGTTCTATGAGGTGCAGCTATTACTCATGAGGTAAGAACTCAGCCCTCAGAAGTGATGTGCATCAAGGACTTTATCCTGAGATTCAGGCAGGTATTTCTGAAGACAGCTCCTACAAAGAAGAGAATGAGGACTTTTTTCTTTTTATTTTTTTTTAAACAAACCGGAGTCTTGTTTGACTTCATAATACCTCTATATTTGCCACACAAATGCTTACAAGTAGATAGAATGTGTGTGCTGTCTTTGAAGATAAACATGTTCATGGGTATTTCCAGGTGTGAGCCCTCTTTTGACACAGGCCTGGAGTCTCCAGGAGCTGAGGAGGATCCTGGGGGGGACAAGTCTCAAGTGATGCCAGCAGCTGCTCATTCTCCAGCTCAGTTCTGCAACTTGGTCTCCTGCAGCATGGGAGATGTGGGACAGAAAACCAACATCCAGCAGATTTTCAGTAGCACATGGGCGAGCCAGAGACTGGGAACTGGAGCATCCTAAGAGGATTGAGGAGTGTCTGGGAGTGGCAGTAGCTCCTGACTCCTGCTCAGCTCTAAGCCCAGATAGGATTGAGATCTCCTACACCTGACAGACAGATGAGAGGCAGCCCTTGTTCGTGGGAGGCAGCTTTTCTAACTGCACATCCAGGCCCTCATTTGGGACATACTCAGCCATATAGAGAGGTAAATCAGCTCGGAAAGGCTGCTGCCTCCTGCACTGAGCTGTTCTATCCCGGGCAACATTGCTCCTGGTCTTCCTGGACTGTCAGAAAACATTGTCCCAGCTGGCCACACGTTCACAGTTTACAATTGTAGTGACTTAAATCTGGACTTAACCATAGCAATGCCTTTAAAAACACCTTCAAAGAGCCCTCCCTGAAGCCCAGTGGTCACTGTTATTTTGCTGTTTGCTTTCATAAGAGCTGTCTGCCTCCTGGCTCCTCAGTGTCACTTGGCTGAGGAAATCAGACACTCTCTTTCCACACAGGTACCAGGAGAAAATGTTTCCTTGGCACTGATGGCTGCTTGCAGTACAGATTGAACCAAAATTTATTTATGATAAGGGAAGTTCAGGATTACCTGCTTTCCACCTCCTGGTTGCTTCTCCCTCACAGCAACCCCTTTAACTTTAACATTCAGAATTGCAATGAGCTTTCACATCTGCTGAGCCTTGGTACTCTCAGAGGAGCTCTCTGGTATTAGAATATTTTGATGAATTAGGGCTTTGCTTTTACTTTGCCTCTACAAACCTCTGTTCTTGGAGGGAAACATCACCAACACACTCAGGTTCTGCACTGCTTTTGGCAGAAACATGAACACCCACTCAAGACTTGCACTTACACACACACACACACACACATACACACCAAACCACCTTGGAGCAGGTGATGTTTAATCAGCGTCCCTGGCTGGGGTTACTCATACAAGTCCTGTTCGAAGGTTATCTCCTTCTTCCTGACTAGAAAATTCAGGATAGTGGGACTTGCCTAGACAATAACTTTCTGAAACTATCTCTGCCACAAAACTTCATAGTCTATACAAAGTAAGTTAAAAAACAAGCTGTAAAGGTGAGGAAAGTAAAATTAAAAAAACTAAACTAATGTATTTGCAAGAAGTATGTTTGCCTCAGTCACCCTCTCTGTTTCTCCTGGATCCCATGTCCCACTGTAGGGAGCTGGAGTATTTCCGTCACTGAGACAATGCACTTTCCCTTGAAAGCTGCTGGGTTTAATCTCACCATCAGATGCTGGGATTCATTTCTGCAGTCCCTGTTGTACATTTCTTAATATCAGACAAGAGTGAAATATCTTCAGGACTGTGAGACTGAAGTTAACTATTTTTTCAAAGGAAAAAGGTGCTGGAAATATATAGTGGTCTTCATCAGCTAAAAGACTCTCTGGAACCAAACCCAGGCTCATGAGCCTGCTGTGATGTTGACCACATGAGCCAGGAAGAGGCTTTTGCCTCTAAAATAGAGTGAGCTTGGTTCAGTCTAATCTCAGGCATAAGTCAGAGCTGTGTTCAAGGAAGACAAGAGGAAGCTCTTCTACTTTTTCCTCTGATTTCTGATCCTTTGAAGACCATTCCAGGTGTGTGCTAAAGCTCCTTCCTGTGACAGCTCTCCTGTAACAGAAGGACAGGTCAGCTCTTGACTTCTGAAGCAAAGGCTTCAGCGTCTTCACAGGTGTTGCAAGCTGAAGTAAAAGCCTGCATGTGGCAGCTCTGAATTATGGGTCACCATACCTTTCCTGATCTCTCTACTGGGGCCTTTTGAATTTCTACCTTGAAATCATCTTCAGCACCATTGAAGTGCAGATGTTGGTAACAGCACTATGAGCTGAAAAGGTTTATTTCATAGTTTGATGTGGTCCTGCCATCTTTAGCTGTTTTTTTGCCTCCCTGCATGATGATCACTCATCTGGGTAAGTACTTAGCATGTTTTGTCTGGTTTGCCATGGCCAGTCCTTGGTTAGGACCTTGATCCTATTTTCTTACCATTTTCCACATACTGCATTGCATCATTAAAAAGAAATAAATCTTTTTTCAGGTAGGTGGATATTCATAGCAGACCTAAGTCACAATCTCACCCCCCAGCTAGAAGGCTTTCTGTTGACACACAAATACAAATTACAGTAAATTATCTGATCTTTTTGAGCCTACTGTATCCTTTCCCCATTTGCTCTTTCTTCCCCACTTCTTTCTGACCTTAGACCCATTTTTTCCCTTCTTCACCTTTACTCAAAGTCTCCCCTCTGTCTCCACAGTTGCAATGCTTCACAGCCTTCCTTCATTTTATCCTTGCTGCTGAATGAAGATGTGATACAGATGAGATGTAAAAATGAGGAGCTCTTTCAAATTAAGATGTAAAAATGAGGAGCTCTTTCAAATTTGCTGCAAACATCTTAGCTGTAAAAAGTCCCTTACATCCTCAAGAGAAACAAAGGTACTTAATCTGGAATGTCACTGATCTCTGGACATCAGCCTGCTGCTGAATGCCTTCCAAACTCTGCCATTCCACAACTTGATTGGACCTCCCAGAAGTTCCCCTTCAGGCCTGGCTGTGAACTGTGCAGTCCTGTGTACTGGAACAACCCCAAGTGGCAGAGCTTTTACCCAGGATCATCCACGACTGCTTCCCCATTAATTCCCTCTGTCTGGAAGCACCCTGATGTCTCCTTAATAGGGCTTAGCATTATTTATGGCAATTTACAGGTGTGCTGCTAAGGATGGAACTGTAAATCACCTCAGATGTTGTTCCATGATGAAGTGCCTCTACATTATTTAACAAATTGTCCCAACATGACTGAACAACACACAATGAAAAAACTTGCCACAGAAATGTAATATTGAAATGGACACAAAAATATTGTGTATTAAGTTAAGATTTGTAATTGCAACTTTTATTCTTCTGGCAATTTTGTACTGCAGGAGGATTTTCAGCTTCAGAAAAGTGGGGTGCTTATAACCAGGGGGTGTCAGCAGGGCAATACAATGACTTATGTATGTGACAGTGTCGTGCAGCTGGCTTTGCAGAGGTGTTTGGCAGAAAAAACACCAGGCTGCACGTGTGCATCTTAGTTACAGCTCACTGCCTAAGGTGTAAGGTAGCAAGCAATGTTGTTTTACAGTATCTGAGTGATTCTGCCTCGGTAGAAAGAAGACTGAGGAATGATGAAATGCCAGCCAAAAGTGCCTACAGGTACCTCAAAATAAAGAACTACACGTGTTCTGAGATGTTGGTTTATCGTATTTGCCCGTAATCTGAGCACAGTGCTTTCCCAGATCAAGGCAAGGCAGGCAATTTTGAAGTGAGAGGAAAGGTGGAACAACATCTTCTTCCTAGAAAGCCTGGACTGAAAATTAACCACATTCAGTGTTATATTTCTCCTGTGATTGCAGGTGGTTTTCCTCCTTTGGATATAAGGTACCATTATGTGAGAAAAGCTTCTTATTTTTCTCTATTCAATCAGTTCAAAGATTGTCATGCCTAAAATATGCACATGGGTGAGATCTCACTGAGATCTGACACAAAACCCAAGGAAGCAGCCCAGCCACCTGGTGATTGATTTCCTCTGGGCAAGAAGGAAAGAAGACTTGGCTCACGAACACCCATAAGGCAAAGAAAGGAAGTGATCTGGAGGGGTGAAGGGAGAGTTGGTGTCAGCACTGCCCAGGAATTCAGTTTGGAGGTGTATGAGTCAAACAGTCTGTTCCAAAGTTGAGAAATTAACAGCCCCAGCAATTCCTCAGTTGCTTTTCAAGAAGTATTTTTTTTAATTTAACATTTTTGGTTTTCCCAGTTAAATTTTTAACATGTCAGGGGTCTCTTAATGTGAAGCCCAACACCTTCTGAAACTGTTGTTGAGGATGTTTAAAATGTTCATACAGAAACGAGTTGTTCTGCTTCCATGTGGGTAACAGGGCTGTTTGTGCTCACAGGTGTCCATGGACAGGAGGACCTACAGAATAAATGCCAGCCTCAGCCATGAGAGCTGCATTCAGGCTGCTGCTGTGCTGGGAGGGTGAGGATTGCTGGAACAGAAGCTGTCTGGGAGGCAGGAAAGAGTGAAGGAGGTGCCCCAAGTGCAGAAATGTCCACATGAGCAGCATCTCTTCCTCAGGTGGCTCAGTCATGGATGGGACCTGGCTTCCTGGTTCCCCCTTCCCTTCCTGGGACAACCACACTCCACATGGCTGTCCCTGTCTGTTTGTGCCTCTGTTTGCCCCTCCCCAGCCTCAAACCAGTTTTTAAAGTGGTTTAAGCCCGCTTCAGGCCAATGGAACAGATGGGGAAGTGGTTTAGGTGTGGATGTATTCCCACAGGTTTGTGGTGCACAGGTGCACACAGAGTGGACAACAGAAATGACAGATCCCATGTGTGTCCTACACAAGGGAAAAGGCAGAAAATCACATGTGCTGAAATCTCCAGGCAAGAGGATTTATTAATGCTCCATCCTCTGATGTCAGCCAGAGTTTGTGTCTTATTTGACACCAGACAACCCAACAAAAAGGCTCAAATTCAGAGAAGTCAGCTTTCACCTCCCCTCCACAGTACACCTGAGGCTGAGCTTTAAAAATACTGCTGTGCTTCTTATGGAAATGGGCATTTCATGGAATATCTCATACTGCCAGTGCCCTGGGAGTGAGAGATTGAAGGGAAGTACTGGTTCAGTGTTCTGGAGGTGTTGTCAGATGGGGCAGGGTTCGTCCTAAGAGCCCTCATAGGACTTGGGAAACCTCTTTCCATTTCCTCATCCATCCTGAGCTTCTCTGTATTCCTCTGCTGTAAGGTTGGATAGCAGCACATCCCTGCTTCCTGGGAATGTTGTGGAGATCAGTATGCTGCTATCAGGGAGGGGTAAAAGCACTGAGTTGCCACAACGACCCTGAAAGAATTGTAAAACTCTAGAAAAATGTATCCTTATAAAACTAAAACACAATCCATTGGAATGCAGCATTAAATACACTGTCACTTCCCCCCAGCCTGGTTTTGCCTTTTCCTGCATGAGCTCTTCCACACTTTGCCACTGGTCCTACCATTGGAGCCTGTGACATGTGTAAAACAAGACTCTTGGAGCACATGCTGGAGTTTGGACTGTGTGTTTTCCTTCAGAGAGCATCTCTGCCTCGGCACTAGAAACCTTGTCAGTGCCGTGTTTTACAGAAATAAATAAATAAAGGAGCGAACAAAAATGTCATATACATAAATATGCCACAATAAGTTTAGTCTCTGGATCAAAGTGCTGAAAACGACACAGCTTTGAAACAGAAAGGTAGGAATCAAAATTACACATCCCCGTGCATCAGCCCGGGTGCCAGCTGTTTTACTGAGCCGTGCGTGCTGCGGCTGATTAAATGAAAACATTTTAACAGCTGTCTGAAAGGAGGAAAAGCCTCTCCCCACCTTGCCAGGGCTGCCTCCTGCTCCATCCCCAGGAGCTGCCTGCGAGAGCAGCCCCATCCCATGCCTGACCTGTCCCTGGTCCCAGCACACGTGTGGGATGCAGGGCTGCTCTGGGATCATCTAAAGGACAGGCAGGAGGGTCCTTGAAGAGGTCAGGACTTCACTGAGTCCTGGTGCCATTGCCTAGCAAACCTGCATGAGGGCAAGAGCCCAGCAGCTGTCTGGCTCTAATCCAGACTATTCCACGAGCTGGAAGTGCTGCTGCCTGGGACTGGGAGACAAAGCAGCTCAGCTTGGTGGGGGAAGCAGCTCTGGTCCTCATATCCAGGCCAAACACAGCCTGACCTCCCCAGCAGGGGTGAAAAGGGCTTTACAGAAGAGAAAGCTTTAGGTGACTGCTGGGTGGTCTCTGGTGGCTGCATCCCTGCCAGGCTGCAGAACCAGCTGGGAGCTGTGCTCCAGCCTGGGGCCAAGCAGCTCTGTGTGACAGCTGGCTCTTTCCTCTATTCCCCTGCCTCCCCAAAACAGCGTGGGCAGCCCTGAGCAGCCTGCTCGGGGCAGAGCCTGTGCCCAGCCCGTGCCAGGCACTGCTTGGGTGGGTGTTCATCAGCTCCAGCCAGCACGGAGCTCTCTGTGGTGCCCTGCCCTGCTACATTCCCTGGGGCAGGCACAGCCAGGAGGGGCTGAGCTGTGCTGCCACCCCAGCCTCCAGTGGGGCTGAACTGGGAGGCCTCCAAGGTTCCCATACCCTCAGCTTCACCGAGAGGGTGGTGAGACACTTCTTGTAGTAGAAATTTGGGAGGGTTAGTGTCAGGCTCCAGATGTGTCCATTCACAGTCATTCTTACAGATGCTGCATTTTAAGTCTCTATTTTTAAAGAATCTGTATTTCTAAAAGGAAGAGCAATCAGGAAACAAGTTTTGCAATTCGGGATGTAAAAACTATTTCAAGAGGTGACACCTTTTGCTTTTCTTGCCTAACATCTGCTGTGTCTGTATGTTTGTGTGTACCTGTGGGGTGGAGGCTTTTATTATGCCGAGGTTTGCACAAGCCCTGCTTATCACACCCTTGTTTGGCCCAGGGACCTCCCTGCTGCTGCTGCTGCCCAGCAGGCATTGCCACACGTGTCACCGCCAGAAGCGGCCTCACAAGGGTGTCAAGGGTGAGAACAGGACATGGTTCATTTGCTGCTGCACGTCCACAAGTTCTGCCCACAAAATATGGGACCTGAACTGCTTTTTACTTTTGTAAAAGCTGCAACAACGGCTGCTACAAAATGTTGGCGTGGTCATACCGTGAGACTCTTCATAGGTTTCCCTCCCCATCTGGCATGGGCAAGTCTATGTTTGACACCCTGGTTTGGAATGGCTTTGTTCAATGCAGACAAAGCTATCTCCCGTAACTGTCCTCCCTAAAAAATGTGCATTCTCAAAGTTTATCCTGCCTACTTCCATGGTTTTCCCTCCAAAATAATGTCGTGCAAGAGAAAAGTTATGAGTGAGTGAAAAGATGGCTAAGAAAAGGCTTCCCGTCACGCTGTGAGCCTTCCTCAAATCCAGCAGGCCACCACGGTGTGCCCACACACCCTGAGGGGACTCTGTCCCCAGGTGCCACACGCAGATGGACACAACAAACAGAGCGAGCTCAGGGCCCTGTGCCACTGTGCTGAAGCTCCTGTGTGCTCCTGGTGACAATCACTAAGGACACATCTGCAAGGACCACTCATCACGTCACCATCGGGCCGCCTGGTGGCTCTTTGTGCCTCATCTCTTGCCCACCCACGGTGGTGTTTTCCCTCACTGCCTTGAGGGTATTTTTCTCTTCCTCTGCCCAGAGAGCTTCGGGGACCAATATAGAAGTGGTGGCTCTAGGACAGGTCATCTCCAGGCTCTAGGACCAGGACACCCCATGCTGAAGCATGCAACGTGCAGGAGATGTGCCCAGCTGGTCAGGAACAGCCGTCTGACGTGTGAGGGCCAGGGCTGGATGTGCCTCACCCTGCTCTATGAGGAGCACCCCTGGGCTCCCCGCCCCAGCAGGGCTGGATGACACGTGTGGCTGTTTACACATCACACTTTAGGAAAAATACCTGGGGTGTCCATGTGTCCCTGGGACCATGGGGGCGAAGGAGACCCCCCCTTTGACAGAAGCCAGTATGTAAGGCGACTCGGAGCCCAGCGCGGGGGCTGCAGCGGGTTCGAAAGACTGCTGATAGCTGCAGCCTTCCCCCCACCGCAGCCCCTCTGCCCTGCAGGCCTGGGGGCTCCGGGGGCCAGGGGCGCTCTCTGACGGGCGGGGGGTCCCTCCCGAATCGCCGGTGCCCTCCGGCCGCGGGGACAGCGCGCCCCCCGCACGGAGCCTCGGGGCGGGCACCGCGGGGCTCCTTCCCTCATGCCCGGGGGCAGCGGCCGCGTCGCACGCCTGTCACCGCCGCCTCCTCCCCGTTATTTACATCCGTCTTTAGCACTCTAATTACCCGCTTTATTGCTTTTGCCCGGGGGAAGCCCGGGGACGGCGGCGCAGGGGAGGACCCTCCTCTCCAGCCCCCGCGCTGCCCGGGGGAGGGGGACACGGAGCTCAGCCGGGCTTGCCTCCACAAGCACCTGCTCCGGCAGGATTTGGGGCGGCGAGGGGCCGAGCCGGAGCCCCCCAGGGGAGCCGGAGGGCGCTGCCCCACAGCTCGCCCTCGAGGGGCGGCTTCAGCGTGTTGCACAAACGCGACCTCCTCCAGCGGAGGGGGAAGAAAATAAAAAAGGCGACAGGATAGATGGATTTTCAGATAAGCAGCGGAGGTAATTTATTGGCCTTCATGCTCTTCCGATGGAGTGGGGGAGAAGCGGCGGAGTCACGTCTGCACATCATTAACCGGGTTTACTCCGCCTCGGCCCACAGAGGCTCCCCCGGCCCCGCCACGGAGCAGGCCCGGCCCGGGCCCGCCGCCGCCGTGAGGGGCGACCGTGAGGGGCCACCGTGCCCAGGGTGACCGTGAGGGGCCACCGAGCCCGCGGTGCTTGGCCAACAGAGGCTCCCCGGGCCCTGCCCACGTAGCGGGCCCAGGCCGGGCCCGGCGCCGCCATGAGGGGCGACCGTGAGGGGCGCCGTGCCCGGGGTGCTGCTCCACCGGCCCCGGGGGCAGCCCCAGCCTCTCCCCGCTCATCCAGGTTGTCCGCGGCGCACTCGCTCCCCCAAACTCATCTAAATTACATCAATAACAGAGCGCACTCTTTAATGAGCTCTCAACTTTAAAGACTTGAAGGATATTAACAAGCCGCTTGACAAATGGTGCTTAGAAGCACATTAAAGACGCTGCTAATGGAGCGCATAATGACGGCTAATTTTCGATCAGATATAAATTAGAGCCCCAACAGTTATTTGCCTTAAGGACTTTATGTAAATGATCCTGTTCTGTATAAACGGGGAGGTGAGCCCAGCCCAGCCCCGCCGCCGAGCCGTGCCGAGGCGAGCCGTGCCGCAGCCCAACGGGGCGCGCAGCCCCGGCCCTTCGGCCGCGCAAACTCCGCGGGGCTCCGCGCACGGCTCCGCCTGCCCCGGGGCCGCGCGGGCGGGGGAAAGAGGAGGAGGAGGCCGAAGGCTCGTCCCAGTGGGGCTGGTGGCGGGTTCTGAGGGCGGCTGTGCCGCTGCGGGAGTCAGCGCCCAGCGCCCGCGGGCGTTCCGAGCAGCCCGGCCGGGCAGCGCTGCGCCCCGCGGAGAGCGGGCGGGGCGGGGGCGCATCTGCGGAGCGGGGTCCCGCACACCCACACACACACACACGGTCCCGGGGTGTCCCAGCTGCCGCCCAGAGCGCTGCGAGCGCCTCTGCTTTTTCTCCGTTGTTTTCGTTCGAGGGTCGCGGCCAGTTTGGGGACAGGGTTGTTTTCTTTCTGTTTCTTGCTCTTAATTTTTTTTTCTTGTTTTTGTCAACAAGTGCCAGCTGAGGGCCCGGCCCCGGGCCAGGGAAGGCGTGACTGACCCCGCGCAGCGGCCGCGGCTCCTGCCCGCCCACCCGGCCCTGCCCGGCCCCCGGAATGCTCCCGCACGGCGGAGCCGTGTCAGCAGGTCAGGAATTTTCCCCGCCCCGGGAAGGGGGTCCCGGTTGTCTGGGGGAAACCGCGGGTTTTCCCGAGGGATGTTTTTGCCTGGTGGGCTGTGATTCTTTTTCTATCCCCACCCGCCGCCCCGCTGGCTTGCGGGGTGTCCTCATCTTCCCTCCAAGCCCCTCCTTTACCTTTGCGGGGCGCGCTGAGCCGCAGCCGCGGGGCAGGCTCCCCTCCTCCGGGAAGGCTCGGGGGTCCCACCTGCCAAAATAACAACAAACCATAAAGGAGGGAGAGAGGGGAACGCTGACCCCCCATCCTCCTCACCCCGCTCACCGCGCCGGGATCACAAACCGGCCGGGCTGTCCCAGGAGCGGGCACTGCTGGGGTTTCCCCCGGGAGAGCATTTGGGGAGGGAAAACGAGGACTCGCCCCCATCCTGAGCGGGGCGGGAAGGGGCGCGGGAGTTGCGCGGGCGCGGAGGGCCCCGCTGGAGGCCGTACTCACCCGGGCGGCCCCAGGGCTGCGCCTCCTGCTCCGCGCTCGCCGCCCCGATCCATCGATTTGTTCCTGGAAAAACGCGGCGCATTCTTATAGCAGCTACGAGCAATTAATATTGCATTAACCCTATTAGAAAAAAAAAAAAAAAAAAAAAAAAGGAAAGGAAAAGAAAAGAAAGGGGAAAACCCGCACCCCGGCAAAGCCATTTATTATTAAAGCGAGGGTAATTGGAGACCCGAGACGCGGATGTGTGCGTGTCGTGGGGCAAGGCGGGCGAACACAGGCGTGACCGTGTGGCGGGAAGGAAGGGGAGCCGAGGGTGGCTAATATTTAATTTCAGGTCTGTGGTTTTCTAATTCGAGATTAAAAGCAGTCACGTCTTTGAAGCCAGACACTTGGTGTAAATGTACAGTTAAAATATTCTATTCCACAGTCCCCAGACAGAGCTCTGCTACTCCCAGGCTTCATTAAATTTTAATTATCATCCCAGACTGGAGCAAGGAAAGAGGGGGAAGACTGTCCACCTAATTGCAATTGATAAAGGCAAAGAAGCCGAGATATTTTTCCTCGCCGTGCACGCACAGCAGTTGTTTTTGTTGTTGTTGTTGTTGTTGCTTTAATGCGGGCAAAGCCCGGCGAGAGCAGCGCGAGCATCTCCGCCTATGGATCTGCTGTTTACAAAAGCTGCACGTGAAGGAAAGCCGGGAAGTGATGCCGTAGATGGGTGTTGGAAGAGGGGGGGGCTCCTGGAGGATCTGGCGAAAGATCAACGCAAGAGACGAGGACCCTCATTAGAGCTCGTCAGCTTATTGTCTCCCAAAACAAAGCACGCCGGTGCCTCAGCCCTGCTCGGCCCGGGCAGCGGAGGGGCTGCCCTGGCACCCGGCCCGGTTCTCCCGGTTCCCGGGCACCTCCGCACCCCCACACACCCTCGGCCCCCCGGCTCTTCCCTGCCTTTTCGTTTGTTAATCATCTGCGAGTGCGGCACCGGCAGGTACCGGGAGAAGTCGGCTAATTGCCCCGGGTTTTTAATTTGGCAAACTAGAGAGCGATCTATCTCCAGGCAGTAAAAGGTAAAAAATAAAACCCACCGCGTTTGCTTTCTAAGCAGCTTCCTATTATCACATCGCCACTTAATTTTATTTCCATTCTCTCCAAGTTAAATAGAAAGCCGAGCTCACAGGGGAGCTGCCATGTGCCTACAGACTGGGGATGTCAAGCAGAGAGACTCACAGTGCAAAGTTAATTTCAATTCCCGAGGAGGATTTCACATTCTCGCTCGCTCTGACCCACAGTAATTAGCTGAGATAACTAATGATTACTTACTTATTCCTTGTAATTATCTGGATTTAATAATTCGCTGTGTAATTTATTAATTCGCCCGTAATAGCCTTTAAGTGAATGGCTCATTTAAGAGGGCGCAGCGGCGGTGCAGGGGCTGCTCTCGCCGCCTTCTCCTGCTCTGGGTCTGGGGGGGCTCTGCAGCTTTGGGGGCCCTGCCCAGCCGGGCTGCCAGACCCCGCTGCCCTGGGAGCCGCTCCCTGCTCCTGCTCTCTCCCTCCCCTCTCGAAGGAGCCCCGGGCCCGCGGGGCAGGGGACACTTCCCGCGGTGGGGGTCGGGGACAGCGCCACCCCCTCCCAAAGAGTTGGGAGCCTCGGCGGCGGTGGAGGAGCAGGGATGGCTGAGCCGTGACCCTGCGGGGCCGCCACGGCAGCGACAGCGACAGCGACAAGGGCTGGCAGGGCCGCGGGAGGGCGCGGACAGCGGCGCGGACACGGAGTCTGTGCCCGCCGGACCCCGGGCCCTGCCTGCGCGCCCGCGGAGCCCACGGCACCCTCGGCGTGCCCGGGCGGCTTTGAAGCT
This sequence comes from Melospiza georgiana, assembly GCF_028018845.1. Classification (NCBI taxonomy): domain Eukaryota; kingdom Metazoa; phylum Chordata; class Aves; order Passeriformes; family Passerellidae; genus Melospiza; species Melospiza georgiana. The sequence goes on along the minus strand of NC_080434.1, from coordinate 29,130,731 downwards.
GCAGCTGGAGCTGGTGGCTGGGCGGAAATATGAATATTTAATCGCGGCTCGTGTATGATCTCCCTCCCCCCCTCGCCCGACGCCGTCGGGTTTTTTTCTCCCCGGCTTTTGTGAACGCCGCGCGGGGAAATTACTTTTCCCTTTTCGAATTTGGGGGTTATTTTCGCGCCTCAGCCTGCGGGGCTCCCCCCTTGCTGGGGTTGGGGGGCACAGAGCAGCTCGGGGAGCGGGGACACCCCAGGGCCCCGTGTCCCCTCCCCGCGCACTCGGCGGGCCCGGAGCTGTCCCCGGAGCTGTCCCCGGTGCTGTCCCCGGTGCTGGCCCGGCGCTCCCGGGGCGCTGCCCCTGCCCGGAGGCGGCGCGGAGCTCGGGCAGAGGCTGGCGGGGGAAAAACAAGAAGCAGCAAACGCGCTTTGCCAATGAAACGTAAAAAATCCTGTTTTCTTTTTTTTTAATGAAAGACGATTTTAACAACATTTAAAAATAACTTATTACATTACTAGAATAAATAAGCCCTCCTATTAACAAAACAAAAACAACAAAATAAAAAAAACCAAACAAAACCCAACGAAATCGCGTCATGTACAGAACTTAAGACTTCAAACAGTCTCGGATAGAATAGCGATACAGCGAAATCTGTAAGAATATATCTATATGTGCGTCAACGCCAATGAAATATTTACAATACCTACAGGTACCCAACCGAGTACCCTCAGTTTATCGTTGTTGTTCCAAAAAGAAGTGTACCAAATCGGTTGTGAATTACAAGCAGTGCAGCCTCGCTCGCTCCCCTTCCCTACAAATTTTAATTTGGCTTTTCTACAAACAGACTTCCAAAAAGGGACTTTCTTCCGTGGAAAAGTATTGCAATTAAAGGTAATAAATAACCGAACAAATAAATAAATAATTAAATAAATAAGCAATCGGATAATTAAATAAATAACCGAGCCGGTCGGAATACCATCGCGATACACCTTTGAAATCGAGAAAGACGGATATTGTGCTGGCAAGAAACCCGAAGCGACAATCCCACCCCGACCCTCCCCACCCCCCAGCGCTGTCACCTACGCGGCCACGTCCTTTCTCACTTCGGGAGCAGCGTGTGCTGGGGACAATATGGGAATCCCCATTAAATATGTAACGCGGTAAACAAATACCTCGGACAGTGAATCAGGCTACACAAATAACGTAAGACATCTACTATAGGGTGCCGACGTCGTACGAATAAGAATACTCGCCAGAGAAATACCTTAGGTTCAGGTGACAATTTACAAATGGCCAAAAGGGACATTCAGAAGAAGAAAAGGTCACGTTCATAAATCCTACCAACACAAAATATTTGATTCTCACTAACAATTTTTTTTTACTTTTATCAAGACTTAGATTAAAGAGGTGTAATTAATTAGAATGAGCACAAAATGAAGTTGCTAGAGAGATAAATTAATAATTTACAAGGGGTTGTTTGGCAGTAATCTAATAATAGCTCTTGAAGACCAGTGAACACAGCAGGATCAGCTCTTTCCCTAAGCGTTATAACTTCAGAGAAGGAAAAGGATAATAACCACAGTAAAAATATATATATATTTATATATTTATAATACGCAGTGTAAATGCAGAAAAACCTGCCATCTGTTTTTTAAATCATTATTATTATTATTATTATTTAAATCAAAATATTTTTAGACGTCTCTCGCGGTGCGAAGCCTCAACTCTAGATTCAAGTTTGGGTCCCGAGAAAGCCATGGCATCGTGGCCACCCCGCTGCCACCCGGGCGAGGTCTGTTAGCAATAAAAACCAGCGGTACTTGCCGGGGCGGGTCCGGGCGCGGCTCCGCGGGGAACTTCCCCCGAAAGTTGGGCGCGGGGCGGGCGGCGGGGTGGGCTGGGGTCGTTTGGGGTCGTTTTCCTCCTTTCCTTTTTGTTGTTCCGCTTGTTTGTGGGGTTTTCTGTGGGCGGCGGCGGCGCTGGCGCTGCGGGTGCCGCCGGGCTCAGATGCCCGCCGAGTACTTCATGCGCTTCTGCTTCTGGCGCTGGTTGCAGAACCAGACGCGGACCACGTTCTTCTTGAGGTCCAGCTTCTCGGCGATGGCGGCGATCTTCTCGGAGGAGGGCCGGGGCTGCAGGGCGAAATAGGCCTCCAGCGAGCGCTTCTCGGGGGCGGCGATGGAGGTCCGCTTGCGCTTCTTCTCCGCGCCGCTGAAGAGCTCGGGCTTGGCCAGCTTCTCGCGGTGAGACTTCTCGGCCTCCTCCAGCCACGCCTGCAGGATGGGTTTGAGGGCGATCATGTTGTTGTGAGAGAGGGTGAGCGACTCGAAGCGGCAGATGGTGCTCTGGCTGAGGGAGCCCACCCCCGGGATCTTCAGGTTGGCCAGCGCCGAGCCCACGTCGGCCTGGGTCACCCCCAGCTTGATGCGGCGCTGCTTGAAGCGCTCGGCGAAGGCCTCCAAGTCGCGGGGGTCGGCGTCCACGTCGCTCATGCAGCCCATGTGCGCCGGCAGCCCGTGGGCGTGGGCCATGCCCAGCGCCGCCGGGTGCATGGGGTTCATGCCGGCCATGTGCGGAGCGTGGCCCGGCGTGGAGACCACGGCGCCGTCGGGGGCCGCCATGGCCCCCAGCGCCAGCCCCGGCGTCAGGTGCTCCAAGAGTTCCCCCTCCAGCGCCTGGTGCGGCTGGTGGTGGTGGTGGTGGTGGTGGTGATGGTGGTGGTGGGTGCCCGACAGGGCGGACGGGTGGGAGATGGGCACGGAGGAGGAGGAGGCGGCCGAGGTGCAGGGGATGGTGTTCATGGTGTGGTACGTGGCGTCCGGCTTGAAGGGGCTGTGGTGCGGCGGGTGGTGGTGGTGGCTCTTGCTCGGGGAGACGATGTCCACCGCTGCCAGGGCTTCGGCGCGGGCCAGCAGGCTCTCGTCCAGACCGCCGAATATATTGCTCTGCAATTGCAAATAGAAGGCACACATAACGCTCAGCAGGGAATTCGCCTCCCCGCGCACTCCGCCGTGCCACTAAAACCTTCCCAGCATGTTAAAAGAGAAATCCTGGAGAAGGGAGGGGGGGTGGGGTGGTGGGGGGGAGGAGAGCACAGGAGAAGAGGGAGCTAGCGGGGCGAGGGAGCGGGCGCGGCGCGCAGCCGCTCGCACAGAGGAGCCGCGGCGGGCGGACGGACGGACGGACGGACGGACACACGCACCAGCCGCACGCAGCATCCCAGGTCATAAAAATTAATACGAGCGGCAAGAGCCGCCGCATGCATAAGTTGGGCGAGCGCCCGGCGGCGCCGGGTGATTTGCTGCACGGCCATGAAAAAATCATCAGGCGGATCCGGGGGGCCGCCGAGGGGCTCCCCTTAAAGCGGGGCGGCGGGCGGCGGGCACCTACCGGAGGGGCGGGCAGGCAGGCCCGCCGCATCGCCTCCGCGCCTCCGCCGCTGCCGCCGGAGCCCGAGCTGGAGCCGGAGCCGCCGCTGCCGCCGGGGCCGGAGCCGGAGCCGCGTCCGGCGGAGCCGCCGCTGCCGGTGCTGCTGGGGGAGCTGGCGGCGGGGGCGGCGGCGCCGGCGGAGGGACAGGGCGAGGCGGTGTGCAGGGCCGAGTACTTGGTTTCGTGGAGGCCGCCGCCGCTGCCGCCGCCGTGGGGGAGGCCGAAAGGCTGCTTGCTGCTCAGAGACATCATCATGGTGCTCGCCGCCGCCGCGGCCCGGCCCGTCCGCAGCCGGCCGCCGGAGGAGGGCAGGGGCGCGGGGCCGGGGGCCCGGACCCCCCGGAAAAGCCGCAGGAGCCCCGCGCCCCCACCCCCCGAAAAATTAAAAAAAAAAAAAAATTGCCACTCGTCCCCCAGCCGGCTCCCCGAGCCTCGCTGGGGACGAGAGGGAGCGGCGGCTCCGGCGAGCCGGGGATGCGCGGGGGATGCGCGGGATGCGCGGGATGCGCGGGATGCCGCCCGCCCTCCGCCCGGGCGCTCGCCGCTGTCCGCCGCCGCCTCCGCTCCGGCGCCGGCCCTCGCCTCTCGCGAAGTGCCCTCCCCGCCGCCGCGCCGGTGGGTTTTACTCTCTCCCCTCCCTCCCCTCCCCTCTCGCCTGTCACTACAGCCCAACTCCTCGGGAAGGGCCCTCCGCGCCTGCCTCCTCGGCCCCGGCCCCCTCCTCCGCCGCTCCCTGCCCGCCCCCCGCCGCTCCCACGCCCACGCGTGCTCCCGCACTCACCGCCGCGCCGCGCCCCGTCGCCTCCCGGAAAGGGGAGGGAAAAAGCCAAAAAGGAAAAAAATAAAGAAAAAGAAAGGAGGGGGGGAAGCGACGACCCCACCGCCTCGAATCCACCTTCCATGGAAAGAAAAAAATATTTTTAAAAACGGGGGTAAAAGTCCCGTCCGGGCTCAGCGCGCACCTACAGCCAGAGTGTCCCGCCGCTGCTCTGGCACCGCGGGGGCGGGAGATGCGCGGGCACAGCGCGGGGAAAGGCCGGGAGCGGCGGCCAGGGGCTGCCCCCGCCGGCGGGGAACCGGAGGGATCCTCCCGCAAAAGCGCACCGCTATCCTGCCAATTTCCCACGCCTGTCTAATAGCAAAAGAAGAAAAGGAAAAGGAAAAGAAAAAAAATGAAAGGACAGAGAAAAAAAATCGGGGAAAGTCAGTTTTCCTGGAGGTGGTCGGGTTTATTTCCATGAATTTCACTTTGCAGCAGAAAGGTTAAAATAAGTGCTTAGGTGTTTAATTTCTCACCTAAACAGCAGACTTGGTAATTTTACGGGAAATAAAAAAAAATTACATTGTATCAGCTCTCACTGTCGCCAGCTCGGAGAAATGAAATAAATCAAAGTTAAAAGCTTGAGTATCATTTAATTATGGTGTGAATAGCGCTTGGAAAGAAGTAGAACAACATCTCTAAACAAATTATGGCCGGGCCAGGAAGGAATTATTAGATTGAAATTTCATTTAGGCTCGGGAGACACGGCGCTTCAATATGTAATCTGTTATGCCTCATCTGATTTGTATGCTTAATTCAGCTTGACGAATTTATTAGTTTTCATAATAGTAAAAAAATTGAGCAGCACTATGGGCTAATGCATTGTGTGTACTATAAATTGTATGTCACCGTTGAAAGGCTGAAGTCTATAGAAATCTTTTATTAATGACAACATAGGAAAGAGGATTTTCTTGCAAGCCTTTAAGGAGTTCATGCCAAACCTCCGCGCTTCGTGTCTCGGTAGGCTATTAACATATCGTCATACTAATTAGGCTACTTCATGAGTGATATAATTTCAAACTTTAAATTATGTTCTAATTAACAAGGGTTGTCCAATTTGCTTAATCTTCAAAAGGCTTTTGGCTTGTCTAATTAGTCTAAAGCATCGAGCATCTCCAACGCCCAAGAAAGAGCCATCAATAACAACATTTTGCGCGTTTTGAGGCGATGGCGGGCCGAGCCCACGCGGGGTGCGGGCAGGGCTGGCGGCGAGGCCGCTGTCCCGCTGTCCCCCTCCCTGCGCCGGGTCCCCGCAGCGCCCCGGCCGCTCCTGCGCCCCCGCCTCCGCCGGCCGGCTGCGGCCGCAGCGCTGCGCGCCCCGGCGCGGGCGTGCCGGGAGGGGAGCGGAGAGCCGGGAAAGCTCCAGCTTCCCGGGGAAGAGGAAGGAAAAAAAAATTAAAAAAAGAAGGAAGAGAAAGAAGAAGAAGAAGAAGAGAATACCTCGTTGGCACGGGGAGGTCCGAGGGCAGCCAGCCTGCCGGGTGCGCGGAGCCAGCCGGGGAAGGGGCTGTGCCCGCCCGGCTTTCCGAGCTCAACTTTGGCGGAGAGAAACGCGAGGAGGAAACCCCCCCCTCCCGCTATACGTTTAACCCCTCCCGCACTGAGTTTAATTACTCGCAATAGTTGTTCTAATGTATGCTGTCACACGGGAGAATTGAGAACGCATATCGTTAATATGAATTAATCTTGATTTTAATAGCAACTGACAACCGATCTCCAAAACGCCGAGCGCTCATCGCCGCTCCCACCGGCCGCCGCCGGGACGCGGAGCGGCAGAGCTGGGCCAACTTTGCTCGGTGCCGGGCCCGGGGGTGACCCCGGGGGTGCCCGCGGTGCTCTCGGCGCTGCAGGGACCGCCGCGGCTCCGGCCCCGCGCTGCCGCTGTGCCCGCTGCCGGCAGCGCCTCGCCCGCGGCTCCACCGCCCAGCACCTTCCCATTCCCCCCTTTTCCTGGTGATTTTTTTGTTTATGTGTTTGGGTGTTTGGTTTTTCCGTGGAGCCCCCGCGCTGCCCGTCCGCGCCCCCGCCCGCAGTCGGGAGGGCGCCGGGGGAGCCGCAGCGGCCGCGGAGGCTCCGCCGCCCCCCGGCACCTGGGCGGCCCCGCAGCCGCTCTGCGCGCCGCTGGGCTGCCTAAATAAAAGGAGAGCCCCCCCTCCAAGTTACCCACGCCCACACCCTGACCCACGCAGACATCTGGGGAGAAATCACTGTCGCCTCTCATGTATCCATGTTCTGATTTACGATTAAAATTTAAAGACGCGCATTCATATTTTACCGAACCTAATGCGCCCTATGAATTTTTAATCCATTAAGATGCGGGCTACACTTTGAGCAAACTCTACCTTTGTTTTGAGGGCAGGGCAGCGCCGGTCCCAGCCCTGCCGCCCGGTGTCCCACTCCGCTCCCGGGCCCCGCCGCCTCCGGGACGCTCCCCCGGGGCTCCGGGCACCGGGAGCGACCCGGCCCCGCCGCCGCGGAGGCTCCGCGGGTGCGGACAGATGCTCCGGCCCGGGACGCCCCGCTGGGGCAGCCCCGCATCCCCGCCGGCGGTGCCTCGGCATCCCCGGGCCCCCCGGTGCCTCCGGCCCGGCACCGCCGCCCTAACTGGCCCCGGCTCCCCCGCTCCCAAATCTGCTCCCCCGCTCCCAAATCTGCTCCCCCGCTCCAAAATCTGCTCCCCCGCTCCCAAACCTGCTCCCCCGCTCCCAAACCTGCTCCCCCGCTCCCAAATCTGCGGCCGCGCCGCCGCCGCGAGCCGAGTCAAGTCACGAAGTCAAACTTCGAGCCCGGAACGATCAATGAAGAGTTTTGCCGTCCGTGGCGCCTCGTGCTTCCTGGCACTAAAATAAATGCAAGAAATCGAAACTTAATTACTTGAAAGAAATCCAGAAATCCCTCTGCATAATTTATCCAGGCATTTTTTCGTGGCGTTTGTGTTGAATGCACGCGTTTGACTCCGCACACTCCTGTCCCCAGCCGGCCGGGCGGGGGTGCGGACCCCCGGAGCCCCGCTGAGGGGAGAGGAGGGAAGAGAAATCCGCATTTTGCCCCTCTCTTTTCCCCATCTGAGAGCATCTCCTGGGGCATGGTGGCAAGCAGAACTTCTCCTCCCTGCCTGCAGGGTCTGAGCCCTGAGCCAGGCGCTCCGCGGGTGTTTTCTGACCAGGAGTGCCTGGTGTAACAAGCTCCTAAGCATAATGGAAAGTGCCAATAGAGTAACTCAGTTATTGTGACAAATTTCCCCCCGCATTTGATCATCCCGCCGTGGATCCCATGCTCCCTGTCACGGATGGAATATGACACCTGGAAGCTGGGGGTGGGACACTGCCTGGCCATGCAGCCATGGCTTCCTCATGGCCACCCAGCCCGGCTGATGAGAGCCCTGCCTGCTGAGCCTTTCGCTGAATTCATTAGCACTGGAAGCCTGCTGGCTCGGGAGCAAACTTTATCATAGACACCTCATCGAGAACTTGAAGTAAGGTTATGAAAGAATGAAAAATACATTTGGGAGCTGCCTGGAAACTGAAGTACATTTTGATTTAACTTACATTAACAGAAACCTAATGTAGAAGTGAAGGGATCTAACAAAACCATTAATAATTTAAAAATAATTACAGATAGTCTATCCTTACTATTCACAACCACTCAACATTTTAGACAAAGAAAGCTGAATATTCTTCATGGGAGAAGGATGTGAGCAGACTGCTAAGCAGGAGCTGTCCAGCTTGCACTGCCTCTCCTCTGCTCACACACACTGCACATTCCCCACAGCACCCAGGACACCATCCCAAAACTGCTTTTCCAGCAGGGAGGGTGGAGGTGGAGGCAGGGCCTCTCTTTGTACAGGGCTTTTTGGCATTTATTTTGGCACGGATTCCAACCCCTTCTCTTTGTTGGTGCTGCTGTTTGAGGTGGGCCCAGTGTGGCAGGGGAGACCAAGAACACTCCTGCAGCTCCTCAGGCTCTTCCAAGCCTCTGCCAGCCCTGGAGACCTCAGGAAAGGCCTTTTCCATCCATAGCCTTGGCTAACACCAGTGGCAAGGGTGACTCTCCTGCCCTGGGCTGTCTAGCTGGGATCAACACAGCAATCACCTGCTTGGCTTGCCATGGCGCTGTGCAAAAGTTATTTTTGATACATTCATTCTAATTCAAGCGTCCATTGTATGCTTTGTACCTCAAGGGCCATGACATCCTGCAAGGCTGTGACTTTGCCTTTTATTTCTGATTGTTTGGATTTGGGGTTGGGGTTTTTGTTTTTGAGATACACTGCTGTCCAAACACTGTAAAATCAGAGCAGTCGGATATGCAGAGGGCTTCACTGCTCTCCCTTACAGATCAAGATAAAATTGGAAAGAGGGAAATTCAGACATAAAGTGGCTTCTAAAGGAAAAGAAACACTGGATAATACAAAGCAGATAAATTCACATCTAACTCTCACAGGAACACAGGATCCTACCCTACAAACAGTCTCACAGGTGGGAGCTCTCCCTAACCCCATCCCCATCTCCTACTTGTATTGAAAACATTAAGGCCTCATGGATCATTTAAAAAAATCCTATAAATCACACAGTGAATGTCCTTGGGACTCAACTCTTGCTGATTTAGACAAAATCCTGGTATCTTAGATTAGCCTTCATTAATTATTTTCATTAATTCCCCTTGTTATGGATGTATTATCACAAATCATATTCCAAACACATTCCCTAATTAAGCATGAAATTCCTCCCTCTGTATGCCATTTAACTGGAGCAGGGAGGATGTGTGTGTTCAGCCTGGTGCCTGGAGGCTGGTGCCAGGCACTCGGTGCAGCGAAAGATGGTGCTTGCATTTCAGATATCTTCCAGGGCTTGCTCTAACTTAGGGAAAATGTTGTGGTTTTAATTTGATCACGTTCTCATGGCACGTCCTCAGCTCAGAGCTCTTAGCCTTTGTAAATTTTCAGTGCCTTCCATCTACTTCTTCAGTGTTTTCAAGAAAAATATTATTTACTATTCTCCCCCTTCTGCCATGCAAGGTGTTGGCTGATCCCTTTACAGGTCCCCAGGATTCACCAGGCAGCCTTCTCCTTGCAGCCAGAAAGAAACAACTGTGACAGTTGATACACATTGGAAAAGGTGATGAAAGCCTGTGTTTCTGAGCAGGCACAGTTGTGTAACTGGGTTGGTGCTGTACCTCTGAGCCATTAAATAGTGTGTTAAAATACTTATTTGGGGAGACAGGGTCATGTGGCCTGTGGTATTTGGTGTGTGCCATGCCATGGACTGTGCTTTCACAGTCTCTGTAGTTTTGGGAGGTCTGGAATGGACTCATCCATGAATGTGTGGTAGAAAATGTCTGGGAATTATTCTGTTTTCTCCCTTTGATTCAATATTCACACACAGAGAGCATGGTGGACCTGGAACCTGACTGGTGGGGAAGTCCCACTAGGACCAGCCTCTATCAGGATGGAACTATCAGATGTATGCTGGAACATCCATCCGTGCAAGGCCAGGCACACTGAGCTCAGACCTAGTCCTTGAAAACCAGGCTTTAATTCCAAGTAGATAACTCTGTGCATAACAGCAATGATAATGCTGGAGGGTGTCCACCTTACATATGGGCACACTCACTTGGCCAAGCTTTATTCAAAGCTAATCACAAATCCTCTTCATTTTATATTGGTTCAAATTCAGCAGAAATGCTTTCCACCTTTTGTACAACCTCTGGGCACACACCAAAGCCCTTCCCCTTCCCCTTCCCTCACAGAGCATGGACAGGCATCCACTGTGCTCCCTATCCTTTTTTTAAAATGAAGTATTGTACGTTTTAAAGACTGTTAATGAAGTGAAATCAAGTTGTGAAATGCATCTGCAGCTGGCATCAACATTTCCTGCTGGAAGCAGCGGTTGGGAGTGTGTTATCACGTGTCTCCCCCAGTCCTGAGACAGCCATCGAATTCCAGTGAAATCTCTTACAAAGGCAATCAAGACGATCAATGGGAGTTTTGCCAGGAACATCAAAGCTTATTAAATGGTTCTGTGTTAAGAACTGCAAACACACAGACACGCAGGAAAGGAGACAGCTCAGAAAATGGTGCTGTGAAGGTAAAGAAAAACTGAAGAAAGAAAAAAAATTATGCCCAGAAAAAAAAAAAAAAAAAAAGTAGGAGATTAATAATTGACAGATGTTTGTACAGCCAATCCAAAGCAGAGTTTAAAATGCAGACAACTCAGTTCATAGTATGTAACACAAAGTTCTGTAGAAGCATTTACTCACAAGATCTTCTATCCACACATTCTACTCTAAATATTTTGCTGAATTGGAATGAACTAAATTCATGTTTAACTGCTTTAGTGTTTGTTTTGATGGGGGAGACCTGGGACACCCCTAAGATGCTGTCATTTGAAACCCTTCAAATCATCAAGCTGCATGTGTGTGACTCTGTGTCTAGTGTTGTGAATATATAGAAAATGTAGAATCAAGTAATATTTTTACTTTTTAATCCCTCAGCAGTTCTGTTGCCTGGTAGGTGCCATGACATTCTGAACTTACTTGAGTAAAATGCATTTTGCTTTCCTTGTTTAGGCCAGCATGTTTCCTTGGGTAAGTGAATTTGTCGCTGCACACCCATGAGAGGAGGAAACACTTCCTAACAGTGCCTGCCTTTGACAATGCTCCTGCTGGCTTCAGACACTCTAGCCCAAAGTAGGCCAAAATGATGGGGAGGTTTTTGGCTTTTTGTGGTGTTGGGTTTTTTTTGTTAGTTTGCTTTTTTTGTTGTTGTTGTTTTGTTTTGTTTTTTGTTGTTGTTGTTGTTTTAGTTTTTTGTGGATAATTTGGTTTTTTTATTAAGGGTAGAGTTTCCCCTTTTTTTTTTGCTTGATATAATTTTTATTAATGTCCGTGCATATTTCTGAACGAGGAGGTTGGGTCTGAAGAAGCTTTTACAACCATTTGAAGCTGTCTGCTGTAAGTGCTGACAGCTGTGCGATGGCTTTTAGTGAGGGGGATGCACTCGGGAGTGCCCTGCTCGGAGTGGGGCGGGTCCCGGGGGCTTTCCAAGGCAGGGGCGGGAGGGGAGGGGAGGGTGGGATGGGATGGGATGCGCCGCCCCCTCCCATCCATATAAACTCAGCTGGGACAGTCAGAAAATTAAGTGTAGTTTGTGGTAGTGAGTGGAAGGTTTGGGGCTTTTATGGGAGTTTGTTTTGGTTTTGTTTTGCTTGTGAGTTTTTTTGCTTGCTTTCCTGGGAGGTGAGTTCAGGACCAGGATTCCCCCGGCCCTCCCGCTTCTCCCTCCATGGTCCCGGTGATACTTTGCGGCCGCAGGGGCCAGCGACAGCCAGAGCTCATCTGTGTTCCCATGCCCCGGGGAGCCCTGAAAGTTTGCTCTGGGAAGGCTGACTCCTGGAAATGCTTCTAGAGGGTTGTGCTGGGTGTCCAGGTATTGGCATCTTCTGGGTGCCTGGCCCTACTGCCTGTTTCTAGGGAGTTGGGAAAATTCCTCTCCTCAACCAGAGCCAAAAGCAAATCCTCCTTCAGGTGCCCAGCAGAGTGTGGGACTCACCTACTGCAGGGATGGTGCAAGAGGTATATCTTGGAATGAAACGGGTTTGAGTTCTCACTTCACATCTCTCTAACCCCTGGTGCCTTTCTGTGTCCCCAGGAGGACATTCCATGGCATGTCCCAATATTTTGCACTTGTGTCAAGTGCTAAAGAAGGTTTTTGTTCAGAATAATTAAAAATGGACCAGAAAAGTTCAGGAAGCTGACAAGGAAGGGTTACATGCCTGCAGGTCAAAGCCACTGAAGTTCATCAATTAGCAAGGCCCAGCTGCTTTAGATACTAAAAGGTGGTGGTGAGAAAAACCCAGGACAGGTGGGTAGAAAGAACATCTTCCTGCAGGCAACTGAGAGAAAGGAAGTGATGGAAAGAGTTTTGCTCTGTTTGATTCACAGTTGTGCTCCAGCTGTGGGTGGGAGCCTGGCTTGGGAAGGGAGGCAGGCAGGGGTGGTTTGGGAGCTGCTGCAGAGGTCAGAGGGCTTGTGGGGGGTTTGATGTTCAATATTCATACAGCTGTGCTTTAGCAGGGTGAGCTCTGCACATGGCTGTCGTTTTCAGAATCTTGTAGATAAGCTGTGTCAGCACAGCTTTTATAAATCCCATTTTTACCAAAGATTTATGATGTAGCTGTAAATGTGTGCTCTGCACTGGTATCTTCTATTGAGGGTTTTAGTGAGGAATCTTATTTTTAGAGGGTTAGTGCATTTATTTTCCATGCCTAAGATACACGATGAAAAATGTAATTTATAATGTGGCATAATAAAAATTGATGATGTTGCAAGGGATAGCAGACTTTCTTCTGTACCTGCACAATATATCTTTTTGGTTATGTTTTGACAGTGATTTTACACATGCACTGAGGTGGTGACAACCTTGACCCTAACCTAGCCCACTATCCATATATAAAGAAGCCAGGCTGGTTAAAGGGAGAGGGAAGAAACATTAATTCAGCAAAGGTACATGACTAGCTTTTGCTTTTATTTATTCCATTTTAAGTCAGAAAAAAACTGAGTGAATTGGAAGCATCTTTGCAGCATTAATACATGTGTAAGTGCTCCAAACATTTCAGTGTTCTTTAAAAATTCAGCCAGACCTGGGAATAGCTGGGTAGCTTTCTTCTGAGTGCTGAGATGTGCTGCTCTTTGGTAAGCCTATCTGTTTTAAAGAGGCAGTCCAGTGTTCCATTTGGCTTCAAAACAGGCTGCAATTCACTGTTTGAGTTTGGGTTGTGTTGTGTTACCTGTTGTAAGGTAAGATTTCATTGCAATAATCAACTTTTTAAAAAAATTATTTTCATAAATTGAACTGTGCCCTGTATAATGATGGAAAACAACAGATTTCTGTATCTGTATGAACAGATATTGCTGATTTTCCTTGAACTCAGGGTTTAAGATGCCACTGGCCTCTGCAGAGCAAAAGGAAATGAAAGAGGAAAGCAGGACTGGTGCATTTTTTGTGGGAAAGGCTCCTGCCAAGTAAAAGACCAGCTATCAAATCAGAGTTTGAGCTGAACCTAGAGGAGAGACAAGCTGTGCTAGTAGCACTAAAACTAAGCAACTGCTAAGTGGAATTTGCAGTCTTATTTTGGAAGGGATGTTTGCTTGTTATTTTTTGTTTATTTTTCCCATGAAAGAAATTGCCGATGAACCAGAGACTACAAAAATTCAGTCCTTTAGTGTGTGCACACAGTTACCTCTTGAAATCATCATCTCTCTGTTATGCAAGCAGAAATTCCTATGTAAGTTAACACTTTCCTAGTTTGTTAGTAAATGTGTGTATGAATTGGACCTTAAATCCTTTGCTGGCACCCATCAGAATATTAAGATTTCAGGTTATAGCATAGCTCAGGTTTGGGCTGTAATATAATTTTTTAAAACCTTTCCAATAGTAAAGAAACCTACTCCCAGCTATAACTTAACAAAAAAATTATTTCAGGTTTTTTGATGTCCCTGCCAACTCCTTTTTCCCCCTTCTTTGTCAGTTTGTCTAAGTAGGAGCAAGGAAGAGGAAATATCCCCTTTTAGATAAATCACCACCAACAGTTTGGCTCCGGCCATAAATGAGAAAGTGAGCCATTATCTGAAAGAGAAGCAACTTTGTCTTTGTCTCTTTTAGATTGATAAAATTTTGCTGTTCAGAACCTGAAGTCTACTAATAGTTTATGTTTATGTGCAAAGAGTTTTTTTGTTTGTTTGTTTTTAATCCACTACTGATTGCTATAATCTGTCATGAAAAGTGAGAACAGCATTTTAAAGCAGGTAGAGGATGGTGGGATCCCAGGTGATGGCAGTGCAGGATGTGAGAAGGAAGCAGATGCCTTCTGCGGGTGATTTTTGTCATTTGGAATGGTCTGTGTTTCATAGGAAAAGCAGTAGGGGACAGAGGTATGACAGGGTAAAAAGTAAATGACTGCTTCCTCAGGATGAAGGCTTTTGTTCCTCTGGTGTGGTGAGAGTTGGTGCTCTAAGGGGTGGGGTTTTAAAACTTTTTGTGAAAGGAAAATCTTCCTTCAGGACTGGTCTAAGGTATGGAATAAGCACACCCAAGAACTGGGGACTGATGTTTACTATCTACTACCTCAGGTCTCAATCACTACTTCTGACTTGCTGGTACAAAAATCTCATGCTCATCACAAAAAAAAAAGTGAAATAGGGGTGGGCTATAGAAACATGAAAATCTAACCAGGAAAAAAATAAATCTAAGCATTAAAAAAATACATCCTGATAAGTGGCTGGGATGAGGGTAAGGGAGCAGAGTGAGCCCATGGCAGTCATTACTTGCACAGCTTAACTTAGCCCCCACAGCAGCACCTGGGTGCTCCAGTCCTGAGCACTGACAGCTGGAGAGAAGGGAGAGGTCCCAACAGGCCATGGACACAGGCAGGGGATGAGGGGTGCTTGCTGCTCCTGTGAGCTGCCAGGACCTCAGGAGGAGGCAGAGCTGTCAAGCAAGAGGATGAGTTTGCTCTGGATCAAGTTGGTGGTTCTGTTATCATAAAGTCCTCAGCTGGTAGTGAAGGAAGTCTGGAGAGGGGGAGCCCTGGGAGAAGGTGTTGGGTGTTCAGGCTCAGTCTATCACACACCCAGATTCTGGGTGGTTGGAGTCTACAATTTTTAGAAGCAATTAACACAGGGGGAAAATCCCTCTGACTTAGTGAGGTGAAGCAAATATATATTTCAGTGCTAATTCAAAAGGGTTTTTTGTCTTTGCACTTAGCTAGTGCAGTCCAGGAATTTACTTTTTATTTTTCTCAATTGGAATTGAATCAATATTTTAATCCCATTTATTTCAAGATCATGCTCCAGAAAATCCTAAACAAAAATGCTATGGCTAGTGACTGATAAATAATGGGTTCAGGATTTAGAAACCAGCTGCTGATAGCCGTTTTCTGTTTGGAGTTTCTTACTGGCTCTAAGTTTTGGGAAATTCAGACTTCCTAGGCCCATCCAGCCTGGTAACCACCACAAACTCATTTTTCCTGTTGTTACTCTGCCATGTTCAGCGAGAGTCCAATTGCAAACAGCTGAAATCAGATAATAATTCCCTGGGTGTGGAGCATCCTGTTAGTCTTGGAGTGAATTGAACACAGGAGATTTGGCAGTTGGACTTGATAGTTTTGATTTTTGTTAGAAGCTGACCAACTTCTTATGCTGGTGGAGAACAACTCCTCTTAATTATTTTGGATCACCAAGCAGCTTTAGTTGTGAGGGTGACACAAGCATGAGGCTGCCTACTCTTTTCCATGCAGGAGTGGGTCCTGGCAGGGTCCATCCCTTGTCCCTGGGGCTCATCTGAGGGATGGTCCTGAGCTCTCAGCTCTTCAGGGTGACTGCTGTCCTCTGGTGCACATTTATGTGCTGAGAAGCACAACAAGTGCTGGCTTCTGGCTGGGGTCTTTGGAGGGCACTACGACACCAATAAGTAAAAGTTAATTGCAAATTTATTTCCACATAGCAAAAAAGGGAAAAACACTTGGGGCCAGTTTCCTTTAAAGAAAAAAGGAGGAAAAGCCTGTTCTACACCCATTTGATTAACCTGTGCTGTTAATCACTGCCAGGTTTATGAACCTCTATTATAAGCTTGTTACTCTAAGGGGTTTCAGTTCAGTGATTGAAAAACAGCTTTAGGGCCTGGGTAGGTAAGAGAAGCAAGAAGTAAAAGTAGCAGCACTGAGCCTTTGAAGAGTTGTATAAATAATTAGCAACATATTTCATGTGGACTCTTTAGTCAAGATGTCCTGTCAGAACTGGGATTTTTATCACAACATGACAAAAATGTAGAAAGAGCTCTGCATTTATTCCAGAATAACAATGTTGATATCTAAAATAATTTGCTGCGTTAGAAGCTATTTTATGTCACAGGTAACAGCTCTGCACTGCTGAACTGCTCTATCTGCTGAGGCTTCTTGAGAAAGCAGAAGGTGTCTAAAAGGTTCTTTACACTCTTGTGTCTTTTGAATTTTTAGATCCTTATTTCACGGTTGCAAAACATCCAACGTAGGTGAAAACCTGAACTGCGTGTTAATAAAGCAAAGTGATGAATAAATAATAACCCAGTGCAACTTCAGGGGATGGAGGGTAACACAGCAGGTAAAATAGCAAAGGTGGGAACTTCTCAAAACCCTCTAGTGGGTGGGCAGGGGTGGAGAACAGAAATGAACAACCTCTAGGACACATCCTGCCACGCACATCCCTGCCCATGGCAGGCAGGGTGGAACCAGATGATCTCCAAGGTTGCCTTCCAACTCAAACCATTCCATGATTCTGTGATACTTGGGTGTCTCACTCAAAGGTGGCAAAAACTTCCCTCTTATTAGTAAACAGCACAAAGCCTAATGAAAAATGCCTGTCTGGAAGCTGATGGTATTGCAAGTGTCTCACATACCAAGCTGAACACTGGTTAATCATAGCTTCATTTAGCATCATTTCAGTTGGTTTAAGTTTGCTGTTTATTCTGTTGGTTTTGGCTTTTTTCCTGCTTATGTGGAAAAACAATTTGCTTTTTAGGGCAATTCCTCCTGCTCCCCCATTTTCAAGCACTAGTCATGATCTCTGGGGAACAGCCCCACCTCCTTGCATATGGCTTTGCTCACTCCTACCTGGAGGAACTCAGTGGGCTTTAGTGCATGTTTTGTCCAAGGGAAAATTAATTTAATTCACTCAACATCACCCAGCACCTGCTGATATGTGTGGGCAATGTGAGCAATCCCTGCACTCAGATGCAGAAGTGCCTTGGTCTCTGATGCTTTCAGAAGTGGTCATGGGACTCCCATGAGGGCAGAACTTGGAATTTGGACAAATCCAGGATTAACTTCAGTTGTTGAGAGTACCTTCTCTATTAACTTGAACAGAATCAAGATTTCACTTCTCACCTTTTCTACGAAGGCTTTCTGCTCAGTTTTGAAGTCTGCAAGAATGAATCAAATTCAAAGAGTAAACTTCATTTTTACCTCTAGTTGAAATGCTTGGGCTGAGTGGTAGTAATCTAAGTGCAAGATCACTGACAAAGTCCAGTGAATTTTGAAGTTGTGGGCATGAGGCATTTTCTGCCCCTTCTACTTGCTTCAGGAATTACACTGACCTGTTTAAATAACAACTGCAGGTAGGTTTTTTTAAATCTCTTTTATGCTTGTGTGCATTTATACTTTAAGAGACTAGCACTTAGGCACCAGGCAAAACACCCAGACAGACACAAAGACAGCTTTTCTCCTTAACAGAGCTCATCCTTCCCACCCTGCTTTTAACCTGGAAGAAATGCTGTAGAAATCCATGGGCATTACCAAGGCAAAGTGTATGATAGAAAAAGCAGGTCTGTGGTTTTTGGTCTTTTCTGCAGTCTGCTGGAAGCTGGCATTAATGTGTGTTTTTCATACCCCCCAGTCAGTGTGACTTATTTGGTAGCCACCTCCATGGTGAGTTTGGGTGTTATTTCCACAGTAGCCCACAGGGCAGGTATTACCCTTGACAAGTGAGTGGAAGCAGTGCCACTCAGCCATTACTTTTTAATCTGCTAACCAGGGAAATGAGCCTTTTAAGTGCCTGACTTGCAGGAGGTCATCATTAGTCTGTCAAGGTATTCCTTTGCTGCCATCTTCTAGAAATGTATTTGATATGGCAACTCCCAGTTATGCTGTTTTGAGCAGACAAGACATGCTGTTTATGGAAACAGACTTCTTAAAAGCAAGCTGTGGTGGTGGGAAAAGGAGGAGAGGTTGTTTACAATATTTTAAGCCAAATGGTTCCTTTGGCAGGAGGTTTTCTGTAACAAGTGAGAACAACAAGAATTAGCTCTCTCAGCACTTCAACAAGCAGAGATTTTTGTCTGTAATGAGAAGAATGAGACTTGTTTGACATAAACTACAAAACAACACAGCAAAGATGAAGAAGGAGGGCAGAAATACATTACTGAAGGTGAGCAGAAACAACTTCACTGCTCTACTGTGAATTCAAGATTCTTGCTCATTATAATGTATAATTACAGCTGGCATCATTCCAGAGGAGGGGTTGAAAGAAGGTAGGTCTTACCAACTATGCTAAATCCTGTTGGGGAACTGACCACAGCAGCATCCCACCTGAGTTTGTGTAATCCAAAAGATTCCTGTTTTATTCTTCTGTACCAGGTCCTTCTTTATGCAGATATGCAAATTCTCTTTGGGCTCCTGAGATTTGAAAACTGATTAGAATTTTTATGCTCCTTCGTTAAGGGTAAAAATAGGCTATCCCAAGATAGACAGCTCCCCAAATTATACACTGATCTGAGAAAATGGGAATAACTTACTTTTACCATTAAATTAATAACTTTCAGCAGCCATAGCTTGGTTGTGCCTCTTCTGAAGTCTTTGCTGTCTTTCTGAAATTTTTAGCTGTTTAGTGATAGATTTGGAGAAAAGGGGGCTCAGGGGAGACCTTACCACTCCCTACACTCCCTGAAAGAAGATTGTGGCTGAATAGGGATCAGTCTCTTCTCCCAGGTAACAAGTGCCTGGACCAAAGAAAATGGCTTTAGGTTGCACCAGGGGAGGTTTAGGTTGGATATTAGGAAAAATTTCTTCTCCAAAAGTGTTGTTGGGCACTGGAACAGGCTGGCCAGGGTAGTGGTGGAGTCACCATCCCTGGAGGTGCTTAAAAGATGTGTAAATGTGACACATTAGGGACATGTTTTAGTGATGCACCTGGCAGTGCTGGGTTATGGGTTGGACTCGATCCTAAAGGTATTTTCCAACCTAAATAATTTAGTGACTCTGTGATTGTCTCAGATAAGTCTTATCTGTGGAGCTTTCCCTCTGTTTGGACACAACTGTGTGCTGCTTATTAATATTTCATTTGTGCACATGCATGCTGCTTAGAGTGGTGCTTATCTATGCATAAAAAGGCTATTAATAACTGATCCTGTATGTATTTGCCAGCATCCTATTACAGAAGCAATTATTTTTGCCCAATTCCACCCTAGTGTTAGAGGCTCCACCTACTTACACTTATATTATCTCCATGCCAGCCCATAATTTTTGTTTATGTGTACGAGAATAGCTAAGGAAATCAAGATGCCTAAGGATCTAAAAGCAACTAAATAATTTTTTAAAAAGAGTTTATGAAGAATTACTTGGAACTATTTATTCCTTTTATTTCCTATTAGCAATGCTATTTTCTTCACTAGAGGTACCTGGGGAAAGTAAAAATGTGAACATTTGCAGCTGGGAGCTGCCCAGAACTATTTGCATTTCACTGAACTTTACCTCCAGTCTCTGGTGTAGATCCTGGTCTGTTATGAAGCCATAAAAAGGGTTAATGAGATTGTAATCAAAGATGCAAAACAAGGTTAGGTCTTCTAAGTAAAAAATGAGAATTATATTGAAGTAAAGGTTTATGGGGTTATTCCTGTTTATAGAGCAGAAAACCATGCATACCTTGTGTGAGCATCTGGATATATATTTTAAAAATGAGGTGATATATGGTCTACTGGACTTATTTTTTTTTGTCTATATGAGAAAAGATTTATTAAAATCAGCAGGAGGAAAATTAGGAGAGTTCTTTCAATTTCAGGTGTATGGTGTCAGTTTGGAAAATGGGATTTTTTTTGTTATTGTTGGATGTTTTCCCCCTCAACACTGGTATGAACTTTAATTAAACCAGGTACCCATATGTTTACATAGAAAGACAAGTAGCCTGTTTATTTCAGCAGCTGTTTGACAAGCCACCAGCACGATCAATTAGATTAATCCCAGGAAATAAAACTTGAAATAAAGATGATATCTGAAATCATTTTTATTCATGGTTAGAGACCATGCAGATTCTTTTGACAAGTTGAAAAATCTTATGGGTGATGTTGAAAACTTCAATGTACAAGTGCTAATTCAATTTGAGGGCAAAAAAACCCTGTCTTGATAGAAGGGTTTCTGTAGAGATATTACTAGAATGGCAAACCCCCAAGCAATACAAAGGCAGCCTGAGTATTGTATGCTCATTACCTGAATTTTCAAACACTTAACAACTGTGAGAAGTATGAATATGCAAAGCTTCCAGACTCTGACCAGCGTTTTCCTTTTTCTCTTCAGTTCCTGGAATGAAAAAGCCAGTGGTTTATGTCAGTGCATGTATCTATAACTGACATTAGCACATTTTTAAGTTGCATATGATATAAGGTCACAGGTCTCTAACTCAGCCGAGCATTTAAGTAAATCAGCCTCTTCACCAGCACCTGAAATGTGTGTGAGTGCTCTGTTGAACTGGGGCTAAAATTTCAGTTCTTGTGTTTTCACAGCTGCTCTGCAGGAGAGATGAAAGGTGGACCTTGCACAGACAGTGTGATATTAAGGATGGATAGAATCACAATTGTGGAGATTTAAAAATGCTAAAATGGGAAGGGATTCTTGCCTTTAACGGTGAGGATCCTAAACACTTCTCTCTAGAAGAAAAGAGTGACTTAGACTGAATGTCTTATATGAGGGAATGGTTTGAATAAGAATTGCCATCCCATGTGGAAGACCTCTTGACCTCTGTGAGGATTCCAGGGACTCACTGCCAGGTTGAGTCTGAAGCCTGCAAAGGCAGTGTTAATTTGCCTAATTTTAAGTTCTGGGCCAGACCATGCAAGCTCTTGTTTGCATATCTAGTCCATTATGTCTGAATATTTTGTGGCAGCATTTTATGGCAGATAACATATCAGCCCTGATGTTGTGACTGGAAATGAGGAATACCACAAAGTGCACATCACACTTACACTGGCATTGTTGCCTGACTTATCTTCTGCTTTTTCTCACGTGAGCAGTGCCACGAAATATTGATAGACAAAAAAAACCCCTGAGATTTCTGTGCAAGCTTTGGAGTCCTGTGCTTGCTGAATGATCAAAGCTTTAATATCTAATCTTGAACAAGGGTCTATGGTTTTTCTTAAATGCTAAAATCATGTTGCTATAAATAAAGGACACCAGACACTGCAGGTTAAGGCTAACAGGTCAATAACAAATCTGTTTATATTAGATTGTCTCCTAAATATAAGAAAAATGTGTTATAAAAACTAAAAAGCTGAAGAATGGTGCATTAAAAAAGCAGCTGATGCAAAATTAATGCTTTTATTTTTTTACAGAATAAGTTTTTATTCTGTAAAAACAAAAATCTGTATAGGCATTAGGGGATTTATTCTGGGCATTTTTTCCCATGGTAGTTGTAGTCTTTCTCATCCTTGCAAATTCTTGCTGGTGCTGTTTGTGACTTCTTAGCTGCTTGAGTTCCCTGATCACAGAATCATTTGGGTTGGAAAAAACCTCTAAGATCATCCAGCCTAAGTGTTCCCCTGCCAAGCCCACCACAAACCATGCCCCTAAGTGCCACTTCTACATGTCTTTTATGTGCCTTTAGGGATGGTGACTCCACCACTTCCCTGGGCAGTCTGTTCTGTTGAGTTTGTGAGGTCTCCAGTACGAGGTGAGGGATGAGAATCTGACTCTGTGTTCTCAGAGGGCTGATTTATTATTTTATGATATTATATCAAAGAATAACACACTAAAACTATATTAAAGAGAAAGGATATAGACAGGAGGCTTAACAAGAATGAATAATAAAAACTTGTGACTGACTCCTCAGAGTCTGACACAGCTGATGGTGATTGGCTATTAAGTAAAAACAATTCACAGGAAACCAATCAAACATGCATCTGTTGGTAAACAATCTCCAGACCACATTCCAAAGCAGCAAACACAGGAGAAGCAATCAGATAATTATTGCTTTCATTCTTTTCTGAGGCTTCTCAGCTTCCCAGGAGAAGAAATCCTGGTGAAGGAATTTTTCAGAAAATATGACAGTGATGTTGTTCCAGTGCTTGACAACAATTTTGGGAAAGAAATTTTTCCTAATATCCAATCTCAGCCTCCCCTGACACAACCTGAGGCCATTTCCTCTTGTCACTTGGGAGATGAGAGCGACCCCCACCTGACTACAACCTCCTTTCAGGTAGCTGTAGAGGGTGGCAAGTAGATTAACATTCTAGGTATGACAAAAGTTTTGGGGCTCCAAGCAAAACTGGAGTCCCAAAGCAAAGAGCTGGGAATGTTTTCTCTAGGTTCCCAAAGTTCTGTGGATGCTCACATTTATGGGACCTATTGGAGCATGTGTTTGCACCTTCTGTCCAGTCTGAATGCTCTTTCTGTGAGAACTAAGAGGCCAGTTAAGCACCTTGGGGTTGTGTTTCATTGTGGAGAGAGGTGCTGATGTACCCTGGGAGCTGAGAAATGCTTCCTGGTCCTTAGGGTACTCTAAATTTTAGAGGAGTGGAGGGGGAATGTTACTGCAGTCTGGAAATGTGGTTGGGATTTGAAAGGAGACTTGCTAAAAGCACAGCTGCTCCAGCATCTCACAGTGAATTTTCTCAACGGACAATTTTTTACTGGAATTTTTTATGTCTCCATATCTTTAATCTAAAATGTGAAAATCAGTTCAAGTTTCTGCTTAAATGTTGTCTAAAAACTGTGTCCATCTACTTGCCCACTGTAAATGTATTAAAACATATGTATTAGCAAGCACATACACATTTTACTGAGCTCAAGAGATTAGTTATGAGAAAAGAAAGCTGGTGGTTTTAGAGCACTAAATAATTTGTAAAAAAGGCATCTGGAAAGCATGGGGGAGGAATGGTGTTAGTTTTATGTGCCCAAGGTTCAGAGCATGCCTCAGTCTTAACTATGGTGGGCACTGCTAACTACTGGCTACTGAGGGATTTAAGGTTTTAGCTGCTGTGTGGCTTCCTAGCTGAGAAGTGACAGGTAGAATGAGTAGTCATCAATATGCTGCTGCTTTCTGGAATTGTATGCATTTCCTAATAATTGAAATTTCTACATGGCTGTCATTGCTAAAGAGGACCAGAAAAGGGGCTTGTGAGAATAAATGAAGCATCCTATTGCTTCAGACTGTGCTATGTCTGACTTGTGCCAAGTGACTTGGTGTTAACTCTGGAGCTCTCCTTTTTCTTAAGAAGGCTGGCTCTGTACTTTGGCGTGCTGAATAGAAAATTAAAAATGCAGGCCAGTCTTCGGGAACATTTTACTTACTGTTTTAATAAACTTTTGTTTATGCCTAGAGGTGCCATTAAATTACCAGCCAGACATTAATATACAGTACACAAGGGATCTTGTATGTAAGCAATGATTATTGCTGCGTGACTCAGATGGAGCTTGCTGTGCACCCAGAGAGCTGCTGGACGGGAGGTGAACAGGGAATACCTGTCTGGATGGAGAGTGCTGCTGCTCAGGCACTACTGGATGTGCCAGTGGCTTGGGCACGTTTAGAGGAAAGCCATTTTCCCAGAGCAGGAGCATGACTCCAGGGGACAGTGGTCTGTGTCATGGTAGAAACACCTCAGCTTTGTTTCACAAAATAACAGCAGGCAATCACATGGTGTGGATGGTCCTGGAGCTAAAGGTACTAAGAAATTTTAAGCCACCTTTTACTCTGGACCCCTTTAAAAAAGGAGTGTTATTCCCCCACCAAGCAGCTGCTGATCCTGGCTGTGCAGGGTTGCTGGAAAGAGTTAATTCCAAACATGGCTTTCTTTTTATGCCACTGTCTCCAGAGTGAGAACAGCACCTACAGAAGCAAAGACTTCAGGAATGAGCTGGAGTTAAGTGTGGGCACCAGGCTGGGCAGCCTCTGAGTAACAGGGTGCAGAGGTAAAATCAGGGTGATGTGCCTTGCTGCAGGTTGTGTGATTGCCTCCTTCCACAGACAGGTACAACATCAAATGCAGCAGTGTTGTATGTTCATCTAGAAGGAAGAAATTCAAAATCCCTCCAGCTCCTGAAAAAATGTATGCCAATTAATTCTGAATTGGGATTTTCCTTTACATTTGATCTACTTAAGAATGTACCACGAGGAAAGCTTCCTATGAGGAAAGCTTGAAATGCTCTCAGGGAAAAGGCACCATCATAACTCTCCCACTTCCTAAAGGGATCAGGGTAGAGCTCTGCTTAATGCACATCTTCTAAAGGAAATAGAAGGCCCTACCTCATACAGTCTCTTTAGGTTCTGCTGAAAAAAACCCCAACCAGATGATCCCTCCCCACCTCTGCTCTAACTTCCCTACTGTGCTTGCTGACTGACTGTGCCCAATAAAAAAATAAATCAGTTCCTTCCATCACTTACTGCAGCTCAAGGCTGGGGCATTAAAGCCACTTACATGGAAGGGAATGGGGGAGGTTGGATGAGACCTGTGAAATGAACAATACAAAATTGCCCAAGGATGCCTTCTGTGGCATAAACTGGATAGATGTCAGGCAGTGCTGCTTGGAAGACTTTGTCAGGCCCTGATCATGTTGCAGGAATTTTTTGATTTGATGAAAGAATAACTCTTTGCTTTCCCTGGGAGCAGGAATGAGAAGGCAGAGTGTCCCAGGTATAGATCTATTCAGAAATGTCCTGGTGCAGGTGTGGGGCAGATGCTGATAGGGTTTAGCAGCTGTGTTTGCTGTGCCAAAAAAAAAGCAAGTGGGGGATATTTGAGCCCTGGATGTGACAGAGGAGCAAAAGTCTTGTCTTCTGATTAGTATGGCAGCAGTAAGGGAAATGAATTTACAGTGGAAGGAGAGCAGCAGGGTGGGAGGCTTGGGTAGAAATGGCTTTCCCTTCAAGCTCTGTCCCTCATGGTGCTGTCTACCTTGGAATAGTTTGGATCCCAGAGCTCCTACCTCAGTGTCACTTTAACCCTCTACTCCCCTGCCATCTCCTTCTCATTGTTAAAATAAGCAGTTTGGGCTGAGCACTCCTGGAATAACAAATGCATCCAAAACTTCTGTCAGATAGTGCTGACTTCATGATTTGTATCTGATTAACTGCCAAAGAACCAAGGCAGTAATATTTCCTTCTGTTTGTTGGTTGGAGGGGTTGTGTTTTTTTCCATGGTTTTGTTTTTCATTTATGTCTTTATTTGCCAGCAAAACACAATCATGTCCTTTGTTTTAGTTCAGCTTTATTCCCTTGTCCTCATGTGATACTGTTTTAGGCACAAAGCGTCCCAGTTTTTTTAATACTTCATAACTTATTAATGCTGCAGATTGTGGGATGAAGAGTTGTCAGCAACCTCATTTTTTATGTATTGACAGATATAATATCTGATTTGTTATTAAATAGCTTTTAAAGGATTTCTTCCTCTCTGGTTACACTTTTCCTAATTATTTAATGTATTTCTCCATAGCTTATCTCCCCTCCTGTCTCCACTTTTTTTTTTCTTCTGCATCTGCTTTATCATTTGATGTTTTTTTCACTTAAATGTGAACCTGATCAGCATCAGACATCAGACCCCATCTATGAATGTGCTCTCAGGCACATCTCTAGGAAAGAGATGTGCATGATTTCCTCTCTAGGAAAGGATGTGTGGGAACATTCCAGGGCATTTCAGGACTGGCCTATGCAGCATTGGGAAGCACTCAGTGTTCCTGTGACATCACTTCCTAGTCCAACTGAAATCAAGGCCAGGTAGGCTGGGATCAAATGCATGTGCTTGCAAATAGTGTGGAATTTACTCCAGTGGAGGTGAATGATGGCCCTGTCAAGGTATGTGGCTGTAAGTCTCCTGTGGAATGCACTTTGCCTTTCTCCAGGCTGATGGAGTGCTGGGTGTGTGGTGAAGACAGGGCACAGCAATGAGCTGCAAAGATCCAAGAGGTGTAACAACAGGTGCCAATATTGAGAGGAAGTCAAGCTGACAAATCTCAGGAAGTGAAAAACCTTCTCTGGTATTCTCCCTCAGGGAAACTGGTAAATTGGCCCTGTTTCTTTCAATCTTTAAACTCTTTAGTAATACTAAAATCAAATGGGACAGATGCAAGAGAAATAAGGCTCCTTTCCAGCTAAGAGAATAAAAATTTGGAGCATGGGCTGTCCATCCTCCTGGACATTGTAGAAGATTAAGCTGAAGCTCCTAAAAGCCAGCTTTCATCAACCTTAAGACTAACCTCCTAGAAACTTCTAGCAGCTGATTTCTCTCATGGCTGCTTCTTCCACACTTGACTTTTGTGACATGTTCCTGATTTCAGCACTAGAGGGGCTGGGGTGACTGCTCTTCTCTTTCTGCTTTCTGTGATTTATACACTCTTCCCGTTATGAGTGGTTAATTACATTAAAAGCATTGTAAAACTTTTGCATCTGCACATCTGTGGAATAAATCCCCTGCTTCTCCCCTGTAAAAATGCAGCACAGACTTTTGTAGTGAAAATTCTCATGTTGTAGGTACTCTGGTATGATTATTCTAATATCAGAAGGTCATTTTTGTAAGCATAAGGAGAAAAAGCTATAAAGGTATCCCCCTGTTATCTTTGAAGTTTTTTATTTAATAGGTTAAATGCAGTTGTTCATTGTGAAATTATCCAGGGAAGCTATTTCCTGTTCTTGCTTTCATTTTTCAGGTTTAAATATGTACAGCTTTTCATTGTTTAAAAAAAAATAATTTTTGTCTCCTACTTTTGAATTGCAGTTGAAGAAGCCCATAATTTGAACCAAGACCAAGAGCTTTATTATGCCAATAGCTTTTCTTTTCCTTTTTAATTTTTTTTTAATGCAGCCTTCTGAATACATCATAGCTTTGCTGTCTACTGGGAAACTGTATTTCTGTGAAAAAGTGCTAAACATGAAAATTTCTCCAAATTTATATGGTCTCTTGGTAGTCTAGGAGAAGAAGTAAGTCAAGAGAATAGGAGTGGAGTATCAGTAAACCAGGTTCTGTTTCTGGTAAGAATAAGCAGATTCTAGGAAAGGGATCAGCAAAACCCCCACTTGTTGTCTTTTAAATTTTCTTCCTAATGCCTGAGATTATCTCATGAAAACTTCACACTGAGCTCTTAAGTAAAAGAAAAATCACTTATTTGTTGAATAACTAAATATGTAAGAGGACATTTTATTACCAGTTAAAAACAAAAAAGTATTCTGCATTTACGGTCCCTGGGGAAAAAAAGATCATAGCATTATAATAAACTCAGAGATTCACAAAACCTTTAATCATCTCATAGCTTCTATTTAGAAAAGCACATTTAAGTGTGTTTAAGTCCCATTAAGTACTAATCTAAATTGAACTTGTACATAATTCCTGCTACTGCACTATGCTAAGGGTGGGTAGTAAGTCCTACAGCTGACAATACCTAAGTGTTTATAGGTATTCAATAATATTCAGTAGCAAGAACCAAAAGATCACTTGCAGATGCCTAAAGCAGTATTAGCACCTAGGGCAAGGCACAATAAAGACTTGTAAATTTCCTCTTCCACCAGGAAATCCAGCTACTGGGATCAGTACAGCAATCTTTTCAATTTTCTCAGAGAAAATCTGAGCTTATGCCACTAAGTGCTTGTGAGAAATATAAATGTGTTGTAAACTGCCTCCCATATATTTCCACTTTTTCTCCTCAACTTTCCTATTTATAATTAACACCTCTCTTTATCTTGTTCATTCTGAATATCTTTGTTCTTTTCAAGCTAAATTATTTAATACTATCTCTTTCTCTCATTTAAGCTCCCTTTATCTGGTGATCCCTTCTCCTTTATATTAAAATCTCTCCTGTCTAAATGCATAATCAGATGACATCTGCTACTCAGGAGCATGAAAATCCTTGCACATTCAATGAAATTACTGTGCAGTTATCAGGCAGTGATGTGGTGCAGATCAGAGGCTGGGCACACAAAAGCAAAAGGCTCAAACCACACAAGAGTGGCTGTTCAGAATGTGAAGCCAGAAATGTCCAGCCCACTCCTGAGTCTTTGCAGACATGAAATCCAGTCCCTGCTCACAGGAACAGCCCTGATGGTTTCAGCAGGCTACCTGTGAGCAACAAAGGCCTGGTGCCACGTAGCCACACATGTCACAGAGCTTTTGTATTATGCAGAAGGAAGCACAAGAGCCTTTGGAGGCAGGAAAGCATCTGGAAGCCCCGAGGTATGTTTGCAATTGAACAAAAATGAAAATTTGGTCATGTGAAATCAGAGAGAAGCTAAATTCTTGTTCCTGTACTATGTCTAAGCCACAGCCAAATATACCCCAAAATGTTTTTTGTACAATGTAACAGAGAATGAACACACACATGTACCAGACCTTCCAGCTTTGTTTGAGTCCTGGTGTTTTATTAGAATATAAGTATTATCTGTAGAGGAACATGAGGAGGAATGTGAAATGTTGCAGGAGGCAGTTTTGGATGACAGGACACACTGGATTGTCCCTCTCTCATAGGGACCAAATGCTTCTATATGGATGATAAATTCCCTGATAGCAACAGTGATGCTGCCTTGCACACAGGTTTAGGATGTGTGAGTGTCCTACCAATTACAGAATTCACATGTAGTGTTTTCTTCCCTTCTGCTCCACTCTGGTGAGACCCAACAGGGCTTACAGAGTCCTGTCCTATTTAAAAGCAGGAATGGTTTCATCTATTTAATCTAAGATACATGTATGCTTACCACAGTCATAGCAGGACAGCTAAAAAAAAAACCCAAAAAACAGCTAAAATGTCTTTGTACAAGTCCTTCAACACACAGCTCAGAATATCTGCATATCATTTTAAAGATTACAGAAGCAGAGAGCCTCATGGACCAGGGTATTTTGTAACCCAAATGGCAAAAGTTATTTGTGACAAATTCAGATCTCTTAGAAAAAAAATTAAAGGCAAAACATCCATTCAAAGCAAGAGTGCCTCATTAAAGCTTATCTTTTTTTTTTTTTTTTTTTTTTTTTTTTTTTTGAGTGCAGTGATGTGTCCTGATATATCTAATAACCAGTTGATTTGGGGGGCTTTTCTGGTTTGTTTGTGGGTTTTAGTATATATTTTCTTAACTGTTCTAAATGTAATATCCAGTGTGATATCTCATCCTTCTTTAGAGAAGGAGAAACAGGCTTGGGACTGTGCACAGGATGTGACCCTTTGGAGGGGAAATTGAGAAGCACCTTCTAGAGCCTAGGGCTGAACCTGAGGTTTCTAACGTTTGCCAATTAGATTTGCTATGATCAAATATCTGAAACGTGCTGGCAAAATTAACTGCAATTAACTTGAACACTAAACAAAGTTAGAAACTTATTATTAGTGTCCACCTGCCAAGAGTGAGGGGCAGAATTACTCCCATGAAAAAAGTAGGATGCAAAAGCAGGGTGAGGCTGCTGTCTTTATTGCATGATTGAATTTTATTGCCAGACTGAGCATCCTCCTTACCTGCCCCTGCTTTGCATCCCTCTGCAGCTTCTGCAGGAATTGATACTGCAGCATTTTCATTCACTATGCAATTCAGCTACTTCTGAGTCCATAACTTTTGACCTAAACAGATTATTTATTATATTTTTTTCCTGAATTATGCTGGATCTGCTCCTGCCTTTTAGCCCTGCTAGTGCAGTGTGAGGCCTCTGCATCTTGCAACCCATTGGCCTGGGTGGAACCACCAGGAACAGGGTGCAAATTCTCCTTGCCATCTCTGTTCGGAGCTCCAGGACTGTGTACAAATTCACAAGAGAACTACCAGGGAAACCATGGACATCTCCCTGGTCTCCTGCTGTGTTCAGACCAGAGGGCCCATGCACCTGCTGGTGTGCTTTCAGAGCCACACAGGAAAAGGTGTGCATGCTCTGATCCATGTCCTGGAACTAGGGCCACCTGTGAGTGAGTATCCACAGAGAGATTTAACACAGCTTATATGATAAACTTTGCACATCTTCATCGGATTTCTCTCACCTGTGCAGCAATCAAATCCTCCAAATTATCAAATCCTCCACTCATTCTAATAACAGTTTGCTCTAGATGAACATTATGCATTTATTTTCTCCCAAAAAGCCAACCTGCAGTGGTTGCACAGGGCAAGTGCAGGGGGGGTCTGCCATCTGTCTCTCCCTCCTAAAAAGGGAGTAAGGATCAACATGTACTCCAGTAAACTTAAGCAAAGCACTGAAATGTACAATCATTTTAAACCTCACTATTTGGATCAGCTTGTGGGTGGGAGAAGGCACGTTCCCTCTCCAAACACTTCGGCTCTGATGTATCCCTCTTTCCACAAGTGAACCTCCCAGGACACTCAGGGATGTACACACCTTGGAGATCAGCTGAGCTTTCAGCTATAAGCATTTCTTTCCCTGGTAGCAGAAAGCCCGTGGCAGGGCTATTCCTTGAAGCCTGAACACATCGGCAGAGACTGTGCAGGATGAAACTTGCCAGAGATGTTCAGGAATTGCACAGCAGAGCTGCCGGGCACGGCAGACCCCTGCGGGACGGGCAGAACTGGCGGGAGCCGCTGGAAGTCAGAGCTTCTGCTGCTTGATCATCTCCCATGGGCTTGGAGCGCCGTGGCCGTGGCCGGGCAGGACGATGAATCCATCGGGGAAGCGCCGCAAGAGGGGAACAGGGAATGGAAAGCACGGGTGGAGCACCAGGATGAGGTTTTAGGACACGAGGTTTTAATGGAAGTGGTTCTAGCACTGAGGCAAACCAGGGAAGTGCTGTTCACGACAGGGGCTGAACGGGTGCCTTTGGGTCTGCCCAGAACGGCCAGGCGGGCGCTCTATGGGAACTCCCGGGCGATCCCGATCCACGTGTCCCTGGCGGCACAGCGCCGTGAGGGCGGGCGTCAGCGCACACCGGTCACAGGTGCGTGAGACGGCGGCGGCCCCCGCCCGCCGGCGCTCCTGGCCCGCAGCGAGAGCGCCGCTGTCGCTGCCGGCCCCGGCCCGCGCCCGCCCTCACGGAGCGATCCCGGATCCCGATCCCGCCCCGGCGCTTCCCGGCTCGCGCCCGCCCCCCGCGCGTCAGGCGCCGGCCGTCACGCGGGCGCTGTAATGCACCCAAACAGCGCGCACTCCGCGCTGCGCCCGCCCTGCCGCCAGCGCCCGGCCCGCGCCCGCCCGCCCTGCCGGCTCCGTGCCCGCGCTCTCCCCGACCCGCCCGGCGACGGCAGCCACGGAGCCGTCCCGTTCCCGCCGCCGCCGTCCGCGGTGTCCGCCTCAGCAGGGGATGTGGGACGGGGCGGCCGGAGCCGGCGGGGGGCCCCGTTTGCGCGCAGCCGTGAGGGAGGCAGCGCGGGTTTGCGCGCCTATTAGGAGGCGCGTGGTAGCGATGGCGGCGGTGGGTGAGCCCTGTGCCGTCAGCGGATCCGGCTGGCCCTGCCGGCGGGCGCTGGGGCCGGCCCCGCCCCGCGCCCGCAGCCGCCCCGAGCAGCCGAGCGGAGCCGGACCGAGCCCGGCCGAACCGGACCGAGCGGCGCCGGGCGGAGCCGAGCCGCGCCGCGCCGGGCAGCGCCATGGGGCTGCTGGAGCGGCTGCGGAAGGAGTGGTTCATCTTCGGCATCGTGCTGGTCATCGCTGTGGCGCGGCTGGAGCCCGGCGTCGGCGTCAAAGGCGGTGAGTGCGGGCGCGGAGTGCGGGCGGGAGCTCCCGGGGGCACCGGGAGCACCGGGACTTCGGCAACTCCCGGCGGCCGCGCCCCGTCCCGCCCGTGCGGGGTCCCTGCCCTCCATGGGCTCCTCTCGTTCCCTGCTGCCAGCCCCTGCTCCTCAGGATCCCGGGAGCTGCTCCCGCTGTGTTCCCGTGCCTCTGCTCGGCACCGTATCTGTGCCCGGAGCAGCGTCCGGCTCCTTTGGGATCAGGAGCGATGGGAGCCGAGCCGTGGCAGGCTCGGAATGTGCTCCCGTTCAACTCCGCCAGAACTTGCAGGGCTGTGGGCACCGAGTCCCGCGGCTCGGGGCATGGATTGCTGCCGTCTGGAGGTGCAGCCGAAGGAGTGCTGTGGTAAACTCTCGGGTGCTGTGCTCCGGCCAGACCTTTTCCATCGCTTTATAGTAGAACATTTGTGTTTTAAAGTTTTGGATTTTTTTTTTTTTTTTGTCTCGTTGTTGTTCCCTCTTGCTTCCTCATGGAAGGTCGGGGAAAACAGGGAAACTGATCCTGTGGGAAGTGATGGTGTGAAAGATGCGTACACGGGGCAAAGCACATCTGTCCCTGGCTGGGCAGGGAGGGCTTGGATGTGTCCCGGAACCAGGGCTGTTGAAAGTCACTGTTATTTCAACATAAACATTGTATCTTTTAGTGTAAACACTGGGGGGAATCCTCGTCGGTTTCCATTGGAACTTCAGCTCCAGACATTCACAGATTTCAAGAATATGTTGTATTTCTTCTTCCTAATTGTTCTCTGGTGGCTTGAGAAAAGGGATGTAGAATACTTCAACAGAATTCCTCTAGCAGTTCCATGTTATGTGAGAGGAGGAAGTATATATCTGTGCTGCTTTTTTTTAATTTTTTTTTTTTCTTAATAGAGCTGAAGTTTGAGTACAGATGGCTTCTCACTGAGGAGCCAAACTTTTCCCACCTCTTAGCTTCTGGGGAAAAAAGAAAGTGATTTAAAACAATATGGCTCTGAACACATGCTGTGGCAGCTCAGGCTCTGGTACCTCATGGAGTGCAGGGCAGGCAAATTCCTGCTGTGCAAGGATCCCCTCTGACATCGGTGTGCTGTTCTGCAGGGGTGAACAGAACCCACGTGGAGCTTTTCGCAGGATCTGCGCTGTGTTTCCTGCACACCTTAGAGACAACTTGCAATTGATAGAATTAGGTGTTTTGTCCCTCTCTGCTTCGAGTGCCGAGCAGCCGTGTGGGAGGTCCTTTGAACTAGAACAGGAGATAATTGTTCCTCGGCTCACTTCCTGCATGGAAGCACTATGATGGAGCACTTCATTAAATTATCCTGCTGCAAAGAGATGTCAAGCTTTGACACTGTATTGTTCCTGGGACAACTTGCTTGAAAAATCTTGGAAGGATTGATTGAAAGTAGCGAGCACACGTTCCCCATGGTGGTATCCCTCCTCTGAAACCATGGGATCTCTGTGCTCTGAGGAAGAAAAATATTTCTTTTTAAAAGCAGAAAGAGGTGAGGGCTGGGAAGTATCAACACAGGAAAAACCTTAGTTTGTCATCTTCCAGCTGACAAAGCCATGCACGGTAATTTGCAGGGCTTTAGTGAATGGTATGGATGGTCCAGCATCCATGCCCGTGGAAGATTGTGCCATAAATAACAAAGATTTGTGTTGTTGTCACCTCCATGACATAAGCCAAGACATTTTTGTGTGTTTTCCTATTTGATAAATGAGCCCATTTAGTTCCTTTGTGAAAAGAATTTTTCTGTTGTGGCCAGAGAGAGTTCCCTGTGCTCCTCGAGTGTGTGCTTGCTCTGGTGGTAGAGGCTTCTTCTGGGAGAAGGAGTTCAGGTAGCCAGTGAAAAACCAGAAACCAGAAAAAACCCCTGGTGTAGAGAACCCCTGGTGTAGCCAGATTAACCCACTGCCTGTCTGCTGTATGTGCATGTACACAGAGACTCTAATCTTTTAAAGGATTAGAAAAAAGAGGTAATTGTGTCTATAAAATACAGTTTTCTGTAGAGCTATATATATACTTATGTAATCTTTTGAGGTTTTTCCCCCCCCATCTATTCAGTTAATGTGCCATAATTTTGCAACTAGTTATGTGCTTTGTTGCAACTGTTAACTCTTGCATTTCCTGTCTCGTTTTTACCTTAGTCTTACATCAATGTAGCTTGGTGGGTTTTTTTTATTGTTTGTTTGTTTTGGGTTTTTTTGGGTGTTTGGCAAACACAGTTTTAGTGTCTTGTCAGCAGAGTTCTCTCTGAGAGTAGGATTTGGGTTGAAATGACTTGAGATGCAAATTTGACTTGTACAGTCAAGTCCCTTTGATTTAAGGACCACTGGCCCTACTCCAGTGTGACCATCAATGTGTCATTCATCCAGGGGAGCAGAAAGGTTCCTCTCTCCTGCAGTGCTGAGGCAAGGCTGCCTTGTTTGCTGCTGCAGTTTTGCTCAGGACAGTTTGGGGTCACTTGTAGAGTGAGGATATTACTTTGGTCCTAAGTAGACTGCTCGTATTTTCTTTCTAATGTAATATCTGGTTGAATGCTCATGAAAAAATGAACACATACATTTTATGCCTGGTGGCCTCTGAAGGCAAAGTGTATTAAGAGAATTTGTCATTTTTATAGGAGCGTAAAAAAAAGACTATATTTTAATCTCCCTGAAAAAGTATATAAATATATACAAATGTAAGCCTTTAATACATAGGAACCCTTGGTGGTGCAGGCATCTGCCCCTGCTGCTCTCACTGCAGCAGTGTCTGAAATGTGTTATTCTGGGGCTGGAATGAACCATTTGGAACCATTTTCTGTTGTGAGGGGAATAACAGAATTGTATTGCCCCGAGGAAATGATTGCAAGGTGTGATTTGGGTTCTTCTGTGCAGGCAGCCAGACAGGTGTGTGTGGGTTGTAGGGAAAGAAGTGAGAGGGAGCTGTGTGAGGGATATCAATGGCCCTGTGAAGGTACCAGCTAATATTTTTACTGGGGTGTATGGTTTGAGTTTGCTGATGCTGTAGGGATAGTCTGATTGCAGAAATGTGAAAGGCTCCCCATTTTCAAATTTCCAGAATTTGTCTGTGAGTTCCCAGTGGCCTCTAATCATGGAAGTCAAATTTATATGATGACTTAACTCACTCTGCACTCACTGGTTTACTTTTATTTAAAAATGAATAGCATGCTTTCTGTAATTTGAGAGAAATGCCATTCTTTTTATTAGAGACTTTACTGATTAGACTTTCTCCAGGTATTTTTTAAGTATTCTCACTTACTCTGATATATGCATATTATTTTCCCTTTGACTGTAACTCACTTTATTCTCTATGTCTGTATTTTTTAGGACCCCTGAAACCAGAAATTACCATAACTTACATTGCTGTTTCAGCTATATTCTTTAACAGTGGACTCTCCTTAAAAACTGAGGTACTGTAATTTCTCATTTCTTCATTCCTGTTATGCTCTAAAAAATTTTTGTGTTCCTTTTGATCAGATTTAAATGTAATTGGAATGGTGGTGGTACTGGGAGGATGGCTAGCAAGAGAAGATAGATGTTAGATGTTTAAGGAATAGCCCTCCTTGATATTAGAAGGTGCTTCACAAGGCAATGAGGATGATGAGAGGGATATTGTGAATAAATGTCACCCATCCCCAGAGGGTGAGTGGTTTGTCTCTGCACAGCTTTAACTCAATGGAAGTGATGAGCACAATCTGGGGACTGGATCTACACCTTGATTGTGGCCCAAACCCAAATCAGGGTGAGATGCAGTTGTTCACTCCTGGATTGCTGGGAACAAAGACCTGGTGGCTTTAGGTTACCCTGTTTGGTAGGGCCAGGGCAGCAGCTGGGGTCAGCACAGAAGGGTTCCTGTGCAGATACAGTGTCAATATACAAGGGCAAAGTCTTGGTAATGTTTTCCCATAGGATTTTGTTGTGGACAGGTGGACTTGAGGTACCTGCACTCTGGTGCATATCACAGGCACTGGGATTTGTTTAAAACTTTGTGTCACTTGTTATTCAGAGAGGAACAGTCTGGGATTCAGAAGAGATGAAGGAATCATGGAGAAAGGAGATGATGGCTATGTGCCAAGAAGAGAAGGAGCAGCCAGAGTTGAAATGAAACACTGCACATCTCTGCTAATCTAGTTTTTTGATTCCTTTATGCTGTTGACTAACAGGGGATGCTATTCATAAGTTGCATGATACTAATGCCTGAAAGAATCATCACAAATTTATCCAATTATCTCCTAGTGAACTAGGATTTGAGTGAACACTGTGCACTCAACAACAAAAAAAGTCTCTCCACCTCCATTCTCTCTCATGGTTGTAGTGGTGAACTTTCAAGTGGAGGAGGTGTTTGAGTTGATGGCTGTCCTCTCCTTTGCTGTCTCCTGACAGTTTTGGCACTAGGACTTCTAGTTCTGCCAGGACACAGTGTAAGTGAACTTGGGAACTTCAGTCACCTCTGTAGCAGCCTTGTGGGGATGCAGGAAGAGCCCTGTTATCTGTTTGCCTGGAATGGTAACTAATCCTAATGGAAATAGGCTGTGGAGAGGCATTCTCTTCCACAGAGAAGAGAACTCAAAACACAAACCTGTGTAGTATTAATAGAGTGGACTTTTTCAGGCTTAGGAATCTTTGCATGCAGAGAAAAAAATGTATTTTTTTTCCCCTTTCACTAGTTTGTATCCTTGAAACCTTGTTTTTGTAAAGCAGCTGTGAGAAATCAGTAGCATTATCAAAGTCTTGATTACATCTAACTCCTTCCAGTTAAGGTGATGTGACTGCTAGTTTTCTGGGCAATGTGTCATGTCTTACTTGGAACTTACATAACTTTTTTCCATCTGTGGTATTAAAAGCAATATATTGATATAAATGAAGTTTTTACAGGATGTTTATGTTCAGGGAGCTGATCTCAGATTGCTTTGGGAGGAGCAGTCAGGGCTGGTGCTGTCATCCAGCTTCATGAATGAGCTAGGCCTTTCCTGAATTTCTGCCATGGAGATAGAAGCCAGAAGTAGAAAATAATTTCTCACATTGTAGCTTGTGCAATAACTTTCTAAAGTGTATGTTAAAAAACAATCCTTATATGTGTTAGGTGGCTAGGTCATGTTTTTTAATAAAATACTTTGAGGCATGTTTTAATTGTTTGAAGCACAACCTAAAGTTGGTATTATTACTCAATATGCCTTTTTATTGGATTGCAAAGTATATGGTTTTTGCTTTTGGCTTTATTTGTTCTTGACCTGTGTATCAAGTGTTCTACCTTAGATAATGTATTAGTTAGATGGAAACTAGTGTTTGTATGCTTTATGACAGGATGAAAAGTTTGTAAGTGTTAACAGAGGCCTTCTGATAAATCTGAAATAGTTAGAAATAATTTTGAAATAATTAGAAATAATTTAAGGTTACACTTCTGGTTTAATCTGCTGTGTAAATGCATGCTCAAAAATTTTTGCTAGTGTGTTCAGAAAGCATTTTACAGAATAATTGGCAACATTCAAGGAGTGCCTGTCTGTGCATGGCCTTGTTACACTTTCAGAACCAGAGGTGACCAAGGTCCTCTTACATTTGTAGAAACACTCAGTGTTCTCTGACAAGAACATTTCATTCCACCTTAATATAATGTTATTTCAGTTTGCAGTGACTGGATAGCTTGCTCTTTTAAAGCAAATACCTCCCATAGGGCCCCAGAAATTAAATCACATACTTGAGTTATCCATTTCAACGAGGAATTTGGCGAGGCACTGAAAACACTGTTGGCTCTGTGTGGCTATTTGCTCAGAGGAGTCCAGCTGTGACTATCAGAAGAGTGCCTGGATGGCAACAGGGACCCACACCAGCCAGGGGGAGGCTGGGATGGGCTGCCTAAAGGGTGTGAAATACTGGGGAAGACAGGGTAACCTGTTCTGTCTGGTGTGCAGAAACACAGTCCTCACCAGCAGCTTCCAGCCACTTTTTTGAGGTGGCAGATGTATTTTTGGATAAGTCCTTGTAAATTGTTTAAGAGGGTGAAGGCTGTTAGCTTCATCACAGTTTATGCTGTGATCATCCAGTCTAAGGCATAATATTATAATAATATTATTATATTATCTAAATAATTTATTCTAATATTATCTAAAGAACTATTATTATTCTCAAAGGCAATCACTGGAGACATTTTCAAGATTGGTAATTTAGATCTGCAAAGATTTGTTCCATCAATACAGCATTCCTCCATGCAGTAGATTGGGTGTGTTGTATCACCTTCCTTGCTCCCTGGAAGTTACAGTGAGGCTTTCTTTCTGTCTTGAGTTTTGGTTTTGGAAGTATCACAGAGTCTTCTTAAAACCCTCTGGTTTTGAGGCATTTTCCAATTGTAAAAATATGATATTAGGGTACTTCTGTATGTAAGATACAGATAGATAGATATGTTTAATGCATCTGGAGTGTCAGCTGGAGAATCCCAGCAAATTAGATTTTGAGTAAGAGTGCTATCAGTTCTTTTGCGTTGTTTACTTGAGAAAAGTGCAAGTTACTGTGAGAGAAAGGAAGAGGAATTTTTATTCTCAGTCTGCGAGATTTGAAATGAATTGAAATGTGCAAGGCTCTTTCCTTGTGCTCAAAAACCTGTGTGGAAGGTCCTTGAAGTGCCTGAAAAGGCAGAAACAGACACAGAGGTAGCAGAAGAGTTTTTTTTCTTCAAGGGTACTTGATCACATCTCTGGAGTGCTCTTACACTATTTAAAATTAAGTTTTTCTTTGTTGTTTTCTGAGTCTCCAGTGGTATTTTAGACTTTATTTCTCTGAAATTTATGGCTTAACAGTTTTTTGCTTGTTATGGTCTTAGCATTCTTTCTTTGTTATTCTTCATCAGGCTTCTTTTTGTTCCTATAAATTTCCTTTTGATACAATAAATTATCAAAGTCTGCTACTTTGCTTTTGGGGAAAAAATATCAAACATAAAAAAACAACCCCTGACACCATAAATTAATGGTTGGAGATACAAACATGCATAGACATCCTTTTTTTTCTAAATAGTATAAATGAGAATCAGCATATGTGGCTCTCTTTAGACAGAGGAACCTGAAGTCTTGTCCTCACTACAAGTTTTCATGATTCCTGCTATGGAAAGTCAGTAAACAGCCATCAGTGCAGTTAACACAGGTTTGAAGCCATGACAAAGTGCTAAGGCTGCCTGCTGAAAAGCTGCAGTTCTGAGAGCTACACTATTATTGAAGTGCTGGACAATTCTTGTGGAAAAATGCCCAGGAGCAGACAGCTTTTATGTTGCCTGGATGTACTTCATTATTAAAGAGATCAGATGATCCCTGAAGGTGACTTTTTGACATGCACTCCTTTTGTATGGTAAAGCTGATCCTAGTTTTAAAAGCACAAATATGATCTTACTTCAGCTGTTATGACTGCAACTTCCTCTCTTCTTTTTCTCTTGCAGGAGCTGACAAGTGCTTTGATGCATGTGAAACTACACCTTTTTGTCCAGATTTTTACACTTGTGTTCTTCCCAACAGCAATATGGGTCTTTCTTCAGCTGTTATCAATCACACCTATAAATGAATGGCTTTTAAAAGGGTATGTTTAAGTATAATGGAGTGAAATATATTTGTAGCTGTCATCTTAAAGGTCTGCTTATCCTGCAACTGGTGTTTTGTGGTACTGTGAACAGATTTTGCTGGTTGTGTTTTGTGCTTCAGCACTTTGCTGTTGAAAACAAAGTGCCTGCAAAGATTATCCCTTCAGGAACCTGCTCTCATTTTTAGAAGGTCTGGACAGTCTTATGTGAAGGGTTGCAACAGATTAGCTTTCTTTTTCACAAAACACAGCTGAAGTGATGGGTTGGGTCTCAAGGAAGGTGGGGAGGAAAGAAAAGAAATGCTGAAGGAAAAGCCATGAATATGAATAAATAAATATTGTGTATGCCACATACTGGTCTTCTGTTTTTAAGTAGTTTGTGTTGAGCATTTCTTGCATGGCTTCAGTATCAGCTTCCAGCTAAATTATGGGGAAAAAAAGAGTAAAGTTTTTATAGGACAAGAACTTTGTGATGAGCAGAAACTAAGGTACCATGAAAACAGTGTGTTTTAAATCTTGCCAATGTGCAAAGCTGCATGGATGGTGTACTAGGGATAGATGTTGTGTAAAAAAGAAAAGTTAAAAGGTTTATTTTTTTTTTAAATGGAAGTCAATACTTAGTGCCATTCAGGTATACTGGAATGTCTGAATGTTAAAAATCAATTATTTCAGAAAACTACTGAAAGAATCCTCAGTGTTTCTTACTGCTTGGTGAAACATTGCTTGGGGAGTTCCTTGTCTTAAAAGTTTAATGAAAAAGCTGCTCATGTTGATGTTTCTACAAGGCCTAAACCTAAAGGAGCATTTCATTTTGTTTGCAAGAGGCTTCTCCTGATGCTCCACCAAGTGTGAATTGGTCCAAATAACACTGAAAAGGTGACACTGAGACAACATCAATTAAAAGTTAACACTTTTTTGCTTAACAGTGTCAGTAAAGCAAGAAAATAACAAGATTGAGATATGACGTTCATTTGTATTTAGCTATTTGCAGTAAAGGGTATTTTTTACAATAAAATAATAGAGAAGTTTTTCCTCAGCTAGGAGAAATATGTGATTTTCCACAGTAGCCAAAATTCCTTCCTAATCCTTTCTGAAGTGCAAGGTGAAAGAGATTTTTGTGGGGTTTTTTTGTTCCATGAAGCATGTCTCATTCCTTCTTTCCCATGAGTCTTATGCCCCTTTGGTTCTTAGTACTTGAGTGACATGATTTGTTGCACACCTGAGTATAATTATATGTATATGCATGCACACTTGTAAAACTGGTTGTAAAACTTGGGATGTACGTGTTTTTGCAAAGAAAAGAAATACTTGTGCATTTGTCTCTCTAAATGTGGAGCCTAAACCAGGCTTATGTGTCATGAGAGTGTGTCTGTGTCCTACTAGTGAGCTGCTGCACTTCTGTGTGCTTCAAGCTGCCTTTCAAGCACTTGTTCCTTGAGTACTGCTTCTGATTTGGCTTTTTTATCTTTTGGTGCAGTAACACTGTATTGAGGCTTCATTGAAAGAATTATCAGATTGAGGAGTTCAGTTAAGGTGGTTTGGTTGGGTTTTTTTTAAGAGTGCTTTCTTGAGAAGTACTGCTGTTCAGGCCATGCTCAGAGCTGTACAGGGTGATGCAGGTGAGAAAATATTGAGCTCTGTCCTAATTTAGAATAACACATTTCAAAGCAGGTGCCTGTGTGTGAGGGACTGTGCTGTGGCAGCTCTGTGTAAACAAAAGTTCATCCTCATGCCCCACAGCTGTAGTTTTTATTCCCTTAGAAACACTAAGGAAAACAGGGAAGGGAGCAGGTTTGGGCAGAGTTGCTTCCTTATCACCATTTAGCACAGCATGTGGTGGAGGCTGCTTGGTAGCCCTCCAAAGGGCTGGAAAAACAGGCATGTGCTCCCAAGGGCAGGCAGCACCCTTGGCAGGGTGGCTCCCTGGGCACTGCAGCTCTCCCCTGCTCCCTACCCAAGGTTATGCCTGAAGGGCACAGCCCACAGAACCTTTTCCATCTTGCTTCACAATGCATGGTGGATTCTCCCATCCTCTCTAATGGCCTGTTTTTACTGTAAGTGTTATTTGAGAGGCAGGTTTGGGTGGTTGTAGGGGAATAGAATATAGGTAAATAAAAGTAGTATAGAAAGTAATCTTATCCCCTAAAGAGTTGCAGCTGAGCCAATTGCTAGAGATTAGGAGCAGGCCTGATGTTAACAGGCCACACCTGTAGCCAATAAGAACAGTGTTATAAAAGAGTGGATTGGTTGTCTGAGGGGAACTGGAGTCAGTTGGTGACTGTGAGGACAAGGAAGAGTCAGTGCTCAGAGGAGCTGCCTACAAGAAACATCAAGGAGGTACAAAACTCTGGCAACGTGGAACCCTTGCAATATACTGGTAATAGAACTCTTGCACTATAATGACAACAGGTGGTACCAGCTTTTCATCTGTGTTTCTTCAGCTGAGGGGGATTTTTTTCTCCCCCCCCCCGTCTGGGATGATATTAGGAAGTTTATTGTTTTGCAATTAATTTGAAATTTATAAAATAGAGGAGAAACTGGCATCCTCCCAAGCATCTTGTAAGTTAATTTTTTTGTTAGTTGATCAGGTTTTGCATTGACAACATCTATTTGAAAAGGAGCATGAAGCAGGTTATTAATTATTTTTAATTAATATTATCTATATGGACAGATTCACCTTTTCTCCAGTTTAGCATGTAGCATTTACAGCACAGGTGGTGAGGCATGAGATGCAAAGATCAGGTATAAGGTACAATTTTGGAGCTTTCACATCTGAAACCTGTGACTTCAGACTGCTGCTCAGTTGTCTGTAGTGATATCAGCAGAAGAGAAAATGTCTGGCCCCTGATGTTAGTACTCACAGCATGGCCTGATCCAGTGGAAAGTATGAGTTGGTTGGTTGTTATCTCTAGTAGTCTGTTGGCCATTAGAGGAGTCTGTTTATATATTGGTAGAATTGTGTGGTTGATACAAACTGAAAAAAAAAGTTTACAGGCATATATTTCCATACACTCAATTAAGAATGTATCCTTTTAGTTTGTACCAGTTTTTTTTTAGATTAATATTGCTTGATAGGGATTTTTATTTTTAATCCCAAATCTGTTGTTTTCAATTTGAGAGGGTTAACAGAGGTTGTATGATTAAATCTTTCCC
The DNA here is from genome assembly GCF_028018845.1 of Melospiza georgiana. NCBI lineage: Eukaryota > Metazoa > Chordata > Aves > Passeriformes > Passerellidae > Melospiza > Melospiza georgiana. The sequence continues at coordinate 29,088,382 of NC_080434.1, read as the reverse complement.
TTATAGTATGGAAAATCCCTGCCAGCTGAGATGAATGCTCTTGCACACATTTTGTACCTCTCTGGATAACTCTGAATTTAATCCACTCCTTATTAGAGCAGGTGAGAAGTTTGAGGAGCTGGCTGCCACACAGGAGAGATAACAGTATCACAGTGTAGGAGATGGACATCAGGATTGCCATGTCTTTGTTTGCCTGCTGTATATTTTCCTCTATGTTTCCAGACTTTCCTGCACCATTTCTTTTTCCTGTATTTCATTTCTTTTCAATGTGAGCTTATTCTGCTACGTGCTGACAACTCTCTGCTGCCATAGCTTATTTCACTGTAAGTTTGCTCTGTGCTTCCAAGGTGCTGCTTGGCACCTTGTGGTTGGATTTATGTAATGCTTACATTGGCTGCCTCTTCTTCTCCCACAGTGTCTGTAGCTGACAAAGGGAATGCTGTCATTGTCACTTACCTGTTTCTTCTCTTTAAGCTTTTTGTGTATTTGTAGAATATTAATTGCACTGCAATGTGCACCCTGGTGCCTGGGTTTAGTACTTCTGTTTGCTGCAGCTTTTTGGCACTGCCTTTCTTGGGGGTTCTACTGGTGTGGTTACAAATGCAAAGTAGTTTACCACTAGTAATTGATTGTTCTGAATTAGAATCTCAAGCTCTGATACTTGAAAACATATGTAGATTCCACACTTCTGGGGATTTTGCAATCTATTTTATTCCATTCATTACTGTTCCTTCCAAGTCAACACAGTTTTTCTTAGAAGCCCTATTTTACTTAGCCCCAGATTTAATTGTAATTTATCATGGTGTGATTTTGTGGGCTGTCTTTGAAAACAAAGGAAAGCTCACCACTTCTTTCTTACTTTGAAACAGCATTTATTGTGCAATTCAATAACTTTGCTGCACAAACAATGCTACGCAATGGCAATAATAATAGGGTACCTTGGATTTCTAAAGTGTGAGAGAAAGCTGTTGATGCTTTGATGGCAGCCAGGTGATTTTATCTGGAAGTCTGTGATAGATGTATAGAGACCTTTGTGAATGAGAGCTGCAGGACTACAGATGGGGAAGTGGAGTCACAGAGAGGTTAAGTGTTTGTGCTTTTTGCATGGTGACATGACACTTCACTGTGCTGACTGGTGAGAGATGGCACAGAAATGCTGCCAGCAGGAGTGCCTTTCCTAGTACAGGGCTGGAAGTGATTGGAAACTGATTGCATTGCACAGGTGATAGGATTTTACTTGGCTCTTTGGTATTTTAAGGTAGCAGGTTGCTTTGTGTTTGCCTCCTGTAAGGAATGTAACATTCTTTTTGTTGTTTTCAGCTTGCAGACAGTGGGCTGTATGCCACCTCCTGTGTCTTCTGCTGTAATTTTAACCAAAGCTGTTGGTGGGAATGAGGTGAGTTTGCATTTTGGCTTTTTTAAACATACTCAAATGAGTATTTATTGATGATGAACTCAAGTGGCAAAGCACAGGCAGAAATGTGACGCTACTGTGGTTTGTAAAGCATTCTGGAATGAGGGGTTGGCTGTTGACTTGATGTCAAACAAGGAGAACAGTGATATGTTACATGCTGGCATGGGTGAAACTGAAAGAAACTCACTTTTCTGAGGTGATACAAAGGTTTCTGCTAGAAATTAGTGTTGGGAGATTTCTGGTGATTGCTACACTGGAGATCCAAAACTATAATGTTCCTGTGCTCGGCTGTAGTTATTGTATAGACCAATAGATTTGCAGTGCAGTTGTGCCCTTGCAGAGATTCTTTGGGTGTATTCAGTATTAGGAGGTCCTGTAGTAGGAGTTTCTCAAGCTTGAAGCTGCAAATGTATCAAGGGACATGGCAATACAAACATAGATTTAAATCTTAGATTGTTATTTGAGACTGCATGAAGTGAAAATTCAGGGAATGTGGAGTTCTCTGACAGGGATGCAATGCAAAGCTCTCAACAGATAGGAAATCCTGGAATAGAAGTTGTTGGTATAAACTCAGCTTGGTAGTGATAAATTTCTGCCTTAAAATGGCATATTCTGGTATAATTTCAGTCTCATCTTTATCCACAAAGCACTTGCTGTTTTCAGGAAGGCCAGATAAATGGCATTTAGGAAATTAATCCAGCTGTGCTAATTAATGAGCTTGTTTCCTTTAGATTTCCTTCCTCCTAGCTGCTGAAGGTGGAGGAGACCTGGTAGGTGAAGAAAGGAGGGAATTAACATTGACAGATGGGATTTACACCCGGGGCTGTTGGATGCTATTCTGAAGGGCTAAAGGCAAATCTTAATTCAGCCATAGAACTCCTGTGTGAGGTTGGGTGGTTCACTTCAACCACATGTTTTAAATATGGCCATTAGTTGTGAACTTCTCATTTTCTGAGTTCAGGCTCTTGGGACCGATTAATGTCAGCTTTGAAAACACATGATAGCACTGAAAGAGATTGAAGTTGTACTTTGTACTGACAAAGTGCTGTTTAATTGCTTTATCCTCTGAAGAGAGACCCAAAGTATTTCAAGTCAACCATCTCTAATTATGGGCAATCTTGATGCACATCACTGTCTGCCAGTTTGCTACCTTGAAAAAAGAACCATAAAATTGTCTGATGGAGGTCCTGGGGAGTAGTTACTATGAAGAAATAATTCAAGTGCCCAATAGTGATCAACAGAGAAATGAGAGGTTTTCCAGTTATGATTCTACATGTAGATGCTGTAAATTACAGCAAGATACTAGATAGTGAACAGTGAGGATTAATTGAGTGAGTGCTCATTCAGCACTGTTTGTACTATCCTCAGAACAGGGTAAAGATCCTCTGGAAAAACTACAGTAAGATTGGTGAAAAAGAAAGCCACATCATACAGGAGGGAGAGAGGTACTTTAGTTTCTTATCATTAGAAAGCATTTTCTTATGGTAGTGTCCTTCAGGGGTGGTGAGGGTGTGTGCATTTTATACCTGAAAAATAGCTGCTTTCCATTGTGTGGTTGTATAAATCACTGACAAGGTAAAGTTTGAACTCTGATTCTTCTGTGCCAAAGTGGTGTTAGAGGAATGTAAAAATGCATACTTTGTAGTAAGTTTTACAGATAGTTGCTGACAGCAGAGAGGGTGATTCAAGAATTGGGCCTTGGGAACTGGGGGTTCTCAGTCAGGCTCTAAGAGAGTCTGTAAGGGAAAAACTCCCTTTAAAGAAGCTCAGTGTAGACAAAACGTGGCAAAGTTATTTCCAGACTTGAGCACATTTCCAATGCAAGCATATTTTTGGGATTTGATGTTTCTTTGTGGTTCAGACTAATCTTTCTTCTGAGGATGAGCAAATCACATCCCTCATGCTAGGGGACAAAAACAGTCTCGCACCTCTCCTTGCCAGACTTCAGCTGAGCTGTTACTGATGTAGTTCTTGTTCTGATATAAGCAGAACACTGCATTTTTTCCCATTTCAGTTTGAATCCATTCTGAAATAGAATTTAAACTTGGGAGTCAATTGGAAATACAAATGGTTGTACTATGAGAGTATTTGGTCATAATCACGCTTCTTAAAATGGTTTTTGCCTCAACAAATGTGTATCCCTTACCTAGAGAAATTGATTTGTCTGAGGATGTATCTACACTGCATAATGGAATATGAAGATGAATGAGCTTGCTCAGAAGGAATATAGCATGAAGCTCCACGGGAAGTAATTAGTCTGGGAAGTGTCCTGCTGCTGTAGAGCACAGGCACACCCTCAATAACTGCTCTGAAGACCTCTTTGGATGTCTTGAAACACAGCACTTCAGAGCTGTGGTGGCTGCCTGTGCTATGACAGTGTAGAGGGGTTTACGTTTCTTTGTCTAAGTAGAAATGACTGCTAATTGTCATTTTGGACTTGGGGTATTCTCAAAGAAATATCAGGCCCTGTGTCATGGGAGAAGTAGTACCCCTGGGGCTGGGGAAATGTGGTCTTTATTTTTAGCTCTCTCATCAACCTTTTGGGTAAAACAGGGTGAGTTACTGTCTCTGGGGTTGGCTGTGGTGCATAATAGCACATTTGTGAAGTGTTTGAAGATCAGTGCTGAAAAAATCTGATATAAGATCTATATTTTATTGGCCTGGGACAGGGTAATTAAGTATTTGGTCAAGTGCTTCAAAAGTGACATACATCATTAGAGGCTACTTGGGTGGTGGATTTTGCTGCATATTAATTGGAAAATTTGGTTGTGAGATAATAAAAGGGAAACTTGCTTTCTTCTCTGTTTCTCCTTCACCCTGATTTTCCATCATTGCTCCTGTGATCTTTTCCTGTGTTACTTTCATTAACCCTGCAAGTAACTTTCTAAACCAGCCTGCTCCTAGCTTTTGTCACAAATGCACTTAGCTCATTAGCAAGGCCAGTTTCAAGTACTGAATGTTAGTTTGATACATATGAAGGCCTATATGAACAGAAAAAAGTTTCATACATGAACTGGTGAAAAATGAGGTGGGATCACCTTAAGAATGAAAATCTAATTTGTGATTTGTTGTTTAATTTCTCAATTACATAGTTGTTTCTCTCAATCAGCTCGCATGTTTTGTGTAGAGGACAGTCCATGAAGATAAAAAAATTGGAATGAAAACCAGGAGGCCTCACATTTGTTCTTTGCTCTTGTGCTGTGAAGGGTCAGGATTTTAATGGTGTAGCTTGACAGCACTGAAGGCTTTGTTGTGTCATTTTTTTTCAACAAGTCTTGTAGTTTTTCAGTGAAATTATAAAAACAATTTCTTTAAGAGTCTGCAATAGAGACAAATAAATATGTCATCATTTCAAGGCAGTGTTAAGACAAACCTATTAAAAGCTCAGAGATACTCAGACAGAAGTGCTGTAGAGATGCCAGATATTACTACAAAGTATTCAGACAGCAAATGTCATACTCTCCTTAAGAATCAAAGTAATGAAGAAAAGAGATTGAAAATTAGATCTATAAGTCTATTATCAGTTTGGGAGAAAAAGCAATTTGTGATGACTTTTATGGCAGCTTAATGACATACTTTTGGAAAGTGTAACATAACAGGCAGGAGCTGTGATGGAATTGTACAGATAAATCGTGGCAGACAGCTCATTTTGTTGAAGAATACTTTGGCTATTTTGCTATCTCATACACCACACAACCACTGAGGATTTTTTTGTTATTGTTCAGTTGAGCTATGGCTTGTAGAAAACATCTTGATCAACGTGCTGCTTTATTTTATTATTTTTTTTTCAACTTTACTGTGGCTCTGCTATGTCCTTATGTAAAACAAGGTGTTGCACATGCAAGACAATATTTTGAAATATGAAATAATCTAAAATGAAGAAAGCCAGAAAGGTGTTATTGAAACAAGATATAAAGTAAAGAAATAGTTCTATTATTGATTTTTAGATTTGATTTTTGAAGCAGATGTAGAACATAAAACTGAGTACAAATTTGCAAGATCCACAGCTAACCTTTCTGAGACAGAATCAAGGGAGAGCAGCAACAATTACCCAAAAAGTTATATACAATAATTTTAAATTATATTTTGAAAAACATAGCACTGAATAGTTTCCAAGAAATGAAGACTGGAAAATTCCTTTGTCTCTGTGTTATCGGTGTTCTTTTTTTTATTTTTAGTAGAAATAAAGAAAAAGTGAACTCTAACACTACTGTAAAGTCACAGGAAAGATATTGATTTCTCTAAAAATATCTGAAGTTCTTTGAACTGTATATACATGTACATTAACCTTTTAGAAAACAAAACAAAATGAATAAAAAGAAGTACAAGCTCTAATGGTTTGTGATTCATACACTGATGCACCAGTGTACCATGAGTCGTTTACCCTTGGAAGGTAACACATGAACATTATGAAACAGAATTTTTTAAGATCTTCAAATAAACCGTGTCATGGTGTTTAGTTATCTTCTATAATATAGTTTTTCCTCTCTAAATGTAAGTCAGTAGTGTTGTATAAAATTGGATATCCAGATTGCCCTTAAAATATTCACATGACCAGGTTTTCTTTATGAAAGGATAAGTAATTTAATGTTATTGTTTTTGTGATGTGTAATGTGATGTGTAATGTTTTTGTGATGTGTAAATGTGATACTGTAAAAGGAAAAGAAATATCATTATGCTTTTTTCCTTTCCTAAGTAGTAAATTTTGTCTGCCTAGACAGATTAAACAATTCTAAATGAAAATCAGATAATTCTACTATTAGATACTGTACTGAATTCACTTGGAAATATGAGAAAGTTGGAGGACAAATTTAGGCAAGATGTCTGTACTTGACATGTACAAATATAAAGAACTGTGTCAGCAGAAGCTTTGTATGTACATAGGAGCTGTTGTGCTATTAAACTCTATTCTAGTATTACAGTCTAATTTTTTATGTATCCTAAGAGTTTACTTTTCTTTTATCATTGCTGTGCTTTGAGCAGGTGGTTTTTTATTGAGCTATTTATTGATACTTAGGGTTTTTTCCTTCCCTGAGTGGTGAGTGCATTTTATATCCATCAATGCATAGTAGGAGCCCAAATTATGACTTACAATATGAATTTCATCACTGAAATGTGTCCCAGTCATGCAGCTCCATTAGGTCTCTCCAGAGTTCCTCATGTCTTCTCAAGTCTTCCATAACCCAAAGCAATTGGGAGTCTTTGGGGTTTTTCCCTTCCCTCACTGATCTCCTTTTGTTTATCAATAGTAGCTGTAGTACAAACCCACTAGTCAAACTGCTGAGAGGGAGGGGGATTTTCAAAGGAATACAGCTCTGCTCTTAATTCAGTGGAGCAAATCCAGGCTAACATGAGATGTGTGAAATCCCCAGTCAAGCACTTCAGCTCCAAGCTCTTTACTTTGTACAAGGATTCTCCAGCACCTTTGAAAAGCAGCTGATTTACTAACCCAAGGTGTCAGTGGTTGAGTTAGACTTGGGATAAGATTTCATTTTGCTATTACCTGTAACTGAGAGTCTTTCATATGGCTCATGAGGTGTCCAGTGGAAAAGTCCTGGGTGTGCAAGCCAGTAGGGAAGTGCAAGACTCTTAGAGCTGTGCAGTTAAGATGCATGAAACAGAACTTGCAGTCTTGTGCATGTTCAGCCTTCCCTTGTAGCATTTCTGCCATAATCTAGGATGCTGTAAAATAGCCTGTTTAAATTGCACTAAACTGGGCTGTGGCTGGAAGCTACCTGGAATCATCACAGCCTTTTGTTTTTACAGCTGTGTTTGCACAACTGTCCTAGATCTGACTTTGTAAGAGTGTTTTTAGAGGCTTTGCTGTTGCTGTTCTGCAGTGCTTGGCTGGGAAGCCAGTTTTTTTTGTCTGCTGTGGCACAGCCACTGACCCTGAAAGCTGTTTGTGGCATAAAGAAGCCAGGACAGGAGGGAGAGTCTTGCTCTCACGCTTGACAAAAGTGGCCTTTTAAAGAAAGGTGGTTTGGAATTTGTCTTGGTCTGCAGGTTAATTCGGTCCCAAAGTTATACTGTGCAGGAGCTTCCTTTATTTAGCAGTGAGTGCTGTATGAAATGCATTGCATATGCAAAGCAAGCATTTTTATATGTGAGCAATTTAGAAATAGTTATATTAAAGTATTTGCAGAGAGTGGGGTCCAGTGCTCTAAAATTCAGGCTCTGTACTCTTTGCTGTTTGATTTTATGCCTGTTTGAGAGAGAGCAGGTATTTTGCTAGCAAGGAGAGTGTTACCCACTCTTCCTAACTCAGCCTTTGAAGATAAATATGTTTTGAAGGGCAGTGAAAATTGAAAAGATGATTCAAAAAGTTACAAGTGATTTGTTTGCAGTGGAGTGCTTTTTGCAGTCTAAATTCCAATGAGCACCTGCATTCATTGTGTGAGGGTGGTTTTTCTAATGAAAACCTTGCTTTTGGCACAGTGGTGCAGTTGTTTGCTGGCACTGGAACCCAGGGACGTGCTGGGTTCTGGTTCCACTGTCCCTCACCCATTGCCTTACAGCTCACTGCAGATACATCAAAATTAAACTAATCTATTGAGAAAAAAAATGGCATTTAGGAATTTCTTTGATGGATTTGGTCAAGGAGCATTGCTGTTAGAGTTCTGAACACTGACTTGTAAATAGATGTTTCATTGTTTCCTCTTTTTTGATTTTACCCTTTTTGTGTTAAAATCAAAGCTTTAGCATATTTCACTTGGAAATTCTTTTCTTCTATCCAGCCACTGTTTTAGCTGGCATGAATATTTTTGCTTAGTGGCTAATAAGAATATATAGAAAAGAAAGCAAATTAAACATTTACATAATTTCTTTAGCTCTCTTTTTTGGGTGTGCAGTATTAAGTCCTATTTGTGGAAATCAAAGTTCTAAAACATGAAGCAGAATTTTCAGTTGTAATTATTATTTTTAAAAAAATTCATTCCTTTTCAAGGAAATTAAATTTATTTTATTATTCTTTTTATCATAGTGATTATGAAAGAACATTGTGAATGTTTTTGTCTTCTGAATTCTTTGACAATTTATTCAATATGTGTTAAGAAAATGTGTTTTACATTCTATGAGGAAAACCTCATTTGTATGAAGACAGAACAAACTCCTAGCTTACTTTATACACTACTAAGTAAGCCCAAATTTGTTTAAAATTCTTTTATGGAGCAAATTTGGATATCTTAGAAGTGTTTTCCATTTGTACTTTTCTCTTAAACTGACTTTTTGTTCATTTGTTAGAGCATGTGACAAAAAGTGTGGAGATCAGTAGAGCAGCAAATTTTTACTGATTCCAAAACATTTTTTGTCCTCCAGTTTCTGGAAAATATTGGCTCTATGATGAAGTCTGAAAAGAACAAGCTGCTGATAAATTATTTCTGGACATGTTGAAGCAAACCCATGTGTTTCCTGGGAACCCTTTTCCAGGCATGAAGACTCTGTGCTCAGGTGCTTTCCTGCTCAGCCATGTAGGGGGATACAGCATGGGTAAATGAAGGTGGTACAGAATGTAATCTTATTCCCCAAAGAGTTGCAGCTGAACCAATTACTAAAGATCAGGAGCAGGCCTGATGCTAACAGGCCACACCTGTAGCCAATGAGAACAGTGTTATAAAAGAGTGGATTGGTGGGATCTGGAGTCAGATGGCTGCTGCAAGGGCCAGGAACAGTCAGTGCTTAGAGGAGCTGCCTGTGAGAAACATCGAGGAGGTACCAAACTCTGGAGATATGGAATCCTTGCACTGTAATGGTAATAGAACTCTTGATAGATAAGGCAACGCAGCCAGGATTTTTGCTCATGTTCCCTTATGAATATGTCCTTTCCTATTTGAAATCCAGTACTTTGCTGCCACTTTTAAATTAGCAGAGGGAGGGGAAACAGCAGCACTTCTGTACTTAAGCTGGTGCAGAACCTTAAACTCTTGTGTTCACCTGGGAAGCTGCTTTGAGAAGATGGAAGATTTGAGGGGCAGGAGACTGGTGAAGGAGTGCCCTGGAAGCACAGCAGCCCCTGAAAATTCATCTCTGTGGTGGGGGAAAGAAGTTTCCTGTTAAACGTAATCTTTGCCAACCCACCCAGTGCCTCATGGTGTATACCCCCTACACAAGCTGCATTTACAGGCCATTTGCTCCTCAGCCTGACCCCCCAGGTCTGTGCTGTCTGCCTCCTCATCCGGCCCTGCCCTAAGCCCCTGGTGCCCAGGGAGTTGGCACCAGGAGGAATTTTCCCCAAGATTCAGGAGAACAAAAACTTGACTTTAATTGATGTGGATACAGTAGGTCTGATTTAGTCTATTTGTTTTTAACAGTAAAGGCATGTTTAGGAAGACCTGCCTAAGCAAACAGAGTTTTGCTTATCAGCAAGGGAGTCAGCAGCCATATGGTAACCAGTAATGCAGTAATTCTGGTAATTATGTGGCACATGAGCTACAGAGAGTATTACTGGGCTTGAACTGAACTGTGATTGAGCTGGTAAATTGAGAGCAACAGTGTATTTCCTGAATTAGTATGTTAATTTATGTGTGTTACTTTAGTGAAATTTTGCAACTTCCTGTTCTAGCAGATATTGTGGATTATTGCAACAGGATTCCAAAAATGTTGAATTTCTAGTGTGTGAATGACTTTGCTTAGTTAGATCTAATTTTTTTTAATGATCTAAATTCATTTTGTTTAATGATATGATTGCAAAATGTCTGTAATATATATGGCAATGTATACTTGAGGCATGCTGTGTGAGTGCTCCAGCTCCAACTGCATATCCAAAACCTTTTAAAAGGAAATCTCAATGAGCCCTATGGGACAAAGTAAATTATTACATGTGGTGAACTCTTAAGTCATAGACCAAGGTCATGGCAGTGAAAGTGTATTTCAAAAAGGTTTTATCTGTGCTTGGAAAGCAAATGAAATCTCTCATCATTAACTTTAGAATTATAGTTGTAAGAGGATTTTCACTAGAGGTGAAAGATCAAGTTCATGGCGGACATAATGGAGTCTAAAAAGTTATTTCTGAGCCGTAATACTGGGGTGTGAAACATTCACTGAGGTTTTCATGTTATTGAGTTTACAGCCTGTAATCTGGATACTGAAGATCAGAATGGTTGTCATCATTGCTACTGTTATGGCTTTATTTCAACCTCTGGAAAGGGGAACATTTTTAAATTTTTAAGAAATTATATTGTAAAGGCTTTTAAAAAATATCCTGGATTTTCAGGTGTGTCAGTCTCTGCCATTGCACACTGGCTACCTTAATAATAGTAATAATAATCCTTCTATAGGAAGATAATTTAGAAAAGCTGAATGATCTCAATGACTCCATCAAAGCACATGTGCGTGCAGTGATGTGATCTCTGTCCTTATTTGCTGATAGCTCACATAAATCAGGAAGAACAAATGGTGAAGGGATGCAGGGTAGAAAAGCCTAAGTAGAATTAAGGTTCTTAGAGACTCAGATATTTATCCTGTCAATGGCAATGGATATTTGTTTTTCTGTTTATCCAACCCAGTGTTCTATTTTACTAAACTTTGCATGTGTGCATCCATTCCAGTGGCACCAATGGGCAAAAGAAACCTGCCCAAGAGTGGAGTCTGAACTCTGTGCCTGTGCCTTGGGACTGGTTTTGCAAATATCCCTGCCTGTAGCAGCGCTCACTTGCTGACAGAGTTTGTAGTGCTCAGCCCGTTTGCTTGCAGAAGTGATGAAATCTGCCAGTGATGTTTAAAAGATGAACATTAAACAATCATCTCCAAAAATAAATCTGCTTGTGCTTTTGCTGGCATGAAGGTGGTTCCATTTACAGCAAAGTTTCAGCTGTTGCAGTTTTATTCAGAATAGTCTGCTTAGCCCTTTTTTCATGCCATTTCACTTTTGGGTTAAAATTCAGTGTTTTGCTATTTTGTTTTCTTAAATCCTTCTATCTCCTTAAGAAAAGGTATTTGTTCCTCAAGTTACAACTGCAAATGACAAGCACATTACATATTCTTGGCAAGTGTTATTTTAATTTCTTTGAATTAAAAATGAAAATTAAAAAAATATTAAAATAAAATTAAAACAAAAATTAAAGTAAAAATTACTTTGAGCTAATTCTACAGTAGTAAGATTTTTGTAACTGGAACTACAGCTAGTTAGCTGTAAGAGTGGCTATCGAGGTGTATTCTACTTGAGCCAAGTATTTTGTTTCAAAATGAATGTGTTTCTTGGGAAACCTTTCATATATTCACTGCTTAAAAGATTACTTAAAAGTCCTATAAGAAGAGGAAGCATAAACTGGCTTGATAGGTTACCTATAATTCAAGAAATGCCAGCATTAAAGTTAGACATAAAATCTCAGTTCTAATCTATGCATATGTTTTATGCTTCTGTTTTAAAATTGTGGTCCTGCAATTTAGGAAATATATCCTATAAACACTTCTTTCTGTGCTGTTAATATCACATATGTTATCTCAGAAACACTTGCTGTACTTTCATTATCCAAATGGCCCAGAATATCAGTGTTGAGTAAGACTTTCTGTGTAGGTTATGTCCTCTAAGGCATATATTTTAATAATTTAGTTGATGGCCTCTCTTATTCCTTTTCTTCTCAGCCAGCAGTGTGTGTGCAGTTGTGAGGCATTTCTGTTTCTGAGCCTGGTCACAAATGTCTGTGACCTATTGATGCTGGGACGTTTCTGCTGTTTGCAGCACCCGTGCTGATGGCTTCTGCATGGCTTGGCTCTCTGTAATTTATGATCAGAGGAACTCAGAACAACAGATGGGATTTGTAGGTATGAGATACACAGAAAAATACACAGTATTGTACAGTGCTGTCCTCAAATCCCTTCTGTGAACAAGTCACTCTCGGGTGCCTCTGCTTCAGAAGGGGTCTGCTGTCATGACCCCTTGAGTAACAAATGCCTCTGTTGCTACATTTGGCTTTCCAAACCTTCCTGAAACTCCCAACTGATAAAACTCAATTTTGTCTCGTCTTCTGCAAATAACAACAAAATATGTACCTTGTAACTTTGGTTTCTTTGTTTTGCTTGATTCCTCATCATTTTAATTCAATTTTCTTGAAATTTATGTTCTTCTATTAAATTAACTCTATTCTATAGGTAACAATGTATATACATACACAAATTTAAACCACTAGCCTACATAGTAGTTTTGTGTAGCTTTGTTTTATGTAAATATGATCTCCTAGAACATAAGGATACTTTATAACTGAGGTACTTTGTGAGTCTGACAGATGCGCTCTCTCTGTGATCAGGATTCAATGTGCATGTTTGCCTTAAAAATGTGTAAAATCTTCCCCATTGTCTTAGCAGCACAGTTATGCCTACCAGCCTCCCAGTTCTTCCCCCCTCTGGGATTTTTGTGTAGTATAAGTCCTTGTGCACATTGTGGGAGCATTCTGTCATATCTCCCAGTGATCAGACTGATTTTAATTGCTTTCCTCTTCCAAATCACCAGCCAGTTGCAGCATGCTGTTTGTCACCTTCGCCCCTAGTATAAACGCACAGTGTAAATCTGTAGCAGTCTTCTGGTTCCCTGACTGTCTGGTTTTAATGTCAGTCAGTGTTTCTTCCATATTGCAAGAGGATTTTACACTCAGACAAATGACTTGCTGTGCTAACTGAGCACACTATCTTGAGAGGTGGATGGCTTATTTAGCAACACTTCCAGCAGGCTGTGTTCATGGTTTCTTTATGAGCTTGTGGGTGTTTTTGTTTGGTTTGTGAGTAGTGGGAGGCAAGAGTATCTTTTAATACTTTTCCTTTTTAATAATTTTCTGCAGCCTAATGCAGATCTGCCATACAAGCAGATTTTAAAGAGATTTTCTGTCTTTCAGGCTTCAGTTTCCTTCTAAATTGTGTGATGCAAGGCAATAGAAAATTTCATTTTGTCAGGTTATTTCCTCCTGTGGAACATATTGTAATATACTGAGACTTTATTCTGAGCCATCTCATTTCTTAGATGTTTTTAGAGAGCTAAAAATAGTTGAGTTGGGTTTTCCTTCTAATTAGCACATGCCAGCTGCTTCCAGCAAAAGAACACCTGTGCTGCTAGTGAAGATACCTGGAAAGTTGGGCATGATTCTTCTCCTTTATCCTCGTGTAAATCAGACATTCTTCTGTTGAACTCAAAGCAATAGGGGGTGGATTAGTGTAGGTGAGAGTCTCAAAGGAAATTGGATCTATCTGATTTCTACTAGGTGGGTTCTAGAGGCACTAATTGGTCTGAAGTGGTTTCCTTATGCAAAAGTGTGCAGCTGACATAAGTGCCAAGCAGATGCAAAAATAAGTAGAGCCCTGTATTTTTTTCCAGTGTTTTCATGCTAAATGCTGTATTTTTGAAAATACAGTCTTTATTTCAAATAACTGAAACTGTCTGTAATTTTAAAATAGAGAAGTAAAAACAAGTATCAGTACTGTTCATGCTATAAGTGGTTCTAAAGATGGAGCTTTATTTATGGGCTAAGTTAATGTCATTATCTTGAAGTTAGAGTAATTGTACTTATCTCTAGGAAGGGTGTTCCTCAGGAAACATCACTAAGCTTTCCCTCTACTATCTCCTTATGCAGGTATTACAGGACTGGAAAGTCATTTTATTAGCTGACAAACTGCTTAATTACAAGATAAGGGGTAGAGCCTTGCTCAGTGGAAGATATGTGTAGTTCTTCCATCTACCTTCAGAAGCCTGTTAGCTCCAGCTTTCATTGGAGGCACAGGCAGCCTCCAAAACCCAGGAGAATTTAATCAAAGTGGTTTATGGATGTTTTCTCCTGGGTTTGTTGAGACAGACAGAAATGGAACTCAGAATTAAAATACCTAAACCATGAAGAAGTGCACAGTATGCGTGTAGTCAGCAGTGAACTACAGAGCTATACTGTTAAATGCACTGAATTGGGAAAGAACATGTGCCAGTTGTACAGACACCTTTCAAATATGTTGGTTGAATCCTAGTTAGGATTTAGTACTTGGGGGGATTAATGGTTCTGCAGTGAGATCAATGCTTGAACTATATGCCATTTAAAATATTACTCATTAAAACCTTTTTTTTGTGTAGACCAACTAGGTGCTTGGAGGAGTTTTTGTTCATGGTGGTGTTACTAATGTCCAGAATGGCTTTGCCTCTCTCTGTTCCACTGTAATGGCAGCAAAATGGGGACTACTCCATTTGCAAATTAGAGGTGTTAACATGGATTTTGTTTGAAGGCCACCTTTCTCTGGAGCTTGTTTTCATATTTTATTTGCTTTTGTATGGATATCTTGGCATTCCTGTCATGCTACAGAGCTTTCTGCTTCCAGCTGTGGAGCTTTTGGAGAAGGGCTGTGGGGCGCTTTATTCACCATTAGAAAGCCTCAGTGAAGAGCTGTAATTTTGTAATAGATAGTGCCAGGCAGCGTTAGCTACTGATGTTTGGATGCCCACAGAACATAAATCAATACTTAGAGTCAACAGAGGAGTATTTATGTTCTGGAGCATTTGCTCATTTGCTGTTGGAGTCCTGGTGATGGCATATGGTGCTGCAAATAAGGCTGTAATACCCATGTCTAGGCTGTAACTGCAGTATTCAACACAATCTTGCAAAAATGTGGCTTTAGGCGCTGTGAGAAATGATCATTAGAACTTGTATATAGTTTGAATTTTACTATATTTGGTATGTAAAATTCATGTGAGATTTCTTTGCTTTTTGACTGCCTGTTTCTGTGAAGTAGATAATGTGGTTTTTTTGTGGAGTTTGATTTTATTGTTGATTTAAAAGGAGTAGAGAGAAAGGCAAGTGAATGGGATGCACCATTTGAATTCTGTGGCTGGTGAAGACAAAAGGTATTAGGCATCTACAGTGCATAAAATACCAAAATTAAAATTCTGCCTAGTTTGCGCTTCATTTTTCATTACTTATATTGATGCCAACTCACCAATAAAATCACATGCTTTTTTAAAACACATTACTTTGACCTGTTCTCTCTTGCAGCACTCTTCTTGTTACACAGCACCTGGATTGTTCTGCAGTAGACAATGTATTGATAAGTACAATACAAGTTTTTACTGTGATGATGTGGAATATTTCATGACTTTTTCTTGTTTCTGTTGTGTGAAGCTACTTGCTATCATAGCTACTTGCAAGATTCAGCAGTCACAGAAGTCATCAATTAAGCTCTAACAGGCTGATATCATAGCAAAGCTTTTAAGAGAAACATTTGTTCAGCACATGTTACATAGAGCATAAAAACCAGTTTATGTTGTTCTTGTGCTGCCAGTATTGTAAAATTTAATTATTTGGACTAATCCACATTCAGTCTAACAACACACCACACAAGCAGAGGAGAATTTGCTTAGTTCATATTCAGAAAGAAATAGCTTAGCATCTTTCTGAATATCTCACAACTATACTGAATTTTTCAGGAGTTAATTTACTCTTGATATGATGCAGCTAAAGCCAGTGGTGTCCAGGTTCTTTTCTTATTGGTCCAGTTGTTACAGTGCATTAGGAAACTGCTTAAATACTTTGGGGTAACTTTTTAGTGTTGTTTGTCCCACTGGGAGGGGAATGTTGTCTCTGGAAGGAGGCAGGATAGCTGTGATGTGAGAAATGAGGAAATAAAGGGAGTAGGATGCTCTGAAACAGCAGGATCACCAGCAAAGCACATGATTTTCAAACTGCTGCTGTCTGTAGCACTTGCTGAAGGTTTTCTTAGGGAGCTGGTGTGATATGACAGATTATTCAGAGGTTTTTCCATAGCTTTGTTCTGAGCACTTTGAAAATATCCCGAAATGAGGCAAAGTTAAATCATATGGGCCTGCCTTTAGAAAAGCATTAGAATCTGTTTTATTTCATGTCCATTCTTTTTAGCTTGCCTTTTCCAATAGAAGGGGGGGAAAAAGGTGTGGTGGCTGATTTGAAACAAAAGGACAGCCACACAGAAGTGAATTCTTGCTGTTATGTGGATTTTAAAAGCAATGCCTGTTGGAAGGCTCAGATAATATTCATAGTTATGGGCATGTTTAATTGCTCTCAGAAAAACACATGTGAGATTTCTGTTTATTCCAGCTCTAAGTGCTCTGGTTCCTCGTGTTGCTGAGTGCAGGCAATAAGGGAGCACTGGGAACACCTGGGATGTAGGAGCAGGAGAAGAGCCCTCTGCAGGGATGCCTGCAGCAGCCCTTGTCAGCTGCCAGTGGCACATCTGATGTGACCACAGCCATTGGGGCAGGGTGGGAGGCTGGACTGGAGGCTGTGGCAAAGCCTAGGTAGCCTCTGATGGTCAGAGAGCCTGGCCTTGGGCTTAAACTTTCCTTTGGCCTTGGATTTAAACCTTCCTCTGTCCATGTTTGCTGCCCATTTGACCCCTGTGAGCTCCCTGCATCATGAGCTGCTCAGCGTCTCAGCCCAGAGCAGCCAGTCAGGCACTCAGCTGGATCTGTTGTGGCTGTCAGAGGGTCATTCTTCAGGGATAACACTGCTGGCAGCTAAAACCTGTGAATGACTCAAAAATAGAGAGTTTGAGGTGTTGGAGTATTTTTAAATAGGTTTGAAAAACATTGTTTGATCATGCAGCATGTGTTGGTCTTTCAAGAAAATCTTCATTAAATCCACCCAATCCTTACAGGATTTTTTTTTTTTTTTACTTCTGTTTGCCTTTGTCGCATGTTCTTGCTTGGATTATCATTCATTAGCTTCTCCAAAGAGATTAACAGTTCCTTAAAACAGGATCATGTGCATTCTGGTGTTCTGTGTGAAAGCAGTGCTGGAGAGCAGAGAAGCCCTGGGATCCCTATAGAAATTTGCAGACAATTTTGATACTCTAGTCCACTCAAAAAATCTGCTGATACCGTAATGTTTTTTCCCTTGCCAGGACCCTCCTTGCCTGGTGTCATTTCTTGAGCTCTCCTGGGATGAGATTAGTCTAAAACAACAAAGTAGCCAGATGTCTGGTTCTGAGAGAGTCCCAGAGGCCAGGCTATGGTAGGCAACAGTAATCGCTGGGGGCTGAAGATCAAAGATACCTGAGAATTACTTATGGGCACATACTATGTGTCATTCCCATTATTAACAGTCTGAGAAAATTTGTATCCCTAATTAACCCTTTTGTTGGTTAAATTTTCTTGCCAGTACAGTCCTGCCTGTAAGAACTATTTGTCCTTTTTGGTGCCATTACATGTTAGTTAAAAATAAAAAGGAAGAAAGAGTAAATTAAATACTCTCGGAATAGCAAATTTATGAAACTCATTCAGATGTTTTTTATCATGGTCGTTTGTAAATGTCAGAAGTGAGCATGATTTCTCTTTGTTTACTGTGCCATCCTTTGGACTGGTGTCATTCCTATCCAGAACTGTGTAAATAATGGTGCTTCACTTAATCAGGGTGGTGATTTTAGTTTATTGCTTCCTAATAATCTAAAATGAATTAGTATCTAATTCCAGGGATGGGATGTCTGCATATCATTGCTTTCCCCCTTATTGGTATTTCTAATTAAATGCCAATTAATAGTTTTAGTAATCAACACTTGTTTGTGTTACGCATTCTGAAATAACAAACTGAGACTATAAGTGCTGATTGAATTCTTGTAGTGCTTTAGGAATAACTAAGTCTGAGAGAGAGAGGAAAACCTGACTGTGGCCTTCTGTGCTTCTCTTTTTTTATCCTCAAGTGAAAATAGCAAGGTTGTGAGTTGAATATCTATTTTACTAAGTTATAACATTCTCGGTTGTTGTAGAATTGAAGACTGAACAATTTTCCCTAACTTTTGAGTAATAATATATAATTGTTTGTTCTGATCACTACAATTTCACTATCTTTAACATTATACAATATTTTGTGGGGCAGATACTGTATGTGCACATTTGAGTGTGAGTTTCTGGTCACACTAAGTTTGTGTTTAATGTGGTTTAATGTCTATATTGCAGGTGTTTAACAATTATAACAGGCATTTTTGAGTGAGCAGTAAGTGAAGATCCCTGGAGTGCTTTAAAGGGTTGAATTGATTTGTCTGTTTCAGTCTTGACAGTCTCACTTCAAACCATTTTGTTTGAGCAAGAAACCCCAAAAGCTGACCTGTCTGAAAGTCTATTGTGGTGTTTTTGTACTTCCACTTCTGTCACAGGTGGTGTGACAAGGTGCTGTCTGCATCTTCCAGCACAGCCACAGCTGCTGTTCCATTGTGCCCATTCCTGTTCAGCTGCACACCCAAAGCTTTGTTCAAAGCAAATTGCCATCTAAAGAAATGGGAAGGAAAAGCTTTCCTGTGAGCCAAGGTTGTTTAATCTGTGGCTACCAGCAGGTATAGCCAATCATCATCTGGACATTTCACTGAGGTTCATAACATGAATAGGATGGAGACAGGTACTGTGCTTCTCAGAGCTGCACAGGAGTGGTTTGCAGGCAGTAGCTGTTTTCATAAGGCTGCTGGCACCCTGGATTTTGGAGTATTTCTTGCCGTTCCTGTGCCATAATCCAGGCACAAGCACTGTGGCTGCTTGGCAGCTGCCTGCTGCTCAAAAGATTCTGCCTGGCTAACAGAAAGAAATGAGGTCTTCATAATATTTCAATTCTGTTTTGCACAACCCTTGTGGGTTGCTTTTTTCTTTTTTTTCTTTCTCTGTTGTTCCTCTGGGAGGTGTTGCAGCAGTTTAGTTTGTCCGCACTGCTCTGTTGAAGGTTACAGTCAGAGCTGGAGTAGGTAAAATCCAGGTGTCCATGAAGTGGAGTCTGTGAAGGCCAGTGACTGTTACCTCACACAGGCAGCAGGGTGCTTCCCAGGAAGGTGTAGAATCCCTAGGTGAGGTTTGGGAGAGAGCCCTTCTGGATGGATTTACAACATATCTGAAACAGAATTCCTTTCACTTCATTCTCTTTTGTTATCTTCCTGAAGATCTTGGAAGACGTTCCACTACCGTTAACAAGGAAGAATGTGACACAGTCAGCAAATACTAGATGAGTTTATAGAAGGAGAGGCACAGCCATTTTCTGGTGTTTTCAGGCTGGTAAAATTCATATATGTTGATCACTAGTGCCACCTCACCAGTTTAAGTAAAAAGGTGACTGGGTCTGAGGTGATGTGGGAGATTCCAATGCAGTGCAGGAACAGAGCAAAGCACTGCAGAACTACTACTCCCTAACATGCTAGCAGCTTTTTATGTTGAGAGCTGGAGTTAGGAGACACTTGTTGTTATTAAACAAGTACTTGGAGTTTAGCTCTGGTGGAATTACTGGTATCTTCTGCAAGTAGATTGTCCCCCACTTTCTTGTGCATGTGGCACATTTCTGTACCATTAAATGTCATGAGGACCTGTAAAGCAGTTCTTATTTGGATTTACAGAAAACTGGCTTTAGAGCAATGCAGGTCCTTGAGTGGGCTCAGCAACAGGTGTAAACGCCTTATGCAAGTGTTTTGGATTTGTGTGGCAAAGCCAGGGTGCTACAGGGTATGGTCTGTGAGAAGGTGCTGGAAATGTCTCCCACACCCAATGAAGCCAATGCCTGCTGGCTCCAGGGTGGAGCAGCCACTGGCCAAGGCCCATCAGCAAGCAGGTGCTTGCTGGTTGTGCCTCTGGATAACATTGTTAAGAAGGGGCAGAAGTCTCTGCACAACAGCAGCCAGGAGAAAGGAGTGAGAATATGTGAGAGGAGCAGCCCTGCAGACAGCCAGGCCAGGGCAGAAGGAGGGGCAGGAGGTGCTCCAGGTGCCAGAGCTGAGGTTCCCCCGCAGCCCCTGGTGCAGCCCATGGTGAGGCAGCTGTGCCCCTGCAGGACCATGGTGGAGCAGAGATCCACCTGCAGCCCATGGAGAAACCCAACTGGAGCAGGTGGGTGCCTGAAGGAGGATGTGACTCTGGGACAAGGCTGCACTGGAGCAGGCTCCTGGCAGGACTTTCAGATCCATGGAGAAAGGAGCCCGTGCTGGAGCAGATTTGCTGGCAGGACTTGTGACCCTGTGAGAGACCCATCTTGGAGCAGCCTGTTCCTGAAGGACTGCAGCCATGGAAAAGGATCCAGGCTGGAGCAGTTTGTGAAGAACTGCAGCCTGTGAGGAGGACTCATGTTGGATACCCCATGCCAGAGCAGGGGATAAGACCGTGAGGAGGCAGTGTGTGATGAACTGACTATAAGCCCTGTTTCTCATCACCCTGCACCTCTGGTGGGGAGGAAAAAGAGAATTTGGGAGCCAAGTTCAGCCTGGAAAGAAAGGAGGGGTGAGGGGAAAGTGTCTTTAAGATTTGATTTTATTTCTTGTTATCCTGCTCTGATTTGATAGAGGAAAAAAAATATTTCTTCCCAAAATTAGAGTTGTTTTGCCCATGACAGTAAATTGGGTGAGTTCCCTCTGTCCTGGTATCAATCCACCAATGTTGTGTTATATTTTTCTCCCCTGTCCTACTGAAGAGGAGAGTGATAAAGTGGCTTTGGTAGGGGCCTGGCATCCAGCCAAGGTCAACCCACCACAAAAAGCTGAATAAATTTGAGTACCTTAAGGTGTCACATTGCATATTAATGAAAACTGCTTCATTCTGGGTGCCTCTGTTACCAGAGAGTCTGTGAATTTGAAATAACTTTTGTGAAGGAAAAAACATAGGAAGTAAAGACACAGTCCCCTAGAATTCTGTGGGAGCAGTGTTCTCTGGTTAGGGATGGCAGGGATGCCCTGCTGGCACAGCTGTGTAGGGATGAAAACAGTTGTGTCACCAAGGTGCTCCTGTCTGGTATTTAAGAATAAAGCTTTAGGGACTATGAAAGAGGAAGGGCTCTACAAACAGTCAGCAAGAGTGAGTGTTGTCAAAGAAAAGAAATTTAGGGTTGAATTGAAGGGCAAATTATGCAGAAAATTAAAACACAACATCTGCATGGGCTTAGTAGTTTGTTACTTCAAGGGAATATGTAGGTGGTTTGTGGTTACATTTCATCTGACAACATATCCGTGTATATTTTGCTCTATACTGTTGTTGTTATATTTAGTGGATTTGGGGCTGTTTACTGTTTTAAATAGCCCATGACAACCCAAGCTGTATGAGAAACTTAATCCACAGTTTCCCTTTTTACTTACCTGAACCATTATGACCTTGGGTTGTGTAAAATGAAATTTAAAAAATCTCATATTGACATAATTGAGGCAGGGACATGATCTAAAGCTCATGTAATGAGATAAATAGGAAAATCTTTATTTCCACTCACAAGTTTATTTCCAGTCTTATGTTCCATTCACAACACTGGAATTCATTGGAAAAATGAGGAATGTAACTACCACAACAACTTTTAAAAAGGTGTCTGCACGTGGCAACATGTGAGTAATCACAAGCAAAAGCTGCTTGGTGACTTGATTATACTTCTTGGCAGAGAATTCTTTAGAATATCCATGTCAACAACAACTTGCTGTTAGTTTAGTTTGTGGAGCTTTTGATTTCTAATGTGGGGAATAAAGGAATAAACTCCAGAAAGCTATGATTTATTGTAATTTAAAATGTCAGCTCCTTTTCCTGGTTTTTGGAAGAGCAAAGCCATCTATGTTTAGAGGTGTTGAAGGAGAAAAGCTGTAGTGAATTTTGCAAGTGCTATTCAGTTTTATGCCAACAGCAATGGGAATTGGCTTGTATGGCAGAGGAGATGATGGAAGGATCAGAAGCTGGTTGACAAAGCCCTTACTCTCTAAACTGCAGATCCTAAAAAAATCTAAATAAAGTCATAAAAAACTCTAAATCAAGTCACAATTGGCTTTTGTGGCAGAGGAGATGATGGAAGGATCATCATCATCAAGAAGCTGGTTGACAAAGCCCTTCCTATCTAAATTGCAGATCCTAAAAAAATCTACATCAAGTCATAGTAATATATAAGCTTGTGGCTGTGTAAGAAGTCTCCTGACTATATAAAGTACTTAGCAAACCCCTGGGTTATCCTGGTGTTTTATTGGTGACCCTGTGACCCAGCATAAATTCAAGGCAAAGGGCTGTTTTAACTGTACCCCCTTCCCAGCTCAGAGGGGTGTGCTGCTAACAAGTCGTGGCTGTGATGGCAGGAAAGAATGTCTGTGTTGGGAAAATTAATTGCTTGTAAGCAAATGTTTTTAAAATGTGACATGGTTTTCGTAATGTATACTTTTTGTTAGTGTTATGTATTCGGGGAATGGTAATAGACAGAGCTTGCCTAAGGATTGCTTTCTAAAATATTTAAATTATATAGCTAATGTTGTTTTCCGTGGTCTTTCTCTGACATCCACTGTGACATGGATTACTGTGCTTAACACTTCTTTGTACTGATAGTATAACAACCAAGCATTTAAAATAAAATGCACATTTGCTGCTGAATATTTCCTTCTCTGAGAGGGCTAGATTAATGAAAATTAATGAGGTTAGGGAAATTTTGCTTCACAAGTGATCAAGTAAATTGGGCTTTGCACAGTCTGCAAAACGTTATTTTAACAAGACTGTATTACATTTCTGTTGTGCCTTCCATTGTTAAGGGTAATTAGAGAATATGTATGTTTTAATGAGAATAAAAGTTATATTAGAACCAAAAGCTTTTTTCCTAGTAGTCTCTGAGGTTGTCTTGTATAATATGAGGAAAATACTGGTTTTAACTGGCAAGTGTGTTTATTTTTCTTTTTGTTAAGTACTTTGTACAAGCAGCATGTATACTGTAAATAAAGGGTTTTTACAGAATTACATGGAAATGCACTACATAATATGTTTATTTAAGCACTTTTTTTAAAGGTTTGAAAGAGGGTATGTGCAAATTAATATTCTGAGTTCTAGTTTGCTACCAAAAGCATTTGAAATGTGGGTATATTTTTTAGGTGTTAAGACATGTTAGTTGGGAAGAGTAGTACTATTCTAAGCCTTCTTTAAATTGGATGTTTTCATAGGTTTTGTGTCTGAAATCAGCATTATAGTGATTCTTGGAAATATATGTGTGTTTGTACACTGAAATCTTGTTACAGGCTCTGCTCCTTAACCAGTAGCTGTGTCCTGTGGGGTGGCAGGCCTTGTTCCAAAGATTGTGAAATGACTTTATTGCTGAAAATCCTCCAGCATTCCAAACCCCAGCAAGGACAAGCAAGCCCACCCTAAACTGGTTTCCTTGGGTGGCACGGCACAGAAATAACAAAGGCATGACTCTTGGGTTTTTCCTGCTCTTTCTTTCAGGGAAGAATCCAGAGGATAGGTAGGGCTGAAAGCTGCATCTGGAGAGCAGTACTTTGTATTTGAATTCTTGTTCCAAGGTCTGGATCCTGCTGGCAGCAGCAGTAGGTGCTGTTCCTATCCCTACAATTCCCAGAAGTCAAAAGGCAGGGAGCGAGTGCGCTGGAAATGGCACGGCGAGGAGCATTCGAATGGAGTGCAGAATAAGGATGTGCAGCAGGCACGTAGAGGTGTGGAAATGTCTTTGTGGGAAGGTAATTGGGATGGGGGCTTGGCAGGAGCTGCCTCGGCCCATGTGGGGGCGGCTGCCACAGGTTGATGGGCAGGTGATCCGGCAGGCTGGCCGGGCACAGGCGCAGGAGGGCTGCCTAATATGCTGTGTGCCCTAAGGGCCTGGGGAACACAGTTGGATTATTATGTTAATGCCTGAGCCTGCTGCCCTCTTCCTATCCCAGCTGGGCTCCCCGTTGTTAGGAACTGCTTTGCTCTGACAGTGGAGTAATATACTTCATGATTGAAAGGGCAAAGGGGCTCTCAAGGAAAGGGAGCAGGCCTGCACAGATATGTAAATGAAGGGGGGAAGCCGTAGGAGGCTTTGCATGTAGGTGTGGGTAGGAAGTTTATTAGGAAATGAGTAATATAAATCTGCTAATTGAATTGTTATTTACAAGTCCCCTTCCCTGATTTGTTTCTTTGTGCATTACCCCCCTAATGCTGATGTACAGTGAATTTGAAGTGCTTACCAAAGCAGGCACTTAGGTTGATTTATTTGAAACCGAGGTGCTATAACACACTGGTACCAGTGTACAGTGCTGACAATGGTGTATTTTTCAGGACTTTGATTACTGTTTCATGCTCTGCCACTCTATTGCTACACTATAGCTTATAGTGGTGATATGATTCTTTTATGTATTGTAGATAAGTATATCACTCTGAATTTTGTTGATACTTTGAGAGTAGGATATAGATACAGATTGCAGGAATACATTTGTTATGGTGTTAGAGCAAATTGAGCTTTGATTCAATGAGATGGTGACCATGTTGTGATATTTTTCTGAGGTCTTTCCTGCAGTACAATTGACTAAACAGTGACTGGTTTTAGAATGAATATATGTGAGAGATGAAAATGTGTTCCACAGACAAATGGAGGGGGCTTGGTGTTTGTTTGATTGGGGTTTTTTTTCTTTATGATGATACAGCCTGATGTACTGAGTCTTTCTCTGCCTTTTATCAAGCTTCTATCAGTGGCAAAATGTGATTCAAAATACCAGTCAGGTGGGATTTCTAACATCCTTATTTGTCTGCTTTACATCCCAAAGTGCTGATCACTGACTAGTCAAAGAAACTGCTGTTCTCTAAATTGAACTTTTGAAAGTGAAAGCCATTTTTACAAAACACAGCTAGTGTGTCAGATGTAAAGTTGTTTAATAGATGAGGTGCTGCTCATGGAGCTGGTACTTGGTGTTTGTCAAAGATGTGATTTTTGATTGCTCCTAGTGTATAAGATGTCTTTTTCTGCTCTTCACACATCTGGGTATCCCAGTTCTGCTCCTTCTCTGTGTTCACATGCATTGCTGCTCCGTCTTGCTCTTAAGAAGGCCTTGGCATGGGCACCTCCTGCTGTGCAGCAAACCTGGCAGCTCTCACACTTCTGACCTGGCAGCTGAGAACGCTCTTCTTGCACAGTGCTGTCCACTTATGCACCTTATGCTACTGCAGTACTGTGTGGTGAAAGAGAACTCTGGATCTAGATTGCTTCTGCTGACTTAGTGCAGATACAGGATGTTCTGTGCATGACTGAGCATTTCTATAGACCTTGCCTCACTGGGTGACCATGAACAACCATCACAGAATAGGAATTAACATTCTGTGTCCTGCTGGAGCCCTTGCACTTAACACAAAATTATTGATTTCTTCATTGAGGCGTCCCTGGTGTTCTTTGTAGGCAAATCAGAATGTGTTGTACCTGTCTTTACAGCTTATGAGTTAAGATAAGAAGATAGTTTTCACCACATAATGGTGAAAAATAGGAGCATTGATACAAAATAATTGCTTTCTTGTTGAAGGAGTGTATTTTTCAAAAATTGTATTTTTGTTTTTCTTTCACATTGTATCTACACATAGTTCTTGAATAACATCTCTGTGAATATGGAACTTGAGCTACATACTGTCTCAAATTGGGAGTGTTTCCTTTCTTGTGCTTTTTGGTGTTTTTTTTTTTTCCTTCTTCCCCCTATTTATGCAATTTAGACTTTGCAGAAATGCTTCATGATTCTTTCAGGAAGAAGTGTTTGTAAATATTTTGTTCCAGGTCAGGTTAACTTTGGTCAGTTTTGCAAACAAATAATTCTCACGTGGTCCACATTTTTCAGTAGAACTTAGGTGTTCCATGTTTCCATTTCTCATGGTAAACTGATCTCCCTGGCTGTGTCTTCTCAGTGAGAATTTAACAGTGCTGCGTTGTGGATCAGCTGGAAAGCTTTGTGTGGCAACAGTCACAGAGGCCATCTTCCACTGGGCATGGGAGACATTCAGCTGAAAGCAGCAAAATAACAAAATGAAATTATTAAAACAGAAAATATCAAACATGGGGCCAAAAGTAGTGATTCTAAAGACAGGGGACTTTAGGGTTAAAGCACATGTTTAAATACTACAGTATCCCTTGTGCTACATATTCCAGTTTTCAGCCAGCTCTGGGTGTCAATGGAAAATGTAGTGAATGCTGCCACAAGTGCATGTTCAATGTGAATGGCAAGTTTTTAACTTTGCAGTAAAACAAACTCACAGCCATCACAGCTTTTGGTGATCCTCTGCTGTCCCCAAAGCATGAGTAGAATTTTATACATGAAACCCATAGGTTTTTGAGTTCTCTCCACCTTTTCTTTAGAGAGGTAGTGGTTATATAGTAATCTATATGACCCATTAGAGAGTCAAGTAAATTACTTTAAGGAAGTAACAAAAATATCTTCAATTTTGTTGCTAATGAGTTGCTATGTATTTTGTTTATATGTTTACATAATAAATATATACATATATGGAGGAAAACTTTAAAGAACAGTTTCAGCGCCTTTGTAGTTCGTGATGTACTCATGCTGCTTGTCAAGTAATTGTGAAACCAAGTTCCTGACCTAGACTTGATTGGCATTTGAGTATTAATCCTTGCACTGCATGGAAGAGAAGCCTCTTCTACCTCTTTTGGATTAGAGGATGTAGCAGTCCACTTGAAAAATGGGGCAACCATCTGAGTAGAATTTAAAGATGTTTTGGGCATGATTGAGAAAAAGGGTGCTGTTAAATACCAATGCTGTAGTTAATTTGTTGTCAGAGAAAAGTAGATTGGACCTTCAGTTGTTACTGATCCACCACTGAATTCCTTGGGCATATTTTGGGGATATGTAATATATAAAGATGCACATTTAGGCACTTTCTGACTCTGTGAATGTGTAAGTTGTAGTTATATGAATTGCTAATATAGAGGGTGAAAGTAGCTGAGCAGCATTTCAAAGAATGCAGTTGCATGCATCAAGATTGATCCTTTTTATCTTTTGTGCAGTGGCTGTTATGCTGGTCTCTTGCTTATTGTATGCAACTTTTCCTTCTCTCTCTACCTCTGCCACAATATTGCAGTGTGCAGAATTTTGGCTGGCTCATAAAAAGGGAATTTCCAGTACCATATAATACTGGCTTATAGTAAAGCCTAACCTTTGGGCTAGGTTAAGAAAAAATAAATTGTTCTTCTTTGAAATATGGACATTTGTTGATGAGATGACAAATTCTGACACAAGCTCCAGAGCTCAGGATTCATGGATCTGTGCAGAGGGCCACACTTAATTTATATTTTACAAAGCTGCTGTTTGAGGCAGCCTCCCCATGCTGTGGCCTTCCTTGCACTGCTGTAATGTTTCCCATCTCCTGGCATTACACAGCTGATAGTGAAGCTGCTGCCAGTGGTGGTAGTGACAGAGACTTTCATAACAATGCTATTCTGGGCTGGTTTGGAAGGCATAGCAGTTAAAATGTCTGGTTCTGCTGCTAACTGCCCAGAAAGCAATATGAGTGGGATATTTATAGAAAAATACTGGTGCAGGCACAGCCTTACAGTAAATGCAAAGGGCACCTTTTAAAAAGTGGCCTTGTGCTTTCATTTCACTTCAACGGGGAAGTAATACTCTTTGGAGTTGTGGGATGTATTGTTTAACTAGACCTCTAATCATGTTATGGATGATGTGTCTCCAGGAGAATCAGGGGACAAGACCTTTAAGTGTTTTTATCACAGCTTAAGATCTCAGAAAATGTGAACTTAAATAAAAGTATGTTCGGGAGGTTGTTATTGCTCTGTATCCTTTTGAGGATACCTTCCACAGGCTTTTCTTTTTTTTTTAGAGAGAAAGTCTCTTACAGTTATGAAGTGTTTGTCCATAAGAGAGGAACAAGTTGGCAGTACTTGTTTACCATTGTTCAGCTGAGCCTCCTTTATTAAATCATTGTTCAGCAATCTGTTTGTCCTGGTGTGAGACCCAGTGTCTTCATTGCTAAAGTGACAAACTGGGGTCCCTAAGAAATGCATGATATGCATAAGGCTTGTGGGTAATTTTGATACCAGAGTGGTTAAATTCTGGTTAAATTCGTAACTCTTTGCTCTCTAACCACGTTTCACAGGCCAGATGTATGGCAGCTAAGGCTTACACTTCTCAATATGTGAGTACAAGAGAGAAGTTACCTTGTTTCCCCCTGATTAGGAAAATGATGGAAATGGGCTTTCCATTTGGGGAAAAATGCATACAAAAAGTTTGGCTACATGTCCTTCCAGGAACTCAGCTTTCTGGTGTGTCAAAGCCACATGAATTTTGTGCAGGACTAAGTCAGATGCTGGAGCGTGGTGTTTATGCACGTGTGTATTTGGTGTGAGAAAGTCTGTGTTGTAATGAGCCTGTCAGCTTTAAATCACTGCTTGTGCCAATGTTTACACTGGCACTGGGCAGTCATCTCAATGTTTGCATTTGCAATTTTTAAGTAGAAGAGAGGAAAAAAGAGAAACTGCCTCTGTTTATTCATGTTGGTATTCAAAAGTCCACTGTAGGTGCTCGGGTCACTGAGCCCCGTTGGGATGGGTGACGTAGGAGCCAACAGCAGAAGGCACAACTGTGTCCTATGAGAGTGATTTTGTGTTTTGAGCTGCAGCTGGCAGGAGGATGGGAAAATCAAATCAGATCTTCAGAATGCTGCTGGGCTTGGGGTATGACTGTCACACAAGATGGGGTGAGAGTGTTGGTGGCTGTCTCTACTCACATTGCTGAAAGGATGAGGATCACAGTTGCTAGAAAGACTCCCTTAACCTTGGTAGCTGAAGGAATAGACGAGGCTTTGTGTGTGGCCTACATTTCTGTTTCTGAATCTGGCCTAGATGACTTTTTTTCCTGTTTTTCTTGTGAACATCACACAAGTTTTCTTCCCCACACAGCCACAGGATCATCTGGTGTGGGTAAATCTTTGCCATTTAGGATAAAGCAAAGAAATTATGAACAAGGTGACAGCATTGTACAGCTGATGGCATGGGCTACTCAGGCACTGTGCACTGTTTATGAAGTCTCTCATCTCTTCTGTAGCTGAGGAGACCAAATCTTGCTTCTTTCAATGTGAAAATGAACATTCCAGCTCCTGACAGAGGTTCTTTCCTCCTGACTTCATTCATGTGATCTTTCTGATGACAAAAGCCTTTATTTTCATTGAGCTCAGTTTTACAAGTAATCTCAAGTAAAATGTGATACAGTAGTCTTGCTTTCCAACCTTTGCTAAACAGGGATTTCCTGTTACTCATCTATATATTAGAATTGGTGGAAATTTGTAGAGTGACACATAAGTGTTCCTGAGACCTGAATGATTAATGTTTGCCATTTGAATTGTTAGCAAATGTTTACGTTCTGATTTTTCCTCTCTAAAAAAGCACCTCATTTTAATGCATATACTCTCCTGGTTTTCATTCTTTCTTCACCTCCTCCTGCCTCTGAGTGAGAAATACCATCCTGGCACTCCAGAACTCCCTTGGGCCATCCCAGTTGCTGTCAGTAGAGACAAGTTAGTATTTCTAACAAAAATAAAGTGAGCAGGATAGTTTTCTTTATCTGTCTTAGTATTCCTAAAATTATTGGTGAAACAGAGAAATCCTTCAATGAGAAGAACCACATACCTAAATAAGTGTGTCCAAGAAGCTTTCCTTTTACCAGATGTTTTAGTATTTGTAAATATTATTTACCAAAAGGTGGTGATGGATATGAGGAACTACAAAAATTGGGGAATTAAAGGCTGTTTTTCAACAGAAACAACTTTGCTGGTAAGGGGCAATAACTCTGCCAGCAGAGGCCCCAGCTTGTTTCTGTGTTCTGCTTGTGGCACAATGCTGTGCCTGCCTGAAGCAGCACCAACTTCTGCTCAAGTGATGGCAACCTCTGGCATCCTGGAACAGAGGGTACAGCCCTGCTGAAATGAAAACAAACAACAGATGAGTTATTCTGTTTCCATTTTCTGGTGCCTTTTCAGTGTCATTTCCATAGGACTCATGGTTTTTGAACATGGTTGAAATAAAGCAATGTTTTCATGTTGTCAACACAGCTCTAGGGGTGGGTTGGGGATTAGGTGATATCTTTGCTATTTTTTCTCAGTCAGAAAATTATGTTGGACCACAGGGGACATGGCAGTGGATAAATACATAATCCCCTCCATACTTTGGGGTTTTTTGGTTGGTATTCTGGAGGCTTCTTGGTTGGTAAGTGTAGTTTTTGTGTGTGTGTATTTGTGATTCTCTGGATTTTTTGATTAATTTTTTAAAATAAGAGCATAAGGTTGTGCACATTTCTACTCTACTAAAATAATTAGAATAATGTGGTATTTTTATAAGAGACTTTTTGAACATCAGCACACTTTTTTTGGAAGATTTCTTTGGACTCAAAATTTAGTCAGTATCAAAGTTTTGTGGGGTTTAGTTGTTTGGGGAGGGTTTTGTGTTTTTCATAGTTTGTGTGTTTGGGTGGTTGGTAGTTTTGTGTTTTTTGTTTTGTTGAAAACATGGTACAACTGTTGTGTTGCCCTATCACATGTGCGGCACATGGGCTGGAGTCATGTCTAAGGTGTATTCTCCAGCTTCTGAGAATTCAGTATGGAGTGTACATACATCAGAGTCAAATCTAGACCCTATTTGTTTCCCAGAGATGATGCTGGAGTGTTAAAAAGGCATGTGCTTTGCCTCGGAGGGGGCAACTGGGCTTCTGGAGATTTGGTTGAGCAGTTAACACTGCCTCTTTCATTTTTGCCATGCTGGAGCAGGATTTTTATATGCATTTTAACAGTTATTTAAGAGTCCCCATATGCTTAGAAAGGAATCTGAATATATGTGCCTTTTTTAAAGCTGCATCATAACGAGGTTATTCCATCAATACCGTAGAATGACTGGGAGCTGCAGTTGGAACAATATGTAAAAATACAGCTTGTAAAAGATTTCCTTTATTAACTGTCATCATCCACAAAATATATGTTCAAATAAACGTTGTGTAATAACTAAATTTGAGATTAATAGGCCCCTTAAGAAACAGGGAAGTCATTCAGGATAGTCAGTGAAAAATAGCCTGTATGACTGTAACATGCACATATTGTCCTGCTTACATGCTCTCTCTGGTGTCATTGCCATTTATCAATGTCGGCACGCTCTGTTCTCATTAAAACACTCTTGCACAAAAGCAACTTAATTTTCTTAAGAGAAGAGGACACCTGATTCAATTTAGTGCTCAAAACCAGGAACTTGAATATATTTTTTTTCCTGTCTGAACTCAGATGAATAGTTATGAACAGCAACACAGATTAAACCTTATTAGGCATATTTATATTCTGTTTGCAGTAACAGTGCTGTGGCAAAAAGCTTTCTACAGAGATGTAACATCTTGTTATTGGAAACAGCAGTTAAGACATGAGCTGTGGTAACACAGGAGATTTTATTTTTAAATAGGAGATTGAAGGAGTTGTTTAAAGGGACTCTGCCAACTCATTCAAGTTACTTCTAATGTCCTGCCTTCTTCCACCTTTTCAAACTACACCGATGTTTTTGGGTAGATAAGATTTCCTTTTCTGTCCTGTTTGGTCAAATAATTTCCAGCACTTTATTTAGTCTTTCTTTTTTTTCCCCCTTGCCTCTTCTGTCAAATGGTTGTATTAAAATTTGCAATAATAGTATCGATGCTGTAAAATCTTACACTACCATGTTGTGTTCTCTGTCCTCTATTGCATAATCCTGCACTAGAACTGTGAGAGTCCTTGTCTCTTCCCAGTTCTTTTCTGCTCTTCTGGGTTTTTCTTTCTCCTTCACTGTGCCTTGTGTGTTAAATAGGATAATTAGTCTTATTGCTGCTGCTTGAGCTGCATATCCCACTAGTGTGTGGTACATCCCCCTAGTGCTCAGGTTTTAACTGCAGGGAATGGCAGACAGACACACAACAGCTCTGGGTGATGCCCAGGCTGCTTCCTTCCAGGATGTTCTGGGGCTGTTTGCTTTCATTACTCTGCATCTGTGGCCTTGACCCTGCAGTGTCCTTTCCTCAGAGCAGGGATGGCTTGGGGCCAGCTAGGCCCTGGTGTCCATGGGGTGTGCTGTCCCAGCTGTGGGGTGCCTGGGGGTGAGCATAGGTTTAAATACATCTAGGAAGGTTGTGTCCCTAAGGGCTGCCAAATGACACTGCAGAATCAAACGTTTTGGTATTGAAGCACTACACACATATTGGTGAGAAAATCTCTTACATTTTCCTCTGAGGTCCACATACAAAGCTGTGAGACACTGCACTTCCCCTGTGCTCTGCAGTAAAGTTCCTGTCTAGTTGTGCATAACAATTTCGTTGGAACCCTGCTGATAATGATAAAATGTTGCTGCTTGGCCCAGGTGTTCCGAATGTGGCCAGGGTGTGCTTTCCTGTTGTTTAATGTAGTCTGGCTATGTTATTATCAAAACAATATCTAGTCTAATAAATTGCAAGATGGTTTAGCTTGGTACCAAAAACAAGGCAGTGGATGTTCAGAATGTGTTCTGTATTTAATTCTTGAATTCTAAGCACACTTGTTTGATTTGCCGCCCAGTCACATGTACTTGACTGCTGCATGTAACTGATGCTGCATTTGAATGCACACCTGGAGGGACAGGCTCAGCCCCTGGGTAGTGGCTTTGCCCTTTTCTTCCATCTTTTACCAGCCTTTGTTGCGAGGAGGACTTAGATCTCGTTGCTGCCACTGTAGAAATCTAAGCAGTGTTTTCTATACATGTATTCCAGGAAAAGGGGGAAGAGATGAAGGGCTGAAGGTTTGGGCTAGACTCTGGTGTAAGAAAAGTTTCTGCCAAGTGCTGCCAGATAGGCATCTTTCCCAGGTGGCCTGGTCATTTCTCATTTGGAATTCTCCTTGGAAATGTAGACCCCCAGGATTATTCCCTAAGCCCAGTGCCATGCAGAGTTGTCTGAAATTGTACCTGCCCAACAATAAGTGAATTTGTTGTTTAATGGAGCTAATATGTACAGTTGTTAACTCAAGTGATGCTGCTCATGCTCTTGTACTTGCCTGTTGAGAGTCCTGGCAGTGACTTTCAGTTGTCTCTTGAGTTGGTGCAAACATAGAAATTTGCCTTGTGGTTGGTTCTGCTGCTTTTGAACGTGGTCTGACCTTACATTTCAATACATGGCTATGCACTCACCTTTTGAAAGGACTTCACTGTGGATTTTATAGAGCTCTCCCCTCATACTAGTAGTAAATGCAGTGAATGGTTTGCAAACACATGCAAATCTGAACTTGGAGTATTATAAAGACATCCAAATGTTTTCATGTTTTATTGTTTCATTTAAGCTGGCAGCAGACAGTTGAAGCACAAAAAGAGCAAACACTAAAAAAAGTGATGCAGTAATAGTGACTAATAAATGTTTCAAATAGAAAATGAAGAGCCTGGCTGTATCATGTGTCAGCACTAATGTTTATTTGTATCATCCCTCTAAGGATTTCAGAGTGCTTTCTAAGGAATGAATTAATTTTGACAATGCCCTGTGAGGTATGTATCCCTTTGATAGAAGGGAGTTGGAAGCACAAAAGTGTTTAAATTCTACAGGGTTATGCTACTAGGTATGTTTAATTACAAATTGGAGCACTTGATTCAGTTTACTACCAGTTTGTTTAAACTGAACCAGAATCACAAATATAAGCCCCAGGTTTGTGAGTATGAGAAGAAATTACTTCTAAGTTTGTTTTGCAGGGAAAATGTTTACAAAGAAAACTGCAGATAGAGTAATTGACATATGTAAATCCTCCCTTGCTGAGGCAAATAATCTGGATAATTGTATTTTAATATGCAGTCTTCCTGTGGTTTTTTTTTCTCTTCTTTTGTCTGTAATGAGTGTTTAATTATCTGCTCTGGGTAGTTTCTGACACTGCAGAGAAATGGAGTTAAAAATTGTAAACTAGTGTACTCCAGAACTGGTGGTGAATTGTGACTTTTGCACATGACTAGTTAAACAACTGAAGTATAAAATTTGTCCAAGGTTATTGTCTTAGTCCCTGTTATATGCTTGAGATTATTTAAAAAATCCAGATATCTTCCAGATGGATCAGGAAGGAATAAAAGAGGTTTGATAATGGGCAAAATACCACCATCTAGTATCTCTCCTTTTCACCTTTCCAGACACAGAATTTCTCCTGAAAGTGGAATTGCAGCCTGTTTTAAGTAAAATAATGTGATATCTCTAGATGATCCCCAAATCAGGATTGGTAGCCATGTTCTAGGTTTGTGTGGATGGGTACAGCGTGTCTTTGCCTCGCTACATGAAGGTGTCTGTTGCACAGCTTCAAAGACAAGTAGAAAATCCTGATTTAATTCACACTTGTTGAAGAATTGTTTATACTACTCACGCTTCCTTTCAGCTATGATATCTGGCAAGAGAAGCTGTTTGGACTTGTGCCTTCTTTTTTTTTTTTATGTTCAAAAAAGAAATGCTGATGAGAGAGAGGTGTTAAAATATGTTACTGTAGTTTACAACTGTCAACTATAATGTTTTATTTAGCTGTATCTACTCAGATGCTCCCTCCACAACATGGAGTGCCATATGCCATTGTCCCTGTTAGTGAGCAAGTCAGCAAGGGTTTCCCAGCCTGCATTTGTTTTTGTATTTGGGCCACTGAGGAGCTGTGGTCCAGTGCCATCTTTTATTGATAGGGCCAGCAGAGGAGGAATCTAATGAAATTATCAAAGCTTTGAATTAATTATGAACTTGAATAAGAAAGCTAAGCTCTCTAGAGCCAAGGATCTCATTACCCATTCATTTTCATTGCATCCTCTCATGGAGCAGAAGGCAGGTTCAGCTACTGCTCCTACCCTGATTTTGGACTTTATTCAAACTTGCTCAACTCACTAACAGCCTCTTGTTATTAATCTGTGGCTGGAAGTGTCCAGGGTGATTAATTTGACTCTAAACCGGCACGTAAATGTAGATTTCCCTCCTCCCTTTCCTCTTACCTTTGCTGTGTGGCTTTTCATCATCAGACTGGCTGCCACACAAGAGTTTCTGGTCTTTCTTGGTAATTGGGGAAAGTTATGCAAGACTCAAGTTTTAACTTCCTGGAGTTTAATGAGTTCCTAATAAGAAATAATACTGCTATCTTGTATTTCCTGGATATTTAGGTAAGCACAAACACTTCTTAAGTCATTATCAAAACTGTTTATTTTCTTATTTTAAAAGATTTTGGAGTGAAAAGTAATGACATTTTGGCCTCAGTAGTCCGGGAGATTGTGGGATTTCTTTTTGTTGGGTTTTTTGTTATTCCTATTTTAAATTTGTTTGTCAAGCTACAGGAAATTCTCTCTGTCAATACTTTATTATGATGAACTATTAAAGTAGTTTATTTACCAGATTAATATTTCATTATTATTTTTTAAAGTGTATAAAAATGCAGTATTTTAGTTAAATCAGCTAATGTTCATTTTAATTATTAGTTCAGTGTATGAAAATTATGAGAGCACGAGTAGTGAGACCAAGCTTCTGTGTAATATTCTTAGTTCTTGTGGATATTCCTTTTCAGTCTATCGGCAAAGATTTTCTTCTCCTCCTGCTTTTGTCCCTTTCAGCACATTATTTATGAATGCATAAACCAGAATCCATCAGTCTTCATAAGTTACAGGCGACTGGCAATTTTTTAAGCAGTGGCTAACTGCCTAATGGTCTCTGTGTATGTGTGTATTTGGAGACTCTAATAGCTTGGTGGGTGGGGGAAGGACATTTTGTTCCTGCACTGTAGCTATTGCACCATTGGTGATATTTATCATTTTTTTCTCTCTAGGCAGCTGCAATATTTAATTCTGCTTTTGGAAGTTTTTTGGTAAGTAACACAATATTTCTAGCAAGTGCTTTAATAGTCTTATTTTTAACAGTATCATTGGTGTGTTTGGATTTTTTCACATAATTGTTGGTGGATTCAGATGGCAAAAATTTGAATCATCTTCCAGCTTATGTCACCATGCCCTTAAATATGGATTTTGCAATTTCTTTTCTTTTTGTTAAACTCTTGAGAAAGGTAGTGAATAAATTGTCTCTGCTCATGGTAAATTAATAATGTGTAAACACATCTTAATTTTCTCCTTAATGGGTTAACAGAACCTATTATTATGCAGATGTTTCAGACATGGGCATCAATATATTGATTTTTCTAATAAGGCCCATCAAATACTCATTATTTTCTATCAAGAGGCCATGGATTTTGAAAAGAAAACATGACCCAGCTGATCAGAGAGTAGATGCTAATTTACTCAGTGACTTGTCATTTGTTTAGCATATTTTACTGTCAGTGAAGCCACTCGATGTCTCTGAGGAACACACTAAAATAGCTGGATATGGGAAAGCAATCAATCCAGCTGGAAATATAACTGTTTCTTTAAAAAGCAAAGGCAGTATTTGTGGTCCTGATGGTCTACAAACATTTGGAAATGGCACAGTAAAGAACACTAAATATATTTATGAAAAAAGGAAGAATAGATTTCTTTTACTGATGTGTTGCTTAGAGTGATACTAATGAATGTTAAGTAAAAAATTATTTTATGTGTTGACTGATTGTTCATTTAGGCAGCTAATAATTGAATTTGCTCTTACTAAAATTTATGCATGTTTAGAAGAAAGTGTTTATGATGCCAGTCTTGTATCCCAGTTTTATACTGTGATGTATAAAATGAATGAATGCTAAAAGAATCCAAATTACAAAATTGAAATAAAAATTGTGATACAAAATAAATCACTTTTTATACATGCATTTTTTTTTTATTTTGTGAAAAGCTGACTTTTAGAACCTTAAGTATATGGAACTGTACTAGCAAGAGACAAAGTCACATGGCATTTTGCAGTTGTGTTGCTGCATTTTTGAAGGACTAGGCTGAAATTAGGAAGGTGGATATATGTTTTTTGGGTATGGATGACCTCTCACCCTCTGATATTTAAAATGTCAGTTCCCAACTACTTGTCCTTTGTGTTACCTGTAATATTCTCCTTCTGTGGGGCTGCCTCAAACTGTGGAAGTGTTGGAAAAGCTCTGAAGTCTGTGAGTGTTATGTGAATGATATTTTCTCTTTGTTGCTTGGCACGAGCTCCTGGTTTCCCTGCTGTCTCCAGCTTTCAGGTCAAGAGGTTTCTGTGAATACCCAAAGGCTCAGTTCAGCTGCCACTTGGAGATACTTTTTGGCTTCAAGTATGAATTTAGGCTCCACTGCATCTGACTACAATGCTGGCTCCTAGTAAATCAACAGAGACATATTTTCAATTTCTAGTAGCTGTTTGCAGTTCTTTGAAGAAATCTGAGCTCAAGAAGCTGAGTTAGTTTTGTTTTCATGTAATACTCCTAATTTTGGTTTTGGTCTTATTTCATGATCCTTCTGCTTACACGTAATTACCTCATTTCACTTTTTGTTCCCTTCAGGTCTTTTTGCAAATGTTGGAGCAGCATTGCAGTAAGAATTACTCTTACAAAGTTCCCAGAAAAGACTTTTCAAAAATATTAAAGATCAGCTAAAATGAAACCATAGTACCAGCTGATTTTTTCTAATTACAGTTTTTTGGGTTTTTTTTGGTTTTTTTTTAGAATAACATGGTAAAGACACTGGTTGCTATTAAATTACAAATATATTGACACATTTAAACATTTGTTGTGGTAATTCTACTTTAAAATCATGATTATGTAGGGAATACATGTGTATGACACAAAGGAAATCACAAATATGTTTACTGAGTGCTTTGTTCTTACAAACTTTTCCAGTTATGAAGTTGATAGGACAGACCTTGTGGTTGACATGTGGTAGTAGGCCAGGGTCAGCAGTAAGCAGACAGAGTTGTTTTCCAGTAGTTTCACAGTGGTGTGGGTCTACATGACCATGAATTGAGCTGCTCCAGATATGGAGCACTGGCAAGCATGTGGTCACTCACAAAGAAAGCTTGCTGTTGAAAAACTGCCAAAGCATTAAGTACATATGTGTTTGTATATGTGTATATATATATTTCTTTCTTTGAAGTCAAAACTGTTCTATAAAATGTAAAAATAATTGACTTGTTTCTTCCAACATAATGGAAGTGGTTTTGGGAATCCATCAGTTTGTATTGGTGCCTAACTTATGGATTTGGCTATGGGTGGAGAACCTATGTCCTTCCTGTATATTCAATTCAGGATGAATCTAAATCACATCTGCATTTTTCTTAGGAGTGTCTAATGATGAGCTGTGTGTGGACAGGCTTAGATGGAGTTACAGACCTTTGTGACCAAAACTTTATGGGGATTATTTGGAAGGCTCTGACCTCAGCAAGGCTGAAGTTTTTCTGTGTTCCTTGTCTCACCATGTGTAGCACGTGGGCAGGTTGTGGCACTCGTGACAAAGCCAGGATGGTGTTTTCTCTTTTCACACTGTGCCCTGTGGGCCTGTGCCTGTGTGTGATAGTGTCAAACTGGCGGATTTAAAAGGGCTGAAAGATGTGCTGTGCTGATTGCTCTCCTGCCCCCACCTTTTTTTTTCCCTTAAGACTAGGAAATAGTGTTGAGAAGTTAAATTAAAGTTAGTTGTGGAACAAAATGTTTGCAGGAAAATACTCAGTATAATGTTAGAATGATACTGAGATCAGCTTATTCAGATGAAATGGAACATCTTGTGATATGCAAGATGTAGAAATGCCAAATATGTCTTGATGAGCAGAAATGCACTTAGATTAAGGACCTGGGGGTGTTTCCATTGGTAAAGAGATTTACAAAAACTGCCAGCCAACCACAAAGTAATTCCTTTTTAAATCCACCAAAGTCCATCTTCCTATAAATATACAGACAAAACCGTACATGGAATGATACACTACATATTTATGTTATTTTATTGACTTAGTTTAATAATGTCTCAGGTCTAATTAAAACCCAGTGTTTGAAAAAACTAATTGTTACAGAAAAGTGTTTTTATATAGCTAGATTAGTAATAACTAACGATAGATGAATTCAATTTACATAAATTTCAGCCAAGAGAATATTTAGGCTCATACCATAGAGGATTGCTCTGAGCTGGGTAGTTAATATCATTATCTCCTCCCCTCATTTAAGCAGTTTGCTTTACAATAATTGTGGAACATAAGAAGTGATTTCAAATTTTCCTCTTAAAGGGGTTTTAATATACTCTGGTGGTGTTTTACTCATACAGAGCGGTTGGTTGTCTCAAGGTTGCATGCACATGCTAAGATAGAAAGCACTGTGTTAGCTGCTTCCACTTGGAGGAGAGGATACTTTGCACCTAAAGGCTGAAGAAATTGCCTGGAATGTGAAGTGTTGGTCTACTGGAATTGTTAATGTTGTATGCATTGTATGCTTCCTAAGCATTTCAGTTCTGCTTTTAAAAGAAGACGACAAGTCCTTGCAAATCACAGAGCAATGGGCCGGAGACTGCAAAACATGCTGTGCTGCTGGTTGTTCCATGGTGTTTGCCGGAGTGGTTCAGCTCCTTTGACTTTGTCCAGCTGTCACTGAGGCTGCTCCTGCCCTGGAGGTGTGCTTGGCTGAGAGCTGCACTCAGTTTGCAGTGACAATGTAATGCCTTGTGTGTGGGACATGGACTTCCAGAACTCTGTGTCCTCACAAAATGCTCTGCACTGCTAGACTGGACCAGTCTTGGTAATCTTTGTCTCTCATGAATCTCCTTTCTGCTTGAGACTGTGGGCTGGGAATCCCATAAGAATATCCAGCCTGTGGTGTTGAGTCAGTGTAGGCTGGTTCTTTGGTACCTTGGGCTTATGAACAGTTGGTGTGAAAGGAACAACCATCAGCTTCACCTTCCATGAAGAACTGAAACTGAGATCTGAAGGCCTGTGGGGACAGGAAGTCAAGAGGAAAATAGAGAATTCTGGGGACTCTGCTCTGGTGACCACTGGGCTCCTGAGAAGACAGCAAAGTGTTGTTTAAGAGTTCCTCCAGTGCTGCTATGGACTAGATTTTCTTTCTCTGTTGAAACATAATAGATGAAATGAGACTCGTGTCAGGTGCCCATCATTCCATTAATCTCCTTTGTCCAAACTAAGTCTGTGTGGGTTTTTTCTGTTATCTGACCATTTCTCAGAGGGGACAGAGCTGGTTTGTGCCATTCAAAATGCTCAAATAATTTTTGGAGCTGCCACATGGCTCACCAAATCAAGGCTAGTATTTTTATTTACATTGTCTTCCAAATGCAGGCTAAAGCTAGCAGAGAATAAAGTTAGCTTCTCACATATACCCAAAGCTTAGCTGGTTAATGAAAATGTATGGAATTCTTATCTAGTCTGCTTTAGCAGGCATAATGATTTACACAGCCTGACAGCACTAGTGCTGCAAGTAAATGCATTAGTCATAGTGTCCATTTTTCTTGCAAATTTGTGACACAGATTTAATTATGGGAATGACCAGCAACTTACAAATCTAATTTTGGTAGGCTGAGCCAACTTTTTTATTTTAATAACAATGGATTTTTTAGCAATGATTTCATTACCATTTAAAGAAATCCAACCATATGAAAATAACCAATTGGCTGAATTTATTTACTTTATTTTACCTTAGTGGATGTTGAATGGTTTTAGTTTATTTGGGGCTTTTTTATTATCACTTTTAAAATCTTATTTATTTCTAGGATAAATATCCTTATCTGTCTTAAGCATTTCTAGTATAACCATAGTAAATATTTTTCTAAAATCAGGCACATGTTTGTATACCCCTTTGTTCAATCTTAATTGTGTCTTTGCAGTATGAAAAGGGGCAGAGCAGTCATCTGGGATTCCCTTTTTACTCTGCTAGCTGTTTACAAAGAAATCTTGCCAGGAAGTCTGTTCACAACAGGTGCTGAATTCTAGATTCAGTCTTGTTTAATTTCAAAGTGGAGCTGCTTTATGGAGAGCCACTGCACTCTGAGAAGTGTCTCCTCTTGCTCTGTGAGCAGGGATGCTGTGGGTCTATGGTCCAAATTCGATCAGGGTAGTTCTCCAAGTCCTGAGCAAGTTCTCCCTCATAATCAGCCACTAGGGAAGGCACCTTATCCTCAGAGGATTGTTTCTTGCATGAGTGGAAGGGGATGGCACATCTCTGCAGCAGTGAGTGTTTGGACCAGATAGTATGGACCAGGCAGGAAAAGTTCATAATTTAAATAATCTTGGGAGCCTCTTATGTTGGCTTACTGTAACTTATTTCATGGTTGGTGCTCAGATCTCTTTTTGTTGTTTAATATCCTCATTTTGATTTCTGCTAGATGGAGCTGAAATCTCAAAATAAGCTTGGGCATCATTGGCTGTTTCCAGGTTTTTTGCCAAGTAACTTCTCAAAGCATGTAAGACTTCACTCTCACCGTGTACTCAAAGTTCCAGTATACAGCATTCTCAGTTGAATACCTAAACTTGAGTTAGTTTGCACTGTTTTGGTACAAGCAAGGCAGAATAACAAAGCTTCCTGTGAAAGACAGCCTTTAGCACAGACTTAAAGACATGCATGATTATTTTTAGGGATTGTTGGGCATGTGCACCCATCCCAGTAGTCCTTTATTGATAATCTCTCTCCCTCCCAAAGCCAAGCTGACAGAGTGGGTGTGAGATAGAATGAGATGTAGAATTTTCTAATAAATAAAACAGTAATAGTAAAATCTGCCTGTCTATGACTAATGCTAAACACTTTTTAAAAATTATAAAAAAAAAAAAGTATAAAGGTGCAGTTCTCCGTTCTCCAAAAGAAGTAAATGGGATCTTGCTCCCAAGGAATTGAGAGAAATTGGGTAGAAGGATAGGTGGAAATGTGAGTATTCTAACACCCACTGTGTGGTCTCACTGATGGCACAGTTGGTCTGAAAAGAGATTTAATTCAGTAGGGATTTGCAGAGCCAGCCAGCACAGAGAACCAGTTAACAAATAACACTGCTGGTGGTTATCTTTGATGTGTTACAGAGAAGGAGGGTAGGTAACAGTAACCAAGAAGAAAGATAATGTGCTGGCAAGGTCTCAAAAAAGACAGTCCTCTAGAAGGCCAATGATTAGTTCCTGTATTTTTTTTCAGTGGTCAAGAGGAAAATGCCTTGAAATCTACCTAATAACAAAAAATGAAACCATTAGCTGTCAAATGTGTAGAAATTATGTGGGCTGTAACTTGTCTCAGGGCTTTCTCAGTTTTCCCATTAGCTTTTGCTACTGATCATTTAATTCATCTTACTTGGTCTTATGGGACTCAAGCAGTCAGTTCTGCCAAAAAAAGTTTGTTTAAAGATAGCAATAAGTAGGCCATTAAATACATCTCTTTGTATTATCTTTGAGGCCAAAAAATAAGCAACTGCTACCTTTCTAAAGATCCAGGTAGGATTTTTGTTTTCTTGCACCTACTTTTTTTTGGTCAGCAACCTCATCTAGTGCACTGCTAGGCATGGTATTCTGTGATGGCTTTGGAGACAATAGGTTGCCTGCCCCCATCATTCCTGTTTCCATGGATTAGCAGGATTTTGGGAAAAGAGGGAGCTGAGGATATATATGCCAGTAGCATTTCTTGAGTTACTAAAACAAGCAGCAGAAGTGGATGTTGCTGGAGAAAATTCAGAGGCAGAACTCAGCATGTTTGTTACACTTTGAAAAGATGATGTGAGAGTTGGACCAGCTTCACTCTTCCAGTCCAATTGTCAGTTCAGGAACTGCAAGGTAGAAGGGAGAGAAGGTTCTGTAGCCAAGACTAGAAACTCAAAGTGTCTTAAACTTTGTGATCTGGCATCTTTCTTCTGATCACATAGCATGGGGAAACTGAACATGAAATGTCTCTGGCTGTGGTTTAGTCCATCACCACAGTCATTGTTGTTAATGGAGAATGGGCACTGGAAATTTGCAAGAAGCTTGATTCCATTCTAAGTGGAAGCTAATGAGTTAGACAATCAAGGGTTACCACTCTTTGGTAACTATTATTTGGAGAACATCTAGAGAAGGAAATATATGTGTTTAATATTATATATGTGTTTAATATTATATAATCAGGTGATTGCTTGGATTAGTATGTAAGTAAAATCTGCTGGTACAGTTTTAGCATAAAATCAGTTTGTCTAAGAATACTTATGTCATAATTAGCAATTTGTCATTGTCTCATCTGGTATGAAAATATTGCATTTTTTGTCAAAAGAATGTTTATTTTGGGCTTTTTTTCCCCCTGGTTTTGCTTACTATGGTTTTTGGCCAGAACTTGAAAGAAAAAAAAAAAAACAACCAAAAACCACAAATAAAAACAATTGTCTCGAGGTTGAAATTGTGTACAGAATCGAAAGGTCATGGGTTTAGTTTGTAATGCTTTCTTGTCTTCTGTACTAGAATGGTTTCCTGTTTTTTCACTCCAAAATAAACAAAGTGAAACTAACAGAAAAAAATATCACCTGTTCTGCCATAAAGTAAGATCAAGGTGTCTGACTTCTAATTAAGTCACTGAACTTTGTATCATGGAACTGTGTCACATCACTTGAAACTAGTTTTAAAAAATGTTTGCATTGAAAAGCTGCTTTATTTGCTTCTGACAACTCTTGGAGAAATATATCTGTGCCTTTTAAAAAGAAAGTAAAAATGTACACTACAAAACTTTGAACAGTTTATTTGTAAAGCAAGAGATTTAAGATTCTTGCAAGAATTTAGTTGTGTCTGTGGGAACCAAATGTTTGAATTTATTGGTTTTTTATGTTAGGTAGGCTGGTTCATCTAGCAGAAATTGAGAAGGGAAGCACTGTGAAAGACAATTTGGTTTTTATTTTGCCCTCTCTAGTATCTTTTAATACTAGAAGAAGCATTCCTCTGCATTCCTCTAGGGCTGTGGTTGTACACAAACATGTAGTCATTTGGCCTGATTTAAGGGTAAATGTTCCCTGCAGACAGATTTGGAAATGCACAAAATATGTAATTTTCTCTCTCACTTTTAAAAAATTCATCAAAAGGAAATGAAAATGTTTTTAGAATCTGCTGTTAATGTTCTCCCCCAAAGTTTTAGCTTCTGATTGAAATGGAGCAATGTTCTTTTCTCTGTGCTGTAACTTTTAGTCACCTGCATAAGAAAAGTGTGTGTGGGGTGAGAGGGAGTGGAAAGAAATCATCCTTTCCTTGGGAATAGGGATATTTAAGCTCCTGTTTTGTGCTTGATTTGGACTTTGAACTGGTGCTGCTGCAAGGAGTTGTTTCACCCAGCAGCTGTGTGTGCTGTAAAACACCAGCTGCTGTGCTGAGCAGTCACCTACACCAATCCATCAGGGAGCACGGAGCTCTTTCTCCTTCTCTGGCCCCAAACATGGATTCAGGAGCTAGCAAGAGTTGAGTTCTAGGCTGTGGTACAAACAGCAGTACCAGTGCTGTATGGTTCTGTACAAACCTCCTTTTACCTTTAGTTAACTCTTTGTGGGAGGAACATATCCAAACCACATTCATTTATTAAGTTTTTTGGTCCAGAACAGGTTAAATCTCGCGTGGGTTTTTGCTGTGGCTCTTCTCTATGTGGCTGAGCAGTGCCTGCTCCAAACTCGGCAGTGCTCAGTCTCCAGGGGTGAAAACAAGACGGATGTCATTATTACTCCAAGTTGAGGGGCTGGAAATCATTCCCCTTGCTGTCAGGGTGACAAATACTGTCTTAGAGGAGGTGCCAGAGGTTAGGTCAAAAGCTCTCTCAAAGTCTTTAGCTCAACTAGCAAGCAAGGCATGGTAATAAAACTGGAGCTTCCTTTGGAAATTGTGTTTATTCTTTATTGTGGGCTTTTTAAAAGTCAGTT
Organism: Melospiza georgiana; assembly: GCF_028018845.1. Classification (NCBI taxonomy): domain Eukaryota; kingdom Metazoa; phylum Chordata; class Aves; order Passeriformes; family Passerellidae; genus Melospiza; species Melospiza georgiana. Next base: position 29,043,565 of record NC_080434.1, on the reverse strand, counting down.
TTGGGAAACCATCATGACCTTCAGTATGAGCCAGGAGTAGTTAATGAATTTTTTTCTTTAATAGCTGGACTTGTGCTGTTGTGGAGAGGCTCCCTTCATTATTTTGCCTTGTCTTCTTTGTAGGTATCAAAACAATCTACAGCTTTCATCCTTAATGGCTCATACTTGAAAAGACCAGTGATTGTGGAGGAAGGAGGGAACTGTTTTAGTTTATGATCTGTCATTATTTGGCTTCTTTTAACACTGTTCTGTCAGTGACATAGAGTTTTCATTTTAATTTCTTGTAAAAAAAAAATAAAATCAAATGCCCAACAAAAAAAAGAGCACTCTGAAACACCAGCCCAGCAACATCCAAACCATCTTGGAGGTAATGAGGCTCAAGCTTGCTTATATAGTTTATCATCTTTTTGGCATAGCACATGAGCAAATGCACTTCCCAGCCTCTTGTTTCCTCCACCTTCATTCCAATTCTCCACCCAATTCTCCTCCAGATACTTTTACAACAATTTACTTATCATTGCAGGAAAGAAGATTGTATGACAAAATTCTTTTTCTGAGATATTTTCTGATGGTACCTTCTTGGTTGCTCCGGTGTAACTTGTTGCAGGGATGTTTATGTGCTGTGTTTCCCTGAGAGCTGGTGGAAGATCAGACTAGATGGATATCTGACTTTATCTATTACAAACTCAGTATGCTTTACAAAGGGTGAAATGACTGAAAGCTTGTCATTTGTTATTTTCCAAGAAAAAGAATTATTTATACTTGTATCTAAATTAGGTGACCATGTTGGATAGAAAATTTTGCCCATTGATGTATGAAGATGGGTTTTTCATGTTATCTTCTGTCTTTCAACCAGTGCACTGAAAGCTCAGTGTGGGACACTTTCCTTGGATGTATTTATTGGTATTGAGTGTGTAACTTGGCTGAGACTGTGCATGACTGGAACAGCTTTTTGCTTCACTTAAACCTACTAGATGCACATAGTTTCACCCCCTCTGCCTACTCTTTCCACATGCCCTTGTACTGTGGTAGCTGCAGGTGCCAGCATTGATGCCCCCCTGGGTGGAAAAGTCATTCTGGCTTCTTCCCCCTGGTGCATTTGAGGCAAGCTCTGATAGACTGAAAATGCACACCTTGCTATGCCTCATTGCTTAGTTGTGGTCTGCTTTCTTAACCACATTTTTACTACTATATGGAAAGAAAATGTTAACTATTTGAAGAACTATATTACATAGAATTAGATGACATGAATAATGGGAAAGGGTTTTTGAAAAACTCAAACCTTTTAATAAAATGGAATGTCAAATATATGCGCATGTCTTTCAAGCAGTGATCAAAAAAACGTGTGAAAAGTTTCATATCCTTTTAAAAGTCAAATGATTATCCAATATCATAATTTTTTTTTGTTGGATGGACAGTACAAAGATGAAAGAAAATTTTATAGATAACATTGCACTTCACAGCTGACTGAAGCAGGTGTTAGAAATGCAGATTAAGCATACTGACTAAAGACTATATAAATTTGAAGTGAAAATGCCACTGGTCTACTTGCAGCGCTCTGCACATGTGAAGTTTCAGGTAGTTAAATTATTAATTTTATTGTGTGAGATAGTGCAGCAGTTAGGGAGAAGGTCCTTGTGCATTTATGATTTAACTTTTCCATTGTAATCTTTTTAATGTTAGGTGATAAGCAGCTGACAGAATTTGCTTCTGTGTTGAGTTTTGCTTGGAAAGAGAATACATAATACAGGTAGATAAATCCACACTGTAGGTTTATTTGCCAGTTAGGTGTTTTACAGGAGCATGCAGTGCAAATACACAGTTGTGGGTAAATGCAATTTCTGTAAAGGAAGGAGACTGAATGTTAGCAGTGTTGCTGTACAAATCTGCAGACACTGGGAAATCTGAATCTGGTCCTTCCACACAAAGTGGCACAAGGTGTTAATTTGCATCTCAGTCTTTTTTGGACTTCACAGGTTTTGTGTAGACATTATGCTCCATGATGTACAGGTACCTTATTGTGTGGGTGGTATGAAGCATGGGAGGAAGGCATTGGGAGAGGAGTGAGGGTGTTTCCATCCAACAGCTCAGTAACCTGCTAATAAACTGTACTAGACTGTGAATTTAATTTTGTCATGACTTATCAGGTGCCTGGAGCTAGTAATCAATCTGTAAGAGGTCTAATTCTTGAACAAATTAAAATTGGAAGTAGATTGGAAGACAGAGTCTCTTAAAGTGAGGAGCAGTACTGAGGCCCCTGCTCAGCACAGGGACTGCCAGGGCTGTTCTTATTCTGAACTCCTGCTAGAAAAGTCTGGTGGGACCTCACAATAGCCCAGCATGACTAGCAGGGGAGGCAGCCACAGGGACATGGCACTGTCCTTTGTCACCTAGAATCACTGTGAGGGAAGGAGAGCTTTTGCAGGGTTTATTTCTTAAGTGGTCCTTGGATCTGCTGGTTCTGAAAGTATGCTGTAGTGCAAGAACTGCCTCTTTGATTTTGGTTTTTTGTTTGTTATGTTTTTGTTTGTTTTTTACATAGACAATGCTGTTTTGTCCATCAGCTCACAGGGCATGGTATTTGTATTGGCAGCAGTTCTGCTCTGACTGGAGGAACTTGGTCTCCAAATATTCTGTATATGGTTGTGGAAGTTTGGTTGTAATAAGTGAAACAGATATTCAAGAGCATGTCCAGTACATCCTGGGAAGGAGACAGCGTGCAGCTAGCAAACCAGTCTTTGGAAATTTGAAAAGGCTACAAATGGGTCTAGGATTTTTACGTGCATGTACTTTATTTTTTCCATAAGAACAAATAAATCCCAGAGGTGACACTGTTTTCCATAAGCACCTAGACATAGCTCAATTCCTTTCTTATTTCTGATAACTGGTGCTTAGAGACACATGCTTTTGTTCCTTCAGTGGTGATCATTGGATCTTTCCCTGTGCTACAGAATGGAGTTCCCTACAGTGGGTACAGAACCATGTGAACTTTTATTCAGTCCCCAGAAAGGCCACTTGGTGCATTTGTAACACAGATAATGCACTACAATGAAGCCTTTAGTAAACTAAGTGTCAATTTTACTGTAGCCTTAACTCTTGTTTAACGTTTTGGTAAGGTTTTTGTGGTCATTGACTTTGAGAAACGGCTTCTATCCATCTTCCTGACTTTGAAGGCCAATTAACACAGAATAAAAGACTACAGATTCATTTTATAGACTGTGTAGTGTCCCCAACAAAGAACTGGTACATGAACTCATGTATAAAATATATTTATTACTATTGCTTTCCATATTTTAGTAGGTAGTTAAAATACAAGCTAAGAGCATCACTGTAACACAAACAGCTTGCAAAATAATAAAATCTAGATGAAGCCTAATATTTATAGAGTACTGCCTTACTGCCTAGTTTAGTCACTCAGTTAATAAAAGTATGGTTTTGCTGCATGCTTTTTCTTTTTCCTCTTCCCCCTCCCTTCCCTGTTACAGTGTGGGCTTCCCAGCAAAGCTGACCCATCTGCCATTTGTCTTGCAGTTTCAGAATCCAGTCAGTGTGTGTGTATGAATTCAAGTCAGAGAACTAAAATAGAATCTCATCATTATTATCATTTCAGTTTGCTTACCCTGAAGCAGAGTTAGTGGAGGGCTGTTCCTCCCCATGTACACGAAAGTCTGTCAAATTGGGATCTGTCACTCCAAAGACATTTGGAAAAATATATTATGAGAGTCTTACTACGTCAAGCTGTGGCATAATTATTGCACCATAAATGCTTACAAAGCATTATGCTGCATCCTTTTTTATTTTTCAATCAGATTTCTCTTAACTCTTGGGATTAAAATTGTTATGCTAATTCAGACAGCAGCACAGTCCAGTGCCAGCTGAACTTGTATTGAGACCATCCCAAGCCAGTGTTATCAAATAATGCACAGAAAACTATAAAGTCTGTAATATATGGTAGGAGGTATAATTTGTTTTATTTGCTGTTGGAATTATTTTGTAAGCTGTCAGAAACCCTCCACAGTCTCTTCCAAATAATTACTGTGCTTTCCTGTAGGAGCTGTAAAGTTCCATGGCTGAGAGAAAAAAAAACATTATGATCTTATCAATAAAGCTGTTCAAACACTCTGGAATAGTGAGAAATAGATTAGGACTTGGAGGTGTATCTTTTTCTGCAGGGGGGCTTGCTGTCCCTAGGCTGTCCAGTTAATGTTTTGATCATGCGCTTGGGCCATGGATTTCCTAAAACCCTGTCAGAGTAAAAAGTTTCTTTCTCTTTGGAGAACTGGTGAGGGGATGATCCGTCAGACATCAGAGCTCGGTCAAGCACTGAAATGTCCAAGTGGATTAAAAAGAGGTTTGTGACAAAGCAGGATTTTGGGACAGGAGAGCCCTGGAGAGCAAGAGGTCTAAATTAAGATGATCCACTGGATAAGCAAGAGAGGATGGGCAGATCTCTGGGGATTGTGCTGGCTTCCATGCAGAAGGAAAAACAGCAAGTTCTGGCTCAGCCTGAACCAGGGCTGTCCTGAGGCAGCCCCGACCTGGGGGCTCCTGTTTCAGCAGCAGATTGCACACCCCTCAACTGTCCTGCAGATTTGTTCCCTCTGCACCATTGCCACACATCCACTGCCTATCTGTTGTTCCTCACTCCTGAGGTTCCTCCTCCTTTTTTTCACCTGAAACACAGAAGGCCTCATCCAGGTAATCATTTGGGAGCCAGCACGAGCCTAGCTTGTTTATGCTGAGATGGGAACGTATCTCTTCAGGGTGTTAACATCAAGTAAAAGCTGCTACAGTGAAAAACTCTTGAATTACTTTTGCCATACTGATTCTGTTTACAAATATCCCAACAGAAAAAAAAATTGGTTTATGGCATTACATGATGAAGTACTGTTTTCATGGGCAATCAGGCAATAATCTTGTAGAGGACTTGGATGCTGTTCTCTAGGTTTTACAGGAACTATCTTAAATCATGGTGAAAAGCTAATCAGCTGGACTAAGATGTTGAAGCATTCCTTGTGCCAGTAAGATTCTTTCTGATCACCTATAGATTAATATTATTTCAATGCAAATGTAGCAAATTTAGCAAATTAAGGAATTGTTTTAGGGTGTTCACCTGCACTAGCTCCCCTAGTGCCTGATCTTTGTAGGGGAACATTTGTCCTTTTGCCACTCAGGAGCTCTGAATGTACTAATCAAATTGTAAATTCCTGGCATAGCGAGGGTGCAATTAAAAGCATGTGGACAAAAATGTCTTTCAAGTTTTTTTCTGCAAACTAATTCTGTAGTCCAAGAATTAGGGCTTGGTTGCAAAAGGAAGGTTTTTCTTGTCTAATTATTTCAAAGCCTGTTTGAGTGAATGTGTCCATGTCTAGAGTTTACCTTAGATTGGCTACTGCAAAAATGCCTGAATTTACCCTGTATTACACACACATATATATGCCACAAGCATTTCAAAAGAATTTTTTCTTTCTGTGCTTTCCACTGACATGTGCAAAAGGCGATTTTTGCTCTGCCATCCAGTAGTTGTGCATGCAACTGACTGTGTTATATACAGAGCTATTAGCTTTGCACCAGTATAAATATTTGAGTCATACAGCTTTACTTCTTAGGCCATAAGCTCATACTGTCTGTGCTGGCAGTAACATCTTACATAGACAACATTACTCTCAGGAGCTGTATTCCTTTCTTCCCATCCCATTTTATAATGTGTTGAAAACACCACTGTACATGCACAAGTAATAGAGGGGGGGAGAAAAGAAGCCTTTCAGTGTCATTCTTACAATAATGTCTTTATAGGACCCAGGATTTTTTTTTTTTATTAGAAATGCTCAGAGTTTTTGTTGTGTAAATTACAGAAGAAAAATTCCTGAAGTCCTTTAGAAGGAACCATTTTCCCCTGCATCATGATAAATGTAGCAATTGTGTGTGTATACTAGAATAGATCATATTGAACATCCCCTGAGCTCCGTTTGCAGACAAGTCCTATCTCCACCATGACAAAATTCCCAGAAGAGTTTAAATTATTAATGCTCTGGAATCTGCGGGGTTCAGCAGATATGTTCAGCGTTATTGATGGCAAACTTTATCCCTTTATTCCTAAGACACATAATGAAATAGGGAGCCCCTCAAATAACTGCATTTCGTGTTTAGGCTAATTTTGTAGAGGCCAGTGGGCTTTGCCTTAATGTGTGTAAATACAATTTTTCTGGTTTACAGCAGATTGTGTGGTAGCTGGGAATGAGACTGATTTGGCACTAATTTATGAATTCTTCCAGCATTCTCTGTGTGCTGCACCCTGTGCGGGCAAGATGCTCTAATTACACCTACTCTGTATAATGAGAGCTTTTAATGACAATTACTGATTGTAATTACGGATGTTTGGGGACCATTCTTTTCTAGCTTAAGATGATGTATTGACTTTTATAAGAGAGGACTTGTATTTTCACTTTATGCAATATCTCTCTTTTCTTCCCCCAGCCTCTCCACTGATAGGCTAATTGGTGAGGCTGCTAAAGTATTGCCACAGAGAATTTTTGTTCAGTTAATTTCACTTCAGCAGATATTATTTTTCACTGTTTTTTATTTCTGAATTCATATAGGCACTTTCACATGTTCTTTTTCATAGCTATTTAGTATTTGGAGTGATGTTATACAAGTTGCATTTTTTTTAGGTAACAAGATTAAAGTCCTTCACTCTGAATATTTCACTGCCATGTTAAGCAAGCCCATTTACAAAAGCTTCATTTTTCTCTTAATATACTGGTATAAATGGCATTTTAATATGAGGCTGTTGATTTTAAATAGGAGTAGGTTTTATCTTTGTTCCAGATTTCAATTGGATTAAATTGCTGTTCACTGTTGAAATCACTGTTGAAAACAGTGATGCCACTTGCAGTCCCAGATTACAAGCTTGCTTTGCAGGGGGCCTGCACACTTGTTTTAAGTAAGGCTGTGAGACTTCTCAGTGGCTGTTGTCTTGAAATACAAATAAAGATTTGGGCAGCTTCCAGTTTAGTGGCCGCTCGAGAAAGCCAGGCATCAATAATTGAAAGAGCAGTTTAACACTTGTGTGGAAGAGACAGTTTAAGGATTTTTTTTTTTGCCTTTCACTTTCATTTGCTAGTTTTTAGATATCTTCCTTTGTTGTGGCTTCTGCTGCTGGCAATCTTGTTTTAATATGGGAAGTGAAGCCTTTTTATAATTCCAGGGAAGCAAAGGCAGGGTTGTTGTAACACAATTAGCAGTGGGATGGGGCTGGGAGACAGACCCAATCTGAGTATTAAAATCTCCCTTTCCATTTTGCATGGCTTTCTTGTGCTTTGTTCTGTTTTTAAATCCTGACCATGGCAGCAGTCTAGTTTGTGAGAGAGCTGTCTTAGTGACATGGTATTCCAGAACATGGGAATAGAAGTAAGAGGTTAGATGGAAAAGAGAATGCACTAGGCTGTGCTTGATCCTCGTGAGTAGAGGAAACCTGAGTCCTGGGCCGTGGAACCAGGATCTTAGTCCAGGGAACAAAAATATACAGCACAGGTGCCAGGGAAAATGGTAAACACGAGGGAAAGTGCTGGTGGCACAGCATCTCAAGAACTGTCTGTGAAAAGTGATATCTCCCACTTTCAGTGTCCTGGTAAAACTCACAATTAGTTGAAACTGCAAGAACCTCACACAAAAATAGGAAAGGGACAAAACTGAACTGCAGAGTTCCTGAATGGGCTTGTATCTCTGCAAGCAAGCTTAGCCTTGGTGGAAATGCAGCCTCAGAGAACAAGGAGTTTGTTCAAGGCTTAGCCAATCTGTCCTCTATGCTGATGATTTTTAGTTTATCTCACCTCCCTACCTCTCCCCCTCTAACTTAATGATGAGTTGAGGCTTTGATTTTCTAATTATCCTTAGCAGGAAACACTTTTCAGGAAAGCAAAGAATCACAGAATTCAGAAAATGAGTTTGTTTTTCAGAAGTCTTCTGCAGCAAAAGATTTAACCTCAGTAGAATCACAGACTCCTGTTCCTTTGTTCCCCTGTCACTGCTTTTGGGAGTCTTGCAATTGTGCCAAGGCATTTTTCCTGCCTTCTTGGCTCAGTGGGCTTATTTTTTGGCATTGTTTGATTTCTCATGCTTACAAAAGAACCAGCCCATTCAAAACTGACTGATACCCAAGACTATTTATGTGCCACAAAAGATGTGGAGTGGTGGTTTCAACTCCCACCCCATGTCTCTTCAGTTCCAGTATTCCTTTCCCAAGCTTTCCACATCTAAGTAATTCAAAGTCCATGCCACAATTAGTGGAAAATATGATGTTGTAGGGGAGAGGAGTCACCCTGGTGTGTCTTCTTTACTTGGTGGCCACACCACCCACTTGATGTCAGCCCTTGGTAGCAGAGGGAGGTTTCTGGTTGTGTTGGCAGAAGGTGGTGGTGATCAGTGTAGCAATGGATCATCAATTGAAGTTCTCTTCACCATCATCCCTAATGGACAGGCAAAAAATTTTATCACAAGGATTAGAGAACCACTAGGAGAATAGTGAATTTCTGTATAGGGCAACATGGTATTAGGGAGGAAATAAACTTCTGAGCCTATCCGTGTACTTATATTGTTTAGTTGCCTTTTTTTTTTTCCTTGATTAATGGATGCTTTCTTCGTAAGGACACTAAAATGTGACTGAAAAAGTAAAACTGAGTGCAAAAAGTAGGCAGAGATTTTCTGTTTGACCAGAAACACTTTAAAATAAGTTGGTAAGTGGATTTAGTAAATTTGCTTGTTGGAAGTGACATCTTGGATGTCTTAATAATGGCTTTTTTAGAGACATGTCAAATTTTTCCCTGTGACTGGAGGGATAAAAATTTGGTTTTGTCTAACAAAGATGCGGAAGCCTTTTCAGGAATCAAGCTGGTGAGCAGGTTTGGGAGTCCATCCTTTGCTTGTCAGTGTAACTGGGGACTGTTAGGCCAGATTATTGTGGAGTTTATGGTGCAGGCCACAGAAAATTCTTTCTCTGGGGTCCTGCAGGAGGCTTGAGTGGTGCATGTATTATTTTGTACAGCCCTGAACAGTGATGAAATGGTTGGGAGAGAGGTATTTCATGGAATGCTTTGAATAGTCAACCCAGAGTCACTTTAAGATGAATTTGGGATCACTAGAACTGCCTTGATTTCTATAGGTTGTTCAGGTGAGAGGAATTACAAAAGTGAAAAACCATCAACCAAGTAAAAAAGCAAACTTGGCCTTTTAAAAGAAATGTTATGAATTTGGAACTAACCTTGTTCTGAGAAAAAAATGTGGCAGTAGAATGGATGCTAATGTGGCTCCAGATGGGCATTTGGCAGTTCTGTGTGTTTTGGTGAGGGCATCCCAGTGGGTCACAGCTCTCTGCTGATGCCTGGAAACACTGAAGATCACTAAACTTCTTGCTTTGCTGCTTACAGCAAGAAATGTGCTTTAAATGCTGCAGTTTTGAGGGATTATGTTTCAAATAAAGCATATCGTTTCCTAAATGTGAAATTTAGGAAAATTAGGATTAATTTCCTAATTAATAGTGCACTTCTAGTGATCCTGGTTCTGAGGATCTTTTGGTAGACGCTAGCAGGGTGCTCAGAAGGACAAATGTTTTGTCCAGCAGCTGTCAGAGTATTTTGTAGACACTTCTGGATTTTTTTACAGCACTTTCAAAAGGAAAGTGTGATCCAGCAAAATGGGATTTTTTTCTTTTTCTCCCCTTTTTTTAATCTGAGGTGCAATTCCTCACAGACTTCTCTGGTGACAAAGTAAGTTTAAGAGGTGGCAACCCTGCTTTATGCTCCTCTCATGCTGCAAAAAAAAAAAAGGTGCCAACGTGTTGGTTTATTGGGCTGTGTTTCAGACCAGAACAGTGAAACGAGCAGAGTTCTAAAACAAAAATAAAGAGGTTTATTTCCCCCACTCAGTCATGTCTGTGATCCATTTTAGACATGGTCTCATGTGTGACTGAAGATGGTTAACTGTGGCCAAAGGAGAGGAGGCTAAAGATGACAATTTTTGCTGGAGGAGTTTGAAGTGAAACTGTGCCTTGTGTAAACTTAAAAGGTGGAATTCTGCCCTGATGGAAATCAATGGAAAGGACTGGTCTGGTGCCAAAGTGCAAGGTTTCTTAAAGTAATGTTTTGCTACAAAGCAGAAGGATTAGAAGAAGCAGTTACTTTTTTTGGTAGAATTGTTCTTCTGGGGTTTTTTGGTAGTGTATTTTGAAGTTTATCTTGTCAAGTATTGAAGTGCTGCAAGCTACAGCCAGAAAATAAACAATGAAGCGTGTTTCATATCGCTCTCATATCGACCTAATCTCTCTACAACTACCTGAAAGGAGGTTATAGCCAGGTAGGGGTCAGTCTCTCCTGCCAAGAAACAAGCAATAGGATGAGAAGAAATGGCCTCAAGTTGCAGCAGGGGAGATTTAGATGGATATTAGGAGAAAGTTCTTCTCAGAAAGGGTGGTTGGGTACTAGAACAGGCTGCCCAGGGAAGTGTTGGAGTCACCATCCCTGGAAGCATCTGACAGACATGCAGATGTGGCACTGGGGAAGGAGATTTAGTGGTGGATGTGGCAGAGCTGGGTTTAAGGTTGGACTTCATTAACTGAGTGGTCTTTTCCAAACTAAAGGATTCTACAATTCATTCCATTCTTGCGGTTAAGAAAGTGGAAATGCTGTAAGTTGATGCACTTATCCTTCCACAGTCTTTCTGATAATGTCCTTCTCATGACTCTACTGGCTTCCCTCCCTGGTCCAAATAAGAAACCATGTACACAATATTCTGCCTTTTTATAAATAGGATGAGTACCTTCCTACTGGAGGAGAAATGTTACTGCTTTCAAACCACTTTTGCTTGAATGGAACAACCCCAAATATTTTTAAGATAAAGTTACATGAAATCATTTACTTTTCAAGTGCTGAAGTTAAGAGTTTAGGTAAAATATATATAGTACCAAATAGATGTAAAAGTAGCACTTATTGACATAGTCTTTTTTTTTCTTTTAGCTGTTTAAGGATTCCAGGTTCATTTTTTAGTATCTGTGAGATCTGTCACAGATAGCAAAGTAAAGACTTGGTAATGTTTCTGAAAAGTACAAGTATTACAAGAAAGAATCCAAAGAAAAGTCTGCTAGAGTACCCAAATGAGATGGAGCCTGGATTCTCCTGCTTTTTGTGTAAGAAATTGGAGGAGAAATGCCCTTTGTGGGTACCAGTGATGTATCAGTTGACTGTGGGCTACGCTGCTCAACAGGATCTGTATTACTATCTGATCTGCTAGATGAAGCAAAGTGGAAGAACTGTCAGTCCTTATTTATTCACAACCAGGTCTTCTTATCCCCTAAAATGTAAATAAAGGAACAATCACCTCTGTATTTTTCATTGCTGGTATGAACTGTGGCATACAGATGGACTGTTCTTTGTTTCTCCTTCTAGTAACCAGCTCTATCAAATGCCACCTCCTGACTTCCTGATGATCAAGCAATGGCAGTCAGCACAACAATAGCACTTTGTATTTAATGCTTCCTTTTAATCCGTTGTCTTTGCCAGCCTGTTTTGTGTTAAATGCTTTGAATGCTCTGGGTGTGCACTTTACAAAGCTCTGTCTCAATTCCTTGAGCTCTGTCTATAAACATCTACTTAATACATTCTGTTCTGGAGCCCAAGAGCAGATAGGTGTGCTTGTTCACTTTGTGCCATCACTTGTAACTTCTGTGACTCTTAAGGGATCTTTATTAAAAACCCAGAATGAAAAAAAGCCGGGGGAGGGGGAGCCAACAAAACCAGACAAACCCCATCATATATCTATCTGTCTCTTGGCTTCCTTTTCTGTCCTCTGGGGTTTTTTAATGTGTGTCTCATAAGCCAGGTTATAGACTTGTGGAGGAAGAGATTGCCTGATAAATACATGCAGTTCACTGCACATTGGTTCATCTAACCATTTAGTGCTATTGTAAAACAAATAACATATATAACTCTGTTCTAGTGCTGAGTCTTCCCTGGTAATTTGTAGGTAAGCACTTATCTGGGTGTTTGCAGTTTTTGTTTCTCCTGTATGTGTGTATGAGGGCTGCATACAGATGAAATAGGAGACTGATTAACTGGCAGTGTAGAAAAATCAGTGCAACCAGCTACTCTGGCAGTTTGACAACCATTTGCATACTAAACTGAACAAAAAGGAGAGGTGCTCTTTAGCCTGTTTCAGTCACAGCAGCCTAATGAATTGTCCATAGCTATAGAAGTTATTAAACATAATTTGTGCTCAAGCTTTTTTAAAAAGAGTTTATAGTATTCCCTTTAAAGATCATCTGTTGGTGCTTTGGTACGAAAAGGAGGATTTATGTTTTCACTGTACTGTTAAATAATTTGAGCTTATGCCATTTTTTTAAACACACTTGCATAATATTCCTGTCTGGCATTTCATTATACAGAAGATTTGAGGTGGGTGGGAGAATGTTAAAATTGTGTATGAGAAGAGCATTTAAGAAACCTCATTCACTTGTTTGATTAACATTTAGCTGCTTGTGTTCTCTCCATATGCAATAATGGCAACATTTAAGAAAATACTGTGTTCACATATGCCAATTCAGAGAGGAAAGACAAAGAGAGTTTGCCAGGGCAAAGGACAGGGTCATCAATTTGTATGCACTGAATGTGACATATATTGCATAAAGAGGATTTGATCAAACCTTTTTAATGTACTTTCTTCAAGAGGTTGAAAGGAATACTGCTATAATTGTCTACATTGTATTGGCTTAAGAAGGACAGATGGCTACTAGAGAGCTCTTCACAGTTTTCCTTTCAAAGGATTGCAGGTATATGATAAGTAAAATCCTGGTTTTGAATAGGAGTGTGTTGATACCAGTAAGATAAATACATCCATCTACAGAATTCCACCTCATCCAGATGCCTTAATGTAGAACTAATTGATACCATAACTCATGTACTTGGGATTGTTGGATTAAAAAAAAACCAACAAACCAGCCCCAATTATTATTGTCCTTAATTTTGAGACTAAACTCATTGCAGGATGGGGATAAATAATTTCAACACACAGATGACCAAGTTTTTATGTCTTGTTGACTGCTGATGTCCATACCACTACAAAATGCAGTTTTTGTCATGTTTCATTCACAATGCCATTTTCAAAAACTCTGTCAGTTTGGGGTTTTGGTCTTGCATATACCCATTAACTGGACAGTTTGCTTTTCAAGCTACTTGGAACAAGATTTTATGTTTATAGTAGTGAATTTTCTATTTCCAAGTTTTCCACACTTTATAAGAGTGAATGCATTTGTGTTTATTGTGCCTGTGTCCTGGCCATTTGAAATTCCACAGAATTTTGCAGTGCCTGAAAACCTTTCCCCATTGAACACCTTTATTATTCCACTGGGTAAGAGATTTTGTTCTACAATTTATTTTTTTCTGTCCTCTTTGTCCAAAAGAATAACTTCCATGTATAGGAGAGTCTGATACATTTTGCTGGCAGGCCTGTAATACCAGAGTGCATCATTTGGAAGAGTTTGGGGCTGTTCTCCCAGCCCTTGGGCATCTTACATCCCTCAGCCACCCGCAGTACATCCTGATTCAATGAGACACAGGCAAGGGCCAGGCTTTGTTCATTCTGGAGCCTGGGAATGTTCACTCTGTGCCCACTGTGGTTCTTGGCAGGGCAGGAGGCCCTAATTGTTACAGAGATGGCATCTGAGATAATCCACACTGGCCCAGCAGTCCTGGAGGGGCAGCTGCAGATGTGGTCGCTGAGGCTCCTGCTGTGGAGGTGTTTATTTCTACATGCTGAGAACTTCAGTGGAAAGGGAGATTCTGTGGCATTTTGACCTTTTAGCCTGTTTTTAGAACTCACTGTTCCTTCACAGTCCAATCATCCTATTACAGAGCTTTCTGCTGGATCAATTATTCTTCAAAGACTTAATTAAATTGTACACTGTAATTAATCTGTCTTCCTAAATTCTGAAATTCTCCTAGTCTGTACGTAATAAAACAACAGGGGGAGATTCTGTGGCTGCTCAGTTTTATTATGAGTCTGGGGGCAAACAAAGTATATTCCTTCAATGAAAATTACTTTATACATGGATGGCTGTAACTGTAGTGCAACAAACAAAATCTGCTATCCTGGATTGAATATTCCTTCTCTATCAGTGGCCTGGAGCAGATAGTTAATGAGCACTGTATTTACAGTTCAGGTTATTCTTATATGTCACCTTTCCCTGAAGTTCTCACACTTTCCAGCTCTGTATTTCCTAAATTACTTAAAATTTTTGTATATGCAATTAATTTCAACAGGTTTATCTTCTATGAGCTTGTCCTGTTTTCTCTTCAACCCTTATACGTGCATCCTATTTTAAAATAATAATTTTAAGGAAAGAGAAGTCTGGAATGAGGGGTCTTCCATTAGATTTTTCCAGAAGATTCTGCCATTTCTCCCATATGTTAGCTGTGCTTACCTGCTGCTACTTGAGGCATTGTATTGGAATGGTAGTGTGTTGGTATCTCTGTGTCTCACACATGAGTGGAAAACAGGTAACTGCGCATCTTTGGAAATAATACTACATGCAGGATAAAGGCACAGCTGTAATAATTTGATAGAGAAGGGCATAAAAAAACTTGCATTGATTTGCTGCTTGGTTAGGGCTGTCACTCACTGAGATCACTGACTTCAGGAGACCTGTCTAAAGTTTGGCTTTTGGGTAAGGAAAGGACAGGAGCAGGTTGAGCAAAGCCTTCTATATGTAACCTGTCCATTTGTTCCTTGTAACACTCCATTGTAACTCTGCTTTGTCCATTGTTCCTTTAACTATATCCCTTCTGATATTTTCATCCATGTATCTTGATTCTGCAAACAAAACTTCTGTACAAAACTGTATCTGTCAGCAGTCAAAAGCATGTAATTTCAATGATAGCTTTGAAAAAAGGTCACATGTTGCTTGTGTGCACTGGCAGGCTTATCTCATAAGGATCAAAATATGTGGGGGGTTGGTTTGGGGTTTTTACGTAACTATTGATAGCAGAGGGGAATACAAATGTAACAGAGAATTACTGTACAGGCTCTTTGCATCTGACTTCACAACAAACATCAAAGAAAAATGCACTGCCACCTGTTAACATGGTCTGAAAGGTTGCAAGTTTGCATTGCTCTCTGCTAAATTATTTTGCTGTGTTAAATCAAAGCTAGTTGAGAGACAGTGTTATTTTAATAGGTGCCTCTTTTAATTGTATTACTTCTGATATTCTTCATACTGTTGTTGGGCTGGGAGATACTTTTCAGTTTTGTGCTCATGTAGTCCCTCTGAGTCACTGAGCAAGATGAGATAATAGCTTTGTTTTGTTGGTTTTTTTTTAAATCCAGCAGTCACTACAAAAAGTAAGATATAATTAAGCACAGTGCTTATAAAAACTGTTGCTGATCCTTTCAGTCTGTGCTCACTATTTTGAGCATGTGCTTGCTAACAGAACTCATAAACATCTTGTATGATCTGTGGGGGAGGGCAGCAAGGGTGACAAATCTGAAATGCCTCAGGCCAACATAAAGTTTGTTTAGTCTGCACATTCTGTAGTTCAAATACAACTGTTTTATTGATATATTTCCTTTGTTTCATTGTATTGTCAGCTCAATTTTCATAACTTTACGTTAGACATTAAAAGCCCGAAGGTGTGGAAGGTTTTCATTGGCTGGCTCTGAGTTCTGTATTACAAACCTGTGTGTAATTCTGAGATCTTTGCAGGATAAGGGAAGAATGTCACTGACAGGGAGTGCCAGGCTCAGGAAAGATGGGCAAAGCCCAAAGCATGACACCAGCACAGGGATTTGATCCAGAATTCCCATGGATGTCAGGTAGAGAGCTGGGATGAAGGGTTGTCCAAGCATCAGAGCTGTGGCTCCAGGGGCCCAAGGTTCAGGACAGGGGGAATCTTCTTTTCTGAAGAGTGGGCAGGACTGAAATTCCCTTTACTTGCTGACTCACAGGTGTCCAAACACCCAAACTAGAGGTACTCTGTATTCCACTTCTGGTGTCTGCAGGCAGATATTCTGTCACAGCTGAGAGTTAGTTATGCACTTTGTACAGCTCAGACATACATGAGTGTGAGCTTTCATGTGAAACCCTCCTGGTTCTTCCCCTTTCCATTCCTCTGAACAAGGCAAGGTTGCATCAGGTTGCCTATCTGTACTTTCAGCACCCATGTGAAATGGAATGTGTTTGCAGAGAGCACTGTGATAAAGACAAGCTGCTTTCTCCATCCCTGCACCTGAGTGCAGGTGGGTAAATCTCTAATGCAAACATGAGCTCCAGAAGCCAAGAACAGCAGCTTCTCCTAAGCACAATCTCAAGATAAGCTGAAAGATAAATGGATTTCTTTCTGTGACCACACTTGACAGCACAGTAGAGATAGCAAATGACTTGAAGCATATGAGGGAAACACAGGTTCTGCTTGCAAATATAAACTACTTCTTTCATGAAAAGGTATGAAAGGTAAAAACCTTAATTTCCAGGGTGGTTCAAGTTACATTAACAGGGTAGTGAAGAGAAAATGTGATATTTCTCTTGTCTTCAAACCTCCCATTGTTTTGCTCATTAGCCCCATGTAATTTTAAAGTAGCAACACACAAGTTGCATCCTGATTTGACCTTAGGAGCCTCGCTGTTCAGCTCAGTGGTTTCCCTGTAGAAACAGAAACTGACACTGCCTGGCTGGAATTTTCTCCAATCAATATGGTGTGGCACAGTACAAATTATACAGCAAAATGGTATTAAAGAAAAGCTCATCTATTGATACAGCTGGCTAGAGAAACAGATTTTTATTTAACAGCTTTCAACATATTTTTTACAAGTGAAATGGGACCCTGTAGAATGAATGGTGTATTTTTTTACTTTTAAGATGCAGTCATTCTTTTCAGCTGGTTTTAGCAGTGTGGAATTCCTTTGTATTAGAGCCTGTGTAGTAAATAACTGTTATTGTACATCTCAAATGTAGCTATATAACAGTATTTATGCATATATTTCTGTAATTTTTAGAACAAACCCTCAGAGGTTAGGTATTGTGTGAGTGCAAGTCTACAGCAGCCAAACTGTTAATTTGCCTGACTAGAAATATTAACCATACTATATCAAATAACTGCCAGGAACAATTCCCCACCATTCCCTGTGACTTCATTTTAATTGATTTTTTTTTTTTAACTTCCAGCTTCTGAGATTTTGTTTACTCTGACAGAATGTTTATTAAATGTGTAAAAAGAAAATTGTTTTGTAAATTGTTTCTGAGAGTGCTTTTATCTTCCATAAATTGGTGGCTCGTTCAACATTTTCCACCTACCTTTGTTTTTTCCACCCCTGTGCTCTGCCTCATTTGTTTCCTTATTGGATTTGGTGATTAAATACTGATCAGCTGCTGGTCTGATCAGCTGTGCATATTGCTGCCTTTTAAACATTGTTCATAAACACCCTGAGGACAGGGTGATAAACAGAGTGGGGGTGTTCAGTGGGACCCTCTGATCTGGTTTACAAATGATGGGGAGCTCCACAATGGGCATTTGCAAAACTGGTCATTGAACACAGACCTGTGTGTTACAGCAGCAATTTGTGACACCCAAATGTCCAAAAGGGCTCTCAGTTGGGAGATTTGCATTTCAGAGGTGTAGTTTGTGTTCAGGCCTCTGATGCTAAACAGAGAATTGGTAATGCTTTTATTAGGGTTTTTTTTCTGTCTTGTTCCCTTTTATTTTTCCTTTAAGATACTTTATTTTCAGTGATAATACTGTACAGTCTTTCATGCATTGCTGTGACAATCCGTGAAGGAACATGGAATTTCCATATGAATCTAAATGATTATTTTTCTCTTTGAAAAGCAGAGATAACATATGCAAATGTTACCTCTGAACAAAAAGAACAAATCAGGATAGTAAAGGAAATTGTGTAAGGATTTAGACTGTACTTCAGTTGAAATATCAGGCTATTTGCTGGGAGATATCATAATATTTTATTTCTTCTTGAAACAATTATTTCTGAGGAACCAAGTTCTATGAAATCACTGGAAGTGTAACAGGAACAAAAGACATGTTAAAAGCTGGTATTTTGTACAGTGAATTCATAGCTTTTGCTAGACCTCTTCCAAGGACAGTTTAAATCTCTTGGGTACAGTAATGCTGGTCTGATGACACCAAGTTCTTTTGCTGTCAAGATTTCAATACACTGAGATTTTTTGCACGTATTTACAGTAAGTGTGATAATGAATATTATTTCAGGAATACAGTGTCTGTTGAAGCACACAATTAGCTTTTGTATGCTTTGTAAAGTCATGATAGGTACTTTTCGAACTTTTCAAAGTACCTAATTTGGTTTCAAAGAAGTTTAGCTTCTGAGGTCCTGATTATATTTTTGTTTTTTTGTTTGGAACATTTCTAGGCACCTCTGTCTGTCTTTAGTGAATTGGGTAGCTTCAAGAAATCCAGTTGGTGGGAGTTATGCATTTAAGCCACTTGATAACCTAAGGAGCAAGGTGTAGTCATGATGAACATAATTTCACTTCATTTTGAAATGCTTGGATCTGTTGCAGATGCTGAAAGGCATTGCCTGACTCTTGCTTCCAACTGCTGATGAGTTGGGGTTTTTATTGTTTCTGTAATGTAACATCAGGTTCTGGAACATGATATCCAGTCATGTTAGTAAATGAGCTGCTTTTTATTTACCAAAAATTTACTAAACCCAAAGTTTACCAGATTTTGGTAAGTGACATGCTTATCACTATATGTGGAAAGTAAACACAGAGCTGCTGTTCTCAGTCAGGATGGCAGCAACTGTAGGCAAGCAGAATAGAGGAATATTGGGCACCTCTGGTATTTTACTGACATGTTATGTAGCAGCTACAGACTTGTTCACACATAGACTATGAGATTTTATTAAATACCACTTCAGATTCAGAAAACTCAATTCTGCTCTGGTAGCACTGTGGGCACCGGAACAGTTATGGCTCTACCATTTGCTTGTCTTTGGTAATGTTGTTATTTTTCTTTTTTCTTTTGATGGTTTTTTGTTTGGTTGGGTTTTAGACTTTACTCATGCTGTGATGTTTAGAAAATGCAAAAATTCTAGGTTCATCTTGCCTACTGTCTGGCTGTTCATTCTGAGCCAGGCAGAACAGGTGGATGCAAACAAGGACTGAAAACTTCATAACTTCAACTTGACAATGGGATCTTGAAGGTCTTTTCTAACCTCAAAGATTATGTGATAATAGGGTTTTTCTGTGTGCTGTGGGGAGAGCCATTTACACCTTCTAACTTCAGAGCCTAAGACAGATCTCTCATGGGCTTTAAATGCAGAACCTTCCAAACCTATGTGCTTAAATTATGTTAATGGGTCAAATATCTTCCTCACCAACACATGTGTTTAATAGAGTAGCTTTTACCACAACATAAATTGGCAATTGCTTATTTTACACGTGTTATTATAGTTGTAGAAATAGGCTCAAATTGATTGGGTTTTTTCTATAGTTTGAGCAGCTTTTCAGATTTTCTGTATTCCTAATTTCTCAGGACAATTGTATTTGACAGTTATATCCTGAAAATTATTTCCTGCTTTTATTTTTTGTTTGACTGGCAAAAATACTAGCCATGAGAACCACAATAAACGTGTTTGTGTAGCAAGTGGTAAAAGTTGAATTGAGTGGGGTTTGTGCCATCAGCTGTCAGGGCTGGGGAAGATGAGTAGTTAACTGAGTGAGTAAAGTGTAACATTACCACTGACGGAACATTTCTTACCATTAAGCCTTCAAACTCTTATTCAGCTGTCAACACATGGGCACTTTCTGGAGCCAAATTCTCTCACGCTGTGCACTGCCTGCAGCTCGCCTGGAGCTCAACTTTGACTAAAAGTGTTGATTTCGCTCCTTTTAGCCTTGTTCCCATTTAACGTTCAAACCTGCTTGGAGTTTGCCTTTCATTCTGCAAAGTACACACGGATGTATCATCCCTCACACACTTCTGATGTGGAGTTAAGGCACTCCAAAGATATGCTAGTAATCTTAATGAATAATTGATTAGAGAGGAGTCTGGCAGTGTTAATTGTGAGGTGCAGCTGAGTGAATGCCAAAACAAAAGCTTCTCTAAATGTTTCCGAAAAACCTTGTAAAGTCTTTAGCATTGAGCAACAGGGTCAGTGCACTGAAGTGGAATTTAAAGGAGGTTCTTGAATGTAATGGATTTTGACTTCCCTTTGTCATGTGCCTCAGTGCATCATTGATTGATCACTCATTTGTTAAATCAGCTGTATTTTTTGCCATTTGTCAGAGCATAGACACTTACTGCAGCCTTTTTCCCCCTCCAAACATGAGTTTCTTGTCTTAATAAATCACAGGTGTAAATTAGTTTTTATCTAAGGTGATCAATTTTTTAAGCAGAAAGGCATGTGAAGATGGTCACAGAGAAACATATTGTGAGCTTTTATTTTCTTAACTATTAGGATAAAAGGGAAAGGTCAGGGATACATTTTAGCTGAAGCATCGATAATTCATGTCTTTAAATTCAGCTCCCAGCAAAATACTCAGAAATTATTTTATTTGGAAAGCTCTAAGTTGTGTACATTGAAAGAGTATTTCAAGCTTCCTGGTGTTGAGTGAGTTCTTTGAGAAATGAGCAAAGGAAAGCTCAGGGTTAAGGAACAATCGGTGTCCTGTGTGTTTGCAGCAATGAGAGATGCTCTCTGATTAGGGGAAAGGCTAATTACCTGGAGCATGCAGGACCACTGTAGGTGCTGTGCATACCTGATTAGAGTTCTGACAGGAGGGCAGAAGAAAGAGGACCTTGAGAATGTTCCAAAAATACCCTTTTTGTATCTAAGCAGATGCTATTACCCTTGGAATAGAATAGTCACTTACCTAGAATGGTTATTGCTGCTAATTATAAGAATTCTGTGGATGGGCCATCAGCTTCTGAGAAATATACTTTTATGGTATTTAATACTGCAATTACTTGTCAAATCTGAAATGTTCATCTTGATAATCACTGCTTGCTGGATAAATGACCAAAGCAGATTTATTTGCCAGTTGTCTGAGTGAGTTGCCAGTAGTTGTGAGGGACTGAAGACAAGCTAATGTTGGGAGGTTTTTCAATGTTGATACTAGTAATGGAGTCAGAAGGTGTTTCTTGGTCTCATGATTAAGTAAGAGTTACTGAAAAAACATATATATGACAAAAATGCAGAGAGCCTCTGTGTCCTGCTGGGTATAGGCTTAAAGGTTAAGTACTTGGAAGTCAGCTCCTTGAAGGGTTTTTCTTTTTGGAAAAGATTTTGAGGAGAGACAGAAAGAAACAGAAAAGAATGAGCCTCAAGAAGGCTTGGGAAGGGAAAAGTCAGTCATGTTGACAGAAGAATTTAAAGCTTCTCTTTAGCATTAGAGTTTATCACTGTTACTGCCTAGATGTTATTAGAGTGAGGAAGGGTGGAGAAAAAAAATCCTCAGCTCTGATAACACCTCTTTTAAAAAACAAACTTTCCTGCTAGGGGCAGAATGCCTCCTTTCTCTGGGAGGAGCTGCAGCTGCTCAGCAGCATGGTCAGGCTTGGGTCCCTCATGAGCAGCACTGTAAATTTACCACAGGGTAAATTTAGATGTGGATTTGCTGGTGAGTAGCATGGCAGTGTATTTTCAGTGAATCATGAAAAGCAATGTAATTATGGCTGTGATTTGGTAGGTATGCTTTGTTTTGCAGGCAGGTGCGCTGCAGTGACTCTGCTGATGCTGCAGGGGTTGTTGCCCCCCCAGCAGAGCCCCTTGCTCCTGGAGCCACCCTGCAGGTAGCTCAGCAGCTGTTCTCACTTTTGTTACTGTCAGGCACTGGGGACAGTTTCCTTTCTTCTCTCTCTGGCTCCCTAGGCTCTATCAAAAGTGTGAATCTGAAACAAAATAAAGCTTCAGTCCACATCTTTGCTCAGCCTTTACATGTACATTTTCCTGTTTTGAGTTCTTTTAAACTGCAGCTATCAGAAAGAATAAAATAGTGCATCACCTAGTAGAGTATTGAAGTGATCATCCAAGCAATTTTCTTCTCCCTGAAGCCAGACAGCCAAAGCTTTTTATTACTGACTGACTGAACTTCCTGTGTCTGTCTGTCTAGGTTGCTAGGCCACCTCGTTGTCATGATTTGTGATGTTAGAGGCTTTTGATTGTTGGCAAACCAGAAATGCTAATTTAAGTATAATATTTACATTTGAAAACCCCTCTTACATAAGTTATATAAAAATAACTCAGCAGTTTTATCTTTTGTGTGTGTGCATGTAAAGCTCTAGTAGGCATCTGGCAAGGAATCTTTCAACTCTTTACTTCATGTACCTTCTCAGTAAAACAGCATGGCTTAAAAAAAATAAAAATAGTATGCCTTTAGATAGATTGCAGCTTGGGAGCAACCATCCCGTTATTGCTACTTTTAGCCTTAGAGGATGGTTATTTTTGCTCTGTGTATGAGGTAGCCTGATATCCTTTTTGTCTGATCCAGAAAAGAGTGGGATGATGGCATTGTGGCTTTTTAGTAATAGGGCCTTGATTTGCCCATTGGTGTGTTGTGCCAACCTGTATTATGTGCATTTGCATTGCCTGAAACTGCTTTGGAAAAGAAATGAAATAGTTGTGTCTAATTGAAAATAACAAGCCCAGTTATTTTTAGCTTTGTCACTTGTGTGAGAGCATACAGTAAGACTTCAGTACAAAAAAACCCCATGAAATTGTGGCTTTTTCACATGGAAATTACACTTAAAATGAAAAGGGCTGGCAATAAACTGGTAGTGAATGAACTGGTGGGTATGAATCTGTTCTCTGAAGAAACATACATTCCACACCTAGGCAGACAGGATGTGTGTTTCTCATTTTCAATCAGAACCAATATTTATCACCAAGCTGAGGCTGTTTAACTCCTCCATGTTGTGGGTATTGAAACTGCCCTGTAATGGGTAGATAATAACTATTAGTTATTATCAGGTAATATTGAGCTGAGGGATGAGTTGGTTTTGTGATTTTCACGGTGGTAGAGGGCAGTGATGTGCAATGTGTTATTAGGTTGCATATCACTGATTTATGTTACATCAATGAGGCAACCAGAGCATCTGAGAACTGCTTTGAAAATTGTCACTTATTTATCTTAGTATGAGTTAAATCTTGCTGCTCTCCCTGCAATTCCCATGTTCAGAGTAGGGATGGGTAGCAAGTGGTCCAGTTCAGTGTTGCACAACCTCTGTGGGGAAGTCCAGTCTGCCACCCACCAGGGGAAACAGTTCATGGAAAGTTTTAGACAGCACAAAATAGGCACAAACAAATCTCTGGTTGGTTAAAAATTCCTAGAAACCCTCAATAAAACTCAAAGGCCTTAGGGATATGTTTTGTCCCTTCAGCCAAGGAGGCTCTGTGAATGTGTATGGCATGTCATTTTGCAGAGTAATTACAAGGGATTCCACTTTTTAAAGGAATATTTTCTTGTAGAACGAGAATTATTCTGCATCCAGAGGACTGAGGCTTTTGTAAATGTAAGTACACAAATTATTTAATCCCACACTGTGAACTTCCAGCCTTGGCAGGGGTTCTTGGGGAGGAGCTGGGGCAAAGCTTGAGAAGGAGTCCCAAAGGAGCCCGCTCTGGAGCTGTGGTTCCCTGAGGACAAAGTAGGCTGAAGACTCTTGCTCTGAGAAGGGGAAGGTAGAAATATTGGATAACATCTTTTAGTTGTTCTCTTGTTTTACCTCCTGTAAAATAGAAACACCTTCCAAGTTAATACTGTCTTGCCATTTGAGCTGTTAAGAGCTGAAATAAAAAAAATCCTTTGTTGTGGGGGCTGTGAGGGAAATATTTTCTGTTCCTTTGGTTCCAGTCTCACACACCAGCTCCCTTCCCTTGCCTAGACAGTCTCTGCTAGACTAGGACTGTTTTGTTTTCAGAAACAATTTTCCCCCTCTGGAAATATTCTCTTATGTTACTGAATCAAAGACCCACATTTCAGAGCAGATGATTTAAATGCAAAACCAGTATTCATATCAGAGAAGGGAAAAGCAGCTTCCTCCTGATGGCACGTTGGAGTGGCACAACCCATACAGGAAATGGAAGTACAAAGCCAAGTTTTGTTTGCTGCCTTCCTCCCCCCATTTTTTCTTTTTTTTTTCCTGTTTGTTTCCTTGTTTGGATGTGTTGTTGGTGGTGGTGGTGTGTTTTTTTAAGCAGTTCTTTAGGATGCTTCTGGCTGACATTTTTACCTTTCTACTGTCACTTGAGCAACAGTGTGATACTGAAACAAGGCACTGGTCTCTTCTTGAATGTGAGATCTGTATGTAATGAAAAACACACCAAAAAATGAACATGTTTGAAGCAGATGGATAAAAAAAAAAAAATCACAAGATGCTCCAAGGGTCATATGGCACTGATAACAAGAATGAGGTTTTGGCCCATTCTACCACATATGAGACATCCCCCTGCATTTTCTTGTTGCAGATGTGCATATTCAGCACATTAAAATGTGTGCTAAGTGGATTGTGTGTTCCATGGGGATATTCAAAACAAGGCAGAAGTTTTGTGCTGCCAAACCTGTGTTTGGGCAGTAGGCTGGAGGAGGGGATCTGAGCAATCACAAAACCACAAAACGATGTCACTAGGAGAAAGGAACTTTTTTGTGACTGTATAGAATTTGCAAAATTAAATATATTTAGTGTAGTCATGCTGAAATGCATTTGGAATTAGAATTGACAAGCAACTTTTTCTGCTATGAAATAATTTTAGAATTCTTTAAATAGGATAAAATTTCTTTTGTAAGTAAATTATCTCAATTTAATCAGTTAGTTTAAACAGAATCACATTTCTGTGGTTTGGGGTTTTTTAACCTTAGAGTGCTGGAGTGTGTGCTTATGATTTTGAGGCAGTTATTTTATTATCTGCCACAGAAAGGTGGTTTATGGTCCTTTTTCCTTACTCGCGCTCATTAATAACATATTCAACCCATGAACGAACATTCAGCGATTTATGCGCACTTGAGCTCAGCTGAATACTATAACACCCCACTCTAGCCATAAAAACAGTTATCACAAGATAACATTGGGTCAGAACCCAGAGCAGCCTGCTTAAATTGTATTATTGATTGCTGCTTTCTGAAGATTTTCCTCAGTTGTGTTTAAACCATGTGCTTATTCTTGTTTCTGGCTTCTAAAAAAGGCCTGGCAATCTAATCTGAATTGAGATGTCTTGCATGTGATGCCACGTTGGAAGTTCATGTTTATATAGTTTGATTTCTTATATAAATCACCTCAGTTTGTCTAGTTACAGGTTATTTGAAGACAAGGGTGCATCTTCAGTTGAGTCTTCCAAAGTGGAGAATATGTACTCATCTACTACAGAAGTTAATATTTCTATTAATTAAATACATTAATGCAGGACTTTTTCTGGAATTTATGCAGACGTAGAAAGCAGGAAAGATTTGGGTTTACTACTGGATTTTCAATCAGTTTAGTTTGTGTGTGTCCTGTAGACATTTTGTAGTCTGGCACCCACCCTCCCCAGGGGGTGGATTGGTAGTGTACCAGCTGGTGTGTTCTGTTTGTAAAATGTGAGATAATCACTCCTGTAAGACCACAGTCATAATGTCTGTAGAAATGTATTTGGGGACATTTGAAAATAAATAATAAAAACTACTAGCACCTTTTTTGTCTTCATGTTTTCTAGCCCATTCGTGAGGATCTGCATATTTTTTAATAATGCCATTGCTTTCACTGACTGTGTCTATATGTTTGTGTGCATTAAGCTTCTTCTTCAAGAACAAAATTTATTTGATACTGAACTTGCTGGATTCCTAAAAAAAGAAATCCTTTCTCCCTCTATGTAAGCTGTGGTATTTGACTCCTCTTGAGTACGTATTCATTATGTTAAAATAGAAAAACCTTTCCTCCCTGGGCTCAGAATCAACATTATTGTTGAATTTTCAGGCCTAGGAGAATACTGGTTGCATTGCAAGCAAGTGATTCTCTAATCTATATGGCTGAGGAAAACTGTTCATTTCATACAAAAAGGGTTAATCATATTACCCCTTTTTAAATACCACTTTGCTTTGCCCTTCCTGCATTTGGAGAAGAAGACACAATCAAATGGCAGACTTGTGTTTTTGTTCCTTTTCAAAAATCCCTGACAAGCCCATGACACAGGCTACTGCTGTAGCTGTACATTTCTATTCATTATTGATGACTTGGGGCCAGGCAGCAGCACAGAACACAAGCAATATAGATTACCATACTGGGGGCTGGGTTTGGGGGTTTGTGTCTATGCATGGGCTTCTGTGCACTTGGGTTGGGTTTGGCCTTGGAAATACTCAGTGCTGAGTGGAAATCCTACCTGAGAATAACAGTGGGAACAGATTAAAGGAGCTTTGTCATACATTTTATTAAAATAATTTAGGGCACTTAGACTAAAGATAAAAAAAGCAATGTATGAGTGAGCTTGCTCTCAAACTAATTGATAATAGCTTAACTTTCCAGCAGACTTGGGAATGATCTTGAAGGATCCTGGGGGATTTGGAGGGCATTTCTCACCTTACAGAGTGCAGGTAGCATGTTGGCTGATGAGACATTTTTTCTGGTAAGCCAATGTAGTCTATCTAATTCATAGCAATAATTACAGACAAACCATGCTGTTGGTTTGATTTGGGGTGAGGGGGATAGTATCTCATTTCATGGATAATGCAGATAAAACCCATATTTTGGGGGAGTGGAGAATTATGCCAGCACTTTAGTGATAAGTTATAGGTGGTATTTCTGATTAGCAGGTCACCAAGAGACCTTTGCAATGCTAGGGAAGTGTTTTACTACTACTGATGCATAATTAACCCTTATGGGTTTTTATTGGAACAACATTCCTGCCCATTATATAAAGTTTTATTTTCTTGCACGTGTCAAGGAGGGTTTTTACAGTGTTTATACTTGCACTGTTTGAGGTTCTTGGCTTGAAGAAGAATGAAGGAGATCAGAGTTTATTTAAACATAGTGTTTATGTTAACAAAATGTGCTTTGTTGGTGGTGTCTTTATACAGAACCTGTTCTACTTGAACAGTTTTCAATTACATGAAAAGCTATAGAAAGAAATAAGAAGAATCAATTTTGATAACAGCTTAAAACTGCTCATTTCTCTGGAATTTGCTATAGCTTTTCTCTCAGGTTTCTACAATCATTCCTTTATACTTCTGTTTTTTTGACACATCTGATCATCATGGCAGGAAAAGTGAAGGCACAGATTAGTTCATTCAAAATTTAATTGAGTGAAAGCTTATTATGTCAAAATAACTTTTTAAACATTGACTGGAATAAAATGATGTCTGTTAAAGGATGGTGAGACCCAGTCCCAAAGAATTATTGTCTTGTGAGGACCTTGCCTGTTGGAGCTGTGACTTGGGACTGTTTCAATTCTGTTTTACATGTAGAACCCTTTAAAGCAAGGCTGGAGCAGAGCATAAAAACTGCATTCTTTTCCTTTGGGAAGGAGAGGCAAGAAGCCTTCCAGTGGAAGAGTGGCACTTAGCTACTCCAAAAAGCAGTGTCACTCAGAGCAGAATGTTTATTTAGTGTCTTCCTTCCATTTCTGTGGCTCTGGTTGCTTTTGTTGGGACTTAGTACTCTTCAATGTGTCTCAAACTACAGAATCAACTCTCTGGCAAATTGAACAATACAATAACTTCTGTTTTATGAAGAGATTGTTTTCCCTGGAAGGTCCCACAGCACCATCTAGTGCCATCCTCTCCTAGTGCCACATGGCTTTGTGGGAATAGAGGTGCTTAGGCTGGCATGCTTTGCTGGGAATGGCTTCTTAGTAATTGAAATTAAGATTTGCCTGCGACTTGGCATAGATCCAAATATAAGTCTGTTTCTTCAAGAAAACACGCTTAAAAATTTGGTCGAAATTACCTTTTCTTGTGAAACATGTTTGTTACTTCTACTGCATTTTTATTTTCACTGTACAAAACAAAGGAGAAATAGTGGTGCATCCTTAACACTGCCCTAATATACTTTGCAATTAAAGTACACCCCAACTCATGTAATTAGGTTTATTATGTCCTTGTTATATCTTGAACTCTTTTTCAAGGAAGGACTGTGCTTACAGCTACAGATACCCTTATCCTACAAGCTCTGTGCCTTTCCTCCTCAGTCCTACTGAGGTCATGCTCATATGGTGAGGAGCCTGCTTGCAGTTGTAGAAATTACAGGATTACAGTGTCCAAGTGATTTTTGCAAAGACAAGGGGATCACTCTGACAAGAGTAAGGATGTGGATGATTGAAAAGTTCCTTTCTCACTTTTGTCTCCTCTAACCAAGGTTTACTTAATGCCAGTGTACAAACCCCTATCCTGACATACAGAACCTTAGTGATCTTGTTCTCTGCTGACATCCCCTGTGAAATTTATTTGAATAGGAACAGACAATGATTTAATCATCTGGAATTAGGAAAAATATTTGCATAGGATGAAATTTTAAAAGGCTCCATTGAGGTGGAAGTAAAGGAGAGCAATAAATTCTTGAGGCCAGAAGTGTTGGTCAGCAAAAGCAACTGAAGAGGAAATGGGAAGAGGAAAATGTAGCTCCAGCAGGCTCGACAGAATCCTTGAACTCACTGAAAATAGTAACCAGACAGCTGGGTTAAATGCATTGCACAAGAGAGAGGCAGGAAAAAATTGCAGGAGGTGTTACAAGTGTGGGGGATGTGGCTTGATCCTGTTCCACAAACGTGAGCAAAAGCCCCACTGGATCTCCTTGGTCACACACAGAGCTGTGGAGCTGCTGCAGGGAGATTGCAAAGTGTGGCCAGAAGCAGCACCTGGGATCCCACCTGTTGTAGAAACTACTCCACACCCTGCCAGCCAGCTCCCCCTCACTGATGGTTTCAGGCCATTTGATGGAAGTGTTCATTTCCACCTCTGATGAGACTTGTGCTGTATTTTGTGCATCATTCCAGATATTTCTCCTGTATCACCTGCAAAGCTCCGAGAAGTTTTCCTGGTTGGTTCAAAACTTCAGGATCCTTACTGCTGTGTACTGAACTATTCTGTGGCTGTGTAAGAAACACATTTCTAATGTGTTTGAGATGCCCTCTGCTGGGAAAGCCAGGCAAACTGGGCTTATCATCTTTAGTTTTACCTTCTAAAATACTCTTTTCTTATTCTTGGCTTATCACTCAATCTGATATCAGAAACTCCCCCCCTCAGCCTTAATGAAAAAAAAATGCTATTTCCTTTTTGGATTTATTCTTTACACTTCATCTGTGACAAGTGTGGTGGTGTTACTGCTGGTAGTTCAGATCATGGCATTTCTTGTTTCTCTGATCTGTTTTGTTGAAAGAACTGAACTCTGGCTGCTCACATTCCTTTTGATTCCATTTTTTCACACTTGTAAAATATGTAGGCAAGAGAAACATCTGCAAATAGTAATTATTAATAAATACTGGAAATGCTTGTGATTTCTACTGTTATCTGATGCTGGTAAGGTTTTTAATATCACCTCATCATTCTTTTTTTTTTTCAAATTAATGTCCATTCCCACAACTGGGGGCACTAGTTTAATACAACAGAACAAAGGTGGTACAATGTCTGGAACAACTCACAAAGTCCTCTGAATAATCTCAGAGTTGTTATGAAATCTGGTTTATTTTGCCCCCACTGATAAATCAAAAGCCATTTTGACATAGTGCTTCTAATTTCACAGTTTTGTTATTAAAATCTAATTTTGGCCTAATTGGATGAGTTACAGCTATTGCTGTGGTGTTTATTTCTAATTATAGTTGAATTAGGGTTACATAGAATTGTATTTTCAATTTTGTATTGTAGTTTATAACCTTCATAGGGTACAATATTTATCATTTTACCACAAATGTGTAAACTTCATATTCCATATTCTTTTCAATATCTTTTCAGATTTTCCTCTTATTTATTATGGGGAGAATGGGTGTGTTAAGCATCCCAAAAAGCTTCAGTTCATAAGCCTTTGTTCTCCCCAGCTTTCAAAATAGTAATTTCATATAGAACAAGACAAAGAGCTTAATTACATATTTTATTTTGAATAATTGCAGTTGTATAGGCCTTCTCAGAACCAACAATGTCATTAGAGTAGCTGACAGAAGAGGGATGTATAGTAGAAGTTTTACACTGGAAATTATTTCGAAACTAATTGAATTGAAAACAAAAGGCAAATAATTATCTGACACCAGGAGCTTCTGTGATGTCCATGGGGGAGCAACACAGGGACACAAGTTGCATCTTGGGGAAATTACTGAAATTACAGGAATATGAGAAAGCTGTAATTTAATCTCTGAGATTGTAAGAGATAAATTCATATGTTTATGTCATTTACATGGGGACAAAGTTAGAAACAGGGGGCAAACATGTTTTATTGTGAAAATCAATTCCAACATCTCAACAGAAATTTATCGTCTCTGCTGCCATCTTAAATAAGTCAAATGAACAGCATAGCTTGTATAACCAGCATAGCTATGCTAACACAAATATTAAAAGCTATTTAAAGAACCCATAAAAAGATAGTCTCTCAAGGAGGTTCCTGCAGCCACTGGATTCAGATACTAAGGCACTGAAATGTTTTTGGAATTATTTCAGTTACAAACTTGAAATCTTCATCCTCAAATGACTTAGTACCTAAAAACTGAGATATGTAAAATTCACAGTTGCCTCTGCAGCTGTTACCAGGCCCTTTTCTGTTACGCCACTTCTGCATCCAGTGCCTGCTTGTGGTTTCACAAGAACTTGCCTGGTCCCAGCCTGACTTTCAGTGGGTTTTGCCCTTCTGGTTTGGAACCAAGTGTATATATTTAGCATAGGCTTTTTTCCTTGCTTTGTGGTGTCTGTCAAGAGGCTCTGCACAGTTCTAAAGCTGTGTGGGGACAGGTGGAAAAAGGGAGAAGAATTGCTGAGGATTTTGGTGTGTAAAAGCCATTTTTTAGCAGATGGTATCATTCTGTATATGATATCTAAAGTTCAGATTACTATAAAGCTGTAGGACATGGGAGTTCACTTTTAATCAGTTTGAGATGATGAATAATGTGGTATCACAGGTAATAAACAGTGTATTTACTCAGGGGTGGTGCTGTGAAGTGGAACTGTGGAGCTGTGACCAGTCTGAGGGGTGAGGGTAGTGGGAGTCTTGTGCTCCTTGATTTGAATAGACTGGGAGCTGGCTCTGAGTGCTGCTGTGCTCTTTGCAATTTCTATCGTGTTAGTGAAAACACTGAACATCAGCTTTTCCATCCTTAGGAGTGCCCACTTTCTTTCTTTTGTGATTCTTTTTTTGTCCAATATCTGTATTCTGTCAGAACTTTGGTATTAACTGTCCTGTTGCTCAGAAATATGCCTAATTCAGACCTAGAAGCACTTTTCTAGAGGCAAGGTTCTCTTTTTAAAGTATAAAACATTATAATGTTGTCTGCAAACTTGTAAAAAATAAAGGAAAAACATTTGAAAGCACACTTCTACACACAAAATCAAGGGGAAAAAAAAGACATAAGAAATAGAAATAACACATACTTTGACATAAATTTTCACTGTCATTGTAACCATAAAAACTACAGTTTTATGTTTGGAAGTTTTTTTTATTTGTTTGTTGGGTGGTGAGGTGGTGTGTGCAGGCTGGGGTTTTTTGATGTTATTAACTCCATATTCTGTCCAACTGAGCTCATCTTTATTTTGATTGATTTTGTTTTTTTCTAAAAGCGTCAGCAACTCTTGAAATAAATACTTAAATTTGAGAAATACTGCTGTACACAGAAGAAGACTGAGTTTCATTTCTCATTTATGCTTGTCTTCTGATGAAATTATCCAGTGCTCATAAGCTTTTCTCTCACACCTTACCCCATCAGTGGCATAGAAATGCTGCCCTGTAAGTTTTTATGTAACCTTGCTTACAGTTCTGCTTCTTTTGTGTCCTGCTCTGATGGAGCATTCAGGAACCTCTGTAGCATTAAACAGAAGTAGGAAATAGATTTCAGAAAATACACAGTAGTTCAGAGCTTTGATACAAACTCCATTTTTCCTTTGCAGCCTTGGTTCTTTAGGCAAATCAGACATGACTTTGGTTAAGGCTTTTCTCAAAGCAGTTGCCACATGTGTGTCGTACTGATGACCTGTAAGAATGATGAAAAATTGCATGGGAAATTTGTGGCTAAAGGAAACCAAGGAAAGTTCACATGTATTTCATGCCTCATTACAATAATCCCTACTTGTCTTCTGCCATGTGTCCCTCTGGACCTGTGCCCACCTCCCTCTTCCTATTTGCATAATTTCATTCTTAATGATTTGCCACCATAGTTTCAAATTCATTAGGTGGCTTCTCTTCCCTGTCTGATTTGGCAGCCAATTCCATATACTGATTTTATATATTCTTCTGGAGGATAAACACCTCTTAATGCCTGCTCTACAGCAATGCTGTACTGGATGAAACCTATAGAAAACCTCTTAGTAACTTTATGTAATCAAAGCAAATAGCAATTAAATGGATCTCCAAGTACATCCTTGCTATTTACCTGTATGTTATGTACATGCTTGCACACACAACCTGTATTTAAACTCTCTGGAATAAAATCCATTTCATGATCTTTACTGTGGGGCGATGTTTCCAAGTATCTGACTCTTCAGACTCCTATGTTCTATCAGTGTCTCATGTCAGGCTGAGATTTTTTTCCTGCCCTTTCCACTAAAATCATTGAAATATATTCAGTCAGTCTTTCACATCAGAGGTGTAAATGGATTTCTTGAAAGTTTTTCTGCAGATAGCAAACAGCAGTCACTTTACAACTTTGACTCCATTGTGGGCAGCAGTTGGGAAGCCTAACACTCCACCCGAACTTTGAAGATGCTAAAACTGTGTAATGACCTTGCATTCTCAAGGGCAGATGCTCAGCTTTTGCTGAAGTGCTAATCTACAATCTGTTTATCTCCATACACTATGTATTTGACAGCACTTGCCTGGAAAGCAAGGCAGGGAAAAGCGTTGTCAAATTTAGTTCCATTTTCCTCTCTGATGGTCTCGGTGTCCAATGGACTTAGAAATGGTCATCTTTATTTTGATTTCCTTTGTGCTTCTCAGCCAGTTGCAATCTTAGAAAACAGCTACAGTGTCAGTGTCAGAATATTCTCATCTTTGTGAAACCTCTGCTGGAGAATGAGCTGGGCTCTGGAGTAACTGTTTGCTTCCACATTTTCTTTATTCTTAGTGAATCGGACTTTGAGCTTTACCTTCAAAATGTAAATTGTCTCCTGTATTTTCCACCAGTAGGCTTTAGACTCAAAGTGCTCCGTTTATTATTCTTTAGTGGATATGAATTGAGATGCATCACATAATGCTCAGGAGCACATTGAGGAGCATGTTCCTAATGAAGAGGTAATGCGTCAAAGCAGGGTGCTGTGGGCAGGGAAAGGTAATGCCCTTTGTTAGACACACACCATGGTCAGGTAAGCCCTTCTTCATATCTGGGGCAGGAACCTGAAGAGGAGGGCTCCAGCTCATAAAAGCACATCAGTGTTTCCAGGTTAACCTATAGGTGGGCTTTACATCCCTTAAGTCTGCTCTTCAGCAGCTCCATCAGTTGGTTGGGTAACAGAGGTTCCCTCCCTGAATAAATCCTGCTTTGCTTGCCCCTGTAAACCATCAGCCACCCCAGCACTACTGACTAAAGGAAAAAACCCCTTTGGTTTTAATGTAAACCCTGTGGTTTTTCAAACTGGCACTCTTTATCACAATAAAACATTAACATCAAATTACTCTGATTCAGTAACAGCATCTATTTTTTAATATGAACTTGTCTGTTCTGTCAGGTAATTGTTTAGCTTCCCAGGGAATCGTGTGTGTGTTGCAAATGGAAAAGTTCAACCTTGTAAATCCTTTCTGTGGTGAGGCAACAGGAAACCAGGAAAATTAAGATCACCAGGTTAAATAGCAAAATTTAATAACAAATTGCTAAAATTGACCTTTTGAATGCTAGATTTGCAGCATGCTCATTCAGGAATCTCTTTATGATGTATAGGAGGATTCTCTTGCTCTCCACTTACAGAATTACAATAAGTGTTATTGTCACAGAAGTGCAGTTTCCTTTTGTGGCTTTGAATTAGCAGTGGCTGTTGCCCACTGTGTTAATATCAGCAAGCTTCTGAAGTAATTCAATAGCAAGTCACAGCTCCCATCCCAAGGAGGAAGGACAC
Organism: Melospiza georgiana; assembly: GCF_028018845.1. Taxonomy (NCBI): domain Eukaryota; kingdom Metazoa; phylum Chordata; class Aves; order Passeriformes; family Passerellidae; genus Melospiza; species Melospiza georgiana. Next base: position 29,009,349 of record NC_080434.1, on the reverse strand, counting down.
AATCTTGATTTATCAACAAGATAGAGAGAAAGGTTGGTTTGGTTTGGTGTGGTTTTTTACCTTTAGCTTTTTTTTGGTAACTTATAAAACCTCACTGAGGCATGAAGCACGTAAGAAGTAGCTAATGGTGCTGAATCAATGAGTTTGTTCAGGTTCAGAGGAGAGTTGGCTGTGCTCTCAAGCTGGCACTGTGCTCTCCTCCCTGCACTCAGTGCTCAGGAGGAGTACAGTGGAACCCTGCTGCAGTGATGTCCTGCCATCCCAAAATCAGGGGAGGCTGAGGGAACACTCAGGCACTTGGTGATGTCTGGTAGCATTTGAGGTGTGCAGTGTGGCTGTCAATGGGGAAAGGGGGAGAAGGGCAAGGTCTGGCTCATGTGGTGTATATATATATATATATAGGTATGTATGTATATGTATGTGAGTACAGCAGCCACCCACTTTTAAAGCTGGGCTTTGGTCCCTGATGTTGTCCCTGCATTACACAGATCTTGCAGTCAGCTCTTCCTCACAGATTCTGCTCTATGCAAGTGTCAGTTCAGCCCTTGATGCCTCCTCCCTTCCCCAACTTTTGTTTCTTCCTCTCCAGCTGCTGTACTTGAACACCTATATTTCTTCATATCTGTTATCTGCATTTTGGTCTAAACCTCCTGTAAATTGTGAGTGACTCCCTGAAGCAATTCTTCCTGCTTCTACTTCTCTTTTCAGTCTTTTATGATCTATCTCAATTGTGACAATTGCAAAAATATAAATTATTATGGATATCTGGGCTGTGGGGCAGTCAGATATGGCATATATTATTTATTTTGAAATATGTTTTTAAATTCTGCAGAGGCTTCAAGTTGCACAGCTTAACTGTTGCCTCCTTGATCCTTCCTGTCTGCTATAATTTGTGGCATTTATTTGTTGCATTTTGTTTTAGGAATGCAATAGGAACTCTCTGTGGCTGATAGTATCTCTGAATCTGTGATTCTTTGTGGATCCAGAAAACAAATACAAAACTAATTGTTTCAGGCTTTTCTTTGTATTTTCTTCCAAGAGGTTGAAGTAAAGCCATGTTACTCAAGGTTAAGTGAAAAATAGGGGACAGCTGGGTTTTTTGTTCAGTTGTTTTTCACTTGTAGCTAAATAAAACATAAAATGAGCCCCCTCTCAGATAAATGTTTTGAACCTTTGTCCAATTTTTTTAGAAAAATAAAGTTTGTGAATAGCTGAAAAGCCAGCTGTTCTTGTGACCTATCTGGATGAAGAATAGTCCTGGCCTAGAGAAGTTCTGAACCAGGTCTATGAATTAGCATGCATTAAATGATGGAATCATTTTATTGAGCAATAATAAAATATTGAAGTCAGATGGAAGGATGATGGGGAATTGCTGTTTGCAGCTATGAAAGTGATGCATGTCATGTTAACTCCCAACCCAAACAACTCATTGTAAGATTTGCTTTCATGAAACTTAAAATCCTCTATTTTGTCCAATCATCAGCTTTAAACCTGTTCCTTGTCAGTGAAGACAACAAATCTTTTTGCTTGCATCTGCCTGGGGGATGTGGAAAGCTGAGGTGGTCCTGTGTGATTAAATTAGATGAAAGACTTGCCTTCTACCAGTGAGACATGAAGTCTAATCAAGTGAAATGAGTTTTGAGATCTCAGCTCATTTCCTTGGGGAATATCTGCTTACATTACACAGTCACGACACCTAATTCATCACAGTTGAGGCAGCTTCTGCTCAGAAGAGGACCTGGGACTGGGTGCCAGGGGACTTGATCAAGTCTTTCCCTAAAGAGGAGCTGCTTAGTGAAGTTAAGATACAGCATGCTGAGGGGAGAGCTTTAATTTTTTTTTTAAATAAATTATCTATATTCTGTATATCAGACTATATATCTGTATATTTTAGAACAGAGGGACTTAGATGCAAAAAGGTAAAAAAAGGTACGTGGTACTGAGTGTAGTAGTTTATAAAATGATTGCTGCATGAATGTTAAATAACATGCTCAGTGAAGAGCAAAGTTGAGTTTGTTACTTAATTTCTATGATGTTAAATGATGTTTGTGTATTTCCATGTACTAAGCTAAGAAAGTAAAGATTTTTCTGCCTCCTTGACTAACAGACTGTTTTTGTTTGTTTCTTCCAGGGCATTGTTATAACTCCACTTCTGCTTTTGCTTTTTGTAAGTATCATGATATATTAATATATCTTTTACTGGGTAATCTTGCACCTATTAGGCATTATGTTTAAGATCTAAGTTTAGATGGTTTTCACAATGCATCAATAATGAAGCAGATTTTTCTGGTCAATATTTGAAATGAGCTGCCTCCCAGGACAGCCATCAAAATGTATCATAGTGTATGCAAACACCACCTGCGCTTCATTCTGAGATGACCAAAAGATGTTGCTCTTACAGAAGTGTAAAATCATGTGCTGTTAGTCAGGCTGGGTTAAATACAAACACTTGCCAGGTAAGGAGATAACTCGGTTGGGAAAGCTCTTGGAGAGCTTTCACTTGCAGGAGCTGGACAGGATTGCCCTGATCTGAAGTGGATGAGAAGAACTGGAAAAGCACTACTCAGATAAACAGAGCCTTCCTTTTGGGCAACCAAGCCCATGGGTATCTTTGTGGGACAGACAAGACAGATTACTGGAGCCCCTGTGCATCCCTAAATGGAATGCTGCTTCCTTCCTGTTAGTTCAATTGTCACCCTTCAGTGAGGCCTTGGGTCCTGGCAGCTCATGGTAGAGAGAAAGGGAGGAGACCAAGCTCTACCTTCATGTTTTATAAAGGCAGGGGCTTTGGCATATAATGGAGAGGCTTTTGCAGGTGGATGGTGGTGTTTGGTAAATCCCTGGTCACATAGGAAGTCTTGGTGCTTGAGGATTTGCTGGCACAGCTGGTGTGGTGCAAGCTGCTGAGAGCTGGGGCTTTGTGAAGAGTATGGAATATAGGCTGAAGCACTTCAAGACTTTCAAGGAGGACATACATTTTCTTTTGTATTTGTCTTACTGATGGCTTTGTATGTCAGTCAGCACACTGGAAAGGGGGGGAAGTTGGTCGGAAGCAATTTGTAAGTGGCATGCAAGGGGTGCACTGTTTATAGCAAGGATGCTTAAGCAACATATGGGCTATATACAAATATAGCTGTATAAACTGGGATAAAGAGTACTGTGAGAGCGGCTGTAACATCAGCTACTGCCACACAATAACTGTGTGGGAGGAGTTTTATTTTACTAGAACAAATTGTAATTCACTCATGTAGCTGTGTTTACACACAAACTGCTTTGACCATATTCTATACATTGATACACACCAGCAAATCTTTCTCAGTACACCTGGGAGCATAGACTTACTGTAGGTTGAAAAAGATAATTTTCCTTTAAAAAAAGACAGCTGTTTTGTTATTCTTGCACTGAATATGTTGATTCAGGATGGTCTGCCTCACTGTTTTCCAATCCTCTTCTCTCTTGTCTGTCGAAAGATTTTCTTCCACAGGCGTTCATTCAGAGACCTGTGCCCTTGTTTCTAAGTGAAACTTCAGCTCTTTTTCCTTTTGCTCACTGGCAGCTTTCCCTGTGCCTTACCTCACTGAGTTTGGGGCAGTGAATAACAAAAGGGATATTTTATGCAGAAACTGAGATGTTAAGGAAAGATCTGTATATATTTTCTTTGGTGTCGTTATAGGCAGATAACAAGATATTCTGCCCCGTAAATTGCAGTTTTCACTATTACTTCTCAGAGGAGGTGGTAAAACTTCATATGTATGGGAACAGGAAGGCAAATAATATCTCTGTTCTTTCTACCAGCCCTGGAAACATTTGTATGAGAAGTGTGTAAAATTCACATTAATTATTGGGTGGTTTGTGACATGACTTGGACTTGTTCTTCTTGAGGCAGATACACACATGAATTGCTTTGTCATCAGAGTGATAAACAAACTAGTCTGGGGATGAGGGGAGTTACAAGAACTGTGGGTTTTTGTCACAGAGCCCAAAACTTGAGGACTTCTCTTGTGCTACATAAATATTTAACACTTGTTGAGGTCTTTGTTGAGGGTTTCACAGATGAAGAGCAGTATTCTGGTCAGCCCTGCAGCACACCTTGCTAAGATGAAGTCTGCCTTCTCTGAAGGTTCAGTTTATCCTATGATAGGTATTTAGGACAGCTGAATGGGCACAACCCAAGTTCCCATGTCCTGTGGCAGTCTGTAGTTTGGACTGCTGAAACCCTTTTTTTTTCATGTGAACCCCTCTAGTTTTCCTCTGAGTTTCCTTGATGCATCTGGCCTGGCGAGCACATAGTGGATTCAAGCGCAGAGTTCGCATGTTTCTGTGTGCTTGCTTACAGCCTGGAGCTCCATCATTTCATGTGGGACTGTGGAGTGAGAAACATGGACTAGACAAGTCCTGGTTTCCTTCTCTGAACCATTCAGCAGTTTAGTAATGCTATTTAGCCTTAATGCTTAATTAATACAGGATAGAATTTTCAACTTTCAAAATAAGTCTTCCATTTACCTCTACAATAACTGAGCTGAGCTACTGAATGCTATTCATGGGCCTTTCAAGTCTGCATCATCAATGAATTTTGGTTCCTGAATCTGGTACTCTTGAGCATTAACTCTTCCACTGAGTTGTGCTATGATTGTCTGAATGATCATATTTGTTATTCTCCCTGTGTACAGTGCATAAAATACCTTTAGTGCTGCCAGAAATAAAATACATTGTTGTCTATTAGCTTGTTTTTGTTATATAGCTTAACCTGAGGTAGTAGTTATTGTTTATATTTTGCCCTGTGTGCACCAGAGAATATAATGTTCTGAGCTGTCTTTTTGTTCATAATTGCCCAGTAATGTAAATATAAATTGTCTAAACAACATTGATAAAGGCATGTTGAAGCTGTAATACATAATGCATTTAATGCAAATAATTTATCATCTTAAGTGAATGGTGTTGAAGAGGAGGTCAGTTACATTTCTGAAAAGTATATATCTGCTATGAAACTTCTGGTGTAAAGCTTACTTAAAATTAACATTCTAAGAGGTTCAGATTAATTTAATGAAGGCCTAATTACTGGACTGTATGAGGATGCTTAGCTAAACTTTATAAAGAATATCTTTGTCACAGATACCTCTGATTAACATTTTGCCTGATAAGAAGCTGTTGAATCTCTCTTCCCAGATATGTTAATCAGCAATACCATCATCCTCATGTTAACCCTTGTTATTAACAGTTAGTATGCCATATTCCCAGCAAAGATGTTACAAATGGCCAGTGTCCATAAACTGTATATAACTGGAGCTCATATATGGGGTGAACAGAACCAAAGCAAGTTAAATCAGTGTCAGGTTAGCATGAGGTGATGCTGTTTGATATTTCTTTGCAGCATTCTCCAATGCTTCTTTAGCCATGATTAGGAGGCTGTGTACCAAAGCATTCAGAGAGTGAGGCTGTCCATCCCCCTCTTGTCACTTTGCACACTTGGAGAGTAACAGATCCATCATGAACATTTTTAAAGCAGAAAAATAAGTTTTGTTTTCTCCAAGGTTAGTTATCAAAGTAGCAGAAATCTTAAGTGTGTGAATCTATGTACTTCTATTGAAAGCCATCAAATAATGTTAGAGATAAGTCAGTATTTTACATTTTTATATACTTCACATTCTTCAGAAGCATGCCTGCAATGCAAGTAATGTGGAGTGTTAAAGACCCAATAGGAAATTCATATGCATTTTAAAGATACACTTGACTGTCAAACATGGCTCCCCCATTAGCTCCTTTGCCAATAAAACTACCAGGACATTTGTGTCAAAACAGGATCTTTCCAAGGCTTTATCAGCTTGCTCCTGTTCTTAATTCCTGAATTTTTATTTTTCTGTTGGTGTTGTAGTGGTGATGTCATAGGCACTAGAAAGTAGCACTGCTGAAATAATTCAGGAGTGGACAAGTGAAGGAAATTTGGTGCAAGCAGTACAGAGAAAAGTGAAATAAATAAAGTGAAATTAGAAGGTGATTTAAATGCTGAAGAGCTTTCACTTGTATTCACAATCTTTAAATTAAACTATGGGTCCAAAAGTTGTTGATACTTCTCAGATTTTTTTACCAAGTCTACTCCAATCCCATTAATTCAGATAAATCTGTTTATTGAAAGGAGCTGTCAGTACTTTTTTGTTTTTAAACAGAACTTCTACACACTATGCCTTGTTTTTCTTCTCAAGCACTTGGTAAATGAGAGTTGAAACCAGTCAAATGAATCGTTAAATATGCAAATATCTTAGTAGCTGGAAAGCCTTGGAAGTTGCAGCTAATGGATTTCACTGGTATGTGACAAAAGGCTGATTACAGTGGGATGGGAAGGGAGGGGGAGCAGCACAGTGCATTAGCTATTAACAGATCAGCTCATTCATGTGGAAGATTTAAAGTGCATCATTATTTCTACCTGGTTATTTACCTCACTGTTTCCTTTCTTTTTTAATCATTGGGAAACAAAATTCTCTGATCTGATCCAAACTCTTTACAATTAGCTAGAACTTTTCAATGACTGCTGTGAAATATTTACTTAATCATTTTATTGCTTTTTTCACATGCACCTTTTATGGGTTTGCTATTTAAATTGGAACGAGTAACAGAGAATAATAGGGACCCTCCTTGTTCCTGACTCACACACAAAGGTTTTTCTAGGTGTTATTGCTCTTGAGATTTTCATCTCTGTAAAAGTAGGGGAGCCTTTCTAGTGCACAGCCTGCTCCAACATGGGCAGAAGTTAAGCACACATCTTTAACAGGGTCATAGAACCAGGCTACCAGGAGAATCCCATCCTGACTCGCCCAATCCGCCTTTTTTCCATGCTGTGCAATTCACCTCAGAGCTGAGCATGATCCAACCTAAAAATAAGGATTTTTGCTCTCCCTCCTCCCTTGCAGTGCTAGAAACTTGTGTCTCTGATGAATGTAAACTGATTTCCAGTAAGTACTGGTTAAAGATGTGTAATTCATTTGTCTTTGTTGCTAGTGTTATACATCTGAATAGCACTTCTCTGAAATTTATCACCCTGGCTCTGACTTTCTCTTTGCCAGCCTTCAGTCAGCTAGGCTAAACAAGCCATGCATTTCTAATCCTTGAATTCATAAAACAAATCCCTTAATCTGAGGTGTTTTGTGCACCTGCTCCAGGTTTAATTCCATCTTTAGCCCAGGTAATACAAACCATGCACAGTTGTGCAATTTGCTTCACCAAAGGCTTATCCAGGCCTTGTGCAACGTCTCCAGTATCCCCTATTTCCACTGATTTATTTCTTCTGCTACATCACAGTTTTCTTTTTCATGGATAAATAATATTCATGGTTCTTAACTACCCTGTATTGATTAATCTGTGTCTTTCCAGCCTTTCCAGGCCTTTGTTTGCAGCAGAATTTTTGGATGCAAGTCCTTAAGCCCCTGATCTCCAAGGGTATTAATCTAATTCCCATTTAGGTGTTTCTGGGTTGTAAACTTGATCTTGTTTCTGTACATTAACCCTCCAGATCATTGCACCACAGTTAAGTGGAGGAGTAGCTCTGGTGTATTTCAGATGAAGAATACCTATGGTTATTTTTATAGCTCTATAAATGGCTTTAAAATCCACAGGTGTGTTTGGATTGGCTTGGTATTTAATGTGTCATAGGGGAACCCAAAGGGATTAGGCATCTGTGATCACTTTAACAAGGGAAACCTGAAATATCATTGCCCAGCCTAGGAAATAAAAAAAAAGGGCAAGATTGTCAGCTTTTGTTTTTCCATACTTCTGGATGTGAAACTTTGTTGTTTTTTTGGTTTTTTTTTTTTTTTTATTTGGCAACAGAACTGGAGGGTATATGTAGACAAATAAATACTTTTTCATTTGTGCCAAATCAACTCCCACAGATGCACAAGCATATAGAATATGCAAGAATTTGCAAAATATATGTAGTTATTTAGCAAAAATGGAGGATTTAAGTTTAATTTTTAAGAATAATAGCGAAAGGTCTCCTTGTTAAAATACATGACTGCCAAAGCATTGGGTACCATCTCTGTTCGAGATGGTATTGGATACCATACCCCTTTCTAAGGCAAGAGACAATTTGCAGTTTTTGACAGGTGTGATTAAAACCTTTCTTTTTAAATTTAAACATGTCCTATAGAAACCCTATTCTCAGTGATATGCCTCCCATTTCCTTCCACCCATTCCAGGTGGATTATTTCAGTACCAGTCAATGACTGGGGGTCAGTGGGTGGGAGCTGGCATCTCCTGCATGGCTTCTGTGCCTTACCAAGGTATCCAAATGCTGTGCCTGTAAAGAGGGGTGGGAAGGGCACCCCAGTGACCTGCCAGCTCTGCTCAGATGTTATGCAGGAATGATCCCTTTCCACATCCTGCCTGAAATCTGGAGCTGGGCACTGTGGGCACAGGAGGACATCAGTGCTCTTCCAAGTGCTGCCTGCTTCCCAGAGCCTCAGCACCATTGCTGCCATGGCAGTTCCATTTCTGGGTTTCTGAGGGACACCTTTTTCTGCTGCACTGTAACATGCTGCCATGACTGGGTCAGGGTAAGGGCTCTGGAAGGAGTCCAGAGCAAGGGAGGGCTTTGTTCAGCTGCTAACTCTTTTTCATTGCCCTTCATCACTCGACTGGATGCCATCCACCTCTTTTCCAAAAGTGCATTGCATTCCATGGCCTTTCTGTAGTGGACCTGCCATCCCCAACAGGATGTAAAGGGACTGGGGCATGGGGTGTTGCAGACAGGCCTCTGAGGCGGCTGGATGAGGGAACCAGAAGCTGTGACAATACAGCATTGAATGCAAAATTTAAAAGGGGTGTCAGAATAGCCAGACCCTTCCACCAGAGTGTAGAAAAGGAAGGCTTAAAGTTGAATATCTTGTGTAAAAGAGCAGCCAGGTGTGCCTCTCCCTATCAGTTCTGCCCTCTTTTCTCCCCTGCCTCTCTTCCTGCTCTGTGCTCAGCAACTGGTGAGGCTGGAGCTGGTTGATGGTGTGTGAGGAGCACAGAGGCACAAGCTGAGGAAGCATTAATTGCACGAGAGCACTGGGAGGGTGAAAGCTGCCCCCAAAGGACAGCCTGCTCCAAAGAGGGCACAATGTGTGCAGCACATGTGTCACTGGGCTGTCATTTGGTGGGACTGGCATCATGTGTTTCTTCTGAGCCCATGGCAGTGTAGATGTGGGAACACCCCCTGTGATACCTGCCTGGTCTGCCAGAAAGATGAGAATGGAGAGTCTGGCTTGTGCAGACAGTCTAGGCTGGGAGATGGAATTGACTTGTTTTTTCTGCAAGAAGTTTGGGGTTTACTCTTTTTTTTTTACCATATCCAGTTAAATATAGCCTTTTAATTAAGGATAGGCCAGTGTTTCTACCACAACCTCATAAAGAAACCCACTAAATTATTTGGTGGGTTTTTATAAAACAGGCAGTCTCTTGAGAAGAAAGGTCTACGACTAAATTAGCAAGAATGCTGCAGGTCAGGTTTGAAGAACTGCATGGTGACAGAATTGTTTGAGAAGATTTGCCTGGGATTATCTTTCTGCTTATCTGAGTTACCCTGCTGAAAACACTCAGATTTTTAAGTGAAAAGTGTCTTTCCCCAGTCAAGAATTTTCAGGGAATTTTCTTGAATAGTGAGCCCATTAAAGCAGGGCTGGCTTATTACTAAACCTTTAACTGAAATGCTGCTCTCCAGAATGGTATGTACAGTCTCTTCACAATATCAAACTTTAAAAAACTGTTCCTAAATGAGCATGGACAATATGGTGGCATGAGATTTGTGATTCCTTTTCCATTAAGTGGTGCATTTCATCTTCCATACGTCATTCCAATCAGGTAGGGGTGGTGTTTGTTCAGCTATAAATCAGGAGTTTGATTTTATGATGTTTTTGTGCCACTTCTTACAATACATCTATTTGCCATTGAAGAAAGGTTCATTTTTAGCCATAGAGATTATTATAATAAGGAGGGCAGCCAAAGATAATCATCCTGCTAATAATTTCAGCCTAATAGTAACTTCTGTGCAATGCACATCATCTGGATAGTTCTTAAAAAAAACCTATCATGACAGCTAATGGAGCACAGAACTTAGATCCAACTAAAACCTGAGTGAAATCCTATTTATTCATTTGGACAGAATATTTGCATTTTGTAAATGTGTAGGAAAGTTTGATTAACATTATATCAAGGTTTTTATTTCCTACTTACTTCTCAATACAAGCATGTCAACATATCCAAAAGATAGTCCAGAGGAACTCTGGAGCCCAGGCAATGTCTGAGAGTCCATGGGACACTTAGAGTTGTGACCTGATGAATTTTCATGCTACAAATGTTGAGAAGGCCCTGGTCAAAGTATGCCTCCATCAGCTTTGGGTTCTGTAGTACCTTTGTGGTTAGCCATATGTCCAGAGCCTGGGTTAAAATGTCTTTATTTTCTGTGTGATTGAGAAGTTCATGCCTTCTCTTCAGCCTATATCTTATCTTCTGTGTCTTTTTCAGGAAACAGATTTAAGTGTAAGGTAATACAAGAGTTGATAGACATAATCTAACAGATTTTGATAAAAAACAGCCCACTGAAATTATTGTCAAAATATACAGAGGGAAGCAAAGTTTAGAAGTCTGTTTAAAGATGTAGCATCAGTACCTTTAATTCAGTTTGTAATTATCTAAAACACACAGCAAAACAAATACCAAAAGCCCCACATCCAAAGCAGAACATATCCTCATATATACACAAAGTGCTTAAAAATTCCCAACAGTTTGAAGACACTATGTTTGAAGTAGCATTTTAAACATCTGGCAAGACTATGCCTTTTTCAGCAGTCTGTTGAATACAGTTGAATAGTTTTTCATTCCTGACTTAGAAACTGATTATGCATCCACTGAGCATAAAACTTAAAAGTAGTGAGCAAAGTCCAATCAACATTATTATAGAAAAGCACAGGAGTCCGTGCCAAAGTGTTGTAGCTCTGTGAAGCTGTTCAAGTGTCCTGGCTTGCTTAGACTGACTCCTCTGTGGCCCAGGCAGATTTTAAAGTTTAAAAATCTTCACTTTCACTTGAAAAGGCTTCCTGGAATACACAGTAAGTAATGCTTTTAACTCCTCAGCACATAACAATAATTCCAAATACAATTTGAAAAACTAAGAACCTTTTAAAATTTCAGAAGCTTCTTACAAGAATTAAAACAACAAGGAGATGAGTGTGATGCTGGAGGTCTGTGCTCTCTGTAGGGAAACACTCAGAGTGCCCTGTGTCCCTTGGGAATGTGGCTGCCCTGCCAGACTTTGGGTTCACATGTGTGATCTGAATCTTCCTATGCAAGCTTTTACTTCTCCCTCTTGACTGGCTCACAGAGTCCCTACCTGCAGACCGAAATTCTCAGCTGTGGCATCATCCTCAGGTCCCCTCCCATGTTCCCATATCATTAATGCTGGAGGTGACGATGGTGAGATGTTGTGGTTTGTTCAGCAGTCACACTGAGTCTTAGCTGGTGTTGCCAGGTCAGGTAGCACATAGGAAACAGCCAGATCCTGTGTATTCCTCCTGAATCTCTCCACCCAGAGTGTATTCAGCAAGGGACATAAGAAATCTGAGGCCATTTGCCTGCACCAGAAACTCAGTTTGCCCAGAGACATCCCCCACAGGTGTGTGCGCCCATTTCCCGAGCAGTGCATGTACAAGAAAGCAGTGCACTTATACATTTCTGCATAAATTAAAATCCTTCACTCTATGAAATTTCTGACTTTTCTGTTCTTCAAATGTATGAAGAATCTTGTTTTATGCCAAACCCACTTGTATAGCTATATGTTGATTTTTCAAGGCAGGCTTATGGAAAGTTACTAGATTGCATGATCACCTTGTCTGTCACAAAGGTAGTTGGGAAAGGAAGGTAAGTGTGAAAAGTATCATTTATGAGAATGATGTATGTAAGAATGCTTTAGGAAATCAGCATCATTTAGATGGTGCTGAAAAGATTCTGTATTCTGTTGTCATTTTGAGAATCTTTAAAGTGAAGTGTAAAATATAAAATAGAGTGGATCTGTGAAAATCTTAATGTTGTGTCCTTTGCCTCATTGTGAAGCAAGTGGTTGTATACAGGAGGTCTGACAATGCTATTCAGTCTCCTTAGTGTATGTTTTTTAATGTGTGTTCCATTGCTGTTAGAGGTGTTAAATTGCATTGAAGGAAACTTTCCAATTACCTAGCCTGAAACAAGTCCAGTCAGAAAGTAAAAAATACTGTATATTTTCCTACACATTCTGAAGCAGGTTGGAAAAATCCCACTGACTCTGTGTGTTCCTGTTTTCTACCAGCATCTTAAAAAAATACTTGTAGCATTTACAATTATTGTTAGAGAGATGACTATTTGAAGACTAAGACTGTCAGTTCAATTGTCTTAATGAAAGAGTACTTCTGTACTTCCAGTGTATCTCTTTTTAGACAGCACTGAAATACAACATGTGAATGTTTTCTTCACTATTTCATTATTTTCATTTATTTATTGGAATAACTACACTGACTTCTGTTGTTTGATGTTTGTATAAATGGTAAAATAAGTCAAGCTAACTGTTTAGTTAGGAGGATTCACTCCCTGTCTCTTTAAACTATCATCCTACAAATGCTTATATAATTTACTTGGCATATATGTGCAGCAGGTTTTCAATTAAATGAATATTGATGGAAATATTACCCTAAGTTATAAAATAATCAGAGATTGGTTTAGCTCTGTTTTGTGGAACACCAAATGCTTTATTGTGACTCAACTATTAAACATGTGCAGCTACTTCCAGTGCACATGTTCCCAGTTTTTATGTGTGAAATGAAATGCATATTAATGTGGGATATCTGTGTATGAAATTTGTAGATAGTAAGAAAAAGTGCAATGTTAATGGTGTATCTTTATTTTGTAGCTTGGATCATCCTCCTCTGTGCCTTTTACATCCATATTCTCGCAGCTGTTTATGACTGTTGTAGTCCCTCTTATTATTGGACAGGTATGTCTTTTAAATATACATTCTTATTTAAAAAAACAAGATAAAGAGAGCTATCTTAAAGACAGACTGGCAACCTGATAAGCTGCCACATAGGAACAGCCTCAGGATAGTGGAGTCTAATATCAGGGAAAAGATGCTCCAGTGCTCCCTGGAGCCACATTGATCGTTGTTGAGATTGAGCATCTGTCCCTCACTACCACAAACACACGCTGCTGCAGAGAGAGGAGGGAGCTTGTGAACATAAAGTGGGAAAAATGGCAGCTCAGGCTGTGAGGAATTCCAGCACCATACAAATGAGCTTGGAGAATACTACACAGTCCTTTTGTCACATGCCCTTTGCCTGGGGCTGAAGGAACTCCTTCCTCCCTGTGTAGTATCTACTAATAATTACAGGAATTAAAACAAAATCTCAACATTAATAAACATATAAAGGCTAAGTGGTCACAAGTTAAGAAATAATCAAATTAAGGCTGCTCAAGCCATTTTGCTTATGCTTTGCAGTAAGCGGTTTAGTTGCACAACTGCAAACTAATTTTACATTACTTCTCTATTATGTTACACTGGATGGAAGGCATTTGTGAAATGACCAGTTATCCAACATTTAAATTTATACTCATTGTTCATATGTTCACATAAAGCCTTATTTTCCATGGCTTATGATAGAAAACTTCCACTGAATGTAAATAATGCTAATTGCATGTATAATATTTTCTGTGATCCTTGTCTCTGCAGTGTCCGTTTGTTCATTAATGTTGATATTAGTTATGTTTTCTCCCATGTCATGGTGGGAAATCACAATAGTAAGACCAAAAGTTGTCATAACTGTTGTCACTGCTCTTGGACACTAAAATACCTTAAGTCTAATTTTTACTTACTTGTAAGTATTTGCTGTTCTCAGGCACTCAGAATGCACAGAGGGTGTGTGAGGGGGATTTGCAGCTCATTCTAACACTCAGTTGAACTCTGGGTTCAGCTGGAACTTTCTGAATTTTGTCAGCCTAAAGCAGACTTTGAAATGGAAGGCATGGTTAAAATACAGGCAAATGAGAGCAGAGGCTGTAAAGGAGGACCCTGAACAAGGTTAAGAATGTTGTCATTGCCTGTGCTACATAGGCAGTCAATCAATCTTGTATCAAACTATAATTGCACATTTCAAAATCTGCATGTACTGAAACTTAACAAATTCCTGGTGAAGTTTCTTTTGATTAGAAGCACACATTGAAGTCTAATAAAGGGAAGAGCATGATAAGCATGACAGTAGTTATCAGCACCTGTGTAACCTCTCTGCAACCATATCATCTGGAAAATGGACATTAGCTATGTGTCCCTGAAGGCTGTGGAACTGCTCTCATGCTTTGAATTAAATGCCAAAGAGTTTCCTTATTAATTAGGAAAAAGGATTGCTGATTACCCTACCTCTGTATTGTGTTCTTACCTCATCAAAAGTAAGTGTCCACCAAAAGCAGACAAGCAAAAGTAGTTGAATCCTCTTCTGAAAGGTCCAAACACTGAAAGCTGTTAGTTGGAAGCCTTAAGTGGAAATTTCTAGGAAACAAATGCCCAACAGCAGATTTAGCAATAAAGTGTCCTATAGCCATGAAGTATCAGCATCTGTGCTGCAATGTAATAAGCCCAAAGATGATGGTAGATTGCTGGACAAAGTAATGGCAAAATTTCAAGAGAACTTTCATCTGTGTATATAATGGAATGTTACTTGGGAAAGATGTTATAGGAAATTGATATGTCAGCTAATTGGTGGAGTTGGGGTGTTCTTTCAGCTGTTAAAAGTGATAGGGCTGAGATCATGAATGGAGCAGTAGGCATATGAATTAAGTGCTCTGTGTGATCACAAGATTGAAATCAGAATTGTGATTCTGACTGAGATGGATTTTAAGAGTTCTGATAAAGACTGAAAGAAAAAATACAGAATCTTAAAGCTTGTGTAACCTAATGACAAGTGAATAGTTTGGGTTTTTACAAATACATTTCAACAAGAAATAGGATGATTCTTCTTTAAAAGTCTTTGAAGCAGTTTCTGGAAGTGAGAGATCAACAAAAGTAGCTCATGTTCTTCTAAGCATAAAGACTTTGTTTCTGAAGTTACTGCACTTGACTATATCTGTTCAGAGGATGTGGAGGAGAAGAAATGCTAATGAAAGCTACAGCTCAGAAATGCCAGCGGTTTACAGTGATTGTCTTGGTTAGATAGAGCTGTACAAAGGTAACCCAGCCTGCCCAGAGAGGAATGAATAGAAACCATTTCTGAACGTGGATACCCAACAGTAATGGGCAGGAGTCAGGGAAGACAGCAAGCAAGAAAAGGACTGATGCCAAGAGATCCAGTGATAGGTCTGCTTGCCCTTCTTCTGCTCCAATTCAATGGGAAGTTGTGCCCTTTGCTCATAGAGCACCACCAACTCATCACTGAGGTGGCACAGGGACATGTTTATGAACCACAGGTCACTCACTCTGGGTTCCAGATGTGTTAAGGGATAATGGGCCACAATTCCTGAATGATTCCTTCAGCAATTCATTCAAATGTATCATTTCATGCCCACAACATCAATTCCTCACCACATGCAGCCATACTGTTCAGCAGAAAAGTCAGTGGAAGAGTGTCTGGTAAGGTGATCTGGTAACAAAGAGCTTGACTGAGAGGAAAAACCCTCAAGCTTGAAACCTGCTTGCTTGGAGGATTGCCTCTCCTCAGCCTTCCTAACTCATCTGTGATCAACAGGGGCTTTGTGCTTAAACCACCTCAGTGTAAAACAGAGGAGGCTGCTTAAAGGAAACATTCTCCAAGGGCTTTCTTTTCCTTTAAAACAAAATCTTGCCTCTGGGAAAACCTGTGTTGTCTAAATGCTCATTTCCTGAGCAGGCTGCAGAGCTGGCTGTTTGAGCAGCCTCTGGGATATAAGCAAAGCACATAAAAAGGTGCTTTTAGATTTGTTTTATTTGGGGTTTTTTGTTTGCTTTATGGCAAAATGTATCAATAGTTTTGGTTGGTTGGCTGGCTTGTCAGAATTTTTGATGATGGCTGGGAGAAAGCAGTCACAATAGTGTAATTGATGCTTTTTTTCCTGGTTTTTGAACAGTTTTTTTAGCTTTTTAGGACTACTATTGACAGGAGTCAAACATGCCTAGCTGTTGACATTGAAATGTATAAAGGGCTGCAGGTACAGGCTGTGCTCAGGTGGTGGACCATTCTTTAGGGAAAGAAAGAGCTGTTAAAGGAAGAAGATACTATGTTATCAGAAAGGCACTGAGTCTCAGATGGCAGTGATTGATAGATGGTCCCCAATAACAATAGCTCTGTTCTTTGTCAGAGACATGCAGGTTGTCTGAACCTAAAAAATGTTGTAGCCTGTGTCCTCAGTGTGTACAGATGTGTTCTGCTAATTGACAGGCTGGTGTTGCTCAAATCAGTATTGATAGTATAATATTGCATTTGTATTTGTGGAGTAACAAATAAGACCCCTCTGACAAGAGGTCTCAAAAAGGGACATAATCTATAGCATTTTATAAAGATCTAATTTCCTATAAGTCTTGAAGATCTGTAGTGGGTAAGAGCTTGTTATTTGTGCATCACTCTTGTATACCTCTAAGGGAATTTGAGAATACTTGTTATACAATAAACATGGTAATAGATATTTTGTGGAAAAGATTTTTGAATCTGCTCTGGCAGCTTGAAGTTCTGATTATTTTTTATCTGGGTAACAGAGTCCTGGGCTAGATTACTGCTCTTGAGCTGTTGAGATTTTGCTACAATCATTGTTTCCCTGCCTGTAGATATTGGTAATACTTTTAGCCATCAAAATGTAAGGTTTTGTGAAATATCCAAGCAGCTTCTTCCTGACCAGTTGTGAGATTTAGCTGGAGACTGTTGTTTCTTTGCTTATTTTTTTCCTTCTGAAGTGACAGATAACAGGAACAGTGAAACCCACCACAATGTTTCCTTTCCCCTTTTTGCGGACTTTCTCCGTTCCCTACACCTAAGTGCTTATGACAGACTTTTATTTTATGTTTTATATTAAAGAGCGATTTATGATTAAATGTTAATGAAATAGAATTTTCACTGTGCTTTCATTATATTCTACTAGTTTGAACATTTTTCAAAGCAGCACACCAAAACCCACTGTTTTCTATGAATAAATAATAAAAAGCTTGTCTGTACATTATCATTCATGCATTCTCTAGTTGCCCCATTGGTAATTTGTCTGCCAGCGTAAAGTGGGCACTTCACATTAAACAGACCTTAACTAAAGCTAGAATTAATGTTATGATTCTGTGCAGTTCTTCTTCCCAAATCTATAAAATGAAACCAGTTGTACAGAAATCCTTACTGAATCTAGTCACACACACACACAAAAAATCTTGATGTCCTACAAGTAAAGGATCTTAAGTGCCTTCTGCATCACTGCCCAAAATGTTCCAGAGGAGCCCTTTCAGCATTTGGGAGCTGTGCTTATCAACACAAGTCTTAAAAGGGTGCTATGTTGCAATACAAGTTGTAAGTGAAATTGAAACTAAAAAGCTTAGCAAGGTATTTATTTTTAAAGAATGAGAAATGGAAAGGGGAAGGTAGGTGGAAGTTGATAGAAGTAGAAGGAATTATTTAACTAAGGTGGGGGAAATAAAAATTACCAGAACTGTTATAAAAAAAAAAAGGGGGGGGGGGGGGGAACAGTGTCAAATCTGTCTCTTCTTGTAAATGAAATCCACATAGAAGGAATCCTTCTTCTCTTCAAAGTCCAGGAGAGCTGCAGGGAGGAGAGGTGCCCTGGGAGATGAGCTCTCCAGGAGCTTTTTGCAGAGGACCAAAGAAGGGGATAAACAGCCTTCAGAACACACTTCACTCCCTACTAAGACCTGACTCAGCAGGGAACAGAGCCTCCTTTCCACAGAATGCAAAATATGAAGGAAAGGTACTGATGCTGCAGACACCCTTCACATTTTTACTG
Organism: Melospiza georgiana; assembly: GCF_028018845.1. NCBI lineage: Eukaryota > Metazoa > Chordata > Aves > Passeriformes > Passerellidae > Melospiza > Melospiza georgiana. The sequence goes on along the minus strand of NC_080434.1, from coordinate 28,991,394 downwards.
TGTTGCACCTGTTTATAAGGTTTTAAAACAACAATTGCAAATTACCTCAAACTGTGAAACTTAATTTTGAAAATGGCCTCATGTGGTTTTTATGCCTTGCTTTAAAGGTGTATATGTGACAGGAGCTATCTCTTGGGAGTAAGCTGACATAATGGAGTAAGATAGCTTTTAGGGGAGTTTGGTAAGCTGAGAGGTAAAAAGCAAGATGCTTGTAGAAAATTTTTTTTTCCTCAGATTGCAAAAAAATTTTTTTGCAGCCTGTCTTCAGAAAAAAACCCGATAGATTGTACACTCTGTAGCATAAGGATAGATTTCACATTTGATGATGTCCTAGGAAAGCAGGTGAACCATCACAAAATCTGAAACTTGACAGCAATATTCAGGAAAAGGTGGGAATTTATGCCTCCACAGAGGTAAAACTCCTGTAAAAATATCAGGACATGGTCTGGCTGAGGTGGTGTAAATTTTGCTTTATAAAAGGGTCTGTGCATTTGAACTGGCATGCAGACCTTGTATATTTGGAGACTGGTTTTTCTGTAGAAATCTGAACTATGTCCCTCTTAGCATCTTATTTCATTTAGATTTTTATACAACCCAATTAATCTCTCTTCCATTCCAGGAATTGATTCCTTACACTGGTTTTTACTGCTGCTGTCATCTTAGTTGATTTCCTTTCCTTTTTTTCCCCAATTTTCTCACCTTTCATGTCTTACAGACTTCACTGACCTAGTTCCCAATATTCCCTGCAATTGTCTTTCTTGGTTTACCATCACTATATAAGAAAAGATATGGCAAAATTACAGGACTGTTGAAAATATCTACCCCGACTCCAAGATTTTCAATGGGAAATTTTGTATTTTAGCCTTCATTGCATTAGTCTGTTACTATAAGTAGTAGTAATATTAATTAAGAATGAGTTAGGAATCTTACCTTAGAAGACAAATTAAGTAAGGTAACTGCTGCATTTAGGTGTGGTTATAATCCAGCAGTTGCAGCTTGTTTGCTCATGTGTTTGAACAGAAGGAAAAGGTGACTTGTGTTTCTTTGTTGAGATGGTAAAGCCCCACGTGTTTTACCCATGTATTTAGAAGAACATACCAATACACAATAAAAAAGAGCAGAAGTGCAGTAAAACCACTGTAAATTCTGTTAAAGAGGAGTTCAGTCCAAAATAGTTGGTAGAATTAGGAAAAATCTATTTTAGATAATGATGTAAATACCAAGAGAAACTCCTGTGTATAATGGAAACAGAAAAGGTGACTTCCTATCCATTTCCTTGGGGGTTTTTTGGGTTTAGGTTGTTTGAGGGTTTTTTTGGATTTTTTTTACAATTCTTGTGTTTAAAAACAAATAAGTTACAGATCTAGATAATTTTTAGGAGATGCACTGCATGACTAATGTCAGAAATGATTCCATTCCATATAAGGTGGGGGCAGAGCTCCTTGCTCTATTTAGCTCAAAACATTAATGTATTACATTTTTTACCTTGTGTGTCCAGCACTTGGGCAGACAGGTAGAAAGTGTGTCACTGTATTTTACTGACAGATTTCTCTGGGCATACTCTGTGACTGTTCTGAAGGTACAATTAGAGAAGTGAACTGTTTTTCTGTAACACACCTTCTGCTATTTTCATGTGTGATCTAATAACAGATGAGCACTGTTTACCTGCTTTCCTGGAACAGCAGATCATGTTTCTTTGCCCAAGGATGTTAAATGAAATAAGCATTAGAGCAGTGAGCTCGTTTGCTTAGGAAGGTTGGTGTTTAGACAAGAAGGTTATGGCAGGATACAGAGCAGTCTGTAGGAAAAATACTGTGGCTAGCACTATTCTGCTAGGAGAACTAAATTGAAATGGGGACACTACTGTTAACTCAAGTGTAATTACATTTCTTTGTTGTTAAAAATTAAATCCTGGGCAAGAGGAAAGTTTGAACCTGAAACTATGTTTTGAAGTAAATTTGAGCTGATGCCTTTCCAAAACCTTTGGAGGTTGCCAGAACGTAGTCTTCAGGAGGTGGTTGCCTGCTGGACACATTCATGTTCTTTTATTTTCTAACTTTTCTGAGTTTATCAGGCAGATTATTTATAAAATATCACCTACTCCAAAGTTTCGCTTCTCTCCTGCTGTTTTCTCCACTAAACTGCAGTTTGAGGGAAGGATTCACCTTCATGGTCTTTCATGTGCAACCTCTGGGTCAACCTTTCCCTGCTCTTTGGGGCTGGCATTTGAATCTGTATGAAAATCTTAGAGCATCACTAGCAGCATCCCTGCTGAGCTCAGCCTTGGCCAGGGCTGGATCCATCTGGGAGCTGGCTGGCACTGCCTCCATCAGCCGTAAGGGAAGCTGCTGACAGCCTCTCCCAGAAGCTACCCCTGTTGCCTGCCCCACAACCAAACCTTGCCACAAAACCCAGTACATCCCCTTTTTGCTCTTTTCCATGAGTGGGATGCAGCTATTTTGGATACCAGTGGTTTATATTAACATTCAGAAATGACTGTGTTAGCTTTCACTGCAATTCGGACAAATGAAGCTTTAGTACCTCAACCCAGGCTCTGAATGTGTTTTTTTTCTTGTATTTGTGGCACTTATTGTTATTTCACTACAAATATTCACAATTTTGGTCTTTTGTAGTTCCCTGTTTACCCTGAAAAGTTATAGAATTGGTTTAAGAATTAAAAGGCTTTCAAAGCATCCTTGTCCTGAAGCAACTCTTCCAGGCATGAATAACAAATGGATTGTTTTTCAGTCAAAGTGATGCAGCTGACATGAGCTTCTGTAGGGTTATTTTCTCCCATCAAGTTATACAAGAATTTAGGTTACCTTGAATCAGTGATTATAGGCTGAATTGACCTCTGGAATTACAGATCATGTTAAACCTTGTAAGAAGATCAAAATGTATGGGATTCTGTGTTAGAGAAGATACATTTTGTCTGTGTTTTGTGCACATTTTGCATGACACTTGGTTGATTAGATGATTTCCTGAAGCCACAATTTAGTTCTTCAGGGTCTGACTATGTAATTTTTTTAAAAAAGGTAATGTGCAGTAAGGAACTGTACTGCTATTTATGGTTATTGATTCACAAAAATTCCAGGCTAGATAGAGGTGGATATTTAAAGAAGGTATCACTCAATTGAAGATTCTGAGGAAATACTTTCAGTTTAATTTTTTAAATGTTTTTTATTCCTCTTCTATGTCAGTCAAGGATAAATATGTGTATAATGTTATTATTGTCGTGTCTGGTATAATCAGACCCTGAACAGGCACAGGGTTGCAGTTTTTGGATTAAATACTTCCACTAGAAATTGTACCATGGTATAATGAGCCATCACTTTTCTTTTTCAACATCTCGTTACTTTCTGTATAAATCTTCTGGAAGGACCATAAATTAATAGGTGGCCTTAAGTAGTTTTTCTTTTTCCTCAATGTGACAATTTAAGGGATAATAGGATTTTTTTTAACTTTATTAAAAAAACTTGTTCATTTTAGAAGTGAAAGGCTTTACATTTTGCTTCTGATAATTACAGTCCCAAATTTGCTCAGAATTAGACTCATCTAAACTTCCCATTATATGTCTTTCATATTGCTCTCTGCATGGCTTCACTTTCTTGTGTCTCTTTCATCAGTGCAGTGTCCTATTCCTGCCCAGTGGCTGAAGGAGCTCCAGTGGAGGCTCTTTCAGAAGTCTGGCCTTATATTTTTTGTTATTTTCTCTCTTTAACATCTGGCAAGTGTGACATTTTGAAATTCAGTGTTTTCACCAGGGCGTTGAGTATTCCCTTAGATATTTTCCTGCAATTTTGTTGTTTTTCATCAGCAGAACGCCCACAAGTGTGGGAGGTGAGTGCTGATCTTCAGCCTGCTTAGCTTGGCATGAAGCCCATGTGCCAAAGTTCTAGTGTGTGCCCTGATGGAGTCTCATTGCTGTGGTGACTGGGATGGCTGCTCCAGCACTTTCCTGCTGAGAGGCTTGCAAACAAGCCAGGAAAGCAATGAGGAAAACTGAGAGCTGTGAGGAAAACTGAGAGCAGCTTGATTCCATGGCATTTATTGTGTGAAAGGGTCCTGTGGTAGCATTGGTGATGATGGCCTGCTATTAATCTTGAATACCTCTAAGGTTTTCTGTGTCATTAAACCAATGGTGGTGATGTCTGCACCACTGAGGGAAGGTCACGAGACACCTTTGGAGCCCTCTGGCTGAAGTGCTTCAGGATCCTGGGCTGTGATTTCCAGAAGAGTGTGGCAACAGCGAACATCAGGAGGTCTCAGGAGAAATTAAGCAAGATAATGTGATTGCTGAAAAATTAACACAAGTCGCAGCTGTAGGATAAAAGCTTTAAAAAGTTTTTTCAAACCATATAAAGTAAACAGAAAAACTAAAAGCGACTCCCCAGGCAGGACTGAAATAGATGCATTGTATCTGGTGAGGCTTAGTGCTATGGTATTCAGCATAATTTGAATGTTGGGGTTGCTTTAAAATTTATAGTTGTTTCTAAAAATTCTTGAAAAACTGCTTCATATTCTGTGTCCTGAAAGTGCAGAAGTTCTGCTATGTACAGTAGGTTTCCTTGTTTTCATGTGTTAATTCTGGTATTCTAAAAGCGTGCAAATGGCATTTGTCTTTGGATTTACAAAAACTCCAGATATTCAGAGTTTGAATTATTTAAACTCCCACAACACATGCACTTTTGCTTTTCAAGCTTGAGTTATAATTTAATTAAAAACTTCTGGTGCATCGCTAGCTATTTAAATATTAAAATGTTCCATGGATCACTTTCGATTATCTACCATCATGAAATTCCTGAAGATGTCAGATTTTTAAGATTCCCAAAGTTGCACTTGGAATTGTCTGTTGATGCAAAGGGGACTGTGATAATTACATACATCCATTAGTATCAGCAGAGGAGATAAACTTTGGGGAGGCTTAATGGGCATGTCTCAGTGACAGCTAGCAAAGAACATTTGGCATGATTAAGGATGGATTTGAATGCACTTGAAAATATACTCTCATTATGGACGCCCAGTGGAAGTTGCACTACAAATGTTAAATTCCCCAGAAGAAGAGTTGTGTGGCAGGGAAGCTTTGAAATCCACTGTGGCCGTCATCCAAATTACTCTCTTCTCTTTGTGTCTTTCCGCTGTCAGATTCACTTTGTGATGCCCAACTTGGCTCCCTGCATCTCTGAAAAGAGACAACCTGTTGGTTTCTGTGTTTCAGATTGTCCGAAGATACATCAAGGACTGGCTTGAAAGGAAGAAGCCTCCATTTGGTGCTATCAGCAGCTGTGTGCTCCTGATGATCATCTACACAACGTTCTGTGATACTTTTGCCAATCCAAATATTGACCTGGATAAATTTAGCTTGATTATAATTGTGTTCATAAGTAAGTTCAGCCCTAAAGTGGCTCTTTTTTCGTGTGTGTTTCAGGTCTGTAATGAGCTACATGTGGTGGGGGAGCTGTGGGGGTACTGGCATGGTCTTAGAGCTTCTCAAGCATCTAGTAAACCAGATTGCCAAACTTCTTAGGAGCTGGGTGCATTTAGGGGACCAAGTAAGCATTTAGAGAGGAATGAACCCTGCTATTTAGCTGGGCCTGAGGTTGCTCTGTGGCCTTTCCTTTCCTTTACAAGCATTTATTGGCATTCTGGTTTTGCCCTCTTTGCTGTTGAGCAGCCATAAAATACACAGACGTCACATTCCAAACAGCAACAAAAGATTTGGGGTTGAGCTGTTACTCAGAAGCATTGTTATAATTTTTAAACTGCTCTTCTTTAGCATATTATAAACCTAGAAACTAGTTGGGAGTTAGAATGTGTTGATCTGTTTCTGTGGATGAGCACATTTCTTTGAGTTTCTTTTAGAAGCACTCAATTCATTCAGCCTTAAATAACACCCACGTGAGAATAGGCTGCTGGTATCCTTGCCATCAGCTGGAAGCACACTGGCAGATCCCTCCCTCCCAGGGAAAGGCAGTGCTGTACAGGCACTGTCTCCTCTCCCAGCAGGGAATTCCCATTTGCCTCAGACTGTCCACAGACAGGAGTTTCAATTTGCATGGAGGAGAGATAACTACAGGATGCTTCAGTATAAATCACATCTCATACTCTAAAACTGTGAGATTTCAAGAGATCAGACCATCACCTACTTTGTGTGTTTGCATGTGCTTCTGTCTAATAAAAATAATGTATCTTCTACAAATCTGACCTCCACTAAAACCAGTAGGAAATTTGCCCCTGCCCTTTGTGCATCAGATCTTAATTCTGTCTTAATTTTGGCTTTTTTTTTTTGGGATTATGAAACTGTACATATGGATTATGAAACTATACTAAACACTATACCCATGTAAAATAATTCATGGGACTATAAGTGGTACAATATAATGTTTTATTCTGAAAGCAAAGGATTAGGAAGCAATGCTATGGAGCTTTTTTTGAAATGGAACAAATACTTCTTTGCACTGGCAACCAAGAAGGACCTTGCGCTTAAATCAGTGCAAAATTGTCAGCAAAAAAGAATGCACAGAGATTTTCAACTCAAACTTAACGTGCAGAGAAAACTTAGAATGAAGTAATTTTATGGTACTCTGCTGACCACTACTTTGAAAAAAAAACCCTTTCTTTTTTATTTCAAGAAGACATGTTCTTCCGAGAACAGTTCATGTGTAGCGTTTGCTTCTGCTGCCTTGCTTGGCCTTTATTTCTCTTCAAGACAACTCTGTACTTGTGTCATGGGGAATGAAATGTACCATTTGCTGTGGAATATGCTGAAAGTCATATCTAGGTGTTCATTGCCAGTGTGCAAACTGGAATTTCTTTGTAAGAACATTAACATAAGCATTGGAACTACTTGGAACATACCAGACAATTGGTAGGGGGATTTTTTCTGGAATATTTACAAAACCAAGAACCAAGGAAGTTTTGGAGATGGGTGTGCACATTGTATTCTAGAAGTTTCTTATCACCATTGGATGTGTCAGCTGGATGTGTGTATTGTGTTACACCAGGAAGTGAAATTAGCACGAGGAGTTTGAGGTAAAACTGAGTTTGTTATTCTGCTGATTAATGTTTCTATGTAATTTTTATGTTAATTTTCTAGCCACAGCAAAATATTCACGAGGAATAATTGGTAGCAACACATGCTTATTGCTTTACAGAATTATGTGTAATAAGGGACTGTTTTTTTTCTGTGAATATTAAATTAATGTACTTCATCGGAGAAAAATTATAATTCAGGAACAATGGATTGCTCCTTTAGTTCATGAAGGAGGAATTAAGTGCGTGCTGAGGTGACATTTATACATTCTAGGAAATGTATGTAGGAGAATAGAAAATGTCACTGGTAATAGCTAATATCCCTGCCATGTTTCCCAGTTGTAAACTGGAGTGAAAATCAAATGCATTGTCTTGACTTGCACTGCCCTATGGGGCATGTCAAGCCTTACTGCACTCACACATTTTGCAAGGAGTAGGGAGAGGACCCACCCCAGATTCTGCTGCAAAGAAAAGCCTTTCCCCCAAAACCCACAAACTCAGAAAAGGCCTGTGCAGGTCACGGGGTCTCTTCTTCAGCCTTGTGGGGATTGCCCATGCTCTCGGTCTCAGAGAGAATTCAAACATCTATGATGATCTTCTCTTCCTCTCCCCATGAATGATCATAATTAATATACCCAGGGCTGGGAATATTTATTTGGATCATCCTTACACACTTTCTCCTTTAAAATAGCAAGTCTAAGTGCCCAGCACCCAGAGCATGTCTGACAGATGCAGCATATGCACTATTTCCTGCCACTCATCGTGTCAAGAAATTCTTGATTCAGAGGATCTACCCCAGGAAGAACTTGTGCAGCCATAACGTTAATTCTGGCTTGCCAGGATATATGATCTGTGTTGTTCTTCCAGGCAGTCTTTAAAGGTTGTCTGGCAATGGGTTTCTCTGGATAGACTTGGTCCAACCTCATTTCTGCCCTGCAGTATGGGAACAAAAGGCATGGACACAGTAATTATAATTGTGATCTAATTTTAGCTTGTTTCTCTTTCAGTATTTTCTATTCAGATGAGCTTCATGTTTTTGACTTTCCTCTTCTCCACAAGGTAAATTAATGTGCAGAATCCCAACCTTTGAATATTTCTTTTGTGTGATATCTTTGGTTTGGGTGACAAAGTTTATGCAAATGTGCAAAGGCAGGTTTCTGAATAGAGGTGACCTCATTTTGGTATTTCCTATTGTCCTTACTGCATTTGCTCTGTTAGAGTTTCATAGGCTAAGAGAGCAGGACCTGAATTCTGTCCTTTCTTGTGTGTTAATTACAGAGTTGTTAAATCTCAATCAATCACTGCTGTACCTCATCCACTGGAAAAAATGGATTAGCACAGATGTCACTGAAGGTATAATTTGCCCTGCAGACATGCTGGTGACATATGAGAGAGAGAACTCAGTTTGACTTTTTACATCTCAAGATACATTTGCTGTGCTGGCAATTCACTCCTCTCTATATATGTCAAATTTGCTACATTTATATGGTGATTCTTAAAAGACAGCTGTCCTGAACTAATGTTTGGTAGAAATTTTTTTTTTTTTCTTAAAGTCTCAACCAGGAAGGGCAATTGTACACTCACTTCTCAAAAACTGGTACTGTAAGCATGGTGTTGCCAGTGGCTCAGGGCATCACTGGTGCTGGTTGGAGTAGCCACATTTGTCCTCTCACTTGGGCTTACTGGAATATTTGTTTAGCAGCACTCTGCTGAAAGGAGAGTGACACAATACAGCAGACTCCAAGCATATGCTTTATATAAATTAAACAATATCCATAAGGGAGAATCACAAAGAAGGGTACAGTGTCTTAGAGCTACTTATGCTTCTTTTAGTGCCATAAGAAAATTTCTCTGTGACAAGATCATATCCTAGCCTTAAAAGGCATTTTAAAATAACTTCTGAACTGCTAGACCTAACCTGGGGGGAAGATATGCCCCAACTGTGAAATCTAAAATACCTTAAGCAGTAACCAGCTCAGTATGGTAAATATTTAGAATCTCATAGAATTACTCCTAATTTGGAGCAAAGGGTGGTCCATTGGCCAGTCATCTCTCTCTATATATATAGATGTCATTTTCCCACCCCTCCTGGCCTTAGTCCCAGTGTTTAAACCCTTAGATATAGTTTATCTCTGAAGTGGAAGCTAACTCCTTAGTGTAGGCTCAATATATTGTCCAAGCTGAGCATTTTGTTACTGTTCTATACTAGAAAAAAAAAATAGGTCATTTTCTCTTATTTTGTGGAGGCAAGGGGCTTCTGCTGTGACATTTTTGCATGTTTGACCAAATAAACTTGTCTGGAATAAATTTGTGTCCTACACACCATGTCTTCAAAATTTCTGTCCTTCACATGGGAGTATATTCATTAGAGAGCTTGCCACAACAGAGAAACAATTGTGCTAAAAAAAAAATAAATCAAGCACTACTGTTCATTTATGGGTGGAATTATTTCTGTCACCAGACTGATCAAAGTGATGGGAATGTGTATATGGATCCTCAAAGTAATAATTTTGATAGATGCTGTTTTAAGAAGGTTTTTGCTATCAGAGGTTATTAAAACTCTTTTGTTTTGTAGGAATAACTCTACTTTCACACCAGCAGACACAGTGGCTATCGTTTTCTGTTCCACACACAAATCCCTCACCCTGGGTAAGTCAGGAGATAAGCTTGTGAGCAAAAGAACAGTAACATTCGTGCCTTGCTGTGTTGAAAAAAAAATTGGTTTAGTTGCTGGTTTTTCTGCTTAAATGGTTTTGGGTTTAGTGTGACAAGTGCTGCTACCAGTGTGATACTAATAGTAGAATAATGCTCTTGCACAGATGAAATTAATGCTTCCTACAGGGCAGAGAACACAATCTGCTCAGCTGAGATTTTAGTGCTTTAGTACAGTAAGACCACCTGATTTGTGGAAAGCTGTATTTTTCTTTCTGTTCTTATTCTGTTCTGTTGCCTAATCCAATGCTGCTAAAATTTCAGGTTTGTTTCTGAAGAGATGGCTAGGTGTACCTGCCCAGTTTGACAGTAAAATTTTACATCTAAAAGCTGGGATATGCAAGGGGAAATCAAAGGACATAGTGTAGTCAGAAATCACAAATAGACAATACTCTTTTGCTTACCATGAGCAAAATGTGTGTGTTGAAGTCTGCAGATACGTTGGATAGCTTTTTTCTTAGCATTCATTTATCAAAACATCATAGAGATATTTGTCACTTATGACCCCATAGTGATAATAGAATGTTCTGATGGATATTCAGAAAATACTGTTAAATCAGAAATGCTTACAGCCACTTGCTGCTGCTTCATCCATTATGTTCAGTCAGGGGCACAACTGGGTTGTTTTCAGATTATAAAACCAGATGTTTGGTAAAGCATATATGACTAAATATCTGACTCTTTTCAAGAGTGTATCTGTGAAAGAGGAACACATTTAGTGTCAATGACAAAGGTAAGAGCTCAGCCTGAAACAGGGGAAGAACAAGTTGGGATTTAGATGTTTTCCAGGTTGGTTTGGTAGAGCAAAACTCACCTCAGGGTTCTTTGCTTCAGCCAGGCCTGTGCTGCAGAACTCTTAGCAAGTGCCTTTGAAAGTCTGTGGGAAATGGAGGAGTTCCTGGAAGACAAGGAAAAGTCAAACAAAATGTCTCTTTTTACAGTGGAAATGAGGAGGGGAAGAGGAATTATATAGATCAGTGAGTTTTAACTTCATTTTGTAGAAAACTACTGAACCAAGTCATTAAATAAATTATTTTTAAAGTGTAGAAAGAACAACGAAAAGAGCAACAATGCCATAGCTTTGTCAAATACATGGCATACTAAACTAACCTCCCTTCCTTTCACACAGGGTCCTGTGGGTTGCAGGGAAGCAGCAAAAGTTGTGTGGCTTGAGAGTGTTATGGCTTTTGATATTTGGACAATCTTTTGGGCTCCACAATTCAGAAATTATGTGGACTAACTGAAAAGAAATGAGAAGAGAGTGCCATGAATGATCATAGACCTCAAAAATGTGACCCCAGAGGTAGATTGAGGCAGTTGGGATTGTTGAGGGAAGATAACTGAAATACTGCAGTGATCTTCAAATGCATAAAAGGTTGATGCAAAGAAGGAAGAAAGCAACTCTGTCACAGTGAACTTTGTAAAGGGAAGGACTTTGTTACAGTGATGATGATTTAAGCTAACAATCAGGGAAACCTGTCTAGTGTAAAGCAGTTCAGCTTTGGAACATGTTGCCTATTGATGTCTTCAATCTCCTATCATTGTAGACAAGCCTCAGATGGGAATTAAATAGCTGGAGTTGATCCTGCCTTGGAGCAGAACATAGATTAAATGACACTGGTCTTTTCCAGCCAAATGTGCTATGAAACTGAGCTTGGACTAATAAATGAGCTTGTATTCAGGACAGTTACTCTTGTATTTGTAGAAAGCAGCTGCACACATAAGTCATAACACGCTGCAGTGCTTTCTGTTTGGAGGTGTGTATGAACTTAGGGCACAACTGTGATACTACAGAAGAAAAGCTGGAGAAGCTGGTTGTGTTTAACAGCACAAATATGCAAGTTTGCCCTGCTCTCCCCAGAGAGAATAGTTTTATATATGCTGTTGCATATTTCTGCCAGCTTGCTGTGACACTAAGAAGATAAGCACAAAGCCTTTTTAAATATTCAAGTCCTAAAGGTGCTTGCCATCATCCCCCAAAAAATGAGGACTGTTCATTTCTTTAACTCACTGCACCAAGCATCCTTATGCAGCCTGTCTTGACCTCACTGTGCACACAGCTGAGTCAGTTCACTTTTCTTCTGCTGCTACACTCTCAATTTTTTATGTTATTTTCTTTTTAGAAAATCTTAGTTTGAGGTTCCTTGCTCCCTTGACCTTTTGGCTCACATTTTCCCAATTCCAAGTTACTGCTCATATTAGCATAGCCTCATGAGCCAGCTTTTGCATTCTGCAGCTTTCTTTGCACGAGTACATCAGCAAAAATACTTTGGTCACCTTCCACCTTGACTTCAAGGACTCCTGCAGCTTCTCCCCATCCATAAATTCCTTTTTCCCCTAGTCCAGATATCCCATGTCTAAGTGTGCAGGTTGAAGTGAACAGGTGGATAGTGGAATGTGGGTACTGTGGGGCTGTTTCTCAGCTCTGTACTGTTCTGTTTGTCAGCTTTGGGGCAGACTGCTTTCCAGTCATCCTGGGAGAGGAATGGGGAAATGTTCCCTTTGGCAATCCCCTAGGAGCCCGTCCTTGGTAAGCCTGAAGTACCTGCTGGTCTTGTGTGCACCCCTACTCCATGGGTGTCCAGGTGTGCCTGCTGTGTATCAGACTCCAGCTGGCTGACTTTGAGACCATTGATATTTTATTCTGTTTGGAGTTTGTACCAGCTCCAGATAACATAGAGCTGTGTAAAAACAAATCTGTGTGAAAATAAGGAGTATTGGGTTTTACAAAGCCGGGGTGTGATGGGGTATGTGCCTGAGCTGATGATGCAAACAGATATGTTAACCAGAGCAGGCAGCATTTTTTCCTTCACTGGAGATGGGAGCAGAGTAGGTCTAATTTGTTTGTAAGGATTAGCTGTATCTGAATGGCACTTTTAAATCTTTCCCTGTCCACCCTGGTGTTAGCAGAAACAATATAAACACAGACATTTTGGCCTTGACTCTTTTGCTGTTCTGGCACATTTCTGCTTGTCCTTAGGTGTTTATTACAAACCATGCAATGAGAGATCTGCTCACTTATGGTAGAGAGCACTTTTCCTTCTCTCTCTGTCACTGCAATGCCTGAAAGCACAAACACAGCTCACGCTCTCATTTCACATCTGTTGTGGAGCTCTGCTTTGTTTGTCTTCAAGATTCCAGTGGCGGTGTATAAATGACCCCCAACACTTGTACTTTCACTTTGGAACTGATTTCTCTCAGCTTGGCAGGTGAAACTCCAAATAGGTATGTCTGGCCCATTCCCTGGAGAGCTGAGAATGGCACCAGCTAAAGTGGGAGAAGAGCTGACAGCTTTAAAGCTTTAGAAGTGGTAATAGGAGAGGCATGAGAAGACTTTTGTAAGTCACTTTCTCCCACACCATATTATGAAACCAAGTAATTCCCATGCAGTGCATGCTCATGAGGCCAACTGCCACTTCCACTGTTGCATCCATGAATAAGTGCTTGCTCTGCACAGAGATGAGTGCTGCTCCCATATGCTGGGTCTTATTTTGTAGACAGAACAGTTGACACACTTTTTGTCTCAAAGATCACAGTGCAGGGTGTGTTTGTGTAAGGACAAATTACACAGGGTAGGTGCCTTTGTGTTCCTGAGATGGGAGCATGAGCCAGTACCTCTGCATAGAGGTGGGTGCTTCAGCAGGGTTGTGAATAGAGGGCATCACACATGCAGAAAAACCAATGTTTATTTGCATTTCACCTAAAGAGTGAAGCAGGATGTAAACTTGCAAGGAAGCCAAGATAAATATAGTATCCACAATGGCCTCTGGCTTTTTCACCCCCACATTGTTCCCTTTCTCTCCTTCCCCCTGCTCACATATATGCATGGTACATGTGAGCACACACATATGCAGACATTTGATGCATGGCTTTTATTAGTGCATTTGCCATTGATTGATTAGTACTTAGTATTAGTACTTCTTCTATTGATTGATTGCAGATGAAGTGACTATTTGACCTTTAATTATGAGCCTTACTATTGAAAATGACATTGAGCTATGGCTTCACATAATCCATCTGGAAAGCCCGACATGATGCCATTCCCTGGAGTTCATTCAGTGAGAAGAGAAGAGGCCTCAAGGAAGTGCAAAGCTATCACTGTGGCTCATTTAAAAAAATACTGCAGTTGTTGCTTGCACTTACACAAAAGTTGCAGCCAAATACAGAATGTTATTTGATTTTTTTCAGAGAGTGAATTGCTAGCTAGAAGTTACAACTCTGAAAGGAAAATTCAGGATTGTAAAAAAAATATATATCTGCTTTAATTCTTTGTATTTACTGTGTAAAATTATTTTATCAGCAAAAATCAAAGTACTGTTACCTATTTTGGCTACCACAAGGGCAAATATTAATATTGGAGGTATGATTAACAGCAGATTAATAAAACAAAACAGCAAAAATAACCCTACCTAATAATAAGATTGGGATATTGTTTGTAATGGAGGACGTATTTTTCCTCATTTGGATTCAGCAACGTAGCAGTTCTCTCACCATGAAGCCCTTCAAGTACTACAATCAGTTTCTAGCCTACCAAATACTTTCAGGCAAGAATACAGTTCATTCTAGAAGTAAAAGCCAAAACACCAACTTACTTTTGTCTTGTTTTAATTTAATTCAAATTTATTTTTTAAATACTCAGTTTCTTACTGCTCAAGTGCTTGAGCAATGGCCTGTACTTGAACAATTCCTAAAAGCCTGCTGTGGTGCAGCAATAGATTCAGAGGGGAATGTCTGCAAGGGGATCATCCAGCCTGTGGATTAATCAGCCTGTGCCTTCCCCCAAGCTGCCCAGCTGCACAGTGGGACAGAGGGCATCCTGCTGACAGATAGCTCCAATCTGCTCCCAGGTATCTATAGTTTTCTGTCATGCTTTCTGCAGATATCACCTGATAAGGTTTCTCAGGATAAATAATATATTGAGATGCTGTAGATCCATTGTAGATTCTTTTTATTGTATAGTAATAATTACCTTTCTCCTTTAAATAGAAAAATGCTAAAATGTTCTAACTTGTGCTAAGATAAAAGGTGGGTGATTTTAAAAAGGAGGCATCTCTTAATCATTCTGTAATAGAAAGGTAAGATGGCAAAGTCATGTGTGTTGCCCTCAGCGAGTGTTGAGGCTATTCTCTGGTATTTTTGGAATGTAGTGGTTTTTCTCTGCTCCTGGCAGAGAACTTTCCTCTAAGGCAGTTATTCATCAAGGTCCTCTGCCTTTCACATAAAGATATAGAAAATAATCCTGGTTAATTGCTCTCTGAAAGTTTCCAAGAGTAAGACTTTTGGTGCTGTTTTTTACCTTCAGAATTTTCCCATGAGTGTTGGACAGGAGACTTTACCACATCCTGTCATACCTCTTGGTGTTGGTAGTGCTTGAATTTGCATTTATAACTTTTACAGGCTTTTAGTCTTATTCCTTCCCGTGATGTCTGATAGGGTGATGTAAGTGAAAATGATTCAGCTACTCCTCTGCCTGGAACTGGTGGGTGCTGTCCCTTGGGCAGAAGGGAAGCTGATGGGAGGAGAATGCTTCAAATAGTGAGGGTCTTCTGAAGGCTGTGTCTGGACCCCTCACTGCTGCCCAGAGAGTTAGGAACTCTCCCATTTCTGCTTCTGAGATCCCTCAGGAGTGGGCTTAGTGACTGCTAGAACCTTTTTTAAGTTTTGATACGGTGATTGTTTGGGCCAAAATGAAATCTTTTTCTCATCACTTCAGTCTTTGCCCAGCATTTTCTTGGAAGGAACATCAGGTTATTGTCTGGGCTTTTTCCTCAGCTCTGTGATTCTCCTCTCTGTCTCTGGAAAAATAAGAACCAAGGGATTTGTGTTACATGAGATGACAGTGGTGAGAACAGAAGCATCTTGATCTACTGCACTTTTCTTATGTTAGCATCTTTCTTTTCTAGGCAGATGAGTCACATTTCTTAGCCTGGCAGTCTTCTAGAGCCAACATTTGGTTCTTACCCACCAGTGTTATCAGTCAGGTTATCACCAAGTCCCTGTTATGTCTTCTTTCTGAGCAGACCTCAAAAATGCCTGGGAAATGTTGTTACCTATTTCCAGTACAGCTGCAAAACCATGTATATCTGAATATAAATAATACCAGGTTTTATATAGATGTGTTTATCTATATCAGAATATTAGCAAACTGACATATAAGCAGAAGATTTCTGGGGATAGGGTGAGTGTTTGCTGCTTGCACACAGCAATCACTGTCTTGCCCAGGAAGTCAAACTGACAGTTTGGGTAGGCTGTGGTCACTGAGATTGTCTGTGTCAGAGCATCAATCTTATTTTCTCTCATTGCTCATATGTGGCTTGCCCCTGTTTGCCTCCTTTGGAGCAGGGCATCCCCGGGTCTGAACTTTGCAGGGAAATGTGCTGGCAGGCCAGTCTGGCAGTAGGAAATGCCATAATCCAGTGAGTCATGGTGGCTTTTGGGCACAGAATACCTGCCTCCCCCTTGGTTTTTTAATAACTATCACAATCTAGTACATTTAATCTGTTGCAGTTTAGTCAAATTTGACCTCTCTGTGATTCTAGAAGGGAAAATACTACAGCAAATTAGGGAATCTCCTTTCCTTTCTGACCTGAAACATATGTTTCTTTGATTAGACCTAGAATGTGGCAAGAAATTCTGTACCAGCTCCCAGGGCTTCCTTTTCATCTGTATAGGTTTTTTATTAATATTTAGAAAGTTTGCCTGCAGCAGTACTAAAATGTGCATCAGAGGACAACAGTTGTTTACTGTGTTTGAACTGAAGGATCTCTCCCAGGAGATCTCATTCACTTGAAGTTTACATCTCTCAATCTCGACTTGCAGAAAGGGATCGATGAATAACAATTGTCATTTCAGAGTTGCACCTCTCCAATTATTTATTTGGTTGTGTGTCTTTCCAGAAGCACACATAATTGGATCAGACACTAAAAACCAGATTGCAGGTTTTTAATGACAGCAAGCTCATAACTCTTTATAATGAAATAAAAAAAGTAAACACACATATACATCTGTAAAATGATAATGACACAGGAGCTCTCCCTCCCCACCTAAAACAGTTAAAGTTAATTTATCTACTTTAAGAAACTGCATTATATTCAGCAGACAGCTGACAGGTTACCCTTGGGAAGATCCATGTTTGGACATGACTCAAGTTGCTTTTTTTTTACCTCAGGCTGGCAGAGGCTACAAGTGTCACCCATAGTAAAGCTGGTGACTATTGAAGATGATGTTGAGTCTCCCTGAGAGAGTTGTATCTACATTTGCTCTCTCAGCGCACCTTCTGGCAGCCAGTGTGAGCTGCTGACTCCAGACAATTCTAAGGCAGTGGGTGCAAAGATGTGAGAAATCAGCAGCAGCAGTGAAATCTGGAAATCTCCTGTTGCAGGAGAGTTTGGGAATCTGGAGCAGGGATCCAGCTCTAAAAGCTGCCATGAGCACTGCCAGCACACAACCCTATCCAGAGAGTTCGATAATAGCAGATAGTGTCCCATAGGATTTCATGGTGTAGGGAGCTGTTTTCTCAAAACGCCTTCCCAAATGGAGCAGTAAGATTTTCTGGCCTCGTGTATTCTTTTTTTTGGCTACAGAAATTAGATGAATAAAGCAAAATTATAGGTTTTCCTTTATGAAAAGAAGGGTTTTCCTGGTTTTCTATTTATAACAAATTTGTGTGTCATGTTTTCCTTTGCATCAAGGTTACAGGTGGAGAAAAAGTTTTAAAAAAATTAGTATGAAACAGGTTGGAGCATAAACCTTTCCTGCCTGTCTTTACAAACATAATAAGAAAGAGTATAAAACATTATTTTAATGGGTTTTTTTAATAATATGTGTAGATATAATGAAAACTTTAATACTGTGAAACCTTAGCCTCAGCTGTGTGTGGAAAGGCAGTAGTGTTCAAGGAAAGAATCAAATTAATCAAATCTCAGCTTTGTGGGTTTAGGTTGCTTGTCCATCTCTTTGTCCAGAATTCCTTTCATTAGTAGGTTTCCTGTACTAAACCTCTAAAAAGGGTTTTGAATTCTATTAATTTTAGCTTTGTAACTTAGTTATTGATAGCAAATTTGTAATTCATTATCAATTTGCTGCCTGTGCTTTGAGTAGGGGGTGTATATATGAAGAGTGAGCTGATAACCAAGCAATAAAAAAAGCACTGAAATGTGAGTGTGGGCTTACAGCAGGGCTACATCCACATTGTGGTGCCAAATTAAGAATAAGTCACATACGATAAATGACTTAGGGTGTTCAAATCATTCCTGAATTCCTTGTTAACTAATTCCTACCACCATATTGTCAGCCAGGTGGAGGTGTTCTGGAGTCTCAGGCACCAGTCTTCAGTTGTTGGTGCTAAATGTTTCATTGTTAGCAGCTGGTAAGATTGCCTATGCTGTTCATTAAACATCACTTCCAATCTGAATGCACCCACTGAAGCCCCAGAAACAGACAAACTCTACTCTCTTTCTCTTCCTCCCAGCTTTTGCAGTTTCATTTCCTTAAAACTTTGATAGTATCAAGATGTGCTGTTCCCTGGTAGCTGTACTTACATTGCACTTGAATAACAGATTTCTGTATGAGTATAGTATATATGTTAATATATGAAATATATTTTTTTTCTGAAGAGAAAGAATGAGCAAAAGCATTCAAAGCATATTAGGTCTTTTTCATTTTTTAAAATCTTGTTAGAGTTACAGCAAAAGGAAAATCCTTTTTCTCATTAATTTCTCTTCCTCTTCCTCCTTTACTTAAACATTGTACCAGTCCAGTCTCTTATAGCATAAATTCTTGCATCCCATAGAAGTGTATGGCTAGTATGTAGCCACATCACTGATTAAGGGCAGAGCCTCCCCAGTAATTCTAGCCCTGCAAAGAGGTAAATCATTTAATGTAGTGCAAGGAGATTGTTCTTTCCCAAAGAGAGAGAAATGTTTTTGAAGATTAGGGTCCATACCTCCAAAATGAGCGAGGACAGCCTCCATTTTGCACTTTTCCCCTGCAGTTCTTCCAGAGTCTCTTAAAATCTCACAGTCCCTTGTGTAATCTCCCCCTCAGATGTTTGTTTGTACCACTCCACGAGCCTGGTTTTTGCTTTCCATTGCACTTGTCACTGACCTGAAATATAAAAATATACTGAAAATTTTTCTTTTTTTTCTCTGAAAACATTTTAGGCATGAATCTTCTTCATACAGCATGCATGTAGTGGGCAAAAGGGCACAATTCTCCCTGCAATGTAATGTGATCTCATATTACACTGGAAGGTGCTTTCTTTGGCTGGAATGGGAATACTCAGTAGACAGCAAATATTTGCATTGTTAGGGGTTGTCAGGTATCATTTAGCTGTTCCCATCCCTGAAAGAAACTGGTCCTTAAGGAAAAGCGTTTAACTTGAATTCAGGGTGTGCTTTGGAGAGGGCATGGATGTAGGAAAAAGAATCCAGTTAATTTGTCAAAAACATCTTTTTCTATCGTGATCTCAGTATGTCATAGCACAGTCTGGAAAAGGGCAAGAAACATCTATCCCTGGTTTGGCTTCACTGAGGACAGGCACCAAAACTAACCACAGCAATGATTTGCCTGGGAAGAAACAGGGAAGCCCTTAAGAAAGTTTTCAAGTGAGATGAGCAGTACCTTGCTGTTCTGGCAGCCCTCTGCATGAACAACTCTTTTCTAATCCCCTAAATTGGGCACTGGCTGAATCTTCCCAGCCCCTCCCACCATGCAGCCACTGGGCTCCAAGCAGAGCTGGTCTGAAACTTGGCAGTCAAATTTCAGGCGCTCGTTTGGCTCTGTCTTTGCAGCACAAATTCAGACCCTCTCTGCTCTGGCAGTCTGGGAGAGGCTCAGCACAATATAAGCCCCTCTTTACAGGCCTTTTCTCAGATGAAATAAGAAATAGCTGTTGGACCAATAATGTTCCTTTCACATCAATCCCTGAGAGGATCCTTCAGTAAGAGAGTGGCGTGGAGAGCATCAGAGAAGCCACTATCATGCACTTGATTCATTTTGTGTATTGCACTTGAAGATTGTAGCAATTGAGGGTTCTGAAATGCATTCACAAGTACAAGGGAGAGGTAAAAATTCAGAGGCTAAAGCTTTTCTTCCAAGTATTTCCAGTGCCTCTTTGTGAGGGTTCTTTGGCATTCTGATTCCTGATTGCCTGATGGTTCCATAGCCCTAGGATGACCTCTCTGTTTTGCCCCAAATATCTTTTCCTGAGAAGAAATGCTGCAGTGTTTGGTGATGTGGAATGTGTTTCAGTAATGTAGGCAATAAAGGTTTAGGATAAATTGTTTGTTATGAAGAGATTGAAGGGGAAAAAACCTATACAGTGAAGTATGGAAGTAGAGCACTAGCAATAATTCTGCTTTGGGTGTGAGAGATAATGGCCTGTGTTTTGGTGGTAATAAAAATGTTCTATTGAGTTCTCTGAACCCATTGCAATGTGATAGAAAACAGCAAATGATGAAACAGTGCTTTAAGGGGAGCTTACACATCCAGCAAGCATAAAATAAACATATTAAAATAGAAAAAAACCCCTGATTTCCAGTGCTTATTGTTTTATCATTTCCATCATGGGTATAGGATAAAAGAAAACTCTTACTTGCTTGTTAGAAGAAGAAAGCTCCTACTTGAAGTTCTTACTTGGCAGATGTCAGTTGAAAGCTCTGCTAAGGAATATGCTGCAATGTCAAACTCTGTTGGGTAATTTTAGACAAATGTGTCATGTGTGACATGGAAATATGGCATGCTGTACATTAGTGATTTCCCAAGTGTTTGGATCAGGTAGTAATGTGCTGAGAAAGTGCTCTTTATCTCTCCACACTGTGTACTTGTATAGCAGTGGGGAAAGGCTTTTGGTAGAAATTACTTTAGTCAGAAAAAGAATCCATTTACAATATGTGCCTTCTAACATCTTTCAGACAATGCATTGTATTAAAGAGGCATTTTTTGATTAATGTTTTATAAACATTTTTCAGCATGACAGCTTAAAGTCCCTGTAAAATTGTAAATGCGTGCATAGTGCTCACTTCCATAAAGTCAAATGCCATCTCATAAAGTCTAGTTGGATCCTGTCAGTGACAGTGACACAGAATCAGAACCTTGGAGCATTAAAATTAATTTGCTTCATTTATATTACTGCGGTGATAGCTAGATGAAAAGAGTCCTATATTTAAATTATCTTTAAAATACCTTCAAATCTTTTAGGGTTTTTTATTATTATTATTTTACAGTTAACTAAATGTAGTGAAGTGCAGCATAATATTTTCATGGGCCTTTTAGGAAATGTGAAAATAGCAAAGGGGAAAGGGGAGAATGTGGGAGACTATACTGGGTGCAGACTGGGGGAAGGATTAAGTAGCTTTCAGTCGAGCAGGTTATTAGAGAAGCAGTGGCCTTTGGCCAGGGCTGATAATCCACAGCCTTGGAGCCAAGCTGGAACACCCTGGAGCAATGGAGAGCTGCAAGAGCAGTGCTCTCACTCCTCCTTGCTGCTGTTGGAGGTCAAGGATAAACAGTTTCCTTTGCTTTCCTCAGGTTTGCAAAGTGCTTAATGTGGAAAAAGAAGAGCTGAGTGAGGACACAAAAAAGGGAGAAAACTGCAATGTGCTCCCTGTTACAGACCTGTCTTCTTCTCTCAGCCGCAGTGGGACCGTGATGTTGGTGCCCTTGCCCTTAGTGGAGCTGAGTGATTTTAGTGGAAGTACCCAAAACTTATATGGCTGCAATGACAAGAATCAAAGGTCTTGGGAAGCAAACCCTTGGAGGCTGAAAGCGTAGGAGTGGAGGAGGGAAAAGGAGGAAGGGAAAAAACACAAACAGAAAAAGAGCCTCTGAACACCAGGGCCAAAGAGAAAGGAGGAAGATGGGAACATGAGGGAGCACTGATAGGAGAAACATACCCAAACAAAGGGGAAGAGGGAAATTTGGGGTAAAAAGCTGGGAATACCAATGATCTTGTTTGAAAGGGATACCTGTAGAACAGTCTGGTTTTTCTTCCTTCTGCTGCAGCTCTCTGTAGTTCTAGTCAGGTGGGGTGCTGCTGTCTCATCCCACTCCTGTCTTTGGAGGAAGATGGGAAGCTTGTTAAAGCCCCACTTTGAGCAAAGCTGACCAACTTAGCACCAAAGCACAGAAGACAGCTGAAGACAACTTTGTTATTCAGGTCTCCTGATATTTAGTGAGTGAGGGTCTTTGGCAGAGAGTTGAACCAGATTGCTGGAAGCTTGTAACTCCATAAACCACAGCAGCGTGAAGTGTTTTGGCATGAGCCTTCAGTGTTTGTTTTTCTCCCAAGTGTTTATATATGTATATTTATATACATATATATATATATATGAGAAAAATGTAGTTGTTTTTGTGTTTTATTTTAAAAGAGGCAGAAGTAACTATTAGAGCATGTTTTCCCTAATTAGATATTTGCATGAGTTTTGTATGTTTGGAAAACATTAGCAGTCATACTGATGCTTGCAGCTGCTACATATTGCTACTAAAAAGTTTAGATGGCATTTTTAAAAATAAATACCACTCATGCTGTTTAGTTTAGCTTTGTGGTAATGTTACTGACACAAGCGTTTGGGACTACACTATGGGGATCGCTGTCACGAAATATTTTCTGAGAGTTGCATACTGGCAAAGTTGGAATTATAAAGATCAGAAAGTGCATGAAAAGGCAACAAGGTTGGGTTTCTTTTCTTTCCAATAGACTAGTCCCTACCTGTAAAAATTATTATTATTCCCTCTTCTCATCAGTTAGCATTTCCTGGTAAATAATAGGAACTTTAATTGCACATTAGTAGCTTCCAGGAAATGTTGTTGTGACATGTATTTAAACAAGCTGTGAATTAAGAACCTCTTTCTACGCAGTGATCTAATTATATTGTCACGCTAATTGTAGTACTTTGTATTTCTATTTGACAACTTTAATTTTCTTTTCCTAGTTTACAGAAATAGTTTTCCTCTAGAGAATTTACCTTTTAAGCTGGGATTTCATTTATTTCTTTCAGAAAATGTACAGTTATCTAAAGCATGTCTCAGTCACTTTGGATGCATTCTGTTCACATCTGTGCCATTAGTTTCTGTGTCATCTTAGGCTAGTCATTGTAGTGTTTCTGATTCTCTGTAGGAGCCCTCTTCAGCTTTCTAAAATGTTTTTGGATCTGTGGATGAAATTGCACTACCAAAACACCAGGTACTGTCTTACAAACAGAAATACAGCATGTTCATAGCTTGAGACTCTTGTGTGTTTTTCTGTGATTACAAAATAGAAAAGGACCTGCAAGGGTCAATTTGAGATGTGGAAACAGGCAATAAAACCTTAATCTGTTTACAAAAACAGTATGATGGGTATTTGAGGTAAATTACATGCCTTAATATAATGCAAATGCCCATTTAATTTCTGTCTAAATCCTATTTATTCCCAAGCCCCAGAAATTAGTGTTAATAATAAGCAATTGTGTGATAGGTCCATGATGTTGTTTTGAAGGCAATTATAATGCTGAAATAAAACATGCAAGCCTTTATTTATTTTATTTAATCCATCCCTGCAAATATACACATAGGTAAAGGCTACTAGCACAGGCATGAGATTTTAGTGGTACGATGTGATGAAGATAATAATAATAATTACAAGAAATGGTGCTATGAAGCATCATAAAGATTTCAGCAAGCCCAGACATATGTCAATGTGGGGTACTGGTGAAGTAATATTCAACAAATAAGCTGTTTGCTCACATAGGGAGTGGTCAAGGTTATTAAAGAAAGCCTGAAGTGGTGTTGAGAATGGGCGTTTATCCAAGATATAAAGAAAAGTTTCCAAAAATATGACAGCTTTGGCTGATCTGAGGCATCTCCTCATGGGGAAATGGAGGGTGTGTGGCACAAACCTCAATGTTTTGCCATTCCTGGGAAAGGAGACAAAGCAGAGCCAGGCTGGATTGGGATTGGAGCAACCTGGTCTGGTGGAAGGTGTCTCTGTGGCAAGGGGCTGGAACAAGATGGTCCTTGAGGTCCCTTCCAACCCAAAGCTCTCCGTGATTCTGTGAGACACTCAGATGAGCTCTGTGAAAAGCGTGTGCAGTCTGCTTCATGTCAAGGTTGGTGCTGGCAGAGGACTCCTAGAGTGACATTTAAGATGAGAGAGAAAATAAGGTGCACTCTCAGGAGGCTCCTGAGGCATCACAGCTGCTCTTGTTGGCAGCTGTGCAAATATCTGGTCAGGCAAGACAGAGCTGGTTGCAGGTTTTGTCCACACCTGCACTTTGTGGAGCATGCTAGCAAAGTTCCAAGATTTAAACAGGTAGTTTTGAACAGTAATATATACAAAGTAGGCATAATTGGTTTAATTACTGCAGAAGTAAATAAAACTTATTTTTACATATCACATCATCAAGCAGGAAGATTGTGCATGGAGATATCTGATAGAATTAGCACTGCTGAGTGAAAATTCCAGCTCTTGGAAAAAATGGCCCATCTCTAGGTCTTAGCACTCAGTTCTTCCAGCATCTAGCAACTTCTGTACTCCAGCTGCTGCCCAACTCTTTGTGGGCAGGATCACTTCATATTGCTCACCCAGCTGACTAAATCTTTTGTGTCTCATGGATCAGTCAAAGCAAGGAAGGCTCTCATTTGGATGCTCACCAGCTGGAGGGAATGTACAAGCAAAACATGACCCTCCTCCAGTGGAGAACAGACCGAAGAACGGTTGCAAATGTTACAAGCAGAAGTTGGGCAGGTTGGATGGAGGACAATCATGTGAATACAGAACACCCCAGTGAGAGGAGGTAGTAAAGAAGCAGTATAGAACTGTGGTCAGCAACTGAACAGTCATGCTATAGAAGAATGTACTGTATATCAAGTTTTCAGCAGCAGTTTATATTTACTGCAATATTAGCATCATTAGAAAAGATCTTTTATGGCATTCCCTACTCCACCCTTTCTGCCACAGAACTTTCTCTGCCATGTATTTTTTGTATTCATGCTCTTGCTCATTTGGGTTGTATTTTTGATATATAAAACATTTCAGCTCATTTTGGGATTTCTTTTTTTTTTATTATTGTGAAATGTCAGTGCAATATAAAGTGCTTTGCTTTTATCTGAAGCTCAAAGTCTGAGGTGAGAGTCTGTCTCCTGTTTTTCTGCCTGCAGGGATTCCCATGCTGAAGATAGTATTTGCAGGTTATGAATACCTGTCCTTAATTTCCGTCCCTTTGCTCATCTATCATCCTGCTCAGATCCTTCTTGGCAGCCTGTTGGTACCAACAATAAAATCCTGGATGGTTTCTAGGCAAAAGGTAAGGACTGCTGGATTTGATTTATAATGGCAAGTGTACTGTGAGGGAAAAAATACCAAAACACATGTCCTAAACTCCTGGGGTTCCTTCTGTGGTTGGGATTTTTCTATTTCCTTGCTTCCTCTACAACAATGATAAACATAGCAGTATCAAAATAAAAGTACAGAACTTTATCCTACTTGAAAAGGGGATTCAAGAGACTCTGAAAAAGTTCAAAGCATGAAGTTAGACCTCTACAGTTAATTCAAGTTACAAATTAATTCAAATTATGAATTCAGAATATGCCCTATAAGAATGTCTCCATCCATTAGCTGCTTAATAATCACAGCTTTGGATCTCCTTTATGGAGAAGTGACAAAGATGTGTTGGCTGGCATGGGAGCTGGGGAAATGAGGTAAAATAAGGACACTTTCTGAACTGGATTGAAGCAAGATGGAAACTTTTTTCCCCTTCCCTTCCCATTTGTGTCACTCCTTACAATAGCAAGAAATCTACAGCAGTCTGGGTCATCCCATTTCACGCCAAAATTAAGGCATGGTATAACTTGTAGGATTATAAACTATAACCTAGAGGGTTTGGAATCAACATCACTGAATCAAATTATGCTTATTTTGGTACAAATTGAAGGTATTGACATCTGACAGCCATTCTGTGATCTCTGTGAGAAGATTGCAGTGGTTTTAGTCAGGTTCTCAGAATAACCACCCTGCAAAAGCTAGTCCATGAAATCTAATTTAATGCTGTCTTTTAATGTTCTGAGATAATAAAGATCAAGAAGCTGCAGCAACTGAAGCAACCTTTGGCAGCCATTTTCAGTGAGGGTTGAGAACTACTGTGCAGCTCCATCAGCACCCTGCATTCTCCACTTAGCACCAGAGAAATTTTATTGCTAGCACTCATATTTCCAATTTTCAGCAAAACCCAGGGGCTGTCATTTTACAGCTTCACACCACTAAAGTAACCTTGCTATCTTGAATGCTAAAATCCCAAATCAGTGATTTTCATGTGTTATCTGAGCTGTAAAAAGCAGGAAAACTCTCAGTTTTCAGAAACTGTGTTCAGAAATCAGACCTGGTTAATATATACTGGTCTGAGTATCTGAAAATGAAAATCTGAGAATCCAGTGACAATTATCCATCAGTCTGAAAATTATAGTTTTTCTTTTAATCAGAAATTATCAGAAGACTTTACCTGTGGTATAAAGAAAATTCCATGCTATTCCTGTAGAAAGACAGCCTGAAGTTTATGCTGCTGGTGACAGAACAATCCCTGCAATGCTGACTTCTTTTCAGCATCTCAGGAGTGGGGCTAGAGCTCATCCAGACCTCCCTGATTCTCAGGGCAGTAATGGCCTTTAGGGGCTGCTGTCAGCTGCTGCAAATTAAAACAGCCTTTAAACAGAGCATCAGAACAGTCAAGCAGTACTGGAGAGATTTACAGTTCACCAGCACTAGTTTCTTATTCATTAAGCATCAAATAAACCTCCTGTGCTAAGCAGACTGTAATGCCACTGTAGAACCACTTTGGGGGATTGTTGTTCTGTTGCTGCAGCTTCTTCAGTTGGTCTTCTGTATTATTCACAAATGTTATTTTAATTACTCTTTGAAAAAAATCAATGAGGTTGGCTCTGGTACAGTTACAATAAGTATAATAGAAGTGAATGTTGAGACTGGATAATGGTCTCCTGCTTTGAAAATAAACATGTCATCATCACCCTTGATGTTTATTTTCTACAAACACCTTGGCTTCATTTTGGCATCTCTCTTGCAGGGGGAGGCAGTTATCCAGTCACAGTACTCAACTGCAGTGACATTCTTACTTAATTATGATAGTACATGTGATCGGGTTGTATGAAATTGAATTTAAATATTTAGAAGTTCATCTACACTAAGGTATTTCTACTTTGTAAATATGGCAGCAGAATCTGCCAAACTACAAAGTTAAAAAATTGTTTCCCCAAACAAAGTGTGGAATGATGTCTCTCTCTCCAAAGTCTCTTGCTGAATAATATCGAAAAGTCTAATCTCAAAGGGCTGGATTTAACAATAGTTAAATGCTGGTGTTTCTGGGGGGAATATATCCCATTTATTTTTAAAGATTTGGGGTTTTTTTAAGGGTTTACATTTGTGCTGGAGTGATTTTCAAGCAGTGCTTACAAGCTTTAAGTGTACAATATTAAAGGTTAATATCTACAATAAGAAGCCCCATCAGGCATCTCTCAGACTGAAAATTGCTTGTTTAGCTAACCTGCTGGAAACAAGAACTCAGACAAATGCCAGTCTGTCAGGGCTCTTCACCCAAAAGACTTCTTCAGGAAAACAGAGGTTCCAAATTTCAGCAATTTGCTAATTTGTCTAAATTCCTCTCACCTGGGCCAATTTGTCCCACCTAAGAAGGCACAGAGCTTTTTTTTGCTGCTGAGCACACTAAGAGCTAGCATCCCTCCCAGTGCCCACACTGCTGCCCAGGAGCAGCTGAAAACCCAATGCTTTCTGAGCCTATCACATTTCTCTCCTTACTTAGAGAGGCTGCTTCCTGCCAAACTGGAAGCATGAGCACTGGGCTGAACTTCTGTCACACACTGAATAATAGCTCAGCCACCATAATTGGCCAGCCCTGTGAGGAACACAGAGCTGGACCCTGCTGTCAAAAAAGAAAGGGGTTTCTTTCTTCCTCAGCAACAATGGAGCTACAAAGATGTCAGGTGTCCCCTGGCATAAGACCACCTCTGGGCTGATGGACTTTGGCTATTTCTTACCTTTTCTCAGAAAGGAGGGTATAAACATCAAAGATGCATGACATCCACCACTGCAGCAGTGATTATCCTCTAGCAGGCTTTGAGCTATGTGGAAGGAAGCCAGGGACACAAAGGTGTTGGCCCACATTTTCTTCGCTGTCTTTCCTTAAGTGGGTCTGAAGCTCTTTCATCTGTGCCATGAGTGGTTTGAGTGGGGTCCAAATGGTCACTTCATAAAAGGCACCTGAGACCCATCTCTGCTTCCTTCACTGACACTGTAGCCATGGTCCTTGTTGTTCCTCTGTAAGGCTCTGTGTAAGGGCAGGTTGTGATGGGCTATGAGGCACAAACATCATCTCAGAGCCCACAGCCTGTCAGCTGCACGCTGACTCCTCTCTCAGCCGCTCAGAAGTACACACAGTGTTTTGTTGCCCTTTATAAATGACACTCTTACCTTGTGCTGTTGCTTGTCTTTAAAGGGTATAAAAAAGTGACTGTTTTGTTTCCTGTTCACAGGCACAGAAATTAACCAGGCAGCCCAAAGCACCCGTGAAGGTATAATGGTGGAGATGGCCTGTGTCACAGTGAATGTATATATGTACTATACTGTACACACGGACAATTGACACAGCTGGGTTTTGTGAATGTTGCTTTAGTGCGTATTTTATTTTTTTATATATATCTATCTATATATATATATATATATATTAAAAGATACCTGTTAAGTGCCTTACAGATGCATTTTGGCAAAAGCATTGTTTTCAGAAGCCACTTTGTTGGTTGCTGCAAGAGGTTGTACAGTATTTTGGAGTCCATTAGTTTATTTTTCTAACTGAGTGAATGGTCACGACTGACAGCTGGTTCTTCCATTGCCCCTGCTTTGAAGCCAGGGTGCACCAGCAGCAAGTCTCTGTTTTAAACTAGCCAAAATGACCAGGAGCCTATCCCACTCTGGCTTACCTGCTCTTCTCTTGGGGAACAGCTTTCTGAAGGTTTTTTTCTGAGATTGACTTGAATTTCTGTGTGACTCTGTTACACTCCCTCGTCATATGACTGTGACATGCCTTTTTCTTCTGAGTTTGTGTATACTCAGCATGGGGCCATCCAATGGATAGAAACTGAAAAGCATGAATTATTTGCATTTGTTGACACAGTTGTCTAGACATTCCTTCAAAGTTAATGGTATCTCAAGAAAATTCTTTCAATTCTATTGTATGATATTGTGCCATTGTATATCTTAAATGCCTCATAAGCTTCTTCAAAGAAATGGTCTGGTGCTTGGGGTATGAGTGAAGTATTTGTGTTTGCAGCTAGGAGATCTTTTTATCATTTACCCCTGAAGAACATTAATTTTTGGTTTTCTTTTTTTCTTCACCTTCCCCCTGTGCAATGCACAGCAACCTGCACAGAGAATTTAGGATGCTGAAATAGAGCCTTTATTGTAATAAGCCAAGCTATGTTTTCTCTATTACTGCATTGGTAATGAAGATTAGCTTATGAGGACAAGAAAGTTGACAATTTTTTTTTTTTTTTGCAAATTAAAAGGATCCTTATAGTAACAGAAACGCTATCTTAGCTCATTTGACAATCAATCACAACTTCTAAAAAAACAATATTACTCTTTCTAATAAACTTAGGTGAAAAAAGAATACAAAATACTATTTCTAGGCATTGAAGAGAAAGGAATGCAGGCATATATTTAAACATGCAGCCAGCACTACATCTTGTCTGGGAGATGCAGATTTCAGAAACCTGCTCTAGTCCAGACTTGGGGCTGTGCCCCTCTGCAAAAACTGTGCTGGCAATTGTGCATTAAAATATTGAGTAAGGAAAGGAATAGGTCAATGTGGTATCAATATAAATGCAGAGCTTCCATGTGTGTCATGGTGAACATTGCAGCTAAAGGTGTGGCTGAGTGCAAACACCTTGCAGCAAGTCTGTAGCAAATGTAGGTGATAAGAGCTCTGATAAGGCTGTAAGCCTTTACACAAGCTGAAGATCTATGTGACAATAGGCATGTGAAATTCATATCCTTTTGCCTTACTGAAAAACAAAAAATGTGCTTGGTTTACCTAGTCTGTTACTTCCAGTCCTGTGAACAGCAGGAAAAAAGTAATCTGGTACCAATCCTTGGTGCTTTATGTGATGGCCACTCCCTGTTGCCATCTGTGTGAGAAATTGCAGGGAGCTGACAGCATCACCCTGCTCACAACTGGCACACCAGTAAAAGGACCATGTGACAAAGGTATGGGAGGTGGCACATGCCACCTTCTTTCCTTCCGTAGAGGGGGGATCAAGCTCTCCCTGCTGAGTAGGCAAGAGGGCCGAAGGACACTGGCCATGTCCCTCTGCCCCTTCCCACTGGGCAGTGAGCTCACAATTTGATCAGTGCATCCCCAGGCAGCACAGGCAGATCCACAAACAGGCCTGCTAGGAAATGGAGAGTTCCTGGGCCAAATTCAAGGTTCCACTTCCTTAAGCATTCTAAGTGGTAACTGGTTCCATATGGGGAAAATTCCTCTGGGTTTAAAACCCTGCTTGTAACAGGGGACAGCATCCAGACTCAGGACAGTTTCTTTATGTTCTACTTCCATAAACCTGAATTTCCAGAGAATATAAAGACTTAGTCCCAATCCCACTGAAATTAATGACTCTTTCTGTTTTCAATGGTGAGACAACAGCCCAGAGGCAGTGTTCCCTTTTCAAAATACATAGCAGGGGTTCAAGCAGACAATAGCTGACTGTGGTTGTGTCAATGCTAAATAATCAGAACACTGCAAGTACCCTTACTGAGCTACCTCTGTGTACTGAATCTCTGCCTTTCAGTACTTCCAACAACCTGCTTAGATTCCATTGAACACATCCTTTGTTTTTGGGGGTTTTTTTTCAACATTTAAGACTATTCCAAATCGGTTTACAATGTAGTTTTGTTAGTCTCTTTACAAAGTCCTTGTTGATTGCTTTGGGGCAGCTTAAATATTGTGTATGGGTGTTGGAGGTGTTGGTCTAAAGGGAATATCAAGCTAAACTGAAATACATATTTTGAATTCATACTTAATGAAACTGAATTGTGCACATCAATTCTGTTAAGACTGTTAAGATTTTTTTTTATGACTTGCTATATGTCTTTAATAAACAGAGTGGTTTTGAATTCAATTTTGTTAAAAGAAAAACAAGATAAAATTATTTATCCTTTAGGTCACATTTTTACCTCTGTTGTCTGTTTTATTCTTTTGTGGGTGAGCTTTTAAACTTTTTGCTTGTTTTTTAAAACAAAAGCCTATCTGGAAATACTTTATGAACTTGGGGAAA
Source organism: Melospiza georgiana (assembly GCF_028018845.1). Lineage (NCBI taxonomy): Eukaryota > Metazoa > Chordata > Aves > Passeriformes > Passerellidae > Melospiza > Melospiza georgiana. The sequence goes on along the minus strand of NC_080434.1, from coordinate 28,960,317 downwards.
GAAAGTCCTAAGAATGCTGCTAATTGTCATCAATTTAAAATTAATTCATTGAACCTAAACAGTTTTTCACTAAAGGGTTAGAACAACTCTTTTAAATAAAACTTTATAACTGATATTGAACATAATCAGGCAAAACTGATGGCAAATGAGAACTTTGCCCATGTTACATCATGAAGATTCTCTTGATCATCAACACTTTCTATTTCTGCTTCTCTATAATCCCATCCAGTGAGAGCAGAGGAAAAAAACCCACCCAAACAATAAAACAGCACTTCAGAGGTCATGGGCAATGTTAGCACTTTGTGTTGAATTACTGAAACATTTTATTTCCCTCTTTGTGCATTAAATTTAACAGCTTTTGATAACTCCAGTACCTTATCAAGATAAACAATTTTTCCTGTAGTTAAAATCAAAGATGTGGTTGTGTTTTTTCTCGTTGATCCTTTAGTTAGTGTGAGCAGGTTATGTGCTAGAAAGGCAGTCTGAGCAGAAGCTGCGCAGTTTGTGCTTGTTCACAGAGCAGAAGGAGCTTGCTTGTACAGAAGTAGTCCCCTACATTGCTCTGGCAGTCAAGGAAAAAGGAGCTGTTAGTTTTATTTGTTACATTTTTTGTGGAAATATCTTGACGGGGGGGGTTAGAAGGCAAGATGAAATATGGTCTGTCTGCAAGCACATTGATTTATGTGCGAGTGCATACGTGCATAAGAGATGAGCAGTTATATATGTAGAAATGACTAGAAAGGGCCAAGTCCCTGGGATACATTTGTTTTTGCAAGACTGCATATGGAGAAAGAGCTACTTTTTTTTGATGTTATTCTGCCATTAAAAATGAAATTTCAGACACTGAATTGTGTTTTGTATTGAATCATAATCTCATACAGAACCCTTAAAGCAGACAATCGCAGCTTTGTATTTGTAAACTGTAGACTGTTTTGCACTTAAATAGATGTTGATGCATTTGGGAATTACAACACAGTAAAGGGCTAAATCATAGTTTCTCCATTTGGTAATAATCCAAATGCATTTATATTACTATTATTATAAAGTGCCAGGAACACAGGCAGTGCCTAGCAAACACGTTAAATAGACAAGAGACTAAATTCTGCCCTTGGTTACACTTGCACATCTCCAGTGCAAGGTTGTTAAGCTGCAGAGCAGCCTCCCCAGGGAAGCTGTTTGAAGAGCCCTGCCATCGTTCTAACAAAGCTCAGGGATAATGTAGCACATGATGAGACTAAATGAAGAGTATTTTACTTAAGATTTGATGGCCTGCGCTTTCCAGCATCTTACAAACCAAATCTCTTTTGTTCCTATTTCCATGGGGTAGCTCCATTCTCCCAGACCAAAACTTACAGCATCCTGTCAGAACAATGTCAGGAGAGGGATGAGGGATGTGGTCTCCTCTCCGCCATTTTCTTGCTACAACCACACTATTGCTCGTGATCATTAGACTGAGGCTTCTACGAGGAGGCATTTTGACTTAAATTCCTCCAAGTTGATGTGTCCTGTTCCTGTAAAATTCTCATTCAACAGAGAGCACCCTGCAGGACGGTAAGGAATCTTCTGGAATTGCATGGACAAGCTGTGAAGGACTAGAAAAGCGATGCTGGGAAATGCAGGTTGGAGGCATTGCTCCAGGCAAGTCTGCTTTGTGCCGGCATCTAAAGCTGCAGCAGAGGTCATGAAAGCAGCCTCTGGATTGTTCCTCTTGCCAGAAAGGTGGAGAGTGAGATCTTCAGTGAGAAGTGAAATTAAATTTATTCGTGATTAAAAGGACAAGAGAGATGTGTTGGGAACAATGAATGCCAATGAGGCCTCTCAGCTGCTCCCCTAAGCAAATTGCAGTCTCGGTGGAGCATCGGCTTCTCAGCCCCCCAAATTGCAGTAATTGAGTCTGGAGCTGAGGGGAGCATGAGTCACCACTTGATTTGCTCATCAGTGGAGGCCAGGTTTTCAAAATATTTTTAGATGCATTTCCACAGAGATTTCTGCCAGCCAGTGACCTATAGAGTGACAAGAAAATGAGCAATAGCTGCTGCTGAATCAGGCTTTGCTCCCTGCCACCTACCCTTCTGATCATAGTCAGGGGCAGGGAAGGCAGGTAAATCAAAGGCTTTTGGAATTAATATGCAGAAAAGAGCCCTGCTGAGCTGGTAGGAACACCTGGATTTGTTAAGTAACAAAATAACCTGTGAATTCCTGGGCTGCCTGGTAGGTTCAGATGAACTTTGACTGGCCCCAGCCAGAAGAGGTTTGAGATTAGGAACAGATTGGGATCCATGCTCCAAGGGACAGCCCACAGCCAGCAGCTGCAGCCCATGGAAGAGGCCGTGCATCTCCCAAGGATCCCATACTCTTACACCTCATCTGCTCTTTGCCTGGGTTCAAATCTGCCACCTGGCACAACCACTTGTCACCCAGGTAAGAAAAAGGAAAAGACTCTGGGTGGCATTCCTGTGTGGGAGGGCTACATCGAGTATAATAGTCACAAAATTGAAGATTTGCAGATGTTGACGTGCTGGTGCCGGTTCATCTCTGTAAGAGAAAACTTACTATTCATGGTCAGTTTTCTTATTAAACAACTCCAACTTCTAAGGGAAATCAGCTGTCTGGAAAGGCAAGAAAATGGAAAGGAAAAATAATTGAAGGAAAGAATAAAACTGAAAGGAAATTGAAGGAAAGACAATTTCATTGATAGGATTAAAAAAATTGTGGAGGTCATGTGAGAATTGGCATTCTGCCAGGAGAAATGCAGGAAATAAAATTTGAGACTCCTGTGACAATAATTGGGTATGAAATTCTATTGACAAAATCTTTTGCAGTTCTGTGCTCCCTCTGTTCTTTAGCATTGTGACCGCAGTCTTTCCCTGTTTCTATCCTTTCTCTGCTGCACAGCCCATACTCAAGATGTCAGAAAATTGTTTTATTTCCCACTGCCTTCCCTGTGTAGTTTTGCCACTTCTTGTCAACACTGCTTGATTAAGTAAGTGATAAAATGTCTTTTTCCCTTTTTTTTAAATTTTAGCTTCTCCCAGTTAGCTGTCCCTAACTGAACCTGGTGTCATCATCAAGATGATGCTCTCATCTGTTCTCCAAGCTCTCTTAGAGACCCTGTCCTGTAGCCAAGAAACTAGGGCAGCTTTCCAAGATGATGCTTGGGGAAGCAGAACTCAGCTTTTTGTGCTGACACTGAACAACTTAACCCATGCAAATTACAGTTCTTGTGTTCTTTGTTGGGACTTGCAGCTCCCCTGGAAGGGAACACCCACATGAAGCTCACTGCTGCATCCATTAGAGTCACTGTCAGTCCTTTGGGCAAGCCCAAACTGCATTTGGCATATTTTGCCAAGTTCTCCAGCAAATTCTTGCTTTTTCTGTTTATTGCTTCAAATTCAAGAAGCAATAATGCTTCAAATTAGAGAAATGTTGGGAGAACCTCTATTTTTCTTCCTAAAAATTACAAAAACCCCTTTTTTGATTTATTTTAGGTCTCTGTTTGCCTGAAAAAATTAACTGTAATTTCCCAGAAGTGGCTCAGGACTGCTATATTTGCCTCACACATTCACTCTGCCCCTTCCCCAAAACATAGTGTCTTTCAGGTACCTCACAGCAAGTTGCATTAAGCCATTTTTTAGAAAACAGCTACAACATCTGTTTATCTGGTCCAATTCCCTGATAAATAAAATATATCCCAGAGGCATAATAGGGTGCTAAAAATAAGACTATGACACAATTGGAGCCAGCTAATCTGGTAACTCTGTTCGCTGCAGCTCACGGAGTGTTAATGTGAGAAGCCTGTATCTTTCCAGCCCGGCTGGCTGTGAGCATCGGGCGTGGATCTGCCCCAGAGCCAGAGACAAATCCCACAGAACTGTGCTGTCCTGTGCTCACAAACTTCCTCCCTCTGGCCTCTGCAGGTGTAAAAACCCAGGGGAATTGTGATATGTGAGATTTTGTGCGAGTCAGGGAGCAGAACAGAAGCGCCGCAGTCAGCGAAGCCCGACTTGTGTTTGCGATCAGGTAGCGCCTGTTTGTGCCACAAACCGTGTAATATCTCTGATGAGAAAAGGCACAAAGAGCTGTATGGACCTGCACTATCACATATCAGTGTCCCAAATAATCTCATAGTAATTATCTAACAGGGCAGTATCAAAAAAATCAACAAAATCTTACTCATGTCAGTTTTTCAGATGACTTTTGGTAGTTTTTTTGTTTTGTTTTAAAGTAAGGTACATTGTATGTGAGGAAAAACTCCTCCATGTGTATCATTATGTATATTAAATCATTGTCCTCTATGTTCCATAATTTGATCACATATTTTTAAGAATGTATTTTGCTTATCTAACTCTCTGCTTTCAACAGCAAACTCCCTCTGCTAACTCATCCCATTTGAATTTTTATATTTCAGTTGAATAAGAACCTTGAATTTTGGTATATGCATAAATATGCTCCAGTATATGGCAAGCAGCAGCTTCCTATGTTTAAAAAATAAATTTAGTGAGGAATTTCAATATTTTTTAATACTAGTGAAAATAAGATTTATTCTGTTAAGATGGCACAGTGATAGTCTTTGAATAGATGCTACTTTGAATGTGTTTTTATTTATTTTTCCAGAAGCCTCAGTTTAGGAGCTTATTTTCTTAGTAACAAAATATTGCTCTGAATAATCCCAGAAGCATAATACATTAGTAGAAAGAAAAGAGTATTTATAGCCAGTAATTCAGCTGTTATAAATTACGACTGTAAAGAAAGAGAAAAAAGTTCCTTTTTAAAACTTGCTGCCAGATTCTGGTACAGCAATGCTGAGTAAATTAAGTAATGTTCTTCTGATGAACATGCAAGTTTTGAGTAGTTTTCAATTAAAGACTTTATTAAGCATTTTTCTCAAACTCATCTTTTTTGTTCTGTTTTGAGCAGAATTCCATCTGAATAAAACTCTCAGTGACTTTTTAGCCTACGTTAAATTCCCACTGACAAACAGATGAGAATTATTATTGATTTTCTCCAGAAGGAGCTAATAGTCTTTGCCAAATAAATCATGCAGATCCTAAGTGTACTATTCACCTCTTCTACAGATTATTGCTTAAAAGCCATGATAGTTGTCCTTTAAAAATCAAAAGTCAAATCAGTGCTTTGACTTGAAGTGAAAAATTTGGACTGATGGTTGTCCTGGGCCTTATTATTGTTTGGTTTTTTGCAGTTTGGAAAATGAGAGGGCTGGCAGGCATGGATTCTTGGTAAGTGTGGATTCCTAGTTTCTAGGGAACTCAAGCACACCTGGAGGTAACTGGTGTGTGTTAATGAGTGGCTCAGTTATTTCTCTCTCCCCAGCATTATGGAGAACCACAAGCCTCCTGAGAAGCCAGAGCTGACAGTGGACTTGATCACCTTCAACTTGGACACCCTTTGTGTCTGTGCGTCTGTCTGTATGTCAGTCCTGGCCCAGGGCCCTATCCAGGTCCTGGAATATTCCAGCATCTTCCCCTGTTTCAGTTCCCTCTGTTCTGGGAGGTGTAGATACTTTGTGCCCTCCTATCTTTCAAGAATACATTGTAGGTAATTATTATGTTCACTTAATTAGCTTTTTGTTGATTTGAGCTCATTTGGTGCAATCACTGGTGCTTCTGCAGCACACATTCCATCATCTGATTCTTTCCTAATTAATGGAAGAGTCTAATCACCCACTTCCAACCAATTTTTAAGTACCCTTCATTATTTCTTTGTTTTTGTTGTATGGGAATGGATTTAGAGTTGAAACATGTCTCAACTAATTGCAAGACATAATACCCAAAAATATGAATTAACAAATACTAATATGTACTTAACATCTGTCCTAGTTACCAGTGTTTGTACCCACACACAGAGGATGCTGCTACTGGCTGAAATTAGAAGACAGGAAAAATGTAGTTTATCCAAAGTCTGTATTTCTCTAGCAAGTTTCAAATCAGCATGAGGCATATATCCCATTCAAATATTTATTTGTTCAGCATCTTTACCAAAAAGAGAACTTTCTAGATGACCCTTGTGCCAGCAGAAGTTGTGGTTCTAGCTGATATTACTCAATTAACATTGTATGAGATTTCTCCAAATGTGTTGACTGCCCTATCCATCTTAAAGGGAAAAACAACAAAAAAAAACCCGAAAAAAACCCAAACCACCACCAAACACCCCCAAAAAACACCCCACAACCCAAAACCAAACAAACCAAAAAATCCCCCAAAACAACAACAAAAAACTACCCACATCCTTTTAATTTCTCCTGTTTGTCACTAAAATAATGCAGTATAAATTTGCTAAGTCTTGCAAACCAGCACAATTTCACATTCTGGGACACCATTAACTCTCACAGGAAAATATGTGTTTAGAATCATTAGGTCTGCTCAAACATTGAATGCAGTTATTTTTCAGTATTTTCCATACATAAAATTTAGCAACCTTGTATCAAAAATCCAGCTGTACTAGCAAACAAACAAACAAATTTTTTTTAAAAGCTGGAAGAGGAAAAGGGGGAGGAAGAAACCCCTGTGTGACCGCTGGTGGTTTTAAGACTTACTCAGAATGTTGTACCTTCATCAATGATTAAATGGCTCACCCTTTTAAAATGTATTGAGCCCTCATTTTTATGTGGATGGATATTACTACACCAAAAATTCAACCTCTCACTGAGAAAAAGGGTGATCATAAGAATGGGAAAACAACTCAGATAAGTAAAACCAATGCAAATGCAAACCTTTCACCAACTCCTTAAAAGAGATTGACAATCTGAAGAAGTATAAACACATGGGGCCTATATTTCCCAAAATAAGAAATGGTGGCAGATGCTCAGCTGGCACTGACAAATCAGGCAACCATCACTCTGGGAGGACAGGTACTCTCTGAAAACTGGGAACTTTTAATAGGATTGAAAAGAAAGTGCTTAAATACTGAGGTGTCCAAAAATTTAATTTGGTTTGCAAATACAGATTTTGACTCTTTTTCAAGTTTCTCATTTTTTCCTCTTTGTGTGTGTCTTTTCCTTGCTCTGTCTGAAAACAGAAAAAGGGGTAGCAAGCCCTGTGTAACTAGAATAATATGTATATATACACATATTAATTGTATACAGCTGTATCAATCAGCAGGTTAATATTTAGATGCTATTGTGATTACTTGTTGGTTGGTTGGTTAAGGATCTTCAGGAGGTTTTCAGAATATATGGGCTGGCATGGAAAGCAAAGCTAGATTCTATCAGATATATCTCAATGCTTCTCAACACCATGTGCTTTCATCAGTTTTTTCTCTATGCCTTGTTCTTTGTAGGCAGCACTTAGTACTTCAGAGAGAGTGCTGACTGTGGCTGAGAAGCCATCCTGAAGAGCAGGGACACAGGTATTTTCCATTTTAGATACACAGGCCAAAATACCACACATACAGACCAAACTGACTTTTACTTAGGTACTACTTGATAGGAAAAGTCAGTCAAATTGTCATATTTTAAAGAATGAAAGCAAAATTGTCCATCTTGCTCACAAATGGATCTGTGCTTCCCTGTGCCCCAGGGCCTGCACACCCTCATCCTGCAAGGAGAGGTGCCTATAAAAAGGCTGGAGAGGGATTTTATATAAGGACAAATAGTGATAGAACAAGAGGGAATGGTTTCAAGCCTAAACAGAGCAGGTTTAAAATAGATATTAGGAAGAAATTCTGGACTGTGAGGGTGGTGAGGCATGGGCACAGGGTGCCCAGAGAAGCTACGGCTGCCCCATCCCTGGAAAAGTTCAAGGCCCAATTGGATGGGGCTTTGAGCAGCAGCTGGCGTGAGGTGTCCCTGCTCTGGACTGGAACTGGATGATCACTAAGGTCCATTTCAACCCAAACTGTTCCATGTTGCTCCTGGTGCCCCTGTCAGAGGCTGCCGTGCCCAGAACATGGAACGGCTGCTCTGTGACATCAGCCCAGGGCTGAGATCACCAGAGGTGCTCTGAGCACTGTGGCTGTGCTGGCACACGGAGCCTTGCTCTCGTAGCTGGCACGAGCCTCGTGCAGCCACAGCCATGCTGCTGCTGCTGTGCTTCCTCACGCTGCTGGCCACATGCACGCCTGTGCAGGCCACGTGGAACACCTGCGAGTAAGTGGCCCCAGGCCCGGGGAGGGAGCTTGGGCAGCACTGGGGGCTCCCTGGAGAGGGCCTGCTCGTCCTCCATGGCCAGGCCGCAGCTCCCCAAACCCCACAGGGAGGCCTCAGTTCCTTGTGGACAGGCTCATACCCCGTGGCCTTCCCTGGTGTGCTGCCCCACACACCTTGGGAGCTTCTGCTGGAGCAGCAGCAAGCCATGGAGCAGGATGGAAATGACTTTCTACTTGCAGAGGGAGCTGCGGAGTCCGGCCCTTGACTTCCGATGAGGAACGAGGCAGGACACGTGTCGTGGGTGGCAAAAATGCTGAGGTTGGGGCCTGGCCCTGGCTTGTCAGCATCCAGGATCCCTCGGTTTCAGGCACAGGGCATCTGTGTGGAGGGTCCCTCATCAGTACACGGTGGGTCCTCACGGCTGCCCACTGTTTTGCTGAGTCCAGGTAAGCAGGAGCGGGAAACAGGGATATCCCCACAACATCAGCAGGTGCCGTACTCTTCTCCCATCTCATTTCTCTGCAGTGTGCTCAGTGCCTGGGCAACGCAATGCCCAGCTGAGAAATTGCTCAGGAGAAGGCTGGGCACATGCCACTACTTCCTAGCAGCCTCCAGCTGGCATTCCCAGAGCCTGAGGCATGCTAGAGCAGTCACCACCTCCCTAAGTGCTGCTTTCCTCTGCCTTGGGAAGCAGAAGGCTTGTGACTGCTGGGCCAGTATTGGGCAGAAGGGTGGTCACTGCTGGGCTGGCACAGCTCCAGGCTCTGCTCCCTCTCACCCCTCTCTGCACATGCCTTCAGGAACATCAGCGCCATGCGCCTGCTGATCGGCGTCACCCAGCTGACAGAGCCGGGCCCTGAGGCCCAGGTGCGCCTGATTAAGCGTCTGCTGATTCACAATGAATACGATCCTGCTGACCAGAGCAATGACATTGCACTGCTGGAAATGAGCGAGCCTGTCCAGTGCAACTCCCACATCCAGCTGGTGTGTGTGCCCAAAGCCACGGTGAACGTGGCACAGCTGGATACCTGCTATGTCGCTGGCTGGGGTGCTACCACTGCAAGATGTGAGTTTCCAAAAATGGAGGGCAAGCTCAATACATTGGGAAGATGGATTTGGCTTCCTGACAGTGGAGGCCAAGGCCAGAGTAAGGCTTCCCACTCCCTAAAAGCAGACAACAGGGCCCAAGAGCTCCAGCACCTCTGTAGGGGCACAGCCAAACCCTAGGGAAGGGGTTCGCCTCCAGATGGGGAAAGTGGCAGCAAGCTGCCAGGTCCTCATTCCTTTCTGTGTTCACAGCTCAAACATCCAGCGATATCCTGCAGGAGGCCAAGGTCCACCTTATCAATGTCCAGATCTGCAATAGCAGTGAGTGGTACCAGGGGGAGGTCCATAGCCACAACTTGTGTGCTGGCTACCCGGAGGGTGGCATCGACACCTGCCAGGTAGGAGCGTCACTCAGCCCCCAGCAGCACAGGCAGCACCACCCCAACACAGGCCATCCCTTGCTTTCCCTGGCCAGTCACTCTCTTAGCCCTGGCTCCCCACCTTTCCTGGGCCTTCCCACCCATTGCCCATGTACAGGGCCTAGTCCAGGATCTCCCTTGTCCCTGAGGCCTGGCACTCTGCCCAGAAAGCCCTGCTAGTGCTCTTTGCAGTCTAGATGTCCAGATGCCAATGCTGGAACAACTGTCCTCTGCACATCCAGGATCACTGTGTAGAGCTGAGAGAGAGCCTGACTTCATAGGCTCCCAACCCACTCCCAGCCAAGCTTCTGGAGGTTCCAGCACTGAACAGAGCCTTGCTCAGCTGAGAATACAGCTCTGGCAGGGGCTGTGAGAGAGAAGGAGGCAGCACCGGTGCTGACAGGGGCCACCCAACACCACCTTAATCCTCTCTGGTTCTCTGCAGGGTGACAGCGGGGGTCCACTCATGTGCAAAGACAAGGACGCTGACTTCTTCTGGGTTGTTGGAATAACCAGCTGGGGCAGAGGCTGCGCCAGGGCGAAACGGCCTGGAATATACACTTCTGTTCGGCACTTCTATGACTGGATTGCGCTCCAGATGGAAATGCTCCCACAGTCATGGAATCCTTATCCAACCGCCTCACCCTGGACTCGTCCTACAAATGCCCCATGGCCCACTCAGAAGCCATGGACGAGACCACCTACCACTCAGATGCCATGGACAAGACCACCTACCACTCAGATGCCATGGACAAGACCACCTACCACTCAGATGCCATGGACAAGACCACCTACCACTCAGATGCCATGGACGAGACCACCTACCACTCAGATGCCATGGACGAGACCACCTACCACTTATAACCCATGGCCAACGACACTGCCCACTCCAAAGCCATGGCCAACAACACTGCCCACTTCAAAGCCATGGCCAACAGCACCGCCTGCTCCGAATCCATGGCCAACAACACTGCCCACTTCAAAGCCATGGCCAACAGCACCACCTGCTCCGAATCCATGGCCAACAGCACCGCCCCCTCCAAAGCCATGGCCAACAGCACCGCCCCCTCCAAAGCCATGGCCAACAACCATGCCCACTCCAAAGCCAAGTTCATTACCCACACCAGTGAAAGAGAATAATAACTGCCCATATCCACTCAAGAAGCTGATGGAATTCTTCACTGAGATGCAGAAGCTTCTGAAGAACCTACAGGGGATTCCAGTTTGAGCAGGAGAATGGACAGGATCTAGTGCAGGTTGCATAGGACTGTGACTGTTTCCTGCTGAGGCAATGCCTGCTGATCCAAAGGCTGCCTCAGCACTGAAGGCCTGCTCTGTCCTGCCCACATTGCTCCTCTACATGCACACAAGTGCTAATGTTGACTTAGTTGCTGAAATAAAGTTGTCTGTGTTTGTGGTTAACCATACTTTCAGTCCAGTTTGGTCTCCTGGGCAAGGCAAGAACTTCCTTGTCCAGGACCTGCAAAAGTAGGCTGCCTCAGAGCACTTGGGCACAAAGGAAGTCACTCTAAAGGGCTGGAACTGTGTCTAGTCAGACAGAAGAGTGCTCAGAGCCACCACAGGATGAAGAAGACTGGTGCATCAAGGCTAGGAACAGGACAGGAGACAATGCCACATGCAGACACCTTGGGGAGGGACACTTTGAGGCACACAAGCTGGTGACTAGGGCCTGGCAAAAGCCTGAGCTGATGGAGCAGACCTGGGAAGCTCCTGAGCACAACAAGCAAAATTTCTGACTGTCACAAAGGCAGGGAGAAGCTGAAAGAAGCTACAGTGCCCTAAGGAAGAGCAAGATTTCAGAGGCAGCAAAGGGACATTGGTGTGTGAGGTGGCCACACTTCAGAGATGTTTGAAGAAAGAGTTGGGGTCATTCTGGGGAGGAGAACCTGGTCGGAGCAGAAGGACCCAGGAAACTGCATCTGCATTCCCATGGAAGCCTAAGGTGAGCTAGTTAACAGCACCTGCAACACCAAGTCCGTTCACAGGTGGGACACACCTTGGATTCAGGGGGAAAAGAGCAGGGAGGAGATAGCAGGGAGGAAAGAAGGTCAGAGAAAGAGAGGAGTCAAGGAAGATGAGGGGGATGTGTAAGCATGGCAGATAGGGAGAAGGGAGAATCAAGGAGCCAGTCTCACAGACACAAGCTGCATCCTAGTGCCACAGGTGCCACAACTGCCCTTGTCAGTGTGGGCCCAGAACAGCAGCAGCCCTTACAGACATCAAGGCCAGGGAGCCTCCCAGAGGGCGTTGCTGCGGCTGACGTGGCCAGCATGGACTGTGCCACATCCGTGCTTTGCACAGGAAGGAGGACACTGCCTGGGTATCTCTGGCTCATGTGACTGGTGCTGCACTGTAACCAGATGGGACACGTGCATGCTGTCTGCAGGAGCCATGTGCTCTAGGGGGTGGTTTTGGGAAGGAGCTTCTGGCAAGCAGCTGCAGAGAGTAGGGTGGCAGTGAACTCCCCAAAGAGACCATGATGACACACAGGGTGTTTTCCTGCAAGCTGTTAACAGGAAGTTCTGGGAGCCCCTGCAAACAGAGGGGCTAAAATAAAGCTGGAGAGGGACTTTTTTTACAAGGGCAAGCAGTAATAGGACAAGGAGGAATGGCTTTAAAGTGAAGGTAAGTTTAGAATAGATATTAGGAAGAAATTCTTCTCAACCAGAGGAACTCCATGGCTTCAAAGCCACAGTCAAAGCAAATGTCACAACCATCTCCTCCTCAGAGATGGAAAAAGCCTGTCACAGTCATTACCGTGACAGGAGCACCAGCAGCTCCAACTGCTCATTCAAATGCCAAGGGACAGGCAGATGTTTCCAGGAAGAAATACAGCCCTCTCAGAACCCTGGGTTGCATCACCCACCAGGACAGCATTGCCTCAGCCTCCTCTGGCCGGGGCTGTGACCTGCTGGAGTCACTTGAGCTCAGCCGGGCTCAGCTCTGACCATGGGGCCCAGACAGACCACATGGCACTGCTGGACCTGGAGAGAGGTTTGCTTTTTCTTGTCATAAACCTCTTCCTTAGCAGGAAGCTGTCAGGAGAAGGGGACATAAGACAACTTACACCCTGCCCATTGTTTTCCCAGCAGCGTTTGTGTAGTGGATTTCTAAAAGAAAAAATCCCCACAAACTGCAGTTGGGAATTTCAAATAGCACTGGGACAACGGCGTATGCTCTTTAGTGGCTTGATAACTGAGATAGAATATAAACCATTGAAGTTGAAATGCCAGTGATAAGCGCAGGGAAGGATCACAAACCCTCCCCCGCCCCAGCGCTCCCCGCCAGCCGGGACCGGCCCGGGCCGCGGGGCCGCCATCGCCGCGACAACGCTGCCCCCTGGCGGCGGGAGCGCGGGGAATGCCAGGGGATGGATCCCGGGGGCCCGGGAATGCCCGGGGATGGATCCCGGGGGCCCGGGGAATGCCCGGGGATGGATCCCGCGGCCCCGGGAATGGCTGGGGATGGATCCCGGGGGCCCGCACGGATCCGCCCGGGAGCGCGGGGAATGCGCGATTCCTGCCCCGAGCCGCGCGGGCAGACGCCGCTGCCGGCAGCCGCTGCCTCTGACGCGTCGCGTCGGGGCTGCCTTAGACACTGGCAATTACTGGTGACACCTCACTTCGACTGGGTTAAATATTTTCCCACTCCGGGCCGTGTGTTTGCACAGGAAGGATCAGGGAGTCACGTCTGCTTCCGTTCCCTCTGCTCCAGCTGCCCGATGTCCTTGGTACCTGGCCGTCAGTTCTTAATGTACATCAACATGTGCTGATATACAGCCAGGCTGATCTTTGACTCACCTTTGGAACAGCAACACATTTTCTCAACAACAAATTATACTTTGACATTAGAAGGTGGTAATCTGTAATGGATATTGCAATCTGAAGATTGAAAGAGACTATCTGTGATCTTTGTCCTCAGCCGAGCAGGCTGGAGTCTCTCTTCCCTCCTACACTTTATTTGATTGTGGGACATAACCTTGGGATGTACTAATAATCATTAGTCAGAGCTGATGTATCCGTTACGGGCCTGCCCTGCTCGGGGAGGGAGACATTCTCTAGAACAGTAGTAAATCAGCAAAACATGCACTTAAATATACAGTAAAATGTGGTTTGAGACACGGTCCTTCATACATCATGTAGCAAAATGTTTTATTGAGAGAGTCACACACACACTAATGAGGAAGGAGGGCTGCCGAGACAAGACCTGTGGAGGGGAAGCAGTTTGTGAGAAGGGGCTGGGAGAGATCTCTGAGCAGCTCCTGGTCCAGGGGAAGTTGAGACTCCCCAAGCCCTTCTCTGCCCTCTCCTAGCCTTGGACAAGCTGGCAGGAGAGAGAAGGGAAGGCAAAGGAAGGAATGGAGCCCTGTAGAGCAGTCCAGACACAATGAGCCTTAAGGGCCTGGCAGGGGCAGTGGAAGGGTCCAGCTTGCCAGGAGGAGTGAGAGATCTGTTCTGCTGTTCACCAGCTTTGCAGGTCAGGCTGCTACTTTGTCATTTGTTTTTGCTGTCAAGCAGCTGTCTTTTTGGAGCTGAATGTTGCAGAAATTGTTAGAGCTTCTCCTTTGCTTTTTTACAGGCATTTGTCATTATTATTTAAATCTGAGTGAATAAATAACACATGTATCTGCTGAATGTTTTACTCTCTGGGTTCCTGACCTTGCTGCTTTGCCTTCCTTGGTTTTGTGGTCCTGACTATTTGCAGCAACTGTGCCAAAAGGGCTGCCAAGATCTCCGAAAGGCCTGGGGCTGCATCCCAAACTGATCTGGGAGAGCCTGAGCTGGCACATCCCTGCTGACTGTGATTGCTGGGCCCACAGGGCCCTGGGGCTTCTCCTATGAGCCTTGTCTCCCTTTTTGGACCTGGCCAAATTGGTGCATGTCTGGCTTTTTTGGCTTGCTAGTGACAACTCAACCAATGCTGGAAGTGTCTGTGATGTCCAAGCTTTGGATCAGCTGTCTTGCTTAGTGCAACCTCTCCCCATTACATTTTGTTGTTTCTAAATTTTTTTTTCTTGAGCAAGAATAGCTCAAGCATTGCAGTAGCCATTTTTACTGCCAAAACTCTGTTTGATGCCTGTTTGGCTGGTGGGGAGACAGGCTCAGGATAGGTGTACATTGGCTGCTTTCGGTACTTCTGACCCCAACCCATGTCACTTCACTGAGGGATGCCAGCCTGGCTTGGCCCACAGGTGCCTGCAGGCTGAGCTGCCCTGCAGGAACTGAAATTCCCAGTTCCAGCAGAACTTCTGTGACCTGCCCAGTCATGCATCTAGAGAGGGAAATAAGGCAAGCCTTTCACTTGTCTCTTCAGTAAATATTAGAATGCTTTGTGCCTTTGTTTTCCTTATTCTGACTTTTTTTCTCAGAAATCTGTTACAAGTGTGAGCACAGACTAATTTCCATATAAGGCAAGTCAGTAAGAATGGGGATGTTTGAATGGTGTGCCTTTTAATAAATGAACCAGTGCTCGTGTTTTTTACAGCATTAAGAAGAGATAAGACCTCCATTCCTCCCGTCATGGCAACTACAACAAACAGAACATCATTCAGAAGTCAAGAAAAAGACACAGGCACTTTAGGCTCAGCCAAGAGAGCTGCAAAGTAGCAAAACTCATTACTAATTCAGAGGAGCTGTGTCCCTCAGAGCTCACCATTACTGGTCTTACTACTAATAATACTGGAGCACATCAATTTAGCAGAAAGCAGAGTTTGGCTGAAGGCAGAATGGTGTTGAAGTGCCACTCTCCCAGTCAAACACCTCCATGAGGCCTTCCCTTGCTCTAGTCAGCCTAGAAAGAAGCAGAGCTGGGTTGTGGGGAAAGAGCTGAGGAGAGGAAGGTTCTGGTTTTGTAGCCAGAGCAGTCTGGTAACATTAATCCTAGAGAAACAGTGAAAGAGGCCACAGGTATTTGTAATTTATTCATAAACAGCTATGCCATCATAAGAAACTTTTTAAAATAATATGTGATAGTTCTTTAAATATTTAAGAATTTGTTGACCTATTTTCTCATTTAATTAGGATTTTTTTTTGGCTGCATTAACAATGACTTGAATGCAGTCTGGTTTAGTCACTACACAGTTCAGCTGCACTGGGTTACAGAAACATGATTTCTTTCTAAGGCACATGACACAGGAGAGGAATGCCATTGTAAGTGTCTACATGTGTGCTTAAAAACCAGGAGACTTACCAGTAGGTAGGACATAAGCTCAATTAATGAATATAAAACCATTCACCTGGCATCCTTCTGAGTCCTAAACCAAAATTTGTCTTTTCAATTACAGCCCTACCCCTGTTTTCTTTGCAGCAAAGGGCCATGGTGCAGTTGCCCTTCTCTTCAAAGTGCCCTGGTTAAGAGCATCAAGCTCATCTCTGCAAGCTGCATTTATGAGTACACTCACTTCTTTTCTTACTCATTTCTTTTGCCCAGGCCTAGAAGTGGAGTTGGTAAAGCCTTGTCCATGTGTGCAGCACAAATCACAGTGCAGCAGTATGGTCAGAAACCAGCTCCTTCTAAATGCTGATGGAAGCACTGTTAGCAAAAGCTGCACTCTGTGCATCATGCTGGAGCTGGAGCAGAACTTGTGTCCCACCTGCCTCCTCTGCAGTCAGTGGTGAGGCAAGGGAGGACGTGAGAGCAGGGCTTTGACTGACTATCCAGCATGGAGATGGGCAGCAGTTGGAGATGTCCACAGCGCCCTCCTGACAGAGGGGAAGTTGTCACCAGCAAGGCTGGGTGAACCATCAGAGTCCTGGCAGTATCTGCTTGGTTCAGGGGGATTGCTGTGGGCTGTGAGTTAGGCTGCAGCACCAAAATGTAAGTTTGTTCCCCACTACATGGCTTGGGAATGATCAGCTCTGAGCTGATCCACTCTAGAAAAGGACACCAGAGGGGTCAGTTCCTGCTCTCTGAAAGGCTCTAAAATGTACATCTCAAGAGTATCATTATCAGGTCAATTTCTGACTCTTCTAAAGCTGCAGTAAAATAAAACTTTATCCTTGCTGTTGTCACCTCTCCTTCTTAGGAGGTGTCCAGGATCATGCTGTTTTCCAAGAGTTGCTTTAGGGGTCTCCTGCAGAAAACCACAGGGTCAGAGAGAAGTTTGCACAAACTCAGAACACAAGGATGTTGTTAACTTTCCATGCATCCTTTGCAAGGCATCTCCAAAATGACCTGGGAAGGGTATTCTCAGTCTGTGTTTCTGCACAGTATCACTGAGCTGACTCAAAGTAAAAGACTAAATAAATGTTGGCTGTCAGGCTTCAACAAGCTTCTTCATCAGGTGCAAATGGACAGGAAAGATTTTCTTCCATTTGCACCTGATGAGGAGGCATGTTTCTTCCCCAAAAGCTGGTGTCTGCCATCCTGTGTTTCACTCCATGGATCAATTCAGCGTTCTTGGGATCAATGTTCTCCACTAATGACTTATTGCTTTTTATTTTCAAATTGCAACTTGAAATCTTCTGGCAAATATTTGTCATCTGAGGGATACCAAGTGCACGGAGTCAAACCTGTAAGCTCTTAAATGAGAATGGTTGGGTTTGTAGTTCCTAGAAAGAAATACAACACTAGAAACTTTTTTCTGAGATTAAACAGGAGTCAATACCACAGTGCAGAGAAAGAATTTCTATTTTTGGCTACACCCTTAAGGCAACAGTAGAAGTGTATGTCACTGCCACAGTGACAGCTAATGAGCAGATATACAATATTAATTGCAGTAAGTGTAACACAGTGAGCAATCTATCAGCTTCAATTTCCCCAGCAGCTGTAGTTTAGATACTTTTGCCTAACACCTCTGTCTGACCTGGCTGCTTTGGGTTTGTTTGCCTGCATGGCAGCACAAAGAGGGACTAAAGCAGCACGGTCCTGCTCGTGCTGCTCGAGGGGCTGACCCAGTTGCACGGGGCTGGCAGCAGCACGAGGCCGTTGTCCCGCGTCCTTCGGAAGCGCATCACGGCCCCGTGTTCCGTGACGGTGATGACGTCGGGCTCGGGCTCGCTGAAGGTCACCTCGGCGCGCTTGTGGCACTGCTGGGCACACACACAGCGCACGGCAGCCGCCAGCGCCAGCCCCAGCGCGGCCGTGCAGAGCAGCAGGAGGCCAAGCTGGGCTGCAAGGAGTCGGCTTCCTCTGCCAGGGCCTTCCCCTATTCCAGGAACAGCAGATTCGGGAGCAGGCCTGGTCACCCATGGCAGGGTATTCCCAGCTGCCTCCTGCTCATCCTTGTCCTCCTCGGCCCTGGTGCCTGCCCTCTCTGGCTGCGGTGCCAACTCTCTTCCTGCCATTTGCCTTGAGGCCGAGGACAAATTGCCAGCAGTGCTGGCATCACCAGGCCAGGCTGTGGTTGCAGCAATGCTGCCCAGGTGCGTGCGTACATGCCGGGCAGAGGGAGACGCTGTCACACGTAGGGAGGCTTTCAAGGTGGTCCCACTCTCAGTGCTGCCCTTTGAAAGCAAAAACATGCCAAAGCATGCAGTGAGGGAAGAGAAAAGGGGGCTGATTAAGTTCTCACTGCCTACCTCATGGAACACTTCAACTCTGTTTCTGATGCCCTTGTGTCCCCCTGGCTTTAGATTACCTCTTCTCTGTTCCCTGTTTACTCAGTAGCTTTTAGAAAATGAAGCAGATGCAACCCTCCATACCGGAGTTACCATGGGAGGAACTAGGCACCCAAGTTGGTCCCAGGGGCAAAGGCAATGTGGGTTGGAGGGGCAAATTGGAGAGGAAGGTCACTGCTTTGTCTAACTAAACGTCTGCAGTTCCTGTTGTGGTGATGGTATTTTTCACAGGCATCATTATCACAAAAGAATATCACTTAATAAACAATTCCCACCTTGAGTGGCACCAGGGTCATGCTGAAAGGGCAGGTGTGATTTTCCCAGCCAAGCTGCATGTGTAGGCTCACATGGACCCACTGGGATTCAGTATTCCCCTTCTGAGGCTATGGAGTGGATGGACATGGGAGACTTGGGATGGCCTTTGCCATCAGCAGTTCTGGGGCATGCACATACAACCTATAAATTCTCCCCAAAGCCTGTCTTGCTTTCTCAGTTTACACAGCCAGTCTGAAATCTTATGCTCCTCTGTGTTGCTTAACCACCCATTTTAGTGGGAATGTTGGATCCTGCCTGGGCCTGGGCACTGTCTGATTCCATGCACCTTATTTTAACTGTTACAAAATGCCAGCTGCTCCACGCCAGTTCTGCAACTCAGAATTTGCTGCAGGTATCATCCAAGACTAACTGGGGAACAAGCATGCAATTTAGGAGGCCCCCAATGAATTTTTCCATTCCCACTATGCACCTGAGCCCCCATCCAAAATCTGCAAAATGTACTGGAGTTTTTAATTTGGCTCCACTGAGATTTGGATCTGGCCCTCAGTAGCTGGCACCTCTCCAGCCTGTCCAGCCCAGCAGGCTTTTTCACACATCCATTAATTACAGCAGAGAAACTCTCACCACCCTCTACCATCATTAGTGATTTCTAAAGCTTCCTGGGAAGGCAGTGTGACGGGAGCACAAAGCTGAGGTAGGAGCCCCGGCAAGCTGTGAAGCAAAGTAGTGGAGGGTCAGAGCATCCTTTGTGGAAGGGATGGTTTCTGAAGGTGCTAGTAAAATACAGTAGGAAATAGAAGATTTCCAGTGGCTGGACTGCAAACTATAAAGTAGCAGGCTGGCAAAGTTAGGACTGCACGTGTATGGACCACTTGCCCTTAAAACGCAAACGCCATACTGTAAGGATATGCTGCCAGACTTGGACTTTGGGACAGAAAATGGAACTGCCTCTTAAGTCCTTGCCCTGTCTCAACTCATTTCTCCTTTCTTTTCATACTCCTCCCCATTCTTACCTAATTTCTCAGTGTTTTTCTTTCATTATGCTCTTCTGAGCTTACCTTGTGCAATAGCTCATCCTTCTTTTTGGTTTCCCTCTACTGCCAGTTCTCCACTTCTCTCCATGGCTATGCCAGGTGCTTATGGTACACATCTCTCCTTTACTTGTTCTCTGTCCTCTGCTCCTTCCTAAATATTTCTGGCTCATTCTGTGTTGTACATCCCCTCTCTCTTTTATTTTCTGTAAGATTATTTCTCTTTCTCCTTTAGCATTTTGGACACCAGGTCTATTCTTTCTTCTTCTTGTATTTTTCTTCTCTCCATTACCTGCATAGTTGACTTAGCCTGTTAACTCTGTGTCCTGTATGTCTAAGCACACACATTTCCAGCAGCCTATAGTCACATCTACACAAGGGAAAGCAACTGTTTTTACAGTGGGTCTCTTCAAAACCCAGCCAGTGGGCTCAAAAGAAAGAAAAAAAAACCAAAAAAACAAACTAGAAAGAAACATAAACCTCAATTTCCAGTTAAGGGAAAAAAATCTAAAACTTTCAACAGTCTCAGTGTAGTTTTAGCCGCTTATGTCACATACATGGGCTGCTAGGGTGTCCTCCCCAGCCCTGGTGCTTACCTTCCTGTTGCCTGTACACATCAAACACAAGTGTAGGGTGGCAGGACTGGCAATGCTTCTGAAATATGGACAGAGCAAAGGCAGGGTTAGCAAGTGACACCTGTGGCTCACACCACCAAGAAGTGCTGCTCCTTAGAGCAGTTTTGGATGCATGCAGTCAATGTGGATCATACAACCTGCATTTTGAATTATGCCTGATCATTGATTCCTATCCCCATCATTTTCACCCACAGTATGAAATGTTGCATGAAAGCTCATGCAGCCCAAACCTTCTAAAATTTCTGAGCAGGCATCCTCCAGCCCAAATTTCATACTTTCTTTGTATCCTTTTTTTTTTCCTTTTCCCTGCAGATGGAGAAATAGGTCTGCTAAGTTCAGTGTTTCACTGAAGAGTTGTATGCACTTTCAGAAAAATGTTACAGCAGTCGATAGGTTTTATCACATCCTTCCACCTCCTGGCCAGCCCCCCGCTGTGCTGAGCAACACAGCGTTGGGTTCTTAGGGGTTTGGGATTTTCTCCCTGTTACTGCCTGTCATGTGCAATATCCAAAGGATTATTTCTCAAAATCTCAGCAAACAAACACCCTCTCACCTCCCCCAGACACCTTCCTACACGCAGGCACCTTCCTACATTTCTCTTGTTCATCTGCAGGGAGGCTATTACTATTTTCCTTCCCACAAGGACTGGAGAAACAACTTTTCCCACCACGTAGATTTACCCATTGGAGGTGCTGTAGCTGGAGGCATTGTCCTGGGAGAGGGAACCTTGCAAGGCATCCACCATTCCAACATCTTGGGTGGGAAGGGACGGCTCCAGCCCCTGGCCTCCGGACCGGATACTCCTGCCGGGCACAGCCCGCAAAGTCCGGCCCGGCTGCTTTGGCTCGGCAATGGGATGAGTCTCCGACCCCACACCAAAACCCGGCTCTGGTGCTGGGGTTACCACCATGGCAGTGGGGCTGGCAGGCAGCAGGGAGCCAGTGGCAGCTGCAGGAGAGATGGGACCTTGGCCAGCAGGGAGACAAAACAAAAATCAGGGAGAGGAGCAGAAGTCTATTGTCTTCGGTTTGTTGATTTCAAATCCCACTCAGTGCCAAGGTTTGCCAGGAAGGTTTGTAACAGTGACTCTTTTATTTTCATGTCACTTATTTTGAAGAGGGAACACACATGGAAATTAAAGCAGCAAAGCTCGCTCCCTATGCACTGGTCAAGTAAAATAATAATTAGTGGCCAATTTTTTTTACAGTCAAGTAAAAAAATAATTAAAACTCAGCCTTGGTGCCATGCCAAGCATTTACTTATACCTAAATCAAACGTATTTCTCCTCCTGCTGAGAAATACGTCTGATTTAGGTATAAATAAATTCTTGGAGCATCTTACTGACCAGAGGCTGCATAAATACAGGCAAATATATACCTGGAGGGCAATAATGACATTTAGAGACAAATATGTTCCTCTGGTTGGGCAACATTGCTAATTGGACTTCCTTCTCTTCAAGAGCTGAGATTTTAGGTAAAGTATTTTAAGATTTGCATTGAAATCATAAGATCTAGCAACCCTATTTAGCTTCCTGATGCCCTCCTTGGAACTGGCACCTCAAATACTGGCCCACACCTCAAATACTGACCCCCACCTTCACTTTAAGGAGTTCACTATGGCCATCACTGATCTCCTTGACAGGAGTTAAATGGGTCCCCCCAGCTTGTTTGGGCCACTTTTGTTGGACCCTTGGCCAGACTAAGCTGTAAAACTACTCTGCAGGGGGTGTTGGTAAGAAAGAACAAGGTTTGCTCGCCATACCTGTGGGGTGAGGGTCAGCTGGTCCCTGCAGGGGCATGGGGGCTGCAGCCTCAGGCTTCTTGTCAGCAAGAGTCTTGTTTTGCCCTCCCTGAGCCACAACAGCAGATTCAATCTTTGCCCAGTAAACAAAGTATGACTGGACTATGGAGATGCTGTTAAAACATAATCAGGCAAGAATTTACTGGCTCTATAGCATTAATAAAACATCTGACTGTTTCTTAGCTAATCACAAAGACTGCTTTACTCTGAAGAGAGAAACAATGCAAAAGTATTTTAAAGGATTAGCCTGTCGTATGTTTTCTATTACAAATAAAAGGTACCAGGAAAAAAGAAAGATTTGGGGTGAAGAATCACCACTCAATAAATAATTAAGTTCAGCCAAAAAATGTGTGGGAACCTAAAAAAATTTCAAAAGCTGTATTACATTCATCATGTTGATAGAAGTACATTTGTAAAACTGGGACTAGCCCTGCTTACAATCTTCTGTAGGCAAGGAAACAACGGTGGTATTTATTAATTAAAACAAGCCAATGTAACTTGTACAAACAGCAGAATAGGTAAGGGGTAGAAAAAGTCTCTCTTCTCAGCCCTCTGATATTTGAGCCTGCCTAATCCTCTGCTTTTTGTCAGGTGCCAAAACTGTGTTGGCCAACCTTTAACTGCACCCCAAGAGCCTTATTTAAGCTGGAAATTTTGGGAGAATTTCAGCTCAGATTGCTCAGCTGCTTCTGAGAATTATCTAAGGGGAAACCAACCTGGGTTTTTCTGTGCCAGATGACACTTAGAAAGCGTTTTTAAGCCTAAAAAAAACATTTTTCCTGATGCTGTGACAGAATAAAAAGGAAGAGTCTATCACATATCAGCCCGGAGCATAAAAGGCCAGACTTGAAAGAAATATCAGAGTGGGTATCTAGGACTAAGTCTTGTTGGGATTTTTTTGGGGTTTATTTGGGGTTTTTGTGAGTTTAATAGTATTTCTTTAAACTGTAATAGTATTTTCTGATATAAAGCAATGGCCAAAATTTGGAATTCCAAGCAGCAATATTTCTGTTTCAATGATTTTTTTCTTGAATCACAATGAGATGATCAAGCCACAACATTCAACAGGACACTTAGGTTTTGGGAAGCAGCCAAGGATCTGGCCAAGCAGTTTCTAAGTGATTTTGTAAAGTTGAAATATAACAATTTAATATCTTTTGAAATGAGAAGCCACTGTGCTTCCTCTAAGGCAGTCAGTTAGAAGATGTTTAATTTCATTCCAAATCAGAACCAAGCCACTTGGACAGTTTGGGACTTTGGTGCAAAACAGAGATGTCAAGTTTTGACACAGTGCTCACTCTCTTTCTATTGTGAGTAACTCTGTTTACATTTAACTTTTTTTAAAACTATGTCTTTTTTTCTCTTTTTTTTTTTGATCTTTTTTGTTTTGTTTTTTTCTTAAGAAGTGATATACAAGATTATCCTTTACGCAGAGAAGTCCTATGGGCTGTATTATTTACAAAGACAGGCAACAGGGTCACAGTTCTCTCTTTATGCCTTAACATTTCTGTTTCCTAAAATGCTTAAGCTGTCATTTTCCACTGTATCTATTCTGAGAAAACAGTGACCATGTAAATAAAAGGCAGCACTATGCAGCAGATATTAATGGTGATTTATGTACCAGCTAGGATACTGTAGCAGCATTTGGTAAGTATTTAGCTATATTGGATTCAAGATACATAAACCACTGTGTTGGACAGCCTGTAACTAAACACAAATTCTGATTAGGAACCAGGATGTCCTTACAAAAACTTGATGTCTCCAATGGGTTGGTCTGGTGCTTTCCATACGAAGGACAGGTTTCTCTTCAGTGACTTGTCCGAGTGTGTGACAGTGTCACCATCTTCAAAACAATTCAGCAGCTTGGAACCAGGAGGCAGGAAGATGAACGTGCCAGCGATTTCGTTGTTGGACACTCTGCGAGCTTGCAGCATAAAGCCCATGTAATCCCGGGTGCTTCTTACTGTCACTTTTGGAAGACAAAACACGGGACACAAAGGGATTTGTCTTGCTGTTATGTAGTGAAGTGCCTGCAATGGAATTCCCAGAAAAAACCTTGGGCAGCACTGCTGAAAACACCTTACTGTCTTTGTCCTCACAGTCTTCATGGACATACTAGATACAGAAGGCCAGACTTTTACCTTTGGTTTTCCAATGTGTAATTGCACACGGGATTTGCCTGAGACTTCCCCCCTATCCCTCCCTGATGATAAGCTGTTAACCCCATTGGACCAGGCAGCATGCAGCCATTTTTACAGAAGGTTTGGACACCGCTCTGTATGTGAGCAAAAGCTTGTGTTCTGCTCTCAAAGGGGTTTTGTTTTGCACAGGGATGAACGGGCAAGTGGCCAAGCTGGGGAATGGTGCCTCAGCTCTGTCTGCATCTGCCTGAGGAGCAGCAATGCCAGGGATGAGGAATGCTGCCAACCATGCCCAAGAGTCAGGTGAGTCACCCAGACCCCTTTGAGTGGTGCAGAGGGGCTGGAAAGGTGACTTTACCCACATGGACCACTGCATGTAGGTCTGTTTGGTATGGCTGAGACACAGCTGAGATAAATGAATCCCACCCAAAGCACCCGTGCTGCAAACAGAATCCCTCTGTAAATATGTCCTCATGGCAAGAGAGGTGTTGTAGCTCACTCAAAGCAGTTATCCCCCTGCCCAGACCTCACAGAGATTAATTGCATGGCTTGAGATAAGTTACCGTGCATTTTCCAGATGCAGGAGTGAGAAGCTGTTCCTTACCTGGCACCTTGTCTCCCGGGAAGAAGAAGGACATGTTGGTGTGGACAGTGACGTAGTTGCTGTTGGAGCTGTGCAGCTGCACCCTCAGGTGCCTGGGCATCATGTCGCTGCAGGCAGAACGGCTGGCACCCTGCGAGAAGGCGGCCACGCAGGACACCAAGCACAGGGTCGTGCAGGCCCAGCCAACAATGGCACTGTGGGCTCTCCCACCATCCTCCATCCTACAGCAGAGAACAACCTGGAGTTCACTTCAAAGCAGTGGCTTCCCAAATGGTGCCATTGATTTATCTGATCTCCAGAGCCGCCCTCCCTGCTGGCTTTAAACAAAAGGGAATAAGTGGTCTCTGTGGCACCTGGAGCCACTTTGAGAATCCACAGCATTTACATTCTGAAGTGAACTGTTCAGGCTGGGAGAGGGAAGAGCCCACCACAAGAGGATGGATTTCTTGTGAAGGTGCCCATGGAGGGTGCAGCCAGAAAAGATTTCCTCTAAAAAGTCTTGTGGGTTTGAGGAGGAGGAGGAGCAGGCTCTGTACAGCCACACTCAGCACCCTCCACCACTCCCAGCCCAAATCCCAGCCTGATCAATAGGGGAAACATCTGCCCTTTGGACCTGCAGAGCTGCTGCAGGCCCCATCACATATGGGGCTGGTGCCCAGGGCAGAGCCTGTCCCTGCCTGCCATCACAGAGCCTCATCCCTGCAGTGACAGCACAAAACACATTCCCAGACTGAACGGAGTATTGTGCTATTCTGCTTTTTCAAAATGCACTTTTCAAAGTGAAGATGAAGGACAAGTGTGTGGCATTTATTGTAATGGATATCACAAAGCAGGTGCTTCTGATTTTAATGTAGCACTTTCTACCAGCTTCTTTTCAACATGCCTGCCTTAGATGTCATTACACTTAGTCAATGAGTAAATGCAAATAAATCAGAGGCAGCAGAGGCTGAGGAGGTCTAGTTTACACCTCCCTCTCAAGCACTTCTGAAACTTGCCAGCCGACTAACAAAGCACCACTGCAAGCGGAACAATTCATGCCCAGCCTAAAGCAGCAAGCAGATGGTTGCAGTTTAGCCTTCCACAGCCAAGCATCCTGCCCCTCCAACCAGTTGTGTGCCAGAAGATGCTTGTGAGAATCACAGGAGCCTTTGCTAACCCTCCCAGCCCTGCTGGACCAGCAGCAGGATGTCTCCTCTTCACGGAGCCAGCCTCCCTTCTGGGCACCCCTAAACAGTCCTTGCTGGATAAGATTTCTCGCAGGAGCTCACGGAATTAGCCCCGAGCTCTTTCCCTGGGGTGTTGTCCCGGCTGTGCTGTTTCCCCTCCCGCCCTGCTGTGCCCATCCCCTGGGGGAGCAGCGCTGCTCCCGGGGCTGCCCGGGCTCAGGCTGCCGCTGCCGCCGGCGCTTACCTTGGGACACGCTCGCTGCCGGGCTCGCTGCCACCACTGCCCTGCCAGCCTGCCCAGGACCATCCTTTCAGGGACCTTCCTCGCCTGCTCCTCGAATGGGAAGCACAGCAGCTGTTACTGCTAATACCCTCGGCAGCTCTCTGCCAGCGCCCAAATCCTGCTTTAATCAGATCAGGGTTTCTCTTCACATCCTACCCCTTTTTTTCTTTTATTTCTTTCCTTTTTTTTTGGTGTGTGTGTATGTGTGTCAAATGTCCAAGTTTCTTCAATGCAAACAAAGGCAACTCGCAGGGAAGGGAGGGGGAGACCCACAGCAAATCATGGGGTTTGTGTAGGACACCCTGAAACTCCTCTGCAGAGGTGCAGGATGATGGGACTTTTTCTCACCTTGCCCTCTCCACACACACATCCCCTCTTCCATGCTGAAGCAAAGCAAAGCCACATCAGTCCCCTCCATGTGCCCCCAGCGGTGTGCCCCATCTCTCATGCTTATATGGGATTAATTTTGGCAGTAAAAGCAGAATTTTGCTACAAAGGCTTGGAAGGTTCATCCCATGTGCCAGCCTTGTCAGAAGGAGCCATCAACACCCCACAAATCCCCCGAAGCTGGCACAGGGGACCAAACATGTGATAAGTGTGACTGTCCCCCAGCACATGAGCTGTGTTCATGTCCAGGCTGTCAGCCCTGCTCCTTGCCTGAGCTTTTCTGCAGCTGTGCTGGCAGTCAGTGGCAGAGCTGATCCTGTCCCTTGTCACTGCAGATGCTCTGGTGATCAGGGCTCTCTGATGACCTGGCCTCTGTCACCAGGCTCACCCTGCTCCCTGCCAGTGGCTCATTCCTGCCACGCCTTATCAGTGATCCTGCTTGGGAAGTGACCATTGTGTGAGGCTGTCCAGAGGGGGCATCCTGGTCACCTCTGCCTAGGACAACCCCCAAAAACTGGGGGCAAGTTTGCAGATGCTTCACTTATTAGCACTGTTCCCATCCCTGCCCTGCTCTGCAGCCTGTCTTTTGGAGGAGACACAAAATGCCAGGCTGGCACTGAGGTTCTGCTGCTGACAGCCCGGCTCTCAGCAGGTAAACTGGTTGGAAAGTAAGGAAACTGGTGGTACTGGGCTCTCATCAGCCTGCTCTCCTCTGCATTTGAAAGATGCCTTAAAATCACTGAATTTCAAGATATAATGTAAATCTTGTAGTTTTCTTTCCTTTACTCAGGGGAAGCAGAGCACAGGTCAGGGGGAGGAAGGACAAGTTTGCATTCTTGATTCTGTTCCAGCTTGTAATTGCCCATCCTTCATACACAAAAGAGAATACCTTTATGCTGTATTGATGACTAATCCTTTCCTGAAACCAGCTAGTCTCTTATGGTTTTCTTTTCCTAACTTATTCCTAAAATCAGGGAGGGCCATTTCTCCACTGACTCCCACCTGGAAAAAAAGGAAAAGTGGCCAAGTGCAGACCCTGAAACAGCAGTGCTTGGTGTTCCCTGGAGCACAATGCAGAGCTTTTGGGAGAAGAGGCTCAAACAGATCCAACCCATGTGTAACAGCAGAGGATGTAGGGCAGGACTGAACTGTCCATGCTCACTTCCAAGGCTGCAGCAGCCTCTGGCAGGGCAGGGCAGGGCAGGGCATGCTGCTGTTCACAGGTTCAGCAGCAGCAGTCAGATGGCACTGCCTGGACAGTGTTAATTGCTGGGCTGATCTGAAATACAGCCTTACACAGCATTTACCCTCATTGCCTGCTCTCAAACATAGGAACTCCGTGGCTTCAAAGCCACAGTCAAAGCAAATGTCACAACCATCTCCTCCTCAGAGATGGAAAAAGCCTGTCACAGTCATTACCGTGACAGGAGCACCAGCAGCTTCCAACTGCTCATTCAAATGCCAAGTGACAGGCAGATGTTTCCAGGAAGAAATACAGCCCTCTCAGAGCCTTGGGTTGCATCACCCACCAGGACAGCATTGCCTCAGCCTCCTCTGGCCGGGGCTGTGACCTGCTGGAGTCACTTGAGCTCAGCCGGGCTCAGCTCTGACCATGGGGCCCAGACAGACCACATGGCACTGCTGGACCTGGAGAGAGGTTTGCTTCTTCTTGTCATAAACCTCTTCCTTAGCAGGAAGCTGTCAGGAGAAGGGGACATAAGACAACTTACACCCTGCCCATTGTTTTCCCAGCAGCGTTTGTGTAGTGGATTTCTAGAAAAAAAAAAAACCACAGACCACAGCTGGGAATTTGAAGTAACACTAGGACAACTGTGCATGCTCTGTAATGATTTGATAACTGAGATAGAATATAAACCATATAACTTGAAATGTCACTGATAAGTGCACAGAAGGATTATAAACCCCATAACATTGCAGGTTCTCTGGTGCAGAAATTTTGTCCTTCTTGCAGGCTGCTTCTACATCTCCACATCAGCAGGGCACAACAGGGATAGCAGATGTGGAGCAGGTGCAGTGGAGATCAGTATATAATTTGGGCATGGACATAAGAAACTCAGAACTGACACTCCAGAGCAAGCTTGTTGCTTCATTAACAGGTTTGGGAAATACTTTGCTGCTGCAAGATAATAAAGGTTTAATGAGTTAGAAGTTCCTCCTGGTCAGCTGGCAGCTACCTGAGTCCTATAACAAAGTTTGAGGGGGCTTAGGGAAGAATGGGCAGGTTGATCAAGTAGAGAGCTTGAAGGTGGCAACAGCTGAGTTCAGATCACAAGGAACTGATCATTAAACCAGCAAAGCTGACAGCACCACCTTATTTAAGAATATTTCAAGTCATCTTTAAAACAAAGACCAGTGTCCAGCTGAAAGATGAGTGGTTAAAAACCCATGGTAGTCCCACAGGGAGAATGGAGAACTATCTCCAAACTCAGCATCTCAGGGGCTGACCTATGCATGCCTGTGCCTCTGTGTTTGGGGAGACCAGGATGTTTTTCTGATACTTCTGATAGTTAGGCAAAACTAGGGTTGGCAAAAGTACTGGCAGGTCCTTCCACTTTTATCCAGTTGACTCTTCTTGCTGTTCTTCTGTCACTTACTGAAGTGTGACAGTGACTAAAATGTTGTAGGGGATACAGTGTGGGTAAATGAAGATGGTATGGAATGTAATCTTACCCCCTAAAGAGTTGCAGCTGAACCAATTACTAAAGATCAGGAGCAGGCCTGATGTTAACAGGCCACACCTGCAACCAATAAGAACAGTGTTATAAAAGAGTGGATTGGTGGGATCTGGAGTCAGATGGCTGCTGCAAGGACCAGGAATAGTCAGTGCTTAGAGGAGCTGCCTATGAGACGTGTTGAGAAGGTAGGAAACTCTGGAATCCTGGCACTATAATGATGATAAAACTCTTGATATATAACAAAATGTCACTTCTGGGAACAAACTGACCCATACATGTGCATGCAACATACATTGTGAGCCTCTTTCCCTTACAACTTGAAACCAAAATAACCCTTTATTTTATTTGGTAACTACTGCAACATGGGCAGCTGTTCTGCTCTAGAGGAGGGGTTGAGGGGAGGGAAGGGAGAGAAAGAGAAGTAAGGCCTAGCAATGAATAGCTTAATGATTGCTTTAATAAGACTGAGTAAGATGAGGAATACAGACAACAGGTAAAATGCAGATGCTGGACTCCTCACATGCACACAACATCAGTCAGAGGCCACATGGATTTCCCCACAGTGTGCTGCATAGAGGAGATGCAAACCATCCATGGAGAGTTGCTCTCCTGTTTTGCTACTTGAGCTATTTTATAATTTCCACACACAAAACCAACCCTCTGTTCTAAAGGATGATCTCCATCTCCTGTTGCTCCTCTGTTAGACAAAGACAAGGCCAGGCAGGTGGTGTGATTGTGGGACTGAGTGGCAGCTGCTGTGAACTCCATTTGGGTGACCTGGCAGAGGGACCCTGTGGCTGAGGGTCCCTTGTTCAGGATCAATACAGCAGCCCAGGAAATTCCCCCTCCCATCTGATTTCAGGTCTTGGAGAAGAGTTTGGCACAGGAATCCAAGAGTTTGAAACTGCTGACTGCAAAGCTTGCTTGCTTTCAAAACCAACACAGGGCTGGAGCCGGCCATGGCTGTGAGCTGGGATATGAAAGATCAGGCATTGCTCTGGCACCATCAGTCACACATTGCAAGGCTGTCACTTTGCAAACACTTTCATGCTTTCTTGTCTCCCAGGAACAACACAGCTGTGGGGCACAGCTGGTTTTCAGAGCTGTGAAAAAGCCTGAGGAACTAGTGGCCAAGTCATACCCAGAAGGGCTCTTCTTCTGTTTTGATGTTTTGTCATCATAACATCACAAAAAAGATAGAAAAAACTGAAGTGAATGATGTTGAGCATAGTTTGCAATAGATTCCCTTCGAACTAAGAACCAGGTGGAAACAAATTCTAAAAGTGAGTAGTCATCAGGGTATACACGTTTAAAAAACCTTCCTAGCATGCTCTGCTCCCTTTATATAGGGCAACTCCAGGGCACTCCAGGCTTTGGTAGGGACCTGGCTTGCCTCCTTCTCCCTCTTCCAGGCTTTTCTCTAGTTTCCACGAGGTATGCTGTGCTGCTGCTCCCAGCCAGGCTGTTGTTTAAGGACATGTGCCTCAGTTTGGCTTTTCCAGTGCAAGAAACTTGTGCTGGATGTGGGTGTACAGCAAATTTACAGTTACTGCTCTGCACAGCGTGTCTGTGAACTGAATGTGTCACTGAGGGTGGGGGCAGTGGTTGAATGGCCATGGTTTCACAGTGTGATCTCACTGCATAAAAGTTCTGACTATCAACATGAGTGCAGCTTCAGCCTTTGAAATTCAGTAATTTTTGTTAGTTTTGGATTACTTAATTTTGGGTACATTTTTCTAAGTAGAGTAATGGACAAATGCTTGCAAGTGTTAATGTTTCATGGTCAGTTCTGATCTCAATGAGCTTGATCCCGAAGTGAAACATTTTTATACACAGGTATTGGGGCAAGAGCATCAGGACATGTTAAGTGATGTCACATTAAGAATTTGTAAAATAAACTGGAAGTCAGTGATTGTAGGAAGTAAATGCTTTATTTCTTTTGCTACTTTTGAAATTTAAATTTGAATTACAACAGCTGACCTTAAATGCAAATCTTCCTGTCTACCTCACGTAGTAATGATGACTTCATGACCTAGAATACATTAAAAAACCCCTTGGCATGTAAACTACATAGTATTTATATTTATAAAGTGTGTTTAGTATGTGATTAGACCACCAGGAGTAGCAGATTACAACTGAAAAATGTTGCATAACTAGACTCGTAGAAACTAAACCAGTCAAAAAGTTAACAACGCAAACCCTTGACGTTAAATCAAATTCTGCAAAATGTGTTGCTATACATGGGTAGGTGTGTGGAGGGGGAAAGAAAGGTGGAGAGGGAAAAAAATTAGTCCTATATTAAAACAAAAAACCAAACAACAAAATCTAGACAGTCTCCAGGACTGAAAGCAGACAGTCACCTGCCAGCTACATAGAGATGACAAGGCAAATGAAAAATTGCATGCCCCACTTGGAGGTACATCTTCATTTTTAAAAAAAGTCACTTACAGAAGAGCAAGTTGGTGATTTGTCTTATATCCTGGACCTTTTTCAACCCTTGTCAGAAAATGATAAATTATTGAAGCATATTGTACAGTAGCAACTCTATTTGTGTGTTCTATCATGGCTTCTGAAGTGCTTAATGTGGGAAGGTTAACTACTGATTGCAAAATAATTTAGAATTATTTCTTCATCTTGAAAACCCGTAGAATTAAAATTTGCAGTTCTCATTCTCTCCCTTTGATAACTGGAATGCTACTATTTCCTGCTTGCATCACAGCTACTTGGGAAGAATGGGACAATGCTATATTCACGCAGTTGTCTTGTGTTAATCCATCCACAACTAAAGTATTTTTGTTCCTGGAGGCATTATAAACTGTCCCAAGAATAAAGCCAGGCTTCAGGAAGCTCCTGTAAAAAATTGGCTCAATGACCTCACCATGAGGTACATTACCCTAACTTATAACTCCATCATGAAGAACAAGAAAACATTCTGAGTGTGTGATGTTAAGTGCAGGAACACTCAGGAGAAGGAGTATCTGAATTTTCAGAGTTGGTTTGGGTTTCTTCTTGGCTGACAGCATGTAAAAGGAGAGATACATTTATAAATTGCAATAAGTATCCATGTAAAATTGAGCTGCATTTATTCACCATGCTTTGATTATCTACGAACATTGTTGCAAAATACACACAAACAAGTTCCCTCTCTGCTGTCAGCTCAGAGGCTCCCCCTCCCTAATGCACACCCCATACTCTAATGCACTTCTCATTCCTGGCCAGACAAAGGGAATACAGAGATGGTACCAGGTTGTGGGGGAATGGATGGGAGAAGGAACTGGCTGGAGAGGACACATGTGGCATGTTTATAAAAACTTTCAGATTCCTAGTGCATTTTCAGGAGTAGATTTCGGTATTAGTTAAAATTGCTTTTTACTGAAGAAGTCCGTTGTGCTTGGTAGAGAAGCACAAGAAAAGGTCACCCCAAGCACAGGAAGGGTGGGGGGTCCCCAGGCAGGAGGTGAAGTAGCTACTAGGCTGCACTGACACACCAACTGAGAGCTCTTCACCTCTGACTGACTTCCTCAGCTGGCACAGAGCTTCCTTTTCACCCTTAAGGCTTTTCTTCCATTTGATTCAATTCTTTCCCCACCCCTAACTGTTGAAGTGTCACTGTTACATCCCTTGATTCAATCCACAATTCAAGATTTTTTGGACAGCTGAACTTTTTAGCTGATGACTTACTAGCCTGGCATTTAAAGCTGACCCTGTGTTTTCCAAAAGGGACAGGTCATTGTCACAACACTGTTAGCATTTCCCTTCCCACCATCAGTTAAAGTATTGTTCTGCCATTAATACAGAGCTCTGAGTTGCAATTAATCCATGCCTGCTTACCTTTCAATCAGTACCTTTGTAACTGTTAGCATAATTAAATGAGCTGTTGCTTCAAATTAGTCTTGCAGCACTATTACAAGCTTCCTTTTTATTTTTCTTTTGTACAATGGAACAAAGCAATGCTTTGAAACAAAAGCATTCAGGCAGTTTACACTCACATTTACATTTATTTAAAAAAAATACTTAAACACTTGTGTATTTCACCTGTGGATTTTGAACTACAAATCAAATAGGGCTCATCACTTCAAAGAGGCTCACAAGTACAAAAAACCAGCCTCCTTCTGCCATCTTCACATCCTCCTCTTCTGAGTGCTTATGTACAACACTGAAAAAGAGAAAGTGGCACACAGAAGAGGGCCCTGGTAAATGACATGCAGAAGCCTTTTTATTTAAAACATCTTATTTCCATGGCATATAAATTGACACGGTAAGAGATCCCATTCAGGATGAACAAAGCCAGGCAACCCTTAAGTCCAAGTTTCAAAAAATGCCATTAGCTCTAAACATTATGTATTACTTTGGTTCAGTATTTATTTTATTCATAGCCCAACTATGCTCCAGCAGCTGTAGCTGAACAGAGCAGGAACAAAGGCAGTGCCCTGCAGTATTGCTGAGGGGAGCATGAGAGCTGAGAGCTCCTCAGCAGCAGAATTACAGGTGTCAGACACTAATGCTGTGATCTTTCAATAAGAGCTGGAAATCCCAAGCACTTAAGGCAAAGCTAATGATTAGTTATGAAGGAAGAGACATCTTCCTCCTGCTTGGCTGATGATATCCCCAGAACAGATCCAGTCACAGCATAAAATGATACTGTGCTCCTAAACCTGCCACAGGTCTTTAGTTCTCTGTTCAGCCTGTTCTTGAGCCTTGTGCCTCTCATCCCCTTGTTTTAGCTTTCCTAACAGATTATTTCCTTAATTGATTCTCCAGCTGAAATGTCACTCCAGGCCTTAGCATAATAGTCCAAATGCCATGCAAGAAACAAGGGTTGGTCTTGTTTCAAGGATTATTTCTCCACCCAAAATGCTCTTTTACACTGCTGCCACATTCTCTTTGACTCTTTTTCTAACATGGGGTTTGGTCCTTGTGTCTTTTTATTCCATCCCTCCTTGCTGATCTCCATTTTCTTCACAAGCAACTTGGTCAAACTGCTTCATTCACCTCCTCTACAAGTCTCTTCACTTCCAGCTTGTGAACCTTTTCTATTTTTAGATACTCTTCTCCCTGGCAGGTCCTGCTATTACAGCCTGATACCAGAGAGTCATTTCAGGAGCCTGGGATTGTCCTTGAAGTGCACTAAAATCCACCTACTGCACTTGGATATTCAAAGGCTCAATATTAAAGCATGAGTGATTTTTTTGGTTAGTGGTAAAATCTTTACTCAAAAGATGAAAATAGCCTCCAGGATAAGGATAAGTATTCATTCAGTCCTGGAAAACTGCTTCACCAGAAAATATTTGTGTCACTGTAATATCTGCACTGTAGCATAAATTTATGCAGTAGCTTGCCTAAAAACACAAACTCTTATGGTGCAGAGGCCATCTAAGCAAGCAGTAAGTACAAGAGAGTAAGCCTGTCAAACAGGAGAAAATAAGCTCCAATAAGGCTAGAAAAGAGCATGCTTCTCTAAATGAGCTTCAAGTCCAGAGGAAAAAAGGACCCCAGGAATGCAGAAAAGCACAGACCTTAGAAAGTGGAACTGTAAAAGGCAAATATTGTAAAGATTTCCAAGAAAGAATATTAGTTTTAGGCTTACAGACAGCTTATTTACACCTCAGCCACCCCTCAAATTCAGAATATCAAACCACAATTTTCTAATGTGCAGTAAGAGAAGTAGCAGGAATTACCATTATTTCCTCGGATAAATGCATCTCCATATTTGTTCTTTAACTGTCCATTTACATATTCCTCAGTCTGCTCCAGAGCTATGTTCATATATCCATCCAGGCAAGCCAGGACACCTGAAAACAGTGGCAGTTTAACAGAGAATCAGCTTGAACTTATTTTAAAATAACAAAAATGCACTGTGCTTGAATAGTACAGGAAAAAAGCCCACCCTGTATCCTTATAACAAACTAAAAACCCAAGTATGGACAGATGTCTTCAAAGAATTCAGCTGGAGAAAGGAATCCCAACCACTCTGGTAGCAATGGTATCAGTTGGTGTAAGAGTTGTGGGAGTAAAAACAAGAAGTTATTAAGGCATTATTTCAAAAGATGGACAATTTCCATATTGAAAGCTTAAGCTGTCCCTTCTCACTTGTGTTTTAAGCACACACCAAAAACACCTGGGGCATTAAGTGCAACTGGGTAACATAAGGACAATGCTATGTAAACTGAGTTGTCACAAAACTTGTGAAGGATACAGCTGAAAAACAACCCTTTTAATACAGGACAGCCTACACATATTTGTCTTCATGCTTACAGAGCTAGGAGAACACTGTCTGCAGGTCTCTGTTTTGATATCAACAAAACTCTACACATTTTTCAACACAGGCCACTGAAATCTTCCCCAAAAATAAAATTACACTGTTATGATAATGCAATTAAAGAAAAAATCTTTCATTTGCAATATCAGATGATTTTTTTGGATCAGGAATATACACATTTTAGTGTAATACAGCCAGAGGTAATACAGCTTTTTACAAGTTGCTTTATCTTCCTCTTGCATGTGGGTTTTCCTGACTTTATCCTTGCACAGCCAATACTACTTAAATAACTTTTTCCTCTGTTTGAAAAACACCTAGCTATTTACCTAGCAGCAAGACATGAAATATAATATATTAGCTGTATAATATTAGGAAGAGGGAGAACACTCAGGACACATTCTCATTTTTCAGAAATGTCACTGCAGGATCTTCTAGTTAATAATCAGGATTCAACTTCTTCTGCAGCTTGTCATGGCTTAAAGGTTTTTATTTTCCTTCCTGTTTCTCTTCTCTGTCTCCACAGACATAGGAAAAACTAGTCAAAGTGCCACTAAATGCCCCAAAAAGACCCAAACAAAAGTCTAGATTCTTTTCCACTCTAATAGTCCTAAGGTATCCACACAGGAACAGAAAACAAAAATATGTTTGTACAAAATTAAAACTGGACCATGTGGATTTACCTGAGCTACATACAACTCCGTAGGCCATAAATGCAGTATTTTCAAACTCTTTTGCTCCTAGAGTGCATTCATGGAGTGCAGTTGTTTCATTCTCTTCCTACTTTTCTTTGTGCTTACTCTTACACCACTAATGGCATCAACTATTATCACTGCCCATCCTGGCTAGCAATTTTCTGTTTTATCTGTATGTAGAGATGCTTTAATGTACATATCCATATTTACACACAGAATCCATACATTAATGTACCCCTGATCATTTCACAGGGCTTCCTGACTTGGACACCTGCAGCACTTGGCAGTGGCTGAAGACAGTTCAGTCACACATCAGCACCTGCATGAGGCCACATTGGTGCTGGTGTGGAGGCAACAAAAACATCAGCAGCACAGCCTGGGGGAGAATCTGGGCAGATCTGCAACAACAGCCTGAGATGCTGTTTTGGAAATATTTGGCTTTTACAAATGTTGGTCACATTTTTGCAGAAAACAAACTAAGTGCATATTTTTCAAACAAAAACACTACACGGATTTTCTGTCACAAGAGTGCAGGGAAATAAGGAAGGGGGGAAAATCCAGTGACAAATAAGGGTATTTAGGGAATTCTTGTTCAATTAATGTGGTGTCAGACTGTAGGCAAGTTACACTAGCTCTGCTGAGGTAAGTTCATCTACAGCATTTACAAATGGATCTTACCAAGGGAGAGGTAGCAATGGTCTCAATGAAAACAGGAACCCAAATCTGGTTTGGCCCTGCCTTGTGTGTACCCTCAGGTAAATGAGGACTTGCTTTAATTGACTTTAATGAGTTCTCTCTACATTCTCCTGCACTGAAGAATTTACAGAGAGGCAGCAAACCTCTTAAGCCCCCAACGCCATCTGAAGTGGTCAGACAATGTGGTTCTCAAAGAAATGAGAGACTGCAAATTTTGTCAGCTGAGTGACACTGCAGGGAAACAGGAAGGAGTAAGAAGCCACTGCTGGCTCTGTCAGTGAACAATTTAAAACTGTCCTAGCAAAAAGATTCCTTGTCACAGCACAAACAAGTCTCCTCCCACAAGCGCCAAGCTAAGCCACTTGAAGTAAACCTCTCTGAAGAAGGGGTCTGTTGCAGAACCATAATGTTTAAGTCATTACAGAATAAAATTTCTTAATTGAGCACTGCAGAGATTAGTTTTGACTGAATTTGGATACTGCTACAAAAATTGGTCAGGTTGATACTGTTATCTTAATTGGAGCAGGACCAGGACATTTCACTGCACAGAGGAGTTTAATTTACTGGTTTAAAAAAATCTATAATCCTATATACATGAAGGTATGCTGATAGACTTGGCAAAAACTACACTAAACTTTTTCCTGTATCTCTGTGAGCCTTGACCCAACACAGATCTAGGCAGTTGTTTAACTAAGAATGTCAAGAATGCTTTTCATCGTGTAAGAATTCTATTATGAATGACAGCAGAGTTTAGTCTGAAGCTTTCCTGGATCAAGATCTGTATTACCTAAATAGAGAACAAAAAGCTGAAGAAAAATCTAGTTCCAACAAGGGGTGTTTCTGGCCGTTTCAGGAGTTGTAATTCCAGACAATCTTTCCAAGCATCAGTTTAGAAACTCAGAATCATCCAGTTTAATCACCTGTGACCAAGGACACTAATGATTTAGATCAGTAATTTTAATTTCTAAATCCCCTGTTGTTACCCCACCTTATCACTTTCTCCAGAGTTGATTTTCTATTTTTACTGTCTCCATTCTCACACTCCATTGTTCTGGATCACACTGTTTTTCTTTTCTACTCCATGCATCTATTCCAGCCTCCTCAATGAATTACTTTACTCACTGTGAGAGACAGATGGAGAACTTACCTCGATAATCAACTCCAGAATTTAATTTTACAACAACTGGCCTTCCAATGATTTGTTTTAGGAAGTCACTGGGGGTTTGCTTCCGTAGACTCATCTTGATCTCTGGCAAGCTGAGAAGGGAAGAGAAAACATTAGGATAAGAGACATGCTTCCACATTATTTTAAATACTCTGTACACACAGGCAGACCCCTGATTTGTAATACTTTCAGTAGGAGAAAATACTGAAGATGAAAAATACTGAGATGAAAGCAAAACTTTAAGGGTTGAGGTGGGGAGACAGAGCTCCTAAAGCCATTGCAGTCAACCTTCCCTTTGGCATTTTTATTACTTGTGAAAGTATGACTCAGAATCCTTGTTTGCCACACTGTAAATCTTTTAAATTTCAAACAGTGCCAAGGGCCTCATCATCCCTAAAACCTTTTGCTAAAATTCTTTTAGAGGGCTAAGCCTAAATAGATGTTTCGTTTCTTTAGGGGTGGAGGGGGCAGCCCATCCATGCTCTATACACCGAAGTCTGTGCGAGAACAGACACAAACAGAAGAAAAGCATAAATATAAAAGCATGCATTCAGATAATAAAACAGACTAAGTTAAGGCTCGTGATTAAATGACAGGGGAAAGATGCTGTGATTAAAAAGGCAGCAGGCGCACCCAGTTTGGTGCAAGACTCCTCTCAGTTCTCGCTTGACTTCTGCTCCAACATCGCTTTGTTCGGCGTTGTGAGCAAAGGCAGAAAACCCCCGCACGCTGCCGACTGCATTCCTCTGCTTCCCGGGGCAAATCGCAAGGGGCGACTGCAGCCGCGAATCCAGGGATCCTCACTGTTCGCCCATCAACACCCACCGCCGCCAGCGATGCCCGGGCCCCGGGGCTGCGTCCCCTTCCCGGAGCACACACGGGAAGCCATGGAAAACCCGCGCAGCTCCGTGACAGCGCAGCCCGGGGAGCCCCGCACGGCTCCGGGCCGGCCCCGCACTCACCGCCCGCCGCCTCTCCCTGCAATTCCCGGGCCGGCCCCGCACTCACCGCCCGCCGCCTCTCCCGGCAATTCCCGGGCCGGCCCCGCACTCACCGCCCGCCGCCGCTCCCGGCAATTCCCGGGCCGGCCCCGCACTCACCGCCCGCCGCCGCTCCCGGCAATTCCCGGGCCGGCCCCGCACTCACCGCCCGCCGCCGCTCCCGGCGCTTCCCGCGCCCTGCCCGCCGCTCCCCGCCCGCAGCTGCCCCGCCCCGCTACGGCGGCCGGGCGGGACAGCCCGCGCGGCGCCCGAACGCGAGGCAGGCCCGCGGCTGAGGGCGCGCCCCCTCCTGCCCGGGGCCTCGCTGGGGTTGGGCGCTTCACGACCCCCGGCCCTTCGCGGAGGTGCGCGGGTTTTTTGTGGCTTGCTTGGGATTCCGCGCAAAATAACACCCCATGGGAGAGGAATCTTACAGGATGTCTTGTGGAAAAAATCTTACAGGGTATTTTGTGGGGAAACAAACCCCACAGGGTCGGAAAGGCCTCAGAGATCAGCGAGTCCAGCCTATTACCGAACTGTCAGCCAGACCGTGCACCGAGGAAGCATCCTGGCTTTCCTTAAACACCTCCAGGCATGGTGGCTCCACCACCTCCCTGAGCAGCCCATTCCAGTGTCCAATCACCCTTTCTGTGATGGAATTCTTCCCAATGTCCAGTACGGTACTCACTATTGTATTTACTCCAATGAGACCCTGTTAATTCCCAAGTGATCTTGTCCCTGTCAGAGACGCGGTGAGCACCTCACAGGCACCCTGTCCAGGACTAGACAGGGAAGTGCTGAAGGTCATTTCACAGAGGAATCAGTGAACATAGAAACAAAAGAGTTGGTTTTTTTTAAGTCACCTGGGAATAACTTGGCACAAGAGGAAACTGGACTCACCTTCTACTCTTCTACTTCTCTATCATCTCACTTGGTTTTCCTTTTTCCTCCTTTCCCCAGCTGTCTCCTGATGTTTGGAAAATACTTCCTTTTTTCTTTCTTTCTTTTTTTTTATTTTAGGATTTAGTACTGTGACGAGTTAATCATCTGTGAAAGCTTCTGGGCTGTTTTGTTTTGCTGGGGTTTTTTATCTGTCCAATATTGATTTAGTATCTTGTCAAACCTCTCAATTCTCATGATACAGAGAAAATGAACCATGGCTTTTCAGAGCACAGATTTGTATTCTTGCTTCTTTCTAGAGTTGTTTATCTTCTCTTTTTGAACGTGTCCAGTAACAATTTTTTCTCCAATGCTTAGACTAAAAGGCTTTTAAGAGGCAAGAGCTGCAAACCCGACCTTATTCACCTGCCTGTCCCAGAGTTCAGGCGCAGGCAGGGACAGGGAAGTTTGGCCACACTGTGCCTGTGTTTCCAGGCAACCATCATGTTAATCAGGAGCATCCAACTGTGCTTGATTATATCTAGTATTTGAAGCAGAAAAGGAACATAAAATAGTTACTCCAGGGAGCAGACTTGCAAAGTTTTATTTGGCTTCCTTGGCTTCAGTGAGTAATGCTTTGATAAGGGAATATTCCTGTTTTCATTGTTATCAATCTCCAGTATGAAGATTGGGCAAACAAAATTTTCATGTCTGGGCTGGTAAATTTGCATGGCAATTTTGCAAATTCAACCAGGGACACTTTGTTTTGTGAGCCTTCTTCTTTGGTTT
Organism: Melospiza georgiana; assembly: GCF_028018845.1. Lineage (NCBI taxonomy): Eukaryota > Metazoa > Chordata > Aves > Passeriformes > Passerellidae > Melospiza > Melospiza georgiana. Next base: position 28,919,689 of record NC_080434.1, on the reverse strand, counting down.
ATTTCTTACAAATTTGCCTTCAGAGCTTGTATTTTTTTTCCCAGCCATCAGCAACTGATGAGCTGTTTGCCTTCTGCTCAATGGGCTGCTTTCTAGCTAGCTGAGGCTTATAATTAATTACAGTTTTGATGTGTGTGGATACTTTGATTGTCCTCTGTCAGTCACCAAAATCCTTGTGCTTTCCTGTTTCACAGCCTGTGAACCTCACAAACACATCAGATTTGAATCATGGGCATTGAGGTTGGTGAGTTCTGCATCCTTAGCTCCCTTCTTCCATACTTAAGAGACCAAGTCATGAACCCAAATCTTGGGTAGTTTTCCTTGGTTTGCCAGAGGTCTCAAAGCAGTCTCATGTGCTGTTCCTAGAGGTAAATTTGCCTTAAATGGACTCCTTAAGGATTCAAAATCTCCAAAAGTGAAAATAGAATTCAGCTGTCATTGGCTAATGAGTATCTGTTGTTTGTTTGTCCTCTAGATGAAAAAGTATTTTGATCTAAGATGTTGCATACCTGGCTCTCAGTAGATTGTTTTAAATTCTGCTTTATCTTTTCCTAGTGTGCCATGGTAGAGCTTTTCCAGCTGCACAACTCATGGAAATCAGCGAGATGCTGCCCTTGTGTTTTAATCAAGATGAACTTGAAAGGTGAACATTGTAAGTGATAGAAATTATTTATAATTTGGTAATAAAAGTTTATGTCTAGCACTCCAAATTTCACACATCTGCTGTGTGCTGGCCTTGAGATATAGAACAATTGCAATTGCCTTTACATTTGGCCTCAGATGAAAGGTCATAAATTACAATGATGGAGTTCGTAGTCGTTCCCAGCTCACAAAATTTCCATATTAACTTCTTCACCTCAAACATAAATGGTTACAGAGTTACAAAGTAAAGAGTTGTGTTGGCCTTTGTCAACTGAACTTTAAGATGGAAGTCTGTGGATGGTGTGCTATTGCTAACTCTTAAACACAAAGCATCACATAATCCTTGTTCAGAGGACCTAATTAAAACTTTACAGTTAACTTGAAAAATGAAATGGGATTTCACTCTCACTCACTCTCTCTCTCTCCTATCAAATGCAGTAAAAGCCACTTCAAAGTTAGGAAGGTTTTTCTCTCCCAGCTACTTGAAATAAAAGCATTTCCAGAGTGAGATGGCTACAGAACACAGAATGGGTCAGAAGGAGTGTCCAGTTTCTCCTTTCCTGTGAATTGCACATCGTTTATACAAGTAAAGTGCAGATCAACAACAATCCAGATGACAAAAGGATGTCTGTGGCACATTTTTAATTCAGCCTGAATAATCCCCAGCTACACCCAGCAGATGAATAAAAGCCTCAATCTTTAAACAGTTCTCACCTGAAACTTGTGTCAGAGAGAACAAATCCATTCTGGCCCAAATCACAGCATATCACAGGATTTTAACAATTAACTTTGGTGCCTTCTTAGTTTAGAAAAAAAAAGGGAAAAAAGCATTTTTAAAATTATGCAATGAAGTAAGAGTCCAATATCAAGTTCCAAATCCAGGGGAACATTTCTTGTTCAGAGCCTCTGGGAATGGGGAGGCAGAAGGAGGTATCAGCCTCCATGAAATAGTGTTGAGGTGCAGCAGCTCTGCAATTCAAGATTAGCACTGCTATTACAGGGTTTCCTGAGGGCCCTGAAGTGAATGGTAGTGCATTTCTGGGGGTTGAGAGGTGGAAGGCAAAATTTCTGCTCTCACTGAAACCAGCAGAAGTTTTGCTAATTACTTTGGATGCCTCTGTAAGTTACTGAAAATACACCTGAGATCTCAGGTGCTTCTCTGTAGGGGGATACAGTGTGGGTAAATGAAGGTGGTATAGAATGTAATCTTACCCCCTAAAGAGTTGCAGCTGAACCAATCACTAAAGATCAGGAGCAGGCCTGATGTTAACAGGCCACACCTGCAGCCAATGAGAACAGTGTTATAAAAGAGTGGATTGGTGGGATCTGGAGTCAGATGGCTGCTGCAAGGACCAGGAACAGTCAGTGCTCAGAGGCGCTACCTGTGAGAAACATCGAGGAGGTACCAAACTCTGGAGATATGGAACCTGTGCATAGAACTCTTGATATGAGACAACACTTCTCCAGGTCTTCCTTCTGGAGCTATGTTCTTTCACTGTGATTTATGCTTCTTAGAACTGTCTTCTTCTGATGTTTTGAGTGTGAGGAATAGGATGTTAAGGAGTTGAAGTGTGAATGAAGAAGCAAGAGAAAGAAAGGAGGTTTTGGGACCTTCTTCCTTTTCTTCCTCTGCAAACTTCCTGGTGGACAAGCAACTGTCAGCAGTTCTTCCAGGGAGCTGGGGAGAACATTGTAAGAACTCAGCCTGAAGCTTTCTTTCTGTCTCCTACACTTTCAGTTCTATAAAAAGGAAAGGAAGAGCCTCAGAAGCTTTCAGAGTTCACTTAACCCCCTCTGAGTTCCTGGGAGTGCTTGGCTTCCCAAGGGCCTGACTTTTTCATGAGCTTTAAGAGGTCTGATGTTCCCATTTGGATGGGAGAGTTCAAGCCTCTCAGCATGTGAATGATTGTCTGTGCCTATACAGTAAAACTTCAGAGATGTTTTTCTCCTTAAACAGAGGCTTACTTATCCAGCATTATCTCCCATGCTGTGCTAGGATCATCAGAGCTGACTTGAACTGATTTCCTTCCATGTTCTCAACTAAAAAGTTAATGTATTTTTGAAGGGAACCTTACTCAAAAAAGTGTTGGGTTTGAGCTATGGATTTTAGATAGAAGAGCCTAACAAAATTCTGTCATCTTCAACTTCTCACGCTGTGCTCACCACCTTGGGATGTTCACCTCCTCCTGTATGGCATAAGTGACACAATGACCTTTTGTCACATGTGTGTCTCCCCTGCTTTCTGTCCAGTTAAAATATAGTATGACAGATCATGTCAGGTTTCTGCTTTCTATTAAGCAAAGGCTGGAAGCCCCACTTGATTCCTTTTTTGCACCACTTAGCTAGATTTTTTCTAAAATATGATGGCGTTGGAGCAAAGTTAGACTCTATAGAATATTCATATCAGGGTAAAGACATATTCTATATTTTTTGCTTGTGGAGTATCAACAGATGACATTTTAATATAAACTTCCCCACATTCAGTTTGATGAAACTGATTCAATACTTCAGGCTGAAAACTCTGGCATCAAGATTAAGCACAGAAAGGGGTTGAAGTGGTCACGTTAAACTGACCTGCTGGTGCAAAACATCTGTAAATTGGTTCCCAGCTCCCTAGAAATGCTTCTGATGCAGACTTGGGGATATGAAGTAAGCATGAGTCAGATTTGTAGTGTGGTAACAACAATATTATACCTTGTCCTGAATTTCAGTGAAAAAGGAAGATTAAAGTGGGTTCAGCCACATTAAGCATGTAGAATAATGGGGATTATGTTACCATCACCATTTACTAACAGGAGAGCTTGATTTCTTTAGAAATAAAATGCAATTTAATGTCAATGTTTGGCCACTCCTAGAGCATTTGTGGGCTGGTAATTTCCAATAGACCCAAATTTCTGGCTATTGACTAAAAAGTCATTATTTTGTGAAGGGAACAAAGGAGAATGCAATTATTTTGTAATATAACAACAAAAATGGGTCAAATCAAAAGGGAAGACTAGAAGGCTGTATCTATATGAAATAAACTGTTTTGTTAGGCATAGAACAATAGCATAAAGTTCTATATTAAGTCAAAAGTTTGTTTTTCACAGAATACATTTTACAACTCTCTTGTCTTTTTAACTCTAATATAAATTCAATGGACACACTAGTGAAAATAAAGATTCTATCTATAAATAGAGATCTGTCAATCTGCTGTGACTGCCTGTGACCCAGTCCCCGGGGCCTGCAGTTTCTGAGGCAGTGTAACCTCAAACACATGGTTCAGATCTGATTCCCTGGTGTTCACACATGCCAAAAAATATTCCTCTATACTTTAGTCTTGTCTGCTTTTACAAGAAAAAATATATTCCTGTAAAAATTACATAAAACAATATTGAAGGTTAGGTATGAACTCTTGCAGATCTGCAGTAACAGGTTGGGAGGAATACTATCTTCTAGGAGAGGGGAATGATGCAGGGCAACTGACTCACAGCTCCACAGTCTGGTTCACACCTTTCAGGCAAAACTGCCATCTGTGCCATCAGTGCAGCTCCACCGCTCCCAGGAATTGCAGGAGCTTTAGGGCAAAAAACAACACCCATCTTTTCTCACTCACCTGATCTTACCTGGAAAATTGAGAGGGCAGTAGCATAAAGTGCCTGTAGCCATCCAGACCACCTGGCATTAGAAATCTCACTCTTGCAGCTGGGCCTGCATGGATGTTGGAAACGGTGGAGGATGCTATGAAAGCACTCAGCACACACAGGGTTTGTGACAGTGGAGCTGCAAAGGTTCACAAGCCCCTTGTGAGCAGCAGACAGATGATACAGTAGCCTGATCAGTCCTTGCAGGCTTTGTGGCCAGGAAGGTGTTGGCAACATTGCTGTAAAATGGGTTATAAATCCTTATGACTTGGATCGTTAAAGAACTACAGCTCTCATTACTCTCTCTGCTCTGCTCCATGGCAGAGGATCTCATGCTGCAAAGAGGAAGGAAATCCTCTCTGCTTCCAGGAGAAAGTGGAAGGTGAAGAAGCACACTGCATTCACATGCTTGTCTTTGATTCTTGTTTCATTTTGCTTCCACCTCCACTGAGTGACATGTTCTTGGTTTCCTCCATGACATGTGCAGTCCTCATCAGGCTATGTCCCAACTGTGCCACCTCCTCAGCTAGTACATTTTTCCTACTCATTCCCATTCCTCATCCAAATGGTTTCCTTTTTTTTTTTTCCTTTTCTTTTTTTAATCTATGTATTTTATTATGTAATTATATATGTATTTTTGTATTTATCTGGTAGTTGTTTTCCCCCATGGCTTTCACCTGCTTCTCTACTTAGGACTGACATTACCAATTGATTTCACATAATGCACACAGGACTGCCTAAATATATATTCCTGTCTCTGGATGTAGGGTTTGGACATTAAAATCAATGCCTGGGAGGTGAAAGGCTTCATCACCCATAAATAACTCTTAAACTGCTCGTTTTGGTTCCTCAAACAGAGTATCAACAATGGAGGGAATAATTTGGATGATGAAATGTGAAAATAAACATGCTGTGCTCACATGCTGAAGTTTCCTCAGCTGGAGGGAATTCTGGTGGAAATGGGGAATAACAATGAATTAGTGGTTTTGTGGATAAGGAGAGTTTTAATTTTTTTTTAATAATAAAGAAATATCTGTGATAATTTATCCCTTTCTTGAACAATGAATAAGAAATGAATAATCACATGCTGTGTAAACACCTCAGGGTTACACCAACAAACAGTGCAAAGTACCAGTTTGAAATTTGGAAATGAGCAAGTCAAGTGTGGGACAAGTTAGTCCACAAAGGGAGAATCTGTTCTCACTTCTGCTGTTGAGCTGCTCTCAAATGTTGAGGCAGCTCATCTCACCTTCTCCTCTGTAAAACAGCAAGAATGATATACCTAAAGTGCTTTCAGATCAATGGTTGAAAACTTTATGTAGTAGGAAGGTATTATTAAGATCCTAATGATGCCATGGGAGAAAATGATCAATAATTATTTATATTTTCCTTTGCTGTTTAGGAGGTATTTTTCTACTGACTGTATTTTCTACAGTCAAGAGCACAAGAGTTGAGTGTTGTCACTGTCTTGCAGAACATACAAGTCTTTTTGTATCTATATTATATAAAGATGGAAAACAGGTTAAATTCTAGTATGTCATTTCTCTCAAGGCTGGAGGGCCAAAGTCAAAAGAAAATCTACTGATTTACTGCATGAACAAGTGCTGTGCATTATCTATGCATTAATAAATTCTACAGGACTGTATGTGCATGCTTTACTCATACTATATTTTAAGCTTGAATTTTTTAGGAATTCAGATAAAAAAGATTGCTTTCAAAAATTGTCCCACATCAAGTAATCGCTGTTTAAGGAATTATATATTTATTTTTAAAGTAACCTCATTACAACCAGACTTCTTCCTTTTGACAGTAAAGCAGAGTGCTTATCTTCCATATTTTCATAATGAAAGCTCCCAAGCACAGGATACAGTGGCAGATTTACAGCCTGTGAGCAGCAGAACTGACAGGCATTTTAATATGAAAGGAGATATGATGTCTTTAATGTACAGTGATGTCACTTCTAACAAGGTAGAAGCGTGCTTTTTGCACTGCAATCACCATAAGAAGTGAAACCTGTCTGCTTCAGGAGTCACCTTTTAACCCAGGAAAAGGTCACAAATAATAGAAAAAAGACAGGACTCTGCTTACTCAGGTGGAAGGGCACTCTGACGTTGGAGGAGCAAGGCTATTGTGGATGTGCATTATCTCCAGGAAGCTGAAGCTACAAATAGTCTAGCTCGAGCTAACCTTGAGAACAGAAGAGGAAAGGATAATGAAAATCCTCAAGGGAGTGTTAAACTGAAAGCCAGATTGCCTGTTGACCACCCTTTTTCCTTTTATCCAGCATTGATTGCACCTAATAACTTGAAAGTGATATTGACAGCAATATAGTCCACCATTACCTGGCCACATGATTATTTCATTGAGAGAAAGGACAGGAACCCAGTACCAAAAACCTATTTCATTCTACATTAGACCAGAGAATTTACTACTTTGTCTAGGAAATATTTGCCAATGATTTTAAAGGCTGATTTAAAATGTGCATTTCTTAAATGTGCTCCCAGCTCCTGACTGAAAGCTTTTATCATGTCATTCTGAAGTTGCACCGTTCTTAAACATCATATACCAGAGTATAAGATTAAAAGGCCACAAAGTGGCAAGAAATCTCAAGGTCCAATAAGTACATTGTGTTAGCATTGGGCTGATGACTTTGATTAAAGACAGGAAATTAAAATATGCTGTCATATATATAGATACAGTATCTCCTCAAGACAGTTGCTTCCTCCAAACTAAAATTTCAGAAAATCAACTTTGGATATGATGTCCTTTGGTATTTTGGCAGTTTGATCTTGAAGGGATTGCAATAAGGAAGAAAAGAACAGCATAAGAAGTAATTATGTTGTTTTCTATTATCTTTGCAGAAATCCTGATTTTAAATGAAAATGGTTTCCAGGAGCCTCTGAACCATCATGTTCTCCTAACCAGGGTGCTGGGGCACAGAAACAGTGACAGGTAAGGTAAAGCAAGGAGGAAATCACAGCCTTGAACAATTAGTACAGTGTTATCCCTAGCATGATGCACTCATGTCAATACAGCTGCTTGTATCTGTGTCCTGCAGAATCAGAAATGATGATTGACCTCATGAGGATGCTTGTAATATCCCACTGCTAGTCCTGTGTTCTTTTGAATTTAATTTTTATAGATTAGTATATTCTTAGGGGTGATGTGATTGGTTTTCATTTACTTTGAAACAGCAGTCTCCCTTCCTCCCTCTTCAAAATGGAGGGAAGAGAAACTGCAAACTCAGGTTTACATTTAGAAACAATCAAGTCACATTTCAGTAGAAAATGTCAGAAATACTGGCAGTATCAGTGAATTCTTGACCCCATTTTAAGCCTGTTATTCCAACAGCAGAGGTACCTTTTGAAGATAAGCCCTGTGTATGCTTAGAGTTATGATAATACTTATAATTATATTTTCCAAAAAGTAAAAATATTGGGAAATTAGATACAATGTGATACTGCTGTAGATCCACAGATCCCTATAAAAATAATTCTGATGTCATTAATGTAAGGTAATGGTTTGAAAGGCCCTGTAATAACTTTTAAAGGACCACTGTCTGGAGAGGAAAGCAGTTTGACAGACACAAGCCATGAACTGCTTCGCTTTCCACGCTGCCTTCTATCTGTCAATATATTGGTTATGGAGCTGTGCCGAGGCCAGTCTCCAAAGGCAGACTGTCACATTTCTCAAAAGATAAAACATCCCTAAGGGTACAAAGAATTCAGGGACACAAGCTGATAGACAGGAGCAGCACTGCCACTCTAACATTTTATGGCTGAGTTCAACGAGTGAGCCCTTTACTGGATAATTGAATTGATGAAAGGCTTACAGTTGCCGCGATTAAGCTTCTTCCTTCTCCATATGTAAGACTCAGGGTAGTTTAAGCAGAAATTGAAGAAGAAATTCAGGAGAGAGACATTCATAAGCTCTTTGAGAACTGGTCTCTCATGAAAAGCTTGGCATTTGTTATGTTACATGTGCTGTTAGTCCATACAAAGAATCCTGTTGTCCAAGAAATGCTATTTGCAGCAGCCTTTTTTTTTTCCTTCTAACTAAGGGTTTGTAAATATTTTTAGAACATGTCTTGCTGCTTCATGACTCATTCCCCTTATGATCTTTGGTATTTTTCCCATTTGTGATCATGCAGCATCCCTGTGGCATATGGTCACCTGGGAAAGTATTATTAAGGAAGAAATTAAGGGATTTTAGCTATTTTTAACATTTCTTGGAAGACTGAAATGTGGAAGAAGAGCCACATCAAAGCAACATTTTTCAATCTTCTGTTTTACATTAACCAGTCTCATTTGTTTGTGCTTTCCATGATGTATCCCTCTATTGTATCTTTATTCATAACTGACTTGAAAATTATTTGGGCAATTTTCTTTGCCTCTGCAATGTGCTTGTCCAGTGCCAAGTGCAAGGGACCATTAGGTGTTATGATAATACAATTTTTAAATAATTGTGTATTGTACCAGGAGCTCATAATTTCCTGCTGATGAAAGAGAACCAGGAGATATTTAACCAAGTACTCAGGTAATGAGGACACACCTTCTAGTGTGATGAAAGGAAAAAGGAAGTATGATCTAATTCTTCAAGCCTAAACTTAGATTTATTGTCAGTATTAGCAGCAGGATGCCATGGCAGTGTGAGGGTACAGTCAGAATCAGGACTTATTTTTTACAGTCCAGCAGTAGATCATGTCCTATGTGAAGTTATAAAACTTATCATGAAATCTCTTAAATAATCTTAATAGAAATTAAATTCTACAAACACAACTTCTTATTTATAAACACTAGCCATGGTGGGCTGCTACAGATGTACTAATGTGGAAATATCAGATTTGTGACAGGACCTCCAGATCCTGTCTTTTTACTCTGTCAGGTTTAAGGGCAATGACTGTAAATAAGCAAGTTTCAATTGCTTTTTTCACTGTATGCCTGTTGTCCTTCTGAAGGCATTAAGGGAAAGGGGACTCAATTTATACCTGAGCCTATAATTAATCCATAGGATCAACAGGCTGGCAGCCACTTATTTTCAACAGAAACTCCATGGTTTGCCTGTACCAAAGCTTCAAATTTTTTAACATTTTATTTCCGAGTTTCACCTCTAGAGACAGCAAGCTACCAAGAGAATCCAGTGCTGGCATCTTGTCTTGGCAGTGTCTGTGGTTTCATTTGCTCTTGGCCTGGGCAGTCAGACAACATCCTTGCTAGACCAGGACAGTCAGATGTACCTAGATAAGCTGCACTAATCAGTGTGAGTCTCATATAAGTAACTTAATATGGCTTACAAGTTACAACACTTGGCTAGGGTGCTTACACTCTATCCCTAAATATATATATGTATATGCTGAATATTCTGATAAATTTTTTTAGGGAAAAAATTATTTCATTCCCAGTTTACTTTTATTTATAATGTTTGGTGCAATATTTATATATGTTTAGTGCAATTATATATTTACACTACTCTCACAGGTTCATGAAATATTATACCATATGCTTAAATATTTTTTTTTCTTTAAAGTAAAGACTGGGTTAGAACTGCAATTTCTTTTCTACCCAAAATAGTTTTGGATTCCTTCCCCACATGTGGTAACATTTGCCATTCTGTTTAATTAACCAGATTGGTGAGAATGTTTGATTTTTTTTAAAGATCCTTCTCTTTATGGAGAACTAAAGGTCATAGCTGGAAAACTGGCCAGCCAAGCTCAGTCATTTCTAAGTATTTTGTTAATTTTTCCTGGTTAATGATCCTTTCAAAGTCAGAGTGTGCAGTTTCTTTAGACTTGCATCAAACACTCCTCAGAACTAGCAGCTCACAGTGGGAAAAGATAACCTATTTCCTTCAAGCACTGCAGTTCTATCTGTGAACTATTGGCATCACATGCAGATTGATTAAAGTTCTGCCGACACCTAATGCACACAAGAAAAAATAAAAACTGCCCTCTTTGCCTACCAAAGGATAACACTCTCAAATTGTAGCTGCTTGTCTCTGAGGTGTGAAACAGACTGATTCTGTTTATCAATTAGGGTGCCCATGTTTAGAGCAGCAGAGTGTGATGGTAATGAGGGCCCACAGTGCTGGCTCCAGGGGAATACTTCAGTATTAACCTCAGTGCTGGGTCAAGCATTGTCCCCTTTAATGAGGGATGTTAGGCCTTCCCAGGCAGCTGCATCTTGAGCTGAAATGTGACATAACCTCTTCTACCTTATCATGTCAGGTGACAAATTTAAACCACAGTGGGCTGAAAAAGGCTTGCTCAGCACTACAGATAATTTAATTCCTCAGTCATCTTTCCTCTTTATCTCCTGTTGACATGCTCCAGGATAGAAAACAATGATAGAAACCATGTTCAGATAAACATAAACCTTATGAAGGTGTCCAGTGGACTTTGTGCCCTTCTCTTGTTCACCTCTGTGAATGGCAGATTGGGGTGCTGCTGGTGAAGAGGGAAGGGATGAAGCTGGAGTGATCTGTGCTTTGGAATCCACCTGTCTGTGTGACAGACCTCCTTCCAAACCTCAGCAGCCTTGCCCTGCCTCATGTGCAGCGTGTGGGGCTTTGTGGGGGGCTCTTGCTTGTGCATGGGGATGTATGAGTTTAACCTAGCCCTTTTCTGCATGGTGTGATTCTGCCAGTCTCTGTTTCCTTGGAGTTTCTGTTTTTAATATCATATGTGTGTCTCCAGAAAATTGCCTGGTTAGGCTTATAATGAAAAGTTTCCTGGGAACCACCACCTTTTTGTCTGTTCCACAATGGGCTCACTCCTAAAATAGGCTTGAAATATACCACATTTCTCTTTGGGTTTTGGAGGATAAAAGCAGTTTATTTCATTAGTCATCAGTCAGAGACCAAACAGCTCAAAAAATGAAAGTGCTGAATCCAAATATCGTAATTTATGGTTGGGAGGCATCATCATTCAGTCAAATATGCTCCTTTCCCCAAGAGTTACATAAGAATTACCACTTTGATGTTGCTTTGTATCCTGGATAAGCCACCTAAACATTTTGTGACTCCCCTTTTATAGAAAGTGCATAATGGGACATATATTGTCATTGTAAGGGCTTGGAGGCAGTGCCAGGGCCTCTTTGCTGCACTAACAATAGCAGTGATCTTTAAGGCAGTATAGCAGTGAGATACAGAAATTGTCAGCAATTGTTGTAACCACAGCCAGAAACTCAGCCCCAATCCCTGGTGTGATGGGGAAGAGAATTGGAAGGATAAGAGTGAGAAAACTCATGGGTTGAGATAAAAGCAGTTTAATAGGTAAAGCAAAAGCCACAGGTGCAAGCAAAGCCAAACATGGAATTTGTTGACCACTTCCCAAGGACAGGCAGGTGTTTGGCCATGCCCAGGAAATCCAGGCTCCATCACATGGAACTGAGACTTGGGAAGACAAATTCCATCATTCTGACCATCCTCCTCTGGTTCTTTCTTTCCTAATTTTACATGCTGAGCATGGCTCCATATGTTATGGGATATCTCTTGGGTCAGTTGGAATCACCTGTCCTGGCTGTGTCCCCTCCCAGCTGCTTGTGCACCCCAACCCCTTTATGCTGGGGTGGGAGGCAGAAAAGGCCTTGGCTCTGTCAGCAATAACAAAAACATTCCTGTGTTACCAGCATTGTTTCCAGCACAAACCAAAAACATAGACCATATTAGCTAACTTTGGAAACAACTGAGCTCCCCAAGCCAACACCAGCACACCTGCTCTGCCAGGAGCGTGGAGAGAAGCAAGTCTGTTGAACAGCTTCCAAGGCTGCAGTGGCTTGGGGATGCCAGAGAGTACCTGTAGCCACTTGGCCATCCAGGATCTGGCTTCTGCTGCCCCTGAAAGGCCAACCAAATGTAATGACCTGACACTCAGGAAAGGAAAGCAAAGCTCTCCTAAGAGCTAAGATCATTAGTGGGTGTCTAAAGGGGAATACTTGTTGTGACATTGATTTATGCAGTCTTTTAATTGCATTAAAATAGGTGTAGCCAGTTTGATGTTTGCACTAGAGTAAGTTTTTATGAGGCCAGACTAATGAATGAGCCCCTCTGCACCCTCTGAAGTCATTGGAGTCCCTCCCTTGTGTATGGATTGAAATTACAGCAGCAGCCACAGCACAAGTGTGGCAGTGCCTGGAGAGCAGGCCAGTGCAGACCCATCAGTCAATGTCCTATTGATACACTAGCAGAAATGGACTAGTACTCTGTCAGTGTTAAATGTTGCCCTGGTTTTATATGTTTGCATTTTTCTAGAGTTTCAATTATATCCTCTATGATTAAGTATCATTAATAATCATGTGTTTTATTGAATTAAAAATGTCTGGGAAGTGTCAGTCATCTTTTTGCATATAGTACAATGGCGAGGGCTGCAGTAGATCCATATGGAGCCCAAAAGCCAGCTGAGAAAACTGGAAAGAAGTTTCAGTTAGTGGAGGGAGGTTGACAGCAAGAAAAAGATGCTGATGCTGTAAACTCCTTCATTCTGACCCTCCCATTCCACCTAGGCATGTTAGAGACAGACCTCCAGTGAAATCACTGCTGAGACTGAGGAGGATAAGCAATAGATTTTCAGACATGATCTATTCCTGGTGGCTGATGGTTGATTTTAGACGTTTGAATAAATGCACCTACCTTTTTTTCTAGTGATAGAATCGTTTCTGGTGCATAAAAGTGTTGCATCACATAGCCACATTTCTAGAGTGCAGCAGCAGCAATAGCTGTATTTCAGGTGCCTTTCCTAATCATTCAGACCCAAGGAAAGAGCATGCCTTTGAGCTGCCTGAGGGACAGCATGGCTGGCCTCAAGGATGAGCACACCTCCTGTCCAGGCTGTGGGCCCGAGCTCAGTGAGGAGCTGGTGCTGATCTGTGGCCACCTGCACACAGCTGCCAGTAATGAATGGCAGGAGAGGGCTGTGCCTCACACCACAAAGTGCCACTGGTTAGCAGCAATGCTGTGCCCTGAGTGCACAAGGCAGGGGCTGAGGGAAAAGATGGCTTCCTTTTCTACGATGATAGAATGCAATTGTTTGTCAAAACTGGTGGGCTGTGCATTCAGTTATTTTATGGCAGCAGTGTCAAGTGTTCTGGATGTTGTGATTATGTTGTATAATGCTAGAAAAAGTACAGAGCTGGCAGCTGAATTTGTTTTGGAAACTGTAACCTTTACTGTGATCCAAGAAGTGTGTCTTGCCCCATATCAGTACTTCATTCACCATAAAACTACTCCTTTGCTATGCAGAATTACACATAAGCACTTTTTCTTGCTCCTGCATCTATATGATACTTTGTGGAGAGCAGTGTCAGCAGTGCTGAAGGAGGAGGATTCAGGAATGACAGATACCTCCTCTTACCTCTGCTGCTGTAATTCTGACAGGCCTGATCCAAATCTTCTGGAAGTTTTTACAAAAGGCTTCCATTTGTTTCACTGATCTTTGCAACAAATCCCAAGAGTCATTTGTCAGCTTTTTAGAGAAGAATTTTCAAATAATGGGAGTCTCACTTTGGTCAGTCAGGGGCTAATCCTTAAATGCTGGTTTCCAAGTATTTTGGATCATATACACCTATTAGCAAAAAAAATACACCCCCACTCTATGTACAATTAATTATTTATTTATGAGTTATATACATGTGCTACTGTACTTATTTATATATATTATAAAACATGCACAAAATAGAGATTTTTTTAAAGGATGAGTTGAAAATTAAATAGATTAAATTATTTGTTTTAATTATTTATCAATGAACCACACATAAAGAATGTCTTCCTTCATCCCAATGGTCTGTCATGACACTTTGGAGTCCATCATCTTGAAAAGTCCATTCATTGGCAGTGGTAACTTTACATCATCTACCACCCAGAAATTATCTATATACAGCTTCTTGTATGTCCACCTCTGTTTGGAAACCGCTTATTTGTGTCATTTACAAGTTTGAACACTTCATAATATTTTCTATGGCAAAACCCTTCTCAGGCTCTCCATTTGTAAAATGGAAAAAGCCCCAGGGAATTTAAGAAGGTTACATACACTGCAGGGTTTTTTTGAGGACTACCACTATTATAACTCTTACAGGCTTCTAAACTCTGTAGCATTTGGGTTTCCTGGACAAAAAAATATGCTTGGCAAACTATGGACATTAGTAAATGAGTCTGATATTACCCTTTTGCATCATAAGGGTGATCTCATTGTTATCATAATTTAAGTTATGATGCCAGAACCACGCTTCTTCCACAAACTAAATGAGTCAGCAGAGAATTGTAATAAAAAGAGGCTGTCTGTCAGATTATGGTTTAACTGTTGAGCCACATTTTGAGTTCAGCCATTAAAGCAGCTGTAATCAGCCCTGGTTTAAATTCAGCTTTGTCTAAAAATCTGCTTTTGTTTTGCTTTCTTTTTTTTTTTTTCCTAATGACCATTCATTATGGATGTGAACTTTCCTTCTCTGTCTGGATATCTGTAAATATTTTGAAGCTTCTGTTTGCTGACTCCCATTATGTTTGAACTCTGCTTACTGGGGCCAAGTTCCATCAGGTTGTCTCTCCTGTGCTCCTGACTCTTATGCTGGTTCCACCAGAATGCTGTTGTCACAAAGAATTTTCATGCTGCTTGACCCTATTTGCACATACTCTTGCCTCCTTAATTTTCCTCTCCAGAGCATATTATTAATTATATCAGAACTAAATATGCTAATTCTTCAATAAGAAAACCCCAAATAAAATGAATTCACACCATTATTAAGATATATGAAAAAAACCACAATTATTTTATGAAGGGCACAATTTCCAGAGGTACAAAAATATTTAACATGCACAAAAGCTGCTCACCTAAATGTCACTCTGAAATTTTGGAATCTCTTTCATAGTTATCTTTCCCTTCTCTGTTTTATGACCTTAGGACAGAGAACATGTCTATTTAATGTCTACATTAAAATGTAGCATGTCTACATTGAAATATTCAGTTGTTAGTGGCCACTGTAAAATCAAATGATTGCTAACTTCCTCAGATCTTGCTATTTTATTAAAATCATTAACATCCCCTCTTTTTTAGAAGGAAACATTGTTTGAGGTGAACATCCTAAGTCAATATTTAAAAGTGAATTTCTTCCTTATTTTATATATATATATAATTTATTGCATGAAAATTAAGTAATGTGGGGAAAAGAGGTGCAGCTCTGGGGTGTCACCTTGTTAACATTGCCATAACCAGCTTGGTCAAAAGGGAAAAAAAGTTAAGATAGTGTAGGACTCCACAGGATATAAAGTCCCAAGACCGCACAAGAAGAAGTCACTGAGTTAACATGAAAGATTTCAGAATGAAACCTTGGTGTAAGAAGCCCGTTGCAATAAAGGGTTGGAACCATTGTCTCTTGCTATTTGCAATATATTCACTGGAGAAGAGCTGGAGTCTGTCCCACCATCAGCCCAAACAGGAGTTCACCACTCCCTAGAGGGGAGTGCAGTAGAAATTAACTCAGTAATGCCTTGTCTTCTGCTGTCATAGGAGCTCTGTCACTATGCTGGACTTCATCTACCAAATCCATGTGGTGAACAATCCATACAACAGCAGCTCATGGAAAGGGTGCCATTTAACAGTTACTGGTTTGTTCATGGCTGGAACAGAGCTTACCCAGAAGCTCAGTTCAAAAATCATCCAAGCAGAAGTGGGGGAAAAAACTTTACTTGGGTAAAATTAATGAAACTCAGAGCTATGCATTTTGAAAGAAGGCAATGAGAGGTTTTTGCAAGTTCTAGAAGGCCAAGGAATCCTCATTTAGAATATTTTTTTTCATGTAAGCATGTGTGTGTGTATTTTATATGTGACATATATATTGGTATAGATGTGTATGTGTTTATAATAAAAGCAGGGCATTTCCACACTAGGCAGTAACACCAGTTAGTGCTGACTTACAGGTAACAAGAAGAAAGTGAGCAGGTGACTTGCTCCTAGCAATGTCATATTTGTCCCTTTGTCAGCCTGGGCTATTTCAGCAGCAGTTTACTGCCACTGCCATCAGGGTCAGCAGATCTCAGATCTCATGGGCTACCTACCATTGCACACATAGTTAGAACCATGTAATATTAATTCTGATTTTAAAAGCATCCTATAACTTTAGTAATACAAGTAATATTTACACATAAATAACCTTTGCATCTGAATCTAGGTCAGCTCATTGTCTCTGTCAGGGAAATAATCCCGAATACCTGTTTATGTCAGATTGAGGAAACTGATTTTAACCACCTTGAACTGTTGCCTTTGAAGGCACAGATTCTCAAGTCTTCCTGACTGCAACAATCTGACACAAAGGAAGTACCACTGGCAAGCTGATTGTATTTATGCATCTTGCAAGCAGTTGCCCAGCTGTGGATTTCATCTCTTCCCCTGCAGGAGCATTTTGCAGCCAATAGATACCTGCAGGATGCACAGGCACAGAACTGTAGGAGAATCACCAGGTTCCTGAGCCTGAAACCCCACATATTAAAGTATGACAGTGAACTTACTGAAGTAATTGTGGCTATTTGCATAACTTAAGGCAAGTGTTTCAGATTTGGGACTGTACTGGCTAACATCAAATTTAATACTACAGAAGCAATAGATTAATTGATTCTGCATCTTTTAAATGTTCAGTTGTGTAGTGTGAAATGGTTTGGACAAAAATACTTGAATTGACTTGCAATAATGCATGGAAGAGTTAATGCAACGTCAGTCAGAATGAGGAAAAATAAACCACATTGACAATTTTTTAGTAAAGAGAAAAATAAGCATGCAAATAGGAGTTTATTCCAGTTCATCATAACCAGATGTGGTCTGTAGTGTACCATACTTTCCATTATTAAAAAAAATAAAATTATGGGCTAGATAAAATTCTATTACTGTACTTGTTTTCAATACCAAAAATATGTCCTTGATTAGATAGCTTCAATCACAAACAGTAACATATGTTTTTCTGCCACCTGCAAATACAAACAGTGCTGTGTTAGGATGGAAGTGGAACAGGAATTAATATAGTTTTACAGACAAATGCAAATACATTAGGAAATAATAGATTTTTGAATTATTATTTTCTAATCCCTTTTTACCAAATAATCACAGCATTAAGAATATATAAAAATTCTTCATTAATTTAAATTTAATACTTTTTCCTAATTTTTTTGCAGTGGTTTAGTTTATTTATTCTTAGTCAAACTGGTTTGAAGTGATCCTGGCTCCCCCAGAAGCCTTCATAAACCCTGTTAAGCAGGACACATATCTCTGTTGTTTAAAACTCAGCTAGGAGGGGGACCTCATTTCCACCTGTGCAGTTTGAATTTGTGTCATCTACATTTCTGCTCATGCCACAACAGAAGGGGGGATAAAAATTCCCAGATTTCTGACATTTTACAGGGAAATTCAAAACTCCATTGCTATTTAGAGGACATTTGGATTAAGACAAGAATTTTTCATCCTGGACTTTCAGAAGCATGTTGAGTGTACCCTGAAGTATGAAGTATATGATGGGAATACTTTCATAAGGAATTACTGCTTCTGAAATGGGAAAGCTTTGTATAAGTCTGTTTGGTAGATTATTTCTGTGTCTTTCTGAGGTTGTCTGTACTTCAGAATTTTCCACTACTGCTAGTCTGCATGTGGCTCTAGCAGAGCCTCAGCTGTAGACAAGCCATGTATGTCCTTACCCACAGATAACAACTTTTTCAGAGCAGATTCAGATGCCCCAGCAATATGAATGGCAGCATCTGCTGTACATGAGAAGCTTGAGTGAAGCAGGCAGGCAAACTCTGAGTACCTCCCCTCAGGCACTGCTTTCCTTTGTGACAGTAGCCACTGGGAGAAGCCTTGTCACAGGGGGAACACAGGATTAATATGCTCTGAAACTGTACATGAGCTTCATGTGAGTAGAAATACTTGTACAGAACTTAAGAATTTAAGGATTCCTGGCCAGCTGGCTAAGGGAGAGTGCGAGAGTCAATGGGGTGTGGCCAGGGCTGTGGCTGTCCATGCTGCCCACCTGCTGCCTTCTGTGATCTCCTGCCCTACCCCTCTGGTGGAGCAGAGCTCACACCACCAGGGCAATGCTTGGGACATCAAAAGCATGTGGGATGGATGTTCATGGCTATCTGGGTCTCCTCTCTGGTTGTAAAGGACATACTTTGTGTTTGTATATCTGACCATGCAGGGTGTTTGCCACACCACTGAGTTACATGGCAGTAGAGTGACATATATGGGACAACAGAGAATCCATCCAGGCTTCCCATGCAAAGAGCTGATCTCAACAGCCTGTTGTCACTTAGGAGCAGGATTTCACCTGTAGATCTGTCTGGTGTTCCCATGTGCCTACTGTTTGTCCCCAAGGTGCAGCTCCTTCTGGAAAGGAGCTTTGCAGATGTACAGACCCCTTAAATCTGCTCTTCCTACCTGGGTGAGTAGCAGCTTTGGCCATTGATACTTGAAGATACAGCTGAAGAAATATTCGGCAGTATTTCTGGATAACACCTTCAGCATGTCTTATGGTACTGGATGTTCCCACAGTCTCCAGTTCTTGGAGCTACAGGAGAATGTACAAATATCCATTTCCTTGCAGAGGTTCAGGTTACACAAGCTCTTGGGTTTGTAAGCTGTCTGAGAGGTCAAATCCAGTCAAATGCTTGTGTGGCTTATCTTGTATTAAATATTGCAGTAGTCATCTTATCTATCTGAGAAAGGTGAAAGGTTCAGTGACCCCAAGACTTGAATCTATGGTGCCAGGGAGTCAGGGAATTTTTCAAACTTGCTGTATTATGCTTATCCTCTTACAGTCTGACTTTTTTTTAAAGGTGGTGTTACAGACAGCAATACAGTTAAAAAGGTGCAGTTAAAAAATCCTCAACAATCTGTGATTGCATTCATTTGTAAGCCTTGCTTATGCTCTGATCCTACAAAGCACTGGTAGCACCTCAGGTAAAAGGGATTTTAACTTCTTTGGGCTTCAGTGGGAATTCTTGTACTGTATGCTCAGAAATTGGAAGAGAGAGATCTTGAACAGAGTTCAGAAATGTCTTTGGAGCTCATTCATGACAACACTCACAACCTTATCCACAAGATCATTATTTTTAAGGGCTTCTACAGCTCTCAGCTCCCATAGCTGTGGTAACATGAGAATATTTGCTATCATTATACAGATAAACAAATGTCTAATCTTTGTGGCTGCAAAAAATGTAAAAACATTGAATCCATTTATCTCAACACCAGCACACCAGACAGATGACTGAAATATCACAGAGTTCTGAAGTACAGTAATTCTTAAAACAAGCTCATGGTATTTTTTTATGTGTTTGGAGTTATCAGTCCTGGCATTTCCAGGCTTATTTCCTGCTACCCCATTGTGTTTCTTATTTTAAGTGCTGAACAACAAAATTCTTACATCTCTTTGCACATGGGAGCAAGCTAATCCTCTAAAAAATTCTGAGACCAGGATTGCTTGTGTTGGTTTTTAGTGGGTGGCTTGATGGGCCATTACTGGCCCTCCTAAAGATTATTCTAATGCTGAAAGGGCTTTCATTGACTGAAGAAACCCTGCTATGTGCTACAATATTTTGATGTTTTCTCTATGTCTTCTGATACATTCAAAGTAATTTCACAAGTTGTTCCCACAAACAGTGGGATCAGCTTAAGATAAGAAGCAGCACCTTCCCTGTGAGCCCTGAGCTACTGTCTCATCCAGGCTCTTAATATGCTTAAATGAGGAGCAGTATTTTTGTCCAAAGCTCTTGGCTGTTCTTTCTGGACACAAGCACTCTAATTCCTTAAAACTTTTCAGTGCAGCTCTTCTAAATAACACTGATAGGCACAGAAACCCTGCTTTTCTGTTTGCCTGCCTGGAGTGTGTAATCTCCTATCTGAAGTATGTAATTTATTATCAATATCTGAAGTGGTTTCCTACAGCTTCCCCCATATATTAATAGCTGTAGCTTTTATTTTCTCAAGAAAGATCTCCTGGGCCCTTCTTGTGGTATAAGCATTGCTGCTAACCGGGTAGCTGGCTGGAAAGGATGATAGTGTCCCCTGCTATTATAAATCTAGTGAGCTCACCTTTAAATGTGTCTCTATTCTCCCCTTTGGGCATTGTTCCAGTCACTTTTTGGCCTTTTTATTTTAGGGAAAAATCCTGTCCATATGGTCAAAGGAGGAAGTATACTTGCCCTCAGATTCACTTAATGTGTGCTTGTTCTGTATATTTTGGAACTGGACTGCCATTGTGCAGGAGAGGAAAAAATAGCCATCTTCAATGAAAATCTAAATTAGTAGCCTGCATGCATCAAACAAGAATAAAAGCCCATGCTGGAGGATACAGTAGATCTAAATATGCATGCCCTGATTCACGTAGACGGCCAAACTCTTTCAAACAGAAACATGGTTTGACCTATGAAGTAATTAATGCCATGATTATGGGGAGGGAAGACACCACAGTTCAGGCTGCAGCCCGGCTGCTTTCCATTAATAGAAAGCTCTATTATTCCCTCCCCCCACACATGTACTTATCTCAGTTTTAAAAATTCTGTTGGCTGCAAAATTCCTGTCTGTGCTGAAGGCATAGCAGAATGTTTCGGCAAAGTTTAAAAAAAGTTGGTGTTTGAGTTTCCCAGTTTATCTGATTGTCATTTTGTTCCTCTATTATCTGAAAAGAGTAGCTCACTTCTTTTTCAGTCTTGCCATCTAAATCCCTTCTACCAGATTTTTGAGGAAGACTAATTGGCTTAATTTAAACATATTTCTTTGTTTTATTCTATGTCATTCTGAGACCAGTCTCCCACGCACCAATATCAATGGGGGTTTTCCTGCTGCATTAAGCAGAAAGAGGAATACCAGCTGAAATCTAGAAAGACCATGAAAGGAGGGTTTTTTTCACACAACTTGTAATTAATTGTGGCACTCATTGCTACAGGATTTTAGGAATCTCACTTTTTTGTATATATTGAAAATGTAATCAGACAACTTAATGAGAGTCAAACCTATCAGGGACTTTCAAATATGCAGATAGTAACTCTTAAAAAATACTTAAAAAACTATCCCTAAATCTTAGATCACTAGAAACTTTGGGACTGTACTGAGGATGTGTCACTGCATGTTTGCCACTTCTTATTCACTTCCTTAGGCATTTGCTGTTGGCTTCTGCTGGAGGAATGGTTCCTGATGGCCTGGATCTTTGATTTGATCACTCTGGTCTGCCTGAGGTATGTGAAAAAAAAATTGACTTTGACTCAAAGGCTATATTCTATGATCACTTTTGATAATTATAAGCACAAGGAACATGGTCATGTTTTCAAATTCTGGGGTAAATTATATGGACACTTAGAATGTGATCTGAGACTTCTACATTATTTGAGGGAACACTTTGTCAGAATAAGAGCCTGAAGTGCCAGGAGCAGAGAAGAAGGTTGGTTAGGCCAACAACCTGCACGGAAGCTCATTTGTAAATGGTCCCTCTCTCTCCACTTAGGACAGCTATAAAATCAAGCTAATAATGTTTATACTTAGTTTTGGAAGGAGCTTTGAGAGCTAGAAATAAATGCTTACTCTGCAAATGCAAAGATTTATTTTTTTACATGGAGTGATTGCAACTGAGTAAAAATGGGAAGAGGATCAAAAACATTTGGAAGACTCAAGATCACAAATGACTGTCAGTGGCACTAATTTTCCTAATGTTTTAGGTGCTTTTGTATGTCCTCTAGGGAGGCTAAGATGCATCCAAGAAAAAGCTCTGGCATTATGTGCCCTAACTTTTTGACGCCTGGCGCCTGACATGCAGTTCCAAACCTTACGTTAGACACAGCATTTCTGGCTGTGTGAATACTGAACACATTTTGCCAACAGGAGAGCAATGGAGTTGCCTCAGAACACTGAGCTTGAAGGCAAGAACCCTTTGCTAGGTGGAAATTAATTTTTCAGAGGAGCAAAGACCTTGCTGTTAGGCAGATTTTGCTGGCGTTTAAAAATACATCTCATTGTAGGCAGCCACTTCTTCATTTTGGGGAGATTTATCCCCAAAACCTCAGATATAAAAGAGTTGAGATCTTTGCAAAACCTCATTTTATAATAAACCCTGTGTAATAAATACTGACTCTAGCCTTAAATTAAAATGAAATTACTTATTGCTAGATATGACTGTTCCCCTTGAAGAGGTCCAGTGCATAAGCTGGGCATCTTCAAGGCCTGTTAGGACAAAGATGGATGAGGAGAAGGCTGGCTGTGAGCCAGCAAAGCTGACCACAGCAAGGGAGAAGTGTGAGGATTAAACCTGGGCCAGCCCCTGCTGCCCTGACTCCAGGCTGTTCCGTGGAAAGATGTTTAAGGACAGGGTGAGGATTTTGCAGAGGCTGAGACACTGAAACTCAGCAGCCTGGGACCACCCCTATGGCAGCATCTGGGAGCCAGCAAGCTCATCTAGACACAAAATCAATCTTTAGTTAAAATCCGTGATCTTTCCGCAGCTTTTTAAGGCCAATACAGTAAGAGGGTCCAAGAACTGGCTCTGAGGGGGCAGTTCTTTAATACAGAGGTCCAGTTAAAGTACCCTGGAAGCCTGGCACTGCCTCATGGAATGGTTAATCCATCTTCCCTCTCTGCCTCTGCTGTTCCTGCACATTTGAACTGTCATATCCTTTCTCCATTATGTAATAGCCTAGAGGTCACACATGTTCCTCTGCTTTGAATAATACATCTCTATGAAGCCTCAGTATCTCTGTTTGAAAATTTATTTCTTTCATTTTAATATTTTATCAATTTTGTCCTAAATGGATGACCTTAACTGGTTGCAGTTCATTTCATTTCTTCTCTGCTTAAATATTTTAAAGGTTCCAAAGTACAAACATCATTCATGCGGTGTGTAACAAAAATGCTCAGCTTGAGCTTTGGATTATTTAATTGTAATTGTCAAGCTATTATTAAAATTGATTTTTTTTTTCTTCTTTTCAATTTCTTCCCCCCTCTCCTTCTCCCATTTCTAATGTCGTTTGTCACATCCTTTATGTTGGTATTTAACTATAGTTCAGTGCTTATAGAAGAGCTATGCAATGCATTAGGACCATTATTTGTGGACAACAGACAGGCAAGAGTCAAAATCACCCTGCAATGGGGACAGGCACTGTATTCAGAAAATATCTCAGTAGCATAATGGATCCAGTACCAGATACAGTATTTGGTGTTAGGTACAAGTTCAGCTTTTTGTCCTATGTTTGAAGAAAAAAGTACCAGAGTTACAATTTACAAGCTGGCCATCTTAATGCTGCAACCAATCTCGATTTCATTAAGCTGGAAAGATGTTTTATTTGAATGGTATATCATCACAATACACACAAATGCACCAGGAAATAAAAGAAGTTAACAAATACCTGGCAGTCCTAGCTCTGAAATGAGTTGTGCTGTTAGAGAGATGTCATTTTGGGCACATAAGGTTCTTTGTAGGAGTAGCAGCCCTAGCCTTTCTCAAACCTTTTTAGGTAATTAAATTCAATCTTCA
This sequence comes from Melospiza georgiana, assembly GCF_028018845.1. Taxonomy (NCBI): domain Eukaryota; kingdom Metazoa; phylum Chordata; class Aves; order Passeriformes; family Passerellidae; genus Melospiza; species Melospiza georgiana. Next base: position 28,895,940 of record NC_080434.1, on the reverse strand, counting down.
TAAATTTCAGTTTTGCTTGGCTTCCTGTCCTGAGCAGGTTGATGTCACTACAGGCAGCTTCACACTGACAGTTGCTGAGTGCCTGGTCTCACTGACCCTTCTGATGTGTAAAATGTTTTGGGTTATTTAGATGTGAAAGGCTGTAAAAGCTAGTAAGTACAAATTGATTTAATGATTGTTATTCTGCACTTACACTATGAGAAAGCAAAACTAAGATATCTGCACTTCACACTGTGGCATTTTGATTAAAAATAGGAATAACAACACTGAAGGAATCTGACTCATGTCCTTGAATGGTTTCAAAATAACTGTAGCTGTTCTGAGTTTCCAAAATATAAAAATCAGTATACAATCATTTTTTTATATTTAAGGCATTTGATTATGTGGGACAGGTCTATATTTATGCTGAGTATTACCTTTCTCATTTTCTTCTCTCTTGCTTTTGTTCAGTACTAGTCTTGCCCAGCTGTAGCTGTTGGTAAGATGTGGATTTATGTTTCATTTCTGACATCTCTGTGTCATATTACAGTGACATCACCTGTCTGCTGGTTTGGCTATGCAGTACTTCACGAGGAAGACACATTAAATCTTTTACCTTCCCACTAAGTCCCTAACTGCCCCATTGGGGACAGTAGGAAAGAACTGGCACCACCTCTCTGGCACTGGCTGTAGGGTTTTGGTGTACCTGGAGTCGTGTCACCGCAGCAGATCCCATGCAGGTCACTGAAAGCAGGAGGCTCTGTGCCTCCCTGTGAGCAAATGGGGACATCTTGTTTCCAAGTGTCATTCCTGGGCTGTGCACAGAGGTGGAAACAAGTGGAAACGAGTGAATGTATGTAGAGGGAGAGAACATAAGTAAATAAAAGTAGTATAGAATGTAATCTTACCCCCTAAAGAGTTGCAGCTGCGCCAATTGCTAGAGATTAGGAGCTGGCCTGATCTTAACAGGCTGCAGCTGTAGCCAACAAGAACAGTGTTATAAAAGAGTGGATTGGTTGTCAGTTGGTGATTGTGAGGATAAGGAAGAGTCAGTGCCTAGAGGGGCTGTCTACAAGAAACATCAAGGAGGTACAAAACTCCTGTAATATGGAACCCTTGCAATATAATGACAACAAATGTATAAGCAGGTTGCCTCTTGTTTTTTCTGGGATGGAGATCTGGATCCTTGGGCATAAGCCAAAAAGTCCTGTGAGGTGTTTCTGTGGTAATCCTGTTTTCCTCCAAACAATAGAGTAGATGTGCTATAACCAGAGCAAATGCTTCGAATAGTTCTTTAAAGAACGCTTGAAACATTTCTTGCATATTTTTTCTGCCCTTACAAATAGCTCACCTGGTTTCTGAGGAAGCTCCTGAAGGTAACCAGCATTGCTTCTCTAACTACAGGAGTTTCCAAGTTCAGGTGGTGGGGCAGGTGAAGTTATCTTGCCTCAGCAGGGAGTGTGTTAGTATAATCCTTCAGAAAGTTTTTGCAAACACATCCTCCTCATCCCTAATTATATAATTTAAAAGTATAAGCACTGAAAATCCTTCTAAATACATATTTAAATCCTGAAGGATCTCCTTAGAGTGGAGTATTACATGAGACAGAGAGCTTAGCAATGAGTTATACTAAGACCTGATACATTACAACAATTATGGACACGTTCCCTTTATTAACTCAATATCAGTAATTGTGCTGTGAGCAGTGCACCTCATACTTAAATTTAAGCAGCTTTAATGTACTTGTAAACTGTATTTCTGTATAAGTCAGACAAAACATGAGGGAAAGGAAGAATGAGGTGTACAAGGAGAAGACCAGGAACTGAGGCACAGAGACAAAAGACACAGAGACAGTTCAGTCTCACTTCAGTATCTGCTGTTCAGTAGTAGCCAGGCACAGATTCCCAAAATACTGTAAGGAAACCGTGGCATGTCTCCAGAAGCAGATTTCCCTGGGAAACCTGTCACTGGCCAAAGTGAGCACACACTGCTGCTCCTTACCTCAACAGGGTAAACATCCTCATGAATAGCAGTATTTTTCTGTGACTACAGCTGCTCTTTTAACTCTCTGCATAAAGAGCTGCATTTGGGGAGCTAAAGGTTATGAATTCAAACCCCAGTTTGCACTCCCAGATGCGTGTGTACATTTGGAACAATGCTGGCTGTGTGGATGTGTACAGCCACGGATCATTGCAGCAGCACAAGTCAATTAGCCTTGCTGACACTCCAGTGTCCTGTGAAATCATTTTGTGGGTACTTCAGGGGATGTTGTCAAAAGGATGGTGCTGAGAGCTACAGGACACAAGGGGCAAGGCCAGCAGAATAACCACCTTTGGCACAGGTATCCAAACTCCTCTCTGTTTACAGACACCTGGACCTTTCTGCATTTCCTGGGTCTCTCTTGGGAAATACAAAGGATCACAATTAACCTTTCCTTATTACCAAGCACAGGAAGCAATAGGGGAGCCCCTCAAGTGACACATCTCGTTTGAGCATTCCACTGGTGTCTGCAGTCATGGACGTGTTGTGGAGAGCTGAGCCTGATAATTACAATGTATTTACAGGCCTCATTTTTATTTTAAAGGCAATAATACACAGTAGTCTTCATTTGACCTGCAATATAGGAGTCAGGCTGGAATGAGATCAATCTCCAGTCATTCTTCAGTACTTCCATTTCTCTGGAGGCTACTCTGTGAAATAACAAAAGATGGCAAGTGGTGACTTTATATTAGCAACTAAACATTTTGGGGGTTTTGGTTTTGTTTGATTTTTTTATTATTATTTTTTTTCTTTTACATTTTTCTATTTTCATCACCCTAAGAATTAAAGAGACCTCCTGTCTGGTTTTTAGGGGTTTTTTTGGGTTTTTTTGGTTTTTTTTTTTTTGGTTTTTTTTTTTTGTTTTTTTTGTTTTTTGGGGTTTTTTGTTTGGTTTTATTTGGGGCTGTTGTTTTGGTTTGTTTGTTTTTCTTTTCCTTGCCCATTTTGGAAGAGAAAAGGTGTACATGATGAACACCTTTTATTTTCTTTTTAATATGGTTTGAAATTCTTTAAAAATAACAGGTTATTAATGTCTGGCTTTAAAAATTGTGATTTTAATTTCTCTCTAATGAAAGTATGAGAGTTTTTTTAACCTCATGGTTCTGTGGTTTGCTTCATTTTTTACCTTCTTCTCCCCAGAAAGTAGTATAAGTATAAAATGTTTGGAACTGTAGAAGGAAGTTTTCATTTTATAGAAAATTTAAGGGAAGTAATTGTGATTTTTCTTCCTCTGCATACATTGTAATTTCCTTTCCTTCTCAATGTCTTTCACTGAGGACTCAATCTATGACATTGCACTTTGTTAGGAGCTGAAATTAATGTAGAAATTAAGTGTTAGACATGTGGGAGACCTAATGGGAGACAACAACAGCTGAAAGTAAAATTAGAAGAAAATAAAATCCTTGATGGAGAGAGCTAAAGATATAATAATTTTGTTACTATTACACACATCTTGGAAAACATTGAGAAAAAAATATACAATAGAATAAAATTAAATGAAAATAAACACTAAACCATACCACATTCCAACCATGAATTGAAAACAAGACATTGTCCTTAAAAACTTAATATTGTACAAGTTTTGATAATAAATTATATGCAGAGAAAACCAAGGTAATTTTTTTTCTATTTGACAGTCCCATGCAAACCTCATTTGCAAGGATGTGCTCAGTTGTGGGGCCCAGATTTGAAAATTACCCCAGTATGTTGGGAAGAGTTCAGTTGACAGCAACAAAAATTCCAAAAAGTTGAAAAATGGGGCCTTTGAAGAGAGACTGAGAAATTTTGTCATGGTTCAGCTAGAAAAGGCAAAGCTGAAATGACGTATGGTGATTTTAAAAATAACTCAAAAGTATGTTGTAAAGAAAAGAGGGCTCAGACTGGTCAATGAAAAAGAAAAGGACAGTCCAAGCTGTAGCCTGAAATGTAGCTGGCTCCATCTGAGGGTTGGGCCAGGGAAAACCAAGTGGAATGCTGGATGCTGGGGTGAGAGTTTCAGGTGGCAAACAGTCACCTTCTGTCTTTTCAACTCCAGCAAGGAGGGCACCAGGAGTTCAGCCTGGGGGCAGGAGGAGAACAGCACTCCTGCCATGGAGTTTTTGTGCTGGTACCCCAAAGCTGTCCCTAGCCAGCAAAATCTAATTCCCTTGTGTTCCTTCTTATAAATCCATGGGAGGGCAAGGCAGTTTTCAGCGGGTACAGCTTGACTCTGGCCCCACTTTATTTCTGTAGGAGGGGTTGTCAGGGACTGCAGAAATGACTGTCCTTGTATGGTTGAGCTGAGATTTGGAATGTCTCTAGGAAGAATTTAGACATAATGAAATCAACTGTGTTCCTTGCAGAAGAATGAAAGCAACCTACCAGGAATCCTGAGTCTCAGTATTGATTCTGTTCTTATACTTGCAGTGCTTTGAAGCTGCTATGGTCTGTTGGTTCATTAAGTTACATTTACAAGTTCTCCCTAAACACTGGCTTTTACATAGTCTGAATTTTACCACTCTTTTAGTGCATATTGATATGTTCTGTCCTCTGTGCAAACCACAGTCAAAGAAATCCCTTTTCTGCAATGGCTAATGAGGTACCAGCATGGTAAAACAAACAGAAGAGGAATTACACAGTGTCAGGAAGCTCAACCAAAGAAATGTCACCTTCAGAGAAGCAGCAATGAGAAATGACCTTTCACTTTATTACAGTGTGCCAAATTTGGTTGGGTTTAGACAAGAACCTACAATTACTGAATATTTAAAAGTGCACATTCTTTCTCACAGGGAAGTCAAATAGAATTGGGGGGACTTATGTCACAGAAGTACCTATGATGAAAGATGGGTTTGACACACTGACAAGTACCATGACTGAGATTACTGTTGAATTATGCAATTAGGCTTTATTAACTATACATATTATTAAGGACATTTCATAACAGAGGAAAGGATGTCAGGTCCTGGTGATTGTACTGACCTCTTATGCCACTGGGAAAGATGCAGAAAGGCTTTCAAAAGAGCACTATAGTCCCTATTTAATCTTTAAATAAGAAAGAAAGGTCAGGAGCCATTGCTGTTACTTTATTTCTCTCAAGTCTTCACCAAGGAGACATCCCATTTTAATGTGCATGGCCTTAGATTTATATATATTAGTAAAATATGCATCACTGAAACATTACATACTTTTGAATGCCCTGAATTTATAGCAGAACTTACAAAGTCTAGTATGTGCATGTGTATGAATCCTCAAAATTATGTAACTAACCTCTGAAGGTTTCTCACTTTAATTCATTTCTGACACAAAATAAAAAGAAAAAAGAAAGCCCTCCAATAGATTACCTAACATCTCTGTAAAAAATGTCATATCCACACAGATATTCACTTGCCATGCCAAAAAAAGAGAAAAAAATAGTGGCAATTTATGTTCATCATGTAGTTTAATTTTAAAATTATATTAATAATTAAAGATAAGTAAATGAAGGTGACAACCAACTCAAGATAGGTAGGGAAAAAAGCCCCAAACAAAATTGCGAGCACCAGTGTAATTACAGGGACTTCTTGAAGTCCATTGGTTATGCTCCTATGAATTAGGAAGCCTAATTGTTCCTTGAATTTTGAATTGCCTTCCGAATTGGGAATGAGACTTCCAGAGCAGGTGCAGCCCATTTCTTCCAATGGCAGATGCCCAACAAGAGCAGTTCCTCCCCAGCTGCCTGGCCTGGCTCCTTTCAGTGGGTACAGCAGGACAATCTCCCATCTCCTCCACACAGAGCTGTATGGACAGCATGTTCCATCAGGGAGTGGAGTGCAGCCTTCAGGACTGGGATGTGCCAGTGTCAGTGCTGCAGCACACCCTTACCCTCAGTCCTTGGAGAATGTCTGCCTGATGATAATCTTCCATTATGTGATTGTTGAATTTTGCAGTGGCATGCAGCAGTTTGTCTTCTGGGCCTCCTTTCAGAGTCTGCCCCTGTGACTTCACTCATGTTTCAAAATAGGCACATTTCTCCCAATCCATTCCCCATTTTTCTTGGGATGCAGTTTTTGCTCTGTGTTTTGACTAGATTGATTTCTCTCCTCTGCTGCATGGATGCCTACAAGTCACTGATTCATCCAGGACCATTTTTCACTCCTGGTGTCCAGCAAGCTGAAAGTGACCATTATAAAGAAAGTCTTCTTGAGCTGCCAGAGGTGTTGGGGCTGTCCTGTGGTCATGTACTCCACAGTATGAGCTGTCCAGTCCTAGGTTAGAATTTTCTTAGGTTTTAGGTGTTTCAGTTCTTACAGCTCTCCCTTGAAAATAATGGAAAACAAGAAATCTCAAAGAAACCTAAAAGCTGTTAAAAGTTGTTTTAGAAGCATAGGTAAAAATTGTGCCACAGTTCAAAGAGAAAACTGTGCAGTCCAAAAATCTCCTTCATGACTGAATGTGAAATCCATCAGAATCCATGCAATCCATCAGAAAAAAAAAAAAGAAAGCTTTTAAGAAATGGAAAAAGCTTTTAAGAAATGGAAATATGGAAATTTTGCTCAAATGAGAGCAAGAAAACCCATAAAAATGGCAGGCCAATTTCAAATGAGAAATTAAGAAAGCTAAAAAGAATGTGAAAAGAGCCTTGCAAAGAATGCTGTAGCTGAGAGTAGAGAAATTTGTAAATATACCAGAAGCAGGAAGCCAGATGAGGATTAGTGGAACTACACTATGGCCAAGGTGTAGAAAGGGCTGCAGTAGATGAAGAAACTTCAGTGGGAACCCTGTCAGTTGTTTTTTACAGCAGAAACTGTCTCATTCCCAATTCTGATGCAAACTGTGCAGCAGGCAAGTCAGGAAAATAGATCAATTTGAAGTAAATCCATGGGATGTGTTTATCCAAATAAACAAGTCAGAGAATAAACAAGTCAGAGGTCAGTAAGTCATCATGATGAGACAACATCCACTCAGCAGTCCTGGAGGAACTCAGAGATGAAATTGCAGAACTCCTGGCCATGATGTGGAACACAAGAATAAACAGCCATTGTATTGGAGGGTGGGTGCACAGCCATCTGCAAAATTGCCAACTTCCATCCACCAAAAGCCTCTGGATGGATCCCAAGAGCTACAGACAGGTCAACCTTAGCCTCATTCCAAGCATAATGGTGAAATACCATCTCTAGTAGTAGTAATAATAGCGATAATAAATAAGATCAGTGAACATGTAGATAAATTGGACTTGTTGAGAAGGGATTAGGTTGGCATCTGTAAGAGGAAATACAGCGTCACTAAGCTGAAGTTCTTTGATGGTGACAAAGTAAGAATATAGACAGAGAGGAATGATTGGAAAAACTTTATTTGGGTTTTCAAAATGCCTTTGCCAAGGTAGAGTAGAGTAGAGTAGAGTAGAGTAGAGTAGAGTAGAGTAGAATAGAAGGGAATGGAATGGAATGGAATGGAATGGAATGGAATGGAATAGAATAGAATAGAATAGAATAGAATAGAATAGAATAGAATAGAATAGAATAGAATAGAATAGAATAGAATAGAATAGAATAGAATAGAATAGAATACTTACATCATCTAAGTCCTGCTGTGTAAGGTTATTCCAGAGAGTAAAGTTAGACTTGAAGAAAAGTCCTTGTATGGACTGAAAACTGGGCAAAGGTAAGAGTAGGGATTAATGGATGTTTTTCCGAATGGGAAATGATTGGCAGTAAGATCCCCCAGTAATTGGTCCTCGGATTAATTTCATTCAGTATTTAATCAAAGAGTTAGAGAAGAGAATGAACAGTGGAATTTTTGGGTTTGAAGGCAATATTAATGGATTTTGCATCACCAGCTTTAGTGTAGATAAGCGTGAGTTTATGAAAAATAATCTAATCACTACCTACATGATGTAGAACTCAGAGCAGAGGAGCTGAACTCTTGAATTCAGGAAGAGATCTTGGAGAGATTGCTCTCTGTTCTCTGAAATTACGAGCCCATGGCAGCAAGAAAACCTCAAAACCCCAACCCAAACAAAAAACAAACACAAGGAAAGTATTGAGCACAAATGAGAGGTGACATTCTGTCACCATACAAAGCTGTGGTGCACCCTCTACTCAGTGCTGTCTGTTCTGTTTTCCACCTCCCAAGAAGGAGGCAGTAAAAGCAAAGGAGATACAGAGAAAGCCAGTCAAAAAGCTTGTGAGGATGTAGCAGCAGCCTTGTGAGGAGGGAAAAAATCTGATATTCTTCATTTTGGGGAGAAGGATGAGGGGAAATCTGATAAAGGTTTACAAAATCACAGATGTGATGGATTAGCTGGATTTTCCTAGCATCAGAATGCTCCGAAAGGAATTAGACAACTTCATGGATGTGCATGAAGGGATGCTGGCATGATTATGCAGGAATACAACCTCTAAAACCTCTACAGCAACAGTGGATGCTGGAGCAGTAGAAGAGGAATACATTGCCAATTGTTGCCAAAGTCACACGTCCTCCTGAAACAACTTTTCTTTTTGTTATTATCCCTCTGGCTTCTCTATGATGGGCCAGGCATTGGCCACCACCACCTCCATCCCACCCACCCTGACTTCCCAGGGAGGAAGGTCCAAGTTCAAAAAGAAAAGAGGAAAATCCCTACTGTTTGAGGTGCAATAACAGCTCCAAGTGTGATATCTTAAATAAAGGGGGAAGGGTTATGAGGGTCAGAATATAAATAATATATAGATAGAGAAATGGAGGGAAACACAGGGAAAAAAAAAGCACCCAGGTGTACCTATTACTCCCTATGGACCTCCAGGGATGGAAAAATGAAAAGAGTTACCAGAACACCCCCTCCTCCCCATTTTTCCCCTGCTGTTAGAGACAAAATACCAGACTGACTGGATCCATTGGTCTTACCCCAGAGAATGTTTCTTATGTTTGAATGGTCTTTTATTGGAGGCAGTCTTGGCCATCCTGGAATTCAAGGAAAGAATTGTGACAGGTTGTACAGAGACTTACTGCATAATTTGTTTCTCTGTTTAAGAAAAAAATTAAAGTATGGTCTCAGTTACCAACTGAAATAGAAAACTATAGGGTATTGGATAGAAAGCAAGTAGGACACAGAAGAAACTGCTAAGGGAGATATTTAGGATGGATATAAGATGTAAAACTGTATCTCACATAAATCAGTGGGTTTTAATCCTTTTTGATTTCCAGTGTAGGTGTGTGGCAAATTTAACCTACTTAGAATAAATTTACTTCTTTGAATTTCCCTTTGCATTCCCCTTAATTCTCTCTGAGTTTTGCAGGCTACAGGTTGATAACTATTATAGAAAATACACCATTTTGGAAATGAACTATTTCTAGATGACTTCTGCAAAGTGAGAGCACATCTGCATGGGCACTCACCAGATTATAACACCAATGGTCACCCTGTAGGAACATTTCTTTTGTAGAGCTGAGTAGTTGTGCAATGCATAGCTGACTTTGGGGCTTAGGATTTTTGGCAGATGCTCATCTGTTTAGAAAAGCAATGAGAAGGCTCCAAACCTTACATATCATCACATATCATCTCCCCCCATGGTGCATCTGTTCAACTCAGACTTGCAAGGCACTGGGTTTCATAATTTGTGAAAGTGGGTGACAAACCCAAACAAAAAATATGAAATAATGACTCCATCTATTTTCCTGTGTGTGATACCATTCAAATTGTGAAACTGATCTTCAGCTACAATAAATCAATTCAAGTCCTCTAGGACAATTTCATTTACAGTGAGTGAGAATTTGGTGCTGTACTTTTTATGTGAGAAAAAAATGCACTTGAAAAAAAGAAATTAAAGGAAAAAACAATCCTGTATCTTTTGCTATTCAACAATTATGCAAATATGTTTTAATAGAATAATAGAAGACTGCTGGAGAGCATTTGGTAAAAAGAGGAATTAGATAATAATTGGACTGTAAAACTAAATTATATAAAGACATGCCACACATTAATTATTTTACATCACCCACTTTCCCCAGACTGGAGCACATAGGTCTGACTGTGAAGGTACTAACAGAGTCCCAACAGTCCTATTAAGAGACAAAGAAAGAGAGATCTGGTTAGGCTGTTTTTTCATGTTAATACCACTGTCTTAAGGCTTTATAATTTTGAAAATAAAACCCTCTAAGTGAAACAACACCACGCTGCTAGAATAAAGATTTCCAAAGCTTCACAATCCTGATTCCCATCTGCTTCATCCCCTCTGTGGTTGTTTTGGCCCGCAAAACTTTATTATATTAATCTGGTAGATTGTTAATCCCTTCTTTGTATAAATATTAGTTGATGATGAGAGAAGATGGTAAAAGGGGGTCCAGGGCGCCTATTTGTTTCTATTATAGATTGGAAAGTGTGTGTGTGCCTGTAACTTTTGAATACTGAAATGGACATTGTAAACTGGGGGGGGAGAAGAATTCTACCCTGTTTTCTTCTGTCCTTGCCACTCCAATTCTTCTCTGAGCTCTTCAGTTTACTTTCTTTCCATGGCTTTTATTTTTATTCTCTGTTCTTATTCTTCTCTCCATATTTCTTTCTACATAGCCTTTCTGCTCTTACCACTTAATACTGCAGTTGTTCAGAGTTATTTTGAAACTTGACAATATACTCAGTCTTACATCTCAGTTTCATTTAGAGCCTGAGTGTGATCACCACTGAACCTGAACACTCCCTTACCCTACAAAGACTGAGGAATACAGTCCTACTCTCATGACCAAAGGTATTGTAATATGGACCTTTGTGTTTAAGCATTTATTTTAATTTTTTTTTCATATGAATTCATCATTTGAATTGTAGTTTGTGTGAGAAATTTTATGGGCTGAAAATGGATAGAGCACAAAGGATGACTGCTTTTAGAGGACTGATTGTTGACAGCCCTCACCTCTGTTTCATGCATCAGCACACACCTTTTGTAATTAAATAGATGAGATTCCTTTGAAGCATATCCCTGAACTGGTAAGTGAGATAACCTGGTACTTCTAGAATCCAGAGAGGTGGGAAGGCTTGAGGCAGGCTGATACACAGAGGCTGGGACAGAGCTGGCCAGTCTATGCCTCAGGCTGCATGTGGCTCTCTAAGTATTTAAATACAAGCCCTGTGCTGGCTGGCAGGGGGGCTGGGGATAATCCCTGCCTCCAGAAGCAGTGACTCAGCAAGAGCTTCCAAGGCCAATTTTAGGGATTTCCTTGGCCTCTGCCTGTTTACCTAGCAGAGCCCCATTCCTCAGGCAAAATCTGCAAGGCCAGTTCATCACCAGCTGTCCTGGACCATTCCCACATCCTCATTGCTGCAGAACAGGATCGGTGTCTTGAGGCTTTTAACACAGGGAGGATTCTGATGAGGTGTTTGGAGAGCTGAGGAAATCAGACATTATGGGAAAAGACTGTGAAATAGTCTGATAGGTTATGTTTTTAAATTACATCTTTTCCTCATCCACAGTAAATTTTTTCTAAGCCATATGATCCTCAAATTACCAATACAAATGGGAATACAATTAATAGCAGTGCCATATCTTTATAGGGAGCATCACACTTTTTGTGCCAGGAAGGCATGCCTTTTATTCTATTAAACTGAGCAAAAGTCTTCTCCTCGGCCTCATCTCCTCTGCATGGTGCCATCCTTTCAGGAATACATCATCATCAGAGTGCTTTGTCCCAGTGATGTATTACACTAATACATCTGTTGCTTTAATGATATATTAGTGTAATACCTTATCAGAGTGATGCATACCAATGATCTATTGCTCAAAAGGTGGTGCCATTCAGGAATGAAAGAATTCATGGACACAGTCAGTGTAATTATACAGATAAAGCTGACATGGATTACACTGGAAGCTGCTTCCATGGAACCAAGAGCACCAGTGCTATGCCAGCCTGTTTGGTGCCATTTCCTAGTGCCATTGCACTGGATTTGTAATGCTGAGGTTGTTACATCTCTTTTAAACCTTTTAAACATACTAAGAGCAACTACCATTAACCTTGGGTCACAGTGAAGCAGAATGTATCCAGTTACATTATTTTTACTGTATGGTAGTACAGTACTTACTTACCCGTAACCACATGAAACCAAGTAACATTAACCTCCAAATAGCCTGAAGAACACACCATATCTCATTATAATAATCTGGGCTTCATCCTTTGCCTGACTTTAATTATTGTCCATTCTCAAACATTTTCGATTACATGACAGTTGAACTATTTCAGCCTGCCATTAACTGTAGGCCTCTTTAATCTCAACCTTCATTTTCTTTACCATTTCATTTATTTTCATTACTTCAGTCACTGGAAAACAGGTGAAGTCAGACTCAATTACATTGTTTTATGTAGTATCTTAATTAAACATTTCAAAGCATCATCCAGAGATTGTGGCAAAAAAACCCCAACAAGTTCTATTTTCTATTTTTTAAACATTTACTGTAAAGAAGAGGAGAAAACCGTGAGCCAATAATATAAAAAACCCTCACAACTCAGATCTTTTTTGCCTCTGCCTTAACTCACTCACTAATTGGGTCCAAGCTTCCTCACTAATTGGGTTTCCAAAGAGAAAGACAATCAGAACCACATTTTGCTTGTGGTAATTTAACTGAGGTATAAAGTATTGATTAGCTTATTTACATTTCCTCTAAATGTGCTTTACACCAAGGTGTGAAGAATGTTGAAGAGGAGAAAGTAAAGGTTCCAACTTGTTTCAGTTATAAGACCAGGGAAAGGTGTGTAGGTAACTTGAGAATTTTTTGCCAAATAGTCCAGCACAAAACAATCAGTAACACAAATGAGGGAGAAAAGGACAGTCAAAGTATTTACAGAATGTAAATACTGGGATTTTTCTTTCCTCCTCACTTTTTCTTCTGTTATCTTCAGTTTCACTTCTAGTGACAAGAATCATTTTAATTTGCAGGGAGGCTTGCTAAAGCAACTTTCAGGAGTGTATTTAATCCTGAATTCACAGGAGCTGTAATGGGGATGCAGGGGGATGGATGCAGGACATCCTTCCTGTTCCATTCCTAATCCTCCAAGGTCACTCAGCTGACGTGTGACCTTGCAGTTCAGAAACTGCTGACCCAGATCTTTCTCCTGCCCCATGGGAGGATGATGCAATCTAGGAGCTGATGGGTGGGGCTGTGCTACCTGATGTCTGTCAGAGGTGGAGGCAGCCTGCTGGGATGGCAGTGCGGGAAGTATGGCTGCAGTGAAGAGAAGTTCCTTCAACAGGAATCTGTGATAGATTTATCCGATCAGAAAACCTGCAAGTTGCCCACTTGTGTCTTGGCAGGGTGGAGAGGGAAAGGCGTCCTCTTTATCTGGCCTGAGAAACCATAAACCCCAGTAGGACTGACCCCCAGGGCCAGGCTATTCAATATTTTACCTGAAAGTATAATTGCTCAAGTCACTGTAGGAGGATATCTGAAAACTTCCCTGCACTACTCAGAGGAAAATAGTTGCTTCAATGAGTCTTTAGTAGGATTTATCAAAAAAATGTCTATTTTACAAATGAAAATTTGTAGTTCCTGCAGTGCTGGATCGTGGTGGGCCTAAGTGTGCTTTTTGTGGCAGTCTGATCTGTGACAAAAGCCTTCCAGAGGGTGATTAGCAAACACAGTAGCAGCTAATTCTGATAAACTGCGGGTGAGCAAATCGACCTTTGTGTAACTTGCCTTGTGTGCTGAGCATTGGAAGGGGCAGGTTTGGGATGGAGAGAGAGAGACTTAGCAGGTGGGCTTCTGACACTGTTGCTCTGCCCCTGTACATCCTAAACGAGCTTCTGTGATACCATACACATTAACAGCTCGTGGCAGGTCATATTTTCAGGGTCAAAACAGTCAGTAAGGTAGGGGGTGTGTGAGTCTTTTCTTAAGAGATGGGCATCTGTATGGAGAAAGAGAATAGAGTGAAATGCTTAACAGCGTACAACAGCCTGGGGACTGCAGGCAAAGTGTGTGGTCTCAGCCAGCATGGCCCTAATGGCCATTCAGTCATAGGCAGCCCTTGTTTTCTGCTTTGGAGGAGCAGTTTGGAGGGTCCTTTGGAACCTATCTGAATGGTGGCTCCAAGTTTTTGTTTTCCTGAGTTAATTTTAGCAGCATCTGTTTTCCAGTTTCGATCAATGTGTGTTACACAAATGCTTTTGCTAGTGTGGTGCAGAAAAGGAGGAATGATGGACAAGGTGGGTGGCAATTGCTTAGATTTTCTCTCTCTGTACTGCCACTGAATGTCAAACCACACCATGTTACTGGGCTGTGTCAGATTACGTGTGGACACAGCATTCCTGTTAGTTAATACCATCCATTTTAGCCAAATGACATTCCTTTTAGTTTAATAAATAATAATTGATTTTTAAAAGCTGGACTTTGCCCTTAAACTAGGTTTAGGAACCTACAAAATTGTTGTTTTGAGCTGAATCAGTCTTTCAGTTCCCTCTGCAGTCCACAGAGACAGCAAGGCTTCCCCAGAGAAATTCATCCTAACTTCCACAGGATGGGGAACAATTGCTTAACTCTCTTTTTTGACAGCAGGTAACCTAGAAATCTAGGTTAAATTACATGACTCTCTCTCTCTCTATTTTACTGGAGATTAGCAGAATTTGCATTTGTTGTCTATGGCTTAAAACTCCCCAAGCTTGGTACCTTCCACCAATTTCAAAGAGTTTTGGAACAAAACCTGACACTGCTGCATGTCTGAAACTCTGTCACCAGCAAAGTGGCCCAATTAAGTGGAATTGGTTTGGGAGGGGAGAATTGTGAAGTGGCACTCAAGCTCTGGCAGGTTACCTGTGTTTCTCTGGCACAGTCCCCACCAGAAGCTCAGTGTATCACCCTAAGTTTTATGTTCTTAAAGCAGGAAAAAACCCCAACCTTAAAACAACAAGATTTCAAATCTGAAGTGGAAAGTGGTAATGCAGAATGTGAAATCAAGTGAGCAGGAGGAAAAGGGTGGTGCCAGGGCATCAGAAATGGGCCAGCAGCCATTTCATCTGGATCAGGAGCAACTCAGTTTGCCTGGCAGTGTCTTGACACCTGGACTGCAAAACACAGTGGCTAAGGTGAAGGTATATGATTAATTCTGCTGACTCTGTTATGGGAAAATTGATTTCTGGCAAAGGGGAGGAAAGAGCAGTTGGGGGCATTAAAGTGGCTCAAACCTTGGAACAATTTTTATGCTTTTATACATGAGAGCTGGAATCATCAGCCTCTATGAGCAAGACCCTAACTATGAGCAGATCAGTGAGAATTTTGTTATTGATTGAATTGGGACCAGGATTTCACTAACTCATGGCTAATTGGTAATCACAGTAAGTAATTACTAATTACGGCAAACGTGCAACAGTTGTGCTGCTGCCTGGAGCTGAACTGTTTACTTCAGGGTTGGGGGTTTTTAGTGTTTCAGCATGGGAAGTAGGGCTCATAAATCCCTGTGTTACTCACAAAAAGTAGGATTTGGCTGGTGAAAATGGATTCATGGAAGGACCATTCAAGTCAATGAAAGGTGAGGTCTTTCCTCTTCAGGCTCTCAGACACTGCTTGCTGACCTAAGTGTACTATATAAAATATTTGTAGGTGTGTACTCAGTATGGCAGAAAAAGCTGATTAAAAAAAGAACATGTAGTAAAAAAAGGATTTTTCTGGAAAATGCTGGCATCATGTCAGTGGTAAATACAAGCATTCTGATCTCATTTTGATGTGATAGCCACTTCTGTTTATAGATACTTCTTGAGGAGATTCAGTGTTTCAGAATAGATCTCTTCTGTCTCCAGTCTAGCTGATTTTTAGAGAGCTGTGATAGTGAAAGAGGTATGAACCTAGAAAACAGGCTGACAGAACTGGTGACTTTATAGGACTGTTGAAAAGAAACTCAAATTTTAAATTTATGCCTATTAAGAAGTCTGAGAAAAAGCTGGTTTTCATTTGAAAAAAAAAATCTGTAGAACAGAAAGGTACTTGGTAGGATTTCAACATCAGGGTTTGATCCTCTGTTTTTCCCAGCACCCAGTACTGAAGGGGGACTGGGAGAGGGAGGAATAAAAAAATAAAACCAGTTGGGGTGTTCCACCAAAGGGAGGTAAAAACAATACTTTGATCAGCTGCACCTGTAGTTCTGGAAATCAGCAGCCTGGCTGCCACCTGAGTCTGTGTTGGAATGAATCCTGGCTTCCCTCAGAAGGAAACTCTTATGCATGGTGAGGCAGAGAGTTTGGTGACCAGGAGAACTTCCCTGAATGTGGATGCAGACAAAAACAGACTGCCAGGAAGGTGGCTGAAGGCTAACAGCAAAATTTTATTATTTTAGCTCCTTGACGCTTGTCCTATACCTTTACAGTCTGTTTCCATCAAAGACCCAGGAAGGGTTATTTCTATTTCTCTTCTACAAAAATAGAATGGGCTGTTGAGTGTGGTGATGAGGAAGATGCCTCAAGCTTCTGCTTACCTAAACTGTGTTCAGGGGTTAGTGTTCAACAGGACTTTAAAAAAAAAAAAAGGAAAAAAAAAAAAAAAGCCAAACCTACCCAGCCTAAACCTTACCTACATCTATGACTGCAATTAAGGGTAAAAAGCCTCAGCTGCAGTTTAGCTCTGGAAGCACTTGCACTTAACTTACATTGTTAAAAGTTCTCTGAATTCCACCTGTGACTGAACCACATAGCACACAGTTTGACCAGTGAATGTTGCTGCTCCTTTCTTCCAGATCAAAGGAGCAGAGGAGAAGGGAAGAAGCTAAAAGAGAGGTTGATGACACACAGAACTTCACACTGCAGACCACTGCTGAATGGTGAGCCCGAGGATACGGGTAAGCTAAGCCAAAATTCTTTCTTGAAGGAAAATGTGCAGGTATTGCCTGCTATTAGGCTATGTCAGAGGGGGAAACTTGTTGAGGAAAATGTATAAACAACTAGTAAAAGTAATATCCCTTTTCTGCTAGCCCTAGGCACCTTCTCAGTGAGTGGTTGGGTCACAGATCCACAGATATGGTTCTGAGGCACCTGCAATCATGAGCTATGTGGGGGCCTCAGTAGCCTAACACAATTCTGGATTCTGCCCTAAAGGTGAGACTACAAAAGGATCCATTTTTAAACCAATTTATTCTGTATTTGTGCCTTGTGTGATGCTTTCTGTCACATCCAAATGTGACTGCATCAGCAATGCCACTGCTATGACCAACTTAAAATCAAATTAAAAAGGAGAAAGTGCAGACCTGAGGTCAGTGGTAAAAGTACCAATTTTCTAGGTGCTCAGTATATGGCCATCAAAAACATAAGAGTGGTAGAACTAAAACAGGTGAGTAGTAACAATTGAAAACTCAGCTTCTAAATACAGAATGAATTGACAGAGTGACTCTTTTATTTCCAGTCTATGTTCTCCAATTCAGAACTTTGAAAACTCACTGGTTTAGGGTTGTACAGACTATCACAGGCTATTGAGTTACAGTGGCATAATGAGGTAGCTAACTGTGTGTTTTTCTCTTCTCGGGCACATTTGAAGTGACAGAAAAGTATTTTAGTCTAACACATTGTATTTGCCATTACAACAGTTGAAGAGGGTGTGCAAGAGCAGTTAGGGAAGCTCAGCCACAATAAAGCCACAATTGCATACCATGTGGGGTCATCTTTATCCTGATTTTTATGTCCAGCTCTTTCTCTGACACTGCTATGGAATGTGTGCATTTTTGCAGCAGTTGTTCTCTGTGCTTTCCTGGTGGGGAGGAACATTCACAAATACTTTGTGAAGAAGGCCTGGGATAGAAATTGCAGCATCAGAAAACTTGTTTTGGCAGTTTGAATGGTTAACAGCACCAGCATTTACACATTTGACTGGTTTGAGATTAATAGGTGAAATTCATAAGTCCTCCAGAGTCTCATTCACATCTTCTGCATTAATAGCAGGCAGTTCCACAACTAAAGTCGCAGGAAAATGGCCCAAGTGAAAGCCACTGCTCAAGTAGCAGATCTTGTGGGATATTGAACTGGGGAAGCTTCTGAAGTGGGGAGGTGTCAAGGGACAGACAGCAGCTTTGGCTCACCAATGATCTAGCAGAGAATGTGGAGAGACTTTAGAAGTGCAGGTGGATGTGCTGTTCCACTGTGCAATTTTCTTTAAAACATTGCTGTACACGTTGTAGTTTTAATTAAGCAAAAGGGAAAAGTTGGCTGCTGAACATAATATCTTTGGGCCAATGCTCAAGCACAAATTGAGCCATGCAAATACACATCCAACCAACTTGGTTAGTTCTGAACTGGCATTGATGAAATCTTCTGGCTTGTTGGTTTTTTGTATTTTCCCCCCCAACTCATTCTCTTGTTAGTTTACTCAAAAGCTGGCATTACTATGCGGTAATTGAAGGCCTGCCTGAAATTTTGCTTTAATCATCTAACTTTTAGTGATTTGGCATATTAAACTTTGAGGAACAGAAACAGTAGTGCCACAGACGGCTGTGCATGTTTCCAGGGGACTTGGCAGGTTTGGGGGCAGTTTTTTTATGGTACTTCTAAACACAAAGGAAACAAAGCATTTCCTTTGAGCTGAGCAAGGTTCCATCCAAAGCATGCTGAGAGCCATGGTGTGGCTCCATCCAAAGCATGCTAAGGGCCATGGTGTAGCTCCATCCAAAGCATGCTAAGGGCCATGGTGTAGCTCCATCCAAAGCATACTAGGAGCCACGGTGTGGCTCCATCCAAAGCAGGCTAGGAGCCATGGTGTGGCTCCATCCAAAGCATGCTTGAGAGTCACGGTGTGGCTCCATCCAAAGCGTGCTGAGAGCCACGGTGTGGCTCCATCCAAAGCGTGCTAGGAGCCACGGTGTGCTTCCATCCAAAGCATGCTGAGAGCCACGGTGTGGCTCCATCCAAAGCATGCTGAGAGCCACAGTGTGGCTCCACCCAAAGCGTGCTGAGAGCCACGGTGTGGCTCCATCCAAAGCAGGCTAGGAGCCACGGTGTGGCTCCATCCAAAGCATGCAAGGAGCCACGGTGTGGCTCCATCCAAAGCGTGCTAGGAGCCACGGTGTGGCTCCACCCAAAGCGTGCTGAGAGCCACGGTGTGGCTCCATCCAAAGCAGGCTAGGAGCCACGGTGTGGCTCCATCCAAAGCATGCTGAGAGCCGTGTAAGCCTGTAAGAATCGGCGATTAGGACAGAAGCAAGGCAGAGCAGGGCAAACATATCCTTAGAATTGCTGCATGATGTGTGTGGCAGCGAGGTGGTCTCGGCCCCTTCCTCCATCCCCTTCCCAATCCAGAGGGGGCCGGTGCCTGCCCAGGGCTGTTCGTAGGGCTGGGCCGGGGATGCGCTCCGGGAGCCGCTGGAGCGAGGGAGGGGCACCCGCCTGCTCTGCACGGCACAGACGGGAGCTCCTCCCAAACCTCGGGAAAAGGATCCGCAGAGCCGGGGGAGCGCCTTGGGAGAGCGGCACTGCTCTGGGTGCCCTGTCTCCTTCTGCTCAGGCTCATCACAGAGGTCTTAGCAGGCTGCCATGTCTTGGCCCGATGGAATGGCAAGCATGTCCTTGCTTAGGGAGATGCAAAAGTCTCTTAATTCGTGCAGGATTTTTTATCCCTGCACCCATAAATAAGTCACTTTTATCTTCAGTATTGTTAACCTTATCTCTAGGAAACAAGTACTGGCCTGTAGCCTAACCTTTCTGCCCTGGTGACTTTGCCATCCTCTGTGTATTGGCCCAGGCTTTTTGCCTCAGCAGACTTTCTCCTTTTTGGGAACAGGATTTTGGGTAGAGGTCCTGTCTTAAAGTGCTGGGGAGCAAGGCCTGAAAAGTTGCCTGACTTTGAGCTATGAGCCATGAAAGAAGTACCTTCCTTCCAAGTGCCTGCTGGCACTGGTGCCTCAGCCTGGAGTCTGAGCCGGTGCAGTCCCTTAATACAGAACTCTAAAGGCTCTAGAAGTTTCTTTAATATATTTTTTTCTTTCCTAATGCTATGGCATTTTCTTTCCTTTTGCTATGGCAAAATCATGTGTTAGTATTTTGTCTCTGAGAAGGCTTTACAGTAAAAATCCAAGGCTCAGTTGTACAGGGAGCAGTTACAAAGAATATGACACTAAGTAGTATGGGAAGCCTTGCTGGAGACAGTGTCACCGAGGTAATAAAGAGGCTTTAACAGGGCCTGGAGAGGAGCAATTTGCCAGAGAAGGTCAGTTTGGAAAGAACAGTCAACCTGTTTTGAAAGACACTGGTCAGAAAAATCTTCATACTGCAGGAAGTTGCTGAAGGCATGGCAATTTGAAGGTGGGAAAGATTTTGGTAAGGATGATTGAATTTTAGTAACAAGTTAAGCTAGAAGCTTTGAATTAGATAATATGGTCAATCAGGGGAAGAATATAAAGCTTAGATATTCAGGTAGGTTAGAAGAATATTCTTGGGTGGGATGAAAGGGATGGATGTACCTCAGTTGTAAAGATAAAACAGAAGAAACAGGGAGATATAAAGAACTGGATGAGGCAACAGTTCAGAGGTAACTTGGGGAAGAGAGAGGGACCCTAAACTTAAAATGTGTATAAATTAGATATTATCTCTCATTGCATGATGGTGTGACAATTTCAGCCAGCTAAAACATTTGAACTGTCAAGCTGGAAGTCTTCAGACTTTCCTTAAAACCTAAAATATCTTCATCTTTTTTAGCTTCATTTGGGTGGGGCTTGGGTGATGTTTTAGTTTTGTGGGGGGTTTTCTGTTTCCTATTTTGGAACCTGGAGTATCTAGCTCCCAGTAACTTGTTGGACTTAATTACTTTATGCTAACTCAGAGGCACTGAGTGCATACAAAGCAGGGCCTTTGGTAAAAGCCCATGTGTTGTGAAGGTCTCCAACAATGTCAGCAATGAAGAATGACAGTCTTCACATTTTTATACTCTCCAATGAAGAGTGTTATGAGTTCTCAATATTTTTAATAAGTTGGTGAAGTGCTATGGAAGAGAGAGAAGTAGGTGTGGTGTCAGACTTGACCCAGCTTCCTTGATTAGCATACCCAGCTGGACAGCAGAAGTAATTATGTCTGACATGGTATCACAGCTGTGGGGACTGGAGGCTGGTATGAATCATAGAAGCCTGACAAACCCTGAATAGGAGAGTTTCTCTACTCCACTGTGCAGACTTTTTCTTTTTTTTACACTAGAAGTCCAGAAAGATGTTCCACACTGTTTCTTCCTAATCTTGGCTCCATGGTGGTATCCTCTCCAATGCTGTTTTCTTTTGGAAAGCTGCTCTTGAGTTTCTTCTTGGCCCACTTCCCAATTGCTTTGCAACTCAGATGATTTTAAAGCCCCTGATTTTACTTTTTCCCTTATGTAAATGAAAGCACCACAGTTTATTCTTTCTGAGTTGAAATTATACATCTCCTGTAGGGTTCACAAGGCAACCAAAATGTTTTGTTTCTGATTGACACTGTTCTTGGCACACTGGGGGAGAGGCCACCTAACTTAATGGTTATTGAGATCAAGAAGGCTTACTCATGTTCTTATAGCTGCCATTCAATATATTAGAATGAATAAAACCTCCAAACTTCAATAAAGATTTGCAAGAAAACACAACAATAACATCTTGAATCTTACACAAGTCTATGGCCTTGCTGGATAAAAGTCACCTTGATTTTTCCCTTTTATCCTCTGTTTGATGACCTTTGCAAGACTAAGTGGGAGACCCATGCCCTCACTGGCTAGGTACGGAATACTTCAGGCTCCAACCTGCTTCCAATGATTCTGGCTCATGCAAAATCCTCCATGTAGGAAATATGGAAAAAGTATTCCTCCCTTTAAGAACACTTTGTCTTCTTTCTTCCTCTCTTTCTTCTTTAATACAAAAAATGTGGAATTTTTTTCAGGAGGGGGACGTGTACAAAGAGAGAGACTAGAATGTATTTGAGTGAATCTGTGTATTCTTCCATTTTCAGACCCTCAATTCTTCATTCATACAGCTGCTTTTTGAGGAAGGAAGCACTCAAAGGGGCAACCCTCTGCCCCACAACTCCTTCAGTTGTTTGTTGCTGGAGTTGGGGGAAAAGAAGTGTGTGAGAGCGTGTTCCCTGGGACCGCGACTCCATCTGCAGGCAGGAGCACGCCACTCTCTACCCGGAGCCACCACGACCTCCGTGCAGCATCGAGCCCTTTAGGTCTTGGGTGACACGGCTGAAATCCCCCGGTGATTCTCAGTGCACAGCAGTGTCTCTGTCCTTCCCAAAACCTAAATGAGAACAAGAGTAATAGGAAGTCAAATTATATGAGTACCTCATGAATTTTACTTCTGTGACCTGGGCACCTTTAGTGCAAGCAGTCAAGGTATATGAGGAAATTTGTGTGCTTACTGGTGAAAGGAGAAAATAGCACTAAGGAGGTATGGCTGCAGGTTAGTGAGAAAACCAATTAAATCCTGTGGCCACAGCATCTACATGTCAGGTATGTGTTGATGATAATGGTTTGCTGGCAACAGCAGCCTTAAAATTCTTTATCTAGCTTTGTTGGTGAACTACCACAGGCAGGAGAGCATGTCCCCAGCTGAAAGGTGGAGGTAATGATGCTTTGCAAATGTCTAAGAAAAAAGGCAGCCAACTTCCAGTGCTTGCATTTTAGAGGGATTAAAAATACAGTCAGCCTTCTATCTGCTCTGCAGTTTCAAGTTCATTTAGTTTGTATAATCAGGATACTGAGGGAAGAAGAGTGAGGAAGTAAAACACCAACCATGAGTTTGGAATGATTAATTAATGTTTTCTATTAAGTAGCTCACAAAGCAGTAGCAATTCTAAGAATATGTATTTGGACATTAAAGAGTTCTGAATATCATAAGGGTATTTTTGGTGAAGAGTCCTAGCAGCTAATAAAGCCTGGTGGAATATTTGTGTTTGGTAAACTACTCCCATAAAACCAGACATGAATAGCATGTTTAGGAAACAGTCAATGCTTATATTACAACACTTTCACTTAGATTGGGAGTGTCCTTTTGAGATCATCAAGTCCAGCCTCAGTGCTCAAACAGGTAAGCTAAGTTGTTCAGGCAACCTCCCTGGTCAACCTGTGCCACTGTTTGACTCTTCTAATGGTAAAAAAAAAAATAAAAATTGTGTTCTTGTGTTCAGATGGTACACACTAGTATTGTGTTGTTTGGTTTGGTTTTGGGGTGTTGCTCTGGTTTTGGTTGGTCTTTCTCCATGTTGTGCCCCTTACCTTTTTTCCATCCATGGACACTGCTGAGAAGTGTCTGACTTCCTCAAGCTCCTTCCACCCATCAGGCATTTGTACAGATGGATGAGGTGCCTCTGAGGCTTCCCTTCTCCAGGCCAGACAGTGTCAGTTTTTCAGCCTCCCCTCATGCAGTATGTGCTCCAGTCCCTTAACCATCTTTGTGGCCTTGTACTGGACTCTCTCCAGTAAGTCCAGATCTTTCTTGTGCCAGGAAGCCCTGAATGAGATGCAGCATTCCAGAGGCAGCCTCACCAGCACTCAGTATAGATTCAGGATCACTTCCCTTCGCCTGCTGACAGCTGTCTTCCTCCTGGTGGCCTTCTTGGCTACAAGGGTGTATTTTTGGCTTGTGGTTGCCTTCTTGTTACCAGGATCCCAAGGTCCTTCTTGGAAAAGCTGCTTTCCAGCTGGTAGATGCCTAGGATGTGCTGGTGCCCAGGACTGTTCCTTGTTACTTTGCATTTCCCCTTTTGAACTTCAGGACATTTCTTTGCCCACTTCTGTTGAGGCAGTGCTTCTGAAAGGTGACACAACCATCTGGTTATCAGCCACTCATTCCAATTTTAAATCATTTGCAAACTTGTTGAGGATACAATCCTCAGCTTTTTTGGTACAGAAATGTATTACTCCAGGTAATTACTACTTCTCCTTTTTTCCTACTCATGAACTTTAGTGCTTCTCTATGGGGTTTTTCACTATTATTAGTCTATTTCTTTTGGACAAATAATTTGCATCTTACTGTAAACTAAAGACTTGAAAGAGGATGAGTGGCCTTAGACCTGCTGAAAAGTAGGGACTAGAAACAGTATTTCCATCAGTGATAGCAGGGGTTGAGGAAGCCAGTCTGTATTTCTAGTATCTCAAAAGACAAATAACCTTTTCCTGTGTGTTGTACAGACTGATGGGGAAGTGCCAGTGCAAGGAGAGATTTCCTCCAGGCTGCATGCCTTCGTGCTCAGCAGGCTGACTTGCAGCCCAAACCCTTCTGCCTGCTAGTAGGTGATGGCTGATCACTGAGAACATGAAGCATGGTGAAGCATAGCTGAATTCCCTGTGACTTCATCACACCAGGCAGAGGAACTCTGCTAGAAGCTTGATCTCTGCATGGTCCTTCCCTCCCTTATCCCAGTGGGTTTCTTTCCCTTGGGAACATAAAGTCTCAGCACTACTGTATTTTATTGTCTCCCAAGTGCCCTTCTATCTCACCCTTCTTTAGGTATTCCAAAGAGAGCATGGCTGGCATCAGTGCCACTGCCATGCCCCCTCTGTGCCTGCCTTCCTGCCCCTGTGTCAGAGGGAGATGGGAATGCACAGTCCTGGATGGCAGCTGAGCTCCTTGGGGCCTTGTCAGCTCTCATGGTCCAGCGCAGTCTCACCATTACTCTGGTGTTTTAACAATAGAAAACTAGCTAGTTAATTGAGAAACCAGAATTGATTTCCCTGAGGAATTTGCCACCTTGCTGGTGCAGCAGAGGCTCTGCCTTTCAACGTAAATGTAACAAGGTGTTTAAAAACTTGGACACACTTCCATTTAGCAAACAGCTGTGGCTTAAAGTGCTGCTGCCTTGCTACTTAACGAAGCTGCAAGACTTCTCACTGAAGCAGACAGGAGGATGAATGCATTCTGTTCAGCCAGTTTGGGGGGTGTTTTTTCCAGGAGGAGGTAATGCCTTAAACCATGCTAGTGTTTGCTAATAAGGCTGTGCCTAAATCTTCAGTTAACCAGTGACTAGCAAAATATTAAGCAGGAGCAAAATGAGAGAGGGAATTCTCTGGGTCTTACTCTGATTTACCTTAGACAATTCTTAGGATGGGGTAAAGTTATTGATTTCAATGCACTTAAATGTAGAATATAAAATTATGCTAAAAGATCAGGATTGCAGCAGATAATTATCTTTTTTTATTTCCACATTTGTAACTGCAGTAGCCCTGAGCTAAGTGTTCCAGTCCTCAGTTGACTAAACAAATTCTTTTCATCAGTTCAGAAATTGCTTAGTATTTCATGTTGTAAAATATTAATTTATTTTTTCTATATTTAATTTGTACTGGGTAAGAGGTTGCTCACTCAGACTTGGGGGAGAAATTCTGCTTTTCAAGTATCTGCAGGGCCAGGTGAGTGGTTGGTTGTTTTTTGTTTGGGGGTTTTTGTTTTTTGCAAAATAGGCTTACAGTAAAGGGATGTGAAGAGGTGATATACAATATATATAATTATATGTAATAGCATGACATTATACCTAAATTATGGAATTATAAAATTGAAAAGCCAACTGCAGTTATGGTAAAATAAGAATAATGAAACTCTTTGGTAATGCTTAAGGAGCATCCTACAGTATTTAAGTAGCAACAAAATTATGTGGACACTAATATGTGATCCTTCTTCAGACCCATCAACAATGTATTTCTGGCCTGTGAAATCTAGAATTTTATGTCAGCATGGGTTTAAAGCCATCAGCCTTATAGTGTTGATTTTTTTTTTTTAATTGAAATTAGAAGCTATATCATCTTTCCTAGGTAGTGTGCTATTCTAACAGCTGAAAACTATGAACACCATGGTTTTTCTGAAGAAGTATTAATGTGTTAAATTTGCAGCTCAACTAGAAGCATCTTGTGCTAAAGTTTGTTATAAAGTGATGATGGCTAGTTAGTTTGCCAGGATTCACACAAGATTCTGAGAAAGCTGGTTGTGTTTTAGCAAAGAGGCACAGGTCATATTGCACTCTTCCTCCTTGATGCCTCTCCATTTGGAGACTTTGAGACTAGTGGAATTCTCTAGTGGAATTCTTGGTCTTCAAGAACATTTGTGATTCAATATACCCTCTGCAAGAGTTCTTGCCTAGAAGTGGCTGTGGGCCTTTCATTTTAAGAAAGAAGAGGTTAAAAACTTTGTGGAAGGAGAATTTGGTAATTTTTTAAAAAGCTGAAGCCTGTGTGTCATTTAGGATCTGCTGGTTATGTGAGTGCATCTCCCACTTGGTAATTGTTTGTTATCTGTCCTAGGATGACACTCATCAGACAGCAATGGCTTCTGATCATTGCTCATTGGCCTTTGTGGGGTTGGTTGGTGGCCTTGCCAGTCACTAACTTGTCATTTTTAATTATTCTTACAAACCTGTTACTTAATGTTATTTATTTACAGAGCAATTGCAAGCATGGATGATGGTATCCATGAGCTGTTGTCCTATGGGCTTGTTCAGCCCTTTTGTTTGCCTTTCAAGTGCTTAAGAGCAAAGAGAAGTTTGTAATCAAATGGTGTTTGAAGGACTGATTTGTAGTTACTGCTGAGCAAGGAAATACTGGCATAAATTAAAGCCAGAGGAGTTTATGCTGTTAAGGGTAATGGCCAACACATGTGAGAGAGATGGTAATTTCAATTCAAACTAGTGGGCCTTGTTGTACATGTCGAAGATACAGAGGCTGTAGAAGGTATTTGCCTATGCTCAACAGAAAATTAATCCAAATATAGGAGTAACTTTAAAAAGAGCCTGAATAACTCTCCACTGCATGCTCAGGGACACACAGAACTGACCTGGCCTCCTTTTTGGTAGTTGATACTTAAAGCAGAGGGGCCCATAGTTTGGTTTGAGAGGGCCCAGAAACTGGTTAAAATGGTCTCATTTTTCCCCTCAGTGCACTTCTTTTAAAAAATCTGACCCTGGGAGCAGAATTCTTTAAAGTCACACAAAATAAAACAAGGATGCCTGCTAATTTTTAAGTTTCTGTTTAGCAATATTTTCAAGGATTTGGTACGTTGCATAAAGACAGTTTGGATGCTAGATATGCTGCAAAGGTTTTAGGAATGTTACATCATTTATTACTGTTTAAAACTTTATTTACTCAATTTATTTCATTTTTCTCATGTGTAAGTGAAGAAAATATTTACTTTGTTTGAAAGTGGTTTCTGGAGCTGAACTTAATTCATATGTGTAACTAGGTTTGGTGTTTGGAAGGTGCCATACAATCATTACTTATTAATAGCAGGACCTGCAGAAGCAATGCATTATTTATATTATGTTATCTGTGGAAGACTTGCAACTATTTTCTTGTGTTTGGACTAAAAATGTTCAGAAGTGTGGTCAGCTGACTTAATTTTTTCTTTTTGTGCTATACCACCAAACACATTATTGGGGATTATTTTTAAAAGGGCATTTTGCCCTCAGTCACCTTCCTTAAATCAATGTGTAAAATAGTGGGAAGTGATGTGCCTATGGTTCCAGTGGGAAGGCTGGATACTATCTGTTGACCAGGACAAGACCTGGAGTAATGCACTTAGCCAGGATATAGTTGAAAAACCAAGTTGTTCCCTGAGTGAGTATTTCCAGGTGTGGGGCTAGAAACTCTTCAAAGCTAGAGTAGATAAAGTTTCTCCCTGATAATTCATTCAAGCATTGGGATTTCTTCCACTGCAGAACACTCTTAGGGCTTGGCCCACTAAACTCCTAGGAAAACTGTTAGGATGTCTATGGAAGCCAAGGTCACCCTCAGAGAGATTTAATGCTGCTCTGCTGTGTGCCAGTCCCCATGGCCCCTTCAGAGAGTTCTGTTCCCGTGGTGCCTTTTTGCTGCAGCCACCTCAACTCCCCTAAAGGGGGTTTCAAATGATGGAGGGGAAAAAAACCCACACGGCACATTGTAAATTAATGCTGACAATGTCAACATTAATTTATGCCAGAAAGGCATGAGGAATAGAGGGTGGAAAGAGTGGTAGTGAAGAACACAGTATTTCCTGTATCCTGTTCTCCTGGAGCACCTGGGGAAGGGCTGCCACAGCTCTGGTGGATCACAGCAGCACAGAGGCAGCACTCTCTCCCTCTCTGAAATGGCCACTTTGTGGCCTCCTGCACCGACAGGATCGCTGCTCACAAAGCTGGCTTAGTTCAGCCAGTTGCCATTAGAATGTGTTGAAAAAATAAGTAAGGAGGTCTGGCATTGCAAGTCCTGCAGTGAAGAAAGTTCTGGTGCTAGTCCCAGGCATGTCAAAATTGAGGTTTGTGAGCAACAGCGAAAATGCCTCTGATATTTTTGGTTATCACTACTAACATGGTAGAAATCACCAAAACCAGTATAAACTGGAGAACTGAGGGAAAAGACAGGATCTAAATCTTCTGAGGGAATTCTGTCTCTGGTGGTCTTGGTCATGAGTAAGTGTAAGGCAGCTGTTTGGACTTATCCCTACCCCCAAAATCTCCAGTAATGACAGTTACACACTTTGGTTTTACTTCTGGATTAAAAATAAATTAATCTCTCCATGAAAATGAAGTATTTTAGCTGTGTTGTGAAAAGATAAATCACCTGAAGCCAGGAGGAATTTGTTTTGTTTCAGTAGATGTGTACCCTGTACATGTGGTTTTGAAATTCAGAATTGCACAGGCATGGTAGTGAACCTGAGATTGTCACATGTGTGATCTTTTAAATACTACTTAGATTTCTTTTTCTTTCTGAAAGGCTCAGTGTGGCTGTAAAATGAGTATAAGATTATGTGAAACCATTCTAAATTGAGGTGATTAAGAGTTCAAATTTACTGTTTAAAAATATTTAGGTTGTGGACTTGGTGTTTTGTGTTTTACTAGGCAGCTGTTTATTTTTAAGAAATTGAAGTTAGGATGAAAAATAGTATGATAAAATGATGAGTCAGGTTGTCAAAAGCCAAAAAATTCTAACAGGTATACATGCTAGAATAATGCGTATTTTTATTTTTGCAACATCTGACTCACAATCTTGATTATGTATTCTGCTAAGTTCAAAGTTTTCTTACACAAAGAGAGAGCTATATGAAACAACTATGCTTCAAATAATTTTACTTCAATTGTTGTAACAGGTTTTGGAGTTTAAATCATTAACAACCTCTGTGTGAACTTTTATCCAAATGACTGCAAGTCACAAAGAGAGCACTTCTCTTTCACGGAGTACCTTTTGTGCTTTAGTGAGACCCAATCCCTCTTCTATTTTTTTTTCTCCACCTTCATGTCTGTCTTTGAAGAAAGATGTGTGATTTGTGAAGTAATGAGAGTATGTATCAGTTAATGAAAGCTGCTATCCTGGCTTCATAATGCACACTGGAATTGCTTCAGGATCAAGCTTCATATACCTGCATTACAGCAAGAAAAAAAAAGTAAATTTCAGAAGTCCAGATTGCTGTGTGCACTGTAGATGTATCATGTAGCAGTCAAATCAACCATTAGGGGTGACCTAATCTTGATTTCCTCCCCCCTCCACACACACACACACACACACTCTCTCAAGGAGTTGTGATTTTCATGCTGCTTGTATTCTTTCCACTTCTTAAAACCTGCACTAGAAGTTGTCAGGATACCAACCTGCCCACCTTTCTTTCTGGCTTATTTTGGGTGCTTATTTTGGCCTGGAGGGAGTTGTGTATAATGCAGCCTCTCCCTCCCACACCGAAGTTCGGCTGCACAAACCCCTTCGGCCCCTGTGCTTTGTGAAGGGATAGCTGAGCCCATCCAAAAAATTCTATGGGGTTAGCTGTGCACCACCACGATTTTGCTTTCCTAACACAGGAAGACAAAACACCGTAATTAAAAAAAAAAAAAAAAGGTTGATGCTATTATTTTCCTTCTCACCACAAACGAGGGGATTACAGTGTGAATGGCCAAGACCCACAAATTCACACACACACCTTTTTTTTAATTTTAATTTTTTAATTTTTTTTTTTTTTTTTTAAAGAGCGGATTGGCAGCGGGTGCAGGACCGGGGCAGCGCATCCTCCGCCGCCGCGCAGCGCCGCGCCCGGAGCCCGCGGGGAGCGGAGCGGGGGCACCGTCCCCTGTGCTCCAGCGGGGCGCGCGTGTGTCTGTGCGTGTGTCCGTGCGTGTGCCCGCCCGCCGGGGCTGTGCGGGGGTGTGTGCGGTGTCCCTGCCCGCCCGCGGGCGCGCCGGGAGCGCCGCCGCCGCCGCTGCCCTTTGATCCCGGCGTTAGTGTTAGTTAGGGGCCGGCAGGAGCGCGGGGCGCAGCCCTCGGCACCGCCGCGCCAGCCCTCGCCCCGGCACGGCGCCCGGCGCCCGCCCGCCCGCCGGGAACACATCCCCGGCCGCTGAGGGATACTGCGACCGGGGACAAGCCAGGTGCACGACCGGGTTGCGGGGGGGTGGGGGGGTGGGGGGGAGAGGAAAAGAAAGAGAGAGGGGGAGACGGAGCCCTTCGCGGTGGCTCCGAGAAAACCGGCTTCAAGCCCCCTTTCCCCCGGCGAAGAGGGAAAACCCGCCCCGGTTAGCGGCTCCCCCGGGGGCCCCGGCTTTGTGCCTGTCCGTGCCCCCCCCTCCCGGTCTTATTTGATCTCCCGTTAAACCAAGGAGGAGAATGTGAAAAAAGGGGGAAAATGCCCAGGAGGAAGCAGGAGCAGCCCAAGCGCCTCTCTTCACGTAAGTGCCCCCTCTTTTTGCCATTTTCTCCTTCCTCCTCTCCCCGTCTCCTTCCCCTCTGCAGCCGCCTCCGTCGTTTCGTGCATTAGTTTAGGGTTACAGAGGTGAAACTGACAAAGACACAGCCTGGGTTATTCCTCTTTTAGGTCTGAGCTAAGGCAGCCATGTTGGTGATGAACAGCCTTGTGCCCTTTTAATTTTTCCTCTCTCTCCTTTCCCCCCTTCTTTCTTCGCGTCTCTCGCCCTTTCCTCCCTCTCCCTCCCCTCGCCCGTGATTGTGCATTTGTGCTGAGGGGGGGTGGAGGGGGGGGCGGTGTGGGTTTCTCTTTGGGGCCGGAGGGAGGGGGGTCTGTTTTATTGGGGTGGGGAGGGGGGCTAAGCACGGGAGGGGAGGGCGGCGAGAGGGGAAGCGGCTGCTGGCGTCTTGTGCGGAACCAGCCGAGAGGTCTGTCCCCGGCTAAAGGTTGCGGAGGGGCTGGGCGGCCCGGGAGCGGGGGGTAGGCGGGCAGCGGCAGCCGAGGGGGCCGGCGGGGCACCCCACACCGACCCCGGGGCCACCCCGGAGGGGGCCGCGGCCGCCGCCGGCGGCGTGGGAGGGGGCGGCGGGGAGGCAGACCGTGGCAGGCGAGGTCCCTGCAGAGCAGGGAGAGGAGGCGGCGGCGGGCTCCGGGCTCCTCCTGGCCGCAGTGAAATGAAGGGTCAGGCGAGCCAGGCGAGACTCAGGCTTCGGCGGCGCTGCCCCAGACGAGAGCAGCAGAGCACAGGGCTAAAGTGCATCCGATCCTCCGCCCGCGGGCACCCTCTGCGCTCGCACACACACACGCACACACGCATCCACACACACATCCCCTGACACGGCTCACCCTGCCCTGCTCCCGATCGCTCCCTCCCCCCTCCCTGCCTGTTTCTCCCCTCTTTGCAAAACAGTTAACTTTTCTCCCGCTCCCTCTCCCCCCCTCTCCTTGTATTCAGCGCTCGGCAGCTATTGAGAGGGAGGCGGAGAGGAGGGGAAGGGACCTAAAAATACTCTGCCCCTGCATGGCCCCAGGGCTGCTTTAAGGAGAGCGTGGGGTGGATGGAGGGGTCATTTGTCTGTCCCCGACACATCTGCTCGGAGCGTGCCTGCAGCTCCTCCGCGCCGAGCTCGGGGCAGGGCGAGAGCTGAGCCGCCGGTGCCGGAGCCGGGCTCGGTCACCGGGAGTTCACCGGGGCGGCTCCTGCCCCTGCCCGCGGGGCGCCGCTGCGGGCGGAGCGCGGCCCGGCCCCCGCTCCGCTCTGCGGGCACAGGGCTGGGGCAGCGCTCCCCGCGCCCTTCCCGCACCGGCATATGGGCCAGGATGGGAGATGGAGGCGCGGGGGGCGGCAGGCTGGGGGCGAGGGGGAAGCGCTCGCAGCCTCCCAAAGATTTGTCTCCCTTTTTCCCTTCCTGCCGCCTCGAGGCAAGGGCATGAGTTGTGGTGGGCTTTGCTTCGGGGGGGTTGATGTTTGAGGTTGGTTTTGGGGGTTTCCTCCCCCCTTCTCCCTTCCTCTTGCCGTTTGCCCCCGCACAGCCCTTTGGGGTCCGCTCGCCGGAGGAGCTGAGCAGCAGCCGCGGCTCCTCCCGCAGAGCGTGGCCGGGCTCGGCTCGGCTCGGCCGGGCTCGGCTCGTGGGGAGCGGCGGGAGAGCAGCGCCCGCCTCTGCAGCGGCCCGGCCCCGGCGCGGCGGGCGGGGGCAGGGGCCAAGCCCGGGCGCTCCGGGGCGTTCCGGGGGGCGGCCGCGGCGGGCCCGGCTCGGCAGGAGCCCCGCGGGGCTCCCGGGGCGGGCGGAGGCGGCGGGGCCGCGCCGGGCTGGCGGCTGACCTTGCCCTCGCCCCCGCCCCGGCGCTGCCCTCAGCCCGCCCCTGGGGCTGACATCAAACCTGGGCTCCATCTTAGCTCGGCCGGGCGCTGCCGAGCGCGGCGGCGGGGGCTCGGCTCGGCTCGGCTCGACTCCGCCGGGCCCGGCCCTGCGCTGCCCCCGCCTCCGGGTTGCGGCTGAGGCCGCCCGCGGCCCCGACCTCCTGACCGCCGCGCCGGGGGAAGTCACGGCTTTTTCTGGGCCGAGGAACAATTGCCTTCATTGTGCACATAGACTTCGGCGTGTGTTATTATTTTGATTTTTTTTTTAAATACTCGGC
Source organism: Melospiza georgiana (assembly GCF_028018845.1). NCBI lineage: Eukaryota > Metazoa > Chordata > Aves > Passeriformes > Passerellidae > Melospiza > Melospiza georgiana. The sequence continues at coordinate 28,863,258 of NC_080434.1, read as the reverse complement.
CTAATTTGTACTTCTTTCGGATTATTTTTGTAGTTCAGTTCATGGGAGGAGGGATTCTTTTTCCCTGGTGTGTGAAAGGCGCACCCACCTTCATCCCACACGAATGCTACCTTTCAGTGTATTTATTTATTTTAATTTCTTTTGCAACTAGATTGCCCTGGATCAAGAGCTATTATCTGACAATAGTAATAATACTTTGGTTAACTCAGAGTAATAGTGTTTTAGATCAGGAAAATACCTTGGAATTCAGTGTGCAGATGGTGTAAATAGTATTTGGTTTGGATGGGGTTTTTTGTTTTATTTTTTTGTTGTCTTTTGGGTTTTTTTTAAGCAACACGTTGCTTTAATGGGTACTCAATGTAAAATACGTTTTTATTCTCTAATTCTCGCTGGTTTCAGCAATACATTTGTTAGCGGGACAGAGGGTGTATTTCATGTTGAAGTATCAATGGTGGCAGAAGAATATAAAGTGCCCCATGCCATCCCAGAAGGAGCTGTCAGCCTCTGTGCTCAGCCTTGGCTCTGCCCCACTGCAGGCGCCGTGCTGTGGTTCACTCCCAAGTCATGTTACAGGTTGCTGCTGGGGCATGAACGCTCTCCAGGACACCTAAGTGATGTAGCATCTTACCAAACCTCCCTGGGATATTTCGGCTTCTGTTGCGATTGTTTGTGAATAAATAGTCGCATGTCGACACACAGAATGATTTGTGAATGTTACAGTGTAACTGAGCAAATGTAACTTAGCTTGGCAAGTCTTTGCTGGCTCTAGTGCAGCTTGGGTAGCAAGCCCTGTTCTCAGGATCTCTAGGCCTTCATTAATCCCTCATGCACTGTTACATACCCTGCAGAGCACCTGAGGATTGCTGTCACTGCTGGCTGGCACCCTGATTTTATACTTCTGCCCACTGACTCCACTGGACAGCCCTCACCTACATCTGCAGGTAGTTTCACTTGAGGAGACTGCCCTGCCAAAAAACATGTGATGGTGAAGAAGTGCTCTGTACAAGGCTTTGCTGGAGATGTACCAGGCTGCTGCAAGAGTTTAATTCAGTTCCAAGGGAGCTGCTAGATACTGACATCTCAGTGTTTGAGGGAAGAGAGGGGTTGATATTATTAGATACAATAATAATGTGTTTGGGTGGCATCTGCTTAAAATGGCAGAGTTAAGGTTGAGCTTTCAGTCACTGGAGTTGTTTGCAACATAATTTAGTTTGGAAGGGTCCTTTGGAGGTTGTCTGGCCTAGCCCCCTGCTCAAAGCAGGATGAACCTCAGGGTTCAGTCAGATGGATGGGCCCTGTGAGGCTCCAGCATTTACATGTACTGTAAAGTGGAGATTTTGTGTCCAAAGAAGTCAAGTTTGGGGAACTGTTTAGCCACAGATGCCAGCTGAATGTCTTCAATCACACTCTGTGAAACACAAAAGAAAGCGCATCCTTCTTAATTTAAGATACAAATGAATGAGGAAAGGATTTTAGGTGTTCCTTGACAGACAATGGCTCGTTCATACCCAAACAAAGTACTGCAGCTGTCTGGACTTGATTTACAATGGCAGAATTAAGTCTATAACTTGAATTTTTTGCCCAGTACATGTGTGTCTTATGATTACATTTGGATGTGGCTACCTTGGCAAGTCAATCCACTTCCACTGGAATGTTTTAAAGAATTTTGCTCATTTCTGTGTGTTTGTGCATTAGGAGTTTTTTTCCCTTTCAGCTACTTTAGCAGTTAGATATTTGTTTCTCACTTACTCAGCATAAGAATCTTTAAAAATATATATATATATAAACACACCCCTGTCTTTCTTCTCCTTGTTGCCTCGCTTCCCATTCTACCTCAGGCTGTTGTTTTCTTTACCAAGGATTCCTGAAAGTCTGCTACCTCTGAACTGCTCGTGTGACTCGGAAGAGCTCAGCCTGAAAAGTAAAAGTTTTGGGAAGTCTTCAGGCACTCGAGTAAATGTTTAAGATCCAGAGCACTATGTTGCCTTAAGTGCAGCAATCGATACTCCTTGGGGTTGGTTCTGTCTCGGAGGCTCGTCAGCAGTGCAATTTGCGAATGAATGCCACAATTCCATTTATTCAAAGCTTGCATTTATTACAGTCTCAGGCAGAATTAAATGCTACATTGAGAAGTTTGAACTGCTGCTAGTTTCTGAGGAATGTTTTCAGTGCAGGACAAACTGCAGTGGCAGTTTCTTCTGGAGTTGTTTTGTTAAAGGAGGAGATGCAGAATTGATACAGTATTAGTTTCCATATCAAAAGTTGGATATCTGACTATGAGCAGGTGTAATTCTTCTTCCTTTCATGGTCAGATACAGTGTTGGATGTTTCAGATACTGTGCTGAAGTGTTCAGCTGTTTCTATACAGTAAAAAACACTTGAACTCTGTGAAACTTTTTATTATATTGTGTCTTTATTGCTTGATTATATCATCACAGGAAAAAAGGTGCTGTCAAACAAGTAAATTAACAGTGATTTAGAGCTTCCTTCATTTTTTATTTCTGCATCTCACTTCATCTGATACTTTCTGATAGTAAGAGAGGATGCATTGGATGGGTTTTTCAAAAGACTTCCCAATGTCAGGAGTGCTTTTGCTGTTTTTTGGTATTTAAGAGTTGCCTCCAAGACAAAACACTTTTGCCAGGAGCAGCAATCCTTCTCTTTCAGATGAATTTTTTACTTTACTAGCACATATGGCATGTATAAGGGGAACCTTTTATTTATTCTTCTAACATGTTTTATTTATTCTTCTAACATGCTTACTATTTTTGACCTCTTACCACTGCAGGGATCTTGATATGGCATATAGTTCACAAGAGAATCCACATAGGGAAAATTATTATTCTTGATGAGGTTAATAATTTCAATGTTCTCATTATGGTTGTGCTGTAATGCACCTCTCAAATAAACATCAGCCTTTTGGTGGATTGAGTAACAACCCCATTACACCATCTGAAAACACTTCTCTCATTTTGTCCATCTTGTGCTAATGAAGTCTTCACAGATTTTTCAAAAATACCTTCTCCCTTTATGGGGACCCTTTCTGACATGTAAAGTCTGTCTCTTTAAATTTGTATGCTGATTTGTTTCTTACATGAACTAAGTCACTTTTACAAGATCATTCAGTGATAAATGTCTAAAGCAGATCAATGGTAGGCTATGTCTTAGTGTTGTCTGATGGTACAAAATATGGATAAATCACTCTGGGTATAGATTGGGCTACTAAAGAGTCAGTGTTGTGCTCATTAAGTTAATTAAGTCTTTAGGATCTTATGAGTGAGATTTTAGAGGGGGTAGGGGTGCCAAAGATTTAGAACAAAACCACAAACCTTAGAGTTGGCCAAACAGCAAACCAGCAGGGAGAGCAGTGGAATGGGAAACGTAAGAGCATGCAGACAGAACACATTTTTACTTTTAAAATGGATGAAGAATGAGTATGACTTAATCTTTCTAGCAGAGTGATTGTTGTCTTTCTCATATGTAAGAAGGCAGGAGTAGGAGGAATTAAGTTTAAAAAAAAAAAGAAGGAAGAAGAGGAGCCAGGAGGAGCTGGCTGTTCAAAGTGAAGTATTAGTAATTTCCTATAATTTAATCAGACCAGATCCCAGAGCAAGATAATGAGAGCATGACCTACAAAAGAGGACTTTTTGGAAGTTAAAAGGGTTTCTAACATGAAGCTTCACAAGGCATGTGATTTGTCATGAAACACTGTATAGAGGACTTTTTTTTTCCCTTTCACATTGCAAAGAAATCATAATATAGACAAGAGTTCAGATGGTTAAGGAGAGCTGATATGTCTTGTGTCCAGAATCCTTTTACTATTGCAGCTTTTCAAGCATGACTCTGGAGTTCTTTAAGAGTATATCTTCTAAATAACAATTTGGGGTTTTTTCCTAGATTTTTGTTGCCTGGTTTGCTATTCATGGTACATGATTTGTATCATTTGGGTTTACGCATACAAATCCCTCCAGGATGTTTGGAGGCTAAAGTACCATATGCCTTTCAAAAATAATAATAATATACAAAATACCTGGACTGCAAAGTACCCAGCAGTATGTAATAGAATCCAGTTTTCATGGGGATGGGGAGAGTTTTCTTCCTCTCTCTTTTTGCCCCCCAAAGTAAAACTTTTTTTTGTTCTACCTTAAATGTTTTCTCTGAACAATATGTGCGATGTATTGATATGGGCATGAAAAATAATAATTTATTTATTTTGGGGTAAAGGAAAAAAACCCCAAACATTCAAAAAGGTGGATGATACCCCTTTCTCCAGGGATTTTCCTTTTTAAATGTAGTTTAATGAAGAACCTCAGACCCATACTTCATTTGAAGGGGTACATGCTCTAGGGTACAGACAGCATCAATGCTGCACTTACAAACTGCATTGTGGCTACTGCAGTGAAGGATTCAGCAACTTGTACCCATAAGCTCACTTTAAAGCTTGTCTTTCAGGTTTTCTTTTTTTGCAGACTTAGTCACCTTTATGGTACTGTTATGCTCCCAAAGACAGTTTCTCTTTTCCTTGCTTGGTATCTTTCTTGGTCTAGACACCAAATATTTTGAATGTCCAGTTTGAATGTCCTGTCTAAACCTGACAGTTTAGGAGTTAGCTCTATTCCTTGAAATTTCTTCTGCCTTTCAAGGGATTTCTTTGTTTGGGGCATAATTATACTGAGTATTGGAGTTCCAAGTTAAGCCTAACACTAAGATAAGGCTGTTCCATTTTGCAGGTTAAGAATTCACACAGAGTCTGAGTTAGGGTAGTTTGGAACAACACAAAAGTCATGTTTGGGGTTTTCTTCTGAGAAACATTTAGTGAAGAGAGAAGAACTGGGCTGCATAAACAGTCCTTTTTCCTCATTCTTTTCAGTATTTAGACAACAGGATTGGGAGCAGAGGGGAAAGAGTGACTAGTGCTGATAGCACAGCAGACCAGGAGAGGGAAGGTTGCATGTGAGACTGATGATTTAGTTGCTTAGAATTTGTTTAGAATAAATCCCATTAAAAATTAAAGGGTTACCAAGTGGTAGCAGTCTTTTAATGAGTGGTATAATCAGCAGTTTCAGCAAATGAAATTAGGTTCCAAACATCTGCAGGTTTTTTCTTTTATTTGGGGTGCTCTCACTAGGGTAGAAATAACATTTTTGAAGAAATTCAAAGCTGAGCTAGTGTCCTTATCTCTTTGAATTCTGCATGGCCCTACTCTAAGAGCTCCCTTCCTCAAGAAGGAGGTTTGTAGCTCTGCTGGCCCTCATCTGGGGTTTGCAGCTTGGATGTGGTTTTCCTCTGTTGCAGGGCTTTCTATGCAGGTGCAAATAATTCTTTCCTGCATGGTCTTGAGTTTTATCTGAAAGTTTCTGAAAGGGAAAAAAAATTTGGCACAAACTTGCTTTAAAGTTACAACTTCTCATTTTAGGCATGTCTTGAATCTTGGCGCTTGTTACATTGTGTATCAGGGCAAGTAACTTTTAGAAAAATGCATTAAAAGAGCTGCTGGTTTTACTAAGTGTGTTTTTAGCTTAATGAAATATCCCCATGTGTGACTTTAATGAACACAAATTCTTTGCAAGCTTCTAGACTTCACTTTGATTTGTGTAGTAGGACAAATAATTACTCATCTCAAAAATTAAAATACGAACAGATCTTCCTCAACTAGATGATCATTATCTGGAGTGCAATGTAAGGAACAGAGAGGGTGGCAGACAAGTGCATTTAGACAGCAGCTGGTGGTGTAGCTGTGCTTGTGTGCTTTCTTGAAGCACAGCCAGAGTCTCTCCCTTTATAAACCTCTGTGCCAAATCTAGACCTGGCAACTAATGACTGAGGACCCATTTCTTTATGTGTTTGGAGCAGAACTTCCTCCTACCTACCTCTCTGTTTCTGACACTTTGAGCTGATGAGGAGCCCTTCTCAGGCACCAGAGTAAGCATAACAGCCTAGAGCTGCTCCAATTTCTGCTGCCCCCAGGCTCTCACCCTGCTCCTCATTCTGGAAAGGAAAGGCTGACATAATCCTTTTGTCAATTCTGCATTGCCAAAGGGAGTTCTTTGCACAGTGAATAACTCTGAAGGGAGCTCTTCTGCCCACCTTGAGGTACTTGAACATTGCCCATAAGACCTAAATATGCTTCATCATAATTGTTTATATTGTCTTCCTGCACAGTGCTGTGCCACACTGAGATAACAAAGCAAGCTCTAAATAAGCTGCCTTGTGTACAGGAGGCTGTTATCACAACAGTGTGCCCAGGTTAATTCGGCTCTACTACTTGTGGGTATATTCCAGTTGGCTCAGATATCACCACATAGCACTGTTATTTTGTATGGACACACACTCAAAAGAATCAAAGTTGCTGTCTTTGAAGGCTTTTAGTGGCCTTCATAAAAGTTCTTGGTAAAGCCCACAGAGTTCTCAGCCAAGAAATGCACTTTGGAAAAGTAAAATCAAGTTCCACTACCACTGTCACACCTGTTTGTTTGTTCAGCAGAAAAAGCTGGGAATGGAATAGTCATGAACATGAAACTTCCTCTTCACTTCTACTATTCCCCTTTATGGAAATTTTAGGTGGATTTTACACAGAATGTCAAAACACGTCGCTGTCGTTTCTGCTGTGCCTGTGCCCTAAGTAGCCATAGCAGTAGTTTCTTGTCCTTGGAATTTGGCACAGAATCCTAACTTTCTTTAAAATAAGATAAGGTTTGAGGAATGTCCACTTCTAATTGAGTGCTTGCACATTGGTTATGTGACCTCTGAGTTAAGGCTGAAAGCTGAGGTGTAGTGCATAAAACCATGTGTCTGGGAGTGGGCAGTGCCTGTTCCATGTGGTCTGCTGCTGCTGTGTGCTCTCCTACCACTATGAGTAGCTTCCTAATCCTCTCCTATTTGGCTTTGCTTGTTAACCCCAAGCAATCCTGCCAGGGACAGAGAAAGCAGCTGTCTTTGGTAGCAAACACAGCACAACAAAACAAACACTTCTTGAAACTTCTCTTAGGTACCTTACCATAATGTCATCCTTGTGGGAGGAATTAGAAACTCAGGAATATAATTTGCCATGTTTTAATCTGACTTTGGGAGAGAGGAAAAGATGAAATTATAGGCAACTGTATTCCTGTGATAAGCACAGGAGGGAATAATTTCTGTATCTGAAATCTAAACTTTTTGTTTCTGAACCAGTTGGAAGGTTAATGAGTACAAAACACCTTGGGTGAGCAATGGGGCAGAGTAAAATGGTAAATGAGGAGCCCATTATTTACCAGAAATCGAGCAGGAGAAGTTGCTTATAGCAAAAATAAACAGAAACTAGTTAAAACAAAAAGGGATTTTTGTTAAAGCAGGTGCTGTGATTGTTGTCACCTGCTGTGGTTGAATATTGCCATCCACACAGTTTGTGAGCTCCTCCCTTTGCTTTGTGACCCCTTGATAGGGGTTGTGAGCACAGTAGGGATAATTACAGGCACTGTAGCACCTTGATCTGAGGCTCCCCATGCTCTGCTTATTGCCACCTGCATATTAAGATGACAGGGATTTCTAGTTGGCTTTGTTGTTTCTTTTACTTTGTTGATCCCTGGAACATCTTTAATAAATGTGTTCTAAAGCAACAATTTCATGTATTTTAAAAGTCCTTTTCCAAGAGTCAATGTTTTGAGTGCTTAATGTGGCTTTTTCTCTTTCTGCATGTTAGTAAAAGGGAAAGAAAGTTCCCAGTGTTTGTTGTTGCTACCTTTCTGACTTCCATAAATAGAATAATTTAAGATGACTTCAGTGATTTCCCTTAACATTATTTTTTAAATTGTACTAAATGTCTATTATCAGGAATGGTCCATCTTTGCAGCCTTCTTCTGATCTCCCTTGTAGTGCTAGGGTGATGCAAATGCTATGGAAGTTGCATTGGTCCCCCAGATGGGGATTCTCATTGCATGGGGATGTTTCTAGGAGAGGAATAATCCTATTATTTCATACATCTTCATATCACTGCAGCTTGGAATAGGCTGTGCATCAGAGATGGGAAGGGTTAGAGATGAAACCACAGCTGGGATGCATTCTGATCTACTTACTGCTTGTTAAGAGCCATTTCCAGCTGCTGCTGCTAAGCTGATCTCCAGGCTGAGGCTGGGTTAGAAACCACAAGGGACAATCTGAGCTCCTGCTGTGCTCCTCCTTTGCCACATACCCAGGTATGTCACAGGAGAGATCCTAGCCCTGCCTGGAAATCAGGCAGGAGTGTTGGCATTATTGAATATGTGGTGGTAACTGTTCTTCTGAATTTAGTGGAATGAGCTGCTTTTGCCAGGATGCCACAGGGATTGCTGGGAAATTGAGATGTCTTATTCATGCTCAGAGAAGGAAATTATGAGCTAGCCAAAGAAGTCAAATAGACATAGTCAGGATGTACAACAGCACATCATCTTATCACGATAGGCAAACACAACCAGTTCTTTGACAGTTTTTCAAACTCCAGTATGTCCTTTCTGTGAAGAGCAGCCAGCCAGACACTTGCAGCAATAGAGAGACAGATAAAGAGAGTGTGTTCTTCTGCCTTCCCCAGACAGAAGGGTTAACCTGGGTTAACCTTGTGCCTGGGAGATTAAAACCACCCTTCACAAGCACAATTTTTTTCTCTTGCTATTTTTCTGGTGCTGTGAGCTGTAACTGTGTTCCTTAAACAGCTTTGGGTCCAGGAGTTCTAGATTGCAATGACAGAGCTGTTGGGGTATGTGATCATTGTGGGGATGTTTGGAGGCTCAGCAGGACAGTATATAGACATCAGATCTCTCTTTTTGAGTGCTTGTTTGGTTAGTTGGTTTGTTTTTTTTTTAACTTGTGGCTCAACAGGAAGTTTTCTTTAGAGAATCTTCACACCTATGGGCAGAGCTTCACACATGGCTTTTTTCAGCTTTAATCCTTGTATAGCAATAGTGCACTGATGAGATCTATCTATCTTCTTTTTCTCTTTCTTCAAAAACACTTGTGGTGTAATCACTGTTTTTATTGCTGATAATTCTTCTCTTTTTCACCCTTTGCCAGTCAGTATTTATGATAAGCTTTCTATGCCATCTGAAGAAGATTGGTCAGGAAAAGGTAGGAAAGTAGAGGAAGAAATAGCCATTTTTCATTTTGGCAATAGCAGTACTTTATCAGTGTCACACCCTGAGTGCTATTGGTGGTTTCAGAAGTTAATAGAAAGAGAAGTTATTTGGAACTGGTTCAAGAGAAGATGCAACATGCCTTTAAGCATTGGAGAGAAGTAAAGGTTGCCATTTGTATCATCCCTGACATTTTTGGCCTGCCTTAGGAAACTAGAGACTGTAGTTGTGGAGAAGGCAGATCAGAAGTACCATGTTCTTCTGTAGGGCTTCTGATTGCTCTTTCAGACAAATGTCTCCTGAATTTCTATTTTCTATGATAGCTGTAAGACTTCAGAAAGTGCTCTCAAAGATTACCTTGTGCATGAGAGACCAGGAAATTCTGTTTCCTCCACCTTTGTTGTTTGTGTACAGTGCATAGGAGTACAAGCCAGGGAGTTAACCTGCTAACCTGCTGTCCTAGGCACATCTGACCAAACAAAAAATTAATTTCAGCCTAAATGACAGCCTGTTTTCTAGTTAGGTCCTGTAGGAAAGATACACTTAGTAGTTTCTTGGGTAAGCTGAGCTAGGCCATTGAGGTTCTGCATCTGTAGAGTAGTTGTCACTCAGAGGAGCAGAGGTCAGTGGGGAAAAAGGTGGAAAACATGCTTCTTTAAATGACTAGATGTGTTCTGGGTGCTGCTGTGTGTTTTGCAGCTCTGCTGAAAACTTCTAACAGAGCTTTCCTAAAGTGTCAGAGCTGTGCTAGGCTTACATCAGTCTGTCCCTGTACAAACCCTGGTCACAGTTTGTCACCTCTCAATTTCCAAACTTGACTGTGCCTCTAAAGAGATACAGGAAACCAGTTATATTGCACAGTCCATTGTGTTTAATAACTTCTGTGTGTAGAGGAAGAAGGATGATACTTATAATCATTCTTTTGGTTTCAGCATCTGTGCATTAGCTATTTTCTGTTCTCCTGTTCTAGGAATCTCTTGCTATTGCCAGTGAGAGAGGAGGTATGGAAAGGGAAATTTTACCTGAGAACCTGTGCATCTACCTTGCCATAAGTTTAACATTCCATTTTTAGCCCAAATTAGCTCACTGGCAAGGACCATGGCCTGTAGATTTTCAACACTCTTCTGCCACCTGGGAGAATTTGACTGTTCTTGAGATTCCCACCAGGGGCACTGAAGCAGCTCTGCCTTGAAGAGGAAATCAATAATTGCAGTGTTTCAGTAGTGTTTGTTTGTCTTCACCTTCCTCTGCACGTTCAAGATTTCTCCCTATTTTATAGACATGAGGGGCGTGCATGGCCTGGGGAGGAAGGTGATTTAGATCTTATAGGAGGAGATGAGGGATTGGGAACCTCCTGGCCTGTGTTTGTGCTCAGCCAGGCAAGGAGTGGTGATGGAGAAACAGCAGCTGCTCTGTGATGTTCAGGTGGGTTGAGGCAGCTCTGAGGGTCCTACACAGAGCCAGAGTTAATGTGGAACCAGCAGCCTCAAATAATGACAGCAAGGCAGCTTCATTTTCTGGAGCTATCGCTTTGGTATTTAGAAACCTTTTTTAAGCAAGCCTGTTGTAATCTTGTTTATAGTAATTAAGGGTTTGCTAGTAATTTAAATAGTTGGTTTTGGCAATGTGTGGGTCATCTTCTTATAGGTATTCCTAATGTCAGGTTGAAAACATTTACACAGGAATAAAAGCCAAGGAAGCAGGTAATTGACTGATTTATCAACCTTAGCAGACAATTTTTTCTGATACATGGTGATGGCTATGGTAAATTTACTCTGGATTGCTTAAGGGCACGATCCTATATGGTGTGTACAACACACGAGGGCAACTCCTTGGAATGAATGGGTGAAGGAGCAGGTAATCAGCCAGCCTGGTTTTGGTGCCTCAATTAGCCTTTTGGTCAATGGCTTGTCTCCTAGGAAAGTTGGGAATTGCTATGCACAGGTCAGAACATAGGTGATTTACAGGGGGTTTTTTGTGTAGATTTTAGATCAATTTTAGTCTTTCAGGTAACTTGACAACTTTTTTAAACTTATGGCCATTCCCAGGCCATGATGCCAAGTTGCAGCTGTGATCAGGGAATTATTTATTTTCATTGCAAATTGTCTGTATGCAACAGTGATATGTTTGAACACTTTTTTGACTTCTTTTGCCAGCTGCATTGATGCTTGCAACTTCTCCTCTGCTTCCTTTCCACCTGTAAGGGTGACAAAAATCATGTTGCTGTGGTGACCCTGTCAGTTTTAGATGACAGGCACACTAAAATGGGTCACAGCTATTGATGGTTAATCAGCAGTGCAATAATCTGTAGCACAAATGCATCACTTTGTTCTTGGCTGCTGTAAATTGCAAGGAACATTTGAGAATTCCCGTGCCTCCTCTTTTTACTGTTGGGGTTGTGAGTGCTGAAGTTTGCAGTGCATTTCAGGCAATGAAGATGCATTTTGTCACAGTAAAGGGTTGAGACAGCTGTCACTGCACCCAGGTCTGGGAGGTGGCAGGTCAGGGGCAGGCCTTAATGAAGATGAATTGTTGGCTGATGAGTAAGAGCACTCAGTAAGAGCAGGCAGTTTACAGATGTAGCTCAAGAGCAGAGAACACAGGTATGCAAAATATAGCAGACCACCAATTTTATTTGTTACCCGGTTAAATGAAGATTAGAAAGCAAAGTTTTCCTGTGTTTTTTGGGGGAGTTTGGTTTTGTTTTGGTTTTTGGCACCTAAAGGATACAAAATGTGACCTAAGAAACTGTAGAATTCATAATTACTTCAGTTTGGTATGGAGGCTCCTGTGACCCAGGACTGAACTACCAGAAAGCACGTAGCCATTTGGAAATGAGTAACTGAGCCTTTGCTTTGCAGCTAGACTATGTTTAAGATAAGGTAGTTTTGTGTTTCTGCTTAGAATTTCCTAATAGAGACACCAGTTCTGTGTTTCACAAGCAACTTCTTAAAGAAGGTTTCATTAATGACCTGCCAAAGGATATAAAATCTTATTCATGGAGTTAGATGCTATTGAAGAATGGCTTAAAAATATTATGGATTACTATACTTAATATTTGACATTCATGTGATTCTCTCACAATAATTTGACCCAGAGTGGAAACTAGAATTCCTCCTTTAGGGACTTTTCTGGTTGTAGCCAGCTTTTGCAAATTGTTTGCTAGAATTGTTTGAGGTTTCATTTTCATAGAAGGCCCATGTTATGAAATTCTGGAATATTTCCCCTCCTTTGTGAGGTAGGCTGACATGACAGGTCTTGTCTCTGTATGCTAAAGATAAGAGAAGTCTTGAGAATAATCTTTAGCTCTTCTTATTTTGGAGGTGCCAGCATCCCTATTACCATATGGTAGTTGATATTTTCTCACTGCAGCAGCCTATTGAGTTAGACATCTTTCTAGAGCAAAACAAATGAGCAATCAAAGTAATTTTGGCAAACTAGAAACAATTTTAAGGAGTTTTAAAGCTTCTTTATAACTAACAAAAGGTAGAATTTTTAATTGCTGTGCTGAACTTTATGTGTAGGTGGCAAGTGTTCACTGATGTCAAGGATACACTGCATTCCAGGTGCAGGAATCTCTCTGGATAGACTTGCACATGAACCATTTGAACCACCACAGATTGTTAATACTGCTTCCCATTTCCAGCAGGGCTGTGGGAATAACTGTGGAACTCCTGTTCATATAGTTTTTCCTCTACTTTATAATAATCTATCAGAGTAAAAAACTGATATCATAGCTGGTTTTAAAAGACATGGGGAAGCCTGAAATTCCTGATGAGGAACTTCAATCTGGCTCAGAAGTTGCTGGCTAAAAATTGTTTGGTTTTATAGGAAATGGTTTATCATCTTCTCTGTTTACATCAGGAAGAAGAGGTGTGTTCCTTTGATATGTTAATGTACCAACTCCAGGTTTTAGGCTGGCCATATTCCTGTAGTGTCTAAGCCAGTCTGATCAGAATCTTGTGCTCTATGAAATGTGTGCCCAGCCTCAACTACAGGTTATTATAGGATGCTTGTAAGGGCCTGTGGAAGAAACTTTCAGTAAGTCTGGCTGTGGTATTTTGCTCAGCCTCCATAAAACTGTTGCAAGCACATTGGTAACATAAAATAGGCTTTGCAAGGAACATGATTTTCTATTGTTTTACTGACACTTCATGTGTTTTATGAACCTGTCTTGGGGCTACTAGGCAGCCTTTGCAACATAAGCTGACCTGAGAAATATTTGTTTCTTCTGAAAACCTCCATCATAAAAATCAACTGTCTTTATATTCCTTCTCTCCAGTTATTCTGTGTGTTGATCACAGAACCACAGAATGGGTCAGGTTGGAGGGCACCACAGTGGATCATCTGTTCCAACCTCCCTGCTGAAGCAGGGTCATCCCAGAGCACATGGCATTGGATTGTGTTGAGATGGTTCTTGAATATCTCCAGCAGGAGAGACTCCGCAGCCTCTCTGGGCAATCTGTTCCTCTGTGTGGTCACTGCACAGTAGAGAAATTCTTCCTCATATTCAGGTGGAACTTCCTGGGCATCAGTTTCTGCTGTTGCCTCTTGTCCTATTGCCCAGCCTCACTGAGCAGAGCCTGGTCCATCCTCTTGGCTCCCCCTCCTTTGGATACTTTTATACACTGATGGTCCCTTCTCAGTTGTCTCTACTCAAGGCTGAATGGGCCCAAGTTTCTAAGCCAGTTCCTGTAAGAAGGATGCTCCAGTCCCTTAAATGTCTTTGTAGCTGAGCCAGAGCCCCACATCTCTCTTGTGCTGAGGAGCCCAGAACTGGACACAGCCTTCCAGATTTGCCTCACTAGGACTGAGCAGAGAAATCAAGATCACTCCCCTGGTGATCAAGTTGGGCCAAGTCAGCTGATGGCAGCTTTTTCTGCAGGCTGTTCTTTAGTGGCACACCTCTTGAGAGATGATCTTCAAAAACATTCCCCTCTTCTAGGGCTGTGTGTATTTTGTTCTGTTTCACATGCACACCTAAAGTTCTTCAGTTCACTGGGCCTGAAATACTGGCAAAATCCAGCTAGAATCAACTAATTCTAAATTATAGTAAGCGAATATCATGCATCTATACCTGTATATGCATTATTATACATGTGTACTATTTATATGTAACGTTATTATTGATTACTTTATAAGACATACTGCTCTGCCCTCCTACTTTCATGGTTGCTGATTACTGTGCCTGACTGTTAAGATATTATTTCTGGGTCTTTAGAACTCCTCTCCTCTCAGAAAGATGCTGCCTACCAGTTTTAGAGAAGAGGGTTTTTTAATTAGGATCGGAGTCTATGGGGGCCAAGCCAGCTACAGATGTCCCAGATTAGGCTTCTGGAGAAGGCTACATGATACTGACTGCTGTGGCCATCCTGACTGCACAGGCCAGCTCTTCCCTGAGAGGTGTGGTGTGTTGTGGAGGTTTGGGATGGGACAGAGAATCCTCAGGTGGTTTTTCACCTACAGGTCATGATGTACTTTGTACCCCACAAGACTAGAGGAGATAGGTGTCTCAGATTGTTGATTCTGCCTGTTTTCTCATTCCTGTCCCCTTTGCATCAATTTTTTTTGTTGATTTCTTGACAGAATGAGTGGTTTTCTGCCAAATTGGTGAGTTGAAATTGGCTCATGAAGCAGTCAAAGAACAGAGCAAGTCTAAGGGAGGGCACAGGATCACCACTTCTGTTGGCCTTGAGCTTTTATCACCTCACTGCACTGTAAGGTGATGCCTGTTTCTTTGTGGCTTTAAATATCTGTATCCCAGTGGAAGTGACCCTCCTCACACACTAATCCCACAGCTACTCACTGTAACCTCCTGCCTAGAACAGGAGAATAGCTAATCTTTCTTGGAGGCAAGAGGTCAAACATCCATCATTCTAGGAGTTCTCTTTTGAACTTGCTTTTGGAGGAGATCAGACTTGTCTTTGTAAGGTCCTGTCTTGTGGTCTGTCAGCCATCCCATAGAACCTTCCACAAGTAGTGACAGCTCTTCTCAGGAGAAGATCCATGTGTTTCTGTCCCTTTCCATGGATGCTAGCTAGTAAAAGATGGATCTTATTGGCAGTTGGTGAAACACACTTGGCACAGTTATTCTGGGGCTTGTGGCTGAAAATAGAAGGCTGCTGCCTCTGTTTACCATCTACCACAATTTCTCTCTCCTCTGAGGGACGGGAAATAAAGGCAGTTTTATGTTGTCTATGACAAGTTTTTTCAGTAATTTGTCCTGATTCCCTTTTTCCTTGGGAGAGTCCATCACACCTGGATTCTGCCTTTGAGAGGAAACTGAGATATTGTACATGTATTTTGGTAATCTATGTCTGTCTAGCAGTTTGCAAACTTGAATGTGCCCAATATTACAATATTTGGACACATTCAGATGTTTGTGTGTGTAGGCAAAGCATCTTGAAGAGTTCTAGTTACTGCAAAATAAATAACATTCTCTAATATTTTTTGGCTCTGAGTCCTTTTTTCAGAAAAGCAGTACTAGAGAAATTGTTAGGTGAATAATCTGGAGTTTCATTGTGTGTTGATTTTTTCAAAGTCACTTTAAGTTAGGGATAAAAGTAGGGAATGTATGCCCTGTCTTTAAAAGCTGTGCCTTCCTTTTCCCCTTTCCTCCTTCCCTCCAGTTAGGAAAATCATTATCTTGGAAGATGTGGAGATGAAATAGAGAGTCCTACCTAGGGCTTCTTTCCCTGTCTAATTGTGTGAGTATTTTCACATAACCTAAACACAGGGGAGAAGGACAGAACAGAAGAGCTGTGGCTTTTTGGCAGATCCTTCTTGCAGCTGTGCTGCTCTCTTTAGGTCAGCCTGCAGTAGAGAAATTTGGTTCAAGCACCGGCAACACTACTAAACCATTTTGTGAGGAGGTCAAGAGTTGAATAATCATCCTGTTGATAAGGAGAGAGCCAGAAATTCCATTCAAAGAGGATGGTGGCTTCCTGTGCTGCTTACCTATTATAGGTCACAGAAATCATGAAGGGAAAATGGGGGACCAAGGCAACTCCAGCACATGACTATTGATGCAACTGTGACTTTTAAGTCTTATTTGCTGCTGTAGATATATTAAAAGGAGTTAAGGCAGGCTTTTGTGGTTTTATTAAAATCATTATTTTCTAGCAGGCATCCCTATAGGAAAATCAACATAGCTGCTGCTCTGGACATACAACTTCATCAGATGTGGCTGTACATGCTTTTTAGAGGTAGAAACTGTGAGGTGTGCCCCACTTCTCGGAGGTAGTTTTACAGCACACACATCTGCATGGTTTGGTGAGTGTGGGAACCCCTAAAAGTTATTCAGCCCAAAGATATTACATTCACCCTTTTAAAAAAAATTTAATTTGAAATGCTTCAAAATCAGCCTGAATGCCAAAAGGGTATTTTGTAGGCAGGCAGCTAGACTGAGCAATTTATGTAGGATACCACAGAATAGACTTTCCAGATATGACTGTATGACTGTCATTTTTAGGTCTGTGCCTTGTGATTTCTATAGTACCTGACGGTGAAATAAGCAAGGGCTTATGTGAAGCTGGCACTCAGAGAAAATGTGAATTAGAAAGTGATGTGATATTAGCAAGTGGTCTCTTGCAATTATTCTTTCTCCTTGCTAAAGTGATGCGCCTACACAGTTTACCTAGTTCACCTAAAGGTATCCATTGTATTTGGTCTTTAGCTCCTTCAATCTTTCCTCCTCCATATTATCTGTCTGCAAAGGTAAGATGGGGACAAGGAGAGCCTGTACTCATCTTGAATTAACAGCCACCATGTGATGGGCAAACATGTCTTGTTTGAATACGATGGTGATGACAAGTCATGATGGAACCTGGGTTACAGCAGGAAAGGGTATCCTGAACTGGACTGCCTGGACAGCAAATTCTGCCCTGTGATCTGATTCCCTAGTCCTCATTTAAGGGTTCTAAGAAACCAATCAGGAAGGACTAGAACAAAAGAACCCACCCTGGACGCTGGGTATGAGCATTCCAGTTCACTGCCTTGTCCATGACTGGTTAAATCCTTACAGTTATCCTTGCCTTCTCAGTTGTCAGCTGTTTCTTCTCTTCACTCATTCCACTTTTCTTGCTGTCACTGGTAAAAGTCACCCAAGGCTAAATCCTAGCTTGCTCAGGTATTGTCTCTGCCTTATTTTTGATGCATCTGCCTATTTACTTGGCCTTAAACTGATTGCTCAACCGAGCCAGTCAGTGTTACCGCGGCACTCCTCTTGGATGGCTTCCTGCTTCATTTAAGTTTAATGTGTTCTTTTAAATTCTTTAGGTATCTTTGCAGAGCTCCTCAGTTCCCTGGTGTAAAGCTATCACTTAATCCCAGCTCTTTCAGTAGGCCTAGGTACAGGGTTCAGTGTAAAATTATCTAAAGGATGGTTTATGGTAGGTGCTAGAGATGGAATGATAGACTTGTTGGGGCAGCAAATTAGGAAGATGATCTGGGTGTCAAATGGACAACAAATGTAATTGTAACTTTATTAGATTGATGCAAACTTGAATGATCATATCTGAAATCCTTATGCAAATCAAGGTAATTGATATCAAGATAATAAAGATGAGTTTTATATCTCTCCTATATCTTTAAATCTTCCCAGTTTTTCCTTGAAATGTAAGAGCTGAAAAAAGGGCAATTTTGATTAATTTATCTCATGAGCAATTTTCCTGTATGCATTTATTTGAAATTATTTTACTTCCACCTACTTTTGCATTTGCTTTAATTTTCATTCTGTAATCCCATCATTACAATTTCTATATGTTTCCTATCACTGCACCATATGGATTTCTATATTGAAGTTCTGTAATTTACTCATTTCAGTGAATGATTAAAGTAGAATTTTGTCCTGCTTAGCATGAAAAATCATTCTCTGGGGTGGGTTCCTTAGCTGTAGCCTCTTCTCAGATAATTTCTAGTGTTTCAAATGGTGTTCTTCCCATCAAGTTTTCGCTGCCCATGTCTGTTGCTCAGTAACACAGCTTTGAGACTCTTCCCTTTCCTGGAGATCCAACTCACTACATTGATATTTCTCCCCTCCAAGTCCTACAAAGCAAAGCTATGGATCATCTCACACTTGCCACTTTCTGGAATGGCATGTGTACATTGCAGTGGGTACAGTTAAAGTTTCCAGCATTTGAGCTGAGTGACTCAGCGTATAAATCAACAAACATGTTTGTCTTTTTCAGTTTTCAGATATAAGTGGTTTGAGCAAGTTAATATTTACATTTCTATTGGTACCAGGGTCAGATTCTAATCAGCACTCTAAATAAAAGGGCAGATGGTCACAAAGTGAAATAACACACTTTGGGATCAATAAGATTTGTCTGTCAAACTGATCTCTTGAAGAGGAAAATGAACTTCTCTGTATTTGAAAGCAAGAGATGAGTTGGCGAGCGAGGGAAACTGGCACTTCTTCAAACAGTGCTTTCTGCACACATTTGTGGCTTTGCCAGAGATGGATACATGGGCTACAGCAGTGGCAGCAGTCACCCAGCAGTACTTTGGTGCCTTTTGTCATTGCTGACAAGAGTGGAAAATATTTTTTTGAGGCTCCTGGGTGGTGTGCAATGTGATAGTCCTGAAACATGCAGGCTGTCTGTAATTCCCAACTGGCCTCTGCCAGTGGCAAAGGGTTTGGGAAGCAGTTTCAGAATTGCTCTGGAAATCAGGAAGAAGCAGTAATGACAGGTCTTGACTCTTGAATCATGATGAGAACAGCTCCATAACTGTGTTGTGAGAGAAAGGAAAAACATGTCATGCAGATTTCTGCCACAGATGTGAAATACAGCTGAAATTTCTTGACAGACATGTGGAGGTTGGGTCCTGCTTCAGACAAACCTGATCTGGGTGACCCATGAACCCCTTGGGTTCTGAGGAAAGCTTTTATATAATTTGAAATCATAAAGAAGTCGTTGGGTTGATTTCTCCTGGAGTGCTCAAGCTTGTTCAAACTCACAGGCTCACAAGTTAATGTGAATTAAAATTCTGCCCTGAAGGCCTTGAAAGGCAACTTTGCTTAGCAATGAAATTGCCAGGCTTCACTGTTCTGCTCCTAAACCAATTCACTGGTGTTTAAAAGGAGGCTTGACTGAGCTCATGATAAGACACTGATGCTGGCTTTTTCAGCATTAACCTTACAGCCCTCAAATACAGTGGGCTTGATGCTGCAGCAACTGGGAATTACTGAGAAGAGGAAAATTAGAACAGTGTCAGCAGTTAGAGGTCTGATTTCTGGCTACAGAAAGAAACTGCATTGGTGGAAAAAAAAGTATCCTGCTGGCTTTTGGGATAGTGAGACTGGAGGGAAAATTTGCCCTTTTATTATAGAAACTGCATGGAGCTTTGAGAGGCCTTGAGTGGTCACAGGTAGATTAGCAACAGGAGAGGGAGCTCTCAGTGTGTTACCTAAAAAGGAGGGAAATCCTGAGCTTGGGAGCAAGCCTTTA
Source organism: Melospiza georgiana (assembly GCF_028018845.1). Taxonomy (NCBI): domain Eukaryota; kingdom Metazoa; phylum Chordata; class Aves; order Passeriformes; family Passerellidae; genus Melospiza; species Melospiza georgiana. The sequence continues at coordinate 28,843,730 of NC_080434.1, read as the reverse complement.
AATGAAGAATGCTGCTCTCCTGCTGCTCCCTGTCAATAACATGGTGGTGGCTGCCCTTTTGTGCAGGCAAGACCAATGGGGAATGTGCATGTCTGGAAAAAGAAAGAAGTTGAGGTACACAGTAAGGAACAGAGAAGTTTGGGGGGTTAGTAAGCTTTAGATTTCCCTAAAAGAAAAGTCCACTTCTTCTAAGATCCATTTACACCTAAATATGCCTCAGACTGTAATGTTTGAGTGGCTTTCTGGGTGAAGGGAAATGCAGTTCTCCCTGTGAATGGATGGGAAGTACAGAGCCAGAGAGAGTGGGGTTTGCAGGGGTGACAGAGATTGTTTCACCAGACAGATGAGTGTAGGGAGCAGGCTACCTCTGGCTGCAGAGCAGCGTAGTGGGGTGAGCTCCAGGCTGTGTCCCAGAGGATGTGCCCTGCATTTGGTGTGTGAGTTCAGACAAAGTGCCAGTAAGATGCTTTTTTGGCTTCCAAACTTGTTTGCATCTGCGATGAGTGAATGGATCTCTCATGTGAGTGCACCCAGCTGTACAGACATGCTCAAGTTACTTTTTTAATGTTCATGGGGTGAAGAGGGAATACGTTCAGTTCTCCTTTAACCTACATAAGTGCTGGTTCAGCTGATTAGCATCTCTCTCCTTTATTTGAATGTGCATGGTACTTGGCCTTTATGCACATGTTATTGCTGAGCCTGTGTTGTTAACTTTGTCAATACCAAAATAATTCTAGCTAAGAGCTTGGATATTTGTTTGGCTTTTGCTTGTTTTGAAAAGGGAATATGCTAACCCTCTTCTGCTTGAATTACAAACCTAAGGTAACTGAGTTTATTGCCAATTTCTAAAATATTGGTGACTTTTTTCCACAGGGTTTTGAATAAAAGAAACTTTTTGTGAGAGACTGTGCCTCATATTCTATATAACATAAAAAACTCTGAAGACTTTGTATCTCTATACTCATGATACATTTGTCTGAGATTTTCATCCTTAAATTCTTTGGATCAAAGCAATAATAGAAATCTAAGTTTTATTCATTAACTTCTCTCCAAGTTTTGTAATTTGCTGGAATTAAATTGGGAATCTGGGAATAATACATGATCATAGACACAATGCACATCATGCAGGCTTATTTCCAGAATGTCAGTAGAGGGTTATATTAAATACTTTTGTCTTGTTGTAGTGTGATTACAAAGATGCTTGTGTAGCTTGGGACATTGTGTCTAAAAGCAAGAAATGTGAGATGTATCTGGCAAGAGAAGATAATATGAATTTAATTCTAGCATTGCTGTTGTTCTTTACTGTGTTCTGATTGGGCAGGAAGGTCTGCCAAAAAAAAAAGTCTTGGTCACATCTGTATGACTTCGAATACCTGTCAGGAAGAGGAGCAATCCAGGGTCACAGTACTTTAAACACTGCCAGTTCTCAGGAGAGACTCAGGTGTTTTGCAGTTACCAGAAAGGAGAAAATGTAACTTAACTGCAGTGGAACCAAGACTTTTCCTTTTTTTTCTTTTCAGCTAAACTAATTTCAGTTTAGAATGATCTGTAAAACTTCATTAAACAGTGACAAATGAATAAGAGCAATTAGAGTCTGTATATGACAACACTGTGTGTATGATGCTCCTTTCCCAAGTAGTTGGAGAGATGAGAGCTTTAGTCTGCGTTCATGTATTAGTCATTGCAGCTATTCAGGAATGGATTGTGAATTATTAGTACAAATTTGTTTTATTTTATTTTAGATAGGGGTCACTGCAGGATTGGTCTGAGATTTGAAAAGCTGCACACCTAATCTGCCTTTGAAGGCACACCTGTGCTGGCTGTACAAATACAGAAGTATCTAGTAATTTCTGATCTGTTGAATCCCTGCCTTATACCAGAGAGTTCATAATATTTGGCAGGATGTACAGACTATGCCAATAAAGAATTGTTTGCAATATATGCATATATATTATGTTTATATGTATTGTTGCAGTTTTAGCCACTTTAGTTATGCAGACTGAAAGATGACAGGTTTGTCATCATTAAGTCTTCTAAGAAAGATTTGTTCATTTTGAAAAGGTCTTTTTTCTGGTCACTGAATCCAGGCTGATTCCAAGCCTGTGCATTTTAGGGGGGTGTGCTAGGGGACTGTTTAGGAGGGTCATGCAGAGGTCAGGCATGCTTCATGCTAAGAAGCTGCTTCACACAGATTTGGGAATAATGCTGTTGTTCATGGTCCCACACAGATGGTACCAGACAGGAAGAAGTGGAAGGTGAGCTCAGTGAGGAAGAGCGCTGGTTTGGGAATTCTTCAGAAACTCCTTCGGAAGCATCATATGGAGAAGTCCAGGAGAACTTTAAGTTGTCTCTTGAGGACAGGATCCAAGAGCAGTCCACCTCCCCCGACACCTCTTTGGGAAGTGCAACGCCGAGCAGCAACGCAGCAGAGCTGGGGTCCATTGAAAATGAGGCACTGAGAGACACACTGCAGAGCAAGGAGCACCTTTCTCCAGATGTGTCCTCTCTGGGTGAAGAGGAACCTCCTGGTCCAAACAAGCCACTGAGCAGTAACCTGCGGCGGCTCCTGGAGGCTGGCTCCCTCAAGCTGGATGCTGCTGTTACAGTCAATGGCAGAGTCGAGTCCCCCGCCAGTCTTGGCTCAAACATCTCCTTCTCTCCACCTGCTCACCATGCCCAGCAGCTAAGTGTGCTTGCCAGAAAGCTTGCTGAGAAACAGGAACAAAGTGACCAATACAATGCAGGCAGTCACTTTATATGGAATCAAGGTAAGTGGTTGCCAAACTCGAGCACCACCTGTGGTTTGTCCCCTGATTCAGCTATCCTGAAGCTGAAAGCTGCAGCCAATGCCGTTCTGCAGGACAAATCTTTTTCCAGGACTGAGGACACGATGCGATTCGAGTCCTTTTCCTCACCCTTTAGCTCTCAGTCAGCCAGCTCCACGTTAGCAGCTTTATCTAAGAAAGTGAGCGAGAGAAGCATGACTCCTGGGCAGGAGCACCCGCCTCCAGCCAGCTCTTTCCTTTCCCTGGCTTCCATGACCTCTTCAGCTGCCCTTCTCAAGGAGGTTGCTGCAAGGGCTGCAGGCACCCTCCTGGCTGAGAAGAAGAAATCACTGGTTCCTGAGGATCCTCTGCAACTTTCAGAGATGAAACAAGAGAAAGCAACTCCGCCGCAGTCTTTGGAATTACTGTTACTACCAGTCCCGAAGGGAAGAGCATCCAAACCCAGCAGTACAGGTATGGATACAATTTGAACCACTAAGTAGAATGTATTTGTTTTGCTATAGGCTTATATAACATCTCTTCAGTGGGTCTGGATTTGGTTTGATTCCATGTCTTATGAAAATAAGAAATAGATACTTTAGGTGAACAATAGAAAAGCTTTTTGAAGTACCACTTTGAGACCAAGCTGTCACAAATGTTTCCCTATTTTAAAGGTGTGAGTGTACAGTTAGGTACATTTTTTTTCCCCTTTTATTCCATACAATAGTATTTTGCTCTCTTACCAAGTTTAGAATGTGTCCACAAAAATATTTAATGGAGAAGATCAAAGAATCCCTGTGAGGGAGCTCACAGTATCAGCGAGCATGTACAAAACTAGTGCTTTTGAAATATTGGACAAGGGAGAATTCTCCCTCCTGCTGTCTTTGTCACAAATGGACTTTTGTGTAATCGCTTACTATTCTGCCCTAATTTACCAGAGTGTATTATTGTGTTGCCACTTTTCATTAAAATTTTTTTACAATCCTTTGTTGTTAACAAAAAAAAAAAATCCAACTAAACTGCATTTCTCTAATTTGCTCAACAAGAAGCATTTTACACATCTGACTTTCCTCCATCAGTTCCAGCTGTTGACAGTCAAGGAATCCAGGTTATAGGGAAGAAGAAACTGTCTGGGTAACAAAAGCTTTAAAGAGCTGGCAAGCCATGCAGGGGAATTTAAATGATCCATCTTCAAAATAAGGAAAAATAATTTCTTTCATCTCTTTCTATAAAAAGTTCACATCACAGATTCAAATTTCTGGTGGAACATATGGCTTCAGGTGTTGTCAGTGTTCTGCTGCAGGGGAAAAGGAAGCATGGCAGGTATCTTCATGAGATGCACAAAGGGTTTTAGCATATTCCAGCTTTATCAGGCGGAGTTTTATCAAGGGTACTAGCCTGGCTGCACAGGTGTAGCAAGCCAGTGTACAGACATGAAGCCTGGCATGCATGTTGTGTAATTTCCCTGCTGGTTTTCTGCCCTAACCTCTTTGCTTAGGGGTATCCTGAGGCCCAGTCTGTCCTGTGCAGCTCTTGGTCAACACTCTTAGCTTGGAAGCTATTGGATGGACAGCAGTGCTCATCCCTCCCTTGGAAGGGGGGAAGAGGGATGCAATGAGTAACAGCCAGTACCAGTTTTTGCTCTGTGTTATAGATGTGTTCTATAAATGCTTAAATGCTGTGTTTTGCCAAGGTAATTAAAGTGGCAAACTATTCTTGGCATGGGCCTGGCCTAAGGTTTTCATTAGTTTAGATTAAGCCTTCTTGGAGTAATATAAGCTAACAGCTGAATGTGTACATTTGCCATGAAAATAAATGTTACATATTCCTGATTCCTTTTGCTCAGAAAACCTTATGGCACTAAAATATTTTTTTTAAAAAAGGTATATAATTATATAATGCTTTATCTTGTCGTGTCTGTCTGGTTGTTCCTTGAGACTTTTTTTGTCTTGTTCCCAGACAGAAGTATCTTTTCCCAGCAGGTATAGCTTGAGAGGTCTTTTCCCCCACACTCACACATTGAACTTTTACACTGATGAGTTTGCTTTGCTGTTACAAATCTGATTCACTTCCCCACCAGCAACGTGTAGCTTTGGTTATGAGATCAATACTCAGTGAGATTAATTAGATGTAAGTAAGGAGCAGCAAGGATGGAGGCTATTTAAAGAGGAGTAAGTTAATAACAAGAGCATGCCTGCTGCTCTTTTGTCCACCACGTTGAGCTATTTGCTCAGAATTATTTCAGGCAAGAAGCTGGAGCCATGGCTTATCAGAGTGTGGTTGCCTCTGAAATGGCACGTCAGGTTTGGTCAACCTAATCATGACTTGCATGTTTATTACAGTAAATTGGTACAGAGGAGATGAACTTTTCTATCAATCTGTTACTATTGCCAGTTTTATAAACTGCTTACACATTTGGGATGAAGTTGAAAAGGAAGCCTAAAATATCTGTTAAGTTCTGATTGTTTTGAAAGAGTGTGGGTGACAGACCTTTCTTTTACTGACTGAATACTTATTTGGTGTAACTTAATGCCTGTGATGCTTGGAATTTGGTTCCCAAAACTTCTTTGGGAAGCACTGGCTGATTCTCTCCTCACTGGTGTACTATTGTGATATAAGATAGACATCAATATAAATGAAGGAAAGCTGAAACCCCTGATTTTCTTTTTAGTCTGAGCTTCATACAGTATGGGGCTAACATGGTTCAGCTCTGGAGCACACTGGCACAATTCCTGAGTAACACTAATTGTCTCTGTTATTGGTGAGGTCACATGCATTCATCCCACTTGTTTGCATATTTTTTAATGTGCTAGATTACCCTTGATTCATCTTAATTGCTGATTTATTTTTGAGGGAGTCAAAACCAGGTAATATCTTGTTACACTTTTCTCTTCTGGGGGGTAACCAGAGGCTGAAGAAAAGATGTGATAGAAGGAAAAGACATGATAGGTAAAAAAGCCACCCATGTATTTTTTTTTTCTGTGGTTTGTCTCTCTCCTGCCTGTTGTCAAGAAAAAAGTAAAATTATTTTAAAACAAACATAAGCAGTTATGACATTGGTTTTGGCCTACTCTTTAGAGAGGCAGAGAGGGGAACAATTTGATATTTTAAGTGTGATAGAATATTTTACAAGGAGAATTTCTGAACTTGCAGTAGTATATGCTTTGACATTGTGTCCCTTTCTGTACTTACATAATGACTGCCTAATCAGTTGAATTATAGTGAGTTGGTTTCCTACTTGATTGCAAGAATTGTACTTTGGGATGAGACAGATCTTTCTGGAAGTTTTTATCACTTAGTTCCTCATCAAGGGAATTTGATGTTTGCTAGATTCTTATCAGTGATAGTAATGAGATTAAATAGTCTGAGAGAATTTTTGAAGAGCAAGATGCACATTGCTGAGCTCTGGATATTTGAAAACAGTTTTGTCTTTTACAGTAAGGAAAAGGACATCCAGTTCCACTGTAATAGTAGGCCTTCCTTTATAATAATGAGAGGAAATTGTTGTGAGAGGATGGATGGATGGATGGATGGATGGATGGATGGATGGATGGATGGATGGATGGATGGATGGATGGATGGATGGATGGATTAGTTGTGCAAGGTCAGCAGCAAGAAATTTCTCTCTCCTTCAACCTTGTGATGGTTCTGCACTTGGAAGTCTAACCATATTTTCCTGATCAAAGCCATCAAATCCTTTTTTTTTAGGTGAATTGGGCAGTAAAGCAAAGTGCAGACATTTAGGAAGGCAGTAGATTTAAAGCCCTGGCAATTAGAGGAGCAGAAGGAAACCTATGACCTGAAGACCTTTGATGGCTGGTGCTGCAGCAGTATCTGCTTGAGCCATAACTAAACAATTTCAGCAGCAGGACTTCCAAAGTCTTTCAGTTCTGGTGTTAAATATATCAGCCATGCAATACCAGCATGCTTTTCAGTTAAATTGTGGGTTCTTCCATGCTTTATATCCTGCTTTCCTGCTGGCTAACCATCACATGTGGAAATGGATCATTTTTTTAACAGTTATGCATATTTCCCATACTCTGCTACAACCAGCCTTTGATAGGAAATGAAGCTGAAAAGTGATGATTATGAGAGGCATTCATCTTGGTGCAGTTCAATTATAAGGAACATTAGGACCCAGGTGAGAGAGAGGAGCATCCTCTACTGATTAGTGAAAGGAAGTTTGGAGCATTAACCTTTATAAATTATGGTGACCTTTCTCAGAGGGATAATAACTAGAACCAGGGGAAGAGGTATATGCAGGGGGAAATGGAAACTTCTGGTACCTGCTGTTGTTTAACCAATGTCTCTTTACAGATGAAACTTGAGAAATCATTGAGAAATGATATCTTGAGTATGTTTACAAGGGGAAAGTATTTGGCAAGTGGCTGTAAAGGATCCTCTCTTTTTCTTCCTGCTAAGCCTCAGAAGAAGAAGGAGGAAAACCTTTCCAGTGTCCCATCTGTGGTTTGGTTATCAAGAGGAAGAGTTACTGGAAACGGCACATGGTGATTCACACAGGTTTGAAGAGCCACCAGTGCCCTCTCTGTCCTTTCCGCTGTGCACGCAAGGACAATCTCAAATCACACATGAAGGTAAGGGAAACCTTTACTGACAATCAAAATACCCAAATCATCAGTCAAAAACTGAGAGTATAACAAAGCTGTTTCATTTGCATTTGCAAGAACAAAATTTCCCTTGTTGTGTTACAAATGATGCCTGTACTTAACTAAAGAGGCCATAAAAAGAAAGAAATAACTTTCATTCCATTGCTTGCCTTTCCATTTTATGCAATGTGGAAACTGCCTTGGGTTATGTCAGTTGGGTACAGCACAAGCTGTGTGTGGCTGATTCAGTTCCAGAGCTGGAAGCACCAGGAGCAGGGATGCTGGTTGGGATGTGACACCACACAATCCTATCAGTGCTACTCCCAGGATGCCAGTGCATGCTAATAGCCCTGCATGCCAGTGGCTCTCTCTAAGTGGGCAAACCAACTTGGCCAGCTCTAGCAGGGATCTCTCCATCACTTTCTACAGTCAGGCCTGCAGTTTTAACTTTTTTTCTTGCTGTAGCTTTTAATTGTGGGTATTTCAGAAGTGAATCATCCAAGCCAAAATGAATGACAGATCATACTGTAATATTTTGTTTTCAAGTTTAAAATGTGTTTTTAACTCAGCCTGAGTTTTGGGCTTAAGCTGAAAATGACCTTCTGAAGGAGGCAACATCTGTGTTGATACAGAAAAATATAAAAAAAAGAAGAAACTGATTGTCTGCTTAGCTGAAGTACTACATAGGTGCAACACAAAATGCTGAGTGTTGCAAGCTGTAGAATATTCTTGAGGAAGTTGAAATGGAACCTGTCCTCTTAGCCCTTTGGTTGATAAGCTGAAGTGAAAACATTTCCCTTGTTAATGCAGTTGAGTTTTATAATAATAGTGAAATGTTTTATTATAGTTACCATTTTGTCTGTTTTAGATGAATGTGTGTAACAGGGGATCAGACTGATGTGAGGGGGGACAGAAATGCCTGTTCAGGTTTCCTATGTGCTATTGCAGAATCTGAGCTTACTGGACAAGAGTATGGCCTTGCTTACACTCAAGAAGCTGTTCCCTTTTGTGTAAATTATTCTGATTCCTCTTGTCACAACATTAGATCTTACTATGGTTTAAGTTGTTGCTAGGTCTTAAATCATCCCCCTATAGTCTGAAGGCTCATTCCTTAGAACTTCTACTGTAGATCAGTGCACTATTCCCAGGCATCCTCAGTGTATCATGCTAAACTAATCCTTATCAAGTCAGCTCAGTGCTTATGGCTCTCTCTTTTAGGACTTGCTGTTCCATGTTGACTAGAGGGCACAGATGGCCAACCTAAGCAGAGGATGAATAGATAGGATGGGAACACAGCATGGAAAGAAAGTGTGGGGGTTTTTGTTTGTCTGTTGACAACCTGCACAGAAGTGTGCATCACCTAGAAGCTCACTACTCCCTGGCAAAGACCTGTTGTCTCCTGCTTTGTAAAGGACATCCCTATTGTTCCCTGCAGAAATAATTGTTCTCTACATTTTTCTGCCTTACTGGCAAAAAACATTGCTTGGAGGTTGAGGATCTATCCCTTCCTTTTTGGCATGGTGATTTCTGCAGGAGGTCACAGGTAGGATGTTGGACAAAATCAGGGACTTTTTCACTGTCTCTGTGTATGCTCAAAGTGATGCTTTCCTGAGGCCCTTGTGCCTGTTTCTGCTCCCCTCCCAGCATTAAGCTTTCATTGACTGAGACTGCATCTGCTTAAAACATATTTCCTTGTACAATCATGTAGCATGTAGTGTTAATTATTTGGTGATATTGTGACTATGACTGGGTAATGCTCAGTTAGAAACCCCTGAGGTCAGAGTCAGGCCTGTTTGACTCAATGTAAGATTACAACCACCTTCAGCCTCATTGTGGAGGCCTGATCTGAAGTCTCCTCCATCACTGCAGTCCACTCATAAATGCCATGATGGACTTGGGCATCTTGCTGGCAGAGCTGTCCTTATTTGAGGTGAAAGCAATTGTCTTACAAAACCAGGTGGTTTGCATTTGTTTTTTGGTCTTCAGAGAGATGCAAAGAATCACAACAATCTGAGAGATAATATTTTCCCGTAGTTTCAAACAGTTTCATACACTTTTCTTAACTGACTAAGCCATTAAAACTAATTCCTATCACATCAAAACTGAAGCAGGTGAATGAGGAGGGGGCATGTTAGTCTTGTGTCCGAAAGTGTCAGGCATAACTTATGTTCCTTTTGGTGGAAGTATAAATTGATAACAAGATTAAAAGTTTTAAAAAATGAGATTTCTTTTCTCATTATAAACAGTGCTGCCTTTAAATCTATATGTACATGATATTATAAAAACTGCAACATATAAAAGGCAACAGCATTCAAAATGGACTGGAGACACACCAGGAATGGTACAGTACAGCTGGGAGCTACTTAGGATCCAGTGTTCTGGTTATGCCAGCTGGATGTGTTGGTTTTCTCATTGCCTTAGTATCCTTTGGGAGCTACCTGGCATCATCTCCTTTCTGGCAGGCAGCCCATGAAGGTAGAGCTGCTTCTGCTTCTCCAGCCATTTCTCCCCATGTGTCAGCTGTGCCTACATGTGAAGGCAGATTTTTCAAAACCAAAAAGGCCACTCAGAGCTAAGGTACTGGGCTGGTATTTGTCATTCATTACAAGGCAACTTTTATTCCAGGATGCTGTAACAAACCAAGCTTTTTTCCAGGGGCAGGTACATCACCTTAAAATCTTTGTTTATGCTGTTCTTTGGTTTTCATGGTTTTTTCTCTATTGATAAGAGGCAAAATGTGTTTTGTTCAGCTGCAATCCTCAAAATCTGATTATTTTGCTTTTGTGTCCTCCTGAGCAGCATAGCCATGAGCTTGAACCACCTTTTTTTTTTTCCTAGGTTCTTGTAGGCATTCTCCACTGAAACTGCTTATTTGGAGATTTCATTTCCATGAGTGGTCTGTGTGTATCCATATGGGCCTTCCTCGCTGTGTCTTTAGGCTAATGACCCATAACTATAACTATATATATATATATATATATATATATATATATATAGTTACAGTTATATAGTTATATATATACACACTAATATATATATATATATATTACATATATATATATTTATATGTAATTTTATTATGATAATTGTAACATGTCTAAGTGACTGACCCAGAACTCAACATTGCCAACATTTTTGGTGTCCTGCCCCCTGCTATGGAGGAAATCTTAATAGGGAGCTGGAATGGTTGCAGCCCTGACCCATATTCAGATCTGCATGTGCTACCCACCACATGGATGAAGCTTTCTCCCACTAAGGGCACTTTGCCAGGGCCAGCTCACAACTGGAGGCGAGGAAGTGAAAGGAGCAGGAAGGGAAACAGAAGGAAAGTTTCCACACAGACACACAACAAACAAGGGAGGCTGAGTAGCCTGCTTTTTAAGGCACAGAGTGTTAACTATAATTGTTATATTGTGTTTAGACTCCACAGTGATAGACACCTTATAAAAATCCAAAAATAAATGCAGTGCAGAATTTTATTAGGTTTTTTTTGGAGGCAAATTGTAGTGCATGCATAACCACAAGTTTGGGCTCTTGTTCCCAGTAATCTGGGGGGAGCTGATTCTGGTGTCACAGCATGGTTTCCAGGGATGCTGAGAGCACTGAACTGAAGATTAAGCTGGACAAAATGAATGGGTAACTGAGAGAGGTGTCTTGTCCAAACAGGCAGCAAATATTATTCTTGAGTCCTTTTCTCTGTTTTTCAAAATATATGTTCAATTGGAATAGGTTTTCTTCTTGAGACAGTACCTTATGTACTTCTCCTGCAGAAAGCAATGGAAACTTGTGGTGCAATTCAGCAAGATGTAGTCAGGCTTTTCTGCTTTTCCTGGTGGGGATTACATTTTCCTCAGAGCAATACCACAAGCATCAGTCAGACTTTGGCCAATTGGTGCCTTTGGATCATGCACATATCTTCCTCAGCAATTGGTGGACAGATAGGCTGTGAGATCATGCAGATATGTTCCAAGAAAGCAACAGGATATTAGCTGAGCACTTGGAAGGGGAGTGAAGAAGAGGAGCATATGGCCAAAAACAATATCTATAAATGTTCCTTGTGCTGCTATATAGGCATAAGGCAGGAATGGGTGAGCTATCTGTCGTAGCAGTGGAAAAGAAGTTTGGCATTGTGAACATGTGGTGAAACATGAGGGTTTGATAGAAAATGAGGGAAGGGAAGGTGAGGCTTAGCAGGAAGGTTCAGTGCAGTGGTAGGCAGGTCATGTGATGCTCAACCACAGGATTTTCCTGCTTGTGAAGAGCAACCATCTCAGTGAGATCCAGATTGATGTTCTTGTCTGATACAAAGAGGGTTGTAGTCAGCCTTGCAGTTAGGGAGCCTATTAATGATATCCCAGCAGGAATCAGGAAAGGTCCTGAGGAATGGGACCAGGTGTTCAGTTCCCCTTGCTGATTTGCTTTTTCTTCTTTCTTCCTCAGCTAGTGTCAGATAACTGTATAAGCTTTCCTAATACATTTTGGTGAAGTATAGGACTGGTTCTTTTCAAAGCATCTTCACCTCTTGGGAGAGGGATGTTGAATGTGCCTTATGGGAGAGGGTTTTTTTATTTTTAACTTAAACTTGAAGAGCCATGGGAGGCACCTGTGATTCAGTGACCTCCCCAGCAGCTGAGGGGAGCTAATGCAAACTTGCACAGCTTTTCAACACACAAAATCTGTGCCCAGAGTCTCAGGCACCACAAATGACTTCAAGTATCTCCCTTTTAATCTCTCTTTTTGCATATGAGACAAGGATAAGACAGGACCTTAAATCTTTTCAAAAAATAATTTTTTTAAATACCTAATTCAGTCCAGCACTGCAGAGAGGCCTTTTCCCCCCTTGTTTTCAAGCAAAGCAAGGAAATACTTTAAAAAAGAAAATACTATATAAATAACATATGTCTTGAGGGGAAGGATCAGATCAAAACTAGCAACACAGCACTAAACTTTTGAAAATGCAATATTTTAAAAATGAGGGAATTGTTGGAAAAGAGCATGAAATGAAAATGCAGAGGGCACATGCTAGATGTTAAAATGGAAAGTGCACTCAATTTTAAAAATAATCCCACAAAAGAAACATGAATGCCTGTGTCTCATTACCAGAAAGTGGAGTCTGTGCAAAGCATTACCCAGCTTTAGGGAAGGGGAAGGGAAAAGATCAACCTCAGCAGTACCACAAAATTGCAGGATGTGCCTGTGTCACCCTTTTCCTCACCCCTACTCCTGTTTTACCCTGTTGGGTGGGATCAGATGTATTGGTAACTGTGGTACATCTCTATGGCTGGTAAATCAGCAGGGATATTGCTTGTAAGTATGAAAAGATGACTAAAGAAGTGGCTTATGATACCAGGAAAGTTACAATGTCCACAAAAAAAAACCAAAAAACCAAACCAAAACAAGAAAATTAACAGAAAAAGCAGCACATTGATACAAATGGTGTGATACGACGGGGACATGTGGTTTCTGTAAAAGAAAATAATGTGTTCCTCTACTAAGATGTTTTGAGCATGTCAGGAAAATCATGGACTTTAAAATCAGTTGAAATTTATTTGGTCTATAAAAAAAGCCTTTGGCAAAGCTTCTCACAGAGAAGCTGCCAAATAAATTAAGCAATGTGATGTACTATGGCAAATTAGAAATTCACCAAGAGACAGTAAAACAAAGGGTAGGAAGGAATTAGCAATTTTAAGCATGACAAAAGGCTAACAAAGGGGTGTTCCATTACTAAAAGTGAAATTGTGCATATTTTAGCAAATATGACCTACACAGAGTGATGACTGTCGGTAAGAGATTATAGATGGTACAATCTTATGTGCATGAATTGAGATTTAAAAAGGCAAAGCTTGAAAGGGAACAAAAGGAGGCTGGCTGCCTGATAAACAAGGGGGCAAATGAAGTTATTGTTGACAAATAGAAGGTACTGTACCTTGGAAACCAGAGTCTAATAATGCACCTGCCTGTTGGATATAATGAACTGTAACTGCTCAGGAAAAATATCTGGATATTGTTATAGACAGTTCAATGAAAATCTTTTCTTGGCATGTACAGCAGTGGTTAAAAAGCACATTAGATATTTGAGTGTCTGGAGAATAAAACAGAAATAACACTGAAAATGTAACAATGTTACTATTAGCATATGGTATGCTGCCACTTCTGGTCACTGCATTAGAAAAGACATGAGAAATAGAAGGGATTTTAAAAGCTGGTAGTGAAAATTATTAGTGGGATGGCAAGAAAGGACTGCCTTTGAAGAAAGGAGCTGAAAAGAATGGGACTGCCAGGAGGGTGAGAGAGGTGTGATCAGAACAATGCTTGATGGAGAAGATGAACTGAATGGCCTCTTTTTTTCTTTCTTGTAATCTGAGAATGAGGAGGCAGCAAAAGAAACTGAGAGAAACAAAAATTTAAAATTTTGACCAAGAGATAACTTGTGCCCAAGTCCTCAAACAAAGCCTAAAATTTGTAAGGACACTGTAATTCTGTTGAAAATTACTGTAAGTGTCATAGCAAGCACACACTGAACAAACTGCAGAACCACAAAATATCATTTGAGACTGGGCAGGCTGCAGGGTCAGAATCAAGAGGATACAAGTCCTTTGCCCAGTCAGGGAGAACATCCCTGGTTAAAAGAAATAAACTCTGAAGCCAGAAGCCCTTAAGTGGGTCTGGCATAAGTCAAACAGCAGTTTTATGGGATTTTGAAAGAAGCATTGTGTATGAGCAGGTTGTGCACTGTGGTTTGTTGCAGTGTAATTCAGAGAGATCCAAATCTGGCAGCAGCTGGGCTCAGGCTGGCACTTTGGGGAAAACCTGCCAGCTGCACTCTTGTCTCCTCCTGCCTGTGGTTCTTGCAGGGAGAGCCTGTTGGAGTCTAAAGAAGACATCTGATGGTTTGGGTAGCATTAGCACAGTGTAAGAGCCATTCTCTGCCTCATGGAGGGAGCAGGCAGCTTTTTGGACTGTAATATTGCATGGCCTGAATCTCCCCTGTGGCTTTCTGTGTAGCTCTACGGGGTTTCTTGTTTTTCTTACTGCAGCAAGTAGTTGCTGCCTTGACTCTTTCCCCCAAATGGCAAAGAATGGCAATTCTTGGCTCTTTTAGCTGCTGCTGAATGAGAAAATAAGGGATAGATTTTCCTTTAGAGGGATTTTAGCTTATCTTTAGTGTTCAAATTTTTATTTTTGAAAATAAAATAAAAGTTAAAATTTTCTGGTGGGAATGGACTCTGGATACTGGGGGGCTAAATCTTTGGCTTAATTTTTTTGTTTTTTTCTTGGTCTAAAATTTTTCCTTTCAATACTCAAAATACTTGGGTTTGAACTCTGTCATTCCTTGGCTGTGAGTTAGAAATGGTCTTTATTTTATGAGAAATCCATTGGTGATGAAGTCACTGTTTTCGGGCAGGAGAAAAAAAAATTCAAATGAATCAATGGCTCTTATTTTCATCCATTCTCAAAAGATATTGCAGAGGTGGCATGCCCTAGTCCTGGGGAGAGGAGGTGGGCTCCCACCCAGGCTCTGTCACCTGCCTGCTGCAGGGACAGCCTTCTGAAGGCATGGGGTCGATGCTTGTGATAAGGAACTCTGGAAGATGTGGTTAAACACATAGGCAGGGAAATGCTGATTGAAGGGGACCCTGGAGAGAAGTCCTGGCACACAGAATCTGTGGGTGTAAGAGATAAAGTTGCCATGGTGAGGGTGCTTGCTGCCCTGAGCACATGTCGGTGTTCTCTGTGGAGAGTGCTCACACACTGCTGTGCTCACAGACCATCCTGCTTCCACCAGTGTACACAGGCAATCTGGTTGGCATTTTCATTGTAACCTGCTAATATTTAGCATTTATTGTGCTGCTATTCTTCTGCAAGGTTGCTTTAAATATGTGTTAGGTTAGAACCAGCTTCTTTCTTTTTTCTTTTCTTTTTGTCTTTATCAGGTGCAATTATAGGATTGCAGAATTGCTTTGTCTGTAAATGTCATGCTTAGACAGTGCTGAGAATGTCATTCTGGCCAAGAGAAATTCTCTCTTGCTATCTGTCTAGCACCTCCAGAGCCACCAAAGAACCACTGAATGAAAAGTTACGCAGCACTGGTGAAATGTGTCTTCACTGAATGCAAAAAGTACTTGTTCTAAAAAAAAAAAAAGAGATACATTCCCCAGCTTCACATTTCAGCAGACCTGAGTTGAGGGCTTGTGTGGAACTGTAAATCCTGAATCTGAGCTTGTGACTGAATTCCTCTTACAATATTGGAAATTAATCAGGCCAAGTCTAGCACTATGTGAAGCTCCAGCCTCAATTCTGACAGAGCCTTGTTTGGGAAATGCTGCTGTTACCCTGGAGCACCAGGTGTCTGCACCAGGACCCTGAGGATCTGGATCTCAGCTCTGCAGGAGACTGGAAAGTGCTGAAAGCCTTAGCTAAAGCTAGGTTTTCCAAGCTCCCTTGTGTAGATCTGCAGCCCCCAGGGCTTTTGGACTCCCAGGCTGTAGCAGCAAACCTTAGATCCCTGGCACAGCTGGTTTCCTCTGAGCCAAGCCCAGGGAACAGGGAAAGGAAGAGTGCCTACTCAGTAGAAAGGGAATCACACCTTGTTTGCCAAGAGTTCATCAAACCTCTCCATGTTTCAGGTGAAATATTTTGCATTCAACAAATTGCCATTTTCCAACAAAAATCTGTCTCACTGAAATGTTTCCAACCAACTTGAGTCACAAGTGAAAGCGAATGTGTGGAGCTCAGCTGGTGCCAGTGTGTCCTGATCACATGTTCATCCATTAGTAAGGAACAAATATATGTATTTGCCAGCCTTTTTGCAGGGAGTAGCCTGCAGGAGTGCTGCTGCCAGGATTTAAAATTTATTTGTGAAGCCATAGCAAAAAGATTTTTCAACAGCCTTGCTGCTATTATGCTGGGCTCAGTTGCTCCTTCTGTTTAATGAGTACTGTATGAAGCAAGAAATTGTATAATTATATGTCTGTAGCTTATATAGTTTAATGAGTGTATCTGTTCCTATAATATGTGAGCCATTGTGCATGGATGGATGGAGTTCCCTCTAAAGGTAATCAGGATGGAGCCTGGGGATGGCAGGCATTGCACACACACTGGAGCATGCAGGCTCCATGACAAAGAGCCTGCAGTCCAAATATGAGGCCAGTAAGATTAACTGTGATCCTTAATTGACTGATAAACTTCAATAAATGGCAGACACCATCTCTCATGTTTCTATTGTATCATAAAAGAGCTGTTTATTTTCTGGTAGAATTAATTTGCAGCAAACTGTTTCAATAGCTCCTTGGTATTGCCAGGTGCTGTGTTTTTACTCTAATGGTACATAAATCAATGATGGACATTGCTGTGTTGGTTGGGGTTTTTTTAGCTGAGTTGTTCTGAACAATTTTTATTAGTTAGGTTGTACAGAGTGATGTTTGTTTTTTAATCAAGAAAGCTATTAGTTATAGCTTGGAAGTCTTTATGCACTGACAGGTCATCAGGATCTGATTGTAAGGACTGTTTGATCCAAAGCAGACATCATCATTTCCAAGCTGCAGAAACAGATGTTCCTGATTTTTTTTGTTGTTTTCACTTGAGTCCAATGCTTAAGTTCTTTGACTTGTGTGAAAGAATCCTACTGTTCTTGGGGTCTGACCACTTTCCCAGTGCTCAGAATGAAGAGTTCACTCATTAGTTAATATTTTCTTCTTCTTTTTGTTTTTTCAAACAGTGTGAGAAACAGAGTCGAGATTTCTGCAGTTCTATTAATCTGCCTGGCTTAATGGAAGCTGTTGTCTTTCCCCTCTTGACCCAGGTTCATCAGCACCAAGACAGGGGCGAGACCTTCCAATGCCAGCTGTGCCCTTTTACCTCCTCCCGCCACTTCAGCCTGAAGCTCCACATGCGCTGCCACCAGCATTTCCTCAGGACAGAGTCTAAAGTGAAGGAGGAAATGCCAGACACTGAGGTGAAGGGGTCCCCACAGCTGAACAGTGACTCCTGCCCGGCAGCACAGAGGGAAGGAGCGGGGCCTGAGCTCCCGGGATCAGCGTCTGTGTCCAAAAGCCCCGATGTGGCTGGGCAGCCTGCTGGGGACGTTCCACCTTTGCTGGTGAAAGAAGAGCCCAAGGACGACACTGGCGCCCCAGCTGCACCTTTTGCTCTTAGCACTGTTGACAGAGCCCCAAACAACACAAAGCTGAAAGACTCCTCTGACTTCGTGGCCAATACAGCATCAGCACTATTCAGCCAAGACATCTCTGTCAAGATGGCATCAGATTTTCTAATGAAGCTGTCAGGTAATTGAGCAGCAGCATTGGCTGCTCTTTCATGGGATAGGAGACACTTTGTCTTGGTTTTATTAAGTCAAGGAATTGCTAGGAGCAAAACATTGTAGCTTCTTGACTTAAAATTTCTTGTTTCTTTTGGTAGCAGAGGTGTATGGTGAAGGGCAGAGGGGAAACTGAGAAGAGATAGGAGTTTTGCTGTTTAATTGCTGGGATTAGGAGTGAGAACTGTTTAGCCAGGCTTTCATGTTCATTAGCATTTACCTTGGCAAATCTCTTGTGATGCATTTTCCAGGCATGCTGAAGTTCCAGTTTGAAATCACTGAGGGTCACCCAAGTGCCCAGCATGTTCCAAATTTCAGTTTTAAAGTTTTTTGCCTTTACCCTCCTGTTAAAAACGACCAGTAAGGTATTGGTCACCTTCCTTTCCAAGTTGTATTTGAGGCCTATGTAGTAAATATATGGGCAGTGTGAATGTTACTGCTTTTGTGTTTTGTTGCTAACACTTTTAAAAGAACAGTAGTCTTAGAGATTAATTTAAAAATTATTATTGTTGTTTTATACATGTGTTTCATGCTTTTTCACTGTCAGAATATTGCTCTAAGAATGATATTCATATGTTAGACTGAAGTGTAGGATGTGTTTAGGGTGGATCTGTTATATTTTATGTGCTCTTTTATTGATTTGACTGAATAATTCAGAACAGTTGATATGCTGGGGAGGTGTTCTAAGCCAAATGTTTTTGAAATTGGCCTTGAATTTTTTGAAGAGAAAGAAGTCAGGAAAAATGTCAGTCAAGGAACTTCTGTTTCACAAGGAGATCTTGGTCCCCGTGGGACATTTTAGACTTTGGAGAGAGAACTAAACCTTTACAACAGAAAATAATTAGTTAGCTTTCTCCTTCAAATGGAAAGTAAGTTGTATTTGAGCAAATTTTATTGTCAGATAAACTAGGGAATTAGTTCTGTCTCTGTTTCACCAGCCTTGGTGAAACTACGGCCATTTGTTAGGAAAATCTTTCTTTCCTCATCTTCCCAGATCTTTATACCTCTGGGATCACAGTTCTGTGAGAAATTGAGTAGAATGGGTTAATACAAAAAATCAAGACTGAGGCTTCATGGAGGCAGTCAGGAAAAGAGAAAACAGCTGAGGGCAAGCAGGAGGTGAATTGGGCTGGCACAAATGGCTTGCTGTGTTGGTTGGAAGAAGCCATGGGACCTCCCCCTGAAAAAAAAATGAAATAATCTGTTAATGTAAATGATTGTTCTGACTGACAAAGAGCGGGCAGGGTGAGTCTGTTTGGATTTTCTTGTACATTTCTTGAGTTGAGTTTCAGATTTGGGCTTGATATGCAATCCATCTGACGCTGTCCAACAGCTGTCCCACACATGTTGTTGTGCCGATGTGGATCCTGAATCCGGGTTGCTGTGCACGAAGAGGGTGATGTGAGGGGAGGGTGCTGCTCCTGATGGCTGCATGGAGCAGGAATGAGAGCAGAGTGCAGGAGAGGGGGGGAAAGCCTGAAAGCTGAGAGAACATGCAACAATTTAGTGTGTGGCTTTTCATGTAGCTGTTCACAGTTTGGCAGACGGTCATGTTTTCAGTGTCTGCTCTATTGGCATCAGAGAAAGGATACAAATGTACATTATTCATGCAAAAGGCCTATGCAGTTATTTTATGGTGACTTACTAAAGGTCTTGAAACCTGACTTGTATGCACTGTTACCTAGCAACATGTTATAAAGTCGCTGGGGGAGCAAGATGTATCTGTAATTTTGTATGTGTGCATATTTGAATTAAAATGTACTGCCAGTCTCCAAGTTTGCTATGCAGGAAGAGCAGTGTCAGAAGGAAGGGAATTTCTTTTCTTCTGAGATTTATGTTGTGTTACATACATTTGGTTCATGCTTTCCTCTATGCAGAGTACATAAATTTAGAGTAGAAGTAATTCTCTTTTAGCAAGTTGGCTGAGTATTAGTTGCAGGTCTGATGGTTCAGCTCTGCTGAATGAAGTTCCTTTGAGTGATTTCTTTATTACAACAGTCTTGTTAGGCCCATCAGAGCTTCAATTATTTGCCCTACCTTTCCAATGATCTAAATCTTTTGACATCTCAAATTGTATATGCCAATTTTAACAGCCAACACAGATTTTTCGAGACCAAATTATGTCAAAACAATCTAATTTTCTTCTCTGACAGGCCTTGTGGCTAGGAAAGAAGCAGTAGATAGATATATAGACTTTTAGAATTTGGCATTTATTCTTATTGAATATTGATCTTCTAAATGAACATTTATTTTTGCTTGCCAATGTTTATTGTTCCTCTTCTTGCTTGATGTCAATCTGTATACCTCCAGTTTCATGGGAAACCTGCTGAAGTCCATCCATCATATCCACATCCTTCCAGTTTAGGGACAAGGGTGTCGCATGTGACAGTGTCAAATGCTTGGCACAAGTCTGCTTGCCCCTGTCCACCAGTGCTTTAGTTCCACCATGAAAAGCCACCAAATTTGTCAGGCAAGACTTGCCCCTGGTGAAGCCACATTGGCTGTCACCAACCACTTCTTTGTTTCCCATGTGCCTTAGCACAGTTTCCTGGAGAATGGAGATTAGAGTAAATAATCATAAACTCATTGTCATTAGGACAAAAAGTAAAAAGATTGTAAGGCTTATCACTGTAAGGTTTAAGTTAGTTTTAGGAAAATCTTTCCCCAGCTGAGGTGTTTATACCTCTAGGATAGTTTGGCTGGAGAGATTGTGGCATCTCTGCCAGTGGGGAAATGTACAAACAGCTGCCTGTCAGATATGGCTGGTCACATATGAAGCAGTAAGATGGACTAAATCTGTGTATCTCTATCAGTGGACCATAGGATGTCATAAGCAGTGGCAAGAAATGTTATCTGAACAAAAACAAGCAGCAAGATGCAGAGATGCAAACTGGGGGCAAATTTACAGATGTTTGAAGTTTAGACCTGGTTTGGAGTGGGCCAGAGATGAATTATGGTGACACTGCCCAAAACAGCCATTCGGGTTTTTTTTTAGAAAGGCTCAGGGGAGCTTTAGATTTAAAGAGATTGAGAAATACTGGTGTGGGTGACCTTTTTAAGACCACTTCATGCCCAATTCTGTGCCGTTGCTTGCCAGAAAGATCTTTAGTTATGTATTTTATGAAATAAAGCATAACACAAATCTCCAAATGTAAATCTAAAACTTAGAACAAATCTTGATTTTTTTTTTCCTAGATTCAATTCTCTAAGTCCTAGTTTAAGGTGGGAGAGGACTTTAAATTGACAAGAAATTTAAAAGGGTTCTCTGAAACTTTAGTCAGAATTTTTTATAAAGATGATTAGCAGATACTCAACACATAAAAAGAAGAATATTTAAGCATGGGCATGTTTTAACCTTCAAATCTTGCCCCTCTGACTTCAGCAAGTCTCCTTGTACACTTTAAATTTTTTCAGTATTTTGCTGTAGCAGTGCTTTGTCAGAATGCTTTCCTCCCCCAGTCCATTAAATTCCATGTTGAAACTTTATAACAGCATTCATATCTTAATTTAAAGAGTATTTGATTTTCCTGTTTCAAAGGTTTCAGTGGCAGACATTATACAACACATCTCTTTAAATACTGGTGTCCTTCCACCCACTTTTCAGGCTTTAGCTTTTTTTTTTTGCCAATAAAAATTTCTTTCACAATGATCCAAACTACAATGGCCAGTGTACCCTAGTGATGTTATTACTGTGCCTACGTTATGTGCTGCGGTAACTTTTAACATTTGGAAATAAATGAATCCCAACAAAATGAATGGGATCCTTGCACTATTGCTCTCCATGGGGTTCTGTGTGGAAGCCGTAATTGGTACACATCCTTCATTGCTGGCCTCTCTCCCCACCTCCCTGGGTTTAAACAAGTGCACTGCTCCAGCAGCAGGTCTCTTCATCTTCTGGAGTGGTATCAAGTGTGCCCTGCCTCTGCTGTTCTTTTTATGTTCCCCAAGTTACTTGCATGGAAAACCTTAAAAGAAGACAGGAGGAAGGAGCTAAAATGCTGAGGGTTTGGCGCTGGCCATGTTAAACCAGTTAGAAACTGCTTTCTCTCAGTTTGTCATGTCTGCTGTCACTGTCATGCGAGGAGTCAAGTCTTTATTTTGGGAAATAAAGCCACCATGGGACTTTGGTGACTGTCCAAAATATTTGGGCTTTTCATTTGTGTTTTATTAGCTGATTCCATTAATGGCATAATGAGAGAGTAAATCATCAGACCGCTACATACAGCATATTAATAGAAAAGCTAACTAATCATTTGTTCTGTTTGGCTCTTGAAAATTACTGTGTTCCTTAAAGGTAATACAAGTAATTTGAAATGTTTTATCATTTGCCATTGACTGTGCTGAACTGGCTGGCTTGAACTCTTCAAACAGTTATTTTTAATAAAATAAAATCATATCAAATTTAATTGCCATAATTTATGTATTTGAGTAGCAAGTTCCAAAGAAAAGACCAGGCTGTCTATATTTGGGATTCATAGTTTATGTCAGAATGTAAAATTTAAATTAGAATATGTAAGCTCACAGGACTGGCAATTAGTGAGCCATGTCCTTAATTTAAAAATACTGTGAATTCCATAATGCTGCTGTCAGTGTAAATACCCCTGATGTCATCAAGTTCTCTCTTTGAAGTCTCTCCAGATTCACATTTTCCCAGTTTCCATACAGACCTTTAGTTTGAAGTAAAATTCTGATATGCAATAGCACATCTACTTAAAACTTGGGCAAATAAAATCTTGTTCTAATCTTTGCTACTGATATATCATCACCCTTATAATCTCTTTTCAGTAAGTTCTATTCTTGCATCCACAATTTCCCAACATCCTTAAAATCACAGCGTCGTGTTTTACATCTTGAAGGAACATGTAGAATTTAGCAAGTAAGGCAGTGTAGTCTCTGTTCTAATCCAGCAATTTAAAATGCAGAATAGCAAACACCTTTTCTTTGTGTGTACTCAGTCCAATGCAACTTAAAAGAAGCCAGCAATATAATTCTGGACCAGGTCTGTGCTTACAATTTCATTTTAATGTCTACACAAACTCTTACATTAGGAGTATAGGACTGGACTAGGCTAATGGCTCTTTTGTTTCCCTGAATACACCATTACTCTGGGCAGAAGTCCGAGCTCATGAGCCTTTCTCTCTCATCTGTCCAAAATGGGATTTGAAAACACTGTTAGTTCAATCATCTCTGATTGTTTGTTTTGTTTTTTGTTTTGTTAAACAAATATAAAGGCCAGTCTGGTGATATTTCTCTCCCCTGTTTTTGCTCCTTTGTAGAGAGAAGATGTTCCAATATTGCAAGTAATTCTTTCTTATCAGCAATAAATTCCTTCTTGCTCTTTTCACTGCTTGTTCTCTTTTCTCCAGTGTCCTCACAATCTTACCTGTTCTGCTGCTGTGTCGGTTTTCGCCTGGAAAGGAGGAAATGTTCTTAGCAGATGCTACAGCCTTGTTTACCCTGTGGGACTTTGGCTGAGCAGCAGACATCTTGGGGTGTCAGGAGGAATGTGTGGTTCTGCTCCTGCCTCAGCAATTTGCCTGATTCCTTCATTCCACTTGGACTAGAGCATGGGGAGATTTTTAGAGCACAGTAGCAGGACTGGTCATTCTCCTTTGCTATGTCTCGTTGTGCTTGACTCCAGCTTTGCAAACACAGAGCAGCTTTAAAGAAGATCAGTTTACTTAGCTGGCCTTTCTTAACCTAGGCTTGCAGTTTTTAATGTACTGAAGCAATATGGTTTGGAAGACCTCATATTTTAAGGGATCTCCATAAGCCCAGGGGTGCTAGGTTGTGGCATTATCATATTTGTGGTTGTCTATTCTGCCATTGCACTGTTTTGATAAAAAAAAATGTTGCCATGCTGAGCACCCTTGAGCCACAAGTAGCTTTTTCACTGGTAATGCCCATTCTGTCCCTTAAAGCCCTATGGGTTAGTTAGGGCAGAGTAGAGATCTTTAAAATTCGGGTGTAATTGACTGAGAATTCCTAGAAGGGTTAGGTAGCATGAAGTGCTCTGGGACATATTAATACTCCAGGGTAAGAGGCACTAAAGAAATGCTAGACCAGCTAGAATGTCCTGCCAGAAGAACACTATTTCTCCTTTTGGGCCACTTACTGTGTATGCAGCCTCTGTGTTTAATCAGATGAACATAATCTATCGGCCCAATTGGATTTTAGTCTCGAGGTTCTCCAACAGGTTCCAATACCATAGATTTTTCTTGCAAAGCAATTAGCTCACTGGGGGCTGCTTCTGCAGTGTTTGCGCCTCTTTCCCAGTTCTTGAATGTCATCAAATCTAAGCCATGGTCTCCATGCAGAATGCCAGTTCCTACCTGGACATTTCAACCGCTTGAGAATAAAATAGTGGATGACTCAAGTCACACCCTTTATTGACCACAGCTGCCTTCAGGGTGATGTGATGCCCACTGTCGTGGAACTGTGTCCTCCAAATACAGCAAAACTGATCTGTCACAGGCTCTTGGTTCATTTTAAACACCACAGCTCAGAGCTTACTGTCTGGGATGGAAGTTTCATCATAGTTCCTTTCAACCCAGACTCTATGGATGCTGTTTCTCGTGGCCTTTTTTGGTGGCAGAATTTTTGTTGTGGATTCTGCTTTTTTTTTCATGTTTTTCTCTGAGACAGATGGAGCAGTGACCAGCTTCTTGCTGATTGTGACTTGTAACATTGAGCTTGGCTTGGAAGTAATCAGCCCATTTTCCCTCTTTCAGTTATAAACATTTTGAGCATTTAGAAATCCTCTTAAGTGAACTGATGGAGTTAGCAGCTTCTACCAGAGTGTTTCAGATTAGTGGCAGATGCCCAAAGCTTTTCTTGTGGCATTTGGCAGTTTCAGGAAAGTGTTATAACTTTCATCATCTACTTTTGCCAAATGGCTCAAATGGTTCCAGTTGCCAGGAAGATAAAAATCAGCAGTCTGGAATATTCTTTGATCTGTGTTTTTTCTGGATATGGAATAGAACAAATGGAGCATTATCCACTGTGCTTGAGAGATTCCTGCCTGTTGGTTTCATTTGCTCTGTGGGTTTGTTTTGTTTCCTCGCTGTGTATTTCAAAATTAAATTGCTGGGGTTTTTTTATTCAGTGTGCAGACAACCCATCCTTCATTCTGCTCTTCAGAATGAATGTAAATTAAATACAAATTGAGATATGTGTGTGTATCTATTTTTGTATGTAGATAGAAGATACTCTTCCTTCTGGGGAGTAATAATTTTGTCATTCAAATATACTTTAATAACATTCAACTTATGCTTTGTCTAGTTCTAATTTTTTTAAGGATTCCTCAGTCATGGGATTTTTAAAAACTGGTCATAGTAAAATTTTATTTCCCTTACTTGCAATATTTTTTTTCTTATATCTGTTTATTGTTTTCTCTAAAATGACTGGTGGATGCATCACGCCTGCTATTCCCCATGTGTTAGCAATTTTGTCCAGGGTTGTGGATCCAAGATGGGACAGAGACAAGAGTGGTGGGGACTTTTGTTGTTTAGGGGGTCTTTTTTGTGTTGTGGGCTTTTTCCCCCCTCTAGCTTTTATGTATGGATCTGATAAATGAGACAACCTGCCCTTTTTTATGTCCTTTTGTGTTAGGCTTCATTTACTTTAGAATCTGCTTTAGTATATTTCAAGAAAGAGTAAAAACCCTATTAATTATAGCAAATGGCTTGAAACTGACCCAGTAGTTGTTGTCTGATTTTGTTTTTATTTTCTGGGGTGAGAAAAATGAGGCAAATAACTCTTTATTTTTGTGATTTATCTACAATTTAAATATTTGGTTTTTAGAAAACATCATCAGTTCAAGGAATATGCTGCCAGTTAATTAAAGAAATAAGACTCTCCTTCTTCCTAATTTATTAATTCCCTCTTCTGTCCAAAACAAAGCAGGTAGAATAGGCAGAATCAGTGACATGAGTAAGAACAACAGTCTGGGATTCTTTTCCTTCATGTAATACTGCCAAAGGCACACCTTCAGGGCTTCCTCTGGGTTGGGGCACCCTGACTATGTTTTATTTTTCTCATTGGTGAAGTACTGTAAACACACAGAGTCTTAATATCTCCTGAAGAGCTCATTTAGATTATGTCTGATGCTGTGCTGGTAGATTTGTTATCAATGTGGTTTTGTTTATCATTGTTACCCTGGATGAAGGCTCAGAAGTGTGAGGAGGCAGTGGCTCCTAGCAGCACAGGCTGACACTGCAGGAGGGATCACGTGTGGGGTAGGGACAGAAAGGGAAAGGTGGACAGGGGAAAGGAGGGAGACTTGATTCATTCTGGATCTGTCACTTCATGGGATCAGTCAGGTTGGCAAAGACCTCTGAGATCATTGAGTCCAATCCATGACCAAACACCCCCTTGTCAGCCAGGCCACAGCACTGAGTGCCATGTCCAGTCTTCCCTGAAACACCTCCAGGGGAGTGACTCCACCACCTCCCTGGGCAGCCCATTCCAATGTCTCATCAACCTTTCTGGAAGAAATTCTTCATGACATCCAACTTAAACTTCTCTTGGTGCAGCTTGGAGCTGTTTCCTCTTATCCTGTCTGTCTGGGACAAGAGTCTTACCTCCATATGGCTACAGCCTCCTTTCAGGGAATTGTGGAGTGATAGTGGCCCCTGAGCTTTCTTTCTCCAGGGTACACACCCCCAGTTTCCTCAGCCACTTCTCATAAAACTTGTGCTGCAGACCCTTCACCAGCTCTGTTGCCCTTTTCTAGACTCACTCCAACACCTCATTGTTCTTCCTGAACTGAAGGGCCAAGAACTGGACTATCACTAAACTCTTTAAACTCTGGCATGATCTATCTTGAAATTTTGGTCCTATGAGCTATTAGAACTTGTCTTCAGCTTAGTAGGGTTTGAGATACCCTGGGATGAAGAGCGCTGAGGAACCACCTTAGACTGGGTCACATTGGCTGCTGACTTTTGACTTGGTGATAAGAAGGTTTAAAAAAATGCTAATTTGTTCCAAAAGCATTCCTTTTGATCCTTTTTCTTGTGGTAAGGTAATGCAATAAGCATCTGCATCTGCATACTATAGCACTTAACTCTTGTAGTAAGTACCTTGGTAAAGTCTGTGATATTATCTGAATTCTGTTCCATTCTGTTTGTTTATAGATGTTTTTGCCATGGCATATGCTTGCAAACTTACACTGACCTATGCCAGTTTAATATCACCTCTATTTTAAGTGGTGGAAGAGTAGGCTCACCCAGCCTGTAGTGCTTGCTCTACCTGGCTCATTTTCTGCCCTGGTTCGTGGCAGAGACAAGGCTGGGTCCACAGGTTAATGGTTGTTCTCAGTGGGTCATCTTTACCTCTTCACTCAGTCTCATGCTTCCTTTATTTTCTGGGACAAATTTGAATTAGAACCCTTTTGAAATGAATAAATTCAAAAGACCTTTTCTTTCCCCAGTGTTCTCTGAAAGTTCAGGCAGACTGCTCTCTCTCAGTTGCACTCAGATCCTGGCGGAGGTATTTTTCATATCAGCATAGCAGCTGGACTGGCATGTTTTAAAAGCAAAGGACAGCAGAAGGTAATCCAGCAGAGAAGGTTTGGGTCTCTTTGTTTTTGTGACCATTCATCACCCCAAGTCAAACCCCAGAATAGACTGAAGCCAGGATAAAGAAGATAGATGGAATTTTTTTGTTAGTACCTTAGTAAAGTTAAGATGGGCTTGAGAGCTCTAACTTGTATTTTTGTGGTTTAAAGCATGTTTTAATGTTTCATATTTCTGCTTTCGCTCTTTATAAAATAAAAAATGCAGAAGCAATTCCTAATGCTGGTAAAAGCTCCTATAGGTTATATTAAAAATTCCAGATATAAGGTAATGTAATTCCTGAAGTGACTAGAACTAATGTGTATGAGCACATTGCTTATGTGTGCTCCAATTGCCTGAATCCTGTTCTTTGGTAATGGCTTGCCCAGCAACAAGGAGGAAAATCAAACAACTCTAAAATATAGATTGGGAAGATATGTTGTGTTACAGGGTAATGCAGAAGCTTTAAAAATCATTAGCACACCCCCAAAGACAAACATTAAATATTTGACCTGTGTGGAAATGAACAAAGGCTCAAAGTAGCAAATATGAGTCTCTAATCCTAATAACGATGGTAATTGTACCTCATATTTTAGAGTTCAGGTGTCTGGGAGATGGTGAGCACTTCATGGTAGGATGCAGGAATTTGGGTTCTCTAGGAGTTTTGGGGGAGTTGCTGAGAAGGAGAGTGTCTGAGGAAATACGCCAAAAAAGTGAGGAGACTGTGAGTAGGTAAGAAGCTGAAATGGAGGAGAAAGTAGACCGAGGGTTTAAGCAGGTAAATGTGGCCAGATTTTGTCTTTTGTGTTTGTGGAGACAGAAGTTTAGAGAGGTGGGAAAAATGTAAACTTGCTAAAGTTAAAGGCACTCAACAAGTCATCTGCTGTGTGTTACTGGGAATTTAAAGTGACATTTTGGCCAAGAAAAGGTCATGAAGAGACAGGGAAAGAAGTATCTCTTCATGGTTAAATAAAAAAAATTATTAGAAGATTTATTTGAAGAATAGTGCAACTTGTGCAGAGACTTGTCATGCCTCTGCCCATGAATTTATGTTGGCTGGGCTTGGAAGTATTGTTTAAGAGCTGTTCTGGTTTTATCCTTCTAATGCCGTGCAGAGGTTCTGCTGCTGTTGAGAGGTATCAGAAAGGCCCTCCCAGCATTGCTCAGTGTGCAGATCTTAAGGAGCTCCCCAAAGTCTCCTTGCCCTCCTCTGATGCTGTACAGCTGCTTAGGAGTAGTATTCAAAAGGAATATTTTAAATTTACTCTCTTTCTTTTCATGGATATAGAGCTTGGAACAGTGCAGAGCTCTCTTCTGAAAATCTCTTCGTTCTCTTCTTAATACAGCAACTTTTAGGACCTAAGAACTTGCTGTCTTTTCCCTTTTACTCCTCTCTTAGGTTTTCTGTCTTCCTACTCTTCATATCTTGCCTCTCTTCCAAGGCATTAAAACCTTAGTATATCATACCCATGGGCTTTGCCAAATTTGCCCTTAGGTGAAAAGTTTTAAACTTGCACCAAGACTGTAGAAAACCTACAAACCAATGACAAGGGAGGAGCTTTTAGGAGGAGCAGGGGGAAACAAGTGAGAGAATGTTCTTCTGAGCTTTGGTACATGCAGTTGTTGTGTTTCAAAACTGCCCCTTTGTAGAAAAGGTGCAGAAGTTTGTTTGTCCCTTGAAGCATCTTTGAGCACAGTTGGATGTGTCTGCTGCCTGTACCTGCTCTAGCATTTCTCAGGTTATGGTTTCTTCCTGTTACTACCTGTTCCAGGATTATGTATTACACTCGCTTCTTTCCTTCTCTTAACAGCTGCAAATCAAAAGGAGCCCTTGACTCCTAATTTTAAAGTGAAAGAGGAGCCTAAGGAGGAAGAAGCTGGAAGTTCAGCCGTGTCTCAGCCCAGCTATGTGTTCAGCCAAGAGTCTGAAGCCTCAGCTCCCAATGTCCCTGAAGAGAAACTCAAGCCACAAGAAGCACAGGCAAATGTGATCAGGCAGGACATGTCAGTCAAGGCAGCATCCGAGCTCCTCATGAAGCTCTCAGGTAGATATTTCATTTCATAATACTGAATTTTTAAATTTTTTTTCTTTTTTGTGTATGCTAGCAGGGTTACCTTGCAAGAAGGTAGGTTGAGCTTAATAGCAAGCCAAGGAACAATTGAAAAGGCCTGTCTACAAAGTGTCATATATGCGAAATATCTCAGTTTGGTCTGTAGCCACACTATCTAATTATCTCTGCTCTGATTTTCAAATTAATGACTATGGAATAAGTCATAAGAAATGATGCCTTAAAGCTTTTAAGTGCTATAATTTTTTAAATGTACCATGTAAATTTAACCATGTTAATACCAATTTATTCACAGGTGTCTCTTCATTAACATCTTAAGAACATTTCTGTACTTTACTGTACCTGACATGGCTTTATAGAATATGACTTTTAAAGCTTTTATTTTTTTCTGGCAATACATTATACTCAAAATTATAAGATACACTGTTGTTAAAATTGTGTAAACTGAGCCAGCTTTCTGCATTTAGCAAGACCACTTGAATTTGCTTACATTGCCTCAGTGATAGATTCTTCTGCCAGACAAGTAGGCAGTGTACACACATAGGCAGTGTTAATGCTGGAGGGAGTCAAATAAAATGCATGTTCTGCTAATTATGATTTGTCTACCTTTCAAAATCAAGATTGAGGAGAAAATAAAAGGGTTGAATTCTTCCCACTCCATCAGGTTAAGTGAAGGATGAAAAGGCTTTGAACTTCTAACAGACCAATTTCTAGGACCAAGACATGAAAGTCAGTCTGGCCGGCTGGGTTTTGTGCTTCTGCACCTGAACTGGATCTGATACATTTTAAGTCTTCTCCAAAACTGGAAAAGACTTATTTTTTTATTTGTGCCAAAGTCATGCAAAAGTGCTGGTGGGAATGCTTGCAAGTTTAGTAACTTCTGAGATCCCTGTCAAACCTACATGAAATGGGTTGTCTTGATTGGACACTGTCAGCTGTGAATTTGAGCTCAAACTTGAAAGACTTGAGCTGACTAGGATCTCCCCCATAAAACATGTAATTAATTCACTCCTGTTCATGCCTCCACATTTTAATTTGCAGAAGAATTTGAATCAAGCCTTCCATGTTAATGGTGCAAAAAGTGTTTCTCAAGTACAAAAGCTGACCAGAGCACCAGTTTCCAGATTTTTTTCCTCAGACTCCCAAATACAAACCACTTGGTTATTGGTGTAATTCACAGTTGCTGCTGATAACTGGTTTGAATGAGGTGTTTTGGTAACAAAATGTTGCAGCCTAATGAATGCTAAGCTGTGACTATTTTTCTCGGTGCATATAAATTCATGTAACTGTTTTTATAAAGAAAGAGCTCCGTAATTCAATGGTTTGTTAAGTACTTCAGAGACACAAGGGTTCTGGATTGTCAGTCTGGAGTTCAGCACTGGCAGGCTGTGTTTAAATAATTCTATTGCTGCTTGTTATGTTAGAATATTTGTGCCTTAAATACCTATTTATATGAGAGAAATCCAGCGTGTATTAAATCTTGGTCAAGTCTTCAGCTTGTGTTGGGATCTCCCAGGCTTTAAAGGGAGATCCCAACACAAGAAATAAGAAATACACCAGTGTAACATTTCTCTTACAAGCTCTTAGGGACTGAGCAGTTTGTGCTGACAGTGGTGTTTTTGGCTAATGCATAGATTAGGATGTGAAGAGTGACTGGGATTTATGGAGACGGTGTTACTGCTGTCGGTGTTCCCGCATCAGCCAGGGGGTGGTGGGGTTACACCCAGTTTGACACAGACAGTTTGCAACCTGCACTTCCCTCAATTACCATCTAAGGCAGAAACTGGAGAGGAAAACACTGAGATATAGTTTAATGTAGGACAACTACAAGAGGAAAATCTTAAGATGATTAGCCTCTTTAGTGGATTATTTTGAGTATTTTTGAATCTTTACCTTACCTGCCCGAATACTCCCATATCACTGTTGACTTCAGAGCCTACTGTTAGCAATTTGGTAGCCTGGTTTTGGTGACTTAGAACTTACTTAATTAAACCACTTCATAGAATCATAGAAGGTGATGCCTTAAGTTTTAGCTTTCATATTATCCAGATTCTGTACTGCATTAGTATCTAACGCTGAACTTCATATAAGGTGTTAGCAAGTTCTCCTCACAGTTTAGTTCAACTAAAGAATCCTTTCCCAGCCTGAGAACCAAAAGCACCAAGCTCCAGTGCAGCCAAAGTGCTGCTATCTTGCAGCCCAAAAAGTACAAACAACAGCAAATTGGAGAGCAGTCTGAGATGATGGGACTTCATAACCTGAAGCTGTATTTGAACAATTAACCCCAGTAAGTAAATGGACCAAAACTTATAAAAGCATGAAAAGTTGTGACCTGTTATCCATCTTGAGTAAAACCTCAGCCAGGCTCTTGTGCTGCCCAAGGTGTATCCTTTGAAGGCCTTTTCATAAATACTTACTTTATTCCTTTAACACTGTCTAGACTCTGCTCTCAAGGCATCAAGGGACCTTAAAGATGACAAAATCATTTAGGCTGGAAAAGACCACCCTGGTCATTCACTCCAACCACTGACTGATCACCACCTTGTCCTAGGCCACTACACTGAATGACACATCCAGTCATTTCTTGAACACCTCCAGGGATGGTGGCTTCACCATCTCCCTGGGCAGCTTGTTCCAATGCTTGGCAGCCCCTACTGTGAAACAATTATTCCTGATGTCCAGCCTGAACCTCCCCTGGTGCAGCTTGAGGCCATTTCCTCTTGTCCTGTTGCTGGTTGCCTGGGAGAAGAGAATTCCCCAGCTACAGCCTCCTTTCAGGGAGCTGTAGAGAACAATCATCTGGTTCCACCCCCCCTGCCATGGGCAGGAGCATCTTCCACTAGAAGGTATTGCTCAGAGCCTCATCCAATGTGGCCTTGAACACTTCTATGGATGAGAGATCCACATTTCTTCCTGAGCCACCTCTTGAGATTAAAAGGAAAGCAAGAACAAACTTCTTCCTTTTTCATGGTACTGGAGAGAAAAAAAAAAAAAAAAGGAACAAGTCTGTCTTGATGTTTTACTCTCTGTGGGAAATCCTCAGTCAAGTGCCCTTGTTAGATTTGATATATTTTATAATTGGGTTTAAGTCAAGTCCCTTCAGATTCTCTATATGCGTGGTAAGGACTGAATGGATTGTGTTCTTGCTTTGTTCTTTTCCCTTTCTTCTGTGTAATACTAATCACCAAAACCTCCATCACATACAAATTCAGGAAGGAATTTCCAACATAACAGCGTTGTGCTTCCTGCATTCCTGACATACATGCTGCTGTTATCCTCTGAGCAAGAGTACTGCTGATTGTTTCAGCCTCATGGGTGGGAGCCAACTGGGATTTGGGCATAGACCTTGCTATTTCCTTCCATGCAAGGGACAAACTGGTTTATATTTTTCACTGGGAAATCTCTTTTCCCAAACAGGGGTGTTGTGTTGCCAGCTCTTGGCTATACAGGGTAGTGGAAGGCCCTTCCATCTCTGGAGCCTGGTTTGGTCTGGTGCATACTGTAGGGTAGTTTTACTACAAATCATCAGCCCTTTGTCAGCCCCCATTTCTCAGCTACTCAGAAATTACTCCAGAGCTAGGAAAAGTTACAAGAATAAACATCTTTTCCTGTACTAGAACATTAACAGAGCATTTGTTAGCTGCCATTGTAGAAGCAGGTGGAAAGAAACAAGAGAAAATCACACACAGCTATTTCAGTTCTACAAGATAAGATTCTCTCTTTCAAGCTGAAGGCTCTTTGGACACTTGCTTCTAGCAACATGACCAGAGTTTGGGATCAAGCCCTTGTCCCACACATTACTGTGGTAGAGTTTGACCTTTTACACCAGTTCTTTCTCTCCCATGTTCCCCTGGGATTCAGGTCTCCTACCCACAGTTCACAGACTTGATTCCTACTCACACCTCTTCCAAAGGATTATCCAGGCTCAGGGGGCTCGTGTCTCTTGGGCATGTCTGGGCAGAACAGACTTCCACCCAAACAGCCAGGACAAAACTTCCTAACAACCAAGCTGCCATTTCAGAATAAATCAAACACCCATTTGAAAGAAATGGTGTTTGGAAGTTAGTGGGCAAAGTTTGAGCAGGTTTTCAACCTCCATTCTACAGAAGAAAATAAAATTACCACTGTGATATGTATGAGTGCACAAAAGTGAGCTGGGAACTCTGTCCATTGCTGATTCTTGACTGAGACTAGGTCCAGTGGTAAGCAAACAGATTTGAGGAGATAGTGGAGTGGGGCAAATTGCTCTCATCTCTGTTTGGAAAGGTGCCATCCCTGCAAGATTTTTAATTCCCATCAAATATTGTACAAAATCAGTTAGAAGAAATGGGAGTAACGTGTTTCAAATACACCCGGTTTTTACATTTTTACCAGTTCTCTTTAATGGAAAATCTAATTTAATTAAGTGGCACCCTCAATGATTCCTGGTCAGTTTTATACACTCAGTCTTGTAAATTGAAAAGTACATTTCAGAGGAGACTGAAATTAAAAATAAATATTTGCATTTACATGCCTTTGTTAGAGCTGAAAAACTCATTTTCTGCTGAAATAGTCATGCTGCTGATATGTTTGGAGCATGTATGAGCTTTTAGAAGCATACAATGTTTTGTCTTCTTGTCCAGAAATGAGTGTATAGGTGGAAGAGTATAAAATCTATCCCAGGTAGTAGCACTTTTTGAGTAATGTTTTGCCCAGGGACATTAGTATGTCCTTGTCTTTCCCAGAAATGTTGTCTGAATCACATTTACCTTTATTTCAGATGTATCCTACTTTTGAAATATGTTCATCTTGCATGTAACTCAGGTTGTTTTCCTCCTCTCTTTTTTCTGTGGGTCAGTTCCCCATGTATTGCATATCTCCTTGTTAGCCCAAGCAAGTGCATAACATTTGTACCCTTTGGTTCCTTTGGATTTTTTGTTCTTCAACCCTCAGGTCACACAGTGTTTTCTTGTAATACACCAGTACCAGCAAAGTGTCTTAATTTTGGGTTATCAGCACATGCAATTAGTGCAGACTTACTTCATGACCTCAGCACCCAAAGAGAGGTGCTGCCTACAACTGAGTCCAAAAGCATTCCTGATCAACTCCATTTATTACAGCTAATTATATGATACTTCCTATTTTGGAACAACTGGTTATTACAGGGGAGGGGTGTGATGAGGGTTTTTTGTTGGGTTTTTGTTTTTTTTTTTTTTGATTAAGCCTATATCCACTTTAAAATGTGTATGGTAATTTTGTATTTCATCCCTTGTCATTATTTTTTGACACTGTATCATACATTTAATTGAAATCACATATATTAGAGCAACTATTTGAAAAGAGTGGAACAAGGAGAGTAGAATGATAGTACAATTCTAGCATAAGGTGAAGGTCAGAATTAATCTTGCTGCATATTTCTTTTCCACAACATTGTGGGAAGTGCCTGTGTGGAGTTAGGCTGCTGTCTCTGGAGATCCCTGTTGCTGGTGCCTCGTGAGAGTCCCTGCTCCTGGATTGATTCAGGAGAGCTGTCAAGGATTTCATCCCTGCTTAGAAAGCCTCAATAACAGGCAGAGGAGGGAAAATACAGGGAAGTCTTTTGTTCCTTGGGGCTTCTGTAGGAGCCCAGAACGTAGGTGGGGAAGTGTATGGTCCAAAATAAGACTTTTTCTTTGTGGGAAGTAGAGAAGTGGCAAACCATGGCAAGTCACATTCCCAGATTAAAACCTGCTGCTAGCCAAGTGGGTTTTGTTGGGGCTTTTTTCTGGTTTTGTTTTTTTATTTTAACCAGGTTGTTCAAGTAGGGTCTTGCAGGTACCACCATCATCCTACCATTTAAATGGAAGGGGCAGCAGATGTCTGTCACAACTCTAATTAGTTTATGGCTTTAATTTGCTTCATTTTTTCTCCTTGGATCGCGTTTCTGTGAAGCAGCTTGTAGTTGCAAAATTCTGTAACATGGGAGTTCAGAGGTTCCACTTTAATAAATATGAGCCATTTCATGATTTTATTTTTTTTTTAAATGCAGGATCCTGTTACATTGATTCATTGACATTGTCTTATATAAAACAGCAGTTTGAAAAAAATACTAACAAAATAAAGCATCAAGCACAGCGCCCTAGGGAATGTCAGATGTTCCTTGTTGTGTCTCTGTAACAGAACCTTCAGGGCTTGCCAACTGTTCCCTACCTCTGAGGTTTTATTTAAGCTGTTTTAGGGCATGTTTATTTCTAGCAAATCAGAACAATTAGCATAACAAAACGCCTGATTCGCCCTGCTGAAAGCTTTTGAAGTTGGTACAAGTTGACCCACTATTTACCCCGTCTGCTTCATTGTGGAGACTGGTACATGAGTCCAATTCATGAGACATATGGGAAAGGCTTTCTTCTCAAAGTTGATTCATAAAGTTGATTTGTAAAGCTGATGGGCATTTCAGCAAATACAAACAACTTTGAATTTTAGTCACAGGGTGAAGTTTTAAGTAAAATGGTGGGAAGAAACACTAGTGATTTAACAAGTATTCATTTGATTTTGGCAATGCAAGGTTATTGGACAGCTGTTGTGTCAGCCAAAGCAATATTTACTGCATCACTCGTGTTCTTTATGAAATCTATCCCTTATTTTTGACTTCTGTCTCAAATAATGGGAAAAGCTGAGTGTGGTGCATTAGGAAGGGTCAGTGTCCCTTCCAGAGCATGCGAGTGCTGCATGGAATCACAGAATGGTCTTGGATGGAAGGGACCTTTAAAAGTCATCCAGTCCAACCCCTTAGCAATGAGGAGGGGCATCTTCATCAAGATCAGGTTGCTCAGAGCCCGTCCTATCTGACCTTGAACGTTTCCAGGAATGGGCCATTTGCCACCTCTCTGGGCAACCTGTTCCCATGTTTCAACACTCAGATTGTAAAAAGTTCTTCCCTTATATGTAGTCTGAATTTACCTTCTTTTGGGTTAAAACCACTGTCTCTTATGTCACAACAGGCTAAGCAGTCTGAACTCAGCTCTCTCACAAGCCTGCTTTAAGTACTGAAAGGCTGCTGTAAGGTCTCCCTGAAGCCTTTCCTTCTCCAGGCTGACCAAGCCCAGCTCTCTCAGCCTGTCTCCACGGGGAAAGTGTTCCAACCTTCTGATCAGGTCCATCAGGTCATGGCTTCCCTGCGCTGGGAGGCACTGGGGGAGCTGAGCCCGTTCAGTCTGGCACAGGGGAACTAAAGGCCAATCTCATTGCAGCCTGCACCTACTTGAAGGAAACTTGGAAAAGAGGTGGAATTAAACTTTTCTCCCTCCTGGCAGATGGTAAAAGAAGGGGTAACAGCTGCCAGCTGCAGTTTGGGAAGTTCAGAGTGGACATTAAGAAAAGTTTCTAGTGTGTGTTAGAACAAGTCTTATCTTCTTTTTGAAAGTTCTCCAGGATGAACCTGCAGCCAGCCCAGTGCTGAAGGCTCATTAAATAATTTTGTTTGGAGGGGACCTCCAGGGTCATCTGTTCCAGACCTCTGCTCAGAGCAGGTCAAGCCAGGCAGGCTGCTGAGGGTCTCACCAAGTTTAGGTTTGTTCAGGAATGGAGAACCCAACTTCTCTCAGCAATGTGTGTCAGCATTTCCCCATCCTGATGGGAATTCTTTTTCCTGTGTATATAAACAGAATTCCCCATGTTCTATCTTGTCTGTTGACTCATACGATCGCTGTGCATTTATGAGAGAAATCTGACTTGAGCTTCTCTGCACCTTCCCTTTATTCCTTAGAGAGCTGTTGACAGCAATAAAGTGTCCCCTTCGTGTTGTTTTCTTGAGGCTGAACAAACCCAGCTCTCACAGCTGA
Source organism: Melospiza georgiana (assembly GCF_028018845.1). Taxonomy (NCBI): domain Eukaryota; kingdom Metazoa; phylum Chordata; class Aves; order Passeriformes; family Passerellidae; genus Melospiza; species Melospiza georgiana. The sequence continues at coordinate 28,806,618 of NC_080434.1, read as the reverse complement.
TCTCCTTTTCTGTCTTGCAGCAGCCCTCTGACAACCTTGGTTGCCTTCTACTGGACATGCTCTGGGAATATCAGAGTCTGTCCTGTAATGGGGAGCCCCAGATGTGGCACAAAACCCTAAATGCAGTCTCTAAGTGCAGAACAGAGGGTAAGAATCCCCTCCCTCTGCCTGATGGCTGCAGATCTGATAATGGGGCCTGAAATAGGGCTGGCCTTGGGTGCCACAAGGGCACTTTGCTGACTTGTGTTCAGCTGGAGCTGGATTGTGATAGTCCCAACTTTCAGAAAGATTGAATAAAGTCTTTCTAGAACCTGTCAGCCTCTGTTCTAGGCTGTAGAGTGGTGTTGTCTGAGACTAAATTCTAGAAGTGTTCTTACTGCTGCACCTTATAGAAGTGACACTGTCAGGCTTTCAGGGGTAAATGTTATACCCTGAGCTTTTAGGGCCTTTAGGCCTTACTCAGCACAAGTGTTGTTCTACATTTCTGCTGTTCTAGGTTTGGAGGGGTTTTTTAGCAAGTATCACTACTTTGTGATTTCTTACATCTGTGGAACCTGAAAACTGTGGAAGCAATTGCTTCCTCCTGGAATAAGCCTGTCCAGTGCTCTATTTTTCATACCTGATGTGGAAACTTGTCTCGCTCAACAGGAAGAAGATGACATTCATTAAGGCTTTTGTAGATAAGATTATTAGAACTTACACAGCTCTGTAAAGAAACAGCATCTCTGTGGCTTGATAAAGTACATCCATGTATGAAATAGAGTCCTCTTATTTTGTTAAGGTGTTTCTGTATCACACACTTAATAGCAGAAAATGACATATTGGGTGATTTAGTTCATCTCTTGCCCTGTGAAGTGTCTCAGCACTGCTGTGCTGTTATTCTGAGCCTCACCCAGGTTAGTTTTGATTGAATAGCAGACTGTTTTGGAGATCATGGTCTGGATACTTCTGAGCTGTTTGAGTCTCTTTAGCCCACAGATTTTGCTGCACTATTATAGAAATCTGACCTGAAGAATAAAACCTGACTGTCATATACTAACTTCCTATTCTGATACATTGCAGATTATTTAACCAGCTCACCTACTAGGTCTCCTATAAAAGTCAAAGATAAAATGATTTTGTTATTTAAAGCAAGAGACCTTTTTGTGTGCCTGTACTTGACTTGAAAAACTTTAGCTGTGCTATAACCATGTGAGATACCTATGTAAAGAAATAAGGGCTATCACCTCACTCCACAATGAACAGCACAGAAGGGAAAATAATCCTCAAGAAGCTGGAGTTGGACTGCCTATATGGTGAGACAGGTATGGGCATAACCTTAATTGCAGTATTTTGCCAGCACAAGATCTAGCACAGCAGGGTTTTATGCCTATGATTGCTTCTTGTGGGACAGACTGACTGTGTTTCCCTTTCATTAGCTCTTGTAAAATTATCAGAAACTCTCCTTCAGTCTTCTCTTTGTGTGTTTGCTTTGGGGATTTAGAGTATGACAGAATTCACATTTGGCAGGAACATTCTGTCAGATCAAAAGGGTGCAGCTGGAAGGATAAAGGTCAAAGGAAATGATCAAATATGTAGATGTAGTTAAGGCAATTGCAGTGCTCACTGATGGTGAGGGAGAGAAGGTCACTGGTATTGCTTGACTCTTGCCTTAGTTGGGGTCCTGTCAGTTTGTCTGATACAAAAGCACTTGCAGGACAGGGAATTAAACTGTGTGGAACAGGAACAGAAATAGAAAGAATATTTTAAAAGCAGAGAGAGCAGCAAAGGTCAGCTTGACTCTGCACCTAAATTTGGCAGCTGGGTGCAGAGCTCAGTCTGTCAGACATCTGAAGAACTCATTTGTTTGTGGAGTTACCTGAGCTCTTGATTGACACTGTTACCTGATGCGTTCCTTTGCTGCTCTGTGCTCACTTTCAATGCACAGCATGCTATTTTTACACTTTTTAACACAGATGCAGGATTCTGTGGTTTTATAATAAGAGAGTAATAGAGGCTTTAAACAAATTTTTAAAAAGAGAAAAATCTTCTTAACAGGGCCAAAAAAAGGCATTATGATATTTCTAACTGGTCTTCAGCTGAGAATTCACTATAAAAATTTCTGAAGTCTGAGATGTATCTGTGGATAGTAGAGGGTAAAGATTTTTATCAATGTTTAGATGTGTCTTTTAAAGGTCAAGAAATGTCATAAGAAAAGATTGAAAGCACTTCATGTAAATTGTTCCTGGAACATATCCAAGTGGCGTTTATCTCCTGGCTTCAATTTTTTTTTTTTTTTTTAAGAGCTGTAGGAAGTAAAGCCACTTTTTCTCTACTTCATGAATGTGGAGAGAGGGAAAACGTAGGGTAGTGTAAAAGGACTTGGTGATACATGTTAGTTTAATTTTAGGTAGAATGCTGATGCATTCATGATAAAGGGATTCTGTCCATCTTTTGCTGGAGGTGACAACATGACACCAACAGCTGAGGAAGCTGAAAACATTTTTGAGGATAACCAAACCATGTTTTGGTGCCTCTGAAATCCACTGGAATATTGGGTAATTGAAAATGAAAGGCCTGAATCTTTCACACTTGGAATAAAATCTGTGAAGCTGACACACTCACATGTGAGTTAGAGAGGATAGGAAAACCAGAACAAACAAATTTTGTTGGAATGATTCCTTATCTGGATGTTCTTTCTGGTATTTAACTCTGTTCATGCATTTATTTATGTTTTTGGTTCTCCAGACATACTGCCTTTTTTATGCTGTCTCTGGAGTTTCTAGAAATTGGCTTCCAGACTATGGTTTTGTTTGCTAGCCCTGGGACACTGGAGAGGAAGGCAAAGAGGGGATGATATCGACTTAAGAAAACTGTTCATTAAGGTTAATGGACCTTGTAATGCATGAAGAAAAATCTGTCAGCCTTGAGAAAAGCATGAGCCCCAGAATATTCTTGTCGTGTAGAAGGCTCGTGCAGGTGTAATGAACAGGTTCTTCACATGGTTTTCTGGAATTTTCCATGAAAGAGAGAGGGGAAGATGAGGTTCCCTCCTCTGCCACTATCCGCATACTGGTACTTCTGACTGTAGGTGCTGGTACTTTTGCTGAAATAGAGTAATTTGGAGTTTGTAAGAGGCCTTTAGTGCCCACCTCAGGAGAGCTGGGGTGGAGCTGCAACTTGATTTAATAAAGAGAAACAAAGCTTCACTAACTAGTGTGTCATCACACATGCAGTATTCATAGAAAGTGATGTAACTCTCATATTTGCAAATATGCAACTGTTTTCTGCTTTCTAGTTTGAAAAATTATTTTCAAGAGCTTGCTTCTATTTATAACAGCCAGAAGAATACTGAGGCTGTCAGCTGCTTGCTTCCCTTCCCATTTGCAGGGATGCGGTGCACAAATTATAACTCGGTAATTGTGATTTCTGCTTGGAGCACTCTGAAAAATTACAGCCTAATTAAATAATTATGGCGGTTGCTTATTCTTTTTTCTTTCTTTTTTTTTCTTTTTTTTTTTTTTTTTTTGAATGCATATTTGCAGCTGAGAGTTTCAAGGAAGCCCAGATGGTGAAGATAAAGGAGGAACCGATGGAAGTTGACATCCAGGACTCGCAGGCTTCGGTGTCGCCCGGGCAGAGCGGTGGCTACAGCACTTTGCTGGGGCGCGACCAGAAGGCGCCCGAGGGCCGTGTGCTGCCAGACAGGAACCTCTTCAGCCAGGACATATCAGTGAAGATGGCATCTGAGCTGCTCTTCCAGCTATCAGGTAAACCCAGTGCAAACTGCTCTGTAGCTGAGTTAAAAGAGCAAAATCAGATTTTGTGTGACCTCAAAGTTCTATGAAACTGTGAGATCACCGGGGCTGAAAGCTAATAGGAACCTTCCAACCCTCACACTTGAAGCACAGAGGCCTTGCCAAATGTCCCCCATAGTCTGCATATGCTTTAAAGCACTGTGGCAGCCAGGTCAGGCTCACAGTATTTCAGCTGAGTTGGAAAAGGCAGAGTTCAGCTCCTGTATTTTTGAAAGCTAATTAAATAATTTGTGACGACTGCTTTGATCCCTGTAGAGGGGAATCTGCAGATGGCAGTTCTGGCCTAAGTGGCCATGGCTGCAGGATTCAGCACTCCTGGGGCTGCACTGCCCACTTCCCTTGGCAAAGAGGGTGAAGCTTATCTGTCACACAAAGGCAGTGGGACCAATGAACATTTGCATTGCACTCTCTGCATGGAGCTCTAACACTGACATGGGGAGCTGAAAAAACTCATTGGGTGTTAATTTAAGTAAAGTCATGCCCATTGTCTAATAATGCTGGAACCATTTACCCTAAATTACCCTGGGTTATGCTGTTACCTGAAAGCATTAAAATAGTTCTGCTGAATAAAATTTGATAGAGAACATATGGCATATGCTAATCACAAAACTCATGTGTGTTCCTCTGCAGAAAAGGTGAGCAAAGAGCACAACCACAATAAAGATAACACCATCAGAACTGCAGCCAGGTAAGTACAGCCCATGGTTACAGCTGCACTGTAAATAGCATTGCCTCCTTTTGCCTTGTGAACTCAAACCTGTCTCCTGCAAACACAACCTCATAGTACAAATGTAAGATATTTCCATGAGTAATGGAGCCCATATCTGAAAAGCTACAACTATAGATCTGATTGTTTAGGGTTTATATGTCAAAAAGCCCAGAGGCTTTTGTCTGTTCTCCTCTGATCAACACATCATTTTAAGAATTATTTATTCTATTTTTTTCAACAAAAACTGAAGCTTACAAGAAACTGCATGGTATATGCAGTGCTTGGAGGGAAGACCAGGCTGGCAACTGGATTTTAAGACATGGACCAATGTAAGAAGAGGTGATTTTGATTGTTTTATGTCTAGCTAGATTTCTTTAGAAAAATTTCAATTTATTATTTCTGTATTCTCAACACATTCTAGAGATGAATTTTTTAAAGTTAGACTGTAAGACAGTGCTAACAAGATGTGTTAAATATTGCAGTTACAGTAATACAATAAATTAAGCAGGAGTTAAATACATGATCCTATTGTGGCCTGTGCTGTTAAAGAAATGTGCATTTTACAGCACTGTGGCTGGGAACAAGCCCACAAGATGTTTATGTGTCCATGAGCAGCAAGGTGAAGTGTCCCTGTGGGAAGATTTAAAGCTCTTGTGCAGTAAGTGGTATCTGCAATTGGTAAAGACTTAGGAGCCCTTGGTAGGATAGGAGGAGTAGGCAGGAATTGACAAGGATATATTTCCTACCTGAAAGTTCCCTAATTGTTGTGAATGAGTTGGAGACTGAGCACACTGAAGTGACGAAGAGTTCATTCAAAGATGGAGTAAGAACTTCTTGCCTCTGCAGCCCCTTTACAGAACTTCTCAGTGGTAACTTATAACAACTTTGCCCAGACAGAATGGAAAAGCATTTCAGTTGCAAAGAAAAGGTCTCTGAAATACATTGTACTTAAATTTCTAGGTCTATCCAATTCATTCATGGTAGCTGCAATAAATAAGTTGTTTTTAATAAACTGACTAGCTCAGTAAATGTACATTAGGGACTTTTTGATGCTACAAGTTGAAAGATAATTCAATTGAGCTTTTGGCTTCTGGTTACAGTGAATGGTTCCCATATTTGCTAGTGTGGGAATTTGTCAGATATGCAGCCTGCTCAGCCTTTCTGTGCTGCTTGAAAAGCAGAAGCCTGAGACACCAACAGAGAGAAATGCACATATTGTCCAACTACTCATTAACCATCCAGGGTGCGCTGCAGGGACGGGCTGACAAATAGTTGAAAATAGAGTTCAGTGTCTCATGATGTTACCAGCAGGACTGGTGTGAGAATCCAGAGCTACTTTTGGATCTATCAAAGATAATCCCAATTGGAAAGGTTGAGGACAGTTCAAAGATAACTTGCCCTTCTTTTGGCTGCCAACTTTTAAGAGGATAGCACAGTTGGCTGTTGTCAAACTTGTATTGAGCTTTACTGAGACGTCCTTACAGTGGCTGCTACCCATCAGGGCATGAAATGCTGAGTGCCTGGTTCAGTTTCTCTGGGTGCTTTTCTTATCTTGCCTATTTATCAGCAGAAGAAGACATGAATGAGGAGATCTTCTTAAAGAGGGGAAGTGAGTCAGTCTACTAAATCCTGTGAGTTCAAACAGATTGACTTGAAAGACCTTGCCAAAAAAAACCAAACCAACCCACCCCAAACCAAATAAACAGCTGCAAGTCTTTACTGGTGAGGGTATGACGCCTTCTCAAAAATAGAATGTGATGGAGCAGCCAGTGGAGGATAGAGGCACTTGGACTGCATTAAGAAAACATGTGGCGTTGCAGTTTGGCTCACCAACCCACATCTGGAGTAACGACAGAAAGGCATTTGGATCACAATTGCTGTGTGAAATGTGCTGACAGCTGCAGAGAGCCAAGGTGAGGTCAGTGTTGTCCACCTGTGAGTAGCTGGGAAGCACAAAGATTTAGCTGTGTCACTGCTGAGGCTTAAATCAGCAAACCCCAGCAAGATGGGTACACAAGCACTTCTTGCTGCCTTATTGCTTATTAGCATTTCTAACTGTCCCCTGTCTGTTGCTGTTCCTCCTATGAGTATTCCTGGACTTTGCCAGCTTATACTTCCATATGACTTTGCTTAAGCAGCTGGAACTGGCAAGGATTCCTCACAGTTCAGTGGCTGAGTGAGATGGTAGAGCCTGCCATCTGTGATGAGAAGACAGACAGTGGAGAAGCAAGTGATCTGGAAGTGAGTACGCCAGCATAAGATGCCAAGATAAGTTTCTTTCATCTAGAGAACTGTGTAACCATGAAACTGGAAAAGTGCAGCCAGAGGAAAAATAAAAAATATCCTAAAGTTTAACCTTCATCAGAAAGGACTTTGCCCAGTGATTGAGGACAATGTATAATTTCTTGCTAAGAAGCAGGAGCTCCTCCCTCCACACTTTGCACTGGGAATTGGAGGACAGATCTGCTGGAATGGAAGTAACAATAGGGCCTCCTCTGAAGAGACTGCTGCCATTCTAGAGGAAGGCAGAAAAGAGGTATCTAAGAATGGTTCTGTAATTCACCAGAGGCCAGTGAAGGAGAGGGAAATCCTTGGGATATGACATGATGTGGCCTTCAACAGCACCTGCTCATGATCTATGGCCTAACCTGAAATAGATAAACCCTGCACCATCCGTTTTGCTTGGAACCAGCAGTGAGCAGTGTCCCAGTGACTGAATGTAGGACACAAGCAGGAAGGCCAACATGGAAACCCAAGTGGATTACAAGATTTTGAAGAGTTACAATAGTAATAAAACATTTTTTTATTGCTGTTTTTCTTTCAGATCATTATTAAACCAGTGAGAGGAATGTTGTAATAAATCATGGTGTATTTTTATACAATGTCAGTCTGTTTTGTATTATGTCACTCCTGAGTGGGAGTGTGAGTCTTGGAAGAAGTTAAGTTTTGCACATGTGTGTTGGAGCTGTTTTGGTTTATCCTGGTCACTTGTTTTCTGGAGTATCCTGTGTTGTTCAGATACTGGCATTCACAAAACTCTTTAGGTTTGGGGCAACTTCACTCCTTCCCCTTCAGCACAGCCTAATGCTGACTGCTTATGGATGTGTTCAGACTTTTGTAGAAATACCAAAATAGCCCATTAACTGTCAAATATGGAACAGCACAAAATGAATAGTGTCCAAAAAACTTAATAGGAAAGTAAAACAACGTGGTTGCCAACAGTGTTTCACAATCAAGTCAACTAATTACCAACAAGTTTCCCTGAGGCAGAAGAGATCTGTCTAAGAATACAAGTGACTTGGTGGAGACACCTTGTTCATTCTCTGCAGAAAAACTGCATGAGGGAAAGCACAGGCAGGTGATGCCTTTTGGATGGAAAACTTTGGATACCTGGACTGGTGAGGTCAGCTTGGTGCTACCTGCTGTGCAGCACCTTGTAAGGCCTCATAGTAGGTCCTTTATCCTGAATTCTTGGATTTTATTCCTGAGTAAGAAAAGGTTGCAGAAATGATCTGGCCTCCTGTTCTGCACCTTTAAAACACCCACTGTACTCCAGCCTGTTAAGGATTCTCAGTCTGGGAGAGATCAGATTTAAAGTGATTCTCTCTTTGCTTGGAAGAAATTGATAGTTTGCATGCAGGTGGAATACACTCCCTTGGAAAGCATTTTTCCAAGAAAGACTGCAGTTTTCAATTTTGAATGTTTTTATGTACCTCTTGCTGATGTCTATCTGTACTGCAGACAAGGAATTCTTATTTCTGTTATGACCTTTAATTGAGCAGAAATCAAATACTTTGACAGAGATACCATTTCACTGTTGAAATTAACTTTTTAACTTTGCCTGTTAATTAAAACTAAAGCAAAATATTCTTTTTGGAATCATGTAGCTGGTAATTTTTGTGCTTTGTGCTCTTTGGGATACACCTGTTCAATTTATGAATTGTTTCCTGCTTTAAAAATCAAGTTCATGGAGGCAGTTTGATTCATGGAAGGCCATGTCAGAATAGAACTATTCAGCATCTTAACCTAATATTTGAAAAATTTTGTTTTAAAGATGACTACTTTATGCTTCAGATTATTAAATAATAATATTTTTTACCTTTTCTGATTGCCTTCTCCGGATATGACAATGGAATGCAAATTTTTGAATTGTTAATTTTAATGATCTATGTTGTATTGTGCTATAGCAAATGTGAGATGTTGAAATGTAGCTAAAAGCCTTTTGTGAGGTCTTCACTTTTCACTCTGAAATGCAATTTTACCAAAGCATGTTGCCTCATAGGTCTGCCTATTTTTCAGTGTGAATTCTGTAAGTAAAACTGTTTCTTTAACAAGATGGTATTTCTTAAAATATTAAGATGTTGAGGTTAAAATTCATATTTACTTCTTCCTCTGTTAACTGCTGTTTTCTTTTTAAAAAGGCATCTTGTTTTTTCCTATAGCCCTTTCTTTTCTGAAGACGCATTTAGACAATCACCATTCACTTCCAACTCAAAAGATCTCCTGCCCAACGAGACTGCTCTTCATGGAAGGACATCTGCACCAGGTCAGATGACCTTTTTCTTTCATTGCTTCCAGTTAACAGATATTTTTTACATTTTCTTACTGTAAACTCCACCACCTGACCAATGCTCTTAAAATATGGTTTGCTTTGTCAAAAGGTAGCTATTTCTCCATTATAATAAGTGCTGATTATTTAGAAGAAAAAGAGAAAAGTTAAATATTGCTGGAGCATTTGTGTTAATAGTCTTTAGGCTGCTGTTTCTATGAATCGTGCAATAGTCTATAGCAGATTAAATTTGGCAATATCAAGAGAGTTGAGGGTTTTTTGTGTGTGTCAGCTGCTGTACTGATGCTGAATTACTGTGTGCTATTCTCCTGTTCCTGGCCATTTCCATCTCCATCTCTGGAGTACAGATGAAACATTTGCAGGACATGTACTGGGGTGGCTGAGCTTGGCAATACAATTTTCCTGCCTTTAGCAATAATTTAGAACCTTTCTGGAAGGATGTGGAGTTCTTCAAATGTACTGAAAGGCCACAGTGTCTGTGGGTGCCTTCCCACTGATTTTCTGAACTGGTTGACAGGCATTTTATGTCCAGATACAGCTTGGGTTATATTCTGCATTAAAATGGAAAATACAGGCATGTAATAATACTATTCAAGGTCGCACTGAACACATGCAAAAACTTGATATGTGCCTTCACTATCCTGCTGCAAAATAACTCGTTTGCTAGTTCACTGCTATCTGTTCTTAAATTAATAGCTCTGGGGTTCTAAAGGTCAGTAATTACACAGTCAGCTGTAGGGGGGGTTATTCACCTTTTCTTAGCAATCAATAAACTTTTGGGCACGTTACTGCTAATTTTCAGCTATAGACTGTCATTTAATTTACAACTTAACAGACCCTTCATTTTTTTTAATGCTTGAATAGTCATTTGACAGCTTGCAAAGTGGCAGATGAGGGTAAGAGCTAGATGCAGTCTAAGGGTAAATATGCATAGCAAGAAGAAAAAAAATTGTAGGATAAGGACAAGGGTCTCCAGGCTGTGCACAGACACGCTTCTGCAAGGAAGCAGTGGATTCTATACCTCCAGATGAGGAGAACCAGATCAGGTGTGGTGCTTTTAAGTATTAAAATGTAAACCAGGTTAGCACTTTCAATCCTGGCTTTTGACCTTGGCATAACATGGAATATTCATATGCCCAGATGAAAGATGAGAATTCACAGACTCCTTAGGCAGGGCTCAATACCTCAGAGGACACAGCCTCTAGCAGCAAGAGTCTGACATCATACCCAGATAAATGCAGAAGAATTTCAATTCTCTTTAAGACTTCACTTTCAGTGAGGCCACAGAAGTATGAGTGGGTTTTGGTGACATGTTTGATCTTCTGCTTAAATGATGTAAAGTATCTTGTTGGTTAGATCATCCTGGAGTGTTAGAAAGGCTTCTGAGGAACTGGGTTTTCATATGTTTGTGCTGCTCCATAATCTGTTTTGTGGAACCTTGATAGGTCTGTGCATTATAATACATTTTGCTCTGTGGTTATAAGAGTGATGTATAATAGTAGCAAGTATACTGAAAATTTTTAGATGCCAGTTTCTGCTACGTTTTTTTTTTTAACAACTCTTATAATTCCAATTATGTTTTTTTTCCTCAGCTTCACAACAAATTCTTGGGCCTGAAATGCAACTTCACAGTAGCACCAGGAATGTGATTTAAATTTGTGATCAATTACAAATATTATATTCATGTAATACAGCAGCAGAATACCCACAGGTGAATTTCCTATCTAGTTTCAGCCTTGCAAGAAGAAATAGCCTATGTAGTGCTATGGATAGCTCTGAAAACATTTTAGCCCTTCAAAGAGCAGCATTAGGGAACAGAAACAAACCATTGTGCAAGGCCTACAGAAAGCGTTACAGAAAATGCTGTGGAAGTGTGTATGTGGTCTCCCACATAAAAATGCTTTTGCTTGAGATTTGCTTTGTGTTACTCCATCCCTGAAACAGGACAGTAAGAAGTAGAAAAGAGCAGCACAAGAAAGTGATAGGAAATTCCCAGTCCAGTGGGACCCCACGTGCGCGGTTGCTGCTGCTCAAGTGAGCACCAAAATGTGTCCCCAGACTCCTGCCAACTTTCTGTCTGCAGAGTTTTTGGCACCCTAGCTGCAGAGGAATAGGGAAAAGTGACAGGAACATAGGACAGTAAGATATTTCATGTGTCAAATTCAATTCTTTTCTGTACTAGGTAACATTATGCAGTCTTATTCATTACCAAGCTCCATCTTAAACCCCATCATCCTTATTATTTTTATGAGGATGCTGTTTCAGAAGCTCACCCCTTTGAAGAACTGGGACCACTCTCTTTCCAGCCTGAATTTATTCACAGCAAGTGCTACCTTTGTTATCTCACCAGTGCTATCCTTCAGCTTTGGTAATTCTTCTTCCTTGAGATGTTCACCATCTGATGTGCCATTCCTTACATTCCTCTATTCCTGCCTTCATTTTGGGAAAGTGAGCCAGCCAGTCTTTTGGGTTTTAGAAACGACAGGGTTTCCATTTCCTAGCCTTTTTCTGCCTCTGTTTAGGGGCATTAATTTCTGCAAATATGAGTAGTCAGAGCTATATGTGCTCTTTCATAGGAGGTTTTATCCCTGACTTTTTCAGCAGCCTGCAATCTTCTGAGTGCATATTGGAAATGCCTCTCCTGATTAATCACAGCTTTGTAACTAGAACATGCTGGTGTCTCTCTTGCTGGTCAAATAGTAACATGTTTTTCTTTTCCTTTATAATTTCAGCTGATGATTTCAGCATGCAACAGAAATTCTTGTTCCTACACTCTTAGGCATATGACCTTGTAATTTGAATTGTTTCACTTGTTATTCTAGCTCTCAAGATGATTTCTTTAGTACTCTGAAATTTCTGCATATTGATATTGCTTCCATTAATGCAGTTCTGGTTTGTTTGGGGGTTTTGTGTAAGTGTGTGTGTTGAAGCTATTAAAGAGGATTTTTAAGTACAATGGGTCCAAAGTTCAGTCCTTGAGACTTAAGCTTAGTGGCCCCCTCAGCACAAACCACTTCACTTTATTGCCAGTTTATAAGAAAATTGCAAATTCGGGTCTTTAAGTGGCAGAGCACTTTTTGTAGGGCATTGAGTAGCTAAGATCCCCCAAGGAGTAGGAAATAATTAGGAAAGAATATTAAAAGATGTGTGAATGCAATGCACTGATCAGGGCATTTAGTGGAGGGGGGAAAATCCTAAATAAATAATGATATCGTGATGGATTTGGCCTGAAAAGGGGTGGAGGATTCCTAGTCAGCAGCAGTATCACAGGCAGGAGAGTTGATTTTAATTCAGATATCCAAGGAACCAACAATGAAATCTCCACCAGCTGTCAGAAGGGGACTCATCAGACCCACAGAAGTCATGGTATCTCCCTGATAATCTGTGGTGAATTCCTAATACTCTGAGAAGGGAAGACAGAGTTTTCTAGGGTATATAGTTCAAATTTACTGGTTAGATTTGGGGAATTGATTCTCTCACTTTTTAAGGTATTTTCTATGTTAATAACCATATTATTACATTGCACTTTTCTGTACTAGTTTTACTGTCCAAATAACTTCATTGTTACTCAAAAATGGAAATAAAATAGTTTTGATATCTACATCAACCAAACACACTTTGCTCAAAAGTTACCATATATCAAAGTAATATCTATTACAAAGTCATATCCAAACCAGTTCAATAATTTCAGCTGCTCCCTAGAAGAATGTGACCTCTTTTAATCTAGCAAAAGGTAGGGATGAGAAATTAAAATTTTTATGTCAAACAGTCACTTTAAAAAAGGACATTTTCATCTTCTGTTTTATAAGATTCTTCTTTTGACAGAATAGCTTTATGTCAGACTATAGAGTTCAGTTCAGATCACTGGATAAATTAAAAACTTGATCTTATGCTGCTTTTCCTGACCCTTAGTCAGTCTTTAATGTACTTTAATAGTTTTCCACCATCTCATTGACTCATTCTGTAAATCAAACCTGCCTTCATGGAAGCCAGATGAGTGATATTCATTATTCCTTTTCTGGATGGTTCATTAATATTGGTGAAAACCTCAACCATGGCTTTTTGGGATTTTTTTTTCCATGTATATATATATATATCTGTGTGTAGTATAATAATATTTCATTATTTTCTCTCCTGTTTATCAAGGACCTAGTATTCTCCTTCATTTCCATTAACAGTGCCAAATATTGAAATAATCCCATCTGTAGTGGATTAATTTTTTTTAAATCCATTTTTTTGTGAGAATTTAGTACCACTTGCAACATTGGAATTTCGATGGTGGTAAATTAATTTCACATGGCTAAAATAAACTTTTGGAACTGGAGGATGTAGGTCTTAGCGAGTTGTAGACCAGGAATAGTTCTCTCTTTTTAAATTTTGCCACAGCTTAATTTACTGGGTGTTGGTTTGTTTCAGTGAGATAAAGCCAGTAAAGCTCCAGTCCCCTTTTGAAATGCATCAGAGCCTCCTCTGCCATGTGTGTCCACACTCTGCACTGACCTGTAGGATGACAGACAGGATGTGCTTCCTCTTCAGGATTGTCCAGAATCAGTAGCATGGTGCTTAGTTCAGTGGAAATTTGGAATCATAGTGCAAAAATTTTGCAATCTGGCAGTGTCAGTTTTTCTTTTATTGGTAATGTAATTAGTGGGATCAGCCCATTTTTATGTTTATGGATGTAAGGAAGTATGTGGAACAAAGACTCCAGTACGTTTGGAACTGCAGGGCTATTCTGCAAATGTGCAGGTTTCTCCTGTTCCTACTCACTCTGGCCTGTTCTCTAGAGCAGTAATTCCACTGTAACTTCAGCAACACTGCAAGGTGAAAACCTGCCTGCTCCCACACCTGAGTGTGCCTCACCTCTGCACACTCTGCTCGCAGCAGCACTAACCAACCCCTGTGTGGCCACAGCAGCGCAAGTAGTGAGCTAATCTCCTTTTCTCACTGGTAGTTTGTGGGAATGGTGGGATGTGAGCAGGGTGAAGGGAACTGTATCCTTCAACCATGTGAAATTTCAGCTTTTGAGTGAGACTGGCACGCCCGTGAGCACACTTCCTCTTGTTTATTTTCTTCTGTTACTGTAGCTGGAAAATACCTCCTGAGGGTTTAGAATTTTAGCTTGAATATGAGAAATAATCATGGTGGTGGTGTTGTGCAGATAGCACATTCTTTAGTATGAGTTTGCATGCATCTTCCTGCCTAATTCCTTTTTAAAGATGCTTTAAGGCCAATATAGCTCTTGATGTTGTAATTTTCTGACTCCGAGCATCTAGAAAGTAGACAGCAAGAGCTCTTTTGGTTCAACCAGCAGAGGTGCTCATATCCACTATTTTCTGGCAGTATTTGTGCTCTGCAGGAAACGAAACTTGTGCAACTTTCTACAGCAACCAGCTCTGAATTTTGGGTCATCACCATGAGACCATTGTAAGCACACTGAGAAATGAAGGGACACTTTGAGGCTTTGATTTCTGTGTGCGGGATCACTGCTGCTTCTGTCACCCTGGAAAATGGCCTTAGGGGACTGTGAAACACACACAAACCCTGTGAATTTCCACTGAAGTGACCAGCAGTGAAATGTTGGCATTTAAATTGCCCCTATGTAGCTTCCCTGCTATGTACCCATGGAGTTAATTAGAATGATTCACACCTTCTTACTGTTGTTTGCTTACATCTGCCAAAAAGCTTCTAACTCCACTTTGTGGGTAATCCTATTTACTGAAGGAAGGCTTTCTCGAAATGTTCAAATGTTAGAATTTGTAAATGAAAGCCAGGGTTTAAGAGCATGATTACAAGCAATTGATTTGAATTTATTCAGGACAGCAGAACCCACGGATTATTATTTTTGAGAGAATCACAGAATGACTGATGTATGAAGTCTAGTTGCAGTCCCTTTCTCAGAGCAGAGTCATCTTGCTCTCAAGGCTATGTCCAATCAGGTTCTGAATATCTCCAGGAATGGAGACTCGGGACAATCTCTGAGAAACAATAAGAAAAACTGTTTTCTTATTTTTAAATGAATTTTCCTGTGTTTCAATTTGTGCCTTTGCCTCCTCTCCACTGGCATCACTAAGAAGAGCCTGACTTCATCTTATTTCACCCCATCAGGTATTTATCCAGGTTGGAAAGATCCTACCAAGTCACCTTTTTTCCACACTGAGCAGTCCTGGTTGTCTCAGGCTCTCCTTTTATGACAGCTGCCCCATTCCCTTAATCATGTTTGCTGGACTCCAGACTCTTTTGAAAGCCTAAAGGAATATTTCAAGCCTCTGGCAGCTGTGTCTGTCCCCGTGACGGAACAGCAATTTTTATGGCCAGTGTAATTGCAGGGGGGGAGTGCACGTGCATGTGAATTAACTTCCACAGTGCCTTTTCCCCACCTTGCTTTATCCCATTATCAGTGCTTATCATCATTTTATCTGCTTTCCGTTTTGGTCTGAGTTATGAGCTCTGCCCATCCAAGACATTGGATACCTCCTTCAGTTTCCTGATGATGGGAGTCCCTGACCCCTGTTGGCTTCCTGTCAGGGTAGAAAAGTGAGAGTGGCACTTAATTCACTACCAAGGCATGTTCCATCAGGCACTTGGTCCTGCTGTTCATTTCTGTCTTAGAATTTCTGTGGAATGTGCTTGGGGAAAGTGGTGCTGGAAGCAGATGCCACACAGTCATTGCTGCCTGCAGGGCACAATTGTAGGTACTCCCTAAGCTGTGCAAAGTCTGCCTCTCTCAGTCCTCAAAAGCACCCTTTTAATTTTATTTTTCTTCTGGTACTTGTCTGGGAGTAAGATTCAACCAAATACTCTTCTTTGTGTGTGTGTGTGTGTGTGTGTGTGTGTGTGTGTGTACACATGGCTGTGCATGTGTATGGCTGTGTAAAAATCCATGCAAGTGCATGAAAAAAGATCCAGGAGAAATGTCCCTCTGACAAATCCAACCTGTGTGACAGCTTCATAGATGGTAGGAAAGTTTTTTTTAGGGACAGAGTGACAGATTGATTTTGGTAACTGATTTGTGTTCCTTTTCACCAACATCCTAATTCTTCCCACAAAAAGAGTGTCTTGTGGGTATAATGCCTGGTGTGAGCTCTCTGGAAGGCCAGGGACTGTCAGCCACTGGGGTGGCTCCCTGCACTCTGATAGCAGGAGACAGATAGCTGGCAACTTGTGGAAGTCATTCTAGGAAGGTGAGGTAGCTGGACTGCTATAGCAGTGGGCTGTACTTGGCATAGTTCTCCAAAGCAAAACAGATTTTGCAGAATTTGTTCTCCATCATTCAGTGCTAAAGTGCCTGATAGCGGCTCTGGCACGTTTTCCATCCATCACATCCTGCCTTAGATCCCCCTGCCTGCCTGCAGCCTTCTCTCTGTGCTCTCAGCTGCCTTGACAACCACTTTGCACCCAGCCATTGAGCAGAGCCTTCCACATTTCTGGTTCCTTCCATGGGATTGTAGCCAGGGTGGCTTCAACTGATTGCAGTTTTCTGGATCTGCTCCCAGGCAGGTTTGCATCTCCTGCACGTGTGGTGCAGATCTGTGGTGCAGCAGTAGAAGCTGTCTCCAGAGCAGCCACATGGTTTTCATTAGTAGCAGAGTCCCTTTCAGAGCTGAAAATATCATTTATTATGCAGAACAAACAAGTTCAAATCAGCAAATTTGAAAAAAAAACATGCTCAAGCATGTGTATGGTGTGTTTTCTTGCTAAAGCAGGACAAGTGAAATGTGCAGCACATGCATTGTTGTACATGTCTTAGTTTTCCTTAACCACCAGTTTTCACTGGGCAGGGAATGTGATCATATCCTTCTGAGCATCCCATGAAACTCCTGGTGGATTGGCCAGCCTCTCAGGCTAAACAGCAGGGCTTTGCACAAATTGATGTGGCCACATAGATTCCACTTCTTTTCACTGTGAAGTCACTGCGCTGATTATTTTGCCAGTTGTTTACAGGACCTTCAAGATGAAAGGTGTAAATTAAAACAAGCAGAAGAGTTCATGTCTAATGGCTGTCTTGAAAGGCACTTGACATCTATCTGAAAACTTGTGTTTCTTGTTTCACTCTGGGCTGCCTTTATACAGGGTACATGTTATTTTCCAACACCTTGCAGTGTTCTCATACAGGCAAAAATACTCATTGACATCTCTTATTATTTTGGCAACTCCTGTTATTTAACTTACCACAATAAGTTTGCTGAGTAATAGTTATTCAATAGCAAGTGATTTTTGAAAAAGTAAAACCATTGTTGCCATAAATATTCTTAACCAGGTAACGCAAGTGGAGAAACACAAATCTGAGAAGAGTTTTTTAAGCAGCTACAATCATTGGAAGTATTTAGTGAAAAATGTGGGACTTTGTCTACTATGTATTATTCTGGGAAGTGAATTTGGGACAGCACAGGGCTGCCCAGCAAGTTCTTGGGAGCTTTCTGATGCAGGTGATAGAAGACAGCCTGGGAGAGAATGACACAAAGTTGTAGAATTGGTTTTGGGAAAGGAAGAAGGGAAAACAGCACAATTAAGCCTGTTGGCTTCAGGAAGGGCAACTGGAACCAACTTGGAGATGCATATGGAAAAAACCTAACAATAGTTAACGACCTCTGGGCCTGAGTGAAGCTTCTGCTGTGCCCTCCCACAACATGCCCATGGTGAGCAGGGAAACCAGGGTAGGTGCAGCTCTGATTAAGGCTGAGGTGTGGCTGTCACAGCCCAGGGAGCACATGGGGTCTGCAGGAGGCTCTGCTTGCTCTGGCATTCATTCATTTCATTAATGCTGTGGATGATGGAGGAGAAAGGATGTTTATTGAATGTCTGCTGCACACCTTGCAAGGAGATGTTATAGGCACTTCAGAGGACAGATCTAGAGTTCAGACTTACCTTGAGGAACTGAAGAAACCATGGAAAATAGCAGGCAGTGCAGTGAGATCAGAGTTCTGTGCCTGGGGCAATGGTGAGTGCCATGAAAGAAGGGGTGGATGAATGCCGGGCAGTGCAGCTCAAGGCAGGGATGAGTGTTGGTCAGACACTGTGTTTAGAGGTGGCATTGCAGAAAGGACAAACATCTGGCTGAGATGTTGGGAATGTTGTCTGTAAGGCACATGTGGTAATTCTGGATTGCAGCTGGAGCCCGGAGTTCAATTTTGGGCTCTAATCCAAGAACAATGTGGAGGAGACAGCAGTGGTCAGAGGTTTAGAACACATGAGCTGCGCATGAAGGTTGAAGAATTTTACCAATTTATTTAGTCTGGAGAAGAAAGAGGGGAGATATGATAATGGCATTCAGATATGTAAAATGACAGCTTTGAGAGGAAAATAATAAACCTTGCCTGTATTCATGTGAGGAAAATAAGGAATAACCAGCTTAAATGACAGCAGAGGAGATTGCAACTAAACACCAAGTGAAACTTTCTAGCAGCAGGGTGTTTTTGCACTGGCACAACTGTCAGAGGAGCCTCTGGAGCCCCTGTCACAGGAGGGTTTTTTTAAAAATTAGTAAGAAAAGCATCTGTTGGGACTGATGGGTAAGTTTGGTGAGTGACTGATGTGCCTCTGGGTGTGGGAGAGACAAGCTGGCCTCTGGGAGTCCCTTCCTGCTCTAATTCTGGGATATAAATTCAGTAACAAAACTGCAGTGGTGATTGAACAACAGCCTGAAAAAGATTTGATAGATGAGGCATTTGCCTTACTGATACTCAGCATGCTGTGGTTTAGAATTTGCATCTCATTCAAACCTATCTCTGGTTTCATATCCTCTTTTGTCTTTCCTAATATCAGAATCTTTTGTAAATGTGAGCATCAGCACTGAGTCAAATTGTTTCCCAAAGATGAAACTTTTCCAAATACGAGCTCAACTTGAAATAGAAAGACAGATTTTAAAATTACTTTTTAGCTCTGCAAAAGAAATTGGAACACATCATTCCTGACATTTCTTTTTAGAGTTACCTTGAGACTCTTCAGTCCTCACCTATCTTACCTTGTACAAGTTTGTCTTCTACAACATTTGTCTGCTAAGTGTAAATTAAATGCAAAATTCATCAGCTGTTTGGACAGATGGGTAGATAGACATTAAGAGTATTGTTTAAAAGTAATCTAAGCAAAGCTGATGACAGGTTTGGAGTTTTTTTCTTCTACAACATGATTTCCATCTGAGTACAAATTTACTCTAATTTTTTACTGTGTGTTTAATTGAGTTTGGGGCTGTTGTGGTGTTCATTGGTGCCCTGCAAAAGCAGAGGGCAGATGGGAGAATTATGCAGAAGGAGGAGATGGTTTACAGGTATGAGCTGGTGATAGGAGAGAGAGCAAGGAGAGATGTTAGTATCTTAAAAAGAGTGACTTAAAGGCCTCAAGGAAATGGCAGTGTGATGGCAAAATGATTCAGTGTTTATCACTTGGGAAATCTGCAATAAAAGCAGCAGAAACGTTTTCTTTCACAGCAGCAATCACAAGCACCTTGGGAAAGGTGGCTCTGGCCAAATGTTTGTAGTTACTTGTTCATCCAGTGTTGATTATTTTGGGTTAATTCACTCAGCTCAGGAACTCAACCTGCATTTGGCACTTTATTTTATTTTTATCCCCCACTGACGTTTCTGCTTATCAGCTCCTTCCAAGTACAGAATATTTTGCTTCACCCCAAAAGAGGCAGAAAGCTGAAAAGAAAAATACAATCTAAAGACCAATTTGTCTTTATTTGTATCTGAATGCTGGATGGGGAACTACTAGTGTTAGGCTCTGCAAAGTGCCCTAGGTGTGTCCATTATCTTCTCTATAGAAAAGAAACACCCATATTTCCTGTGGGCTTGCAAGCAGAAATTGTCACATTGACAAAAACAAAAGCAAAAAAAGAAAATTTGTATGCCCCTAAATGGTCCTAATGTGCACAAATGTTTGAGTGAATTTTAAAAGTGCTTCTTGGAAGTGTGTCTTAAGCAGAATTGCAAGGAAAAAATTAAAAAGGTAGAAACCTGTTGGCATTATGGAAATGAATTAATTTTGATTTAAAAATAGCAATAGGAGCAAATTATTCTTTCATAAGTCCATAGGAACTCAGTGTTGGAGCATCCAAAAGAAGTGTTGCAAGCAGTGTAAATGCTTGAGATGGATGTGAGGGCCACCTGCTTGGGAGTGAGTTAGAGGAATGTAAGTTTATTATGTACATCTAACTGTTGTCATGAATATATTTTTGGGAGGATATGAAATTAAATGTATTATGCAAAGATAAGAGAGCACACTACCACATTTTCTCTGACAATAGATGCAGCATTTAACTTCAGCTGTTATTTCTAAACAAGAAAAAAAGAATAGTAATGGTGATAGAGCCTTTTGCTACTTGAAGACTCAGTTGTTCTTGGCCAACAATGATCAAGTAAAGCTTTGAAAAAGTAAAGATCAGGTAAAACTTTTTGGGGAGCAGATTTGTTGGTGCTTCCTTTGCCTTTCTTGGAATGTCTCAGCACCCTCAGCGAAAAAAAATGCCATTTTTCATTTTTCCTCTGGGCCATATTGCATTCCTTCATCTGCAGCCACAAAACCCAGCTGATGTTCCCTGTGATAGAACGATGGAGGAGCCCTTGGAGCCATGCAGTGAGATAAAGGGATTCTCCCAGGACTGCTCCTTCTCACCAGCAAATTCACAGCTTGGGCAGGGCCTGACTTTGCACCTGTTGTGAATTTTGCATTGTTCTGTTCTTTCTTGTTGTGTGAGGGATGCAGTCACCACAAGCCAGTCCTGTTTGTGCTTCATGCTACAGCAAGGCAGTGGTGATACAAGCTGGGGGAAACAGAGGTTGTTGCCCAGCATTATCCTCAAATTGATGCCATGATGTGCATGTTGTAAAAGTAGTTTTCAAGTAATGACTGCAACATTATTTTAGCTTTAAAGTTCCTTAAAAATCTGCAACTTCAGCCACCTTGCACAGAATTTACAGGATTTTTTTCTCTCTTCTTGGTTGTTAAATTTTGAGTTTAATGCAGAGAATAAAAGCAAGTCCCAGAGCTTTGTAATGCAGATGAATGTTATCACAAGGTATCTCATGGTTTGCTCAGAAGTAAAAGAGAAGTGAAAATAGGTGTGAGATTTGATGCAAAGGTGGAATGTGGGAGTGGCTTTGTGTTTTAAAGTCAGATGTTGTCATCCCAATCTTTTCTTTGCTATGACTTTCTCCTCTGCTTCTGATTGTCCATGTTTGAGCAATGGGCTCAGTCTTAGCAGTGAGGGGGGCTTCACTTTTTTTTCCATGTTTCTCTATGGAGTCAACTTTAAAGTTCATCTTTTACCTGTTTTTATTCTTTTCCCAAACCATGGCATTTTTATTGTTTCTCAGCAGCCTTTTCAAGTGCTGCTGTCTGTTGTGCACTTGGACTACTTCTGTGCACAATATTAATGTTTCTTTTGGTGGGCTGTGCAAGCACTTCACTGAAGTATTTCCAACTTTGATGGTTGCTGTTTTCAGAAAGAGCAGCTTAAGCATTGTGCTACTGATAGATAAAATCACTTGGGTTCTACTTTCTTCTATAGCAAGGATTTTAAATTATCATAACATTCCTGCTTTTTATCAAGCTCCATAGTAACATTATACATTTGCAAAGCTTTTGAGGGGAAAATAATAAGAGCATTAATTGGTAAAGTTTTTGTATTAGGAAGTAGACTTTTTCTGCTTCTTCTGTGCATTTGTTCTGTCACTCAGATTGATTATGTGCAGATTTTTGGGACTTATGAAAGAAAAAGGACATGACTCCCTCACCTGTAGAACTAGAGTTTTCTGTCTTCTTTGTATTTTTGTGGGGAATATAGGAAAATGTTATGCCTAGAAAGCAGCTGCTTATCTCAGGTAATAGTGGATGAGTCTGCTCACAGTAAAAGATAACCCTGAGCCAAGAGCAGACAGGATGCAATGATGCAGGGGAGGACAAATTAAGACTGCAGGGCCAATCAGGATCTCTGATACCTTAGATAAATTGAGAGATATCTTACTCAGGAGCTACAGTACCTGGAAGGATTCCACTGTTTATTTTAACTGACTTACTAGAAATAAGGATTCTGGCCCTACAAATAAAACCTTTGTGGAAGCAAGTTGGAAAGGGAGTAAGATATATAATATTTGGAGCACTGCAATTCTGGATAGTCAATATATTTTTGAGCTTGGGAACCTTTCACAGGCTTTTGGCAAACAAGCTTGCAACAGAGCCATAATTACATATTTCATAAAAGGAGTTCTCAATTTTTAAATACAGTGTGCTTGCCAGAGGTGATGGATGAACATGTAAGGGGAAGACTCCAAAGCAATAAAATGCATCTTTGATGATGGGAACACTGCAGAAATAGGAAGACTCTATAATAAGATAGATAAATGCAGACAGAAGAAGGAAAGAAAATTTCTTTGAGCAAATAAATGTTTTTAAAGCAATGTTTGCACGATTATCTGACCTTAATACCTTGTTTCTGAATAAATAATTTCTTGAAGTTTGTGTCTTTTAGACATAACCAAACAGACGTAACCTTACTAATGGAGCAAGTTTGTCTGACATTCCTGTAGAGCTGCATGCAGTGGATTTACCTCTTGGGTAAATGTGGGATACTTGACAGATCCCAAAGGAAAAAGCAGCAATTCACCTCAGGCTGGGAGCAGCCAAAAGTCACCAGATGATTGTTTAGTGTCCCAAACCCTTCTGAGCAAAGTGAGATGCCTTGCTGTTGGACATTGCACAGGAGTGTTCATCCTCTTGCCATGAGCTCACAGATCCCTGGTTACCTTGTCCACTGTTTCTTAGTCAGTTTATTAATTTTGGTTTGGTGGCCTGCAAACAGCATTTATTGAAAACATTCTAACCACTCTATTTTCACAGGATTTCTGCTCATTTAATTTTCAGAATTACTGGCCTGGTTTCTCCTTGACCATTTGTGTGGTGTCGAACTGTCTGAATAACCCAAAATATAACCCTGACATACACTTCCAGAAGAATGGACAGAAAAGGAATTTTGACCTTCCATGTTAAGGTTTATCAGCACCTCTCAATCCCATCTCTACATGGAATACTTACTGCAGAGAACAGTCTATTTCATTTGTATCCATGGGATTCCATCTGACCATAAGGATCTACCCTTGTGGATTTGGTTGCTTCCAAGGTCTGTGGAGGTGTGAGGTTAAAACAGAGAAGCGGCTGTTCTAAGTGAGTTACAGGATGTGAGAGCAGACAGTAACCAGCAAATGTTATAAACATGAATTTATCTTTGAATGATAGCTCACCACACTTTTTGTTTGTCTTCTTAGGCTTGTCTTTCTCTCCCAAATAGTGGTTTCATTCTTTCCGTTGTTTGTATAAAGAGATGAAGTTGGGCAGGGCATTGGGCAGCATATTAAAACATAATGTAGCATAAAACACTGTGAAGAAGTAATTGACAAGTACACCAAAGTAAAAGAAAATAAATAATCAAAACATGAGAGTCCAAAGGCAGTCCCTGGCGAGTTCTTGAGCCTCGTAGCCACCAGCAGTCACAAGGCTGATTGGGTGACTCCAGACAGTCACTTTTGTATTCAGGTCATGCCTTGTCCTCTTCTTCAGTTACAGCTTCCACCAGCTATGGTGTCCTCTCTCCAAGCATATCCTGACAGAAAGCAGGATAAAGACTTCTCAGCAGGGGTGGTTAACACACCCTCTGTATTGATATCACCAGTTGGAGAGGAAGAGGAAAAGGTTACTTAGTAAATGTGAGAACTGAAAATACACATGTGTTCAGAAGTATGCCCAACACCTCAGGAAAGGGGAAAATGGTGACTCTTAAGCTGCAGTGCTTTGTTTGCCAGAAATTAAATCTGTTTGGAAGGGGAAGAGGAGGCACAGCACAATGTTTCTGCAGTTGATGTCCTCATCTCAGAGCAAATACAAGTGGTGGCAGTTCCTAACCTCCTTAGATGATCAGCTCTACACAGCTACTCATCATGAAGCTGACTTGTGGCTAGAAGGGGAGTGATACCAGGTCATGCAGGGGGGCAGGAAAGGTGTCCATAAAGATGTATTTCACTATATTTATTAAGTCTTACCTTTACATAAGATTCTTAGCTCTTAAGTGTTCTATGCAAAGTTATTTCAAAATAATTTTATCACTAGCTTTGTAATATCCTGAGCTTTAATCCTTCTGTTTCTTTTTAATGTTGTACTGGAGAAGTTGGAGGCCTTTCATTTTACTGAGCATATTCTGTTTTAAACTCCAAAACTCACGCAGAAATGCAATCTATTGCTTAATAATTTCAATATAACTTTGTCTTGTATGACTTTCTAACATAGGAGTTTTGGAATTTGCTGTGGATATTTAAAGCAGAAATCTTGTATCAAGTCCTTTTTTTTTTTCCTCTCTCCTTTTGTTTTCCTTTTCATTTTAGTATAGGGGATGTCATGGTGAACAATGGATTTCTGTGAGACATCTTTCACAACAGTGATTTATTATTTATAGTCCATCTCAGTCCATCTTCTTCCTGGCCCCTGTGTAAGGTGTTCTTTAGGGCTGACAATAGTGACTGTCTGGGAGCAGGGCTTGGGCATGCACAGAGAGCACTGCACAGCCCAGTGTTGTGGTCCTGGAGTCACTGGGCCCGTACTCACTCCCCAGAAAACACCATTCCCTGGCATTAATTAATTAATTAATTAAAACCAGAGCCCAAGGAATGAATGTAGAAGTTGGTTCACCTGACCTCCCTGGTGAGGTCAGGTGCCAGGCATGTTCTGGGAAGATTTCTGGACCAGTGCATGGACACAGAGCTGCTGTTTCCAGCATGCTTTTTCCCCAAAGCTTGCCCAGAGGGTAGGATGGGTGGAAATAGGTGGTTTTCCTTGGAGCTGGGATATCTTTCACAAAGTGCTGAGGCTCCTGTTGCAAGAGACCAGCTCTGGTTTGCCATGAACAAACTAAGAAGCTGCTGAATAGAAAAAGCACTTTGCTGCAGAGAGAAGATTCAGTCAGAAGGAGGAAGCACTGTAGTTATGACTCCACAGATGCATCTTTAAGTAAACAGAAGGACTTTCAAATCACCTCAGTGTCCTCTTTTGCATCAATGAAAAATATGCAGCTGCTTTGCAAGGGACTGGCTGTCACCAGTTTGACATAATCAGAAAGCTGCTATTTTCCCAGCTTCCCATGAACGTCCCAGGACAATCCCTCATAGGGAAGAAGATATATTTCTTTTTTTTAAGAGATAAAAGAGGGCTGATGACTAATACTGAAATGAATTTTTAAGAGACTTATTTACTTAATTGAGCCTGCATGTTTGGTACATGTCCCAATTAATTCATTTTTTGTTGTGACCATATTGAAGCAACCTAAACCCTTGTGACCTTCTCTTATAATTATTACTATTTTCCTCATTTGAAGCCCTGTTTTGATTATGTACTCCAAAAGCTCTGCTGAAACATCTGTAGCGCTACCACAGAGTCAGATTTTTCCATTGTTTGGAACTCAAGGGTAGCAAGAAAAAAGAATCCTTCTTTATTGAAGTTCTTAGAGGTTATGGGTCACTTACAGCCCTTAGGGGAGGGGGGATGTCTTCCTTTTTAATTTCACAAAATGGGTATTTTGAATAGGCAGAACTTGTTTCCTAACTAGAAATGTTTTTAAGAAAAATGTTTTGTTGGATGGCAGCACTCAGAGGTGGCTCAGAATTCCTCTGCTGTGAATATTGTACATATTACAGGGTCACATGAGAATGAAACAGCAGTGGAGAAGGGGCTGGCAAGTATGGCCAGCCCTAAATTTGCTGAGATTGCTGTGTGGACTCTCTGCCCCAAATGAGGCATTGTTTTTATTATTGCTTAAATTAAATACAGTATTTGACAGCTCTTTGCCTAAACCACAGTGGAGCTGTGTGAAAATCTCTCTCTGAAGGAGAGACTCTCTCAGCCATGGTAGTCACATCTGCATGGTAGCTAACTGTCAGGGAGGGGCTGCCAGTGCAGGGGGATGTTTATTCCTCAGTGTTTCATGGGATGAAGATTTTGCTGTTTGTACCAAACTCCACCACGTTCACTTATGCTCACCATAATGTTTTTGAACCCTGTCCCCAGCTCCTCTCCCCCCATTTAGCTGGAAATGCCAGCCCAAGTGGTTTTCCTCCATCAGGGCATGTTCATGCTCACACGTGTTGGTGGAGTTTGTCCTGGGCAGTGATCCCAGAGGTGGTGCTGGTTTGGGGAAAGGTGCTCTGCCAGTGCCATCCTTCCTTCCAGTGGAACTAGAACAATTACACCAAGCTCCTCACTACTGGTTGCTGCGTTTAAAAAGTGCCCTTGTATGTCTGTGCACCTCTTACTGACTCCCTTCTCCTCAGGGAACAGGACCCTTGCACAGGATATTTTTTCACTCAAGACTTGCTGATGCTCTTTCTCTTATTGTTTTAGGTAGTACACTGCTTTCTCCAGCCTCTACCTGCTTTTTGCTCCATTCTGTCCACAAAACTGGCCATGCTTTCAACTTCTTGAAGCATTGTTTAACCTTTTTCCCCTCTTCTTCATTCTCAGTCCCTTTCTCTCGACTTCCTTACAAAGTGCTTTCATATTTGTGCTCTATGCTCTGTGGGGTTTCTTTTTTTTCTGTATTGCAGACTCTGTCTGTTCCTGAAACAATTAAAACCACTTATTAAAAGATAATAGCTCACTCTAGGTCACAGTTTTTCAGTGGCCCTCTAAGCTGCTGGGGATTTTGGTGCCAGAGGACAGCGGTGCTGGGTAGAGTCTACCTTGGATGTCAGCCATATACTGGGGTGCTGTGTCCTTTTGTTTTAATGTTTGTCTGGGCAATCCTCTGCTCTTCAGAGTCACACTGCTCATGTGTGTGTGTGATGTGGCACTTTAGAACATGGCTTTAGTGATGAACCTGGCAATGCTAGGTTAATGGGTGGACTTGATCTTAGAGGTCTTTTCCTACCTAAATGATTCTGTCATTCTGTGTAGCAAGAATTCCTGCCTCAGGAGAAGAGAAATTATCTAAAAATCTTTATTCAGCTTTGAATAATAATCCAGTGTTAGATAGACCATCTCAGACCAGGCTTCTTCATACACCAGGCAAAGGTGGGTGACTGAAAAAGCCAAAGGAGTGGCTGTTCCACAAAATCATAATTAGAGGTTAATGCTTGGCCTGCTCACTCTTGACTTTCTCTCTGTACATAACCTGGTTCAACTCCTTGCTTGTGCCTATGTCCAGAACACTTTGGCTCAGCATTCTGCTTTGGAGTGTGCATGAAAGATGCTGTCTGAAAGATTCATTTCCTTTCCAGCAATGGGAGTTTCCTTTCTAAATGAACTCATGTGCCAGATCACACAGCACGCCGCCAAAGGGCTGTGTTTTATATGACGCCTGCAGGGCTCTACTGAATGAAATCTGCAAGTCTTCAGAGTTCTGAAGATGCCTTTGTGTTTTTTGGCACAGAAACAGAAAAGCTGGGGCTGGAGGTGGGAAATGGATTGCCATCTTGGAAATTTAACGACCAGCTGTTTCCCTGTGACGTGTGTGGAAAAGTGTTTGGGCGCCAGCAGACTCTGTCCCGGCACCTCTCGCTGCACACAGGTAAGGCAGGGCTTGCCTGTGCTGGTCACAGCACTTGGGAATTCCCTGGGGTTTGTTTTAGGGAGGAGAAAGATGGTAAGGAGAGGAGTGTGTGAGCTATCCTCGGCTCACCTGGGGCAGAGCCAAGCACAGGAGCAGGACACAATGTCAGAGTGGGCTGAGGGAGTGAACATTTGATTTCTTTGCAGCCTACATGAAATTTCTCCTGTTGATTCAAGTTTGTCCAGGTTCCAGCAGATCAGACTCTAGACACCAAGCTTGGTAGTGGAGTTCTGAAGAGAAGGCACAGCCTTTATTTTTTTTGATGGATTTGCAGGTTTTTTGGACAGAAATATCATTCACCTGATGAACTTTTCAAGTGTCACTGAACAACAAAAAATTTGGCTTTGCTGTTTTAGATCTGTGAAACTGAAAGAATTGAATAACTCATTCATCTTTGCTGTCATCATACAGTTCTGAGAGGAACAGGGGCTGTTCTACCCCAAATCAACTTTCTTGAAGTGAATCTGCTTCAAATCAGCTGAGACAAACAGAGTTTTTATAAGGAAGATGCACTTGCCAGCTGCTGAGGTGCACTGCATAAAATGACACTTGGAAGCAAGAATTTCCCATGTAGTGCTGAGAAATCCTGTTGGTGTAATGCCAGTGTATGTTGAGCCATCCAGCAGATCCATCCTGAAAAGGCTCAGATGCTCCATGGTCTAGTGGGGTTTCCTTAGTCCTAAGGTGCTTTATAGAATGCCTTTCCCCTCACACTTCTAGCATTATATTTCAGTTTTAGAGGAGCAAACCCTCAAAGGAAAAGGTTGTAAAAGCAGACATAATCATAATGTTTGGTAATTTTAATCAACCCTTCACACAGTGCAGCCTGGCGCATGCATGAAACCTGTGCTGCCAGGATCTAGAAATTATTAATTTAAAATAAAAACCAGGAATATTTAAAATTGTGAAGCATCAGAAACTCATGATGAATTATTTTTTCCACTGTTCTTTGAGTGAGCTTTTTCATTAGCTCATTTTTAGAGCTGGACTGATGATATACAGTGTTCCCCTTCCTCCTACCATCAGATTTTAATAAAAAATCATCAACTATCAGCTTTCTGCAAGCGATTGCATGGGCAACCTCCACAATAAGTCCAAAAATCGAATAAAAGATGCTGGGTAAAGGAAGTGGTTGTAGACTATTGACCTGTTTCTCCACTGGCTTTGCTGCAGCTCCCAGAACAGCAGTTGCCCCAGTTTTCCAGTTTATAAAGTTTTATATTATCCGACTACAAATGGTAGAGCAAATTAAAAAAGCTTGCCCTAAACTACTTTCAAATTAGTTGATGTTTTTTTCTGAGTAATTGCTGTGGACTCCTATAAACTTGTAAAATGTTGAGCTTCCAAAATGCCTCATCCTGAAAGCCGCTTGGAGAAACCCAAAGGAATGCACGCTTGGTTACTGGCAGCTTTCAAAGCAGCTGCCTTCAGGCTGAGGTAGACACTCACATCTCTCTGCTCCTTTTTTCAGAGGAGAGAAAATACAAATGCCACTTGTGCCCCTATGCTGCAAAGTGCCGTGCTAACCTGAACCAGCACCTGACGGTGCACTCGGTGAAGCTGGTGAGCACCGACACCGAGGACATCGTCAGCGCCGTCACAGCCGAGGGCAGCGATGGAAAGAAGCACCCCTACTACTACAGGTGAGCCCCAGCCAGGGGCTGGGCACCAGGCACTGCCCTGTGTGCCTGCTGAGGGTGTGGGACAGGGCCACCCTTCTGGGGCTGCGGGCTTGGAGCCGTGGCTGCAGCGTTTGTCCTGCCCAGATCTGGCTTAGGATGAGCAGGGAACCCCGGCTGGCTGCTTCGTGCTGTTTGACTTGGCTGGCTGTTGGGAAGGACTCGGGGGTTTGCTGTGGAGTTGGGTGTTTTAAGTCGCTTTGTGAGGCAGCTGGGCTCTTAGAAGCCCCTCTAACTTTTTAAGCAGTGTTCCTTTAAGTTTTGTGTTTGGAAACACCCCATCAGGTACACGGATTCACAGCGAATCTAAAGCCCAGTGCTTCCAGTCACCTCTGATTGCTCCCATGTCTTCAGCCAAATCCATGAAATCAAATAGCTTTAAAGTGTTATCAAGAATTGTTTATCAATCTACACATTTCCTCTGTTTGCTAGAGGGATATACATTCTGTGACCAACATGGTGAAAGAAAGAAAACCTTTAGGAGAATTTGCCTGAAAAATTGAAAGGAATTGCCCAGATAAAATGGATATTTAGACATTCTTCTTATTATATGCACTGTTGTGCACTCTGCAAACTGTGATGGGCACTCTAGTGGCCAAGCAGATTACCAAATCACTCTTACTTTTAGTCAAAGTGCCAAGAGCAGATTTAATTACAAAATCATAGAAGTAAGAAATAAATGAGACCTGCTGGATTAGATTATCTAGTGCTTCCCCTTGGGAAAACAAAATAGTGCCCTGGAGTATATGCCTTTTCCAATCTTTCTGGCTTGTTTTAAATGTTAATGGCCTAATCAAAGCAAGAGGAGGACTCTGCAAAGAAAGTTAAATTAAAGGGTCCTTTCCACATCCTCTCAGTATCACCCTGTTTATGTGCTGGCTGCAAAATCTGTATCCCTGCTAATTATTTGCATAGCTGAAGACTGCTGTTTTCCAGTCAAGCATAAGAAATGTTTGAGCCCATTTTTACTTGCTTACACTGAAACCGCCAGGCAGTTTTGCACAAGATCCCAGTTTGGCATGGGAACCATTCCAGGGCTTGAAAATCACTCCTGGAGTGTGCAGCAAGCTCTCTGTTTGTCAGTGTATCAGCTGTACTAAACATCTTGGCAAAGCTGCAGTGCCTCTTATTGCCCAAAGGAATCAGTTAGGTGATGCACAGCATCTGGAATCTGTAGTTTTTAATTAACTTTATGATTATTTAGCATCATTATAGCATGTACAGGATTGTTGCATTGTGCCTGCCCTTAATCACATTGGCATGGCCATCAGTTCAAAGGCAGTTCAGCAGACAAAAGAGTTTTGCAGTGAACACTGAGCAGTGAGGAAGAGCAGAAAACTGTGGTGTGAGTTTCCTCTTACAAATTTGGGGAAAGGCAATAGGCTTCTGTTTGTGATTTGGTTTTTAACGTTTCTTTTACTCTTGAACTCTCTTCTGCCTGCAGCTGCCATGTGTGTGGGTTTGAGACAGAGATGAATGTCCAGTTTGTCAGTCATATGTCCCTCCACGTGGACAAGGAGCAGTGGATGTTCTCCATTTGCTGCACGGCGTGCGATTTTGTCACTATGGAAGAGGCAGATATGAAGGCTCATGTCAACAGCAAGCACACAGGTGATGATCCCTCTCTCCCAGCTGCAGTGATCTCTCTCTTCCTTGCTTTTTAGGTGCAACCTTCACACTTCCCATTAGCACTCTGCTTTCACTGAAATGCTTGCTAATTAAGGCCTGATCTCTCAAAGTTGAAGTGAATTGGACTTCAGCCAGGCAAATAATCTGGTAGTGCAGATCAATTTTCAAGCTTAGTGAAATAAATGAAGGACTACTTAGCCCTTCTTCTTCCTATTCCCCTTATCCCCCAAATCCCCTCTCCTGCTGGAGTCAGTCAAATATTTCATTTGTTTTTCTGGTTTACTATTTCATCAAAATCCTGCTTTGACTTGAGCGATGATAAGGTGACTTTGAGGGCTAATTGTGCATACCTGGCTCTAAGTCTGAAATAAACATTTTGTTGAGCTTTGCTCCTCTCTCTGTTTGCCCCCCTAGTCCATCAGTTTGGAATTTGATGCTGATGTTTAGTTGACACTGTGATTCAGCAATACCATAAATGTACTTTATATTAAATAGTCGTGGTCGCTCCCTGGTCCTGCTCACTTAATAGCCAAGGATAAGAGCAATAGCAGTTTTCAAACAAGCTCCATATGCTTAGTCCAGCTAATGAAGTCTGGCATAATTTAAGGAGAAGAAAATTGGAATCTTCTTAATTAATTTCTTTTATAAGACCAGGCAGAAGCATTTTTGCTGCCACGAACTACTCACAGTTGTATTTACAATACAGAACCTGATTGCATCCAGCACAACTTTTCCATCACTAAATTGCTTTTCTTGTCCTACCAGGAATAAAATTGGGAAAACAGGAGGGATGAAGAAGAGGGGAGAGAGGAATACAATTGGTTGTGTTCACAGATACATAAGTTAAATGGAACCACAGAAATATGAACTACTGGAAAGCTCTCAAGGGATTTTGTGCCAGCATAGCTCTCAGCACTACTTCACTTCATAAAGAGGAGTTCAAGGCAAATGAGAACCACCACCCACAGCTATGTGAAAAGCCTCAGAGCTCAAAAGTGAGCTGTGCTCTGCTGTATTTTCCTGTTGTGGCTAAAAGATTGAAACTGCCACTTGTCTTTTGATGATAGGCAAAACCCCCTTGTTCTTCCTTCACCCTGCCCAAGTGAGCCCCTCAGCTGGTGATTCAGCCAAATGTTCACACATATGGCAAATACAGAGTTAAAAATAGAATGGATTTTCTGGGTCACTTGACTCCAGTTCCTTATCCTGTGATGTTGCCAGGTCATAAAGGGGCTGTTTGTGAGGATATGGCATATGCCTTCAAAGAAGGAGCATTGTTTTAAATGAACTATTTTGAGAGACAGGCAGCTTCTTGCATTAAAGATTAGGGACCTTTTCAAAATTTCCAATGTGTGTCATAGTGATAATCAGAGTACAGATACATTGTTCTTGTCCAGAACTGCCCTCAATCTGAAACAGGAGTCCTCCTTTTCCTCCCTCCACCTCCACCTTTCATCCCTCCTTCCACAGTATTTATTCCCTTAGTACATTTCTGGAGAACAACACTGTGCCCTCTAAATGTACACTGAGCCTTTTCCTATATGGAACACAGTTTTCCTGCTGTACCAATCCCTCACTGCACGTGTTCTTGTTGGAACCCCTGTTCTGGACATATGCAATCACAGCTGTACATGCTGAAATGAAATAAGCAGTGGTGGCAGTACAAACCAGCAGCAGCTACTGGGAATAGGTGACACAATATCATTCTGTGATCATATTTACCTTCCTTGAAGGCTCCCCAACACTGATTGCTCATATTCATCCCTTGTTCTGCTCCAATTCTGCTTTTGTTTTCCTTGACTGTTTCCAACCTAAGCACTTCTCATTTGTAGCAAAAATTCTTGTTACTGGCCCTTCAGGTCATAACCTTGTTCTCTGTGCTATTAAATTTCATTCCATTTGTATTACTCTTGTCCCCAAGGTCAGTGAATCTTTCTGTATGATATCCAGTCATCCTCCCTTTTGGCAGCTCAGGTCATCAGATTTCATTAGTGCATTCCTATGTTTTTATCTTAAAGGTGCCACTCAGTTTAAAGTTAAGTACACAGGTGCTGCTGTTTGCAGAGGCCTTGATCAGGGGATTGTATCACATGGAGAATTTGAAGTTTTAGTGAAGTCTCCTCTTAACACAGCTCTCATGGATGGGCAAATAATTCCCTCCCACCAGGACATGGGTGGGAGGGAATAATTTGCCCATCCTTGCCTCATTGGCTCATGGCAGTTGTCATATGGGAACTCTCTCTCTTGTTCAGTTCTAGTGTGTGATAGGACTTGGGATTTGGACTTCATACATTTATTGCACACATAAGGAAGTTCTGATGCTTTCTTTCTTTCTTCCATAAAGAAGCTCTATCTCTAGGTCCAGTTAAATAACATGCTTTCCAATTAGCTTTGAAGGAGATTCTAATAAAAACATGTAAATCTTGAGACCACACTGTTACCTCTGCAATGATTACTGACAGTGCTCTTCAGTACAGTGAGGGAGATTATTCTTGTGTGCCCTTCATCCCAGATTTACTCACTGGACCCACATAAATGGAAAGGTGGGAGAAGTTTAGCTTGGACCAGTAAGTACTTTTGGTTTCTGCCTCTCAAACCCACAGAAATCCTGTTCCCTTTCTGAGTGATAAGCTTTTGAACTCGGAGTAATCAAAGTGTTTTCCTGGGATTCTTTTCAGTCCAGTAATGAGGTAGAATTGTATGATCCCTTCCCTCTACCATCACAGAAGCACTCAGTTGCAGGATAAACTGAGAGATGTACTGTGGTTAAACACTAATAAAAAGGAAACAGGCCCAAAAATGGGGGTTTTTTAATCAGCTCAATTAATTTCAGACTTGTTTTGAATTAACTCTGAATATAAGTACTTCCTGAAGTTTAAAACAGAATCATGGAGACTCCATCTAATCTGCTGAACTAGTTATTGTTTTTTGTTTTTCAGCTGAAGAGAGGAAGACACCCAGTGAGTCTAACAGTCCATCTTCATCTTCGCTGTCAGCGCTGAGTGACTCTGCCAACAGCAAAGAAGATGCAGATATAGCCCCAAAATCCAAGGGGTCAAACAACCTACTGGTCATTTCTGTAGTGCCTGGTAGTCAGACCTCAGTGAACACTGAAGAGAAGTCAGAGAAAGGTAAAAAATTTGTTTAACAAATACAAACTCCCACTCTCCATGCAGTCAATCTGGCCACAGGGTAAGGACTAAGTTCTGCTGTTCTATTTTTCAGGCTTTGAATGTGTTTTCTGTAACTTTGTCTGCAAAACAAAAAACATGTTTGAGCGTCACCTGCAAATCCACCTGATCACACGGATGTTCGAGTGTGACGTGTGCCACAAGTTCATGAAGACACCTGAGCAATTACTGGAGCACAAGAAATGCCACACTGTCCCCACCGGTGGGCTCAAGTAAGGAAAGCAAGTACACAAACTTTTACTGTGTTAAGCACCTTAATACTGTGGGGATAGGACAAAAGAAGTCAGTCAGAAAGGGGTTGGTTAACTAATAATCCAGATTTGGGGCTTTCTTGTGTTTAGATGACCCAAGGCCTGTCCTTCAGGCTTGCATCATTACAGCAGATTGGTAACCTAGCAGCAGAGGAGCTCTAACAAACTGTGCTCCTTTCCCCATTCAAGTCAAAGAGGTGACATTATGTGATGGGTCCTGCAGAGAATGAAGCAGTACTGCAAAGAGCTTTTGGCAAAATAAGGGTTTTTTCCAAGGCATCAGAGCAAAAAGAAGCTCCCAGCACAGGCTCTATTCTGCACCTGGCTCAAAGAAACTAAATCCTGTACAGCCTCTAGGTATGAAGTTACAACCTTAAAGGTTATAGCCTTTGTATACTCAAATCCAAATTCATTTCTCTGCAAGAATGAATAACTTGGATGCTTCCTGCTTTGTTTGCATGCCCCACAACAATCACTATTGTATAAATTAACATGTAACAAGTAATAGAGTCTTTTGAGAGAAAAGCCCTTTGGTTTTGGCTGTGGTGGTATCTTTAGGGTCTTTTGGTGCAGAGCAGTGTTTCTAGAGAATGAGTGTGCCCTTATGTCAAAGTCTGAGCCCTGAGGGAAGGAGGGGCTGCTGGGGCCAAACGCTTGTCTCTGGGCAGGCAGTGTGATGTTGTGGAAGAGGCACATCCCTGGCCTCTGTCTGGTCCAGCTGCTGCAGGAATAAAGGCTGGAAGCACTGGGAGCCCAGCTGGGGTTCAGCACAGGGCTCCCAGCTCCTGCTGCTCAGGCTGGTGTCCGTGTGCTGTGGCTGGGACACGAGGAGCGCACCGTGTCCAACGTTACCGCGTGCAGCTTTGGAAAACTGGTCCTGTTTGCCAGGCAGCCTCTGGTCTGCAGCTCAGTAGTTCCACAGACTGGGATCTGTGGTCACTTGAGATGAGATGACTGAATGTGGAAAGAAGACCAGATTGAGAAACAAGCGCTGTGTCAGAATGATGGGATGTCTGCCTTGGAATACAGACCAGTTGTCTAATGCACATTTGGTTTAAGCTGTGTAAAATCTGTTCTTTTTACCAAGGAAAAACCATGACCATGATATGACTCAAGTCTTCCCAACAGAATGGGTTTCTCAGTCTATATTCCTGCCCAGTTCGAGTAATAATTAGGTACCTTGAAAGCTGCATCTAAGAAAAAGCTCTGATTTATTTTTTTTTAAGGCATCCAGAAGAGCCTGAAGAGATCTAAGTAAATTGTATTTTTCTGTCTCCTGTTTGCTGTGGGGGAAGAGAAAAAAAACATGATTCTTCCAGCTCCAGGTCAAAATCTGAGATTCTGATCCAGAGAGCACCCAGCCCAGGAGAGGTATGTGTGCATTGACAGCCAAGTCCTCTGGTGAAAGAGATAATCACATTAGAAGCCTCAGTGACAGGTCCCTCTCTGGATCAGAGTACTTGATGTGCATCAGGAAATGTGTCCAGGTGTTTTTGTATCTCTTTGTCCTCCTGTTATTACTCACCTTCCTCAAAAATCTCTTGATTAACTTGTAGATCATTATTATACCTGTATGTGCAACCGGATGTAGCAAGGAAAACACACATAGGGACAGAGAGAATATCAGCTTAGAAATTACCCAAAATGCCAGAACACAATTAGCAGACCTGCTAGACAGTGAATGCAGATGTGTGGCAGCTAGGGATGCTGGAAGACAGCAGCCAGTTGCCTTAGCTGTAAGTTTTTACCCAGCCTGGCTCTCTGAGCTCACCAGCTCCATGTGGAAGGTGCGTGCTTGGTTCACTACAGCAGAGACCCCTGGCAGGGAACTGTCCCCACCAACTTCCTCTCAGCTGCTCCAAGCAACTGTTTTGGGTTTGTTTGGGGTTTGGTGGGTGGCCAGGCTTGTTCAGCATGCAGCTCAGGCTTCTTTCCAAACTTCCATGATTCCCTCCTCTACCCTTCTTGGCCTCTCCTGGCTCAGGAACTGGGGTGAGGCCCTTTGCCATGTCCACCCCAGGCCGGACGCTTGCTGCTGTGAGTAAGAAGCCACATCCTGTTCCCACACAGGAGCAATTTCCACCATGGCAGAGGTGGCTGTAGGCACACACTGCCAAGCACACACCCCTTTCAGCATGGCTAGCTCATCTCCCAGAAATGGGAGTCCCTACAAATCATTCCAACAGCCTGGCTTTCAGCTGCTCCTAGCAGGATACCCAGCAAGCTTATTGTTCATGGTCACATAAAAGGGAATTCCTAAGCTTTTGCTGTACGTGTGGTATTACAAGTTTATTCCATCTTTACTTAAACAGCTGTTTTCATACTCATCTGTAAACACTCACTTTAAACCACTTCTTAATGGAAAAAAATGGCCCAAGTGACTTCGTGCAAACACTAGGAATGGTTACACAAAGTACCTGTGCATCAGTCACCCACCCTGCACTCCCCGGCCTGCTTTGGGGGAAGACCCCATCAAGGTAAGCCAGAAGGTTAAAGGGATGCTCCTTCAGAGTGAATCAATGCTTTCCTAGGAATGCCATTAAATGGGCAAACCTCCTTTAAGTAGAGACGTGTCAAGGTGAACCAGATATCGGAAAGAGGCTTCACAGGGAGAACTGAGTGCCTTTTTCTCCTCCTTAGTAGGTCAGAAAGGGGCTGAGTGCCAGGGCTGAAGCAGGAAGGAAGGCAGGTCTGCCAGCTGAGTGACTCCTCTTTTCTCTGTCCCCGCCCTTCCTTGCTGTGTTGCCAGGTGCCCGTTCTGCATCTACTCCACGAACCGCCCCGCAGCCATGGAGTGCCACCTGAAGACTCACTACAAGATGGAGTACAAGTGCCGGATCTGCCAGACAGTGAAAGCCAACCAGCTGGAGCTGGAGATGCACATCCGAGAGCACCGCCTTGGCAACCATTACAAGTGTGACCAGTGTGGCTACCTGTCCAAGACGGCCAACAAGCTGATCGAGCACGTGCGTGTCCACACCGGCGAGCGCCCTTTTCACTGTGACCAGTGCAGCTACAGCTGCAAACGCAAAGACAATCTCAACTTGCACAAGAAACTGAAGCACGCTCCACGCCAGACCTTCAGCTGTGACGAGTGCCTGTTCAAGACTACCCACCCTTTTGTCTTCAGCCGCCACGTGAAGAAGCACCAGAACGGGGACTGCTCTGAAGAGGAGAAGAAGGGCCAGTATTCAACCTCCAAGGAATCCAGTCCACTCCTACCAGCGATCAGCCCCAGGAACCTTCTGTCACCCCTCTCAGTCATGTCTGCCTCCCAGGCTCTGCAAACCGTAGCTATGTCGGCTGCACACGGCAGCGGGGCAGAGCCAAACCTGGCAGTGAAAGCCTTGGCCATCAACGGCACTTCCCTGTGCTTCGATAAATACTGGAACTCAGAGTTTGCCCACCTTATCCCTTTAACAATGTTTTTCCCCAAAAACCACTACGATCTCACATTCCATCCACCCAGACCTCAGACTGCGCCGGGAGGTGCCTCTTCACCTAAACACTCCTTCCTTGCCTACCTTGGACTAACAGAAAGGGCAGAAACTGTCTGAGGGCAGTTGCATTCTGTACCAAAAATCCCCCGAGGAACCCAGCAGGTTATACATTGCTGCAAAGGTAACGAACACTTGTACTATATCATTAGTAAGGTTTAGCAAATGGCTCTGTGTGTATACTTATTGCATTGACATGAAAGCTGCTTTATTAAATCTCCAAGAGGTGACCTACTGCATACTTCTACCTTCAGAGGCATGTTCCCAGTACTCTTTATCTAAGAAACTATTTTGTCTTGTTAAGCTGAAAAAAAAAAGAGTGTCCTTATTGGCAATCAGCACTTGTAAGATGACATATTGATGCATTTTAGTTTTGGGCTTTGTGTGCGTGCGGGTGCGAGGAAGAGAGGCTGCCTGTAGTGTGCTATGACATTGCTTTTGCACATCCCTTGGATTGGCTTCTTTAATCATCCTTCTTTTCCCCTTTCCACACTCGCTCCCTGCCTCCCCCTGAACCGTGGAGCTGCTCAGGAGCGATGTTTGGGGCGGGGCAGGGGAGAACTGGTGTATTATTTCTGTGCTGTTTGCAGCTTCCTTCAGTTGTTTGATGCCTTGTATTCAGTCGTCAAAGTTTGAGGATTTGGGGTAGAACTGGTGTGGAAAAAAGTTGCTTTCAGCACTGCAGGATGAGAGCATGACAATGAAAAGAGTGAGTATGTCCACACACATGCAGTGTGTGCAGCCTACACACCCACACAGCAGGCCCAACTCTCAGCTCTTACACAGGTGTGTCAAACACCTGCCTCTGGGCCACAGCATACATCTTTTGTTTTAAAAGGGCATATAAATATTATATATATACTGTATTATGCAGTGGTTACCTTTTACTTTGCAGGAACAACTTGTATAACTAGAATTCTATGGTGGAAAAAAAATCCAACAAGGGGATTTAAAAAAGGGTATGGATAAATTCTGGGTATAAATACTCAGACTAAAAAAAAAAAGGCAGTTTTGCACAGTGCTTTAGTCTTGCACTAGTTTGTTTCTCACTTGCAAAAAAAAAAAAAAAGAAAAAAAAACAAATTGTGGGCTGAAGTTAATAAGACTGTTTATTTGAAAAGGTACCAGTAACTTCTTTGAAATATAAAGCTATAAAAAGATGCTTTTGGAACCATAAAGTTCTCTTTTATACCCTCAGTATTTCAATTGTACTTGCAAATTTGACAGTCCTCTCGCTCCCCTCCATGTCATCAGTAATACTTTATTCCTTTCTGTTGATGGCAGATAGAGTGTGTCCTGCTAGGAAGCTAACTTTGTACTTATTTAATGCTCCTACTTGTGGTCATTAAAATGACATGTTATATGTAGCACTTTATTGCAGGAAGAAGCAAATGCAGATTGGTTGTATAACCTTTGTTAATCTCAAAATGCCAAGAGCGATCTTAATGCAAGAGAAGCTAACTGATTGTTAATTGATTTCTGTTCCTTAGACAACTTAATATGTGGGAAGAAAGACTGGGATTAAAAGCACTCTGTTTTACAATTGGAAGTATAAAATGTGAAGCCTTTCAAAATGATCATGTGATGTACAGGAATGCCTTCATACTGAATTACTGTTTTCCGTGGTGTCTCTTGGATTTGGATCTGGCTGTCTTTTACAGCTATTAGAAGTGTCTGACCTAGCTTTTGCCACAGTCCCCTCCCTGTCCCTTGGCCAAGCCACTGTAGGAGGTGCCCTGAGTCACATCTTTCATGCTATCTGCCCACCCTCGTGCTGTCCTGAAGGAACTTCCTCTACAGGTTGTTGTGGGATGGGGGGAATCCAACCACCCCAGCAGGAAAGCAACGACCCGGTGCAGGAAGGCATTTCTTGTCCACAAGGGCTCTTGGCCATATGGACAAGTAGAAATGTAACTCAGTCTTCATTAGTTCTTAAATGAAGCTTGTGTAGAAAGACTTTCTGGATGCAAAACTTGCATCACTTTAACCTATTTGCAAGATTCCTACATTTGTTTTGTACTGAGATGGCCAAACATTCTCCACTGTCATGACCAAATTCTTCCTGTATATGGAGGACATCCCATCCTAATCTGCGCACTCGTGTTACCATACTGGAAGCTAGTTACAAGGGGGAAATATCCAAAACCATAGCAGGTTATCCTTTGGCATTATTAATTACAGGACAGAGAAGTCTCACCATTTGTTTGCATTCCAGCAGACAGTTCTGGTTCTGATGAGCACTTGGCAGGTCTGTCTATGCAGTGCAGAGAACCCAGCTGCTCCAAACTGCGAGTAAACCTCTGTAAACAACTTACCAAACTCAGGGCCCTGCTCACCATGCTTTACTCCGTCAGACCTCCTGCCACACCTCCCTGGGAGCACAGACTAAATAGAAAATACTGTGTTGGGAAGTACTCAGAGCATAAAATAGTTGCTATCTTGACAGCATGAAATCTGCAATCTGTATCCAGCAGCTCTACCAGTTCTGTAAAACACGCTCCACACGCGCATCTCTGACCACACCACAGAAAACCAAACACTCCCAAATCAAAAAGCTTGTTTCTCACACCAACTCCAGGTAAGGTACAGCTGTCCAGGAAGGAGAAGAAAGAGGAATTTTATAATTGTAGACCACTGTACCTAATCCAAAGGGCAGTTTAAATGGGGCTGGAGCTTCCAAGAACGAGCTGCCCGCATGTGACCGCCACGTGTTTTGACCATGTTCCACTGCACCAGTATCTGATCTGGCAATGTTTAGTGTACCTGGGAAATTTGTTTAGCACTTTGGAAAGGATAAATTCATTCTTTCTGGCAAGTTATAGAAGTTTTCTCTGTAAGGAAAAGTGTGTTAGGAGGTTTTTATTTTTTTAAGAAAAAAAAAATACCCTATTTATCAGAGCTCTTGCATATTAAAATAATTTGTTTGCAGTTCAAGACTAAAGACAGGAATGTTCTCCAGAGGTCCCCCCTACTGATTAATGACCAACAGTTCTGGTAAATTCCCCCCACCATAAAGGTAATTTCATACTGGTTTTCACTATGCATTCTTTAATGAAAACTGGCGTGTTTTTCCATTCAGTAATTCAGTTAAAGTTCTCAGCACTTTTTTCTTTCTTCTTTTTTTTTTTTTTTTTTTATTGTTGTATTATGTTCAAATATCATTCTGTCAAGGTTTGTGTACATTAATAAAAATTTGTATTGTATAAAGCTTTTTGCATTATAAGGCTGTACAGGGTCATTTTGACAGTAACTGGTATATTTCTTTGCATCTTATGTTGCATTGCCAATTTCTAGTGTATCCAGTTTGGAAGTACAATATACTCTAATTAAAAAGGTTGGCTATAT
Organism: Melospiza georgiana; assembly: GCF_028018845.1. Lineage (NCBI taxonomy): Eukaryota > Metazoa > Chordata > Aves > Passeriformes > Passerellidae > Melospiza > Melospiza georgiana. Next base: position 28,765,367 of record NC_080434.1, on the reverse strand, counting down.
TCTGGTTTCTTTTGGTTTTCCTTTCTCTCTTTTTTTTCACCTTAAATATATTTAGAGGGAGGGGTAAAGGATTCTCCTACAAGACAAGAAGATAATGTCTTCACTTTTTTTCTTCTTATCAATGATATTAATCTTCAGTTTTGAAATTGAAAAGGAAAGCTCTGTCTCTCACTCCTGATGAGAAAATACAGCAAATAATCTGAGGACAGCTCCAGGACTCCTTCACTCTGTGGGCTCTGTGCTTGTGGCAGCCTTCCAGGTCAGTTCTGCAAGGGGGATAATTCCTCTTCTGCACACTCTGCTCAGTCAAGCATTTCAAACAAATCAGATCCTTAAGCAGTAGTTTGGTGCACTTGCTCTTGCTTGGAAGTAAACCAAATTAAGTCAAGGAAATTTCCTTGAAGATGAACTAAGCAGTGAATGAAAGAACACAGTGCACTAAAACATTGTCACGAAAATAATTTCTTTTTCATTATAAAAATATTGTGTACTCATTTCATCAGCATTTTAGAAAAAACTGGGTTTTTTTAGCAGAGATTATTGGAACAATTAAAATGCACAGAGCACACTAAAGAAGGAAACCCTAAGAGCAGACAGATTTCCAAGAAACAAAGGTACAATTGACTCCACTGAACAAGAAAAGATACCCAACATTCTAAAAGGAAGTTAGACTGCTTAAACACTAACCAAGGAAAGACAATTATCTGGGTGTTCATTAGATAAGAATCACCCTCAGATATATTAACGTTGACATTAAATATATCTGGACTGCCTTTTTCCTGCAGTTAGGGCAGTGTTAATGTCTACTCAACTGAAAAAACTCCTTTCAGTTATTTCTACTCTCCTGAGGTGTGAATACTGATTTTCAGGGCCTTTATCAGTACCTTGTACATATTGCTGGATGTTGGAATTCACTGCTCCTCTTCTGCTTGCTGACTCCTTAGCTGAAAGAAAAGCTTTGACACAAAGTTGGTAAGTCATAGTGTCCCTCAAGAAGATGTGGTGTCTCCCTCTCTTCCTGCCCACACTGTAATAGAAAATATACAGTGGGACTCTCTGTGGAGTTTTTTGCACTAGACATAAATAGTTATCCTAGCAACTCAAAGGCAATCATGCAAATCATGCCCAGAGCAGCTGTGGGTGCCCCATCCCTGTAAATGTTCCAGGCCAGCCTGGAGGGGACTCTGAGCAATCTGGTCCAGCAGAAGGTGTCCCTGTCCATGGCAGGAGGTTTGGGACCGGGTGGCTTTAAGGTCCCTTCCAGTGCAAACCATTCTGTGGTTCTATGAAGAAGTGGCTTAATTGTTTAAATAAGTTCTAAACCACTAAAACCAGACTGAAGAATTCCTTAAAATAAGCTGGGAGGGGCCTGAATTATCTCACTGAATTATCCTGGCTGCCAGTCTCAACCAAAACAAGCTGCCTGCAATCAGCCCCTGTAGCTTGAGTCTGCCAGGAAACCCCTGTGTTCACCCAAACAGGGGTGTCAGTGTGACATGCTGGGATGGGATAAGGAGCCCCTGCCCTCTGCAGCAGGGGGCTAGAACAGCCTTGTAGGCCTGCATGATTTTTATCAATGAGCTCAGATTCCCCTAGTCTGTATTTTCTGATAATATTCCAATATCCATGTGTGATTACAGAAAACAGCTCCAGTTGTGTACTGACTCTTTCAGGAAAAGAAGAAGTGCCTTGTTTTCATTCTGAATCTATGTACATTTTTAATCTATGTTTTTAAAAAATGGCTTAAAATTGTCATCTTTTCATAGTTATTTCTTACAATCCTACACATGCCATAGTCATCATGAGCTTAGCAGAACAAGGTTTTAAGAGAGAATTTGTGGGAAGGGAAAAAAAGCCAAACCAAACTAAAACAACAAACCTACAATTTTCTGTAACTCTCCACTGTCGAGAGGGCTTCTCTACAGTGGAGGGGATGGCATCATTTATGCAGAGCCACGTTTTAAGATCCTTGTTGTGTTAAAAATACATCAGTTATGCTCCTACTAGACAGACATCTGCATTATATCATCCACCATCTTATCTGCTGCTAATTGGCCTCCTTGTTGACAAGTCTTAGCAGCAAGGTTAAGTGCTGGCTGTAAAAGCAATGTAGCCTCTTGCCCGAGGGGTCAGAGCTCAGGCAGACTGTGCTGGAGCCTGCATGGCCTCTTTCCCTGCTATATATTTTCTGGGAGCTAATAAAACACCAGGGCAATCACTCCTGCCTGGAGTCTGCCAGCCACCACGGGCTCTGTGGAGCTGCAGCAAATGGAACCTCATCTCCCCAGTGCAGAGCACTCCAGCAGTCTGCAAAGGGACAAGGCATCTTCTCCTACACCCAACTTTGAAAAACTCCCTGGGATGCAATTAAAAAATCCCTGAACTAACAGCTAACCTTGAACATGGGGCGGCCAATGCCTCAGTGCCCAGCACAGCCCTTGGAAAAGGGATGGGGGCACACCTTGACTGAATTCACAGGTTCCATTTGACCAAATACTGGGATTTGACTTGGCTGCTGGGCTCCTTGCAGAGCTCTTGGGAACATATCCCAGAAAGCCATCCAGGTGGATGCCAGGCAATGCATCAGGAATGCAGCTGTTGGGCTTCCACAACACCGGCCTTTGACCAACCTGGCTTGATTTACATATATGACAGGGAAAGGGAAAGGGAAAGGGAAAGGGAAAGGGAAAGGGAAAGGGAAAGGGAAAGGGAAAGGGAAAGGGAAAGGAAGGAAATTTAGGGCTGGAACTGAGCAGTAGCAGGGATAGGGAAACACACTGACTGGAAATGTTTCATTAAATCAAAAAAAGAAAAGAAAAACTAAAAGAAAAAGAAAGAAAGCATCACCCCACAAAATCCCAACAACTGTGCAGGAGAAGAGCAGAGCATCAAGTGATAGCATGGCACTATTTTTGCAGCCTGTGGCAGCCAATTTCCCTATTTAAAATCGAAAAGGGCTTTCCCTGCTTGGTTTTGCTTTGTTTTGGTTTTCTTTGTAATTGTTTCATTTCCTGCCACCTTAATCATGATTAAAATCAACATATGGCACAACTCTAAAAACAGCTAAACCCACCCCATTTTTTTCCAGTTTAGGCTATAGTTAATTTTAAAAAAACTTCAAGTTTCTGTAGTAGAAGTTCCTCTTCTGTTTGCATTTAGCTCTGCTCTACTTTACTTTTCAGACCTCTACTTTCTATCACATACCTTTCTTTTTCCAGCACTTCTCAGACAGCATTTCACTGGAAGTGAAAACTTTGGATTGTTACTCTTCTGGGAATGTGCCTGTTTAAATAAAGAAAAGAAAAAAAATGTTCTCTCCCTGAGCCCCTAGACCTTCATGCCAATGCTTGCAGCACAGCCTAAAGTGACCAAACCCAAAAATAGGCCTTGCTTCCTGGCTGGTCAACAAAGCATCAAATACTTTCTTGATCCTTCCCCTGCTATTTAAGCCTGGAATGTTCATCCACACACCAGGCTGAAGAATTTGCTTTTTAAGAGATTTACCAGGAAGCCAGGTGGGAGGGTCAAAGCCCTACCTAAGGTGCTCACACATGGGTGAGCAGGACTTTGGAGCCACGGGTGCTGGACTGCATCCATGAACAGGAGCAGGTTTCTCCCAGTTTGCTCTCACTGCCTCAAGTTGCCACAAATTAGCACATGAGCCTGGTCTAGGCCCCGCCTGGGGCAAGGACCAGCAAAACAAATGAAGACAAACTAAAGTATCCATGTCTGGTATTCCTCGACTGCAGGGATTAACACTTCCCTGGCATCCAGGCTTCCAGTACACAGTGTGCAGCTGCATTCCAGCAGAGTTAGAAGCAGTGCTTGTTTTAACAATAAAAAAATCACTGGAGCTTTCTTTCCTGAACAGAGAAAAACATTTAAAATGGGACGGGAATGTAAGTGAAGATAAATGGCTGCAGGAAAGCTCCTTCCATCAGCAGGGTTCTGAGGTACTATGAATACATTGGTGCTGTCACTCATGGCAGTGACACTTTTTAAATCTACCAGAATAGCTCTATTCACAGGTGTTACCAGAGCAATGCCCACTTGCACTTGAATATTTAGTAAGCAAGCATTAAGACTTCATGTTTTTATACTTAGCTCCCTATTTTTAATGGGACTGCATACCCAGAACTTAATGAAAATATCTAAATATAATGTCAGTGTGATTTAAAAATATGCACTGCATCTTTTAAGTTGACATTTCAATTAAAAATAAATAAGATCCATTTATATGGTGATACTGTGATAAGATTGCATCAGTCAAGTTTCATTCCTACTCAAAGTGACAGATTTCTCAAAGTCAGAGCCAGGAAATTCAGTCTCCAGCAACTCCAACCAGGAAAATATAACTGAGGGTGAATTTCAGTACTTCACAACAAGTAGGGTATCATCTTTCAAGGATAAATGCATTTCACAGAGTCCTATAATCATTAAGGTGGGAAAAGACCTCCAAGAGCCTCCTTTTGTTATTAATGAATTTATTAAGACACTTCTTTATTAGTGTTCACAGGGAAGGCCAGATTGAGTTGCAGCTGAGCTTTCACCTTTCTAATTTTCTCTCTACATGACCTAATGACATCCTTGTACTTTTCCTGAGTTGTCTGCCTCTTCTTCTAAAGGTCAGAAATTATTTTCCTTCCCTGAGTTCACCAAAAGATCCCTATTCAGCCAGGCCAGTCTTCTTCCTCATCTTCACACTGTTACTCTCCTCTGGCTAGTCTATTAAAACTAATAACTGCACTCAACTTTTGTATTTGCCATTCAGCCCAAGTCGCATCAGTGTTGTCATTAGTTGTTCCTGTCACCTAATCAATAGTTTGTCAAGATCCAGGCTCTTATTTGGTGGTAGAGACTTCTAGAATCCTCCACATTTAGAGAGCCAAAAGAAAACGCATGGGGTATGGTTTTGCACTGTTCAGAAATACTGCTTCCCATTTAACTTTTTCGGTTTCTTGGGCTAGTCTAAGAGAAGAACTGAGACAACTCAATAGTAGCAACCATTTATAAATAAAAAGATCACCCAAAACTCTCACTGGCAGCCAGGAGGCCAGGACTCTGAAATGTCTAGTGGGAATGCCTCCTAACCCGCCAGAAGCTTGCATGGTTCAAAGCTTGCTCTTGGCACTGCCAAATGACCAGGGACTTCCTCCTCCCATGTCATCTGCCAGTTCATGACAGGCCAAAAACTCAGAAGAAATCCCTTTGCTCTGCAGCTTTTTCTAGAAAGCTCAAAAAGCCAGGCTATTTACCTCTGACTCCTCTGAGATCTGCTGTCTGTGTGTATGTTGACACTGAATTCACTGTGCAAACACTGAAAGCCAGAGAACTTCACCCCAGCAGAAGTGCTCAGACCTGCTCTCCTCTTGCTCTGCTCTTGCAGAGGGCAGGCTGCTTGTTGTAGCCAGCTGCAGTGGCAGAACAAACTCAAATCAATTATCTTGCTTCCAATGTAAGACTGCCACATCCCTCACATCATCTCATCACAAGCTTTCTGAAAGGGACTTTCTGAAGACTCTTTTCCTGTAAGCAAACAAGGAAAAAGCACTTAATAAGAACACAACTAATATTGGTCAGTCAAGCCAAGGGAAATCTGACATCTTACACCATCCCAAGGATGTACTCAGCTTGAATTCTCATGTATCCTTGTTTACCCTTTCCCTCCTGGCTATAAAGAGGACAGCCAGCAAAGAAAGCCACCCTCAAGGAAAGATACCCTCCACCTCTTCCAAAGATCTTTGGGAGGTCTCCCAGCAAGGTGAGAGAGCACAGGGAACCTCCCAGGCACAGACAGACTGCTGCTGAGGACAGGGAAAGGTCTCACCCTCTTTGAGCCCAGCAGGCAATCTGGGAGCCTGGGCAGAGGCAAGAGGAGACAGCAGCCTGTCCCACACCATCCATCTGCCCAGCCCTGTGGATCTTGGGGGGTTCTTGGCAATTAGCACAGGTTCTCTTGCTAATGGACAATCAAGCATGTGCCAAAGCCCATCCAATTTCAGCTCATTACAGGGAGGATCTGACACAGGCAATTAAACTCTCCAGGAATGGAGAGGCAGGAATTGCAGCCTCTAATTAAAGACCTGTTGGAGGGGCCTGAAACCAACCCTTTCTCACCAGCCACCTCACTATGGCTGTGCCCTGACAGGGCCTGCAGCTTGTTTTGGGTGTGAGAGGAGTCAGAAAACAGATTAATGCAGCTTAACTAGGAAATGGGTAATGCATCCTCCATGTCTCATAGGCTGGCCATGAAGACAAGCGATTGTTTTTTTCCTTAATTTATAAGGCATGAGAGTTAACCTTGAGGTACTTCAGTTCAAAATGTGGCTCTTTTTTCCTGATAATGATGAAGCAGAACACTGTAATTCAAACCCACATCCCAAAAAGGTGAACAGCAGCAGCCAGCCATACCAAGTGCTCAGGGCACCTGCTGCCAATGATCTGCCCTCTCCCTCGAACAAATAATGTCAGAAGATGAACACCTTCTTTAAGTAATCCCCCTTCCTCACCCCCTGCCTGCACATCTTGGTTTGTCTGTGCTCATATCACCACACACATCTTCAACTATTCAGGATCTCTTTAATTCATAACATGAATTAACATAATTACACTAAATACCATCGTGCAGTAACTTTTTTAACACATCAAAAATAATATTCTCATTTTTTGCAGGAAAAAACTGTAGACAACTCATACCAGCAGCCAGATTAAAACAAACCAGTCTTTCTGAACAGAAGGTGCTCTTTCTAGAGAGTTGGGGTCATTCATTATCTCCAGATTTAATGAACTGCAGATTCCTCAGCTTTTGGGCAATACAATTTGACAGTTTGTAGAGGAAGATTGATTTTATTTATACACATCTATAAATAAAGGCTCCATACTGTGGCAGCAGCCAGTCAGATGCATGATATAACTTCAGCATCTCTTGAAGAGAAACAGCCTGGGTTTTGAGCAGGGGACTATAGTGTCATTTTGTAACTCCAGATGAAAAATGCATTTTCCCTTATCTAACAGTGGTGAAGAGGGCTGCACCTGTGAGGTACCCTGCCAGCACTGCCCTGTCAGGCTAGAAATGCCAAACAACTCACAAGACAGAGATGCAAAGATACAGATTGGAAAGAAATGAAAGAGAAGTGCTTTGCAAAAGTGGGACTTTGCCCTTAGTAATTAAAGGTAGCATGGATTTCACCCCAGCTCTAGCAGCTTTCCATCTACAGGGAGAAACAAGGGAAAGGAGAACAATACATAATACAATGTATTGTGTGAATTAGACAATACACCTTCATAAGAATCTAAAAGTAGGAGCAGAAGGATGCTTTGAGATATGGATAGTTTTAGCAAGGCCATACCACATAAACAAAGATATCCAGAAAAAAAAAAAAGGTGTTTGTGAGATGATCCAAGCAGATTTTATTCTGTTTGGGCTACAGAAAACAGGTTTCCTGACTAAGAGAATGCCTTGAACTACTTAACCACAAACAGGCCTCTTCAAAGAAGTTATGCCCTTAAAGCTATTTACACAACAGTTGTGACTCCTAACTTCCCCAGGCCTGCTTCTGCTCCAGCAACAAAACATTTTGTATCCTCAGTAGCTCCAGCCCATTGCAAAGCAGTGAAAAAACCCTTGCCAAAAAGAGTCAGAACCCCGAAGGAAATGAGACCTGAGACAACTGATTTAGGACTCTGCTCACCATTTTTTTCCCCTGGTTCTGGGTAGCCCAATAGGCTTCCAAAGGACCATGGAGCAGTTTGACACATTAAGGAGGGGGAAAAGAAAAGATGGCAACAAGTGGTTGTTCTTTTTACCTCAGCTGTAAATCTGTGCACAACACCCAGGGCACAGCATCAATTCCAAACAAGTGCAGGCAGATATACAACGTGCTGCTTGCCCTGATCACGCCACACAGCAGCACAAAAAAATTAAGGCTCTCTAGCAAGACATAAAAATACTCAAATCCATTGTAAGCTGGAGTTCAGTTTTAAGGAGGTCTGAATTCTCTTAACTCCAGAAAAACCACAGCACTACCTAGAGAGAGTAGGCCCACCCACAGTCCCAAAGAGACTTCCTATAGCAGATGCAAATTTCAGCTGGGTATGTGAGCATTTTTAAGGAGCAGTGTGGTGCAAGAAGGCTAAAGACTGGGAAGAAACATATTTAAATCAGCTAAAACACAATCTTTGATAGGACCAACATGATAGTTATATCCTGGTGAGGTTTTAGGGAGAATTAAAGAGGCTCTGAGGAAGCACAAATGTCCCCATGAGAACCATCCAGGAATTTATGGTGGGCAATCTAATCACCAGCACCATGATTGCTTTGCTCCAAGTCCAGCCAATCCAGATGGGCCAGAAAATCCATGTGTTGTTCCATGCCATGCTTGGTGCTTTAATCCTGGATGTTGTGACAGATTTGTACAGGGAAAGTTGAGGACTGACAGCAACTCCCTGAGCTCCTGGAAAGGATCCACACTGTGAAGAACCACAAAACCATTTGATGCCAGAAAATGCAAACCACACAGACCTTGAAGCCTCCCTTTCTGCCACAAGAGCTCAGGCCTGCTCCAGACCAGGAGCCTGAACTGAGACACTCTAGAGAGATCATTTGTCTCTTTTTGTACAAGAGATTTTACTGGGTCTCTCTGAGTTCCCTAGTAGGGGAGGCAGATGTAGTCAAGGCTGAAACTATGTATCCTTTAGCATTTGCCATGAATCATCTGGCTCAATCACAAGGAGAGTTTTTTGTCTCTCCCAGAAAGTGTACTGGTTTTCCTGTGTGGCACTGCTTGGCTACATCTGGCAGACTTCATCATCTGCAAGAATGAAAGCAGGATGCCCAATCAAGTACCAAAGAAAACCACTAACATTTACAATTCAATCTCTGATCACCCAGTTTCAGTTGTGAAAATTCAACTGTAGTTCCAAAAAACCAAACCAAAACACACAGGGGAAAAATAAAAAGTCAACCAAACTTCAAAAACTCTGAATGCACCAGAAGATAGTTTAAGAGAGGAATTAGTAAAACAAGAGCAAAACAAAACACACCACAATTCAGCACAAACAGCAACCTAGATGAGGGCAGGGAACACTGACATTGCTTTATCAAAGCAGGGACTATCATGGCTGGTACCTCTGAGGATGAAACAGAGCAACCTCTCCAGTGCTTTGCCTCCAGCAGGTCATGTTCACAAGCCAGTGACCTTAGAGCCAGGCTGGCATTCCCAATGCCCACAACAATGGATCCAATTACTCCAACCAACAAGCATTAAAAGGCACATAGAGCTGACATTGCTCTGGTAATTCCAATACATGGATCCACAGACACATAGAGGAGAGAAGAGCACCCTTGCCATCTCTGGATGCTGCTGTGCTCTGCTTAACTTTCCTTACACATTTTGGCTTCCACATTTCTTTCCCCGGTGTTTCCCTGTTTGGAGACTCTTCACCCAAACTCAAACCATAATGAGACTGAATAAATTGATTCAATACCTATTTGCTTTGTCATTCCTCCCACCATTATTCACTGCAATTCCTCAGACTTGGCTAAGGCAAAATACCATTTTCTTATTCTTTCAATTGCAGATGCACAGATCCAGGTGCTTGGTGAAAAAATAAACTTGTTTCCTACATAGTACTTTTGAATTTGCTGAATAACCTAGCAGGTCAAATAATTCATTTTGAGAAGAAACAAAATCCTTCAGTAAGTACACTGCTGAAGTAAAAGAGTTCAAAGGGGATCAACAGCATTTTATAAAAGGCAAATTGAAATAAAAATCTACAAGAACCAACAACAGCTACCAAATATCCCATCCCCAAGGTCTTTTGAGGAACAGCTGGGACCAAATCTCAATGAAAACCCCTTCACAAGGATCAGCATCCTCTACCCTGTCCCACTGGGTGGGGATGGGCTTTGCCTGCCTCCCTAAGGCCATCCCCAAACCTGGCAGCCCCGTGGGCTCCCATCCTTGTAGCCCAGCTCCTGCACGGCCAGGAATGACTGCCACTAAATCCTCTGTCACCTCTGCCCTCCTCAGGCAGACAGACCTGTGCTCATGGCTCCCAAGGGGCAGAGGAGCTGTGCTGACCTGAAAGGTGAGCTAGGCATTGCAGTTTAATGTGTCTGCTAATCAGGAGGGTTTTCATGCCTACTTAGTAAATGTCCCTATTTATTTTAAATAAAACTGTGTTAGAAGAGCCAAAACAAAAATACCTGTCCAGAGTAAAGGAGAAAAACTAACTGTGAAAGCGATACTGCTGCAGAAGAATATGATGTAGCCCATTTTGCAAGGTTGCTAAATTATGTATTACCAAGAGTGGCACACAGTCACCTATTAATACATCTAGAGCCCTTTGTTGCCCTATTATCAATAACAAACCTCCTGCACTATTTTGGGAAATGACCTTTCTGCACAGCCCGGTGTAGCACGAGCCAGGAACCTCCTGAGCTGTAATTCCAGCTCTACCATTGACTTGCTGCATGGTGAGGGAAAGCTGCTTTAACCTCCCAGGTGCTGTTTCTTTTTCTCTAAAGCTGCAGTGACACTGGCCTCCCTTTCAGCTCAGTGGAGTGCCTTACTAAGTTCAAATATTTGAGCAGAGCTTTGGGGATGCAAAATGCCAGATCAGTGTGACACATTGCTGCAGCTGCTTAAGGATATTAACAGTGCAGAAATTCAGCTGCAGCTGGAAGAACATATTGTGCAGAGCTACAAGGTTCTCTTTTCACAGGTGAGAATTTATAGCCACCAGCTTTAGGCTACAAATCACCACCCAGTAACCTGTCAGTGTTCTCAAGCCAGAGTTTCTTTCTCAACTCTCAGGAAAGAAAATCTCAGTGCTTGGTCCCACCTACATGGCAGCAGGTTCAGGGTAATGTTAACAACCCACATGATGGTAAAGGATACACCTAAAATAACAGCACACAGGGACCACAGGATGAGAATTACTGGGACAAGAGGAACATACAGCAGATACTCAGTTTATGCAGCCTGGGACATTTCAAATGTCAAAAAAAAAAAAAAAAAAAAAAAAAAAAAAAAAAAAAAAAAAAAAAAGTTGGGTTATAGGAAGTTCCAGAGATTGAAAAAATAGAGCAGAGAGAGTGGAGATTGTAACAACACCATCTCTTTCTCTCTCACTCTAAATAAATAAAAGTCATGACTAAATGAAGTCATTCTGAAAACATGAATTATTTCATATTTCATTTGCTTTGGCAGAATATTCCCAGGCTTAACCCCTCAAGCTGCAGGAACAGGTGGAAGGCACTACCAAAATAATGGAACATGCCTAAGCATGCAGTGAAACTATAGGAAGGCTACATTCCCAACTTAGGAAAAAAACCAGTCACATAACTCTTTTCCAAGGGGCAGAGATCAATTCGTTTTCCACCCCTCACTTCTCTCCTGTGTTGTTACAAAAGATACCATCAGTATTTTAGAGTTGTCTAATAACTCTAATAATTTAACCAAGAGTTTCCAAATAAAATTTACTTTGAAACCCATCCTGCTAGAGGAAATTCCATTTCAATTCCATTGTAATTGACATCGCAACTCAAATTCCTAAATCTGCATCCCTAGTTCTTCAGAAATGAAGAGACTTTCACAGTCTGGAAGATTTAACCTGAAAGCCACACCACCACACCCATATTTACATTAGGAAGTTCCCAGGGTAAGCACTATTCTTCCATCAGGATGATCCTCAAATGCCCTTTAAAAACTCCTTAACTATTATTTAAAAGCCCTTTGTTTTACAGACAGAGAGCAATACATTTGGCATGGAAGTTTAAGCACGACATGATTCAAGTTTATAAGGATTAAATTACAGCAGCTATTGAAATCCATGTTTGAATTTAATATTTAATACGTCTCTACTGACAGATTTCATTTACTCATCCTAATTAACAGCGCCCAGAGACTGCTGTTTCACCTTCCTCAGACTGAGCCGCGGCCAAATGTCAGCCCTGAGGTGGGGCACAGGCATCCCTAAGGCAGCAGCGGTGCCGAGCGCTGCCGTACAGCACCATCTAAGGGCTCTCCATAAGTACTGCTGAGGGGATGTATGGAATGCCACCTATGGATCGGCTCCGGGGTGCTCCCAGCCAGCTGCCAGGCTCCCAGCACACACCAGTGGCACCGCAGCACAACTCTCGGAGCTACTGTTTCCTCTCTGATTCATCAGGAATCATCGGGAAAAGGAAGTTACCGAGAAGCTGCCCAAGGAATAATTTTCAGAATAACAAGATTGACCTCTGTCATCAGCAGCAGTTTGCTTCTCTCTGTGGCAATCTGTTGGCATGCAGACAAGGTGGTTTGTTACAAACACTCTAGATTAAGCACAGGAGGAGAAAATAATATGGCTTCAAGATTTAGAAACTGAGAAACAAGAGTAGCTTTAATTCTATCCAACTTGTGCAGTATTTAAATCTCTATTTCAGCTAATTTCTATTTCCAGGCAATCTTTTTTCTTCATAACTTATACAAGTCTTGCTCATAAAAATATCTTCTGGAGTGGTTTGTGGTGCAATCTACATAAGGAAATACCACACTAACCTGAAGATCCACTTAGTCCAGCCCTAATCTCAAGGAACACCCAATAAAGAAAAAAAAGCCCTATGAAAGTAAAAGTATTCAAACTGTCCCACAGAAATGCCTTTGCATGTTAGGTGTTCACTGAGGTTCAACGTTCAAAAATGTTCAGTGAGAGCTATTCAGACTGGACTAGTTTACAAGATCTGTGCCTGTCTCCACAGCTATGTTTTCTGAGATGAAAGAATTGGCAATGGGCCAAACAAGATTATTTTAATTATCCCAGTTTCCCTCTGAAATTTCCTGTCTCGTTGCACATGAAGTTTACCACCCCAAAAAAGGAAAAGTGACCTGCCTGGCAGGACAGACCTCAGGCAGCCTTTATTCTAGGACCTTATTCCATCACGTGTAGGCACATGCTCCACTGCTGACCTCTCCTGACCTCAGGGTGTGGAGGAGCAGCAGCATTTCTAACATGGAAGGAATTGTGAGTGGTGAAAATGAGTGTCTGGAGCAGCGTCTCCAGCTAAACTGAAAGCCACATGCAATGTGCAAGACACAAAACTGGGACTTTCAACACATCATAATTCAAAATAACTCTTTAATGTCAGTGCAGAAATAAAGCATTCAGTGGCTTTTAGTCATACTAGTGCTGTACAGTAGCCATGCTCTGCTCCATTGCTGCAGCTGTGGAAATGACAATACTAAAGAGGCCCACATTAAAGACTCCTTCATTTCTGAGAATGTCACATTCTAATAGATAATGAAAAGGAAAAGTCAAGGACAACAATATTTGAAGGCTGAAACATTAATTTTCAAATCTAATCAGTTTCTATTGCCACTGCACACAGAAAGAACCAGTCAGGTTATACATGCTGCATGGTACCACTCATAAACAACAAAAAACAGATTTTTTACCTTTCCTGAAACTCCTGTTTCTAAAAGCTTATTGATCTTAACCAGAGTTCCCCACTTCTCCTGTAATCAGAAGTTAAGAACATTACTTCACCCTCTTGTTTTGAGTCCTGTAGATATCAGATATTAGCAGCTGTTGTTCAGTGAAGACAGACAAATCATATTCACAGCTCAAAATAAAGAAATCCTGTTTGGGTGAACACAATTTGCTCTGTTCATCAAGCAAGGGCATGAAAAGTCACTCCTCTCAGGTTCAGACAGCAGTCAGGATTTCCAAGTAGACAACTTTGTTAAGATTCATGCAATATTAAAAAAAGAACAGTATTTGCAACGTAATTCTCATTTGCTGATTATTTTCCTAGATTGAGCTCTGCCAGATACTATGCACTTGCCATGCTTTTGACATGGCATGTAGGGCAGAACCAGTTTCTTATGTAGCTGCCTGTTCTGGAATGAACACCTGATCTATCTGATCTCAGTTTTGCAGTTACAGCAATATTAGCCCTCTCCACAAATTTTACAAGATTGGGATAACTGAACAGCAGAGCTTCTCTTTAAAGTTCAGAAGAGGAGGGACACCAGAGCATAACAGGCTTGTGCAACACATGCTGACCTTTCAACACATCGACCTGTAGTGCTCTGAAAAGCACCAATGGATAGAGGGGAGAAGCTAGTGCTGGAGGCACAGGGTAGAAAGGAAAAAGCCATCACACTGACAAGGTACAGTGACCTAGTGTCCATGAGCATAAAGGTGGCTCAGGATATCAACATTTCTGGCAGAAAAAGTATACAAATACTCAGCTGTCTCTTACTCAGATCTAAGTGTAAAAGACAGGCATCTGAGCAACAGTGAAATCTTCTGATGTGGTAAGGCCCATTAAATGTTGCAGCTTCTGGTGTCACTAAAGAGCCTTTGTCCAGTCAGACTAACAATTTACAGTTTAGAATTAAGGTGAAACAAGCAACTTACTCCTTGCTCTTATTTTACAGGCTTTGCCAGATGTGATCAGATAAAGGCACACATTCAGTGCAGACCTTCAATCATTTTCAACCACATTCAATACCACTTCTGGTTTGGTTTGTGAAATCCCTTCTAAAAGACATAAACCAAGAAATTCTTAGCACTCTGATTTCCCTTTCCTCTATGGATTATTTTGCCTACTTGGAAATACTAGGAAAGCTTCTCTAAATAAGAATAGACCTTACTGTGATGGCTGAAGTCCTTCTCCTTCCATGAGAGGAGGTCTGACATCACAGTCTGGGAACCAGCTTAGTTCCTTTTCCTGAAAAGAGGCAGGATACATCTTAGTACAGTTAACTTGTCCCTGTATTTCCCATCCTCCAAATCTTCCTAGGACGGTGCCTGCTTTCTTCTAAGATGTGATAAGAGAGAGAAAGAGGAGTAAAGGGCAAAGGTAACCAGGAGGTCAAGAAGAGATGCTTCCCTCAGCCACTGCTAACAAGGCACAGCACAGGAGTTTCACACAGCTTCAGAAACTCTTGTTCCCCACTGGTGAGCTCTGGCCAAGGCCGGGTTCACCGAGGTCACAGCAAAAGAAAAGGTTGGACTTCTGTTGATCAACGCTGCTAAGCAACAAGTCATAAAAACCAACATCACCCTTGTCTTCTGCTGGTTGCAATTAGAGAACTACAAATAGGATCACAGATTCAGGGCCAGGAGAAAACCTTTAGCAGTGTGAGTGTGCACTGCTCCCAGCCACACAGCCCGTGCAGCAACTTCTCATTAGACACACACCAGCATCCCCAGCCATTGCAGCCTGCACAGGGCAGGTCAGCCCAGGCCTCTGAAGCTGTAATAGCCTTTGGCTTCTCACAGTTGTAATCTTTAGGTTGTAGTGGGCACTTCCAGTTGAAGAAACAAATAGAAGTGTTGTCAGCCCCTGATTAACTTCATGAATATTTGAGTCATGTTAAAAGGTGCATAACTAAAGCTTTTACAGGCTACTCTAACAGTGGAAGAGATGTAAGAGGAAATGAAGACATAGTGATACAGAGCAGGAACTCACTTTGCCACAGTATTTTAAGGAAGAATACAGCAATCTTATCATGCCTTCTGAAAGGTGAAGCTTTTAAGTTGTGACAAGTAAACAATCTTACTCAAACTACAAGAACTTTTAACTATTCCCCACTTGGAGCACAATTACAAACAAACCCACCGAGTGCCAAAGGACAAGCATCACATGGTCCCATGCAACACACAAATCCAAAAGATAGGAACAGGCATTGAAGTTATAAATTTTGTAAGCCTCACACAGCAACACTGTCTGTCACATCAGTTTCTGTGGCTTCACAGTGAATTATCCAAGATAATTCTTATGCTCCCATGGGAGGAAAAATAGAGAAAAATATGCATTTCTCTTGCTGTTCCATAATGTACCTTCTCCATACACTGTCATGAATGTCCTTCCTTGTTCATCAGCTGAAGCATACCTTAGTATGACAGGAGGGAATAGAGTATGTCTGTCATCCTTCCATTCTAAGTATGGACTCTAATTGCTTCTGAGTTTTTAATTTTGTAATTTTTATTCTCAATTTACAAATGTTCCATTATGAGGGGGGTGGCTCATAATTAAATAAACTGTAAGAATATGACTGTGGAGTAGTTGAACTGGTTTTTGTAAGAGGAATCCTGTTACTAGTCAGTCTGTGCACTGTTGACTGTCCAACTCTTCAGGGAAACACACTAATGTTTCCTTAAATACATTCTTTACCAACATTTGTTCAATCTTTCATCAAATTATAAAAGTTTTAGAACACTCCAGCAGGAATAGTTACAGAAGCACTAAACTCTGTAAAAACATTTTTCTCATTTTAACTCATGGACTATGTTACTTATTGACTGTGCATCCAAGGGGGAGCAACAGAGCCCTCTGAGAAAGGAAAATAAAAGGGAAATAAGAATGTTTGCACCAGTACAGAGCAAATCAGTAATTGAATCTTGCCACGTTACGAAAGGAAACTTTAGGAAGGGAACTGCGTACAGTTAAAAAAAAAAAAAAGTTTTTTTGTATTCTTTGCTTTACTCAACACCCATGCCCCAAAATCTCAAACAGCCAACACAGTGCATATTTCACAAATAAGCAATATATATGAGGAGAACACAAAGGCTGAAGCAGCATGCACAACAGGAAGTAATGCATTTACAGAAGGCAAGGGCAGATTAGACATCAAAGGCAAGTTTTTTATTACTTAAAGCAGGACATTACAACAGAAGAGTAGTCAAGAAGGGGTCACCGGGTCCTGTCACTGAAAACAGAGAGATTAGATATGAAAGGAATAAGTCACACTAAGAGCATGAACTTGCTAAGAGCATTTTTTCAACCTTAAGTAACGTGGCTGTAAATATTACGTGGGGCTCAGAGTAAAGACTATTGAACTGTAACCCTTACACTCTCTGACCTGTTTCAGAGTCCTGGGTAAATCACTTGATCTCACCACACTTGTTTTTGCCAGCTGTGAAACACCAGCAACATGTATTACACAGGCACCTGGGGAAAAGTTTCACACTTGCAGACAAATGCAAGACTTTGTAGAAAATTACTTTGCATATGTAAACAGTTTATTCCCTACCTCTCTAACTCATTTGTCTATTCATTTGTCTCTCAGTTGTCTCAGTTTGTCATACCTCCAGCTACAAACTCCCTCTTGCTATTGGCTTCTCATTAAGTTATATTATTTTCCCATACTATTTTGCAATAGCTGTGGGTTTAAGTGTTAACATGAGAGCAGCTTGACAACTCCAGAAACTAAGAATATGTCAACATCCTACTCAACAGATTTGTTTACTATCTTTTTTCAGAAGCCTGTTTACTTGAATAACAATATTTTAATGCATTTTGGCCAAGTTAATCCCACAGAGCTAAAAATTATGAGCTGGAAACATTCTTCCCTATCTTGGGACACAGTGGATTGTTTATAGAGTTGTAGCTGACCAGCTGAAGCTCTGCAGTCCTTCTGAAGACAATTCATCTGCCCAGCCCACAAGAACATCAACAAAACTGCACAATAAACTGAGCAGCAGCTGACTGCTCAGAACAAAACACATCACAGCAAAATCTTACAGGCTGTAAAACAAACTATTTCATTCCCACATGGAAGGCTCAGTTCATAATTTGCACAGTACAGCTTTTCAGTTTGGTAGAGGAATCACTGAAAATCAAAACAGAGACCCTCATTTACTCTTTCATTTCCAAAGACTCCTTTCAATATATGGATATTTCTCCATCTATTGAAGTATGAGGCATAATTGAACACATAAAGAAGGCAAATCAGATTTTCATTTAATGCTCTGCTTTAAAAGGAAAATGCAGTTTGAAGAACCTGCTTAAGCCATTGTACTTCTGCTAAGAGTTCATTTGTAAATTAACAATATTATAAAAGAAGCAACAAAATGAGAAAATAATGATAGCCCACGGCTTGAGTGGATCAGTAGATCTGCATCCAGAAAATAAATACTGAAGAGGCTGTAAGACATATTCTGCTTGAGCAGGTGTCATTTGAACAAAGCTGCAGGTTCTGTTTTACTTGCTTGGCAGCTCATGTATGACAGACAAGGAAAACAGCAGTCCTGACAGAAGAAGCAATGACCATAATAAGGGTTTGATCTAACAGATAAACACAAATGAGGTCACCTCAAAACCTGCCACCTGAAACAAAGGAACTATCAAAAAATGGAGAACTCCCTGGTTAAAATGCTGCTGCTCTCATTAATTCATTCCCCACCTGACTGTCATTTCTTCTACCAGGTACCATAAAATACAGTCAGTATTTAAAGCTGAAAGGACTCAAAGGACACAAGAAGCTGCTTTTGGTTTAGGGCACTCTCTGTCATATTCAATGGAGGCTGTTTAAATAAAAAAGAAACTGTAAGCACTGCATTTCTCTCACAATTCAGCATGGTCAGAACAAAGTCACTGTGCTTCTGCCACTCCATACATTCCTTCAGCTGCCTCTTTGTAACTGATTGCAACAATCCCAAAGCAGTGATTAAGAAACAGGAGTAAGTGGTCAGGAGTTCTGACAATTTAGGTGATGGAAGCCACTACCACCAGCTACCCCTGTGCAAACTTCCTTCCCAAAGAAATTCCTCAGCTGTATGGCCCCTAAAACACTACAATGCCCTTCCTTAGTGTTGCACTGCAAACAGTGCCTAGCAGGTAAAAGCTGGGATCACCATGTAACAACTGGGACAAGGGAAATGAAGAGAAAAATATATTTTGAGGGGGAAAAAGCCTTGAACAAAAACAAACACCATGAAGGTAAAAAGAGGATTTAAGTAACCCAATTCAGTGCTCTACTGGAATTGAGTTGCCAGAAGCCAAAGAGGTGAAATTGCGCTGAAGTTACCATACCTTTTATGTATGTGTCCAGAAAATGAAAACTGTGAAAATGATCACTTCCAATATATTTCTTTAAAAATTAATTTACCCAAGTACCAACAGCCTCACAAATTCTCCTATTTTAATGGTTTTACTGTCAGATCTCCAAAAATCAGCACTTTTCCACTTTATTCTTCACATTTAGTGGGTACCAGATGAGCTCTGCCTTCTAGATCATAGATCAGGAAAATGTTTCCTCCAGATTTTTCCCAAAGGAAAATAGAAAATAAAAGTGCTTTTGGTTGGAAGCAGTCCTGTCTTCTGCAAGAGATAAAGAAAAAAATACTAAACATGACTGGCCATTTTGTTTGAATCCAGAAAATGTAAGTCAGATCAGAAAACCATAAAACATTATTTTTAGAGACAAATTATTCTAGTATAAAGACATTTGCTATTAAAACATCATGGGTAACATTTGTCTAATCTGATGTCTGCATGTCAAAAAAAGTCTAGCTACATTTTGCTTTTTAATAAAACATCTATTTTGAAACTGGGATGGTTAAAATTCCCTTCTCCTACTGTACAGTGGGTAATAACTAACCACAGCTTCCAAAGAGGGACCAAACACCACTATGTTCTATTTATATGCATACAATTTATTTAAAACTAAGGCTGTGGTCTGGTGCTGTCAGGCAGTGCAATGTTCTTGCTGTCACTCAAGGTGAGGAAAGAAAATGCAATCCATTCTGGCAACAGCTGCTGCTATATTAGAATGGAAAGCTGCAGTGTCAACTGCTCTGAGACGACCCCACAACCAGAATCCAACCCTGCACCACCACAAACCTCGCTCTCCTGCCCTCCCCAAACCCAATCATTCTACACAGGCATCCAGTTTTTATCAACAGATCTAAGGCATGTAGAAACAGAAGATTTGGAAGTTTATTTTTTTCCAATAGCGTGTAGTAGTCTCTTAGTGAGTGTTTAGATTTGTCATGATCGCTGCACATACAGAATCCAACAGAATTCTTCTGCAGAGTACAGAATCATTTCAGCTGCAGAGATCAGAATCAACACATAGAAAAAGTGCATTTAACGTTCACAAGTTTCACATAAAGCACCCATCAAGAGCAGAGTACAAACAATGCTTAGAGACCATCTTTGAATGCCTTCAGCAGCAGGTCAGCTGCCAGCCCAGGAGACAGGAGCCCAGCAAGAACCTTTTCCTCCAGAAGCGGGATCTTATCCTTGACGGCCAGGTGCGTGCGGAAGTGCTGCAGCACGTTCTCCTGGATGAGGTTCCACATCCACACCTTCTGCTGCCGGCGCCGCCTGGCCAGCAGCTCGCCGCTGCCGAGCGCGAGCTCGCGGAACTCGGCCATCTTGTCCCACAGCTCCGAGACGCCCTCGCCGGTCTTGGCGGAGACGCGCATCACCTGGGGGTCAGGGAACGGCCACAGCCAGGTTACCTGCTGGCCTCCGGGCTGCCAGCACTGGGTCGGGCAGCTTGCATGGAAATCAGGAAATGTGTGAGGGAAGCTTCCTTCAGTACCTGCTTCATGAAGCTCTAAGCATATCTGTGCCTTTCCCTCCAATGCCCCCAAAATCTGGGATTCTACTAACTAGAAGTAGACCCTGAGATCCATGCTGTTTGGGATATTTGTCCAGCTGCTTGTTATGAGAATCATTTTTAGTAAGTCCTTCAGCTAAGAGGCACATTATTGCTCTTTTACTTAAATGTAGATTAAAATGTATATTCTGGTAGCTATTCTTTCACACTTAAAATATGCCAGAAACAAGGTATTTTAATGTTTTTTTGCCTTTGCTTTCCACACCAGGAATTAATTTTCAGAAATCCAGCACAATCTTTCAAATTGAAAGCCTGAGTTTGTTTTTTTTTTTTTTAAAAAAAAGCTTCTCTCCTTTTCCACACTTAGAAAAGAAAGGTTAATCCTCAGCTGATTTAAACTCAGCTTAATGGGTCAATTTCAACACCAGGGTAGAACAAACCTCCTTTACAGACAGTTTATTTATAAAAGAAGTGAGAGTGTGTGTGTGCTTATTCTATATACACATATTAAAACTAGTACCGAATCTTCTCCTTAAAAATCCACCAAGATCTTTAAAAGATAAAATACATAAAAATACGGCATTAAAACTGAAGACCTCCAGGATAAAAATTCCAATTATCTAGCCATTTTTATTATGTGAGAAACTAAAAAAAAAATTAAAGTCATAAAGGAAACACACAAAGTAGTGAAAGAGCAAAGATAATCACAGGCTTCAGAGTTATAAGAGAGGGAGAAGTAGATTAAGGGACATTTTTAGATATGCAGTTTACAAAAAGCAAGTGAAGTTTGTACCGCTCCTGATGTCAGTAATAGCTCTGCTAGTGCAGAGATTGTAGATCAGAGCAGAAATCCTGGGGAGGAGGACTGGCTTTGCAGTGTTTTATGTGGCACATCCTGAGATCAGAGGTGAGGCACAGACAGCAGCCATCACTTCTCCAGCACACTGAGACTGAACAACCAACTGTAATTTTTAAAAGGAGCCCAGGGACACTAGGACAGCTAGGTGAGGAGATACCAATCTTAACTCATTCAGCACATTTTCTGGGGGGAAAAATACAAAAAAAACTCCCAAACACATCACCAAAACCCAAACAAAACCAAACCAGACCCACAGAGCCCCACAAAACACAGGGAAGTCCACAAACCTTTGGCCTCCAAACCTTGGAACGCTTGCGGAGCAGCTTCATGGCGCTGACGTACTCAGCCTGGATCCGCCGGGCAGGCACAACCAAGTCACCATCAGCCTTGTTGATAGCAACCAGGTCTGCCACCTCAATGATGCCCCGCTTGATGCCCTAAATGCAGCAGGGACAGCAATCAGGAGTAGCCAGAGGGGCTGTGACACGCTGATTCAGCACAAAAAGCAGGTCAAAATGCTTTGGTAGTTTCTAGTTTTCTCCCCAAAAATATATATAAGTAGTAAGCATGTTAATGTTAAGCCACAGAGTATCACGTGTTTACATCCTCATACTTTTAAAATCAAAAAAGGGAGCTTAATTGTGCAGTAAGTGGATGACACTGAAAATACTTAATAATAACAGTATAATGGACAAAACATATTGATATGGACTTTCTGCAGAGATACTGCATGCTGAATTTAAGTTTCTCTTCCTAGTCCCAGGTAGTAACCAATAAGAGAAACTGAAAAATACCTGTAATTCATCTCCACCCGCAGGTGGTAGCAGTAATATAAACATATCAACCATATCAGCCACAGCAAATTCTGACTGGCCCACACCTAAAAAATTAAATTCAGAATTTACCATTTACTACAAACTTTCAGTCCCATTAATGTCAGTAATTGTGACAGATCCCAGCACTGCCCCACGAACAAATCCCACTAAGAAAACAAAGCCAACAGGAAACATGACAGTTTAGTAAAA
This sequence comes from Melospiza georgiana, assembly GCF_028018845.1. Classification (NCBI taxonomy): domain Eukaryota; kingdom Metazoa; phylum Chordata; class Aves; order Passeriformes; family Passerellidae; genus Melospiza; species Melospiza georgiana. The sequence goes on along the minus strand of NC_080434.1, from coordinate 28,743,141 downwards.
GGCACACAGGACTAGAAAACAAGACAGAATGAGCACTTATGTTAAAGCAGTGACCACATGCAAAAAACATGGGCAAAATCAAGGCAGGGATATGCAATTATTAGCACAGCCTATTTTCACGTCACAACAAGACAAACAAAGCAAACCCTAAGCACGTACCCACTGTTTCCACGAGAACAACATCGTAGCCTCCTCCTTCACACAGCAGAATGGCTTCATTTGTGGTCCTTGTGACACCTCCCAGTGTCCCACTGGTTGGAGATGGTCTGATGTATGCATTCATGTCTCTTGACAACTCAGTCATCCTTGTTTTATCACCCAGCAGGGAACCTTAATGTTAAATTATTTCAGTGCAATACAGCCAAACTGCCCTTCTCCCCGCTCCCCACCAATAAATGAGTGAGGACAGACAGGTCTCTCATACAAAGTCAGTCAAATAAGAATATCCTAGTTACAGCTTCTCAAGACTCAGCTGAGGACTAGGAAGCTACAGTCTGGTTCTTCTACTTCCCAGAAGCTGAAAAGGCCTGACAGGCAGACCTTACTGCTACCAAACACAAAGAATTTGTACTAGGTCAGAATGAATTCTACAACTCCTGAATGGCTTTTTGAAGCCTACACACATCAGGCCACACAGCTGATTCCTGTCTGCTCCTGTCCAAAGGACAAATCCCTGCATCATGATTCTGACACACTTTGGTGCTGGATGTTTTGTTTTAGGAGAGCTGACACGTGTCCCTGCCTTCCTTCTACTCAAACAAACTGCAAATCACATTCAGTGAGATCTACACACTCAAGGCACACTCCAAAAGATGAGAGATGCTCAATTCTTCCAGCTGCTGCAGTCTTGCTGTCACATTTTGCTACTCTACTCATGCATCCTGAAGGCATGCATCAAAGAACACAGTCCATCTTAGCTCCATGTCACTGCAATGCTCTAGTTAATTCTTTATAAATAGTTACACACCTCTAACAGCACAGAAGCTGGAAAAATTAATGATGCTGAGTGGCAGCTGCCCCTTATGGAAAGATCAAAAAAAAATCAAGATTGTGTTATTTGTATCAGAGATACCAAGAATCAGGCATGCTCAGCTTGTAATTTCCCTACAAGTTTTTACTGGAGAGTTTCAGATCACAGCCTGCCATCAGTAATCCTGCACAACTTCAAAAAAATTCAGATTTAGAAAAATAAATTGTACGGCGGCATTTGAATACTGGAAAGGGGAAATCTGAAAGAACTACAACACTGATACATATTTTCCAATTTGGTATCACATATGAAGAAAATATGAAAACTTGATTTCTTTTACATTTTACTGTAACAGGCACCAAATCTTCTTCCACTTTGCTCAAAGAGATACTTCAGTAGTTGACAAGGTATTGGAAACTTGACTCAAACTTTGATTCACACTCACCACCACTTGTACTAGAGGAAGGGTCCACAGCCAACACAGCCACTTTGTGGTTTCTTTCCGTAAGCATCTTCCCAAAGCATTCTATGAAGGTCGACTTTCCAGCACCAGGAGGACCAGACAACCCTAAATAATCACAATAGGAAGAAAAAAACATTTTGCTAGTCAAATAAATAATACATCTCATGAATACCATCAACATCTAGTTGACAACAATTCATACTCTAACACAGCATCACAACAAAAGCAAATAAAAGCTATGCCAAAACAAAATAGGAGCTTGACAACATAGCAGCACCTCACTATCCCTCATCCTATTGACACCAATATAATATTAGGCTTATCCACATCTATTTCTTCCCCTCCAAATAAAATTACTTGTACTGCATGACTTATCCTTCATAATTTTCAAAATGTTATATATTAGAACTGGATTTTTCAGATTTACTACAAAAGAAACACTCCAAAAGGAAAAGCAAGGCTGTACCTTGAAGAGCTGTTCTTTCCAAAAATGAGGCCGTTTATTTGCATGTCAAAGCTCACAAACTAAGATTAGCACCAAACTTTTCTCACTCCCATGCCCCAGTTCTTGTTCTTACTACCTTTGTACAGACAGGAGAGATGACAGCTGGGCATGACACATGATAGGAGTCCTTCTCTGTGTAAGGGAAAAATATTTTACAGCTTCCAGGAGAAGCAGGTTCATGTCTCCTTCAGCTGAAAATCAGGCTGCTTCCTAACAGAGGGCCATAAAACAGGAAGTGCATGTTTTTCCTTCTGTAGACTAAAAAAGGGATTCAGGAAGTGTCCAAAAAACACCTTTAGGAAAAGACCAGGTGTGCTTGAACACATCTTTCCCTAAGTGTAAATAACATCTGCATCAATCTGCAAACTAACTAATGTTTCACCTTATAATGGTTACACAGCCGACCCTGAATAACACACTCCCAAGAAGCCATGATAATTTCTAAAGTACTCTCAAAAGCATTTTTTCATCTCAAACCATAATTCCACTGGACAGAAGTAATCTAGATTGGTTATAAACCACAAAAAAAAAAAACAATGCAAGACTACAAACCACAAACAGTGATAATAAAAGGTGAGGACAGTAATTACTACTAGACAAGACATAAAAGGACTAACCCACTCTAAAGGCAAGTGGCTTTCCTTGATTTAAATTTTCTTGTTCCCTGTGGTAGGATAATACCTTCTGAAGGAGCACCTGGGCTACTTTCTTCTTCCTACTCTGAGTTGATTCTATGAGTGTAATGGATTCGGCTAAGCAGGCTCTGTGGCCCTGGATTAGCCCCTGGTAAAGTCTGTCTATGAGTCTCTGCTCCTGGTCAGAAAGCTCCTCTGCTTGCAGCTCAGGGGCTGCCTGCTGGCACAGCTCTCTCCTCAAAGCGTTTGATGAACAAATCCATTTTGTGCGACAGTGATGTGCTGGCCTGGGAGACTCAAGGCCCGGGAAATCTGCCGGGGAAGTGAAGCGAAAGTTCATGAAGTAAGTTCTTCTGGAGAAATAACAACGAGGGAATCTCAGCAGCAAACAGGGGATCTTCATCTTCTTTGGAACCAAAAAGTATCAGAGTTGTCAGTTCACTTCTATTTGCAGACAGCCTAAAGAGAAGGAAAAACATTTTTACTTTACTCAAAGCACTTTTGTGAGGACTCAAATTAAGTTTATGTACACCCCTGACCATCAGCTTTGATTTTATCTGTACCCACTGCCTTGAATAAAAAAAATAACTGTCCCCTTTTCCCGCTAAACAGACACAATAAAAACACACTACAGAACCAAAAGCACAGTATCTCTTTATTATCATACTTCATAAATTAAAATATAAAAAAAGTACTTTCAAATAAGCCTCTGAGAGAACACACAGCACACTACAAATCCAGGAGCAATCAATCCTTAAGCTTACAGAACTGGTGGTACATTCTAGTTTGACGGGCTATTTTAGGGTTGTTTTTAACAATTATTCGGGACGAGGGCATATTTGCACTTATTTCCATCAGAAAGAGGAAAAAAAAGGGGGGTGGGACAGAGTTCAGAGACAAGAACATTTAGAAATAAACAGGAGGAGCTGAGGCCTGCCCGAGGCGCCCGGGCGGCCCCAGCCCCGCTCTCGCTGCGCCGCCTCAGCCCGGGGCGGCCGCTGAGTGAAGGAGGGCAGGGGAAAGCCGCCATTCCCGGCCGATCCCCGCCATTCCCCGCCGCTGCCCGCCATTCCCGGCACCTACCGGAGCCGCCCCGCTCCGCCCCGGGAAGTGACGCCCTCAGGCTGAGCCGGAACCCGCTGCCCCGCAGGGAAAGGGCCGGGAAAGGGGCGAACACGGGCGGGAGCGGAGGGTGCTGAAGGCAGGGAGCTTCCCCGCCATTGCCCGGGCCTCCAGAGAGAGGGGTCAAGGCCTCAAGGCTCAGCTCTGGCCATTCCATGTGTACACAAACTTCCATGGCCGTGGAGCCACAGTCTCCCTGCTCTGGCCTTTCAGTGATGGATGTTTCAAATCATCTTTTCCCTCCTGATTTAGCGGTATCCACTCTGAATCCGTGCATGGCCATTTACTGGTCCTCCCCCCATATACCGGAAAGGGAGAATAAATGCTTAAATCCCCTCATGTGCTTATTAAATCACGTTTCTTTTCAGCCTTATTAAACCTCCTCTTCAAATTTAGTTTCCTGTCGTGGAATGTTGGCTTATCGTGAGGTGGGGTTTGTTTTGCTTCCTTAATTTTTTAAAAAACTATTATTATTTCTCCAGTCATCTCCCAACCCTTTTTCCTCCCGTCTTCTTGTTAAAGCACACAGACATACAGATCTATTTCCAGTGAATGTGAACACACAGAACCCACTGACTGAGCTGTTCCCAGTGCCTTGCACTATCCCGCAAAGACTTTTTCCCAGTGTCATCACCTGGGCAGTGAAAGTGACAGACTATTAAATAGCAGAAGTTTTGTTCTGAACTGCTGAATGCACAATTCAATCTCACTGCTGTTATTTCAGTCCAGAAGATGATGCTACACAGAGACCTGAACACTTCAGGGCTAAGAAAATATACAGTTTTGTGTGCCTATCATCATGGGATGAAACCACAGCAGAAAGAGACAAGAAATTCCATTTTGAAATAGCCTCATGAGGTCTTTCTGTTTAACCAGGTCTTTATTCACCAGAGTTAGCCTGGATCACTATAATCTCTTCATTAGCAAGTTTTCCAAGGCTCTCTGTTTCAAGTGCTGTACTTACACCTAGGTAGCACATCCCCACTACTATTTTAATAGCAGCAGAAACAACAAAAAAACCATTCTGCTTCTGCTTAATTCATCCTTCGGTTTATGTCCCTTTGTGTTCTCTGAAATGGAATACTTTTGTCAGTGACCTTGGTGAACAGGCATGGAAAAGTGCACATTTCATCAATGCTGAAGAGAAGAGGGGATTGTTCAGTTCTCTATGATAACCTTGTGGACCGGAATAATAGGAGTGAGATTAAAGTGTGCACTCAGCAGTTCAGAACAAAACTGCTGCCCTTTTATACAGCCCACCAGCTGTACTGCCAATCTGATATGGCCACAAACAGGCATGAATGTGCTCTAGAGTCATCTCCCTGCAAGAACTGTTTTCAAGACTTTGCACACTGGTGAGGTCTGGAACTCCAAATTGCTCAAGTCATCCTCTTTTTTTGTTCCTCTTTCCCCCTAGCTCTGTTATTCAACAAGTTTGCTTTTCACCAGTCAGAGGCTACAGTCTCCAAATGCCAGATATGAGAGGAAGACTTCCTATTGCCTGGTCAATTATATACACTCTTTTTTTCCATAGTCTTTCATACATCAGAGATTATATAGGTCTGCTAGAACTATGTGCTCTTCTACCACCTCTGATTTCTTTTTACTATAACCTCATCCAAAATAGGCAAAATACTCCCTTAGAGGCTGGGTCATATCTAGAATCTTCTTAATCTACATCCTGCCATGCTACACAGTGTTCTTGTGTTTCTCCTATGGTCTTGTAATGTATGCAACGAAAGGGGGGGGGTTTGGTTGTTATTACACACAGCCCAATAAATTTTGGGCAGACTCACTATATTTGTGCTTTCTAATCTCCAACACAGAGATTTCTCTTGGCTTCTGTATTCTTTATCCATTCATCATTAATTTACTTAACATTGTTGCTGAGCTATTCAGGAGGGTAGTTCAGTAGCTTTCTGCATCAGGCTCTGTTTCTCCTTTTTCTTAAAAATTATCTTTCAAATTTGGGCTGGGGGGAGTGTGTTTGTGGATTTGGGTTTTTTAAATTTCAAATTTAACTCATATTCTGTGTTCTCTTTTCTTCTTTTCCCCAAGGGTGTCAGAATAATAAAAATGCACCCCCATAGTTATTCCATCACAATCTGCAAACTTCTCCAACATTTAAGAAAATTGTCTGGTTCAACCTCCTTGCTGCAAATTTATCCCAGTGTTAAAGAAAAGGGTACTGCTGGTAACTCATGAAATAGAAGTCTTCCTTCTGAGCCAGTACTAAATCAAACAACCTGTAAAGTGTTATAAATATTGTGCCATGAGCTAAAGGTGCAGGGAGGCACAGACATTCAGGCAAAATATGCAACTGAATCCAGATCATTACAAAAGAATAGAAAAAGATCCTTCTGTAACTTCTCACAGCAGGAATAGTATTAACACCAGAATCTGCCAAATTCAACCATGCAAATTTACATTCTGTCTAACTGGCTTCCCGTTGCAGTTTTAGTTGGATTAGCTCATTCTTTCTTCCTCTGGCCACGCAGATTTCCTTGCTCTGTTCACCTCCTCTTTAAGAAAACCCAAAGTAATCTTTGTGCACATAATTAACACAATGATACTTAATATCATCACAGACATTTCTCTACATCAATGTGCTGTAAAGGCCAATACAAAACCACAGTCCTTGCCATGGTACAAACTGAAAATACAGTGGGACCAAATGAGACCATTTGCCCTTTATTTCAGAAGGCAGCCCTCAATTCATTTCAGTTTTCACAGAAGCAGAAAAGTTTGATCCAACCACCTCTTTACAGCAAAACAGGAAGCAAGGTAACTGTTGATTACAGCCTTCCTTTCAAGAAAAAAGGCTAAGCTTTTCAAGGACAGTCTTAGCACTCTAGACAAAATATACCTTCTACCTTATCTTAGAAGATATTTGGACACCTGAAATGAGATCACTAGAAAGCATGTTCACAGCTGAAAGTTTGCCCGTTGAAATGCACCTTGAGCCCAGGCCTCAGATCTGCAGTTACAAAACTTGCTCGGGCAAGGAAACACCAGAAAAAAGGCCAAAAGCCCTGCAACTGTTACACCAATAGCTGTTTGCTGACTGTGAGCGTCCCAAGGTTTTTCTACGAAGACCAGGACAGAGCAGCAGGACAGCTGCCTGGCTAGGTGTGGAGAAAATAGCCTTTCCACAGCTTCCCAGGGCCAGCCACCTACACAGGAGGACAACCCCATGGCTGAGCAGATTCTCTGTACCTGTGCTGGTGAGGAGCCATAAGGTTGTCAGGAAAATTTCCTGAAAGCCTGGAAAAGGAAATTTGCTCTTTGAGCTTTGCCTGAAACCTACAAGAAAGCATCTGAAGAAAGCAGAAGGAAAAATTATCTTAAATAATTATGGCATTTGTGTAACATTTTTATAAACAAGGGAGCTGAAGTGTCTTCACAAAACATTAGAGCAGTGACTTCAGTGTTTCCTTGTTGGTATGAACTGAGCAGTGATTGCACATTAGTGAGAAATGACATCAGCTATTACAGGAAAGTTTTCTACTGCTTATGCACAAGTTTTTTAATTGTTAATGATGCACTGCCTGATGTGAAGTGATTTTTAAAGGGGACAGATAAAACCATCTTTTCTGTAAAAAAAGGAAAGACATTTACTATATAGGCAAAACCCCCAGACATTATTCCTATACTACTACTGGTTGTAAAAGCCATTTAAATAATGTTCTCCAAGACCAGTTCATTGTTAAAATTATAAACCCGGAAGAGCAAGTCACTTGCCAGTAAAATAATATTTCTTTTTCTTTCAATTAAAAAAGTATTTAAAAGCTTGGCTTAAAGAGTATGTTTTTCTCCATGGCCACCAATGACTCATGATATCAAAATATTTCTCATGTAGCTCATTATTACACAGCTGAAAAGGAAATAATGAATTGCCTCTTCCTGGTTTTTTTAATACAGCAATGAAACCATACTAATCATATTTGTAAACATAAAAAATATAATACAATCTGACATCTGGCTTGGCTGAGGCACCCTCATTCCCAGATACTTTTTGCTTAAGGAAAGGCCTAATTGGTTGCAGTTTTTAAGTTCTGTAGTTGCCAGAAACTCATGCTGGAAGTCTCAGTTGTGCGGGCACTTGCTTGCTTACTCTCCAACATGCCCACAAAAGCAAGACTTACAATCCAAAATTGTGTGCAAGCTAAATGTCCCATTTTTCCAGGCAGCTGTAGCAGATGGGTGTGAAAAGGATAAAAAGGGAAGATTCTGCTAAGATTCAATGCTGTATGATCAACCCATCCAGAAACAGAGCACAGCAGCATTCTGAAAGGCTGACTGACTCAGGAAGGGCTTGCTAAAAAGCCTGTTGGATCATACCCTGTGTCATTGCTTTACACCACAAAATACACAAACACCTTCATGTAAGTGCACCCTGCATTTACAAAGCTTAGCCTAATGGTACAAAATATTGTACCACAGAATTAAGATGAAAGAAGAATCCTTCATTAAGACTAAAAGGGAAGCAAAAACTCCAATGCTCAAACAACAAACACCACTGCAGTCATAACTGATGCAGTTGCATGGGGAAAATTAGCATAGAGCATATGGAAAAAAGTCAAATATTTGTTTTGAGGATGATCAGCTTATGGAGGTCCAGAAGGGAAATTTAGAATCATTTTGTTCAGAAGTTGGTATTTTCATCTAATTGCTTTCCCAACTAGGTCCATGTTTAGAAAAGAATTCTACATTCAAGCAGCATCATCTCAGTATATATTATATTATGTTGCAAGAATCAAAGATGAACACCTGCACTTTCCCCTCACTGGAAGTTAGCTATTCATTTGTTGTCTGAAAATTTGTGCTTATCTTTAGTGCAGAGGAATAAAATTGAGAAATAATTCCCGAGACTCTCGCCAGGAGGCTTCCCTTACCTCTTCTGGCCAGAAGGGGAAGCTAGCGCTATGCGGCTGAGTCACACAGCCCGGATGGACTGAACACACGGGAATTCAGGTCACCATCACCATCGAAAATCTGCCCTGTTTGGCCACGGCAGAGTTTAACCACCTGGGAAACTTAAACATACTGAAAATTTACTGAGAGTGCATCCAGGAGGCTTCAGAGTGTAAAATCCAAAAGCCTCTCTGCAAGCATGTGTCCCATCTCGGTTTGGAAAATGACTCACAGAACACCAGCAGCAAGTGGCTGTAACCCGGTTGAGGAGCCCCTTACAGCGAGTTTCTGACTTCCCAGCAGGATTTTGCTGCTGCCCTGTCTCTGGTCACTGCAGCAAGTCAGGGATCTCTGGGTAACATAAGACTTACATAGAAATGTAATCTTATTTCCCCACCTAAACCAGAAACAAAATACAAGGCATACATTTTAACTAAAATTCTGCTACTGTGTTAAGACACCTGCTCACAGTATCAGTGTAGGAAACAAACAGAAAACTTTATCGCACACATATGAATAGTTGCCTTGTTGTATTAATATTAAAGGTTTTTTATTGTTTAGAATGAAGACAAGAAATCTGCAGTACTCACAGCTCAGATGGTTTGTGATTATCAGCATCCTTCATCCTTTTCAGAGAAGATTCAACTGAATTTTAGTATGGAAGGGGATAGACTGAGAGTTTTGGGTTTTTTCTGATCAGCTATTCCATTTCAGTTTCTCAGCATTGAAAACTCAGTTTCTTTATTTGACTTAAGCTAATCTATCAGACATGTTAGATGTCTCTTTCCACAGGGCTGTAGAAACAGCAGCAGACAGATGCCAAAAACTGTAAGTAGGTCTGTCCAAAATTTCTAGTTTTGTATCTATCTGCATGTCTCTAGTCTGGCCTAGACTCAGGCTTTCTGCCATTTCTGGAAAGAAACTTCCAGGAATACTTCATTTCTAGGAACTTCCAGGAATGCTCTCTCTTGCTCAGCCAGAGGCAGACTATTCAAATTGTCAGTGGATGAAACATTTAAAAAATGGATGTAGGAAGTCTTGAAGACAAGTCTGGGTTATACACACACACACACACAAACACCATCCCTTGTCCCTGTTTGCCATTTATTCCAAGAGAACATATCCCTGGTGCTACCTTCTTCTCATGAAGCAAGACAGATACTAAAACAGATGCTGAGTATGTCAATGAGTGTGCAGTCACCAACAGTGGAGGTCTGACAGAAGGCCTAACAAGCCCATTAGTTTTTTAAAATAATCTAAAAGGATGGATTAAGCAAAAAATTGATAGTGTTGCATTAAAAGTATTCTAGGAGGCCTCCCATGTTGCAGTCTCTCCCCATCACCATCCCTTTCTGCTGCTAACTTCTTGTATGGACTTATTCTAAAAAAGACAGAATGAGTGGAGACTGAAAGGATTAAAACAGCAGTTACTTGCAAAATTAGATGTTTCTTGAAGGGAAGAGATATGGATTTTGTCTTCTTGTATTTTATACCGAACTCTGAAGAAGCTATAAAGAATTTTCTGCTAGCATCAAAAAAATGCAAGAAAATTACAGCTCAAGTCAGAGCTCTCAGCTCTTACTCCATGTTTCAGAATCACATGTCAATGACATTTCACCTTCCCAGTGCTCCTGTTCCAGTGAAGGAAAAGTATGCAGTCATTGAAATCCATACTTCCTTTAGGTGGTGTTCTGGAAAAACAACATTTCGTATTTTAAAGCCTCATGATCTACCCATCTAGTTGTGGGAAGCATAAAAATTCTGATATCATTTCCTTAGAGTGCATCCATTCTTGTAACTAAGTCTATGAAAAGAATAAAGGTGGCATCAACAGTCTGTTTTAATGACAGTGTTTGTATCATTTCCAATTACACAAGTAACACTTCTCCAAAGTCATTAGTGCCCTGCCATTATAGCTGTCACTGCTTCTTCAGTCTTGCTGCTCTGAGAGCAAAGACTCTGTGGGTTCCTGTTAGGAATACTGATAAGCTTCAGGAAAAGCTCTTTTCCAGATGGTCTTGTATGAGGCATTCATACTCCAGCACTCTCAATGATGGTTAAATGCTCGTACAGAACACAATCCTGAGCAGAAGTGAGGTTTGTTACTAGGATAGCTGTGCAAATCAATGCATTTTTTAGCTGCAACTCATCCTTAACTACACAGGCATGTGGAACAAGGAGAAGAGAGGAAAATAGTTTTGCCAGCTTTATATTAAACCACTATGTCTCAGTAGGCAGGAAAATATGTTTGGGTGACAAAGGCATCCTCAACATCTCTGACAGAATTCAGCTCTTCAAAGTTCAGACCAAGCCCTAAACACAGCGCACAGCAGGAAAGCATCAAGAAGACCTTTGCTATGTCTAGTATGCATTTTTCTAACCTGACATGGACCATCTCCAATGACCAACTCTCCAAAACCTATCCAGATAACTTGTTAGTGTTTAATATCTTAACTGACACAAATCTCTTCTCCCTGCCCCTAGTATTAGACTCAATTCTCTGCAAAGCAGAGAAAAGGAATTTAACTCTTCTTCCCCAGAGTGGCTACCTACACATGCTTCAAAACTCCAGGTTTGACCTTTTCACAGTTAATTTTAAAGCACATTTTATTTACCATGATGTTTTAGAACAAAACTTAGTGAGCAGGCAGTTTCCTTGCTTGATTCTGCCACCATGCCTACAAACACTCCTGCATTAGTTACTGATGACTGCAGTGCCTCAGAGGCTCAGACAGCAGGGCAGCAAGTAATTCAGCAAAGGTTACTTCTGCAAACCCTTTGTATTCTTCTTCCAGAAAAGCTGACCAAATACCTAATGCCAGTTATCTAACCACATACTTTCTTAATGAATGCATTCTAAATAACGAAGACCACATTTTAAAGTCTGACCTGTGAAAGAAAACTCTTTTTGTTCCTTGTGATCTAAGAAAAAGATGACAGCACATCCATTTTTTTCCATTGAAATAAAACAAAATTTAAAAAAAACCCACCCAACTTTTGCCTCCTCACTTTCAGGCAATTTTTAAAACAGTAACTCTTGGATAAATGTTTTAACTCTTATTTAAAAAAGAACAGTGAATACTTAGCAAACAAGCAAATAACAGTTTTAAGAGTTTTAGTGTTAAAAGGTATAAGAGTAACAGTCAAATAAAGAAGGGGCAAGAACAAAAATAATAGCTTAATCTAAGGGGGTAATTTTTGTTAATTAGTTTAACTAATCTCTTCTGAGCACTAATCTGGACATTCCACATGACCAATTTCCAGAAGACATAAAATTTAAAATTTTTAGCTCAATTATGTAAGAGTCCTGAGATTAGGCCAACTTTTTCATAGAATCATTGCTCATTCTCACAACAGCCTTATGAAAGCATCATGAAATGAAGAATGCCTCGGGATTCCCAGGAAAACAGGATGGAAATCCACTGTATTTCTGGTGGAGTGACAATCACTAAAGGCAAGTGCAAAAGACAATAAAAAACACACAGACATAATACCTAACTATAAAGCAAACCCATTTTATAGAAAAGCAAATTTTAACCAAATAGTAGAAGAAACATTCTAACTACAAAAGTGATTAATATGTGGAACAGGGTATGTAGGGAAACTGCAAAATGCCTTCTAAATTAAACTTTAGTCCTAGACAAAGCCCATACACCACTGAAAGGATGCACTATGCAGCCAGCCCCTCATCTGACCAGCATTTACTGCACTTCTGCATGTGCAGAACATGTACAAGGCTCAAATACGCTTCTAATGCAGCATTCCTGAAAGAATTTCTCACATATCTTTATGCACCCAAAGTGATGTTTTAGTTTTTCAAAGTTATTTTCCCTCCCCTCATAGCCCTCCAGCTTTTAGATTGATCCTTTCAGAGGCTGAAATTCATAATTCATCTGAAGAACACAGCATCTGTTCCATTGTGAGATCTCTCCCTGTGGCTGGGTCAGCTTTAGCCAGAGGGAAACCACATGGAGCAAGTCCCTCCAGATTTTTCCCTTTCCTCCCATAAAACTACAGAAGAATAATTCATTTCAGGGAGGTGGAAGGGAAGAAAGTGAAGCAGATCCCTGTACTCCTCCTCTGCAGGTATGAGGACTTAAATTTCTCACCTGTTTTCATCCAGCTTTCCAGAAAAACAAAACACAAAAACCCAACCAAAACTATTCCTTAAAAGTAGGAATATTATCTTACAGGATGTGCCTTCTCTAAAAAAGGGATATTCAAATTATTTACAATTCTATAATTTGTACTTGAGTAACAAACCTGCAATACCAGGTTAACCATCTCAGACTTGTACTGTGGAAGTTATATTTCTAAAAAATCCACAAAAAATAAACAGGATACTTGAAAAATGCCCAACAACAGAAATTAAAATACCCCCACACAACTGCTTGTTTTTCCAGGTGTACACTAAGTATCTTCTCATGGTATCACATGAAGTTATACTCTACTTTTTTCAGTAACCAGCCCTTTTACTGTGCTCTCCAAACTTCTGTAAGCATGGAGGAAGAAAGGTTGTGGAGGGAGGGAGCAGGCACAAGTACTGAGAGGTAGAAACTTCACAAGGAGCTTCTGCATTTGGAAAACTAAAACCAGACACGGGCCCATAAATTTGAAAAGATGGAAATTAAGAGTGCCTAATTATTACATATGCCCTAGGAGGATATCATCAGTCTATTGTTACATTCCATGGTGTCCTTTTGGAGGAAATGAGGCCAGCTTTCACAGACATACTAGCCGTCCCTTAGAAGTACACTGCATTCCATCTCTGACAATTGCATATTTAATTTGCTACCACTCAGGTTTTTACTGCTTACTGTCATCAGAAACTTCTGATGACCAGAGAAACCTTGACCCTGCTTCCAGTGGTGCAGGTCCAGCCTCGTTCCTGTGCAAACACCAAAACCTTCACATGTGCAGGCTTTCACCCACAAGTGCTGCAGATAGAACATTTGTGTCTCAGATGGAATTTAGAGAAAAAGAGTTGGATGTGTAAGGCAACATCTGGTACCAGCCATTCATCCCACATGTGGAAGCCAGTCACAACCACGTTTTCCAAACTTGTGTGGCACTGAAAGGTTCCCAGATGGAGATGTTACTTGGCTTAGGCTTTCAGCTACACTCAGTCCCTTACAAGGGCTGTTTCCTGTCTATGTGCTGGGCAACGTCACATTTTTCAGGCATTTCAGATACAGTTGTAGAGAATGAATTTTGACTGGGCTTCTTGTATATCCCACCTGTGTCAGGCCATGGTAATTCTCAACACAAGGAGACACAGTAATGTTTTACAAAACACAAGGGGTGACCAGAATATGGACAAAAAAGAGGAAAGCCCACATATTCTTTGTATTATTTTATCCACCTTACTATCAAAGGAACAACAGTGCAAGAGCACCCAGACAATTCTGAAACAACAGTGAAATAAACACCAAATACAACAAGAACACTCATAAGTGTGGTCAGGATCCTTTCCCCCATTTTATCCAACAAAATGCTCACATTCAAGACCAACCTCCATATTCACTCAGCTGCAAAGTTCCAGGTCTGACCATGCTTGGGATTGTTCCCTGTAGTGGCACTGCCACACCCCTGTCACCCACCCACTGCTGCTGGCACAGAAATGGGCAGTTCCTGTACTTCCTCAGGTGATGGTTAGAAAACCTGGCTGTGAACCTTCCCTTACCACTGTACACACATGGATCTTTTTCCAGTGCTTCTGGGGATTGCGCACAGTATGGATTCATCTGGGGCTCGATGGTGCCAACAGATCCTGTGAGGGAATGGATGGCCCCTCACTCAAAGTACACACTGCCAAATCAGGGTCCCCAAACTTGAGGCTCCCACCTTGAGGTGACAGATCAGACTGCTGTACGTGCCGTTGCCAACATTAAGACATCCCAGTGCTTTCCTTTTTGAAAATGGTAAATTCCTAGAGAGTTCAGTGGTTTAATATTTTGATTGTAAGCTGCTTTCTATCAGTGTAAGATCAAATTCAACCAAAGATCTACCACTTTATCTGTTCAAACTTGCTTCTGTGACCTGGAGAAATCACAGGGACACCTGAGGCAATGATGTGATTCCTGAAAGACCAAGAGCAACACAGTGGGTCAGAAAATGGAATGGCCCCAGTGCCCAGAGTGTATTCTGAATTAGAGCCATATCAAACATTAGCAGTAGGGGTACAAAGAAACCCCACACTGCAATTAAAAGCTACCCCATGAAAGGCTGTTTACAGAACTGCTCTCTTAGCACAAGATAAAAACCCAGTTCTTGAAGTTTTGAGTCTCCAGTGCATGCAGATCAAGGTAGCTTCTTTCTGTGCTGCTTGAGAAAACAGCATGGCCCAAATCCAGCATACAGAGGGATCAAGCTGTGTTTGAGAGGTTTGAAAAGCGTTTGTAGTCAAACCATTGGCTGAATCATGTTCAAAATGAAGCCATGCTTGGATCCAGTTTCTAAATAGTGCTGTTGCCAACACTATGGCCTATGGTGATTTTGACTTGAGGAGACTGGTCCACAAACTTGGAGAAATATCTGATGGGACAGCAGCCATCTTTCAGTCTCCACATGTATATCTGAAAACACTCAGGATTACCAATCCCTAAAGTATCAACAGAAGGCAGAAGTGAAGGGCTCAGAGATGAGACAGACCCTGCTCTCCTGCCAAGAACCAAGTGCACCAAAAAAACAGTGAAGTGTTACTGCAGCACTGCACACATCCAGTCTCATTCTCCTGCTTTTTCTAATCTCTGCTCAGTAATCTAAAGGAACAGCAGACCGAGAAGTTCAAAGTTATATTAGGAGAAAGGGGAAGGCAAAGTTATACACACCATTTTTCTTTATAGAAAAGAATGTTTTTACATGTTACAGGGACATTGGGGAAAGCTGCAACAGGAAAATCAGAATCTGTTTTACAAAAGCAAACTGTGCTCTCCCAGCACATCTCAGCAAGTGACCACTCCACATAAAGCAAACTCTGAGCAAAGCAAGCCTCTAATATAACTATTGCTCATATTTACTGTAGTACACAACTGTAAGTCACAGGTCTTTATCACTGCTATGAGATATCTTAACTCCTGTCTACAATCTGGAGCAAGTGACAGTGTTTACTTCTTCAAAATTAAACTACAGCAGCCTCCTCTGAGCTTTAAAGATTTAGAGTCTCAGATGATCTGGCAGGATCATGAAGAGAACATACAGAACATTCAATTTATGCCTTAGCGGCAGGATAAAAAGGGGAAATTACAAGCCAAGTCTTAAAAAAAATGATAAATCTGCACACATTAGAATAAAAAAATCTTAACATTCCTTAAAGATGATTGAATCAAATTCCAGACTTTTGGACTGTTTGTAAAATTTGGGGGTTTGTTTGACATTACTTTTGACTACTTCAGTTGCACAAGATCAATTAACAGCATACACTGAGGATCATTTTTAACTGCAAGGCATTCATCAGACCTGCACAAAAGCTGTACCCATCTTGTCCATTCCCTGCAGCAGACCCACTCAGCTCTGTAACCACATCAAGCCCAGTGGATGTAAGCATTGTCAATTTTACTGGAGCCACTTCTGTGTTTGCAGCAGGCTTTGATCAGGAGGCTGCCTCTCCATCACACCTGCCTCATGAAAACAGTTCACCACACAGCCCAGGGGACACAGCCCTCCCAACTGAAGGGACTGCAGGTGGGGTGAATGAAAGAGGAGCCACCTGTCAGACACCTCAATTAAACTGAACAAAAGTGGGGAACCAGAGCCCTCTGCCTCAGCAGCTCCCAGCACATGAAGACATACAGACACATGACCCACAGGGGCAGCACCTCCTGGAGATGACAAAAAGCAATTTGCAGAGTTCAAAAAAACAAGGAAAGTTATCAAGAATATCGAAGTCAGTGAGGGGTGCTTAAGGAGCAGAGAGGAGAGAACATCCCCTGAAGGACAACATGGCACGGGTTTCTCTCTTCACTGAGTTAAGCCAAGGACAGAGAGGGCCAGAGGAAAATACAAGCCATTTTCCCTTCCCTCCTGCACAGAATCACAAATGTATTGAAGAAAATGAACTGTGAGATGATGCATGTAAAAATGTACTGCTCCACCACTGCTGGTGATGGTGGAGTTATGTTGTATATCTAGGCAAGCATCCAGAAAAAGGTGACTGCCAGTTCATGGCCATGAATCACAAATCTCAGGAGCACACTAAGAGGCTACAGTGTGCTTCACAGAACAAAACATCAGCATTTACTAAAGAGAGCACCAAAACACAGCTAACTTCCAAAGTGTCCATCAAAGACACCTTGTTCCACCTTAGAGTGGGACAAGGCAAAGGAAAAGTCAGGGAGATAGGCACAGCAAGAAAGGTCCATATCAATTTCAGACACTTCTACACTGATTTGTTCTCTTCAAATAATGATACTCACACCTGTATTGCTTAGAGGCTAAAAAAGACAAGTGTAGTTGTCTTAAGACAATAAAGGACAATAGGTACAGTAGCAAGAGCAGTGACTTAGCAGCAAATGGCTTTAGCAAAGTAGACAGCAATACCAGGTGTCTGGTATTAGCAAGCATTAAAAGATCAGGCCCATGATTACGATACAGGATATGATAAAACATTAATTATTTTTTCCATACCTTCCTAAACCCATACAGGTAAGCATGACTACCTCTCTTAGCCTTCAACAAATCTTTTAAGAGTTCACCAGATCCTCCTAAATGATTAAAAAGTCATCTCCATTCTGGGAGAATTATTTGATTTCCAGCACTCAAAAGCCGAAGCAGAGATTTTGAAACACATTCAGCTCCATGGAATTATTTGCTTTTCCTCAATACAAATATCACTGTCTTTTCAGTTTCTCCTAACAGAGACTTGTCTTGGCTTTTAAGTAGTGTCTTCTGTGTTTAACTCTTGTTCAGGAGATTAAATGGAGGAAACTATGAGGAAATAAAACCAAATAAGCAACAGGAACTTACCTGGTTACAGAGCTGACACTGTAGGCTCTGTCCGTGTTTTTAGTTCTCAATGTTCTCTGTTTTGTGAGAGGTCACCAAGAAACTCTTTTTCCTTTCATTCTTGTCATTTGCCTTTAAAAGCTTTCTGACTCCAACTATCCAAAGCAGGGCAAATCAGAAGGAAGACTTCTTCAAAATGATCCAAAAGTTTTCACAGCAGCCTGAAGCCAGCAGTTGCTTCTTCCCAGGTGAGTTCTGTCCTACCTCCTGTGTTTCTGGCTGTTAATCTGTTGTGGTTTAGCCCCAGCTGGTAACTAATCACCACTCACTGGCTGCTCCTTCACTCACCCCAGGTGGGATGGAGGAGAAAATTGAAAGGGTGAAAGTAAGAAACACTTGTGGGTTGAGATAAAGACAATTTAATAAGCAAAGCAAAAGTTGCACACACAAGCAAAGCAAAACAAGGAATTCATTCACCACTTCCCATGAGCAGGCAGGTTGTTCAGCCATCTCCAGGAAATCCAGGCACCATCACACATAACTGTAATGTGGGAAGACAACTCCATCACTCCAAACACCCTCCTTTCTTCCTTCCTTCCTTCTTCCCATTTTACATGCTGAGCATGACTCCATATGTCACAGGATGTATGCTGGGTCAGCTGGGGTTGGCTGCCCCTGCTGGGTTCCCTCCCAACTCCTTGTGCACCCCCAGTCTCTTCACAGGTGGGGTGGGAGGCAGAAAAAGCCTTGGATCTGTGCAAACCCTGCTCAGCAGTAAGGAAAACATCCCTGTGTTATCAACACTGTCTCCAGCACAAATCCAAACCAGCCCCATTCCAGTACTGTGAAAAGAAATTAACCCAGACAAAAGCACCTGAGAGTCTCAGGTGCTACTCCAATCCAATCATCTCATTTAATGAAGTGCAGCTGAGACATTCTGTGCCCTCATACGAAGGTACACTTTTTCCTTGCACCTAATATCCCCACACCACAAGCAAAAAGCTGGAGAACAGATAATGAAAGTATTATGTACCCAGCACTTCAACAGTGTTATAGAAAAACTAACAACAGAAAGGACTCAGAAAAACTGGGATCCTGCATGTCCCACTTAATTCAGATTAGTGCTGAAAGTTTCTGAAGCACTGCAGAGCTACTATTTTCTAATTTCAATCCCTATTTAGGGAAAACAGAGAGGCATTACAGCCCAAAACATAAAAGACAGCAACATTCAAAGCAGTCACAACATAAAACTGTCTTTTCTTACTCCAACGCTTTTTCAAAGTTTATCAAAACTTGCACAGGATCATCCAAATAGGAAAACATCCAAGTAGAAACACTCCTTAAGACCGGCATGATGGATGGTTACAGCACTAATTAAAAAAGAAGTCACTACCTCACAGCTGCATTCCATAAAAAGCAATGAAACTGTTGGGAACAGCTGGGAGTTTATGTAGCAGGGGCTGAAGATATCAAAAACAAAGGCAGTGCCTGAGCAGCAAACAGCATTCTTCCACTTTTTGGTCATCTCTAAATTTTATATATTTTTAAGACTTACATTTGTGCTATGACCACTTCTTTATGAAAAAGATATGTCAAACTGAATCTGAAAAGAAACCAAAAAACCTGTTATTTTCTTGGTATGTAAAAGCAGCAGGTTCCTCTCAATAGGGAACTTGTACATTATGGATTTTTCCCCTGAGCAAGCAGAGAACTTTTAATTTTTTAATTTAAAAAAAATGTATATACTGAGCCAAGCTGTGGAATTAACTTTAAGAAAACCACCAAAAAAAGAAAAAAGGAAAAAAGAAGAGAAAAAGGTGGCATTGACTCATACTCCAAAAAGGGCTACCACTCAGTTAGTCATTACAGAGACAGACAGATGCATTCTGTGTCTGGCTGAACACACACTGAGCTCTGCTGCTCAGCCTCCCCTTGCTCCTGAGTTTAGCAGGGCTACTAACCTGTACTAATCATTACATCTAAGCTCAGCACATCTTCATTTCTAGTTGTTCCTCCTCCAAGACCACACCTTTATCTGGCTTGTTAAGAGTCTGCTAAGAAGTGGACAAGACAAGGTTTTAATCAAATGTAAGCAGTAACAACAGGTTTTATTCAAAATTTCCAGTAAAGAGGACCCACTAGTTTTGGAATAAAAGTACTTGAAAGTACTACAGCTTACATGAATATAAAAGAGCAAAGAGAAGAAAATAAACCAAGCAGAAAAAAAATTAAAAATATATATATATTTTTTAAAGTTTGAAATAGACCCCCACAGGGATACTGAACTTCTCCAGACAATTGACAGTTACTAGGTTTGGCAAAACAAGATTCTCTCACAAAATTAAAAGCCTACTTTTGTTACATAAACTGTATAAAACTGCTCAATAGTTAAAGAGCACTCTGTACAAATTTGTCTTGAAATACATAGAGCTACAGCCTTCAAAGGCAGTAATTAATAATTTTGTCCTCTTCATGGGTAAAAGAAGCTGCACAATTGCTTTGGGGGAAAAAGAAGAGGCAAAAATAGTCAGAACTAACAAGATGAAGCCACTATGAAAACAAAATGCACAACAAAATTCAGACCTCAGTTTAAACTAACACGCTATGTTTACAATATATTCTACATTTCAGCTGTCATTTTCCCCTCCCACTCCCACCTCCCCCCATTCAAATATTCCTAATTCCTTTATGGTCTAAATCTAATTAATTTCTAAACTTTCAAATACACCGTACATACATTTAGCAAAAGAACATACCTAACATTCTTACAGCAGTATGGTCAGGACACAATTTCAGAGATAGCACACAGTTATTGAGATTAAACCTTATGCTTTCTTTTACTTTGAAAGAGAACAGCAGCCATCAGTGTAGTGTTTCCAAGAAGTACTGAAGAGAGGCTGCAAGAAGCAGACTTGGCCAACATCCACTCTCAGCTCCAGAGGACGTGGGGGGAACCAGTGAGTGCTGAATGTAAGGAAGGAGAACCTTAAGAGTGACGGCTGCAGGAAAATCCTTCGGGAACTCTGTCCAGCACACTGAGTTTGGCTTTGGCTCTGTTGTCTCTCTTGTACTAAGCCCTGTAAATCAACTCCACAACAGTACATTACAATGTAAACTAAAATTCTTTATACCAACAGTATGTCAAAGGGGTTTATTTATCTTTGTTTTCTGAACCCAGCAGTTGGTCACAGAAGTCAAGTGTTTTCATGGCTCTTTTTCAGCTGTTGCCAGCTGAGGGGGGAAAAAAAATAAAAACGTGTGTCTGACTCATACATCTTTCAAGTACATGCAAGGCTCAACTGTTTCCAAAATGCAGGAGCTTGGGACCTTTTAAGACACTGAAGAAATAGGATTATGAGGAGAGCCCATCTGAGTAAGTACTTTATCCAGCCACTGAAGGGGACCATGGAGATGTATCTCTATCCAGCATGGAGTGCTCGTTACATCCTGGCGATGATATTCAGCTCCCCAGCCCTGGAAATAGAATCATAAGTGGGGAAAGAAAAAACAAATCACTTTATAATATAATACTAAATATATGAAAAGTGTACTTCCTACCAAAATAGCTTTCAACAGTCATTATCAGCAGGGTGGCACAGCACCCGTAGCACCCACCAACTATTATCACTTTTCAACAAACAAATCAGAAGCTAAAAAAATTATAGATGTGGAAAAGTATCATTTCAGATCTCTTGGAATGGAAATCTTTTAAGACAAAATCTGTAGCAGTGCAGAATTTCCCCATACATCACTGCCAGCTGCCTGAGGTCCCTATAAAGCCTCTGAAGAGGGGGATATTCAAATCTTCTCTGCCAAGACTGAAAATAGAACAAATTGGGTGGAAATGCTGCCAAACAGATCAAAAAATTAAAAGATGAGGTGATAAGACTGATGTGGAAATGGGGGTGAGGCATATGTCTGACAAGAACCAAAGTATCATTCTCAGGATGGGGATGATAAACTGAGCAGTAAGTCAGAAGCATTCCTCCTTGGAGAAAGAGGCCATAGTCATCCCCCATCAAGCTGTTTCTCTACTTAAGACAGGTTTTGTTTCAGCTCATACCTGATTCTGTTACAGTAATTACCAAAGATATGAAGAGATATTTAAAAGCATTCAAAATTTGTATTTTGTAAGTGAACCATTTTTGGGGCAGGTCTGAAGAGAAGACGACATCTGCAGGTACAGTTTGCTCTGCTCTGTATTAGTTTAATCACTAATGAAGGGATCTCCCAGCTCCCAGCACAGCTGGCCGCAGCTCTGAACACTGTGCAGTGCAACTTCCAATACACAAGAGGTCCTGTTTGACTGTTTAGGCTGTAGGATGCAGAGCTGTAAACAGCCTGTTTCATTTTAGGAACCCCTGTCTTAACATATCTGAAAGCTCTCATCCTCCCATCATGGAGAAGACTGCAGCATATCACTATCTTCATTTGATTACTTTCATTTAAAGACAAGCCCTTTCATATCAGTACCTATGCTGACACTCATACAACAGCCACATCACAAATCCTGACCTTGCATGCATTTCTAGAATAGAAGGGTATGCATATTATTCTAAATAATGACTGCAGCTCCTAATTTGGGAGTTGCTGGTCAAGATATAGAGGACTTATGTGAAGAAACATCTTCTGTAAGTCACCTCAAGCTTTCTAAGTATGTGGGTCAGATGGTTTTCTGTCCACAAATACTTAATTTCACTAAGATCTATCAGACTTAATGAGCAATTCCATCCTTAAAATTAACAGCCATTAGTAGGCTGATGAAGGGACTTACTGGACCATTCAAAATTACTGCATTAAAAAAAAATTACTTTGCTTACAAAATAATCTCAAGCAAATTGCTCACATACCTTTACAAAACTCATCCGGAGAGTGCACATCTTAGTAAGCTCGTACACTGTCTCAAAGCCATGGTTCACAGACTGAGCCAGGAGCTGAGCAAACTCTTGATTATTGAAAATCTTCAGACTGCAGCCACTGGGGATTTTGCAGACCGTGGTGGGATGGAAGCCGTGGTGGTAGTTGCAGTTCCGACTTTGCACGAAGATGCTGCTGTCGCTCAAACACTCAGCGTACACCTCCCCTCCAACGTAGTACAGATGGACACCTGCGAGGAGAAGGTGGCAAATTCACACTCTGTGTCTGCTTTCATGCTCTGTCTCCACAGAGATAGGCTTCTGTTCAACGAGATAAACCTTAATTACATATCAGAGTATCATCTGTCTTCATTTCTACTTTTCTCTTTCATCAGCAGGCAATCTGAAAGAAGAGTATGTATGCATGTATGTATGTATGTATGTATGTATGTATGGGGAATCAACGCTGTATATTCAACAACACCAAACTAGCAAGCACAGTAGTTTTGATGCCTTCCATTGGACAACCTGACCACTTGAACTTTTTCTCATTATATTTAAGTGAAGCAGTAATTGGGAATGCAAGCAGAGCAGAAACCTGCTGCATCATTTGTAGATACTGAAGAAGCCCCAAGCTTGATTCTCTGGAAAAGTCTTGGGTAATTTGGGTAGCCTCAGTTTTGTCAGCTAGCTTTAATTCCAGAAAGCTAGGTGGGGAAAAAAAGGCCTTTGCATTCCTCAGACCTATCTGCCAAATGAGGCTACACACCAATTTTACAGTCCTCTCCCCATCCCATGCCTGCTCCTTCACCTGTCATCCACAGCAGCAAAGCCCCAAAAAAGTAACATACAGAGAACCTTTGTGTCAGTAGGAGTCAATTCTAAAGGTTTTGAGAAAGCAAGAAAATTTACCTTCTGTGTTTAAAAATGGTTTATTTGCTACTTAAACCTCCCACAATGTCACAAATCACAGAAGTGAACATGGAGAATAGAAAACTCGACTGCAGTCCGGTAAAAAAGCCTTGACTGTGCTCTGTCATGTAAGATTTTGCCACTGACTGTGTGGGTAGATACATACTCCCACCTGATCTGCAAAAACATTTATGGCTATGTCTTCAAGTTTGGGATTTACTCCTCCTTTCTCAAAGACTAACAGTTCTACATCACCATTACTTGTACACCTTTACTTATTGAACTGCATCCTTGTCTCTCCCACGCTCTGCTTTGGTACACATGCAGTTAAGTGCTTCAGCAGAACTCTGCCTGCAGCTGGGTTGCTCCTAACAGGAAAAATGAATGAGGTGTTAAATAAATATCCTGATACTTGGGAAGATGGATGGGGAGGAAAAGAAGGAAGAAGTATTAACACTTGAGTGGCACAACACAGGTGTGGTGCACTACTGAGAGCTGCACAAGTTCCCATGAAGAGAAAAGCTCTCCAGACTGGGGGCTCAGACTTTAGGATCTGATAGTTCTTTTCAGCTTCAGTTTTTTTCTCCTTTTCAAGAACTGGCACATCTACCGCACTGCTTAGGCATGCTGAACCCTCAACTGTCTCAGAAAATTTACAGTTTACCAAAAATGTAAATACCTAAAAAATGTGCCTTTTAGGAATGGCCCACTGCAGGCCCACTCAGCTTTGCCTGCCATTTGCATTACAGGTGAGTTCTCAGAAAGAGGACTATATTAAATAGTCAGGCATAAAGGTGAAGATTTTCTCTTTTGCTGAGACACAGACACAGAGTGGAAGCACAAAATTTCCACTGAAAGAATCACCAACCTGTGAAAAATGCATTTGGAATAAACTGTTTTAGCAGGTTATCTCCCAAAATACATGTTAGGATAGCTCATTTATGTTAGAACTAAGGCTAGCTAAAACATTTGGTGCCAAGAACCACAATTTGGATTTCCATATACAGCAATAATCAAGATAAATCAACACATTTCATTAGACAAACTGCCTTAACCTCTAATTTAGATTTCAATAGCCTTCAGGCAAATAAAAATTGATTAAGGGTAAAAGCTTCCTGTAATTACAAACCAGGTAGGAACAATACTTTGTTTATAAGACTAGGCCAGAAAATTATATGTTTACCAACACAAGCACCTCTCCCACATGCTCGGGAAGAGCAGTTTACACTCTTGGAAGTGGCCCAAGTTGTCATGTCTCGGGAAACAGCACCCCCACCCAGAATGGATGGCCAGATCCCAAACTCACCTTTGCCAATGGATGGCCAGATTCCAAACTCACAAGTACCTCTCCCACATGCTAGGGAAGAGCAGTTTACTCTTGAGGGAAGTAGCCCTGGTTGTCATGTCTTGGGAAACACCACCCCCACCCAGAATGGGTGCCCAGATCCCAAACTCACCTTTGCCAATGGATGGCCAGATCCCAAACTCACCTTTGCCGATGTGCCGCCTGGTGTTCTCAATGGTGGAGTTGCGGTTGACGTTGGAGAGCAGCCCCAGGCAGAACCTGTTCTTGTTGTTGGAGGGGTCAGTGAAGCCATCCACCAGGATGCTGGTGGAGGACGCGTGGAACGCCTCCCCGACGCGGTTGTTCAGCTCGTAGTAGACGATGGAGCACCAGTGCTTGGGCTCTTCGTAAGCGACGGCCTGGACATCTGCAAAGCCCAATGGAAACCTTACAGCCCAACAGTGCTGGAACACAGGCTTGAGGAGAAAAGACTCCTAACCTGGCAGATTCGGGCTACACAGAGTAAAATAATTTCAACTTAAGACTCAGAAGAGACAAAGGCTGGCACTAGGTATGAACAGAAAAGTATAGGAAGCTCCTGGGCACATCCCAAGCAGTGCCCCAATATCCTTGTCCCATTTGCTGCAACTCTACAACTCAGCTTTCTTTCCTACTCAGTAGATGTATTTCTACTTCAGTTCATTTTACTAACTTCAAGTCACCTGTTTGCTTACTGCAAAGTTGTATAGCAACCGGAAGAAACAGCATCACACAACTTCATCAAAGACCATTTTTCACTTTACAAAGAAGTACAGCAAGGCAGCTTAAATATACAGTCAGCAGATGAATCTTTCAGCATTCAGAGTGTGACCAAGTCTTTCTCCTGGGTTTTTTTGGGAGAATGGTAGGAGACTTCAAGAAACCCAAGAGAGATTGATATTTCTCTGCAGAACATGCATGAAGCACAGCCCCACATAAAAAGAGGCTACTGAGGGGTTGTGGTTGCTTTATGTGTGCCTTTTTTTAAATGAAGGACACTATTTCACTACTAAGATTAGAAAAGTTGGACTTGCTGCTGAAACACCAATTGTGCAGATCCTACTACAGGGCAAAGTGCTAAAATGAAAATCAGACTGGTAATATGGGAAAACTTGTTTTTTCTGGCCAGAGGTTTCCTTCTCCCAGCTCCAAGATTTTACTGATATCAATCAACTAAGATTAGTGTTCATATTTTCCTCTGTTCACAGATCACACCACTATGAGTTTCTGTTACAGAAACAAAAAACCAAAAGTCCCCCTCAAACCAGCAGTACACAGTAGATACAAAAGGTGGCAAATAATCAAGAGCAGGATAACACATCCTATATCACTGTGGCAAAACTTCTGAACATAGCGTTGATTGCTAATAACTTGCTTAAAAACACTGGTAAAAAGCTGATCTTTCCTGATAATCTGGCACTTTCTATCCCTTCACATCACTGTTGAAAAGGGGAAAAAAAAGGAAGAAAAAACAGTCTATAATTATTAGTAAGAGGTTGCTACATTTTTAATTCCCATAAAGATGCCAGCAATTATCAAAGCTGCAGCTTTGCCCCAGTTCTCAAAGTCAGGAAGAAATCTTGCCAGCTGGCCATTCTTACAGAATTAATCATATCTCTCTCACACAGATTTCATACTGACTTCCTCACATTTGCTTTAAGTCATGCAGAGCAGGTGCGTTTAGTCTCTCTATTCCCAGCATGGGCCAACAATGGAAATTACCCAACTCCATTGACAGGATGCAGCTTGTTCAATCAAATCTCTTAAGACTAACAAATCACCATGAAGAACACGCTTCTACAAAGTTTGCAACAAAAAATGATGCAGTAAGTTCACAGTAAAAACTTTTCTTCTACAACCTGCAGCAGATTTTTTTAGAAGTCCTGCTATCACAGCATACATATGTTAATAATAAACATGTGAAGGCATCTGAAAGTTTTTGTTTTTAATGAAGGGACAGAGAGGAAAATCCATTGTACTAAACTACTAGAAAGGAAAAATATCAATAGACAATTTTTATTTTGAAATGGCTGAATGATAAACAGCAAGAAGAAAAATGTAAACTCTTTTTTATCATGTCTCATGTATTAGAAGAATTCTGTAATACGCATTTTGGAAGAGGGACACAACTGCAGAGGTCAGCAGTTAGGCATGAAGTTTGATAAATATATTTTGGGGCAGTAAATTTCTGGCCCAAAATTCCTGCAAACTAGTCATACCCTCAAAGTGTAGTCTGTGTGAGCAGCAAAAAGTGGAAGTGCTACAGACTGAGTTTATCACACGTAAAACTCATTCCAAGCAGAGAGTAAATAGGCTAACACAAAAGCCATCTAAATTGTGCTAAAAGGGCAGATATACTTCCTGAAACCAGACATTGAGCTTAGCAACAAAACAAGTACCAAAAAAAAAAACCAAAAAAAACCAACCTCAAAACCCAAAAAGCCCCACCAACACCAAAAAATCCAAAACACACAACAGTTCAATTGTTCATAGCTTGTGATCTTGATAATCATTCTGGCACAGCATCCAGCCGGCTGCTTTTTCTTGGCATGGGCCACAAGTGTGCAAGCTGAAGTGCTCTCTGAAGGGCTCATTTCTCACAAGGTGATGATGAATGCACAGAACCCTTTGCTCAGCAGCCACAGCCACTGCTGTGGCTTTAACAAGCAATGTGTAAAAAGATGTCTGTGTCACAGCACATAAAGCAATAGGCCTTTATTTCATACAGACTTTTAAAGTCTCTAGCAATGCCACACCTCAGGCAGATTACTCAGTATTCTGCAGCCTCAGAGGAGTTCTTTCCATTCAGAGATTAGTGGAAGTTCCCAATAGAAAACATAAAATTACTTTGGTCTTTGAGTTGGCTGGGAGAAAGAAAGTAATAAACCCCATATATTTTACATTTTTAAAGAGTCATGGGATAGATTCCTCTCTTAAATAAATATTTACATTTATAAATAATCTCCAGCTTTACTATTTCATCCCTTACAACAACAGAAGAAAAATTACACGGCCGGTTTTTTGCTTTTCCACAGACAAAAATTTTCATGAACAACATCCATCCAAAATTAAAGCTCAGTTATTACTCCTAAGTTCTGGAGGTTCTTTACTCTTAAGAAGCGAAGCAGAAAACATGAAGGAGGTGTTCTTACCTCCTCTGTGCACGTCAGGGGGAATTGCAGGTGCCATCATGTTGGTATCCATGGGCTGCGAGGTATCGTGTGTCATCGGATCTTCTGGAGGCAGGTAAGTGGGTGGGGGAGTATCAGCTAAATATAGAAAAGGCAGATACATGAGTGCTTTCCTCTCTTTAAAGCACATCTACACATCCACATAAACACTCTGAGCCTGGAAATGCTTCCAGCCTGACTCAGCTATAAACTTCCACCCACCAGAAATCTGAAAAAGCAATCATGGACCTCGAATAAGGAAAGCAAAGAATTGCTGTGTATATTAAGCACAACTGCAATAAAAACAAGTCACTTCACCCCCACATAAAGCCACAAAAGAAAGCTCAGCTGTGTTTCCAACCCACGGTTCTGCAGGCTGAAAGTGCCATACAAACATCAGGGCACAAAGAGAGCCCAGCCAGCAGTAGATACTGAATATGTTAAAAGTGAACAGAAGCTTTTCTGTCTCCAACACAATTCTGCCAGGAAATTATTTAAACATCCCAGCTATATCCAGGGCCTTATCACTGTCAGTGCAAAGTATTAGCTCTGTTTCCCTAGACTGGGAATAGCAGAAAGCGCTCAGGAACCCAAATCCTACAGAAGTGGCCTTATGGGTCTGGAATTTCTCTGTCAGTGTTTCTGTCCTGTCCCATTCAGGGCCGCATCACCATATGTTATTATGTTAATGAGTGTCAGCTCTGTTTGAAGTGTCCCAGCCAGCACTGTCCTTCAGCTGCCTATTCCACTCCTGGGAAAGCTTCCCAAAAGATTTCCTACAAGCTGCAGGAGGCTGCCAATGTCACCATTTCCCAATGGACCAGAGGACACTCTCCTCCAGATCAATGGCACAGAGGTACATCCAAGAGCTAGAAACCCTTGCCTGATCCCTGCAAGCTTTTGCTGCAAGAACTGGGATTAGATTACCACTGTGATGTCTCTGCTGCTGCTCATCCCACATTTATTTCCATTACTGAGAGTATGGATTGCAAACTACCACAGCAAATAATCACAGGGGATTCCAAAACTCTGAAAACCAAACTAGCATCAACAAAAGGCAGGAGAATGCTCTTTAACTTTGGGGGTTTTTCTGTGGAGTGGTGACTTTGTTCAGATTTTTTTACATGTATTTTCTAAGAAAATATGTGTTCATTAAATTTATCAACTAATTTATTGTTTAGCAGGTATTTTGTATTTTAGATCTAATGCTGGCAGGTGCCTGGCTAATTCTGTTTCTTGAATACATCCAGGTGGATGAGAAAGCAGCAGAGAAAGACACAGATGGCAAACAGGGTTGCACTAAAAGCTTAACAAACTGCACTGGATTTTGAGTCTCATGTTTTACTAAGCCTTAAATGCTTGTGTGTGTGCAAACATGATGTTGGTCATGCACAAGATTCCAAGGCCAAGGGCAACAAATTAGGCAGTATCTAGAAAGTTTTCAAGGCTAACTGCTTTGCCCCTTTGTTTCTGTATTTTCCAGATGTCAGCCTCTTTCCCCATTAGTGCAAGATGGACAACTGTCCAGAGCTAAGCATCAAGGACATCACTATCCTGACCTCCCCTCTAACTCAATTTCTTCACTGAAGCTGCAGACATTAAGGTCATGTGGACAGAACAGACCTTCAAAGATCAAGTGAACTTCCAGAAGCCAGCATTCAGGAAGACCTTGTTAGGTCTTTATCTCTGTTGGAAGAGCCCCAACCACAGCAATCATGTTTAAATAAAAAGAAAAAAAAAGACAGCTGGTTTCACAGCAAATTCTCACATTTTTTAGAAAAGCCAATACAAACTCATTCCTTCCTTCCAGCAAATTCAGTAGTTTTCACTCACAAGAGAAAAATTTGCAACAATTAGCAAGAGAAGAAATCTATGGATATTCATTTCATGTAATAGGAAACAGATTTTCACAAATCTGCTGCTTTGTTTACACATACCCTCCCCTCAGCCCCTGAAGGAAACAGGCAAACAACATCAGTAAGGATTTGTACTGCATCTTTCTCTCAGCATTTAGATCAAGAAATCCACCACAGATTGCTTCTGCAGTATTTTTATCCAGCTGCATGAAAAGAGCAAAAAAAGGCAGCTTCAAGGAATTTTCTACAGACACCAGTCAACAAAGGAAGGCTCTTCTCTGTAGGTAGTAAAACAGCCTGAAAATTATTTTTAGAGCCTGTTTTTCAGTTGAAGCTTCTTGGAATTACACCACTATGAGAAGAAATTGTTTATCAAGTAGCAATAATGTGATCACCTTGAGAAATATCCCTTTTCTGTAGAACTAAGGCCTTGCGCTGGACTTATGATCACAAGCAAGGATGATCTCTAGGAACCACACTTCTGGTGCACTGAACACTACACTTTGTGGGCTAAACTGCTGAACTGGTCCCCAAAACATTTTAGATCCCTCCTCACACCTCACAAGAGTTCTGCTGTAATGTTTTAAGTGTGTTTGAAAGAGGCACAATACTAAAGCCTTCAATATTACCAGACAAAGAGATTCTGTACTCTATTACCTTACATCTGTTAGTTTGCTATTAAACACAAGTGTTGGCTGATCATTGGGTGTCATTGAGCAAAAAAGTCCATGATAGCAGTGATATCCAAGCACCTTGACCCTTCTCAAGGGCAACAAAACTGTACCTGGCATCTGGAACACCCTGTACACATGACAGCGCCTGGCATCTAGAACATCTGTACGCCCTTCTCAAGGGGAGCTGACCATACCTGGCATCTGGAACATCCTGTACACCCTTCTCAAGGGAAGCTGACCGAGCTGACCATCTCTGGCATCTGGAACACCCTGCACACCTGACCGTACCTGGCATCTGGAACATCTGTACACCCTTCTCAAGGGAAGCTGACCGTACCTGACATCTGGAACACCCTGTACACATCCATGACTGTGCCTGGCATCTGGAACATCTGTACACCCTTCTCAAGGGAAGCTGACCGTACCTGGCATCTGGAACATCCTGTACACCCTTCTCAAGGGAAGCTGACCATACCTGGCATCTGGAACATCTGTACAGCCTTCTCAAGGGAAGCTGACCGTACCTGACATCTGGAACATCTGTACACCCTTCTCAAGGGAAGCTGACTGTACCTGGCATCTGGAAAGGGCTTCCCGGGTCTGAGCTGGCTGGAGAATGGGGGTAGGTGCTGCTGCTGCTCCCAGGTGAGTTGGGGTAGCTGCTGCTGGGCGAGTGGGGGAAGGGGTGGCTGCTGGGCTGCTGGAAGGAGTCCGGGAAGGTGGCGTTGTGCGGCATGTGGGGCTCGTTCTGCCCCAGGTTGCGGAACTGCGCCAGGAGGCTGTGCTGGGGGTTGTACTCGCTGTGCCTCGGCACCAGCACCGGAGGGAGAACTGCAAAGGGACAAAGGGAGAAAAGCCACAGTGTTAGAGACTCAGGTGTACAAGGGAGAAAACCCCACATTGTTCCCCTGCCCCAGCAAATCCACAGGTGCCCCAGAAACAAGGCGGCCAAAGCCAGGAGCACATGTCCAAGCAAGAGCTCCTTCCTTCCCTCACATCTGGATACTGCACAGCTCCAGCCCGCAGCTCCCCGGATTGCCAGATGGGAGCCTGCTTTCACAGAGGGCCAGGGAAGAGGAGCCAAGAACAAACCACAGTTCTGTGTTTCAGTCTCACTCGCACGAAGAGGTGCTGGGAAGAGCCTGACAATGCTGACGTGCAGTTCCTCCTGCAGCACTTGTCATCTGACTAATCACCTAATGGCCTGTAACCCAAACCCTTGCTAATAAGAACACTTTTTTTTTTTTTCTGAAGACAATACTAATAAGCCTTGAACTCAGTCTGGTCCCAACAGCTGTAATTTTATTTTTAACCTAGACTATGTTCTTACAAGTTTCTATTAAAACAGTTATTAACTCTTCAAGTCACTTTACAAACTGTGCAATTTAAACAGAATTATGTAGTTCAAAAAAACCAACTGAGCAGCAATTGAGCTGCAACTATGTGCCACTATGGGATCAGAGAAACATCAGAAACTACGAGTCTCACCACGCTTCTGAAGCCTTCTCAGCTGTGAAACAAAGGTCTCTTTCAAACTGGGAATATGAACATGATACCAGATACACTAAGATAAAAGAATCAATTCTTTTTCCAGTTCCTCAGCTTCTATCTTTGAATGCCTCACAGCAAAGTCCAAGTTAACCGAAGGATTAAAAGCTCTTCTTTCCACAGAAATGTCTGGGTGATGGATAGGAGAGGAGAGACAAGGTCAGGGAGAGGGAGGTCCATGCACAATGTAGTGGAAGAGAAATAAAGAAGCAAATCCTCTTCACGTCATCCCCCTTTAGAACCTGCATTTCCCAACTCCATGTCTGAGCAGGACTGGAAAAAAACCCCTCTCAGATAGTCTGCCTTCAAGAGAGGGTGCCAAAAAACCAACAAAACCCAGGAAAAACAAGCCAAGGCTACCACCCCCCTTTCCTTGAGACTCCTGCTCTGGCCTCAACACCTGGGCACACAGAAGAGGAACAGGAGCATGTGTAGTCAACAAGCCTACAAAGACATAGCTATCATTCAGATTAAGAAAGGTGTTTTGGAGACAGCTGCTTTATTAAAAACCTGAATTACAAACTAATTGCCAAAAAAAAAAAAATAACCCAACATTTTCTTCACATGACAAACAGGTTCTTCCAGGACACTGAGGCATCTTTACTCTTCCAGCACTTTGCTATTACAGAAGCAGCACTAAGGTATTTACTTTACTGTCCTGGAGTCCAAGAGAACCGGGATAAGCACTCAACACATAGCCCAGGTCTGAGGTCTAGGTTCATGCTTAAAAGGGATATAAATGAATGTTAAAAAAAAACCCCTTACTCTCACTAAAAATTCCTAAAGTCACAGATTAACTAAAAAGAAAAGAAGTAGGTTTCCCTTGCTCAGATTTTTTTTTTTTTTTTTTTTGCACATGCCTAAGAGAGTAATTAAGCTCCCATTTTGGCCTGCTAGTGGCATTAATGCAGGAGCAGTCTGATCCCAGAAATCTTCACTAAGCATACACTGAAAAAACCCCAAGCCCTCACTACTGAAATTTAGGCTGCCCAAGCAGAAGCAGGTTTCAAGTATTTAATCTGATCTCTCAGTTTCCTAGAGCAACTTTGCTGAGATTCCAAGAGATCTCAAATATTTGAGGCAGATGTCACCCTTAACTAGATTTGTTTGGATGTCAAAAAACCCTACTCCACTTTACAAGGCCTAGGTGAAGTTCCTAATTATGGTGTTTTCTGAAACAAAACGCATCCATCTGTCATTCTGTGGAAGTTCTCAATTGCAAAACAGCCCAGGAGAAGCTGCATCTCCTCCAGCTGTGCAGACTGTTTCTTGCTCCAACACAACCATTCTGACATGCCACTGGAAAAGGCTGTCAAAAAAAAGTTACTCAGCATGCAGGTGGACATCAGAAATCCCTCATCTTCAACATGTCAGAGACAACCTCTCTGAGTATTAGGGTTTCTCAGAATTAAGCTTGCTCTGTTAAATCAAACAGTCCTTTTGCAGCTAGGTCAAGTACTACTTAATTGTCACAGTCAACATTTGCTGGGATAATAAATCACCAGTGAAAAAATTAACAATGAGATCATGTGTTAAAATGTATTTTCCCTTTCCTGTCTTTATGATTCTTCCTTACTTTTCTAAGCATTAAAACAACACAGCTTTCCTATCTCTTCCTTTCCTGTGGATGAAGGTCAAACCATTAACTTTTATGGAGTTAATTTGTGCAGAAAGTACATCACCTACCTTTCCCATCCCCTACCTCACATTAAACAATGACACACATGACATCAGAGGAAGCCAAATGATTTACAGCATTTTAAAATAGCAGGAGAACAGGATATTTTCTTTATGTTTTCTGTAATTAAATTAATGCAGTGCCAGATTTTCCCAAGGTATATATACATGTTTTCTCCTGTTGGGTAGAACCACTGGCAAAATTTAGAAGGACTTGAGATAAAAACAAGTCTCCTTTTCCCAGGTGTCCTTCATGCAAACCAATGCTTTTTGTCCAACTCCGCCAACCTCAAGTGATTAAATGCCAACTTCTTCAAAGGGGGAAAAAGAATACAACTGGTATTGATACAACACAAATAGTCTCAAGAACATCACTGCAGAATTTATATTAAGTGCTGCCCCTAATTTACATCCTCCCTGCATACACAAAACCTTCAATGAGGAGGAAAAGCCCTGAAAGGCCACATCAGGTAGGACAGAGTGCTCCAATCAGTCCAACTCCAAGTCACTGCCAGAACCTGATCTCTCTGCAGCTCCCAGCTTTTTTGCAGGGAAGCAGCTCCTAGTGGAGCACAGAGGAGTTAATTTGAGTGCTGCTCACTCAGGAGTAAAGACATGAGCAGGGACTGGGCCCTTTGGAGCATGGAAGGCTGCCAGGAGCTCAAACCATACAGGGGGACACACACCCTTCTCCCTCCCCTCGGCCCTGTGTGAGGCGCTGAGCTTCTGGTCAGGCTGCAGCCCTCAGCCACATGGAATAACAAATGACTGAGGCTCAGTGCAGCAGGGGAGGAGGCTGATCTCTGCTGCAGCTGCCAGCTCCAGGAAGAGGAATAATTGAAGGGGAGAGAGCATGAGAGAGTTATTCAGTGCTAAGCCAGCACACCTGTTGCTATGAACTAATGAAGCAGTGCACATCTTTGCTGTGCAGATCTCCGCAGGATGTGCCTCTGACCATTTGCAAACACAATTCCTCCCTTCCTCTCCAGCGGAAGGGAACGCTGATACAATAAAAAAATCATTTTCTTTCTTTTTTTTAAATTTAACATCAGTATCATCAGCATATATTTAAAGGAAACATAATATTGAATACAGTGTTGTCTTAAAAAGCTGCTGCAACAGATTTGCCAAGTCAAGCTCATTAAAGTTAACGGAGTAGAACCACAAGTCATCCAACAGCTTGATTTCTGTAATTCTTCAAACACCAGATTAAAAGGTTTTATGTGCTGTATTGGGCTGAATTTTGCTCCCAAGTTTTTCTAACGATGTAGACCTGCAGCTGAGAGTTAATCCAGGACTACTACCAGGAAGGTTACGAGTAAGGAAGAGGGGGACAAACCCCCATGAAGCGGGCTGGGTATGTTTGTGGAACTGTAGCTCAGATCCCGTGTCTGTTGAGCCAGCCTGGGAACTGGGGAGCTTGTTTTTACCATGCAAATCAGACCAAGTATGCCTGCACCAAACAAGAGGAGATATATTAAAGAAATTAGTGCTACAGGGCAACTTAACCCACAGGGCTATTTCATCTAGGAGCCAAGAATGCCAAAAATACAGAAGATAGACCAAAGGCAACCTGGCTTTCAGATAAATGTTCTGACTAACCACACCAAGGAAGAAATGCTTTTATGAAAATGTAATAGTTGCCTTTGAAGAAACTAACTGATCTCTACTCTTTTTATCTCCAGCGTGTCACCCTGTTCTTCTTCAGAAAACTAACAGCTGTGCTATCCTAAATAAAGATCTTCTTACTTTTCTTTTTTGTTCTATTTTCACATTCCAGAGATAATGATTTTAGCAAACACAGAAAGTATCCAATTTATGAACATGACTTCTTTTTTTTAAGTTTCTCTATGAAAAACCTCAAACTAATCCAATCCAAAGGACCTGCTGTACTTTCAAAGAAGCATATTTTCTATCCAGATGGGTTTTGATTACTTTACACAAGACCCAGATGACAGCTAGTTTCCCTCAAGGGCTCATTTTTTCCACACCCTTTGCATGTTATGTGAAAATTTGGGTAGGTATCTCTGTTTCCACGTATGGAAATTGAAAGACCATGTAAGGAAATACAAGGGGCCACATATAAGAAAGCAGACTTTAATCTACTTGCCTTGCCAAAGTAGATTCTACTTCTTCTGAAAAAAAAAAATTATAAAATAAATAAAAAAAGAAAAACATAAGCAATTAAAAACCGCGACTTGGTTGACATATGTTCTGTAAAAGGGTTTATACCACAACAGGGCCCTCAGTGCTAATGAAGACCTGACAACACTATCATTAGGCAGAGTGCTTTAATTTCCAAGCATTACATAGCTGCATTTTCATCTGAATTTATGCAAAGCCACGTATGTTTTGCCAGAAAAACAGAACTGCAGGTTGGGAAGAAGGAAAATCCTAAAACAAAAGTTCATGCTATCTGGAAATAAGAAAATCCTGCGAAGACTAAATTGTAACAAAAAGGAAGAGTTAGGAGAAGAAAAAAAAAAAAAAAAACAAAACAAAAGCAACGAAAGACAGCAGCAGTGTTAAACTAATAAATCTGAACCCTCCTGAAGACTCTCAGCTTCATTTCCTGCCTTTGAGGTCACAGCAGCTGAAGCTGGCTGTGGCATCCTGATGAGCACTCCAGTCCCACGGTGGGAGGTGGGAACAGAGCAGGTACCAACACATGCTCAGCTGGACCTGCTGCTCTCTGCAGCACCAGGGAGTCATTCTGACTGCCAGGCCTTGCCAAGATCTTGCTTGTAAACAGTAAAACACTGGGTAGAGAGAAAACTTTTCATGTCACTAGGTTCTCATGTTGCGTGAGTTATTCTTGGTTAAAAATATAAAATTAATAAGCATTGTGTCAAAAGGAATCTCGGAGGATTGAACTCCTTAAAGCTCTTCCAAAACCCTTGGCTGTGGTATCATAGCTGTGCTTTGCTGGTTTCTCAAAAGGAGAAATTCCAGTCTTTGAGACTTGCCCTCCAAACCTCTGTTCTAGTAATGATATCTATTCAGCAATCTGTTTTGGGTGACAAAAAGACCAACTTTCTACTCCAGGAGAAAGCTGACAGCTCTCTTGTTTTCTCAACTCTTAATTTTATTTTGCAGTTTTGGGAGACCCCAAAGCTTGATTTGTCATTTTGCACAGTTACAAATGAAGACTGTATGTCTTGGAAAAAAAAAAAAGGCAAAACAGTTGTTACTTTACTGACTTTGCTTTTACATCAGACATCTGGTCCAAATGCATTTGACAAGTAATATTAGGACATTTCCTGCATTACAATATTCAGCTAACATTAGATTTTATTTGCGGATGCTCTGATAAGCTGACATTCTGATTAAACTGACATTGGCCAAGGTCACTCTCAGAATTCAGCACTAATTGTATGCACATTAGTGAGGCAGACCTTGCAAGCAGATTTGGTGGAGGAGCAGTCACAGTGATAGTGTGTATTAACTCAGACATTTACACAGACCAGAGTTCAAATTACCTGTACCAAAGCCACAGTCAACATCCTACTGAGCAGGTTAAAACTTGGAAATCTGGTCTTTCAAATCAGAAGAAACATCTGTGTCTGGTTAATTTTGAAGAAAGAAAACACACACAGAATATGACAGAAACATATCTTTCTTGACAACTTTTATCCCTCTGTTGCAGTTTCTTTTTCTGACACGTGCTGAGGCTGGACAAGGAAAGCCCTGCTGTTACCCCATTCCCTCCTTCCACCTCCTCATTTCAATTCCTCTCCCCCAGCTCAGCTCTGGTGGGGAATTTCAGAAAGCCAAAATGAAGGAAGTTTTATTCTGCTTGCCAAGCAAACTGACAGTTGCTTTTGCTATTTTGGGGAACCATCCTATAATTGTGCCCACCTGTTGTAGCAATGCTATTTTTAAAGTCACACCCAAGTGCACACATGGCTGCACAGCAAAATTTCTCAGGGATGACACTGCTTCCTCACCCCCAGCCTGCAGAGGTGCAGAAATCCTGCTCTGGGAATCAGACAGGAACAAGGATTTTTGTAACTTGGTTCTACATATTAACTCTGAAGGGATGCAGCAATTTTGCCCTCCCTTACACCTCAGAAGCAGCTTTCCATTTACCTTTCCCACTCCCCCCCTCCTGTCCCCTTCTCCCAGATGCCAGGCACTGCTGGCATTCTCCCCCACCAGGCCTGCATCTGTGGGAGCCTGCAGTAGGTGTGTTGCCTTTCAGAGCCTGAGAGCAAAAGCAGAGGAGATCAAAGACAAGTATGAAAATAATCATGTTAAAGTCATGGGCAGAGAGTCACACCAAGAGCAAACCATCATGACACACCTAGCACTCTACTCAGAGCCCGGGGACCTGGCCTGCTCTTGGGGCAAAAAGCAGCTGCACATACAGGTAAAATGTTTCTGGCCAGCAACAAGCTTGCTGAAGCAGAAACACACTTTGAATTCATGGTTATAACTGAAAGGAACACCACAGTTTTCAGCTGTGAAAATTCAACTGTTATGAGACTCCATTTGTCTGCATCACCAAAAAGCCACCACTGCTTGCCCCCAGTTTGGCTGGAACATTGGCACCATCAGCTTTGTAAAGCCAGCTCTCTGAAGAAGAGAAACTTAACAAAGGAAAACCATTCAGCCCTTTTTATTTATGTTTTATTGGTAATTGCAAAAAAATGGGGGATAGCCATCTACAGAAACACTGGACCTTCAACCACTTCCACACATTAAACCCGAAAACAAAGTTAATTTCTCTTTTGCCTCCTTTGTAACATATTATAAAGTCAGAACTTAGCACGATGATGGGGCAAACACAGCAGAGGCAAACACAAATCTGCATCAGAATGGAGGAGAGCTAGTGTTCACCAGCACTTTAAGAAAATTAAATATTCAGTTTCTTCATCTTCCTTCCTTCCCCTTTAGCTAAGGCAAAAGAACTCAACCTCCTCCCCTAAAGCCACATTAGAGGTGTGACTTATTATTATTATTTTTAATAGCAGTGGCAATTTAGGCACCTCTTCATCCTCCCTGTTCTCTATTCCACTCCTTTTGTTTTGCTGTTAGAGCAAACAGGATCCAGGCCCTTTTTTTCCCCTAAAATCCTGGATGAGAGCTTTCATCTGGTCCCATTGCCATAACTGAGGACAGAGGCAGCAGAGGCTGTATCACCACAGAAACCTGAGGAATAAGAGACTGGAAGGAAGTGTCTCAGGAGGGACACATTCTCCATCAAATCCTGAGAGGTCATTTGTGGCATTTTCAGAGGGATGAGAAACATTGTGTCAGGTTTTTCCTCCCAGCCTCTGTGTATGCAGTACACCTAATTATTCAGCAAGTCTTGATCATAGTTAAGGATAATCCCAACAGGTATCTCTAAACCAAAAAATAAACCTGAGGAGAAGCAGCAGATTCAGCCAAACAAGCACACCAGTTCAGCTCAATGTGCCAATTTTTAAGAGGCATCAAATTCAGACCTTGCCCTCCTTAATTAAAAGCTTTGCCTTGCCAAAGGAGAAATCTGACAGCCATTAACTACCCTGCTCCAGAAATAATTCTGCACACAACAGACTAGGGAACAGCAGCACTGAGCCACTTTAACCCATCTCGAGGAGATATTTCCCCCTGGCACTCAAAGTGCAAGGCTGCATTCTTACCCCGAGCAACAAGTCTCTACTTTCTCCTCTCACATCCCTCCACCTGCACTCCTTCCCAGATGTCCTCCACAGGGCTGTGTTGGGACAGATGTTCCTGAAGCCAGAACAAAGCCCCTGTGCTGCTGATCAGCCTGGAAGATAACACAGCAGGGAGAGGACAAGTGCCTGTGATCTGTTCAGCACAAGGGAACTGTGGGCTGGCACAACACAAGGAGCTGGAGCAGCCCATGCACCCTACCATGGAGCACAGCTCCATCAGCTCCCTGCTTCCAAGCTGGAAGAGTCACAGTGTCACAGGAGGGCCACCCTTCCTCACCTCCACCCTGGGTCCCCACGCTGCTGTGCCCCCATGTGGCTCTATGTGAGTGAGCTGAGAGCACTGAGCTTGCCAAGTTAACTGTGCCAAAAAGCAGCTTTCTGTGAGTTTAGTTTTCTTGTTTGACACACCACAGGAACAGACAGGCCCCTGTGCCGTCCAGAGCCTCCTGGTCAGGTCAGACATGAGCAGGGTGCTATCATGTCACACCCATGTGCCTGCCAGGTGCCACACTCCCCTCCTGTGCAGGGGCACTGGAGATTCCCTCTTTGAGGCTGCTGACAGATTTCTGCCTCCTCCCACTGTTTACAACCTGCTCCTATCAAGGCTGGCTAACAGAAAAATCTCACTTGGGTTCAGGTGTAGCTTTGTAGCTGGCAGACACACCACAGAATGACAGTTCTCATGCTTTCCAAGCTTATCTTCTATTCAGGATGGAATAAGGTGTCAAGGTAGAAAATCAATTCATGCCTCGAGCACTGTGGAAACTGAGATTTATCCACAGCACTGACTTCCCAACAAAGAGCACTACCTTACTTTACATATTTGAGGATTTACCACTAATCCATTCCTCAAACCTTGCACAACACAGAAACAAATCACACAACAATGAAGGGATAGATGCCATCCCGAGTATGGATAATACCCTTCAGATCTCCAGTAACTGGTTCTGCACAAAACAGTTAAACACAGAGACCACACTGTCAAGCAGAGCTTCAAGATGTACCTTGCACACAAAATATGTATCATACACAATGTGAGTTTCCAATTCTGCTTTGTCAAGGGAAAACACATGTCTAAGCCTTCTGGGAAACACAAACCTCGATATCTGCTTGAGTCCATAGATTGCTGTAAGTGGTGACTCATGCATGAATTCACACTACCCATTAATCTCAAAGTGACAATAATGGTGTTTTAATATCCTGGCAAAAATGGGAAAAAATGGTTAGCAGAATTTGGGAGTGACAGTCACGAAATGAAGATAAAGATCATGTTTGGAGGACAGCAAGAACAAGAAAGGGACAGGAAAAAAGAAGTCAGAAGTTATGGAGCACAGCTCTTCAAGCCAAATGGGAGTTCAGCTACCCCCTGTTTCCAAAAGCTGTTTTCCCACTCAGCTCCATGCAGCACCGCTCAAAACAATCTGTGTCTGACCAAACACAAACCCCTCCTACATTACATACCCAGCCAGAAATGTACATTTTAGTTAGACATCTTTTGAAAGTTTTATTCTCTCTTGCATAACTCATTGAAGTGAACACAGAATATGGACAGAGTCCCCAGCTGCACCAGAGGAGGTTTAGGTCGGATGTTAGGAAGAATTCCTTCACATAAAGGATGACCAGATGTAGGAATGAGCTGCTTAGGGAGCTGAAGGTGTTTAAGAAAAGACTGGATGTGCACTCAGTGCCATGGTCTGGTTGACATGGTCGTGTCTGGTCAAAGATTGGACTCAACGATCTCAGATGTCTTTTCCAAACTAAGTGATTCTGTGAAGTGACAGGATATTTACAAACACCTGGTTTTAAATGTGACATGAATGGTCCATATGAGAATGTTCTCAAACTCAGTAGTTGCTTTCAGTACTAAAGCAAAATTAGTTAGAACATGAAATCTGGCATTACAGTAAGAGCCCCACTGTTGCTCAGTCTGACAGAAAGAGAGGTGTTTCAGGAATCTTCATTTTCAGTATTTTGGAACACTGAATGCAAGCAACCAAGCCAGACGTGCACACAACTAGCAGTAGAAGTACATGACTATTTTATTATCCCTCTTGTACTTAACATGAAATTGCTGAGATTTTTTTTTAATTTTTTCAGAACTGTTTTTCCAGAGCTGAGTTTCTTTGTTCAAGCTGCTGCTGTGTAAATACATACATTATGGGTATTGCATCTGCCATTCACATTATTTCCAAGTTAATACTAACACAGCAAAGGGAAATATTTAACATCAAGATATGCACTGTGCATTGCAGATCTAAGACAAATGCAATTTCCATCCACAGCAAAACAATCTTGCAACAACCTCATTTCCATCATGGTTCTGTGTATCCTTGGCACTCTACAGACAGCTGCAGAGTTTGTGAAATGGCCAACACTGATGGACTTCCCACGCTTAAACCAGGGAAGTCCACCCATGCCTGCAGTGCATTTCTGCAGCTGTACACCCTCACAAACAGCTGGAGACTAGTGATGACACATCCAAGCACAGCTCATCTTGGTCCCTGCAAGTATTCCCTGATAATAAACTTGCACGGAGTTATCAAAAAGAGCTTGGTCCTTGAAGAGGAGACTGGACAGATAATGGAACGCACTTAAAGAAAAAAAGTGAGGCAGTGGGTAACAGGTAAGAAACCTGTGCTTGCAGAACAGCTGGCAGTAGAATTTCACATATAATCAAACAGTGCTATCAAAGTTCAAAATGAGGGGATTATAACCTGCTGTCTAAACTCAGAATCTTTTTAAAAGGCAACAGCTGTTAGAGACACTATAAACAATATTATTTTCTGAAGAAACTGAAGTGATAAAGTGAAATAATAATTTGAAAATACTACTACAACTACTAATACTAGCAGTATTACTATTGCTGTGTGTCAGAATGGTTTTCAAGCACAGATAATGCAAATAAATCCTTTATGTTAGCCTGCAATGCCTCATACAAAATCACAGATCTGCACAGTTGAGTAAACAACAAGTTAACTGAGGGACAGTGGATACCAACATTCCCAGATGATACCAGGCCCAGCAGCCTGAGACATACACTAAGACTACCTCTGTGTAGTGCTAAAACATTTGCACAAGTGCAGCATTCGCCCCTGTGAAAGGAAGAACTGCTAATTAATGCTTACATCCAGATAAACTGCAGAGGAAGAATCTGACATGTGCAAACAGCCACTTTTGCTTATTTAAGCCGATGAGTCACATAATTAATTGCCACACTTTGCATTGCTCAGATAAGGTGTAAAGGTACAAACAAGGAAGAACCTACCAGGACTTTCCACCCGCTTGTAGTGGTAGGGATTGATGCAAACCTCCTTCTGCTTTGACCCAAAGGGGAACTCACAGCATTCCAGAGGTTTCAGTTCGTGGTGGCTCTGCAGGTCGGGCCAGCGCCACACTCGGCAGTAGATGACGTGCGGGAGCCCCTTCCGGTGCGACACCTGGAGCCGGCCATCCAGGGAACGAGGGATTGTCACACAGTTGCTGGGCTGGCCAGGACAGCTCAGGGCTTTCTCCAGCTCCTCCATAGCACCTTTCTTCTTCTTCAGTTTTTTCACTAATGCGTCAACAGCTTTCTCTGCCCACTTCTCTTCTTCGTCCCCTTGCTTCCACCCCAACAGCCTCTTCACTGCGGGGCTGGTGAAGGAGAATAAGCTTGTTACATTCATGGTGACCCTGCTGTGGTGACACCACAGAACCAGGCAGGAACCACTGCCCTGTTCTTCCACCACCACCAGGGTACAGCAGATTGAGGCAGTAGTCAAAAGCAGCCTGGATCAAACAGTTCTGGTCCTTTCTCCTTTTTGATCCTCCAATCCCAGGAAGGCAGCGCTGACATCCCCCCTTGATGGTCACAACCTTCCCATTATTCTAAATCCTTCTGGTTGACAACCTAAAGGAGAGTATCAGAAAGAGGAAAAAAAAAGGATTTTACCTTTAGCAGTTAAAAATATCCCCCACCTCAACCCAGAAGAGTGGTGTGATCAAAAAACAACCAACAACAAAACAACAACAAATGCTGACAACCTCCAGGACTGGACACAAGGAACATCTGATGAAAATTTAAGCAGCAGGACCTCCAGCTGAACCCAGTACATCCCTATATTAGAAATGTAAAATCTAGCCTAAAACAGTCCCTCAGTTTAAATTTTTCACTATTAAGTGTGGGGGGTGCTACAATCTGCCTGTCAGCTATTGCAACCTTAACCAGCAAAACATCCCAAGGAAACAGTGCAGGATCACTAGTGCTCTTTTTATTATTTATTTCAGAGAGCAGCTGGAAGCAATATGCCTCAACAGCAATGTGCTGCCCAGCTCTCTCCAAAACTGCCAGGCATGAAGTTCAAAAATCACTGCACTAGGCCTGAGCATAACTCAATCTGAAAAAAAAAAAAAAAGACAAACCAGTTCAGTTTTACCTACTTTGAGGAACAAAGAAAAAACAAAAGAAAAAAAAATAAAGAAATATCTTATCCCTCATTCACTCACATTAAAAGAAAACTGCATCTGCCCACCCCACCCAAGAGCCCTGAGAGCTCCTGAGCAGCCCATAAGGGAAAGCTATCATGAACTTCACTGATTATCCACTGACCCTTCGTGCTGCAATGTCTGCCTGATATACTCAAGGACTCATGAAGGGGTGGGAAGGACAGGGAAGTCCAGATAAGAGCATTTTAGACAGCAGAGTAGTTCTCAAGCTGGGAGACAAGGAATGGGACTGAAGAGATGGGTCAAGAGGGGGAGGAATGCCACATCTGCAGGAGTCCCAACAGTGTTTTGTCCTTGTCCAGGATGGGAGCAGGCAAAAGGCTCTGGCAAGGGAAACAGAAGAGACCCAGGACTGGCAGGGGGTGGAAAATGAGACAAAGAGCACCATACCATTGATTTTCAAATAGACAGACAAGACAGGAAACATATCCTGGACTGGATACCAACAGGTTGCAGAGGAAGGGGGAAGGGGAAAAGGATATGAATGTTTTTGTTGCCATCAGAACAACACAAAAAACACCCAACCAACCAGCAATCTATACACACAGAGAATAGAAGGTGTCAGCACACCCATGTCAGAAAGGATTTCACAGCTATACCAAGAAAAGATTGTAGACCTGAAAACTGCAAATGCTATGGCACACTTACACTCTTGACTGTCATACACTGCAATGGTTTCATAGTATACCACTATATTTGAAAAATTTTAAGCTGAAAACCATCTACTTTATTCAAATTAACTTGTCACTAGAACAGTTACCTAACTGCAGAGGTTCAGTTTTACTAGGCTGACTGCAGAAACTACATTTATGGGAATAATGATTATGGACTAAGACACAGGCCACATCTACCTACACTTCAAACTGGTACATTCCTTTTATGCTAAGAAGTGAATTTGAAATAATAATGTC
Source organism: Melospiza georgiana (assembly GCF_028018845.1). Lineage (NCBI taxonomy): Eukaryota > Metazoa > Chordata > Aves > Passeriformes > Passerellidae > Melospiza > Melospiza georgiana. Next base: position 28,698,510 of record NC_080434.1, on the reverse strand, counting down.
CATGCAAGGGAAGATTTGCATGAGCCTGGGGCAAATTTAAGAATTTGTTTTGTTACATGGGCATGTGCTATACTGTTAAATGAACTGAAACTCCATTACTGTCACTGACTGTACTCCAGGTATACTTTATCCTTACATGCACTGTAAAGTGCTCTATTAAAATGCTGTGCTAATTTAGGAACTGAATTACCAGAACCCCAGTGCATGTGCTTTAAATGTTTGTAACTGAGTTATTCCCAATTCATATATAGTCTGTATCTCAATCAATATTCTATGTCTCTTTTTTCCTGTGCTTTTCAAACAAAATATACAAGTTCCACACACAAAAGTTACAAGTTCCAGTAGTTTATCAAGTAAAGCTTTCTCCTTCACTTCCATCTGAATTAAACAGAAGAGATTTAAAAGGCTTGAGTTGAAGCTCTAATAAAGGAGGAAGTACAAAGTCTACATTTCGACCCGAGCTTCATTCAACATTGATAATGTTTGCAGATGTGGTTCTACCCAGGCCTGACCCATTTTTCACCCAGCTACTTGCTGTGAAAAAGGAAAAGTCCTGTCTGTTAAGCCTGTGTGTTGATATCAGTGCCTGAAAATCCAGCCCTAACACGGGCTAGCACACGGGCTCTGCACAGACTAAGACGACTCTCGGATGCAGCCCCAAGCAGTTGGACCAAAGGAACAGATTCTCTGAAGTCTTTGGATCAAATCCTGAAGCACACACATATTCCACTCCCACAATCATGCACCCCAAAACAAGTTTCACCCTCACCATCAAAGCTATGGTGGCACCTCTGTGGCAACAGCTGCTGGGAGCAGGAGGAACAGCATTAGGCAGAGTGCTCGGAGGTGAGCTTGGGAATAATGCAGCTCAGCAGGACCCAGCTGGGCACCAGCCTCCAGCCAGGGATTCCTGCCCAAATCCTGCCTCCAGAACAGAGCCTAAGCACACCCCAAGCCCTGAACAAGCAGCAAGATAAGGGAAGGGGGACAAAACCCACAGCTGCTGTACACTAGTTTCTCTAAGCTCCAAAACCAATATTAAGCTAAAAAAACCAGAAAACAAACAAACAGACAAAGAAAAAAAAAAAAACAACAACAAAACCAAACAAATAAAACCCAAACCACAATGTATGTGGAGATTTTTGTTTCCAAGAAGCAGAGAGCTTGTCTGCAGGGCTGAGCCCTTGCCAGTACATTCCATTTCCCTTTCTGCCACTCTTGGTTTCTGCACTGCATCATTTCCTGTATTACTTCTGCACAAAGTGGTCTTATCAGCTGGAAGTGCAAAATAAAGATTAAACCACGAATCAGCAGATGACATAGTCTGTGTGTTTGTTCCCCAAATCCACGTGCCCTTCTGGGAAAGTGGGAGTTAGTATTTCCAGCAGCTAAGTGACCACCAGCCCTGGAAGGGTCTGTTTATTCACAAGGTAGGGATGAAACAGAAACCTGGGCCAAACAACAGAGCACTCTCCAAAAGGCATCTGGCATCGGTTTAAAGGAAATTGAGTTGTTACCCACTTGTCAGACACTCTCTACACTTCCAAACCCATGCACTTTTTACTATGTGTTCTGTCTGCTGATGGATGTGTTGGAATCAACAAACTCCTTTCAAATCCTGATGTTGTTTTATTTGTCTTCCTTCACTGCTGTTGTCTTTTTTTGTAATTTTTGGAGTAACGCACAAATCTGTATGCAGCCTATAAAAAAATAAGTGAGCATTTTATTTCTATATATATCTGTCCAGCCAGCCTTGTATTTAAACAAACATATTTAGGCAAAATGCCTAAGAGTGAAGTCCTATTTTTCTGGCCCTCAAAGAAAAGATAGTTACTCCATCAGCAATATGAAGCAGACATTAAAATATTCAATGAGAGTGCTTTCAAATTCCCACAGGAGATCCCATAGGAAACTGTCCCACTTTGCATAAATGACTGTTTTTGCTGGGTGGAGAAAGGGTTTGGACAATTAGATGATCCTCTCCCAGAGGGGTGGATGGGGGAGGAAAACAACTTCTAGCCCAAGTTTCAGGCAAACAAGAAATGACTCTAACTCTTCTACTAATTTCATTATTTGTATTACAGGCTCAGTGATGCAGGCAAAAAGGATCCTATTAAATATTTTTAATATATGCTTAGCACAGTTAGACATAAAAATGGGCAGGAACCACGGTGAGGATAATTGCTAATAGTGAAAACTGTCTAGTCTATGACTACATTTTAAAAATCCAATTTATCTTAGTCAACATACCTCTTCCCAGCATCCATTACTTAGTAACACTATACAGAAATAATAAGCAGAGAGATTTTAATTTGCTTCTTTAAAAATATTTAGTCATTCACCCTCTCTGAGAGACACACATTTCCAGCAACTCATGTAATCAGTACAATATTTAGACCTTTTTTAAAAAAGAAACAAACCCAAACAGATTTTGGCATAGAAGGCAGGGAGCTGCCTCTTTATGCCAGCAGGAATAAATACAGTTTCCATGTATTACTAAAAGGCATGAAGTCTAAGCAGCTGCAATGCTAGAATGTGTAACAACATATTGTGCACTAACTTAATCTAGCTCCCTATTCTTGGAGCAAGTAGCAAAAAGTTTCAATTTATTTTTTCAAGTAATGTGATTTGTGAAACAGGAAAGTCCAGAGTCTTCTGCTGAATTACCCTTCTTTTAGTGAACAAATTCTTTCTTTGCACCTTCTTAAGGCAGAAGATCAGATCTTGCTCAGCTTGCAAAAATGCACTAAACCTGGTAGAGACCTCAGTAACATTACAACACACATGCAAAAAGAAAGCACGTTTCACATCAGAGTGCTGTAGAACTCATTAGAGAGCTGACAACCTGAATTAGCTTCCTTTGTAGCTTTGGAAAACGACAAGAAGGAAAAGGAAAAAAATTAACTGTTTTATGTTCTCTTGGCATGGCACAAAGAATTCAAAAAAACACTGAAATATGCGATCCTGTGTTCTGATATACAACATATCATTCAAGGAAAGAGGAAGACACTGGTGTTGAAAACACCTCATCGTACCTAACAGAGTAGGCAGGGTTTTTCCTGACCTGGACCCAGCAAGGGCCAGGAGGATGGGTGTCTGCAGCCTGTTCTGTGAAGTAATCTCTGCTCCAGCCCAAAATACCCACTCTGTCAGAACTCCTCTTGAGCCATCCCTCGAGCTATTTGGCTGAGGCACTGCCCTTCCAAGAAAATCTCCCATGTATCACTGTACAGCCCTCAGGGAAAACCCTGTCAGATACCCACAAACACCCTTTAGTTCAGCAGGCATGGGGAGAGCAAAATGAAACCGCAGGGACAATGTAGGATTTACCAGTGGAGGGGAGGAGGGCAACAAAAACCCAAAAAGCCCATTGCCCTGTTAGTCCAGAGCATGAAGGGATAACCTTTCACTACTAGGGATCTGCCAGTTCCTCCCCAGTGCTCCTGAAAGTTCAAACCAAGAACACAGTGTTGGGCCAGTTTCTACAGTGAACTGCAGCTTTTCTTCCACCCACCTCCCCACTTGGCTGCTGGCAAACAAGGCACTGCTCCTTGTCCTTGAAGTCTCAACTATCATGATTGCAGGAGCAAGACAACAGCAAATTCTTACGGGTTTTCTGGATTTGAAGGTACTAGATTTGCCAGATTTGCCAGACTTATGGTAACTTTGCTGCTGCTTCTCCAGAAAAAATACCTGCTTCTATACACTTGAGACACCGAATCCTGTGTTACAATGTAACTAAAATGGCACAGCAGTCTTTCTAAGCAAGTATATCATTGTGAGAAAAGAACATGGCAAAGATTCTTTCCCAGTTCTAACAGACATCCATCAACAATTTGATCTGGCCTTGTCCTGGTTTAGAACAGTTTTTCCCAACACCTTTGCAACTGTTTTGACCTACTGAAAACCATACTCCTGAAAAACAAATTTAAACACCATACCCTTCATATGTTTTATCTCCACCATGTTTACAAAAAACACTAACACTATACAGCCCCTTAAGTGATCACCAGATGCTCAAATCTTGCCTCTTTCACCAGAGATGAGAAACACACTGCTGAATTTTACTCATTCTTGCATTCAGATGCATGTGAGATTGCACCAAGTCACAAAACACCACCTCTTCCTTTACCGCCTGCTGGTCTCCTTGCCCTGCTTATTTTCTATATATTTTATATTGCCAAGACTACAGGAAAGAACTAAAACCAAGTTTGCCAAGATAGCTGTTCAGGAAGCTGGGTAAGCCTGGTGCACAGCAGGGCTAGCACAAGTAGGATAGATCAAAACATCCACCCAGGTGTGCACAAATCCCCTCTGGTGTCGGCGAGCAGCCGGACTGAATCGGATGTGCTTTCAAAGATTATCTCTAAAACCGCAGCCTAGTACTTCAACCAAGGTCAGGAAGGAACTGCAACTTGATGATTCAGTCAAAACTCTGGCACAGATGGGATTGCAAAATATGAACTTCACTAAAATAACCTATATGATGAATACAAGGCTGTGAATCACAAAACTTGCCAGAAGAGTGTTCATAAGGTGTGGGGTTTTTTTTCCCTAAATGCTATGCAGGAAGAGACCTAAAGATCTCTTAAAGAAATCCTCAAAATATGACAAGACCTTACAAAGAAAAACATAAGTTGTCAAGAGACATTATGAATTAGCAGCCATCACAGTGGGTATTTCACTGGGCATCTTTGGGGCAGGTTTATCCATTTCATTTGTGCTGTGTTTTACTTAAACTCCACACATTGTCCCACCAGGACACTAAGAGCACTCAGAAGTACAGGAGCAGCCAAGGATCTCAGTCAGAATTGTTAGATGGCACAGATCAAGTCCTGAAAAATGCAGGAGAACCTCTAAGACCAGTCTGCAGCACTGGCTATGACTTTGTGAACACCCACCTATCAAAGTAAGTTAGAAGACCTTTTCTAAAAGGTGAAAAATCTGGGGAAAACAGATTTTTTTTCCCCTTTCATCACAAAACTCCTGTGTAACTCCCTTTTTCCACAAAGGCCATTCCCTTTCCTGACTTTTTGAACTGTCTTTAGAAAACAGGTGTTGTTTACAACAATAACAAACACACATCTGTGTGGGTGTGTTAATACACACAAAGGCAGGATAACTGAAACCTCTTCCTATATTTAGATCTGTCTGGTCAGCTCTAATTGCATAATTTAATCAAAACCCTCTCCAAGGGAAACACATCCATATTCATCACAGGCATCAAAGGAAACATCTTTACAAACTATATCCTTTTACAAACCAACACATGGTCCCACATCACTTGTCCAATTGTTGAATTCCTCCTTTGGGAAGGGCACGGAATTTTATTTCTTTTTATCAGCTGAAAAAAGCATTTCCCTCCAATTCATCAGCACAGGGAGGGAGGAACTTCCTTCACAGGTGAGATGCGGAAAATTTACTGACATGTCACTTTCAGGGGTTTTTTTAGGCAGTTAAAACATACATCTGCAGCATAAAGGAAAACCTTTAAAACAGAAAAGAAAGAAAAATGTCCATCACCACTCAGGCATCAAAATTTTTGAGTGAAGCTCATAAAATACAAGATGTGTTTTGTCTTCAGAGAACAGGACAGTCTAGCACAGACTGCATGAATTTAAAAAGGGGTTTGTGAGCCCCAGCCAGAGCAGTGCTCCAACAGGGTATATTTTAAGGTATATTTTAAGGAGGAGAACCCCACCAAATGCACTCCAGTTATGCTCAGCTGAGGCAAGCCACTACTCCTACAAATGATTCATTTCACCAAGAGCCTGCACCAATACAGTTACATCAGCTGCATTAAACCACTTCTAAAGACTGTGACCCAGACCTCATTTATCAGAGATTAAGTAAAGATGCTAAATTACAGCTCGAGATCCCCAGCTTTAAAGCAGAATCCTTCACCAAATCAAAAGATAACAAAAACTGAGAAGAAAAATTACTTATTCACCAATAACAGAGTTAGTTATTGGGTCAAGCCTCAGGAAAGCAGAACAAACTGGTGAAAATTAAACCAAAAAAGCAATGCTGTTAAATTAAATAAATCTTTCCACAAATTAGTCCTCCACCCACCATCTATGCACCTTAAATAAGAATAGTCAGTTTGCCAATGCTGAAGACATTTCAGTGCATTTCATGAGATGCATGGTTTTTTTACTTTTTTAAAGGATTCTTCCAGCTTTCCTCAGTTTTGCCTTATCTGTAAAAATTAAAGAGCAGTTTTTTGGCCTTTAAACAACTTTTAAAACACTGTACGTTCTTCATGTCTTTAAAATGTCCATGCTGAATTTCACCAAGTGCCCTGCAATTCACAACTACCATTCTGGACAGAGAAAGTGTTTAAAGATGACAAAGCTTTCCAAGCCAAGTTTATACAACTCAGACACAAACACCAATATTTGCCAGACTTCCACTGTCCAATGAAACATTATTTAATTACTGCATGCCACGAGTGGCCCACTGAAAACCAGGACTGGACTTCAGATGACACAAAGGCCAGTGTGCTCCAGGTCCTCAGGACACTGAGGAGCAGCTGCACAACCCCATCACAGCAAACACTCCCTGGCAGTTCCAAGGTATTTAACAAGCCATCCTAAGTCACAGACCCCTTATAAATGGAAAATCATAGTGTTTATAGATGCCCCTTCAACTTCCACACAAGACAATTAAACTCTTTAAAGTTTATGACTTACAGGCAAGTACAAATCAGGGATCCTCTTGAGACCAGGTCAAGGACATCTGGGTTAACAAAGTTCAAAATTCACCCACAAACACACATAAAGGGTTGATTGCAGCCTTCACCAGCAGCTGAGGTACAACTCTGAGTGTGTCTACACCAAAAACAGACCCAGAAGTCACAGACACACCTTTCCCCTCCCAAAAGGGCAAAACAAGGGTGCAGACATTCATGAGGAGTAAGAAAGATCCAAAAAACTGTGGGATGAGGCAAAAGCAGCTGTCACAGCCCCGTGCCAGAACATCTGCAGAATCTCACGTCAAACTGTTTTCTCATATTCCTGAGATCAAGGCTTTGGAGTGTTCTGTACAAAGGCTTCAGCCCACAGATAGGAGCTGATAGTTAATGCAGCAGTTGGGAACAGCATAGCCTGAAAGGAAGTGGGAGATATCCTCCTACACTGCTTACTGGGAATACTGAGGTTTTATAACAGGAGAAAAGGGCTGTAATCTGTCTGACTCCCTGGTTATCTGTAAGCTTTTCATGACTTTTGGAAGAGGAACCAAGCCACATAAAGAATTACTCAGTACCCCTCCCTTATCTGCAAGCTTTTCTTCTTAACAGAGCCTTATGATTCTGCATTTGGCAATAAGACAACCTATTAATCACTCCAGCATAATTTTTTGAGACCCGTTTGAAGTTTCAAAAGTCAGGTTTTGCAAAGCTGCAAGTCTCTTACAGCTGAGACACCAAAACACAGCATTTTCCAAACACCCTGTCTCTGCAAGGTCAGCAGCAGGCTAGCTTAAAACAGCCATAACACTTCCAAATTTTCCACTGCTGCCTGCTACTGAACAAATAGTCACAGCTGGCCTGGTACTGAGGATGGACAGAAGAACTCCAAGTTCCAAAGTTGCTTGCCAAGACTACTTACTTCTAGGCTACAAGCAAAGAACACACAAAGATTTCAGACTCCTTGTCTTTTAGCTATTCCATAGATGTCTTTAATTCTGGGGCTGAAACCAGCACTCCCCAGCTCCCACAATAAGAAGCCTTTAGGCTCAAACAACCCTGACTTCTGGCTGGCCTGGCAGATTGAGAGTCCTCATGTACAAGATCAGTGAAAGCAAGAAAGTAGGCAAAGGTGTGACAGAAAAAATCAGGAATATCAGACTTGAGCCAAAGCAGCCTGCCACCAGCACTGCCACTTCTCCCTGTTCACACACCACAGGAGATGTATTGGATCTGACCATGAGCAAGAGTCATTCCTGATAAACTGGTGGGGAGAATGGCAAAGGGAGCAGCTATCCAGTCAACTTCAGTAAATAGCCCTGGAGCATCTATGCCAGTTATGCTGATGCTTTCTGCAAAGAAGCCTCTAGCCAAACCAGAGATAAAAATGAGAAAGATGTTACAGTCAGATTCCCATGTTCTGGAGAGTTCCCCAGCACAGCAGAAGGCTACAAGGGAATTCGTTGAGTACCTTGTTCCAGCACTAGGAAAAGTAGTAGCTCCTGCTACTAGGGAAATACAGTTTGTATTTTAAATCTGTAGATAGTCTAATTCCCTAAAGTTAAGAAATTACTACAAAGATGCAAGTAACAAAAATGAGTAAGGGCTTTTAAACACATTTATCATATAGCACCAAAACAAATGCTTTCTAAATTTCTTTTGAGAAAAGTGGATCGAAAGCCAAAAATTTTAAAGTGATTTATGCAGTGGGGCAGAACCCAGGAAAGCTACAAACACTGCACTGGCTCACAGCACAGATCAGCTTCAGGTGTTCCAGCTGTCGTCACTGGCAGTGATTTCTTGTAACACCAATCTGCCTTTACACAAGGGTTTTTAGTGGATTTAGTATTTGCCTTTTCTCTGATTTCTTGATAATGCTGCTACCTGTACCCGGTTCACCAATTGTTTCAAGTTATTTCATCCTCTAAAGAGGAAAATAAAGTTTCTACTACCAAGAAGTTAAACTTGGACATTCTTTTCCTCCTGAGGGAAAACACTTGTCCTGTCTCACACAGGACATGCACTGGATGTGTTCTGCTCATGCAGTTGCATTAAACTAGAAAAACACCTCTACGACAGCTTGCAGTTTACACTAGCAAAACAACACTTGACCAGGAAAGCTTGCTGAAGTGTTGCTCTCCATCAGTCCTCCCTCACCCCCCATAAAAGATACTGCACCATTAATCACTGTCCTTTTTCTGCCAATACAGCTGCACTGGGGCTTTGTGGCTGACGTCACTGCTGGCAGCCAAGTCTCTCTAACCACCAACATAAGTATCTGGGAAAAAAAACCCGTAAATTAGACCTTTCCTTGGCAAGCACTTTAAGGAAGCCTTCATCTGGGAGTGCTACAGCACTGCCTGGCTACCTCCAGCAGCTGCCTTGGGCCAGCAAGGTGACAGGCCCACAGGCCAATGAGAGGCCCCAAGGGCTCGCTCCCACCCACAGAGAAAAGGTTTCCCTCGACTCCCCTGTGCCAGCCTTGGTACTGCAGCACAACTTCCCCTCTACCTGCCAGTCAGTTCACCCTCCTAACTTGGCAGAACCAACCAAAAAACACCTTCTGCAGCATCAGCTCAGAGCACCAAAGTCACCCAGGCAGCTTACACAAAGAAATTCATGCCTGGGACTGAGAGAAACCCGGCTCTTAAGAGTTCTCTCCATCTCAGGGAGCTGCCACCCTCAAATTTTAAGTGACATCCAGGTCAAAGATGAGCTCACACTCAGACACGAGTACTTCAGCTGATTTGCAAAACCTGCTCTCATCCCCAGAGCAAGGAGCCCTGCCTTGGCTGGTTCTGAATAACCAAACACCTCAGCAAGCAATTCAGTCCTTCTCTACTGCCACTGCCTTCTGCTCTGTAACTACAGCAAAGTTGGGGAAAAAAGAGCAATTTCATATCCATCTATCCAAGAACACCACACACACTAGAGCCCTCTGCTCTAGTAACTACACAGCAAACTCAGGAAAAAAAAGAGCAACTTCATATCCATCTATCCAAAAATACCACACACTGCAGAGCTTTAACCCAAGAGCATTTATAAAATATTTTCCACATGAAATATAATATGACACATTACAGAAACTATAATTGCATTAGGCTAAGTTTTAAGCTAATAAAGACAAAGACTTTTCCTTTGGCTACTACATCCAAGAGAAAGCACTTAACACTGACACTAGCTAGCATGGATAATAAAGGGCCTGTTATTAAATATGCCAGACTGTAAAACCAGCAGCAGGCAAAAATGCAGAACAGGAAACTGCAACAGTCAAGATGGCAACCTATATGTAAGTCAGCTTTTCCAAGACATTCAGCAAGCTCAAAATTCACATTTTTCAGATTAGTATACTTCATCACTGCATTCACCAGGTAATTAGCAGAACTAAGATGATGACATAGCCCAGGTCTGTTCTATCTATCGTTCTTTCTTTCTATCTATCTATCTATCTATCTATCTATCTATCTATCTATCTATCTATCTATCTATCTATCTATCATCTTCTTGGTGATAAAAAGAAAGAAGTGTCTGACAAGAGCAAAAAGCAAGAGACTGTGTGAAGGGAGATGAAATTCTGGTCTTGAATGTTGGAGACTCACAGTAAGACCTCAGTAAAGCCACTCAAGTTGGGTTTCTGTCCTCCCCATCTCCCTCTTCCCTCCCTGTACAGGGAAGCAAGCACATGCTTTAGATGTGTTTGGGATTCCTGGAATACTACCACACATTTGAAATTAAGCAGCGTAATGGCATTATGCATGTAGCAATCCCTGAAGCCATCATGTACATGTTGCCAGGTCTTTTGAGGTTGAAACAAATTTCAAATACTACATTCTCTGTTGGGACAAAACAATAGAGCAGTTGTCACACAACTGGAAAAACAGAAGTCATCCAGATTTGGTCCTAGGCAACCTATATGGCCACGATGGAGCAGGGGGCTGGACCAGATCAGCTCCAGAGGTGCTCCAGAGGTGCTCCAATCTCAAACACACTGTGATTCTGTGAAACTCCCAAAACAACAACCTGCCAATTAATTTGGTCACACTTCAGAAAAGCAACTGGTCCAAGAAAATTGACAGAACTCCACTTGCCTGGGCACAACTACAACATTGCATCAAGGGCTACTACACTGAGGTAGGAACTGAGCTCTGCTGGCTGTGCACAGGCAGACACACAAGAAAGCTGCTTTCTCCCTAATTTTGAACACTTCAGAGAATCCAGAAGCCTTCTGAATTGCCTCACTCTTCCTCCTTTCATCCTTGTACCCCTGAAGTTTAGCTTCATGTATGGCTCTGTTCAATTACAACACAAATCCTCATCACTGTCACCTTGCATCACATATAGCCCTGGTAAGAAGCCACTTTTCCACCCCATTTTTCACTGCTTGTGAGCTACTGGAAGATTCTGATCTACATAGGTTCCCATCCCATGCTCATCACTGAGGGACCAGATACCTTAAGCAACCGTGACTAAGCCCTGCCATGCTCACATCCTGTTTGTGTCCCAGCCCATCTGCAAAGGCAGGATGGATTATTTTATTACACCTGGAATTAAGTCAACAGAAAAAAAAAATCATCTTGTAGTTTGTAGTTTTACTAACCTAAGTAAAGCCCTTCCTAGATTAAAATAAATCCAAACCCCCCTTCCCCAAAGTATATTTCAGCCCAGAAACCATAACAGTGGTAAAAATATGTCAAATTTCACACTAGAGCATTTAGGTACCAAAAGAAAGATCCTTCATCAAACAGGACTGTGTTTTATTCATGAGCCAGTTTTAGTAACTTCTCAGGACCTGCAAGCAGAATCTCCACTCCTAAGCAGGTGCTGGTGTGTGGCCTAACTTGAAAGTAAATTTCTTGCTTCATGTAAGACAGCTTGGAAATCCCTGAAAAAAAGACAACTGGCCAACAGTGAGCAAGGGTGTTCTGCCAACTATTTTGTCCTACCAAACCACTAGCAGAGTTTGTTTTACAACATCTTGGGAGGGCTAGAAAGAAAAGGACAAGGAGTTAAAAAACAAAAGAGAACGAAAAACCCAACCCATGCATTTTTTGCTATTCTTCAGATACAATTCTGGATAAATCACAGGGACACCCCAGAGAATTAAACCATCAACTGAAAGACCAGAAGATGTCAGTTCCACACCACCTTCCACGCTCACTCTTACACACATTACCATGTTTATTTTGGCAAAATTTTGGGAGCCCTCTCTCCCCTGCCACAGAAAATAAGTCCAGTTACAAGCTCCATATTTTTCCCTCAACAGATCAGTTGAATCAAAGTCTTTACAAAGTAAGATGCATGTAAGACAACAAGGGCACTTGATTAATTCCTCCCACATCAATATTCAAACGAAACCAAACAGATACAAAGGTGAAATATACTGGCAGAATGAAGTCAAGTATGCAGCTCATTAACAGCATCTGACCAAACAGCAGATGTTTCCTCCTCCTATCACCCTCAGGAACACATTTAAGGGGAAGCCACAATTTGTTGCAACATGATTCTCCAGTTATTTACTTCATCTTTAATCAAAACTGATTTCAAGCATTTAAACAGCATTTAAGTATTTATATATAAATAGTTATTACATACACAGACCTCGATAAATTTACAGTCTCTTCTCAACTATATATAGGTGTAGCCTACCTTCATCAGATCCAAACAATTTAACTTTCAGCAGCAGTGATATTGTTTTAGGTATTCATTTGTGCACACACACATACAGCATGCCTATCCACAAGAAGGATCCTATAGACACATCATTATAAGACTAAAACATCTTTAAGAGTCTTATGCCCTGGTTTCAACATGCTGCAGCAGACAGAATGCTGATATTACTTTCAATGCCTTAAAATGCCTGAAATCACAAGTCTGAAATTATTTACAAGAAAAACATCTCAGTAATTTAATCTTTCATGTCAACACAGAAGAATGAGATACCAGTTTGCAGTGTTGAACAAAGTGAGAAAGAAAATCAAGCAGAGGTATCATAACTGTGGTCACTGCATGCACCAATCAATCTGAACATACAAGATTCTCTGAACTTATGGGAAACTTCTCAGCCTGCTACAGAAGTGTCAAGTGTGTGCACACATGCTTTATTTGCTTTCATCTACTTAGATATGCCCTTAAACATGTACATCAGTCTTGACACCTCTGTAATGCTGCAAACCCTGAAATCCAAGTTCTTCTCAAGGATGAAATCTGTACTGAGCTGAAATCTATATTTTCAGCCTCCCCTCAAACAAGATCTAAGTACTGAAGGAAGCAAGTCCGTCAGTCAAAACTGGAGGGCAGATGAGATTCTTACACTCCTGCTGGGGAAAGACACAAGGAGACAGTGAAAACTCTCATGATTCTGTCTATAATCACTACAGCACTACAAAAAATTTTAATGGGTATCTTATTTTCAAGTTACCCAATACTGGATTGATAGCCCATAGATCACTTTGATGTGGATTGGCATTTTAGTAGTTTTAATGACAAAAACATGCAACAAGTGATATACTTCTGAATACCATTAAGTGCTATAATTCAGACTGTCTACACTGGCTTAGACAGTCTCATCTGCTGCCATGTTGGGAAGAGTGTTCCCTTTATAAGTACAGAAATATGAAATAATGCTTCAGAAATCACTGGTGAACCACATTAATCATTTGCTTACATGCCAACTCAACATAATAGTTGGGTTTGGATGATACTGCTTTGAACAGTGCCTAAATATAATGACTTATATAAAGACATGTTTAAAAATAATTTGTTTTTCTCCTTCTACTCTAGACTTTGCCTGTGCATGCTGGAGAAAGGATGAGGGAAGAACCAAATGGGAGAGACTGGTGACATCTGTTCTAATATCACTCTCCCAAGCGGATAACACACATTAGAATAAAAGTGACGTAGTCCAGAACAATTACAGAATTATGTTAGAACAACCAAATTGTGCCAGTGTCCAGAACAGCTCTACTGGTCAGCCTCCCTACACTGGAAAGTCTAGAGACAGGAAGAAAAAAGCTTCAACTCTTGATCTAAACTCAGCTTCCACACAGTCTCCTAAGAGAGCAGTCACCAGAAGAGTACAATCCCTGCTTGCAGAAAACCCTTTGGGATCTACTGATGGCTCAACCCAGCTGCTGTGAGGCACTACAGCCCCACAACCCTTCCAGCAGAGAAATCCCACTGCCACAGTTCCCCACACATCCTTCCACCTTTCCCAAAATAAAAAACAACACAAATGGACCCATCCCCACAGCTCAGCGGAGTTTGGAGTTTCATTCATGGAACACTTGACTTCACACAGTTAATCAGGAGGACTGTGCTCAACCTTTGTTCCCATTAAACTGGGAGGAACTTCCAGGGCCAGCCCATGCAGGTGACAAATGGATGCAAGGAGAGAAACCTGTATGATCTGGGGTCGTTCTAGAAAATGGTTTCATTCCTTGAAATCAGCATACTTTATGAAACATCTGCCTTCTCCATCTCATGGGGCATCCCCCACTCAAATACACAGCAACCTGAAAAGCTTCTGTAGTGCAAATTACCATTTGGCTGAGGAGAAGGATAGGGATCTTTGTGGCAGCCATTAGCCAAGGGTGCCCTCACCCCTGAATCCATCTCTGTAAAGCCCTCCACAGAAGGCCCAATTGAACACTTTCTCTAGTTATTTCAAATCTTGAAGAGTAGCAACATTCTAATGGAAATAGTTATACTCCAGATGTCGAGGATGCAACATTAAAACTTTAAAAATATCAATTTACAATAACTTCCTTCCCACCCCAACAAAACCTTCCATTCTAATATAAAATTTCTCTGTGTTGTTCTACAGCTTGAGAATTGCAAGATGCCTGTGTAGATGACCCTGTAAGTCACCAGCATTTCAAACCTTACTTGCCAAGCTGGGGTTTGTATTTTAAACTCGAATTTTCCACTCAGTACATTTCAAAGGAAAACTTCTAGGAACTGCATATCATCTTTTAATTATTAAGACTGGTATGCATTCAGTTTTTTACTATGCACAGAAGAAAGGCTAGTGGAAGAACATTAGTCTGCCCTTACTACAGGAAAAAACAGTGAAGTTTTTATGGACAGAACAGATCTTTCCCCACTCTGAAAGCAAAACTGAGTGAGTTTGTCATGAAAACCTAAACCAGAAATTAAAAAAATAACCAGAAACAAAACCAACAAAAACCAAAACCCCCACATCGGTAAGATCAATTCATAGACCATAAAGCAATTTGTGCAACCTGACTTTCATTTGCACAGATTTTATGGCTCACTCCCCAATATTGTAGTTTCTTCATCTGCACTGACACAGCAGAAGACAGCTCCACATCCATGTTTTAAAAGCCGCTGCACTCCAAAGTGAGCTTTAATTCTTTTATCTGCCACTCAAAGTGCACCTTAGCTAAAGCACATACTCTTGAGGTGCAACTGAACCTGGAGACTAATAAATCTCTTACCACTAGTGACCATTTATTTTGTCTGCTCCACTTGCATGCCTCAAAATTATTTTTTTACTTATATTTATGACTAAAAATAAGGTATGTTTCTTTCTGGGCTGGGAGAACCTCAGGAGAATAAAAACTCACACCACTTCAGGTATGAGGAACAGGTTTAAACACTAACAAATGCAAAACTCTCAAAGCCCCAAGCAGCACAGACTAACAGAAAGAAGAAAAAAATTGTTTTCACAGGACTTTTCCCCAAACATATCAGAGTCATTTTAGCAGCAGAAACAGCAAGACCTAAGATGCTGAGTACTTAGCAAACATTTTACTACCTGAAGCATGCTGTTTTCTAGGGCTGTTAGAGGAAAACACAAATCTGAAGCCTCAGTTGTCTTCACTAAGAAAAGTGACCTATGCCATCTCATATTCAAAATTACAATCTCTGTTCTAGAACTTTGGCCATATAGTTCAAGAAATGACTAAAATGCTCTGTCTTATACAAGAACTCAGATCTGCAGGAATGTTTCAAATCTGCAGGAATGTTTCAACAGGCAGGTACAAACTTCAGTAGGATAGAAATACTAGGAGGAAAAAATCCAAACAATTGGCCTGTTTGCCTGTTTGTTCCTTTGCTATCTGATAGCACAGTCTGCAGGTAAAGTCTAACTGATTCTTTAAAAAAGGATGTATAAATTTCAGAGATTCACTCACAACCACTTCCCCACTCATACACCCCGTAGCTGCACATGCCTTCATCTATTTCAGCTCCTAAACACTGCAAGGAAGAGGTTGAGATTTAACCTAGATTGGTTCAGTTTTTACTCTTCACAGGGCCACAAACTTTAATTCCAACTTCTCTTTGCATAACTTCAATAATACACAGGGTGCTCTCTTCATCAGATTCTTAAAGCAGCCGTATCTGAGCACAATGGGACATGTCACAGACACTTGCTTCCCTGCCCTCATAATATGCTTTAATTATGATGACTGAACTAACAGGCTCACATCATAGACTTTTACAGGTTGACCCTGTGTCATCCTGATGTATCATTTTGCACCAGTTCAGTGCTGTAAATCAATTTAAGATCTCCAGCAGGTTGAAAAGGCTGGTAATGATGCTTTCTCTGCAGTCTCTGGGGACTCCACATTATACACAACTTACATTATTTATAAAGCTGAGATGATGCCTCCATTAGGCCTGTAAGACTACTCAAATGATATTTTACACACACAGCTTGGGCTGCACAGAGCAGAATACTAGCAATATATAATAACCAGTGCATTCATGCTTTAATATAAAAAAACAAACCAAAACAGTCATAACCTCTTCATTTTTAAAATTTAAATCTTTATAGCAAGCAAAAAAAATCATGGTATCATATGAATAATTTCCCAGTACTCAGAAACACATGTAGCACTTTTATTAACCTTTGTATTGTTTTTCCTCACGTTCAACTCTTTACTTCTGTTTTCAAACTACAGAGGAAAAGCAAACACCAAACTCACCAGTTTTCAAATATTTGATTTGATAGTTACTATTTATATGAAAACAGAAAGATCTCCATCTGTTTACTCAGTCACTTCTCTCAAATGTATCAGATGGTCACATCTTCAAGGGTACACAAAAAAGCAAGTTGAACAGAACAGAGGAGGAAAAAAATGTATTTGATTACAAACCCAATGGTAATGGGGTCAAAACAGATGCAAGAACAAATCCCTACCCTTAGGGTAACCTGATCATGCCTTGAACTGATCATTTCTCATAGCTGTGGAAGCCTTCTGGATCACCCATATCAAGGGAAATTTCTCTCAAGTGCCTACTTACAGTCTGAAGTAAATTGCAAGACTTCAGCCCTAAGACCACAGCAAGGACTCCAAAAAGGGCCAGATCGCTCTCATTTTCACACTGATGTTCTTCCAGGCACAACAGACAAGTGAGCACTCAAAACCTGCACTACAATCCAACGAGAACCTTGAAAAAGCTTCACAGCACTGCTCTCTGGTTGAAGGGGGAAATTAAGTATTAATCAGCTGCAACTAAAAAACTCAGATGCCATAATTCAGCCAAGTCATTACTCACAAGTAAAAGAAAAAAATAAGCCAAACTTAGGTTCCCTCAGATGATTTGTTCCTATTGTTTGACATGACAAGGTGCATGCAGTCAGCTACATGAAGAATTACAGACACACACCTGCACAGAAAAGTGTTCTCCATGGGCTGGGTAAGCTACAGTTTTAATTCTTAATCCTCAATGCTGCTTAAAAATACATATAACTATCAGAAGAAAAAACTTTAAACAATTTTTCTTTTTCTGACTTCCCCTCTGTGTGCAAAACAGATTCAAACTATCAGCTATGACAGCTCTTTCCTAAGAAGCCTGTTAGTTTTAAGGTGCAGTATCTTTGGACACTGACATCCATTAAACACTGACATGTTTCAGGCAATGAGCTTTTCCATTTGCCTGTATCTGAAATACACATCTACTTTTACTCCTCCCCATCTGGCTCTAACAATACTGTTTTTATTAACCTCTGTTGAAAATATTTCCCCAAATAAAACTGCAGACATGCAGTGAGCATCATGTTATCCTAAAAGACACCAAAATAACGATTAATTTTCAGAATAAGCTGTTGTTATCCACATACTGTAAAAGCAAACTGTAAGGTCGGACCACGTACCTTCTTCAGAATGATCTACTAACAAAAGAGCAATCACAGCAACCCTGCCTCGGTCAGAACTCGCTCTGGCTTCAGTTTATATTAAAAAAAAAAAAAAAGTCAGCATTTGGCCCAGATCGTTTCGAACGCATGACTGAATATTTCCACACCAGTAAATTTTAATAAGCTTTAAAGATCTATATTCAGGATAAGATTATTTGGCTGTACGAGTATATGAAGCAACTATACCGAAGAGGGGGAAAATCTCAAGCATTCAAACCCTCTAACAGGGAAAAGAAAAAAAAAAGTGAACTTTCCTTGACCTCTAAGAACAGATTTGTCATTAAAGAAGAAAGAAGGGGAGGGGAGGGGAAAAAAAAAAAAAAAAAACAGGAGGGGAAGGGGCTGCGGAAAGAAAGGAAGGGGGGAAAAAAGAAGCAAGCAGATAAATTAGAGGGAGAGGGACGCGGCCGGGCCGAGGCGGGAGGCGAAGGGCTGTTCCCGCACACACAAAGGCGGCCCCTGCCCGGCCGCCGGGGCTCCGCCGCGTCCCCGCGGGCCACGCTGGGGCCGGGGCCGGGGAGGAGCCGCAGGACGGCGGATCGCGGCAGGGAAGGGCTCTCCGCCCGCCGGGCCCGCACGGCACCTACCCACCAAGTTGAAGCGGGAGCGGTGCCCGCCGGGCCGCCGCAGGGACGCCATCATGCCGGGAGGAGAGCGGGAGCGCAGCGCTGCCCGG
This sequence comes from Melospiza georgiana, assembly GCF_028018845.1. Lineage (NCBI taxonomy): Eukaryota > Metazoa > Chordata > Aves > Passeriformes > Passerellidae > Melospiza > Melospiza georgiana. Next base: position 28,679,982 of record NC_080434.1, on the reverse strand, counting down.
AGCCGCTCCCGCCGCCGGGACCGCCGGGCAGCGCCGGGCGAGGAGCGGGAGGAGGAGGAGGAACAGCAGCAGGAGGAGGAGGATGCGCGGGCACAGCCGCCCGGCCCCGGGGGCAGCGAGCGGGGAGAGGCGCGGGGGACGCGAAGTTGTTACCGGCTGGCGGGCGGTGACGGGCGGCCACTGGCAGCTCCTCCGCGCCGGGATCGGGATCGGGATGGATGTGGCCCGGCTGGCGTCAGGCGGCCGGAGCCGCCCCGCGCCGCTCACCGGCACTCTCGCACACACACTCACACACACACACGCGCACACACACTCACATACACACGCACCGGCCCGGCCAGGGATCCTCCCCAAATTCCCGCCCCCGCCGCCGCTCCGCCGGGTCCCGCTGGGAGCGCTGCGCCCGCCGCCGGAGAGCGGCCCCGGCACGGCTCGGCACGGCTCGGCACGGCTCGGCACGGCCACTGTGTGCCCTAAGCCACAGCCCGACCCCCGGCCCGGGGGTGAGCCCCCTCCGACACCCTCAGTGCGGCTCAAAAGGCGTTCCTGCCCCGCCGGAGCGGCTGGGGAGCTCCGGCAGCGGAGCTTCGGGGACAGCGGCAGATGCTGTCGGACTTGGAGTTAAAGTAAATTCCTGATGGAACAGGATTATGTCCTGCCGCTTGCCACAGGTGATTCAGCCTTGTAATTGCCGTAATAGCTGCCAATGACAGAGCACTCTCTAGCCCCGGGTGTTTTACACGTGGACATCCTCCTGCCCATGGGTGTTGCTGCACTTAGTCCTCACTCACGCGAGTAAAGCCATTGCAGTGCGTGAGGCTGCTTGTGCAGCCAGAGCCGCAGTGATGAAGCCTCACGCCGCTGTCCCTCTGACCAGAACTCCATTTGGAGCTGCAAGTGTCAGCTCCAGAGTGGAACTGGCTGAAAGTTTGGAGCCCGCGTGTGGAACGGCGAGCCTGTCCTGCCTGCTCGCAGGATCTGTGCAGTAGGCAGGTAAGTGTTGCACAAGCAAGACTGAACTCAAACTGATTCTTTAACAAACACTTTGGCTTTTACCCAGTCATCGTTCCTGGAAGGAGATTTGAAGCAACAAGTGCAAGATGTTCCTACATGCCAAAATATTCTGATACACCTATATGCATAATTATATCCCTATTCTTAGGCCAATAAATTTTCACATATATAGGCAGTTCTGGTGTGACTTTAAACTCATTTTAAAATCCAGCAACACTGAGGCCTGGAGGACTTAAGGCTCTGAGAGTTTTACCAGATGAACAGTTGTCCTGCCCACCCAGGTGCATTATGAGTCTGAAGACACAGAACTGGAATGGCTTGACCAAGGTCACAGAAGGAGCAGCAGTAAAAAATACCCAGGTCTATGCCTGTGAGGGTATCAGCACTTCTTTCTAACTTCATAACTTAAAATTCATCAATTTCTTTGCCACATAAATACCACATAAATTGCAAACAGGTGAACTGTACTATATTGTTAGGTAGAATGCTACAGTAATAGTAGAGTAACTCCCACACAGGATGATGCCATAATAATGATGGGGAAAGCCTGGAATAAAATTGCTCTTTTACTGCTTAAATTTTGAACCTTGGATGATTCAAGATGAGTGAACTTCGGTAATCAGCTTCAATGTGTATTTTGTACTTGCACTGTACACAACTACACTTAGCAAGTAAACTTTTCTTTTCATGTGTAATCACAGATACAGTGCAGCACTGGACTGCAGATACAACTGGTAAAGTTTATCTCAAGACAAACTGAAAGGTCTTTAAATTTTGGCAGTGTAATGAAGACATTTGCAAGCAAGGTACAGAAGAAACATGAAACTGATACTGGCTTTTGTACTGTGGTAGTGCTTAGTCTGGATCCAGGTGTTCTGGATCAAGAGTAGTGGATGCAGCAGTAGTATCTGCCCCAAGAGCTTGGCAGTCTAGGTTTCACACAGAGAAATAGATAGAGAAGGCCTTTTGTGTGCCTGAGCTCTGCTCTGCACCCTGACTTGGCAGGCACAAGCTCCATCCACTGGATCCTGGTTGCTGAAGTATCAATTCATGATTCACACTAAACAGATATGACAAGGAGATAATTAGGAAAGCACTGCAGTTTGTCAGGTGTCTTGTTAGAACTGCATTTTTACTGCTTTTGTTGTTGTTGTTAGGGTTGACTGGTTGGTTGGCTTTGGCATGAGAGAATTAAATTATTTTCTACTTATGTTGAGGCTTGGGGAAGATCACATTAATATGCTGCTTTCCCTAAAAAAGGCTATAAAACAGTCTAGGAGAGTCATTCTCTGATGTTTAATAACCAGAGTGGTTGTCCTGGAGAGGGCTGGGTAGCCTGGCTTCAGACAGAGCAGTGGTGTGAGAAGGCCAGGGGACAAGGCAGAACAGTGTGCCCTGGTCAGATCTGCCTCCAGGCTTCTCTGGCTGGGCTGTTCTGGCACACTGGCCAGAACAACACTTCAAGTGTGCCCCTGCTTTAGGATGTGCAGGCAGAGCTGACTGCCCAAACCCATTGCTCTGTGGGTGAACAGTATCAGCAGTGTCCTACTGCACACTCACCACTTCTAACTCCATTGGCTACTTCAGTACCCTGAATCATTAACTTCTTCCTGCCCTTTCTGAACAACATAAGAAAACTGAAAAAAGGAGATCAGAGAGGTGTGTACATCTGGATATCAACCCTGATGCTCCTCTGCACTGGGCTGTGCTATCTCAAGAGACAACAGAGAAGGGGGTTTTTCTCTTTTTGCTCTGCAACTACGTGATCATTCAGACTAGTGCAAGGAATACAGGCTGTGAGGCTGGGGCAATGAAGAAAGAGAAGAACCTTCTGTAAACTGCCCGGCTTTTCATCAGATTAGGTGCACAATCTGATGGCACCATCAGTCATAAGGCCTGTGAACCTGAATTTTAATGGAGTTGGGGCACTTAGGCAGATAAATGTCTAATATGATTCTCAAAGGAAACTTTAATCTCACAGACACTTTCTAACACCTCACCAAGCACCTGCCCAATCGCCTTTAAAATCTGTCTCAGAAACTGATTATCAGAAGGCTGAGTGCTAAAAGACATTCATTATGTTGCATGTTTTATACTCTTCTATTATGTAACAAGTGTTTAAGAAATACTACTACTGCTAATGCTGTGGCTACAACCACTATTGGCTTTCGATCTTCCTGCAAAATCCAAGTTTGTATGTAGATTATCATTTGGTATTTCTTGTTAACTTCAGCCAGGCTTCATCTGCTTTACTCGAGATTCCAGGGATGGAGAGTGTCTTCTGGAGACAGTTTAGCTCCAAAGTCAGTAACTTTGCTTTACGTTCATGTACACCAGGTTTCTGCCAGAAATTAGGAGTTTCATGGATAATTAAATAATTAATTATATCAAACAGACAACTTATTGTTTACATTAAAATCACTGGAGTAATTTTCTTTTCAGCCATGTGTGTTGCCCTAGCATGGGAAAATACCAACAATATTTTCAGAGAGAAGAGGCAGTTCTTTAAAGAAGAATAATAGCTTCCCAAGGATACTGGATTTCATTATTTCCTTCTTTCTTGGGCTGGCTGATTAAATTTATCACTCTCTATCCTCCATGGCTTGTCTGCTTCATCTTTGAGTAGGTGAGGTATTAAACAAGCCTCCCACCTCAGCATTATTAACATAGGATATGCAGACTGCTTAGCAACTACATAGATCTGTTTGGGAAAGGTGCCTCAGGCAGAAGACAGCATGTGGGAGAAAGTGAGGAGCATTTTAAGGAGGCCATCATAACTGTGAAACACTGCATATGGGTTTTCCAAGCCCATCTGGATACAAGGTCCTGTATAGGCACAGTACAAGCCCAGGAGAAAAGGAACTAAGCTGTGAAAGGCCTTGAAGGCAGCACTTGTGACATGAGGGCTCTCTGTAGTCCTGCTCTGGGGAGTCTGGCCATTTTCTAGAATAAGCCCTGAGTGAGTTTGACTCTATATAGAGTCAAATATCTGCTTGGGACGTGCCTTAGTGTTCTGACTCACTGTCATAGGCAAAAGAACACAGAATCCATTTCACTCTCAGAAGTTCTTCCTAAACTGGCCCACCATGATTAAGTGGGATTCATATAGAATAAATGTGGAATTTGATAATTTTACAAGGTTATTATCTGTATACCTCTGTTATATTAAATAAGGCTTCTGCCATAAATCTATCTGCAGATACCAGAAAGGTCTTTGATCAGATTGAGTAGTCATTCATCTTTTCCACCATTGGGATGATGGGAATCAGACCTAAATTCATTACTTTCCTAAGATTAATGTGCCCAGCTAAAGCTGCCACGATCCTTATTAAACGTTACTATTCCAAAAGGTTTGGGCTGAAACAAAGTATTAAGCAGGGCACTCCTCTATCTCCTTTATTGGTTGTTTCCTCATCAGACTGGGATGCAAGGACTTTGTTCCAGGAATGTTACATTTCTGGTAAAGAAGGGAGGTGGCCCTCTGTTCTGGCAGCTCATCACATGCTTCCATGAAGCACACTATTCCTGCCCACTGCACTGCACCAGTATTGTACTTTATAGGGAATGGAATTCTGCCTTTGGATCTTGCCTGAATGCACGTAGAAGCTTTTGAAGGTAGTTTCACTTTCTCCTGGCTATCACCTCAGCAAGGGATAATGGACTCAGTGCAATCAAACATTATTGGTTCTTTGAAAATTAAATTTCTCTTCAGTCATTCAGCCTAAAAAGATTTACATAACTGGAATAACCTAGCTCTATTGCTGGTTTCTTGGAAGACACCGCTAAGATTAATCTTATCTCCCACTTTAATTACTGTTTTCAAGTTCTTACAGTCCTTGTCCCAGTTACATCTTGTTGCGAAAACCACCAGAGAATGATATATTAAAATTTATTCAGACAGGTGGCAGAGACAAAATTAAAGCTAATAACTCTATGAGAAAAGAAATCAAAGGTGGTTTGGCAATCCTGAGGTGTTATTTCTTGGTCCCTCAGTTGCTGTGGCTGCTCAAGCAGGGTCCAAATGCCTGGGCTGTGCGAGTGGCTGTGTGCCACAGCTTGCTGTGCAGGACTCAGGACTGCCACGGTCACCCAGCTGCACTAGCATCCATGGGATAAGGAGCCTGGGAGCAGACTGCTTGTGGCAATGTGTGAAGGCTGGAAAAACCATGGTAATTGTCTCAACAGAGGGTTCTGTCTCATTTCTACCCAAAGAGGAGACCACTATATCACACCACTGGAAGACTAAAGAAATGACACATCTAAATGCATCCCTTCACTTCCATGTTTTTGTTGATGTTTTGTGACAAACGACTCAGCCCATTTTATACAATTATTAAAAACATGAAAGGAAAAGGCTCTGGATTCCAAGTCAGGTTGCCTGGGCTCAGTGTCACTCTTGGCTGAGTCAGTAGTGAGGCAGTCCCACCCTCCCTCCTCCACGAGGCTGCTCAGCCCTAACCCCGTGTCACCCACCCGCGCCGTGCTGGCACAGTTGTTGTGCAGCTGTGAGCTGAGCAGGCCTGGGGAACTCACATGGCTGGGGAGAGCAAATGTTTCAGGGGCCAAGCTCATTTTTAATTTGGATCAGTTTCCTGATCTGGCTCGTTGTGTGGTTGTCCAAATCCTTGTGCTGATCTTGTGCAGAGGCAGGACTGAGGTAGGAGGAAGGGTGAAACTTATCTTTTTGATTGTGCTGTTGACTTCAGCCAGTTTAGGTGGTTATGAAACTTAGTGATAGACCAAGCAAGCTTTTTTTTTTTTTTAACCAAGGAAAAATACTTTCATTTTGAGCATAACTGCAAAGATGTTTTTAGAACTGCACTAACCATATGCACAGGGCTCACTGGTGAATAGCAAAAGACAAGGAGAATGTGTGACTGGACTGAGAAATTCAGTGAGCTGATGTGATCACTGCATATTAGAAAAGGCAGCTGTTGGACATTGCACTACATGGTAAAAAGAAAAAAACCTGTTGCTCTTCTGCTGTTCATGAACCAACCAGAGGCCAAAGAATTGCAAGGATTCCACCAAAAATTATTAATTGACTCTTCAAAAGGCAGTTATTCTCAGCTGGCTTAAAAGAAGCCGATAGCTCAGCACTGGGTATGCCTGCATTCCCATGGGTTTTTTCCTTTCCCATGTTCTCCAGAGTCTTCCTTTGCTCTTTGCTTAAGGTGTGGAAGAAACTGAACTTTAAGTAAATCAGATTTAATTAGTCATCACAAGGCAATGGGCTCTTAGTGAGTTCTCAATAGCAGACAGCCCTTACAATGAATGTATGTGTGTTACATTATTTTCCTTTTGCACTTTGAGGAGGAAATTACCTTGCAGGTTTCAGACAACCTGGCAGTCCCACAAAGTGTTGGAAAAGGTTGCCCACATGACAAAAGCTTTTAGACCAATTTTAAATGCCACTGTTTGCTTGCTTCACCCAAAATTGTCAAATTTTTGACAAACAGGTTTGAACAGCTTTTAAATAAAAACCCTCCACATTTCATAAAATTTTACACAAATCACATTGATAAATCCTCTGTATAAGTAAATTAAAAAAAAAAAAAGTTAAACACTTGAAAGTTGCAACCAATACAAATTAACATTGCTAGTATAATCTTAGTTAAGAACTCAGTTTGAGTGCATCCTGGTACCTGTCTTTAACTGAGTGCTCATTTATGTTCCTTCCTAAAGACTCTGTCTTATTCAGTGAACAGAACAAAGAGTGGTCAGATAATGGGAAATTATTTTGTTTTCTCCCCAGGTTCATGCTGGAGCTAGTCATTATGAATGCTGGTTTTGCAATATTTAGTTGCAAAACTAAGACTGCCTTGCAACTCACAGCTCATCCTCAACACAGCTCATCCCTCTCCTTCCCTGCCAAATTTAAGCTCTCTTCTTGAGTGAACAAGAGCTTTAGAGCTTCTCAAAAAAAATTCTCTAGTATTTTCACTCCTGATAAATAAATGCATTATTTTTATCCTCTTTTCAGATACACTTAAGCTGTTCCACTGACATTTTCTACATACAGTCTGCCCAAAGCACACACCAAGTACAATTAATGTTTGATGATGTTCTAAACACATAAAATCAATATAGTCTCAATGGGGGATGTACTAGGCAACTTGAATTACAAGTGATGATCTCAGTCCACTAATAATACAGTTCAAAGGACCAAAGCATCCAGTCCACATCCAGAGATCCTGCTGTTGTTGAAGGTGTCAGAGAGAAGGGAAAGGTCTACATGGTTTTAATTACCACAGTCAGTGGCTCTTTAGAAAGGTTCTTTAGAAAAGTGAAAATGAAAAAAAAAAGGCACATTTAAAAAAAATTAAAAATAAGGCCCACTCTTCAGACAAAGAGTAGCTTTTAGTATGAAGCATTTTATCTGGATGTCTAAAAGTACCATATTTACAGACAAGAATCAAAATTCAGTATGGACATTACCACAGAAGGCCCCAGAAGAAAATTCCAGGTAGCAAGGGATAGCAGTGGTGCCTTACTCTGTTTGACAACCTGGAGTCAAAGAGGCCTCACAGTCCAGCTGCTACCATGTCCATTTGCACAGAGCTTGACAGGATCTTGGGGTCCCTACAGCTACTGCACCCTGCTGTGTGCCCAGGGCTGCAGCACCTGGCAGGCAGCGCTGATGGACCACGCTCACTCGTCAGAGCGCAACCAGATGGAGGATTGCAATTTATGGCCTGCAGCCTTGCACTGTGATCTAATCAAATCTTGCACAAAATAGGTCAAGGTTGGTCAGTGTTCACATGAGATACACTCTAGGGAAAACATGGATACTGTAAGAAACAGTTTAGGATTCAGATTTAGGATTCATCTGACAGAGCTGCCAAGGCACAGTCCCAATTTCAGGCTGGATTCCCAGACATCTGAGGCACCCAAACAGGTCCCTGGTCTGTTATGCAGAAGGGACACTGTACTGCTGGAACCACATTTCTCATTTTTCAGACCAGAAATAAAATTACAGTCATGCCTTGTGATTAATTAAATAAATCATGCTTGTCTTTGCTTGTGGACATGACATTTTCAGAGGCAACATAAATGGAGAAAAGGATCTTGTTTGGTTTCTATGATCCCAGTACAACCTGCTAGCCTTCTCTCTGCAAAATCCCATTTTAAAGCTTTTCAATACTGGGGCACCAGACTCAAGAAATTTAAATTCCTCTAAGACTGCAAACACCATGAGAACTTTTGAGCAAGACATGCAAAATAAAGCAAATTATATAATCTGTTGCTTTACAGATACATTCCTTTTCCTTTACATTCACATTTCCCATCCATTCACTCTCCCACCTAACAGTCTTTACCTCTACTCATTTCCCCAGACGCTGGTCTAATGTGGTTTCATTTTTATAATGATTTTCAGCTCCTTGGTTTCAATTCTCTCTTTTTCTTTGCCTGAAAAATATAGTATTATAGCAGAATTTTATGGATAACTATTATTCTCAAAAAAACCATGCAAGTTCTTATCTCCAAATAATCAAATATGATGACAAGTATGTTAGTTGGAAAACTAAGTAGTCAGAATGTAACAAATCAAACTGAAATTTAGACAGGACACTGAAATTACATGATGGGCTAAACAGAAATATGATTCTCAAGGATTTAGGTAATTTCAAGTGGTCAGGACTCACTCTGCTCTCCAGCTGCCCTCTCAGCAGAACACCTCCTGCATGCTGTTTGGTGCCGGATGCTGCAAAGTGAATGCTAAGGACAAAATTAATTTATAAAGCTTGCATTCTCTCTATGATTTTATCAGTCTACAAAAGAATTAATTTCTGGATTTTTTTTTTTTAGTCTGCAAAGCATCCCCATATTGTGTACTTTGTTTTGACTTTTGTTTTTCTTTGCCTTATGGTCATTCATCTTTGCTGAAAGTGAATCAGAGGAGCACTGCCTGCCTTATCGTTGGTTTGTGGTGTATAATCATGTTAAGGACAGATCACTGGTCTCCTCCTTACTCTGGTGCCATTTATAACAGACAATTACCCCAGCATGGTGCAGTTGTCAGGATCTCAGGACTGTAAATGCTCATTATCAGCACAGAGACAGCTGAATGCAGTGTTTCTCTTTAAAGCCGACTGGATTTCCCAGAGCTTCCCTGGAAGTTTTTCCTAGTGCAGCTCAGTTTTCCATCTACAGCCCAGTAAGGTCCTTTTGGTGTGAAGCGTGGGAGGCAGAATCTGGGTGCTGCTCCTGCCTATTCCAGGGCATGACTATGGTCCAGAGGAAAGAACAGCAGTGTGTCTGCACTGGGAGATCTCCAGCCTGTGTGTTGTGTGTTTAAAGTGTGTTTAAAGAAGCCCTGCTAATGGCAGTGACCATGTGCAAATGTCCAAATGCCAAAATCGGGGGGGACAGTTTGAATGCAGTGGCATTGCCCACAAAAAGAAAACATACCAAAGCACTCGGGTTGGTTTTAAAATTAGGTGGGGAAGATGCAAGGAGTTCTAAGTCTTAATGACCTCAGTTCTGCAATTTGCCACTAATTAGTTCTACAATGAGTAACTGGGAACAAAACAAGGAGTGACAGACTAGGTCAGCCAGTGGTTTGCCAACCCCTTGTCTTGTGTTTCCTACTGGGGCTTTTATGTGATAATTCTTGATTGTGTATACACTGTCTTTACTAGTAATCAGGAGTGAAATTGCATGTGTTATACACTGTACAAACACACACTGAAACACTGCACTTGCTCTTTGCTCCTGGAGAGCACAGCTAATATTTGTGCAGCTCTTTCTGGTGGGCATGCACTTGACTCGGGTTTTTTCCCTGCCAACCATCTCCCTGACTCCTGTTTTCCTAACTCAGTAAGCCCCACATTTGTTTCTTCTGTGTCTCTTTCTGCAGCTTACATTTTGTTTATGCTCTGAAGCTACTTTTCCATGTGTATTTACCTCCCTGATCTAATCCCTAACAATTTGTTCTTTCTCTCCCTCCTTCCCACACAATGAAGATGTCATTAATTCTGTCAAAAGAGTATCTTATTTACTCCATTTACATTTTTCTGCAAGTTAGCTATTTCTTCTCAGAGTGATGCACATACAGCATGCTGAAGAAAGATTTCTGGAAGCCTCAAATATTCTATCACTCCCAAATGCCTCATTCCTCCTTAAAATCCATCAGGCTTCCTCAGACCACATAGGATCTGTACTTTGAGGATTCCTGGACATGTTATGCATTTCTGTATCCAGAGCAATTGCACATACCCCAGTTCAGCTTAACATGTCACAAGCAGTCAGTCAGCACTGAGAAACTGGAACACTATTGGTTTGATGAGAAAACTGTGGTGCACAGCTCCCACATCTCATCTGGAATTGTTTTGTATTCTGCTCGCTAAGATTTGCCATTTGAGTTTATCTTGGAGGGAGGTGCCTTCGTGTGCCTTTTTTTCCCTTTTAAAACTCACCATCTCAGTGGCTACCATGAACACAAATGCTGTAGAAAGGATATTAGGAGACCTGTGTGTTATTACATCACCGGGGATCTGGCAGATGCTCCCTCAGCGTCCTCACATTAATAGGCTGGATAGAGAAACATCCCAAACCTAGACCACTCCACCACCAGGTATTATTAAGGTGTACAAGCTATCAAGAAGACAGTACCCTGCAGGTATGCAGGTGTTGCTTATGCAGGGGTGGGGCACAGCTCAGCAACAGCGTTTGGAAAAGGAGGCCGAGGCTCTTAAAGGGATCATGCTCCTCTCACCAGTGAAACAGTAAAACCCATTAGTCAGCCAGTCTTTTTTCTGTCCATTAAAGGGATTTCCTCAGGTAGGAATGCTGTAGTTCTCTTCACACCATTCGTCTTTATTTCGTGTTTGATAAGTGCTTTAATCAGCAGCTACCTGTTTACCAAGCTGTGGGGAGCTGGGAGGACTTCAGCCCTTTCATCCGGCTGGGCATTGCACAGCTCTCCTCCCATCCCTGTGGGGATTAGTCCCGTGTTCCCCCCCACCACACACACATTTTAGCAAGGTTAGAAAAATGCCAGCTTCATTCTCACCTCCTGGCCGTGCCTACCGAGGCACACAGGCAGCACACACCCTGCTGACAGAACTTTTCCCCCTTTTTGTGAGGAAAGCAGTGGCAACCTTCGAGCATCAACCTGCAGGAAAGAAGACTCGGTTACACACTCTAGCCAGCAATCTTGTGAACCCAGAGCCTTGCTTTCAGCGAGACAGGCACGATAAAATCTTCCCTCTTTCTTCAATAACATGACTAATAAGTGTAGAAATTCCTTTCTCCTCTCTCCCTTTGCCAATATCTGTCTTATCTCTGGCTCTTCCTTAGACATAATTTCAAACATGAAAGACATGTCTATGCTACGAGCAGGCAGCCTTGATTCTGGCATGAGATCCGTGGCACGCTGCAGCTCAGTGCTGGAGAGCTGCAGCTCAGGATCTGGCATCTGCAAAACCTGGGCACTGGAATTTCTGCTGCCAGTGTGATCCTGCGCCTGGGGTCAGCCTGCTCTGTCTTGTGAGGGCAGCACCAGGCTCCACTGCAAATTTCTTTCCAAAGCAGGTGCACAGCTGAACAAACATGGCAAGCATTTATGAAATGAGCTCGCCATTAAACACTCTATCCAGCAAGTAAAGGGAGTAATCGTGAAGCCTTCCTGGAATTTTGGCAGCATTTCCAAGTGATCATCTGCAAATTGCTCGAGATGGGTATTACATGTGTGCTGTAGGCAATAAATAAGAGTGATTTTAAGGGGCAGTGTATATTGACAAAGTAACACCTCTCAGAATAGAACACAACCACTGGCATAAGCAGTAGAGACACACTAACAAAACCAGGATCTAGGGAGTGTCTTAAATGTGTATCTGATAGCACAAATACCAGATAAACACCAAAGTCCAAAGAATGCAAAAGGTTACAACCACACTAAACCCACTCAGTTAACATGCTGGTTTATTGTTACTAAAGATCACAGTAACTACACCTTAACTTAAGCACCCAAAATGCTCCCAAACTCCTGGGTGTTACAGCCTTATCTGAGTGAGACAGATGCATTCATTCATCAGGCTCCCACTTTCTCCCACAGGGGCAGAAACACAGGCACACTAGCTGAGGGGGAACCATGGCATGCTTTGGCCAGATCCCTGGTCACTGAATTACAAACAATAACAGCCTACTCACATTTTTTCCCCAGATATGAATTTTACAAAAACAACTTTTTATTTTTGTTGTTGTTGTTGCTGTTGTTGTTTTCCCTTGAGACCATACATTTTTCCTCTGACTTTGTCTCTTAGTTTCTAGTGCAAGTGGCTACAAGGAAGGAAAAAAAAAAATCCTCTGGCACTGCCTTAAATGCAAACACTGAACCTTTGTTGCATGTGGAGGAAAACCTGCAGGCAAAATTGGTAAGGAGCAGAAACAAAATAGCTGTTTCCATCACCAGGCATGAACACCACAATTCTGTGTGCTGTGACACAAGTCATAGAGTCACAGAATGGACTGGGTTGGAAGGAGCCTTTAAAGATCATCTGTTTCAACCCCCAGCAACGACATCTTCAACCAGATCAGATTGTACAGAGCCCCATCCAACCTGACCTTGGATGTTTCCAGGGATGGGGCACCCACGACCTCTTTGAGCAACCCTGTCCTACTGCCTTCATATACCTGGTCTGAACCTACCCTCTTTTAGTTCAAGACCTTTGTCCCTGTCCTGCTGCTACAGGTCCAATTAGAAGTCTGTTCCCAGTTGTGATCATGAACGAAGACTGAGATTGTCCTGTGAGGAACCTGGTGTTTATGTGCCAGGTGAGGAAAATTTTAGGACATATATTTCACAGACAGGTATTCATCTCAAGGCATAATTAATTTCTGTGTAATAATACCAAGGAAACTATAGCACTGGCTCCAGCAGGCTATGACATTTCTTTTGGTACTCTTTTCCAAATCTGAATAAATTCCTTCCCAAATGAATTCCTCTTGCTCTATTCCCAGAGGCAGTAGATTATTTGCTGGCACACTGGCCTAATCTGATGGATCCATTCAGCACTGGACAATGTGTATGTGGGTTGATATTTTGTAGGTACAGCTACACAACCTGTTATGTGCAGATGAAAATTGCTCCTGCTCCATGCTCCAAGCTGAGCTGATGTCCTTCAGCTTCATGACTGTGCTACTGAGCTGGAACTAGTAAGAACTGCTAAAAGGGCCAGGTTAGGACAGCTCTGTAACTTTGCTGGCTGGTGGACAGCAAAAAGGCAGATACCTGCAACATTCCAGGTCGTGTTTCAAGCCTTCCCACTGAAGGTGGGATGCTCGTGCTTTTTGAACACCCAGTGATGTTTGACAAGGGTGAGAAGACTCCTACTAAACTCAGGAGGATGCCAGGAGGGACTTTCAGACTTTTGAATTACCTTCACTAACATAGAATCTTTTAAAATATGCTTTAAAAATGTAAAACTAACTTTCTCTTTTATGGGAAAGGCAGTTGTCCAAGCTAAACAAGATAAGTTTATGGTTTAAAGATAACTTTTAAACTGCATCATTACCCAGCCCATCCCAAATTTTAAAGTACTATGCAACCACATTACCCTACTGTGAATGACCACTAGCTAATGCCAGTGGCTGCAAAGCAGCTCTTTTATTTTGTACTATCTGTTTACATTAAACAGAGTTCAACATGTGGTTCTGCCAAACCTGGGGTCATAGCACAATGGGAATTTGGTAGGAATTTTAGATGGATCAAAGGGAAGAGAAAAAGAGACATGACTGTTCAGAATTTGGCCACTAGAAAAGAGAGGAAAAAAACCCTAGAATTTATTTTCTGGTTATTGTTTTGCCCTTCTGAGCAGAAATAACAAGATGAAGGTAGAGAGGAAATGGGTTTTGCAAACTCTCATAGATATAAAAGATCATAAAGCCTTGAAATTCTGCTGTCTCAATTTTTTAACCCAGTCTTGCTTTTGTCTGTGAATTAAGACTACTCTCCTTGCCTGGGAAAAGCGACTTCATGCTAGAAGAGGCCACAGATGGGGAAACAGTTTGATCAATGTGGGAGGGATCAGCCCAAAATACCAGTAAGATATATTATACCATCAAAAATGGCAGGTCTGGAAGGAAAGTCTTGAGCACAAATTAATATTGACCTTAGCCAGAACAACTTGCTCTCTTCAACATCTGCAGCTGTGTGGTTACTAGGGAGTTATCTGGCATCATATGCTTTTTCACATCTGTCTACTAAATCAGAGATAGAAACACAAAAATCTAGCACTGAGGGACATGATATGGATTTGTGACACTCCCAGAGGGACCTAGAGTCTTTAAACTAACAAAGATATTACAATGGGACACAGGTACAACATTGGACTAACGTTGTGTCTGCCCCCCTGTGCAATGGAAAAACTACATCTTTTTTCCTCTGATGAGCTCTCTGAAACTTCCAAACATGGATAAACATGAACTGCAGTATATATGAGACAATAAGTTTGGCATACATGCATGAAACTTCATACTTCTGGGATGAGCAAAATGAATAATCTCAATTTATATTAATTGCCTTACAACACCATGTGTGAGGGAAAGCAACAGTGGGAACAGATTGAGAGAGGACAGAGACATTCACAGCTTAGTTCATGTGGTATTTTCATCATTCTTCATCATTTTCAACCTCTCTAGCAGCTTCCAAGGACTGAGCTGTGAAGCCTTAGTAGAAATGGGTATGACAGAGTTATTCACAAGGAGTAACAACATTTTTCAGCATGTTGCATGTGAGTTAGTGAAATGAGTGGCATGTTGTATTTTCCCTGCCTGCATCTTCTCAGGTTCTGTTATGGTCCAGTCTAAATGACAAGGTGATGAAATTGCATAGGTGTAACGTGCCTTTATTTCAGCAGCAGGCACGACACAAAGTACTAAAATCCCTGAAGTATAACAGGCTTGAATAATTTGGATCTAAATTTTCAGGTGTCAGTGGGGTATTTGTATGTTGTTGCCCCATGCTTGTAAAATATGGGAGTTGTTCTTAAATTATGTTCTGAGTGTGTAGAAAAAAGATCAACCAAATAAAAATGCAATTACACTTGCCCTCCTTTTGAATAGTGGAACTTTTAATTCATAAAATATTTGTATTCCTTTTTATCTTAATTGTAGTATAAAACTACATTTAGGTTAAAAAAAATAGGTGAAATTTCAAATGGGCAGTGGAAATTGATGCAATTTGAATGTACTAAGAGACTGGAGAGCACAAAGCCATAAATAGGTAACCAATATCAAACAAATGTATGCATGAACAAACATAAACAAACAAACAAAAATGTCAATTTTAATTTATAGTCACTGGGCAAGATGAAGAAATGCCATTTGATTTCCTCTGGAGAGCCACCAACATAAGTAGAGCATTACAGAACTGGAATCATAGAATCATAGCAGTCACAGAATCATAGAAAGGCTTGGGCTGGAAGGGACCTCAAAGATCATCTTATTCCAGCACCCAGCCACAGGCAGGGACACCTCCCACTGGATCAGGCTGCTCAGAGCCCCATCCAACCTGGCCTTGAACACTCCAGGGATGGGGCATCCACAGCTTCTCTGGGCAGCCTCTGCCAGTGCCTCACCACCCTCACAGTAAAGAAATTCTTCCAAATATCTAATCTAAATCTCTCTTCTTTCAGTTTAAAACCATTTTCCCTTGCCCAAATAACATTTTCATATAGCAAGAAAAATTGAGAAGGGGATTATAGACACAAGGTAAGCAAAAGTAGTGGTGACATGTTAGGAGCAGTAGAGATACTCCTTATGTGGCAGAAAACTATTGAATTTACTTTCTGCTGGGTGAGCATAACGGGGCAGCTCAGACAGATGTCAGCACTAGTGCAAAGAAAGGGCTGCAGCAGCAAGATTGGTTTAAATGACTGAAAAAAGAGTTGCTGCTTTGAAGGAGATGCTTTTAAATAGCTCTAATACCATGAAATATGATGTTCATAATTATCATGAGTGATGTGATAATATGGGCCTGGCTCTTGATATTTCTTTCTGGAGTGAAAAAGTTCTTCTCTTCTTGCTTCTTACCAGATAGTGGACTTTGCCCAGAGATGGCCTGTTCCTAAAAGCATGCTAAAATCTGTGTACATGGCCAACCTGGCTCAAGCTGACAATAAATGGAATGCTCATGGAGTGAGTATTTTGGATTTATATTTACTCGCCCCAAGTTTTGACTGACTTATAATAATTTCATGTATTTGGTGATACCTATGGCTCTGACTGTCATAAAATACATCTTTAAAATACTCTGATCTCATCTAGCCTGTCATTCCAAGAGTTAATTTGAAAACACACACATTCAATTAATGGAGCAGATTACTTAGAGCAAGGGAACTCAGAAGCATAATTGCAGCACAAAAAAATTTATAAATCTAAAGTGAATTCAGATGTTAAAATTAGTTTTATTCATCTTTTGCTTGACCCTTCTTTTTTCCCCAAAAACACTGAAGTTGCTTGTGTATGCAGGTATACAGAAAGCAAATTTCAGTTGCAGAAAAAGCTCAATTTACTTTCACAGGTAGAAAGAAGATAAAAGAAAATTCCTGCACATTAAAATAGCATACCTAGCTAATAACAGTCAGCTAAACACTGGCATGAGGCAAATAATAAAGAGCTTTTTAAATGGGCAAGCAATGCAGTAAATAGGCTGTAATGTGAAAAAGTGAGGGGTTTTTTTCCCCAATCATAAATAAAAAGGCAGTTGCCCTAAAACCATGTAAACAAGGCCACAGCTGGAGGTGAGGTTTCCCTGGAGGTGTTTGGTGGCAGCCTCAGCACAGCCTCACACTCTCCACATCACCATCACACCCTCTCCCTGCAGCCCACCAACACATCCCTGCAGGTTACAGCCATACAGATGTTCCTTTCAGGGGCCCAGCTGTTGCACCATTCCTCCCCCAAGCCACATCATGAGCATTCTGTGGGGCAGCTTATCAGGGCTGCTCTTGGGGAAAAGTGTGATTGTGCATTCAGCCCTGCAGCCAATGTGTGAGCTACACTCCCATCACCACTCCAGCTTTTCCATTTTTGGCTCTAGCCTCCTTAGACTTGTGTAATCTCAAATTCAAGCTTTTAAGCTTCAGCCGTTACAGCCAACACTAAAACACATCCAACAACCTCTTAATATCTATGAAGTTCTTTCAAGTAAATCCAACATTTCTTGAGAAGATAAAACTGGTTGTTTTGTGATGATTTGGAACTGCAAACAGACAGCCTGGGTAACTGGAGCTTAAAAATGCAAAGTTGACCGTGAATCAAGTTTAGCTTTTGGCATTGCATTGTGTTTGTCTCAGCAGTAATAACAGCTATTATGTTTTAAAGCAAATATCTAGCAAACAAACAGTTAATGCTGTTCAAAAAGTCAAAGGTAGTGTATTTTTTTCCACACTCCTTACTAAATCATAGGGTGATTTTAACAGGAGGAGAAATTTGGGGTTGCCTGACATGGATAACTGGGTCAAGTTACCCTCCGGAAGAAGTCAGGGAACAAAATGTGAGACAGAGGAATCCACTGCCTTTACCCTCTGAGCTTCATGCAAATCTGCTCTGGAAACTCGGTGGTGTCTCATTTTCTAGGGCTTAACCACAGCAGCAGGCCTGCAGGGATGTACTTTCACCAACACCTTAAGCAGCCTCTGCTGCTGAAATAAAACCCCAGAGTCTTTTCCCTGCACTCCCATGCCCCACTCTTCCTGCCCCCTGCCATTCATCTGTGAAGCTGATCTTGGTTCAAGCTGAGCAATTGTTTGGCTGGTTTGGCTTTGGAGCCTGGCGCGGCTCATCAGCTGGCTGTGCAAATGCTGGTGCTGGCACAAGGAGGGTGGGTGGGAGAAAAATCCAAGAGCTGTGTGGGACTGCAGCAGGGTTAGCTCTGCTTCCAGCTAGAAGAGGCAGCCAAGCTGATTTACTGGCTTGCTGCTGCCAAAAACATCAGTCCCACACCCTCCTTCCCCCCTCCTCTGCACCTGTCTGCAGCTGTGGAGCCAGGTCCTTCTTGCTTGTGCATCCCTGAAGCCCAAGTGACCTTGCAGTGAGCCAGCTCAGCTCATTAAACCATGGCACACTGCTGATGTGTGTAACTGCAGTGGGGCTGGAATGGCTCACTGAAGGAGCAGAGGAATACAGAACCAGGGCAGGAGAAGTGGAAGGAGTGCATGGCCAGCAGGCAGGGAGACAGGCTGAGGAGAAGGACAGAGGAATCTCCCCCTTTCAGCAGCAATGACCTGTTAGTTTGGCTCAACTGGACTTTCTAATTCCACTCTTCCACTGTTTTGGGCAGCAGTGTTGGCTTGTGTCAGCTAAAAGTATTGTGAAACAACATCCTCTGTCTCCTTTCAGCCATGCAGGTAAACAAGACTTCACATACCTACAGTTAAGAATATGCTGATACACATTTTGCATTAAAGCCCTATCTCAGGAACCACATATACTTTCACAGGAAGCCCAACAAATGGCCTTCAGAGAGGTTTGCTGATCTGCATTTCAAAACTGTGGACCATTATGCCAGTAGTAGTTCTCTCCTGAATGATAGCTTTAAGCACTTGCTATTGATTTAAATTTTGAACTAGTTTGTTTTGATTCAAAACATCATTACACCTACAACTTCATTTGTGCTGAGTTACTGTCCAAGCCTTCACATAAATTACTCCATCAGCTTGCCAGAAGTCCCAAAGCTGTGGTTCCCTGTGCAGACACTGAGGCTGCAGGAACCCCCAGCATCCCCCTCCTGTTTGTCCCGACCTCAAGCTGCTGCATCCTGTTCCTTCAGCTTTGCCACTTTGTGGGACTGTGCTGCAAAGTGGATATCCAAACTCAGGCAAAATAAAAATATTCCAGCTGCCCCCTTTTATTTTTCAGGGGAGGTAGTGCCCCAGGCTGTAGCTCCAGCAGTAAGACTGGTTTGTTGTGTAGCTGAACACTACAATTTCCCCCTGCACACATGCACAGAGTTTATACCTGTCCAAATTTCACTTACAGCATCCTTCCCCTTGTGCCAGTGTGCACAGCTGTGCCTGGGAAAGGGACCTAATCAAGTTGTAAGAAAGAAAAAGAACTAAAGGTACTTAATTTCCTTGTCTGGTTCACAGCAAAGCTACACAGATAGTGTGATATGCTCATGTGACTGAGGCCATAGTTAAACACATATTTGAAGATATTTTCCCTACAGAAATCCCCACTGTTCTTTTTGCTTCCCCCTGGCATATTCCCATCCTTGAGCATCTTCCTGCATTGTGCCAGAACACAAGCAATTTGATTTCTGTATTAAAGTCTATAATAGCAGATAATTTCTAGAAACAGAAATTCTCCGTCCACTCCATTATTTATGCAAGCATTTTGTATTTTAACCAAGCCAAGGTTTAAAACAGTTCCAAAACTCACCCAAACAGCCACAAGACAATCAATGTCATCCAAAGGTGTAGCAACCTTCTTAAGAAGTTCATCCAGCATGGAAGAGAGGAGCTACTGAGCCAGAGCAAAGCACCCTCTGCACTACCAACAGGCACAACAAGCTGTCCTGGGTGCCCCAGGCACTATTGGCTTTGGCAGAGCAGACCATGCCAGATCCAAACCAGTTAAACTGGCTCCAGAAGCAGCAAAGGAGCCCAAAGGCAGGTAGTTGTTCACCTGACTGGGATGGATACAGAAGTAAAACAGTGTCAGAGGTTCTTTCCCATTGCTGTTGTCAGTTTTGATTACTGGGGTTGCTGGACTGACAAACAGGATTGGAAAGCGTGTGAGCCTTGGAGATGGCAATTCTGCCATGTCCAGATATCCCAGGCCAGTGAAATGTGCCCTGTGGTAGGCAGGTTGTGCCTAGCACTGGTGAGAGCCATGTCCCTGAGGATGAGCTGGCCAGCAGTGTCTTGGCAGTGTGTGTGAGGTGGAGGGGTTGCAGTTATCCCAGGAGTGCTGCTGGCTATGTTGTGTCTGTGATAGGCTTGCTGCTGATGAAATAGGGTTCCTGCTCTGATAAGGAAGAGGTGGGGTATGTAATTAAGCAACCAAGTAGCTGGGAGCAAGTCTTGGGGTATTTGTGTAATGGTTCATTGGGTGGACTGTACCTGTTTGGAAGAAACAACTTCTGCTCTTTATTAAACAAACAGTAAAGATAATTTACATGTCAACACCGTTAACTATTTCAGCAGTAGGCAAGAGATAAAGTCACAGACCTGCCCAATTAACTGTGAGCAATGTCTCATTTTGGTGCCACAATTCAATAATATTTGGAGTTACCTTGATTTCTGTCCCTCTGAAGAAAAAAAGTTCAATGGAACTCAAAATATATTCAAGACAAATCAAGATGCCCAGGCAAGCACAGCAGCAACTCAACCTACTGTCTTTTCATGACCCATGTGAATAGGGCTCAGTTTAGGAGAGGGCCTTAGAGTGCTCAAATCATCTGGGGATCCCACTGCTGTCAGAAATCTTTGCTTTGTTAAACCCTCCAAAAATGTTCAGTTGGTGGAAATGAAGTTCTCACCTCACTGCTGCTGCTTTCCTGGCCTCCCCAGTCTTCTCACAGCAGCATGAGCACTCTGCTCAGCAGCCACACTCCTCAGAGCCTGTCAGACCCATTCCTAGGCCAGTTCAAATCCCAGTTGAGCAGAAAAGGGATCCAAGTACAGAAAGGAAGTGTCTAGAGACTTTTGCTGGGCAAATATTCTGGACAAGGAGTGTAACAGCATGCAATATAGATCAGAAGTGATTCAAAAGTGAGGGCACAACACAGATTTGAGAGCAATGAAAGTGGGAAGTTAGTTTCCAACAATTATCTTTCTACTGTTTGGAGCCTGATAAGATGTAGGACTCCCCCTTTTCTTTTTATTACATGTCCCAAACTAGTCAAGTTTTGCCCTCAGTGCAATAATAGAGTGGTTATTTTGTTGCTTGTTGGTGAGTGAACTCTAAAATGCTCTAAATTTCTGATACTGACTGGGCAATTTCATTAGCATGATCATGGGATTTAGATGATTAGCTAATATGTTCTCAAAAATTAAGATTTTATCCAAGTCTGGACAAGCACATTTGAAGAGTGAGTGATTCTAGAGGCTCATATGCTGACTTTACCAATAAACAGGTGATAATCCACTGAGTCATGCTTCTGCATCCTCAGGCAGGTATTAGAAAGTGATCAGTGAAGGTGAGAAAAGCAATTTGCAAATTCAAACCGATGTCGGTAAGAGGCAAGAATTTTAAGGAACTTGCAAATATTCTAACAAAGCCACTGTAGAATAGGATCCTAAATGATACAGATTCAAAGAACAATGTGGATTTTACAGAAACACAGGCACTAAGTTTTCCTCTGCTCCTGCCACAGACTGTTCCTCCCACACCACAGTAGCCCACTAAGGCAGTGGGATATTTGATCTGTTTTAAGTAACACAAATGCAGATCTTGTCAGGTATTCCAAAAAGCTGCATTTGTTTATTGAACTGCCTCACAAGAAGGAGGGTGTCTTTCCTAACCACTTCATGTCACTGAAAGACAACCTTGCAATCAAGACAAAGCCATTGCTAATACTGGACAGCAGGACACGTTGCTTACATGAAAGGTTTTATGTCTAAGTACTTAAAATGACCAGACATAATTGCTGGAGGAACAAAGACACAGGAAATTCTTCCATCCCTAGCTAGGCACAGAGATGTTCCACTTTTCACTCAAGGTGGTGTCTTTATCCCCAGCCTTGCTTCCCAGAACAGTCTCCACAAGCTGCTAAAGCAAGAAAAAGTTCAAGGCTGATACAATGTTTCTGTAACAACCAGTTTAAGTAACTTCCCAGCTTTGGGAAGTTTTCCAACTCCTATTAGTTGTTTTAAAGTATTGTTGGCATTTTCAGTCCTTTTGTCATCTTTCCTTGTTCCATTTCTGTTTACTTCTATCTTCACTTTCTTGCCTGTCCCAGCCCAGGTGCTGCAGTTCTTCAAGTGGAACTCTGCCCACCTTCTGTTCTCCCTGCCCCAAGTCTCTGCATGAAAAAACTTATAGCAGAGTCTGTGCAGGCTTCACCCAGGCAGTCCTGCTGCCCATGTCCCAGCAGGAGCCCCCAGCACCTCCAGCTGGTTCTCTGCACTCCTCAGAGCCTCATCAAAGCGCTGCCTCCGGGCCCTTCCCTTCATTTCCCTAATAGCTGCCCCTTCTGCTTGCTAAGGCACCTCCTGAGACAAGCACCTCTTGCCCTGCAGCCTTGCCCTTCCTCAGCGGCCGTGCCCAAACCGGTGAGCCCGGGCTGGGGCAGCACAGGAAGAAGCACCGGGCTGCCGCGGCAGCAGCGCTGCTCACCCCGGGCCAGCAGAGGGAAGGCCACAGAGGAGGAGAAGGTTTGGATGCTCTTGAAAGCAAAGGCTTTTTCTGGGAGCCACGTTATTCCCCAGTTCCAATTTACTGTGCTGACTGCTGCCATACCTTCTCCAGTCAGCTGCCTTTCCCTCTTCTCCCTTCCCACTTCTCCCCTCTCCCAGCATATGCATATTATTTTCTCTCCCTCTCTAAAGCTTCTTCAAATATTAGGCAGACCTCCCTGGAGAGGTGATACCCTGGCCCAAAAGAAGTGCAAGACTGAAATACACATAACACCAGTGTCCTGCTGGGAATATGCATTGGTGCCCTTAGCCAGACAGGGGCCTGGCACTTATATCTATGAGATTTGTATCACTTTGTCATAATAATTTCCCTCTCATTAGCAGAAGAATATCCTTTTAAAAAGGTCCCAATCAGAATCAGAAAAATTAAATAGGGATATTACTTTCAGTTACTAAAGACTTTTCACTAAGCCAGCAAAATAGTAATTCTGTGCTGGGTTAAGTGAAATGGAAATCACCCACCTGGAAAAGGCAATCGCTTCTGAAAACTCAAAAGAAACACTGCTTTTAACAAAAATGCCATCTACAGAACACATCTTTGTTACAAACACACTAAATTTACAGGAGTCAGACTCCTAGATTTCTTCATGGGTTGGAGGAGAGATGCTACCACAAGATTTGAAACCATAAAGGTGAATGCCAGGAAATGTATCAGTAATTAATCTTCCTTTCTTTCCTCCCAGGTTACAATCTCCTCTAGTTCTTCTGTGCCAGCTGTCTTTGTGATGCTCCCAACAAACTTCTCCCTTGGTTGTATCTCTGTGTCCCGGCAGAACATTAACAAAATGTCACGCTTTTCCTGAGAACACTGTTAACAGTTAATTACTTACGATATGATAACTACTGACAGGGTGAAGTGTTTGCTTTACTAGGCTCTACAAAGATACATTTTAAATGCTTTAGGATAATCTAGTTGCAAAGAGAAGTCTGTTGTTTGTTGGGGGCTTTTTCCAATCAATGCTAGAGTATGGATGCTGTGGAATGCAATTAGGCAGATAGGTTTAGCCTGTTGAACAAGGAAAACCTGAACAGACTATTCCCATTTCCCCAGAAATCTATTTTTAAAGCAAAGAACTATGGAATGTTATTTCTTGTTAGAAAGAATGGATATTAACTTTAACAAAAAAACTTAAGTCAAAATGAAGAGTATGTGCCCCTATTTTTCCAGCCCTATGACAATATTTTTCACCCATAACTGCCACTAGCATTGTTAGAAATCACAGAATTGTTTTGCATACTGCAGAAAGTTACCCTCATAGGGAAACACTTCACAACTCTTACTCTGCAAGTCACCAATCCCATCCTACAGACAGCAGTCACATTGATATCAAAAGTGTGAGTAAGACAAGCTTGGTTCTCCATTAAAGACAAAAAACCCCACAGGAAAATTGTCAACTCCTTACTGTTCTAGCTCAGAATATATTCCCAAGTCTCAGTCCACTGACATTCAAAAATGTTTGCAGTATATAATGATATTGCCTGTAATACCAGTGAGATAAATTTTAATCCTTTTTTAACATAAGAACCATTCTTATATTGATCAAAACTCACACACAGCCTCATCAGAGGTTATTTCTGAGGTGACATGTTAAAAATGCAGCAACTGAAGTAGAAAGACCAAATGATTTGCCCACAATTATTCATTAAATCAGTTGCATAGTTGGTGTTAGAAAATAAGATCTTCCTGGGTCCCAAAAACATGTCCTAATTACAAATCATGATGACCTGCCCATGTTTGTCATGTATGAATGATATAACCATGCAGATGTAGGAAGTCACTTTAACCTGACTGCAAAAGAAATGGAAGTAAACATTTATTTCCCTTGGGAGTTTTCAAATCACAGAAGTTTCCTGGTAAAGCTATTAATCCCTTATAGTTAAGGAAAAAAAAAGAAAAAAAAAAAAAAAAAGAAAAAAAAAAGAAAAAAAAAAAAAAAGAAAAAAAAAAGAAAAAAAAAAGGAACTTCATTTCCAATGCAACAGAAATACAGTTAACACGAACCTCATTCTGTCACCAGGCTATAAACTGATGCAATGAAACCAGATCAGATTTATTTCCTTTCTGCTTTTTAATTTTTTTAAAATATAAATCTGCCAGGTATTTTGTTCCCTCTCTAAAAGAGTTCTGATCTTTTCAGACTCTTATTCAAAAATATCTCCATAATAAGCTCTTGAATTCCATCTTTGCAATATTATAAACCAAGGTTTGCAGGAAGAGGTAATGTCTTTTATTAGAACAAGTGTTAGGGATGGGAAAATCATTCAAGATTTCACATATAAAAGACAGGACGTCTTTTTGATGTAGACAATATTATAATTGAGCAAAGGCTCCCAGGTGAGTATCAATGAGTTATGGAAGGAATTAAAATACGTTGGTTTATTGAGAAGCCTCGAATTTCGTTTTATTTTAGAAAGTTTGTATGTAAGCAAGCTTTCACAAAAGCATTAAGTAGTGTGAACTTTACCAACACTTTTTGTTAAACGCTTAATCCACACCCACATCAAAACAAAGACAGACGGCTGAGCTCTTTACATATGAGAAGGTGGCTTTTCACACATAGCCTTAACAGTAAACCTTCTGCCTTTTTTTCACGGAAATACAAAGCTCCGAGATAATAAAGTTGTCTTAATTTACATTTCTGCCAAGAAGTGGAAATTACAAAACTACAGACAACAAACATTGGCTAATCAGTCTAGGGGAAAAGGTCCAAAGGGAAAACTCAGAAATGGGTTTGTTCAAAAGTTACAATAGGCAGCAAGGACGTTGAGCTTTTGTTTTGCTAATCTACCTAATGTTCTATTGAAAAAAAAAGAAATCCTTGAATGAATTATTCCGACTTTGTTCTAGTGTGAATTGAGTGGCAACTTCTTAAAAAAATTCCAATACTTAGTTTGTATTTAAACAATTCTTCCTGAAGACCTTTCCTCAAACAGGTCTCTCTCTATATGGGAAAAACAACTGTTGATTTTGTAGTCATCATGTATGCAACTTTAATAAAAGTCAGCAGGGCCTTGCCTACTGTGAGATTTTTTTGAACGTGTAACCCTCAATCAGGATTGCTGTCAGCTGTAGAGCCTGAGGAAGCTGTCATACAGACAACATTCAAATGGAGCCGTGTTTTTCCCACAGCGCTGTTGGAAGGAAACCCTTTTTTGTTAGCAAAGCCTGAGATACATCGGGATCCTGAACTGGAAACAGAATGAAGAAGGGTGTCCCAGCCCGACAAACACTTTCCAAGTGCACCGTTTCCCAGAGCTGGAGCTGCGCACCACCAGCAAATTTGAAATATCTTTCCCAAATATAGGTTAGAAGCACTAAGAATTTGTGGGAAAGTTTTCCTTCGGAGTAGACCACGGCTTAATGTTTATTCATATGCTGTAGTAAGCAAATGAGAAACTAAGCACTTTGTAAATGCTGCATCATTTTGACTGCTTGATCCACTCCACTGACAGAACAGTTTGGCATAATTGCTGGCATACATAATATTTTCAAATGACAATTCTCCAAACAAGTCAGGGCCTGAGCTAACAGCAGTGAAAGGTGAGGTGATGCTGCCTACATGCTGAGCTGAATTCTAGACTATTAAATGCCACAGACAATTAAGATTTATAGTTGATGTTGTCCACAACATAAATGCATTCCTCTGCCTTCAGAACTTTCAGTTCCACAGCAGGGACTGGTATCTGTTTCCAGCTGTAGTTTTACATGTGAAGGCTAATTTCTCTGCTCTAGCCTTTCCCTGATATTGACAACAACTGTTTTAAAACAAGCTCCAAATGCTTTCAGTGCTGCCTCTGCCAGCAGTTTTGATTTTACATTGGTAGTACCACTCATGTTGTTGCTTCTGAGTCATGCCAGGAGTGGAGCAGCTTCAGCTCCGGGCTGTTGTGTATCTTCTCTTGTAAATCAGGCAGGATTACACACAGGGTTGCTTTCCTAATGAGAAAAACACTTCATCAAGAGTGACTGGCAGAAAACAATGGACTGCACTTTAAAGAAATTCAAGAGACAACAAAGTGCGGCCAATAAAGAAGGTCTAGGACTTTCAGCAACCTTTCAGTACTATACTGATGCTAGGACACTGTCATGGCATTAGGATGGACATTTTCAACCATAGCCTATTTTGTTTTGGCATCAGTGTTTGGCTATCAAATTCCCAACATTTAGCTGCCACCACACTTAAAGAGCATCTTTTGTAGAAGCAGCCAGACGAGCAAAGATACAGTGACAGCAACAACACTGATGGCAAGAGGAACCCACAGAGCAGAATGCTGGTCAATTCACTTGTAATGCCTGCAGGTACTCTGGCTCAGGAAAAAAACGACTACAGCTGAGTGTCAGCATGTCAGCTATGAACAGCCTGTAGCTGCATGAGCAGCAATGTGGAGCTGGTCAGAGTCCCTGCAGGGATGAGTTGCAGAGACACCAGGGGAAGATATCTGTCTGTAAAAAGGAGCCTGCACAGCACAAATGATGAGCTGTTCTTAATATGTCTGCTTATACCTGCTTTCAGAATAAAAGCTTGTTACTGAAAGTATTTTCCCTATCCCCAGAAAGAAGCACTTTTCATTTTTGCCCTAAATCTTCTGAAGGTGTAAGGCCTACAGAATTTGCCAATACATAAAACAGGTTCTGAAACCTTAATTTTTTCCATAGTAGGAGAAGATCCAGCTTTCCTATCCTGTAATGCTCTTTGGAACAAGAAACCTTGTAAGCAGTGATAGCATAACACCACAATGCAATACATAATGCAATTTTAGGTCCTTTGAATGTTTGACCTATATTACACAGGCCAGCCAGGCAGTGACTATCAGTGCTCTCTGTCCACCTGGTCAAACTATGCCTGGTGTTGTACTCAGATTATCCTTACTGATACCTGTTAGGGAGTTTGCCACAGCCTCTTGCTCTGGTTAATCTGGAGATTGCCTTCCCAGAAAACTCTGTGGCATACAGGTATGTTTTTCTCTCCAGATATAAGTTTCTGACAGAGAGCCACAAATAACCTATTAAATCTCAGAAAAATCTGTGACCAGTCTTCTACTCGAGTGATTTTTTATTTTTAAATTGTGCTATATTTTCAAGGCACTCTTCATAAGGAAAAAGACCAGAAGTATTTTAAAATCTCTTTTATCTTCCAGGCCTCACAAACTGGAGAGGATAGGCAGTCACAGGCTTTGGCAATCTACAGAATTCTAGCCTTTACTTGCAGCTGATACTTTATCTTCTTACTTTGACTACCAGCAAAGGTAATAGCTGTGATGCTAGTCATAATGATTTTGCTGTCAGATGGAAAAAGCTTCCACAGCAGCACATCCAGTTTGAAGACCAATATGATCTAATCAATAATACATGAAAAAGATACCTATACAGCTAAAAAAAGACTAGGATTGACAACTTTCTAGAGATGTCTTCCAGACTGTATTTTTTCTTGGCCAAATTACAAATTAAAGTCATGCTATGCAGCTATTTCTCTTAAATAAACAGCCACTGACAGTGACACCTTGAAAAGCACCACCAGCATCCCTATAGAGCTCAGAGCATGCACACACCCTCTCTGTTAACTGCACACCCACTGTGACTCCTAGGATTTAAGCACAACAGAGGAATCAATGGGATGCACACGGAGCAGGGGTATCACAGAATCAGAATCACAGAATTTCTAGGTTGGAAGAGACCTTTAAGATCATTGAGTCCAACCCATGTTCTAACACCTCAACTAGATCATGGCACCAAGTGCCACATCCAGTCTTTTTTTAAACACATCGAGGGATGGTGACTCCACCAACTCCCTGGGTAGATGATTCCAGTATTTGACCACTCTTTCTGTAAAAAACTTCCTCCTTAATTCTAGCCTGTATTTCCCTTGGCACAGCTTGAGACTGTGTCCTCTTGTTCTATCTGTTGTTGGGTACTCCAGAGGAGCAGCAGCTTGCTGGAATGCTGACACCTCCCACCCCAGCAACAATACATCTCTCCCCTCCCTGGGGTTACCAAGCTAAAGGCACAGCCTGGCAATGGGAGATCTTTGTTTTAGCACAGTGATGGAATTCTGGTTTCAGGCTGAACCACCCTCCTCTGGCAAGCTGCAATTATTTTGTGACATTTTGGAGAAGGTAAAGGACAGGCCTGCTGCATTAATACATATGAGATTTTCCCTTTATCATTAGGAGTTTTGGAAAGCTGAAAGGTTACTGAACTTCTTAAGAATAACTAATAAAATTTCTCTTTATTTTTTGTACTAATGGAGAGAGAATCATTATGATCCCAGTGCCTCCCTGCCCATCTTTCTGTCAACCTGAATACCTTTCACATCCATGTGGCTGGATTTGATAAAGCACAGAGATTTCAAGGCAATCAGATTCCTACAAAGTTTTATGCAGAAAGGGAATGCACAAAGGGCAAGCACTCTGAAAATATTTCTCTATGTATGCCTATCAGGGAAAGGCAGAAGCATAAAATTATTAAACATCTGGGAATCCACAGAGTCCTCCTTTACAGATATTGTCCTGAGACTACGAGAAAAACAAAACTCAGTCAGACCTTGCACATTCTTGGACACTCTGTCAAACAACAAGATGCAAACTGAGTGGAAAACTGAATAGATCCCTAGACCAGCCCATCTCATTGCAGCACTTGGCCTACATAACAGAGTCCTTGTTTTCCTGGGTTTTGACCTTGAGCAGTCAGGTTTATCTCACAGGGTTCCGTTTGGCCTTGGCACACCAGCTGTCTGAAAGAACTTCCAAATCCAGCCCCCAATGACTCTGTTTGTCCTGGCACATCAGAGCCTGACCTAACATCTGAATGGGGCAATGGGGGTGAACTGTTTAGCATGCTCTAGTACACTGATGCGAGGGTCACCTGAATTCCCAGCTCCTTTAGAA
This sequence comes from Melospiza georgiana, assembly GCF_028018845.1. Lineage (NCBI taxonomy): Eukaryota > Metazoa > Chordata > Aves > Passeriformes > Passerellidae > Melospiza > Melospiza georgiana. The sequence continues at coordinate 28,650,715 of NC_080434.1, read as the reverse complement.
TGTAATGGCACACAAGCTCAGACAATTAACAAGCAGGCAGTACTGTGTGTTGGCTTATTGTCTTTATCCTAAGTGATTCTGACTGCCCACTGCTACTCCAAAATGGAAGTTAGGCTACACAGATTCATGTGAGCAGTTCTTGTGTTCAGGTATTCTGACTGTGTTCTAAATTACTTCCTAGCTCTTCCTCAACCTCTAGTTTTAGCAACACTGTCCAGAGTCTGTGTCATAAGCTGTGGCCAGCTCTGGGTCCCCCAACATCAGAAGGCCATGAACCTCTTGGAGTGAGTCCAGAGGAAGGTGAGGAGAATTATCAGAGGGCTGGAGCACCTCTCTTGTGAAGACAGGCTGAAAGCTGGGGCTGTTCAGCATGGAGAAGGCTCCAGGATGATCTCATTGCAGCCTTCCAGTACCCAAAAAGGGGCTTATAAAACAGATGGAGAGCAACTTTTTACATGATAGTGATCAGACAGGGGAAGGGTTTGACACTAGAAGAGCAGAGATTTAGATTGGATGTAGGAGGAAATTCCTTACGCAGAGGGTGCTGTGTCACTGGAACAGGTTGCCCAGAGAATTGTGGATGCCCCATCCCTGGAAGTGTTCAGGTGTCAGATGGGGGCCCTGAGAAACCAAATCTAATGGGTGGCCTCCCTGCCCATGACAGGGGTGGGTGGAACTGGAAAATCTTCATGTCCCTTCTCCCCAAACCATTCTACCCATGACTGATACGTGCTTCATAAAAAATACTGTCACTGTATGTGATGGTGGCAGTGAGGAGAGAAGCACCTTCCCAGAATGTCACTGTTTTTAAATGATCCAGGCTTTGAGCTAATATTTGTTGCTAGCATAAAGAGATTGGGACTTTCCATTAATATGTTTCTTCCTTTTAAAATTTACTTTATGCAAGCAAGTAGAAGCTTTTAATCAGGCAAGGCAATAAAACATGGGCAAAGGATGGATAACACTGCAGGACTGCACAGGAAAAGCAAATAGTGCAGCTATTCTGGAATGGTGGTGTCAGCCTGGAATGACTCCCTACTGTGACATTTTTATTCCACAAAATCATTGATTTATTTTGGATGACAGTTTACATATGCACAATTATTCTGAAGAGCTATTCTGGCCAATGAAGCAGGATTTTCAGAGCCATAGGCAGTTTTATTGCTGTCCGGGTCACTTCAAAATCTGTGGGAAAATCATGGCTTCAGCCTCTCAAATCCCAACTCAAGCCAGAGCAGTGTAAATTATTTTCATTTACGTTAGCAGAATTTATTTCAACTTCTTTAAAAACATAAAAGCTGTTCTAAAAACCTATTGGTTTTAAATGCAGATTAAAACCAAGAGAACATAAGATGGAAAACATTCACAAATTTTTCTCTTCATATTTTAACCAGCTAAAGAATTAATAAATATTTTATAAACTTCCATTAATGTTTTATACTGAAAATAAAAGTGATTGTGTTTGTGCATGTGTGAAAGAGTACAGATTTTCAAGATCACCTAATTTTTCTGACAGTTCTTTTCAGCAGGTCCCTGAATAGGCCTAGAACCTTGAACAATTTTCAGCTGCTGAGCCACAAAAATGCTGGAACTTGAGGAATTCAAGATGTCTCTGGGTGGCTTCCAGAGGGTCATGGAGAGATAAGGAATTAAAACCAGCAAATGAAAGTTTGCTGGGCAGATAGCTGCAGTGCCATAAGGAACGTTTTGTGAATCTGCAAACAGGGAGGCTGATCTAGACTGTTATCAACAATTAAAGAGGAACCATCTGTGCTTGTACAAGGTCCATGTACAGAAATATCTGGAAAAGTTTGCAAAGTCATTGTTGTGTGTAGGCCTTGAATCCTCTCAGTATCAATTAAAATATCAATATTGTTAGAGAGCTTATCACTACTACAGTTACCAGTTTTAGCTGGGACATAACCAAATTTTCTACTGCTTATTCAGGAAAGGGAACATTTTGGACTTTAACTTCCAGGGTTTATTCTTTACAAGTTCTAACACCATATAGACAATGAGTTTTAAAAGCCACATGATTAAGTTAAGGGTTTAAGAGATAAAGCAAACAGAAAAATACCTGCCATAAAAAACTTATATGCTCAAGTTATTCTATATATATATACATATATGTTCTTCTCAGAGGCCACAGATGCATTTATACCAGAATTTCTGTGACTATCAAACAAGTTTCATCCCTTTCAAAATATTTGCATTCACTGGTTTTGAAAAAATGAGATAAAGAGAAAAGGTAGTAGCAGATGCCAATGTCACAGCTAGGAATAAACTCCTCTGTACTTGGGAACATTTTCAAAGGTGCTAAGCTTTAACTTTAAACACTAGAATGGTTATATTGTTTCCATTACCTGTGGCACATAACCAAACCTCAGCAGCAAGGTTAAACCTGTGATAGACAACCAGGCATTCCAATACTTTAAGATGCACAAATGAAATAAAAATAACCTCAAAAGTTTCTTACAAACAAGCAAAAAAAAAAAAAAAAAAAAAAAAACCAAAAAAAACCAACCGAAAACACCCCACAACCCCCCAAAACAACAATAACAACATAACAACAAAAAGAGCTACCAGGAGTGTGAAAGTGGATTTTGCACAGGATTAACTGCTTAGAAAGGCTCAGAGTGAAAAGCATATTAATTCTAATGTAGCTAAGAACTCTGTCTCCTATTGAGCAAATCATTCAAAAAACCTATCTGCGATCAACTGGAGCTAATGACCTTAAATTTATAATGCTTACATTTATACTCAGATTCATATTGTTTTCTGAATTGGCATCATTGATAGCAGGGGAATTTGTTTAAAAGGGAGAGAAATAAACCCTATAATGTTTATGGATGCAAATCCTGTCTGCAGCTTATCTTTCACTTGAGCTGGATAAGGTGCAGAATAACCCAAACCTTATTTTATTGATAGTGAGCAGTGTTATCAGAAACACACATCTAGAGACAGAAATAGCTGTCAAGTCATTTAGCTGTGTCATGCAGAACTCCTATCCATACATATATATATATCTTTTTTTTCATAATGATAAATATTTTTTGAAACTGCTTGTTTGGAGGATAAGGGGAGACCTTGGCCCTTCTGATTCCAAACAATTTAGAAAGTCACTAGACTTTGTTTCCAGTTTCATGCAGCCATAGGAATAGCAATTGCTAAAAATCTATTCTACTAAAATCTTCCTTGCAGCCACTTTGTGGTATTTCAGTCTACACAGGACTTAGATACTGTTTAAAAAAAAAAACTCTTAGATATTCTGGTTTAAAGAAAATACCTGCCATATGAAACAAAAGGCTGTATTTCTGCTTGTTTCCAGACTTGTCAATTTAGCTCTCTCCTCAGTGTAGTTCTTTTTCTAATAAACACTTCAGATCTTTATTTTATGGCAAATATATTGCTATTCTTTCGCAATTATGTAAAAATTAACATTAAGAAAGGAAGCATACCTAAGGACCTATGTACTACTGCCTCAAGCTACCTTAGGCTGAGCATTGGTTCTAAATGTCAAAAATTACATTACCAGTGTTGGTATTTTTACTAACACTGGTAATGTAATTACCAGACTAATTACTAATGTAATTACTAACTAAGATTTGTTATACATCGATTATCTGAGTAGAGCTGGAAGCCACTGAAAGAAGAGTTACAAAGAAATGTTATTGCATCTTGTGTAACTCATCAGCCTCCACTTATCCCTCTATCTCTTGACATGCAGAGCCCTGGAAAAGACAGTCCCCGTGAAGAAAACTGAGAACATATGTACATGGCATATAGAGAGCACATAAGCTGAAGAATTATATATTACTGTATTCAGATGGGAAAAAAACCCCAAGACATTGTAGCACCTAGGCAAAGGAAGTTTTATAACCACAGATAGCATATACCCAGATTTATGATACATCTAAACATTTGTTGCAGGTGCAACAAACATTATGTTTGCGAGATAGAGAAGCTCCATGGAAAATTCAGTTTCTAAGCCATGTAGACTAAGTACAAAAACCAAAAAATAGAAATGGTATTGCTAGCCAGAATGTGTGGGGCTGGTGGTCCCTCTAAGACCTGACACAGCAGCAGTGGTGTTAAGCAGGGGGCTGTGATGCCCCCCATCACACAGGTTCCACTCACACAGTCACCAAGGTGACACCAGCCAGGGTGTGGGTAGCTAACACAGGCATCCTGATGGGATAACCACTTCTGCTTTCAAGGTGTTGGAAAGGCTGAGCTAGGCCTTCATGGCTAAGTAGACATCCTGTAGTACACAACAGACTGTTTGGCATCAGTTACAAGAAAGGAAGTGTATGGATGCATCTTTTCTGAGTGACTTGTATACACAGCAAGTCTGGCTTAACCCAAGTGCTCCTTCTGGTGTGAATTCCAGTTATTTGTCTCAATCTCTAAAGTTAGCTCTTGATTTTCTCCTGTTAGCCAAGACTGACTTGCAAGATAGTTGCTTTATCACAGAATTCTTGAAAATACAAGATATATTTGCATAGTCTTTTTTCAGAGTAGCAACCTACAATAAGGAATCAGAATTTCAGAATCTATTAGGTTGAACTCGATCTTGAGATGAACTTGTATCAACTCAAGGTCTTGTATTAGGTTGAACTTGATCTCCAAAATCATCGAGTTCAATCTTTGAACACCACCGTGTCAACCAGACTATGGCACCTTCTTCTATTGCACCATGTCCCTGGGCAGTTTATTCCAATGTTTAATCACCTTTCCTGTGAAGAAATTCCTCCTGGTGTCCAACCTGAATCTCCCCTGGTGCAGCTTGAGACTAGGTCCTCTAATCCTGAATGAAGTATATTTAGTTTACCAGGTGTGTTACAAGCAACAATAATATACTTGCCAGTCAGCTCAAATATTGTCATTTTCCCAAAGGATAATCTACTCCAAGCACATGAATAAACTTCATGTTCAAATCTCAGTAATTATCACACAACAGCTATGATGTAGTCACCATTACAGAAACAAGAAGAGAAAGCAAGGAAATTGTCTATTTTGTTAAGGACACCTGGAAGGTCTGTCATAAATAAAAAATCAAAAAGCAAATTTTGAAGAAAAAGATTAGACAGATATCCTTGAGGGGGCCATATTTAGTAAGCAGCACTACCACCACCTCCTTTCTCCTAACCAGTAGGCCTCAATCAGAAAGATGAAAGCACTTTGCACTTTCCTAGGCTCCAGCTACATCTCTCCTCTAACATAATCTGTCTCCTGATGCGAGAAAAAAAAATTACCTTGTGCTCATGTGCTCAAGTGTCTCTTGGAGCTTCCTTAAAAGTTCAGCTTCAAGAGACACTTTATAGAGATAAGAGATTGCTAAAGAGATACTTACTGGGCTTCCCTCACAGCAGCAGCTCTGTCCTTCCACCCCAAACTATAAAAAGTGCTGAGACTCGTGTTCTGACCACTGCTCTGAGAGTGAGGCCAATAAATAGGCCCTGGGATTGGGTTCCTGATGAGGTAAACTGCTGACACACAGCAGCTCTCCCTCCCTTCCTCCCTCCCTCCTCACACTGCAGGGACGCACACAGACGGTGAGGCAAAGTGCTTCCAAATAGCAGCCTTGTGCTCACGGACTCCCTGCTTTACAGAACCTATTTGCCCTCAAGAATAAGTGTTTTTTTAAATACTTGCAGCTTTTTTATTTGAAGGAGAGCATCAAGAAAGCCTGTCAGCAATTCACTGTGAGGACAGAGGGGAAGAGAATTTGATTTTTCATAGCAGATTATTTATCACCAGCCATCACACACACTTTATGTGCTGGCAGGTAGCAGGCTGGAAACAAATTAGTGTTATTTTATCTCAAACAGAACTCAAACTCAGTTCCTTAACAATATGGCCCCACTGATGTAGCTGCTGAGTAGAAGACCATGATTGGGACTGTGCTTATTAGATTTTTATATACAAGCAATTCAGGACAATAGGAGCAAAAACCTGCTTTCTGTACAGCTACTTGGTATTAGCTGCATCTATGCACCAGAGAAAGTTGGTAGAGCAGTAAAAGCATATCTGTGTACATTATTCATGCACATTTATCTGTCAGCAGATACAGTCAAAATCCTCTCGATAACCACTTTCAATATTGATTAAAATAGTGTGCATGTTTTAACATAACTGGAGACAGTATTTTATGCATTCAATAAGCAACACTTGATAACTGACCAGTGATATAGACGAGTTTATTTAAAAGACAGAGCAAAATTTTGGCTTCCTTGAAGTTCCTTTATGAGCATTAAAGGAATTTTACTTCTAAACTGCCACGGTGCTGCAGCTCTATATTGACAAGTCTCCTAATTCAAATTCACTAGACCTTATTTATTTGGTGTGCTAAAGGAGACTAATGGTTAAAGCACTCACGTCTCGTTGTGGCTGAGGGAAAGCATCAGAGCTCGATACTTCACAGATTTCTGGGAAGCTAATAAGATGTGTAGCTGAGGCTGCAAGCCAAGAAGTGGGCAAATGGCAGCAGAAAATCATTTCAAGTTACTTCAGGATCTTTGCTGAGTCATATCAGTTTCAGTGTCTGTGTGAGCAAGTCCGTGTGGATTCCACATCACACTAAAACTACCAGAAGGGATTTTTTTGCCTGTCTTTAATATTTTTATAGATAATTTACAACATCTGCCTGAAAAAACACCACAACAGATTGAAAAATGCAGACTCAGATGGTATGTTTGAATATCTCATGTAGCCATGATTTGACAGATCCAAATCCAATTCCCTTGTACCATTACTGAAAAGCATTACTGAAAATCATAATTTTTGAAGTCTGTATGGTAGATGGTGAAATTATTATCAATACAGACAGAACTACTGTAGCATAAAATTTCTGCTAATTCCTTTCCAATTTTTGATGTAGCAGCTGATGAGTCTGTTATTGTCATCCATGACTCACTTCTTTTGGGCTCAAAGCACTTCCCTTTTACAAGGTGGATGGCCAGAGTACAAACTGATTTATTTATCAGATGAAGCACTGAGGAGCACTTTCACACAGCGAAATGAGTTCTGGATCCCATTTTTCCTCCCTGCTCTCTTCACTGCTCTATGAAAGGAAAAGAGACCATGCCTACAAAACAGTAAATTATGATAACCATGCTCAGCTCAACAGTGTTTTATCATGGATTTGGTTGATAGATTTGGTCAAAAGGTCAAACTACTGCCATGGAGAACAAAGGTGGCAGCTCTGTATCACCTGTGACAGAAACAGACACAATTCTCACCTTAGCTTTGCCTGCTTCCCGTGGGCCCGCATTGCCCCAGACTTATCTCTAGGTAGCTCTCACCTGCACTCTCCTTAACCAGACAAACTTTTCCATGGTGTGAAATGGAGAGGGATAAGCCTTGGCTTCACTGGCACATCAAAGCACACCTGCAGCCCACCTTTTTTGCTGTAATCCTTTCAATAAATTTCAGTTTATGCAGTTAATGGATGGACAGAACCAGCTCTGTCATTGATATGACAGAGATGTGTTATGTGGTCATTTACAATATCAGTCCTGTAGCGCTTTTTATTTTACTGTGAGTTTTTCTTTTTAAAAACCAGTACATTGAAAGTTTATGCTTGGAATATAAACCACTTTATGGGATCGTAACTTTAAGAGAGCTCCAAAATTAAGTTTTGCCAATGGAAAAGAGTAAGTCTATTAGGGAGAAATAAACATATTCTCATGCTCACTGCTACCATTTCTATTGTCAGAGAGCTTCCTGTATCCCTTGATCATAAAGACATAGAACAATATAGCCCAGGAGTTAGTGGCAAAAAGATTTACTATGTCATTCTACTTACTACAACAGTGTGCTTTGTTCAGTCTAGAGGCTTCTTCCATTTCACTCAGAATATCTTGTGAACTAAAATAACTCAAGAAAAAATACTAGACTGTATGCTGCAGTTTATCCCATCTGTTTCTAATTTAATCATACTAATTAGCTGAGCTATCATAAATACATTCTCCTTCTGTCATCGCTGTTCACATTCTCCATATTTATCTGCAGATGCCAGGAGCACTTATTTGTTCCTGCTCCACGGCAAACATTGTTGTGTCAGGAGCCCTGCTGTGATAAAACTTCCCTGACAAACAGCCACCCTCAGGGAAAAAACCCGTGCCCAGCTCAGTAACAAGTGGTAACAGGCTATCAGGTGGTGACAAACACTCCAAGATTTTACATCTAACAGTTTGTCACACTTCAGCAGTTCAAAGTAAAGATTTTCAGGAGCCCAGGACTAATCTTAACTATTTTAAAAAATCTTTATTGGCATATTAATGACATGATTTAATTCTGTGTTATCTATTATGTGTAGGGAAATAGTAAATATAAGAGGGAATGTGATTACATGTGGTACTGTTTTGTAGTCAGGTAGAGAAGAACAGTAAGAACAGTGCCCCTAAACTCTTGGGATCATAGACATGAGTTGGTAAAAAAAAATACAAAAAAATACAAGAGTACTCTTAAAATTTTGACAGTTTTTTTAAAAACCCAATTCAGTGCCATCCGGTTTCTACACAACAACATGTCTTAAACATATGGTTTGTTTGGATACAGCAGTCATAAAATTTAGCTTGAGAAACTTCACAGGAAAACATTTAATTTTTATTTCCTATTTCTCTGTTGATATTTCATAAACTATAATCAGGGTGCCGTAAGGATGCCTGTTGTTAAAAATGGATAAATAAATAATTTAAATCAAATGTTCAATGTCAGATTTTGAGTTTTTATGCAGTCCCACTGTAATCCAGGTCATGGATTTAGAAGATACACTTTTCTAACAAAGAAGTAGATTCTGCATAATTTAGAAGAGTTTTACCCAGAACTATATTCTCAGATGGATAAAGATGTGTAAATTCCTCAAAATCAAAGGAAACTGATACCCAGGAGGGCAAAGCAGACAAAACAGCCCATCAGCAACTCAACCACATGAAAGACCACAAAGAAACTCCAAAGCCACCCACGCAGCTGCCTGAGGAGTCTGTCAAGGAATGAGAGGCTCTTGTTCAGCTCATGTTGCTGCTGGAAATGTGTTTGAAGAGCTTGGCAATACAGCTGGATTTTACAAGTGGCACACAAAGATGAGAAAAATGAAATCAGATTGAATTATGTGCTGCAGTACACTGGTGGTGTCACATCTCAGCTAACTAGAATGTAATTTAATTTACAAGATAATGGAACGATATCCTGCATTTGTTACTTCCAGAGGGGCAACTGACAAACATCCGAGTGTAAGTACAAACTTAACTAGACAGTCACCTAAAAGGCAAAGAAGATGGGATCCTTTTTCCAGTATATTAAATTGTATTTATTTTTTATCTATTCTAGATACCTAGAAAGCCTCCATTTATGAAAAATGAATACCAGGCCTTGAACATCAGAGATCTATAAAACCAGAACAGGAAGGGTGAAGAATCAATCCCTTTTTTTCTGCATCCTTCTGAAACTACCAGCACTTACTGGTAAAGTAACAGATTAACAGCTATTGTATCACTTGTTACTGCTTTCTACCTCTTTGCTTTATATAAAGCTGACAGAAATGTCCCATCTTACGGTCTTTCCACCCACAAACCTGGAGATATCCCTTCTCAACATTCTGCTTTCCTCAGTAAGGAAGAAAGATAGCAAGAGACCTAAATTTTCAACATATTTGTCAACAAGCATTCCAAACACCACAATTTTTGTTCTCTACAAACATATCTAGCCACACTGAAATATGAAGAGAGTTTTTAATGAGAGAACACTTATTTTAAACAAATAATTTTGGATGCCTTCATTTTGCTGCAATGAGTAGAAGGGAGAATGAGGCAAAACCTGGAACACTGAAGGCATTTGTCTTCAACACTTGTTAAATGCCCCCTTGTTTTGTTCATGTTGTCAATCTGTAGTAAAATGACCAGGATCTTAAATACACATGGTGAAGACTGTGAACTCCTTATTCAGTCTCTGTTTAATCTTCCACAACACTTTTTGTTTAAATTTGTGAGTGACTCATAGCAGTGGCTTCAGCCAAGCTTAGCACAGACAGACTTTGTGCGTGCCCATACAAATACTGATGAGCCTGTTCCCATTGTTGGCTTGTAGGATTCCCACTATCACTAGCTTGAGATTTTTGGAGGAGAGATTATTCTTTGCATAAGCCTCTGCCAAAGTGTCTCCTATTTATTCTGGTGTTGGGAATAGCTGGAGACAAAAGTGCCTATATGTTCATTTCATTTCATTTATGACCTAATATTGCAGATTACTTCTTACATTAACTCAATTGAAACATTTGTCCTGTGAATTATACTTTTGTAGGTCTCTGCATAATATTCTTTTATTTACAGTGCCTTTCAAAACAAATTTATGTTGCAACAACATTCTCAAAAAAAAGAGAATGTACTCACATGCCATTGCTCATTGTCCCACAGAGTTAGGGGACTTCTGTGACTTCCCTCCTTATCAGACTGGTGCTCCAGACCCCTCCCCAGCTCCACTGCCCTTCTCTGGGCTCCAGCCCCCCAGTGACTTTCTTTAGTGAGGAGCCCAGAACAGGACAGAGTACAGTAGGGCCAGTCCAGGGGGATAATCCCTGCCCTGGTCCTGCTGGCCACACCACCGCATCCAGGCCAGGATGCCACTGGCCTTCTTGGTTCATGGTCAGGGGCTCTTGAGCACCCACAGGTCCTTTTGCCAGGAGGATTTCCAGCCTGTATCTTAAAAAGCCCATATGATCATTATATGATACAGAAAAGATTCTACTCCAGCTCACTTTGATGATGGATTCTTCTCTTCTAGTGAGCCAGTTTTAAGCCACATCCATTCTGTCATCTGGCCTGTTTCCTGGCTGCTCTGATGCCCATGTCAAGCCTGAGGGAGGCTGTGGAAATGCACACCTCAGGGCAGAGAAGGATCTTTCCTTTTGGCACCAGCCCTGAGTTTAGATTAGTGCAAGTGATCCTGGCACCACACTTGAGCATTCTGGTGTGGATATCTGCTATTAAAGTGCACCAGCAGTAGTGAAGTGTCACAGGATTTTGTTGTGCTTGAAGTTTCACAGCAGTTCAGTAGAGCGCTCTGAAACACTTTTCTATTTAAAGGTCTAAGAGCCAACCAGCTCTCAATCCTGCCTTTAAAGTCTTGAAATATGCAAGACTGTGTCATATACTGAGGCACCAGGGGAAAGCACATACACTTTAGGATTGGGATAGGGTTAAATTAGCCAAATTTGACATCAAGATTGAGATGGGGAGTCAGCTATATTGGAATACCATCCTAAGAGCTTTTGCTTTAGTTTTGATGCAAACCCTGGGCCTTTTTACTGGCTTTCTATTGCATTGAGCTGCATCTGATAACAGGATACTTCTAGCTCAAGATCTGCCTCAGTGAAAAGCAGACTTGCCGAGTTTGTATTCAGGGAATTAATTAAAGTCAGATGTTTTCCTGAAGAAACTTGGTGGTGGCACCTCTGATTTCACGTTACACATTTCAGGACTTTCTTCTTGGCATTTATGAAAGTAGGGTAGGGCTTTCCTTGTCTATAAGGAGATTACTATTACCCATAGTGGACTTGGAGAGTTGAAGGTTTTCCTGTGTTTAGATGCAAGATCTAAGGTAGATAAATTCTGAATTGGTAAACCTTAATTTCTGCTCCTCACTTCACCTGTTTTTTAAAGAAGGCATTTGTTTCTCAGACTTCACATAAGACTACTATAATTATCTCTGTATTTACAAAGTCTCATTTTTTAAATCCAAGTAATTCTAGATAAACTTCCATTAAAATTCTTACTTAAAAATCCTACCCTTTGATTTCATAACCAAATCAGGCTGATGTAATCCTTTTTTTGTGCACAGCTGAAGACTCCACATGTACCAAGAGGTGCATTTTACAATTGACCAGCTAATTAAGATCTTTGAGTGTATGGTGTCAATAGGTCAGGCTAGACCTCAGGGCAGCAAATATGACTCATTTCTCTTCTGATTATATCATACTTTTTCCTGTTTTCAGATCTATTTCTACAGCAATCTCATTGACAAATTGAGTAAAATTAGGGGGAACTTGGTATTACGTAAGTAAGTTTAAATACTACATAATGTACCATAATTTACAGGCAGTGACAGTCAGAGAAGTATCTGGAAAATCTGCTCAGCTCCTCCCATTTATTGTAATCTATAATCCAGTGCCAACATGTAAAATGAGAGGTGAAAGATACTGCTGCCCAGGGATGGAAATATTTCTTCTCTTCCTATTCTGGTGTAACCCATTAAACACCAGGAGAGAACTACAATTTAGACGCTTTTCATTGCCAGCTATGTTTGATGATAGTAACCAACGTGGTTAATAATTATCCAGTTCCTTTCCTAGCTGATTTTGAAATAAATTATATTACAGATACTTAAATCTATCCTTTTATTTAAAGTTTTGATGAAATTTGGCAGTTTCCACGTTGAAGCATCCTCCAAGCTTCTGAGCAGGCTGAAAGAAGTTCATAATACTGTTTGCTGCTAATGCTGTAACATGAAATAAGTTCTGGGCTTCACATCAGCTGTGATGTCTCATCACAACAATGGGGCCTAGTGAAAGAAGAAAGAAGCAGTTTCAAATAATATTTGGGTTCATATGATCTGAATGGCTACCAGATGGGGCTCTGAGCTGCCTGGGGATCTGCCTGGGGGGTGGGAGTTGCCCATGCACGGTGCAGAGGGATGAATGGGCTCTCTGTGTCCCCACTGCCCCGAGTGGGAAATGCGGCCGAGCACATCTGGTGAGAGCTGGGCTACTGGAGGAGACATCAACAGGGAACCCATGGGCAGAGGGGCTGACTGTGCTTCCCAAGCTGTCAGCTTGTTCCTTAACTGTCCCTTTGACATGATTTATTAATTCTCTGGCACTAGGCAGCAAGCTTTGCAGCTGAAGAGAGGAGAATATTTTCAGTAGCTGCATGGATTTTAGTGCTATTGGCTTCAAAAATCCTTTCTCAGTCAGAAGTAGAATTACAACAAGGGAGCGTGAAATGAAAAAAATGAAATGTATATATTTAAGTTTCCAATTATCAGAATATATAATATAAATAGAAAAGCACACCAGATTACTTATCTGTAATGCAGGGAATTTTAACAGTAGCTACAATATTTGTATTTTTGGTGTATTTGGTTTAGCCATGTATCATACAGCTAAAATTACAGCTAATTTTCTGATACTTGAAATATTTGTTCTCAAAGATGGCAAATTGATGTTTACCAGTAGTGAACTTAAGAATCAATCACAAATTTATACATTAGGCTAAATAAAATCTATAAAACATCCTCTCTACAATTCATACATTAGTCATGAATCTCAAAGCATTGGAAAAAGTAGAACTCAAAGCTAATATTCACTCAAAGCTAATATTCACAGCTTTTGTGTGTGAAACCAGCTGTTCTAATAAGCTACTTCATTTGGAAATCAAATCTACTTTGTATTATTGCACAATTTGAAAAACAAGTATTGAAATTGAACTGAATTGAATTGAAATGTGATAATTTTCAGCTTGTAGAATGGTATGCAGTGTGTTGTTTGGTTGTTGTGAAATATCCCATTAAGTGTTTGCTATTTTGCTTCTGAGACTCTATCTTCTTGTATATTCCTAACAGTGGCATTGGGTTGAGAAGTCCATATTAGACAGAGAAAACATGGTGGGATGATTTGGAATGGTTCTCAGGTGCCCTAGAGAGATGGTTAGAAAATGGTGTTTGTGTCTCTGAGTTTCAGTTTCCTTAGGGTGAATACCATTGCATGACTGAGCTGGACACTGCATCCCTTGTGTCCCGGCCTGGTGGATTCCATGTATGCAAGCAGGATACAGCTGGTTCCCTACCAGGAAAAGAGTCAGCTGTGATTGGAAGGAAGATGAATAGGGCCAATCTGGCCTGGGTAACTGGATTCCATTGAGCTGAACCTCACTTCTCTCCTAGCTGTCCCATGGTTTGCTCTGCACTGACACCCACTAACCATGATCAAGCTCAGAAGTCGCTGCCTGTTAACATCAACTGTGAAAGACGCTTCACGTGTAAATACTGATTTATCCTGAGTACTGTGTTCACTGAAACATGAACACAAAAGTGTCTGACTCTTGTGGTATGTTGGGCACAAATGAAACAAGAAAGCACTTAAGTTATTCAAGATGTTGAGGTTTTCAATCTGATTTTCAAATGAAACTGTTTAGATTTACTTCAGAAACCAATTTAATCTGGATTCTTACGGGGAAAAAATCAGTTGAACCCATAATTTTTATGCTTGAAAGAACTTCTCTTTTTATAGCAACACCAGAATTCCAGTGACTTACATGCTTTTTTTGGACTGTCATTTACTATGTAGTATAAGAGGTAGTGAGCAATTTGTCTCCTAAACAGAACTAACTCCAGGCTGCATGGCAGATACTTCAATGTCAGACGCTCCTAAAGAAGCATGTCCTCATCACACACTTCTTGCAAGTCGTTCACCAGTTGATTAAGCATTGACTCAAAAACTTCAAATCAAAGAGGAAAAAAAATCCCTTTCAAGGATTGCTGCAGCTTTGAGAAAGGAAACGAGGCATGGCAGAAAATGCTGAAGCAGGACTGAGGGGTACAAAAGCAGCCTGACCAGTGTCTCAGAACACTCTACTTCTACCCCCATTCTATTTTCCTTACAGTAAAGAGTTTTATTTCTATTTTGCATTCAATTCACCCTTCTTGGGCCTGATTTTTTTAGTGGAACTAAGAAAATCTACAAAACAAGTGCTTTTTGTAAGAGATGTGGAAACATCATCTCTTTTCAACAAAGAGGTTTTATGTCTTTTCCTTACCTGCTGCACTATGGGAAACAAACTTCCATTCACTTTGTGCAAATTATAATCATCTCTACTCTTGCCATTGCTGCACTTATAGAAATTTCACATTCTCTGAAAAAATATATTGTAATCAAAAAATGCACATATATACATATATACTTGTGAATATTTTGCAGGCTGAGAGAGGGCAAAATTACTCACTGGCTTGTCAGTGTAGGGGCTGATGCTTTCACTTGTTATTGCACTGCACAGAATAAAACTGACCTGTTCCAGAATTTATAGAAATATGTCTACACAGGCAAAGACTAGACACAAACAGTGAGAAATAAAACACTTGGACAACTGAAATTAATAGGAGGAACCAAATATATTTTCCTCCATTCTATCTTATACTATGGCATGGAAATGTTTATTTTGTTGGCTGATGTTTATCCACTAAAAATAGAAACAGACAGAAATGTTATAAGATGTGATATATTTGTATGAAGGTTGAGAGTGAGCTGAATAAATCAATGACTAATATAGTGATGAGGGACATAATGGCTTATTTCTACCCATACTTGACATCATGCATTAATTTTGTAGAATTATTCAGGTCTTGAAATAGGGCAGAAGAACAATCTTGATGCCTCTCAAAGGAAATGGTGAGGAGACAGCTAGGAGAAAGAGAGTTAATAGAAACAGAACATAAAAAATGTTTATGAAATGTGTCAAGGCAAGCACTGTGGGCTCCAATTAGTAAATCTAGAAGAAACATCCATATCTCAAAAATTAAAGTTTAAAATGTTCTGTGATGGAAGTGATAGAAGAAAGATGTCCAGTTAAGCATAAGAGAGGAAGACAAAATGTCACTGCATTAAAATGAGTCCAGTTCAAATTTTAGTAAGCAAATAAGAATATCTACACATATGACTATAGAATCACAGAATTGATAATGCTGGAAAAGGCCTCTAAGATCATGGAGTCCCACTGCTAAGCCAGAACTGCCAAGTCCACCACTAAACCATGACCCTAAGTGGCACAACCATATGTTTCTTGAACACTTCTAGGGACACTTCCACTACTTCCCTGGGCAGCCTGTTCCGCTGCCTGGAAGCACTGCCACCACCCTTCTGGGAAAGAAATTTTTCCTGAAGTCCAATCTCAGCCTCCTCTGGCACAACCTGAGGCTGTCTCATCACTTGTTACCTGGGAGACAAGGCCAAATCCCACCTGGCCCCAAACTCCTCTCAGGCACTAGCACAGATTGAGAAGGTCATCCTGAGCCTCCTCTTCTCCAGGCTAAACATCCTCAGCTCCCTCAGCTGCTCCCCATCAGAGCTGTGCTCCAGACCCTTCCCAGCTCCATTGCCCCTCCCTGAACTCGCTCCAGCCCCTCAATGTCTTTCTCACAGTGAGCGGCCCAGATTCCACTAATGCCAATTGTTGGTGCTTCCTTCCCACAGATAACCACAGGGACAGATGACAGGCAATCCTCAAGGAGCTGTGGTACCTCCCAGGCTGAATCCAAACTGGGAACTTTTCTGCTAGCACAGTCCAGCTGGGCAAGTCCTGAGGCTGGTGCAGGCCTCAGCACAAATGTGCTTGCAGCAGGAGTCAGCTGGGAAGAGCTCTCCACAGAGCTGCATATCTGGCCCACAGACCAGTCCAGCAGCTCACTGACCTCACCTGAACACACAGGGACAGCACAGGCTCATTCTCAGGGGGGACACCGGGAGCCAGAGAGCTACAGAGGAGTCGAGGTGGGCTGGGAGCTGGGTCAGTGCTTGTGACAATGGGGACATCAGTGTCAGCAGGGGGCAGCCTGAGGGGGCCATCACTACCCCCGGAGGTCAACTTCTCAAATCTGAAACGGTGTAACTAGTGCTTACACAAGGGTGTGCCTGTGGACACGGAGGCACACACATGTAAGTCTAGTTTGGGATTTGTGATGGCAGGTGGTGTAGCTAAGGGGGGAGATCCCAGTGTTAGGACCATATTTGGAAGAGAAATGGTTTATAAGTTTCCTTTGAGATCCTTGATATATTTTTAGTTCAAAAATTTTTATGAAAATTGACTTCTCTAACTGATTTTATGAGTACAGAGCCAAAACACTGAAATGAGAAAATGTTATTCCTACTTAAATGAGAAATTAATAGTTACCCATAGAAACACTGCTCTCACAGACACACACACTGCCAGTACAAGAAGGGAATCTGGTCTGTTATGTTCTGCTCTTAGTACTGCACTCAGCAAAACACATAGAAACACGTCAGTTTAAGCACATATTTAACCCTTTCCTGAATTGAAGCCTAAAATGTTCCCAGTATTCCCTCCAGCCCAGTACAATTACTGGATGAGATACATGAGGAGAACAACACAAGGGAATGTGCCTATTCTATGGGACAGACTATTTATTTTAGACTTTGTACGCACACTGTATTCTTCCTTGTCCATTCCTGCTTCATTAATATTAATAAAAGCTTGTGTATTCAAGACATTTGTAATACTGAATTACATTACTCAGTGGCTCTAATTATGTTATTTCTTGAGTTCCAAATTGACTCCCAGCTGTACTCATATTACCAGGTATAAATAAGAATATGATTCATCATTTACAGAAAGCACATTACATAAGTCAGTTACACAGTTGCACAACTGAGCACACAGACTGTCTGCATTGAAGGTACAAACAGGAATAGGAATGGAAATAGAGCAGATTTTCTATCCTTAGTCTGAAATCAAACTCAGACTACTGTACTAATCATGTGAGCTCTGGCTGAAATAAGAAGAGAAAACATTCATCACATGTTTTAGATGTTTCAAACTAATAATAGTCTGAGACTGATTTTCAAAGAAAGGCATAGCTGTGCTTAGGAAGTGTGTGAATCCCAAGTACAACTGCTGTGAATAAAAGCTTTGTTTCTTTGATTCTCTCTGATTCCTCATGAGAAAAATTTACTCCATATGTAGTACATAGAATGGTTTTGCAATTCTAATGGAAAGTGTTAGCTACAGGCAGACTATAGAGCATCCAAGCTCTGCTGCATTCAGCAGTGTGCTGTGGCCTACAGATGTGGCTCCAATAATAGTAAGTGAGCTCATCCTTAGTGTGGAAGATTATTCATTAGGGAGAGAATAATGTAAGTGATATGATCATTACATCACCTTTTCCTGTACATTATTCTCACTACAGCTGACAGGGACAACATTTCTCAGTCTAAAGTTACATTATTTTCAAATTTTGCAGAGTCTAGATAGAAGTGGTGTTTGAAAGTATATGTAAAGATTTATTGGATAGTAAAGAAGGGCTAGTGCTGCAGGGTTGAATTGCTTGTTCATAGTTTCTCTTTTTTTCATATAAAATAGTTATTCCATAGTGTTAAATCCCATGTCTATCAACTGTAGCTATTGTAATTTGTAAAGGATTTTTAGAATGTTATTAAGAAAAAGGTTTTTAAATCTATATGATCACAGAATCACAGAAGGGCTTTTAGTTGAAATAAAGGGCCAATCTGACCAATGTGTAAAAGAGGTCTTAAACTCAAAATTGCCAGAAATTACTATCTCAGGGAAAATTATGTTCTGATTGCAGCAATCACACATTTTGGTGAGGATGGAGTGAGCAAAGAAACATGAAAAGATTTCTTTGCTTTTTCTGTGCTTTTGATAATAATGGTTTATATAGCTATAGGCAAGGATGAGGAGAGAGCTACATTCATTATGATTGAGATAAAATTTGCCATGATAGTGTTTACTGATACTGCTGCATAAAGAAGAGTAATAAGGTAAATCAAGAGCAGAAATTATGCATATTTTGAAATTATGCATATTTTGGTCTTATTTTTCCAAATTGGACTGTTGTTCCACACAGTTCTCAGCACCTGCCATCAGAATAAGAATTACTATCAAAAGTTTGTAAAAGCCTTAGCCTAGACTATATTAGTACAGGAATATACATTTGTATGTTGTGGTTTTTCAAGTTTCCACTAAATAAGGACATTGTGAGGACTTAGAATGCCCCTGTGCAAATCTTAGTAAGCATTTCTAGAACTGATGTAGTAAAAAAATACCCCTTTCAAAGTGCAAACAGTCGTCCTATTTGTGCAGCAGACATTCTTCAGACAACTAATAAAGTTTTAAAAGTAAAACCCATTCTCTCCATTTATTGTATTTGAGTGAACACTGAGGTGAGAAACAGGAACAGACTTTTCATTCAGTTCCAATGCTTTCCCTGGTGAGGACCTCTTTGCATAACCACATGCCACTGTCAGTGCTCATAGAAAAGAAACATGTTGTTGGCTTAAATACAAGAGAGTGCAACTGATCCAAGTACCTTGCTCAAGGAAATCAGCACAAAATATTTACCCTGGTTTGGCTTGTTTGCCATGGTATCTACCTCGTGCAGTTGTTGCATTCACAAGGATTTCCTGCTGTTGTGTGGACAAAGCTGGTTAACTGCAGGTGTTTCTGCTTCTGTACTATATTGTTTTTCCTGTCCAAACAGTTACCAAGCAATGCAGTATCAGTCACCACACAGTGGAAGTGCTACAACACCAACAGACAAGTCTCCCAAATGAAGTGAAATTAAATCCTGGAAACCTGCTCACAGAGAGAAAATTCCTTTTTTTCTCTCGTTTCTCTCATTCCCAGATGTGAATGGAATAGAAAATGTTTTCCCCCTTTTTAAACTTGGGTATTTAATACTTGATAACTATCATTTACAAGTTGTCTTTAAATGGAAGATTTTCCTGATAGAAAGCTTTTAAAGATTATTACAGTGTATTACCACTAACAGTCTGACTGAAAAGTGCTCATTTCCATAGAAAAATGGAACAAAATAGGTATTATCTATATAACCAGAACAGAAGGCCTGTTAGATTTGCACCCCTGTATAAAAAATGACTGTTTTAAAATGTTTGCAATGAGCTGGGGCAGGAGCTGCTGGATGCCACTGCTGCAATGTCACGAGCAGAGTGGTGGGTGGCTGAGGGCTGCTGTGGTGTGGGAAGTTTCACCCACAGTAATGGTTTTGTTTTGCCAGCTTACAAACTCGTGTGGGAACACGAGGCAACTGTGCTTGGAAAACTTTGTGGTGCAGCTGAGGGCTGAGGAAATGAGGCTCTCTGGCTCCAAGGCCACTTCTCACAGGGGCAGAGCTAAGTGCTTCCAGCCCCCTTTCCTCATCCCTGATCACTTGCACGCCTGTGCCCACGCCCTGTTTGTTCTGCTGCGATTGTCCGTGGAGCTGAGTAACAAACCAGAGCAGAGAGCTGAGCCAACATTAAAGCTCTCCCCCTCCCCTCCCCTTTTTTTCCTAGTTTTGAGGGCATGCTGTTGAGAGAAACATCCACAGAACCACGAGCTGCAAATGTTCTGTTATAAGGATCTAGGAACCAGATCGTCATAACATCACTAAGAAGCCCAAAGGAAATGAGATACCCAAATAAATCAGTGAATCTGACTTTATATGACCTATTTAGAATTGTGAGAATCCAGCTCTTTGGATTCTGGCAGGTTCTTCAGATTCTTCCCTGACACACTAAAACTCAGTTAATCTTCTTTTTCATTTATTCCATAAATGGTATTTTAATCTGTTGTTTTCTAGATGCTGCAGTTACATTTCACAAATATTTCACTAATTTAATTTCAATGGATGCTGAAAAATGTATTAAAAATGTTGGCTTAAGTCCTAGCTGAGGGATATGCAAATGTAACTGTATTCCAAAGATATTTGCATTAAAGATCTAATTGAATTAACTGTTCACACAGCTTCTACAGTCAGCCTGTCACAGTCTCTTTTCAAGCTTGACTACATCCATTTTTGATAGAGAGATTTAAAAGGTTTTTTCCTTTCTCCTGGGATTAAAGATAGGGATGAGCACTAATTAGCCACCTGCACCCACAGCACAGTGCTACAGCTTGTTTACCTTACAGAGTCTGCTGCACCCCTGGGGAAAAAATCAGTGTGGTGGGCATTTTCTTTTAAACATCTCAAATTCAGCTTTTTCAAAAGAGGTTTAACAGTTTGCACAATTGTTAGCATTACTAGGAGGACTAAGAGTGCCTGTTTCTCACACTGCAACCTGGATTCAGTAGAAGAAATAATAAATACTGGGTTTTTTTCTTATCTATTCAATTTTTCTTGTTCATCAATTGAGTCACACAATAGGTTTTACCTGCAGCACTTTGATGCCCATAACATATAAAGTGAGGCTTGGAAAATAAAAGTAACATTTAGCAATCACAAGAGCTCTACTCATGTTAGCATGATGTAGAATCCACTAAATAGACAATTAAAATACAAGAAAAAACCCAGAAATAAATAAAAGAAACTTCTTCATAAATCCTTTAATGTAGTGATGCTTAAATAGCTTTTAAATTTCTTTTTAATTGAATGAAGCACTGTTTAGAACTAGCAGCTGAAAGAGTTTCAATTTAAACTATAGTCTGATTCTTTTTTACTGTTTTTTCTTACCTTGGCATTTTCTGACTAAGAATGGTAAAAAAGTGTTCTGCTTTGTTTGTCTTTTATAAGTTCTGACTCAGTGGCAGGCAAGTACTACTTATGGGCCTGATGTAAAGCCTAGTGAAGTCAACTGGAATGTTTCCAATGACTTAATTAGACTTTGGATTGGGTCTGAAGTGCAGCAATTTACTCAACTCTGGAGCATAAATTACAGACATAAAAAACAAATTATTTGTGTGTTGCAGGATTACTGACAGCAAAATGTATGATGTCAGAAAAATAATAGGCAGAGATAGCCTGCACAAGTTGGAAAAGCTTAAAATACAGCCAAAGATAGGGGAATACTGTTTGGCAGGAATAGAGACAGTCTCAGTTCCTGTGCCAGTGGAGGAAAGTTGAGTAATTTGACAGACAATGATGTGATTAATGTAGCAGGAGAAGACACTATCTGTCTCCCTCAGTCACCACTCTGCTGCCTGAGCACTGGACTAATATCTGGATGAGATGATGGTCTGCTGGCCAGCAGGAAGGGCTCTGAGTCTGTGACCCCTGGAAACCCCTTTGGAAATGTTAAAAATTCCAGTGGCCAAGACCCAGAGCAGAAGTGAACAGTGCCAGCCAAACCCATCAGCTGAGTTTGTTGCTAGAGTAAATAAGATAATGTTGAAGAGAATGGAATGTGAATGTTACTGAGCAAGAAGTCAAGCAATCTCCACATGAACCATAACATTTTGTTGTAGAGAAATATCTCCCAATTACTGTCCTTCCGAAGTTCCAAACTGCATGTGTCAGTGAGTTAGGAGTGATACAATGAGCTGGGTAGGTACTTGTTTCAGTCAAAACTTACATAATCTCCCCTTGTTTGAAAACCTTGGGATGCCAACTCCTTACCTGAGCTGCCCTAGAAAAGCAACTAAAATATTTGTTACAAAGGGATTATTTGTATACACCTATTCTCAGGTAAGTGCTGTATTTCAGCACACAAGAACCTAATCAGTGAAGAGTAATTCTGCTTTGGAAAAAAATTCATTATTTTGGAGTAAACCAATTTTTTGTTCTGGAAAAGCCTATCCAAGCAAGAATTGTTATCCTGGAATAGCTGATTATGCAACAGCTATGTCAATCCATCTTGGAGTATAAATCTTTATCTTTCCTTTATTAGGAAATCAGGAAAGATTTTTATAGAGAAGAAGCATTTAGAGCATTTTAGAGAAGCATTTACATAAACCAGTTTGTATTTTAAGAAAGTGAAAAGAAATATGAAGTAATGTAGGTAAAATACCTTTACATCAGTAGCTAAATTGTAAGCCACATAACTGACAGACACATAATTTGTTTTAAAAATTGGTGTGCAAAATAAAATTGTATTTTTCAAAAGACACAAAGGTGTGAGCTCAGCTTTAACCTGAGGTATATATTTTCAGTTAATGGGTTTTGTTTAACATAAATTTATATGCAAAATTTATTTATGCAATAGCATTTTTTCATTTGTTTTAAAGTAATGTTTTGCTATTAGAAGTCATCTCCCTCTCCCAAAAGCAAACAAGCCCCTCCCCACACCATGAATGAATAAGAAAAAAGTTTTAGCATTCCCTTTCTATTTAACTTTCTCCATATTTTGTCTCCATTTGTTTTCACCATTTGTTCTCAGAGTTGAAAACAGAGGATGAGCAGAGAAATTGGACAGACAAATGGAAAATAAAAGTCAAGGTTTTGGGATTTTTTCCTGGTATTGCATCAGGTGACATGGTAATGAACACAGATAAGGTACTGAACAAACAAATCTTTCCTCAGATCACGCCTGTGCCTTAAAGTGTGGTCATTTTTTACTACTCTGTCAGTCTAATAACCAATTCTCCTCACAAACCTTTCCTCACTTACTGCCTCAAATTGTCATGGTCATCATAACACTTTCCAAACTGAAACAGAAGGAATGGGAAAGGAAAAGGCATAGAGAGAAGAAAGTCTTTGAATAATACTTGGAAAGAAAAATTTAGAGTAACTGGAAATATTTGTCTTTTAAAATCATTATACAAGAAAAGATGTTTTCTGAGAGAATTCTTCCCCTTTGTTTTCACACTGGCAGAAACTGTTGTCTTTTTCTAAAGCAGCATCTGTTTTCTGCTGGGCAGATCAATACAACATCACCTCACACACTCCTGCTTTGGCCCAGTAAAACATGCTCACGTTCTCCTACATATACTCTGTGTGAATTACTGTCAACAGATAATAAATTATTTGATGCAAAGAGTTTGCTTAACATCATTAAAACAATTTTGGTGCATTCCCAGGCAGGATTTTTATACTAATTTTCCCACATAAGAATGGCAATTAAACAGTATGAAAAGTGACTTCCAGTTCCCAAAGTTTTGTTTCATTTGGGAGCCAACATGATTTAGTGGCTAGACAAGTTTAAAAGACAAGGAGCCAGAAGAGTTTAACATTTTCAGGGAGTTTGATCAGCTCACTGAATCACCTTGGGCTACTCAGGTAACTGTTATGTTCTTTAGTGAAACCATCTGTAACACTGGGTGCAAACACCCCCAAATCCCCCCCAAAATACCCAACCTCATTCAGAAACAGATGCTTACGTCTGGTTCTGGTCTCCAAAGCAAACAAATTGCAAAAAAAAAAAAAAAAAAAAAAAAAAAAAAGAGCAAGACAAATATGGCATGAGAACAAGACATTCCTTTAGCAACCTTACAAGTCAAGCTGAGACATAGCTGCAACGAAAGCCTTCTCAGCTGCAGTGCTGCATATCATTGGGTTAAAAGCCAGCATAAAATACACTCTGATGTCTCCTTGATTATTAAATGCTTACTTTGAAACTAGAAGGCAAAAATCAGACTTCACTTGTATAGCTGCAGCCTCACTGACTTCAGAAAAAGCAGAGGCAGTCCATGGAGTAGCATCCTGTGAAGTCTGAACTCCATGCTCACAAAAGAAACTTTTAAGTCAAGGAACAGGCATTGCATTCTTTGTTGACACATGTGCTTGCCTGAAAGCACTGGGCATTTTTGTGGTACTTAATCAAAGAGAAAACAGTTGTCATGGCCATTGTTCTAATCTGGACACCAGCTCAGACTGTCTTGTGAAAAACAGCAACACCACTGTTACCATATAAAGCTGTACAGCAAATGGAAAAATTAATGTGGCAGTGAAGGCACAAGAACAGAGATCAGGAACCCACCCAGGCTTCATTTCCAGATGGATCAGACACTTCCTGCATGATCATGTACCTATCATCCAACTTTGGTCCTCCAGTTTCCTCATGTACAAAATGGACAGGCAAGCTCTTGTTCAAGAGGTTCTGTGTTTTGAGACTGAGATGAAAAAAGGCTGAAAAGGTCTGCAGTTAAGGAGGAACTGCACATTGTTAACTATGGCAGCCTTACTTCATTGTTTTCCTTTTCAGTTAATTTGGCTTATCACTGAAACCATTCTGCAGTAGAGGCATACACAGTTTAAATGCCCCAAAGTGTCCCCATCAGCTGAATTAATACTAACTCTTACACAAAATGCACATGAATGTTACACTTGAAAACGTGCAGAAGGCCTGCATCCCACTGAAATGCAACACAGCATGAGGGAAATCTACAGTTTAAAGAGCATTGCTTGCAGGCCCTGACAGAACCCAGGATCACAGTGGTATTTTCAGCAAAGCAGTGTGCTGTCAGTGGCACTCCTCTGCACAATCCCAATCACAAGCAGACACTGCAATTCTGTCCCTGCACACATCAACAGCAGGACTTGACCTTGCCCCAGCACAGGGAGCCACTAATGCATACAAAGAGCCTCTGGTGGCATCAGGCCAACATGAGATGCATTTCTGTGCCTGAGCTCAGCTGGCAGGGCACAACAAATGGGAGAACAACCTGGCAATCCCCTGCTGCTTTATTTACACCTCAGAGCTGTTGGAGCACAATGGCTGGGGACAGACTGAGCTCAGAGAAATGGACATCATGTAGCCCTGTGTTCTGGAGCTGGGCCGCACCCTTCACTTTCAGTCAAAAACCTCTTTTTCTGTTGTGGAGGTAGTTTTGATTTGTTTTATTGGGGATTTTTGGGGAGGGAGATTGTGTTTGGGTATTTTTGGAGTCGGACAGCGTGTATGGAGTGCGCTGCCTGTGTTCCACTACCAAAACACCAGTCTGAAGTCCCTGCGCTGGGACACGTCAGAAAACGCAGAGCCGAGATGCGCGGGCAGCTGCCGGCATCTAACGACCGAAAGCGGAACTGCAACCCACGGCCCGGCCCTGGCAGCCGCGGGAAAACCACTGCCCCCAAACGCCACGGATCGTCACTTGTTCTGGGGCTCAGACGGCACAGGCCACACAAGGCTACAGCCTGAATGCCAAAATACAAAAATAATTCTTATTACTCAGCAAGATTGGCTCCTACAAAGTCCATATCTTTGTATTTTTTTCTGTTTACATTAGACGTCCATTACTAACCTGACTCATTCTGATTTTATTAATGAATATAATTTCATGCACTTGCACTTACTTTAAACAAAATTGATAGTGCTACGAATTGCTGCCCCTTCCAACACACTTCAAAGAATAAATATTCAGCTGCAATATTAGAGATTTATATATTTGAATGATATTTTTTCCTGCCTTGTTAAAAGACAGGCTCCCCCAATCACATACAGCCTCCATATGCATGAAGAAAAGTACCTCGATTCTGGAAGACTCTGATTTTGTGCCTGATTTAAATGTAAGGCAAAAAAATGGTTCTTCCCTGGTAACTTCTCTGGGTCTCTAAAATAAAATAATAAGAATAAAAGCAATCAGGTTGGTTGATTTAAAATTTAATTTAAACATGCTTGCTTTGCAAAACAAAATAATAATACTAACACTACAGAAGTAGCATTTTTAAACAGTATGGACTTTCTGTTCAAGGTGCTGAAGGATTAATCTTGGTTGAACCAGTTTCTGACAAGCATCTTTTTCTGCAAGCAAGGTGGCAGTATTTCCTTCATTTCTGTTCATTCAACCAGCTCACTGAAATGGATTGCCTCTGCTGATTTTTTTTCCATTCTTTCCATCCATAAATAAAGAAGAGGTGGAGATTGCAGCATGATCTCTACTAGTTCCACACACTAGAATGACTGAGAGATCCAACCAGTCACATTGTCTTCCTGCAAATATACTTCCATTTTTAATAAAAGCTTTTTCAATGCAAAACATATTTAGAGAATCTCCTTAAGAAGAAGGATCAAATACATTTATCTTATTCAACTAAAAGCAACTATAATGAGGGTTTATTTTCCTCATTATTTTCTTTTTTATATTCTATATTTTTTATAGTCTATATTTTATAATCTATATTCAATTCCTATATTTATCCACTAGAAGTTTGGTATAAGCCACAACTAAAAGTGTAACAACTACCTAGGGAAAAAAAAAAAAAAGAACTTAAACAGTTCTCATCTTCCCAAACAGTGAAATGAATGTACAAATTAAGATGTTATGTTAAAGTCTGAAATGTCTCAGGTGTATGTAACTGTACCACATCCTCTTTGCTAGCAAAAAGAAATGGTAAATTATGCATGAAGACCATAACCAGCACATTTTAATGGTTACCAAACAGTGAAAAATCAGTCTTTGAGACACAATACAACTGTAATTTAATATAAGCAATCATTTCAATCAAACTTTTCTGTTCACTGCCTTAGGACTAATTTTCATGACGACTGATTTAAAGCACTCCTCCAAAGTGTGACTGTTTACTCATTCCAAGCTGCAGGAAATATTTTTTCTGCAAACACTGCTGCCAGACTCCTGGCTTTTTCTAGCTGCAGTCACACAGTTACTTCTGTAAACAGGATTATGGCATTGGCTCCCTCGGACGTGTGGGAAGCTCCTGGCAGCCTCCTGCAGAAGCCACCCCTGGGGGCCTCCTCTGCCAAAACCTTGCCACACAAACCCTGTACAAAGCTCTGGTAGAATAAAGAAACTGTGAAAAGAGACTTCTTTAGTACAATACCTAGCCATTCACATTACCTAAAGTGAGAGCCCCCAATTCACAGCCAATTACTCGTGTTCTACCCTTACACCACTAAAAATGCTGCTTTCAATTGCTATGGTTCTGCCATCTTCCTCCTGTGCTTGTAGTACCACCATGCAGGAGTTCTGAAAGCTTTTAGAGCATCCATTTACCTCAAATACCTTCTTGCCTCAACTCTCAGCAGTTCTTGACTTTACAAATCTTCAGAACAACATCTTCAAGACAGTTTATGAAGAAGTGTTCCTCAAGGGTGGAAGGAACAGCTTTTACCACAACATGCTTTTTGTCATTTGTGTTATACCGAATGGTAACCATTTGTCTAAAAAAAAAAAAAAATCCAACCAAGGAAAATATTCCTCCCCAAATTAAAGCCTGCAATGGGATATTCTGCCCAGAATCTGAAGACACACCTTTCACAGCAGCATAAATAATACTTCTGGTATAACTCAGAAGGGTGATCCTCATGTCACACGCAGCCCTGTTATCCTGTCTTTTTCATGCTATGTGGGACAGCATTAATTTGTTGTTCCCACAGGAATTCATTCCACAAACCCTTCTTTTGCTTGCTCTGTTGTGCTGAGAAACTGAGCTGCTGCTGTGCCATCAGCCCATCATTTTTTGGGTGCTGTCCACCTGAATGTTGAGCGCCTTGAATCCAATGTGGCATTAAATCTTTTAAAACTCTGGCCTTGACCAAAGCTCTCCTGAAGGAAAAATGTTATATGATTACTAAATTTTTGTAAATTTCAAAGTCAAGCAGACTGCATTTTTTTGTAATTCCCTGAGATGCACTGAAGGAATTGCTGGCAGATGCTGGGAGTGTACAACCTTTGGCTCACACATGAAGCACAAAGATGCAGGCAGCTATAAATAGCATGTAGAAATAATGCAACCATTACTATATTCTGCTATAACTGAACTTCTATTCTGCCTGAGGGACACGAAATCCAGGCCTAGTCTTCATCAGCAGAATTAAATCCAAGTTTGTCCACACACAGACTGTGGGATCTCAGCACCTCAGGACAGATGTGCAGAGTCACCGAGACAACCCTTGGGGGGCTCAGGGGTCCTGGAATGTTGCCAGAAGTGTCTGGTGGCTGGACTTTGATCCTGCACGGGAGACGACACCTGTATGAGATGGGAGGATCTCACTGGGGTGAATGGTGAAGGGATAGGTTAATTATAGTGTGAAACACAGGTTTTATAATTTCAGTACAGGGGGGTCTAGAGAAACAAGATGGAGGAATTGGGGCATGTCCTGTCCTTCTTCTTCTTCTTCTTAGCCTCCATCTTCTGTGGTGATGGTGGCACTTTGGGATTGGTTCTTACTAAAAGTGCATTTGTCAATAAGGGTGAAAGGTATTGGGGAAAATAGGTAAATATCTTATATGTAGTTTTGGGTATAAAGATAAGTGACTGCCCCGAGGGCGCTCAGTGTGCTCATGGCTGGCTGCTGTGCAGACCTCTGCCGGGCGAGAGAAAATCTTGTAGATAAAAACCAATAAACACTGAAGACCGAGAAAAAACCTGAAGACTCTTTTCGTCCTTTGGAGCGCGGGCTGTCCCAAGGCCATCCCGAGCCTTTCCAGGCCATCAAAAACAGCCGAGACAGCGACAACAGACATCCATAAATAAAATGGTATCATGCAAGAATTAAACTAAAACTTTTAAGAGGCTGTTCAGATTCAGTTCAGAAGGGGTTGGGACAACTCAAACTCTTGACATTCTTTGTCTCTCAGGCTGAGGTTTGACAGGACACAAATCTCATCATGGATCACTAAGCAAATAGGCAACTTAAAGTATTTTTTTATAAGCAGATCACCCTCTTCTTTTTTTTAACTGTGTTCCCTTAAGCATCAGGCTTTATCACCACTATTAATATTCATGCTAGCTAGCTTGAAGTATTTATTTATTAATGCCCCCTAAACTCTTTGGCTTGATCATGTGTTTGAGTGCTGATCAGACAATCACAGAATCATGGAATGGTTTGGGTTGAAAGTGACCTTGAAGATCACCTAGTTCCAACACCTCTGCCATGATGTCCTGCATTTGGCTGGGATAGAGTTCATTTTTTTTAAAGTAGTTGGTACAGTGCTCTGTTTTGGATACAGCACGAGAAAAATACTCTGATGTTTTGGTTGTTGCTAAGTAGTGCTTACCCTTAGTCAAGGACTTTTCAGTGCCTCATGCTCTGCCAGTGAGGAAGTGCACAGAAAGCTGGGAGGGAGCTTGGCCAGGACAGCTGACTCACAGAATCATAGAACAGTTTGGGTTGGAAAGGTTCTAGTTCCAGCACCTCTGCCACAGGCAGGGACACCTTCCACTGGATCAGGTTGCTCAGAGCCCCATCAAACACGGCCTTGAACAATTCCAGGGATGGGGCATCCACACCTTCTCTGGGGAACTTGTGCTAGTGCCTCACCATCCCAGAGTAAAGAATTTCTTCCTAGTGTCTAATATAAACCTACCCTCTTTTAGTTTAAAACCATGCCTCCTTGTTCTATTGCTACAGGGCCCTGTAAAAAAAAAAAATCTCTGTGCAGCTCTCTTGCGGCCCCTTTTAGGTACTGAATGGCTGCAGGTAAGGCCTCCCCAGAACCTTCTCCAGGCTGAAAAACTCAATCCTCTGAGCCTGTCTTGATAGGAGAGGTGCTCCAATCCTCTGAGCTTGTCCATGGTTCTCCCCTGGACTCGCTCCAACAGTCCCACACCCTTTTAATGCTGGGGACCCCAAGCTGGTGCAGCACTGCAGGTGGGTTCTCACCAGAGCAGAGGGGCAGAATGCCCTCCCTTGCCCTGCTGACCACATTGCTTTTGAGTTCCCAGCCTGAATAAGCTTTTTAGTCAAGGGGGGAAAAAAAATCGAATTTGAATTTGCTACACACTTGCTTACTCTTCTCACAACCTTCCCACTATTTCTTTACAAGCATTTCACATATTTCTTCATGTCTGCTAGAGCATTTCCAAGGAAGAGCAATGGGATAGGAGAACACACTCTTTGTAGCACGCACGTACCGAGGGCACAGCTCAGCAGCTTCTCCTTCTGGCAGCACAGCCAGCTGGGGGTTGTGCCCTCCAACCTGCGTGGCTGAGGGGCGACCCCCCAAAACTGCGTGGCCGTGGGGTGATCCTCCCAACCTGTGCGGCCGTAGGGTGATCCCTCCAATCTGTGTGGCTGTGGCGTGATCTCCCCAACCAGTGTGGCTGAGGGGCGTCCCCCAACCTGTGTTCCCAACGGCTGAGGGATGATCCCCCCGTGTGGCTGAGGGGTGTCCCCCCCAAGCTTTTAGGTGTGGCGAGATCCCTCCAACCTGTGTGGCTTGGCATCCCCCCTTCAATCTGTGTGGCTGTAGGGCGTCCCTTCCAAACCCGTGTGGCTGTGGGGCGTCCCCTCCGGTCTCTGCGGCTGTGGGGTGATCCCTGCGGCCAGCGTGGCGCGGGGTGTCCCCTGTCCTACCCCACACCTATTGTAAGGGCCGCTACCTCACTAAGGAAAGCATTGACCCGTCAGGAACACGCTTAGAAACGTTTCACGTCGCTCCCCTCAGGTGGAGCGGGGCGCTCCGGCCGGGCCGCACCGCTTCCCTCAGACGCGACACATGGCAATTCCCGCCCCTCGCTGGGACCTGCTGGGTGAGGGGAAGGAAAGGTTCCTCGGCTGTACCACTGCGGGCCTTGCGGGTGAGCCCGGCAAGTGGCGACTGCCGCTCGCCTCGGCACCATCCGGCTCCTCCAAGCCGACCAGGGCCGGATCCCAGCGCAGCATCCCGGCACTACACACCGCTCGCCGCCCTGGCGCCCGGGCCCGCTCCCCGCTCTCCTCTTTCCCCCCTCCGGCGCCCCCCCGCGCGGCGAATGGTGCGAGCCGCAGGTGTGGCCGGCGGGACAAACCAACGGCGGCCGGGGGGGGGATCGGCGCGGCGGGAGGGCGGGACGGGACAGGACGGGACGGGGCTGGCAGCGGGCGCATCACCGGGAGCGAAGCGGGCGGAGCGGCCGCCGCGGGAGATTGAAGTGCCGGGGCCGCGGCGGGGCGAGGAGCGTGAGGCGTTGCCGCCACTGCCAGCGTCGCCCGTAGGGAGGAGAATAGGAGGAGGGGGCCGGTAAGTGCCATGGGCCGGCGGCAGCGGGAGCGCGGCCCCGGCGGCGGCGGTGGTGCCGGGGGGGCTGGCAGGGCACGGCGGGGCAGCGGCCGCGGCTCCGGGAGGCCGGGGGTCCGGCCCGGGTGCCCGGGTGTCCGTCCCCGGCCTGGCCCGCCGAGCCGCGGGTGGGAGAAGGCGCGTGGCGAACCGGGAAAGGGCGCGCGAGGCGGGGAACGCCGGGCTGCTCTGCCCAAGGTTGCTGGCCCAGGTGTTGGCACAGGCAGGCCCTGACCTGGATCACAAAAGCAATCTTGTTTTAAAGATAGATTTTTTATTTCCCCCCCCCCGCCCCTGAAAAAATGTTTTCAGCTTGAGTCAGCTTCCTGGGCTAATTCAGGGTAGGGGCAGCGAGAGGAGAAACTCGTGGCTGGAGCTGATGCACGTGGTGTAAGTGCTGGTCGAAAGTGTTAATAGAGCTGCCGGCTAATTAGAACATCTGTATTAACTCCAGTTAGAGCATCTGCAGGAACTCTAGTTACAACATCTGTAATGATTCTTGAGTTATAATTTGGTCATTCTTATCTTGATGGAGCATTTATTTTAATGCTGAGGTGTTTCAGGTGCCTTTGGGTGGGTGCATTTCTTCTTGAGCCTTTGCAAATATGTGTACAGAGTAGATTCCTTCATTGAGAACTAAACCTCTTTAGAAATTGAGTGATTCTTGTATCGCAGCACTTGGAAAAAGCTCTGTGGGTCATCATCACTTCATCAGCCTCAGGGGCTGATTGCAGGAAGAACAGGATTTTAGAACACTGACAACTAGACGACTTTAATGCTCTAATTTTCTGTGTATTCACTTATCAGAACCACATTTACATCCTGTCACACACTGAATGGCCTGGTATGTATAGGCATTCTTTAGCCTAACAGATGTGATGAAAGGCATTTGCCCTTCCCCTCACCAGCCCATAGAATCACAATGACAAAAGGCTGAAATATATGAGAAGATAGATTTGTTAAATATTAGAGCCTAGTACTGCCTCTAAACATGATAAATTGAGTGAGTAAAAAATTGGATATTCCTAAGAAAGTCTGTAACTGGACACCAGATTGATAGGTTTCAAAAGCATCCAAATTACTTTTATCTACAGAAGAAGCGGTTCTCACGTGCAGGACTCTGCTGCCCTGAGTTCCTTGATTGAATGTGGTAGCTGAGTCAGTGGCATCAACTGTTTATAGTTCAGTCTTGCTGGATGATGTTTCCCATCTTCTGGGGAGAAGCTGGAGCTTTCCCTCCAGCCCCTTGCTGGTATTTTTATCCCCTTCCTTGTCTGAAACATCCATCTCTGTGCTGCCTCACTCTGTCTTGGAGGCTTGGCTGCGGGTAGAGCTTTGCTTTCACTTCTTTCACTTTCTATTCTCCTTGTCTACAGATACAGAGATATCAGGAACTGGCATTTGTTTCTTGTTCCTTGTTTTCTGGCAAACCTGAGCTTCTGTTAGGAAAGATGGTGTGATGCTGCTGGAGCACTAGAATTAGGCTGCCTTGTAACTTGTGTTTATTTAATAAGTTACTTATTATTATTACCTAGGGATCTCAAGTCAACACCCTCCCTAGGCTTACTACTGTCAGCTGAAAGTAAAAATCAGGGTTTCCATTCAAGCTGCCTTACAAGTTTGAAGAGCATCCTTTCTTTGTCACATTTTGTGCATCAAAACCTTCTAAATCCCGTTTGCAATGCCAAGCAAAATTTAATCATGCAATTGTGATATGAATGTTTGGGCTTCTTACAACTAGGAGTGGCATACAAGAAAAGTAATACATATTGAATGGCTGTGGCTTTTTAAAATCTCATTTTCAATCAAGCCCTCTTTTACTATCTCTGTTTTATTTTCATCTTCCTTCCTGCAAGTGTTTGGAGTTAAAAAATAATCTTAAAAATCTCATCTGTTGGGGGGAAACCCCAAACCAAACAAAGCCTAACTAAACACATACCCCACATACTGTGGATTAGATTTCAGACAAAATCATGGAACATGAAGGGGTTGGAATGGGCCTTCAAGATCATCTAGTCCCAGCTCCACTTCCCTGTGCAGGGATACCTCCTGCTAGACCAGAATGCCCAAGGCCTTATCCAACCTGGCCTGAACACTTCCAGGGATGGGGCATTCACAGCTTCTCTGGGCAGCCTGCTCCAGCGTCTCACCATTCTCACAGTGGAGAATTTCTTCCTAATATCTGACCTAAATTTCCACCCTGTGAGTTTGAACCTGTTATTTCTTGTCCCATCGATACAGTTCCGAGTCCCTTTTCTGCTTCCTGTTAGGTCTCCTTCAGATACTGGAGGTTTGTTTCCGTGCAGCCTTCTCTTCTCCAGGCTGAGCAGCCCAGACTTTGTAGGGGAGGTGCCCCAGTCCCATTATCAACTTCGTGGCCTCCTCTGGACTTGCTCCAACAGTTCCGTGTTCTCCTTGTGCTGGAGGCACCAGAGCTGGCCACAATATTGCAGGTGGGGTTTCAGCGGAGGGGAATGGAGGAGGAGACAGTCCCCCCCCCCGGCTTGCCCTGCTGCCCATGCTGCTCTGGATCCAGCCCAGGATACATCTGGCTTTGTGGGCTGCGAGCGCGCACTACCGGGTTAATGCTGTTTTTCACCAGCCACCCGCCGGTGCTGGTTTTAGGCTAAGAAGCAATGGAATGATCCTGGCCGGGAGCAAGGCTGACAGCCCGGCCCCGGGCGCTGTGTCCGCCTCCTCCTCCGCCGGGACTACGGCTCCCAGCAGCGCCCGGGCTGAAAGTGAAAATAAGCGCCAGGTTACGCTCCTGTTTGCGCCCTCCGCCTCTCTCTCCCTCCCTCCCTCCCTGGTTCCCTCCCTCCCGGCGGGCCGCACGTGTCCTTCCTTTCCCTTTTGTTTTCCGCCCGCAGGCCGGCTGCGCGCCCGGGGCCCGCCGGAGCTGCCCCCGGCCCTGCGCGGCGGTGACGGAGCTGCGAGTCCGGGCTGCGCAGGAAACTTTGCCGCTTCTGCCCGCGCTCCCCACATGCGAGTGGACAACGTGAAGCCGGCTGCTGCGCTTCCTGCCGCTCCCGCTGCTGCTCCCGCAGCGCTGCCCCCCGCTCCGGCCGCTGCACCTGCGCCCGGCCCCGGAGCCGCGCCGCGGCCGCTCCTCGCCATGTGGGACTAGGAGGGGTGCGGCGGTCTCCTCGGTGAACATGGATGCGGCGGGCAGGGCCGGCGGAGGGGAGCAGAGTCAGCCCGGCAGCGGCAGGGACGCCCCCGGGGACACGTCCATGGACCGCTACCTGCGATATCAGGGCTTGTACAGGAAGAAAGTGGCCAAGGATGGCTCCTGCCTTTTCAGGGCTGTGGCCGAACAGGTAACCGGTTACATAAACAAAGCTCCTTCTCACGAAGGCATGGGAAGTGGATCTCATTAGTGGGTGGTAATTAGTGTTAAAACGCAGACAGGTATAGGTTAAGGTTATGCGGTCGTGTGCCGGTGAAAAACGTGACGTTTTAAAAATAATTCCCACCTTGCGAGGTGAGGGAAGTTCTGTGTGTTCAGCTGCCTCCTGCCACCAAGAAATCCTTATCTGTTTTTGACCTTCCACCGCCTCTTCAGAGCTTTTTTCAGTGTAAGATCTCAACATCGAAATACAGCTGCTGGGTATGAGATTGTCCAGGAAAAGGAATTTAGAGCTGAAAAGCCACGTTCTTAGTTTTGTTAATTACTTGACTGTAAAATTAGAGAAAGTGAGTAATTTATTTTCTGTTCTTCCTGTTGAATTCCCCTCCCCCATTTTAGTGTTAGTGTTAAAGGAAAAAAGCGACAGCGTCATCTTGTCTTAAGTACAAGCAAACAGCAGTGGGAGCTCTGGTGCTTCTGATTGTGGGAACCCAGATTCCTGTGCTAATTATACACAGATCACTTTTTTAATAAAATTCCTTTCCCCACTGAATTGATAAGTTCAAGCAAGCAAATACTATGTATTGGAAGTGGGTGTTTTTTTATCTCAAGGGAATAGATATATATACAATATATATTGCTATTCTGACTTTTTCATTAATACATAGAAAGTTTCTTTCACACTTCACTGTTGGATAGAACTTTTTTTCAGCTATTATGTTTTTAACATCCCATTCTTATTATGGAATCATTTAGATTGGAAATGACCTCTAAGAAAGTAAGGTCTTTAATTCAGAGTTATTAAGTGTTTATCTGCAGATTTGGTCTCATTTTTGTACTCTTCATTCAGAAAAACTGAATTTGGAAGTATTTTATTTTGAGGGTCGTTTGTAAGGACTGCAAGAAACGCTGCAACTTAAATTGTCTGGGGCTTCCCTACGCTGTACTGAGATAACTTGTAAAATGTGATGAAAGTAATAGTTTTCCAGTAAAGATTTGAACAGGAGGTAGAAGGCAGGTGTCATATTTAGGGAACTGAATTCCTGGCTTCCAGAAAAGTGTTTGGCCAACAGGCCTCTTGAAGGGAAGGTAAACAGGTGCTGTGAGACTTGCTTGGATTTCGTTTGAATGAATGCATGTTGGTAGGTGGCTTCTTCATCCATTCCTGCTGTAACTTCCTTCAGTTAACTGAAGCCCTTTACAAAGGAGGCAGTTAAAGATTAACAATAAATGCTATTCATTTGCTTCATAAATCCTCATAAAATTGAAAGTTTGAATTTAACAATCCTGTGAATTCTGCAGTTATTTAATTTTTTATTAAGTAATTGAGATTTGACTTGCCTGAAGATGTTGCTGCTGAATGAGTATGCATATTAAATATTCTTAAAAATAAAACTAGAGTATTTCCAAGCCTGTATTTAGACAGCAGTCATTAATTATTTGTGGCCTGTCATCAAAACTCCTGAGATCCAATGTCACCTTGTTGTCTTGTTCCCTTTGTAGGTGTTGCACTCTCAGTCTCGGCATATTGATGTTAGGATGGCTTGTGTAGACTATCTTCGGAAGAATAGGGAGAAATTTGAAGCAGTAAGTATTTTTGTTTTCTTTGCCAGCATTTCAGAAAAGTTACTTTATCCCTTCCACTTTGGTATATTCTGCACTTCCCTATGTTTGTGGCAATATTCATCATAGCTAAATGCCAGTTGGTGCTATTTAAGTTAATTAGCACATGTGTGGTAGTAACTCATTTTCATAAGCCTGGAGAGACTTATGTATTCCTTGGACTGGAGTGATGTGGTGTGGGAGAAGTTTTTAATGCTCATGAGGAAAGAGAGGCAAACTTAATCTTCAGTAGTCTATAGTGGAGCTACTATAATTGGGATTTTAGTTTGGTCTAATGCCTACTTTAATAAAAGTTGTAAAATGTTCTTGTTGTGCTAATTAATAGCTTTTCCAGTATATAAGGGATTTGACTGATCAGATTAGTGAATTTTTTTTTCAGGGTCTGCAGTTTATTATGCATTGGCACTGTAGTTTTTTTTCCCCTAGGCATCTGTAACTAAGCTATTCATCAACCATGGATGTAAAATGTTTTGATATTCATTATACTTGGTCAGTGCTGTTGGTGTAACATTACAAATCCCGTTTTCCCCTTCCTTTTAAAAGATCATTAATCAATAATGATGCTTCTGTTTGTATGGGTTCTAGTGTATGTACTGTTACCTGATTTCCAGGACAGACAGAAGGGGAGTGAATATGTGTACGGATTTGCTACTAGAAGATTATTACTCTATTTTTCTGTTCTAAATTTACCCAGACCCAAAGTGCAAAGACTGTTTTAGGTATGCACTGGCATAGGGAAGAGAAGGAAAGCAGGAATAAGGGTGTGTCTTTGTGCTGTAATTTCTGACATAGTACCCTCGGCTCTCATGTGAGTGATCACATAAATGTGGAAGTTACCAGAAATTAATGATATAAAATACAGCAGATCTCTCTGGGACAATGCTGCTCTGACTTGACTCCTTCTGGTCGTTTCTAACTCTTGGATGTCTCTCTTTTTACTTCATTTTTTCACTGCTGACTTTTTAATCCCTTTCTTTCCAGAATTACCCCACTCATTCCAATATCTGCTTCTCTACTTCTGTTTTCTTTTTCCATTGTGTAGTGTTTTGAAATTCCATGCCCTTTTTGACTCTTAAATATGTGTTATTACCCATATTGCTGTTGACCATCACTGCTTTATTAGCCCTAGCTGGTTTTAGTAGAGTTTTAGTATTGTTTTGGTTTCTTCATCCAAACTCCTGGTCCCAGTGTTCTTTTTTCCCTCTCAGACATTATCCCCAGGTATGACGTGTCCTCTGTCCATTTTTGCTGTCCTTCTACAAGAGTCTCCTTTTTAAAAGTTTCTTGTGAGAGTAGGTGTTTCATATTTGTTCTCATTTCCCAATGTTCTTCCTCCCACGGGTACCTTGCTTCAGCTCTGCTGATCTCCTTTGCTGCCTCTGTCTCTCACTCTGCTTTGCGTTTTGTGCCTGAAATATACCAGTTATCTCTCTTTAAAAAACTCAGACAGCATAAACAACAAATGCCTCTTTCCCTAATCTCATGGTTCAGCTGTTTACTTGCTGCCTCCTCAGTAGTTATGCTCTATTGACATGGTGGTGCTTCCTGGAGTTCCTTTACTCTCTGCCTGTTGTTATAATTTCAGCTTAAATTTGTGTCCTTCTTTCCACTGATGCTGTTATAACCAAGATTCCAGGAGTGTAGCCACCATCTTCATTTCCGTCCTCAGCCTTTCTTGCAGTGTTATCTTGAATTGCTGCTGTGTTACATTCATTCTCTTACTCTTCAGTTTCCCATGGGAACTTCCTGGTGTCCTTCCTTTCTTCCTCTGTGCATTATCTTCATGTCGTTTAATTTTGACACAAAACGTAACTGCTGTCTGTGATCATATTTGGCTGATCCACCTTTTTTAACTTCACACCTGATTGTTTCTATCTAAATTAAAACTTTGGGCCAGGCTGGTTAGTTGTTCTCACTTCCAAATGGCTAAAGCAGAACGTTGAATCTCACTGCTCCACTCAGTTCTCCTTATTATCTTGTTTCTTAATCACTGTGGGAAAAGAGGCCATCCAGCTTGTAGCTCAAGTTCATTGAGAGATTTCCTTCTTGGTTTTTACCTCTGCAGATCTTTATTTCAGGTAAATCAAGCAGATAGAGACTAATGAGCAATTTTTAAAAGCAGCCTCTCTGTGGCCTGTGTGGCTGAAACACTTTGCAGTTAAGATGTCTCAGCTACTGCAGCATCTTTGTGTCTCTGCTCTTGGCAGATGTGAATTTGGCATCCTCATGTGTGGTGGGGAGTGCAGTTGAAGGATCACTTTCTTGGGCTGGCACTTGAAGTGCAGCCTGATTGTTTGCATCCTTTGCTGAAAGTAAAAGCAGTTTGAGGTGATACAGAACAGAGGAAAAAGTGCTGTGTGAGGTGGCTGTACTAGATCTTACCACTGCTTCTGTACTGCAGAAATGGGACTCCTGTTTCTGGTTGTCCATTGCTGTTTATTTAACAAGATGTTGGAGTTCAAGTCCACAATTCTCTCTTCAGTGATGCTCTGCATGCCTTAGATGAATTGCCTATAAACATCTACATCACATCATCTCTACTTTCTTCCAGATTCCCCATTTGAGTTTCTTTTTCGGGGGTTTTGTTTGGTTTATTTTACAGCTGTTTATGTGGTTATTTTCTGCAAGGCAGACCTGTGTGTTTGGCTGTTCATTCCTTCATCTCTACACCCCTTTATATCTACATTGTGAGCTTTGTGAGGACAGGGGAGACTTCCATTTCCAGTGGTACATTCCCATTGGTACAGTGGGTCACATGTTGGGGATTCCATATGCTGCACTATTAAAAGTCACTAAATACTGATGGTTGTTTTTTCTTTTTTTTTTAATGCAGTTCATAGAGGGGTCATTTGAAGATTATTTAAAAAGTTTGGAAAATCCGCAGGTATGTTAGACCTGATTTATGATAGAATGCAAGTACTTTTGTTGAAGTTGATGGCTAATTGGATTTTTTTTCCTCTGAAGTGTTTTTGATTGAACTTAGGTCTTTGAATTAAGTGAATATATAGTTTTATGTATGTACTCTCTACTGTAAAATGATTTGGGGAATTGTGTTTTTATGTCTTGCTGAACAGATTTAATGTTCATATATTTATTTTCAACAATGATTTCTTGCATCTCTTGATCTGCTTATGAGGAGGTATAATTGTGTGTTTGTTTGAACTTAATTTTCTTTTGCTTTCAATACAGGAATGGGTTGGACAAGTAGAAATAAGTGCCCTTTCTCTTATGTACAAGTAAGAAAACCTTTCAATATGTTTTGCTGAGATAATTTCTGTTGTTTTGTTAGTAAATCAGTTGGAACAGCAAAGATAGAATTATGTTATACCATACTCTGTAAAATTATAAATATATTTGAGAATTGCAGCTGTCAATAGATTAAATAAAAATGGAAAAATGAGTTTGCAATAATGCCATGTATCTCACCTGCACAGCCAGATGTGAGTAATCTCATACAGTTATTACTTTGTTAATTTCAATATCCTGGTTCTTCTGTGAAGATTGCTTTTCTTCCTGTTACTCACCAAGGTTTTAGTACTAACCCTATTGCTCATATGTGAGCTGTACCCATTTCCTATATACTAAATCTTTCTTCACAAAGTAGTGAGAAACAATATGCTGAGTATTTATAACTGCTTTCTAATTATTGTGCAAGGGAGTGAGTAATCCACAGCATCTTCACTGTCTGCTGTTTATAAACTCATTAACAATTCAGAATTTCAAAATGTTTACTGTAAATTAATGGCTTTGTCTATTGATGAGACAGCTGATAAGAGGAAAGAATCAGACTAGTTAAATATTACCTTTGGGCACTTTGAGTGCTACATGTGGGAAACTGTATGGAATTCTGTCTTTGCATTTGTGAGGTGAAGGGGCCAGCTCAGAATTGCGTGTCCTGCCTGGATGGGGGAGGACTGAGCTGAAAGTCAGAGCAAAGCTTGGCTCAAGAGGCTTAGTGAGAAGGGCTGATGGTTACACTGAGCCAGGTTGTGGAGGGATATAACTCAATTTAAGTCAGCAGAACTGGATGCTTAATCAGATCAGAAACTGGATGGTCATGACCTGTTGTATTTCTGGCCATGAGAAATGTATTCTCATAAGCAGGAGCAGTTTATTTTGCAGTCGTGCCACACTGGTATCCAGGGCCACAGCTGATATATGAAAAGAGACAAATCCTGGTTAATAACAGTGGGTTTTAAAAATATCCATTGAAAGCATCAGGAGGGTTTTGTGGCACAGATGCAGCTCTTATCAAGTATTTCACTGCAGAGGTGAGCACACTGGAGTAGTTATTGCTGAGCTTGTTTTGGGAAGACAGGCTTCTATTGAAAAGGCAATTTAGAGTCTCAGGGAAAGTAGGAATAGTGGTGGAGGTAGGGGGAAAGAGCTGCTCCTTCTCCTGTGTGCTGGCAGACTTAAGGGAAGTAAGAATTTCCTGTTCTGTTCCAGTAAGTGACTTTCAGACTTTTCAGGCATAGCCTAGAAATTCGGTACAAATAGGTTTGATTTCCCTTTCACTCCTCAGACCTCTCACAAATGTAGGTTGGTTATCTAGTAAATTTTTCTTTGCTCCCTGAAGTGGGTGGGTCTTCTTTTCCTTTCAGAATTGCTTTTTTCTGAGTAGTTGTAAAATGGGTTTTTTTAATCCAGAAACTGTTAATATACTCAATTATTTTGCATGACTGATAACATTTTTGCCTATGTGAGAAAGAGTTCTTTGCTTAGCAGCCTGTCACCTCCTTCAAATTCTAAGAGAAAATTATGGATGAAAGGGAGAGAGAAAAAATATTTAAGTTTAAAAATCACAATAGAGATTAATTGTAGCAGAGAAACCACTAGGTGTTTTCTCTGGTTATGTATCTCCTTCAAATTTGACCTCAGTGCTCAAATTTTGATTGATACTACTTTTTAAAATAAATTCTTCACTGTTACTTTTTTTTTTCCAGGAAAGATTTCATAATATACCAGGAGCCAAATGCTTCTCCTTCACGTGTAACTGAAAATGGCTTTTCTGATAAGGTAA
The DNA here is from genome assembly GCF_028018845.1 of Melospiza georgiana. Lineage (NCBI taxonomy): Eukaryota > Metazoa > Chordata > Aves > Passeriformes > Passerellidae > Melospiza > Melospiza georgiana. The sequence continues at coordinate 28,609,326 of NC_080434.1, read as the reverse complement.
AAGGAAAAAAAAAATAAAAGTCATGGCTATTGTGACAGGCTGAAGTAAGACTACTTTATAAACAGCAAGTAGTTGTGTGTGACTTTGATTATTCAACACAATGAGAAGTTCTGAGAATTCAATTTTAGCAGTTTATTTTGTACATGTTTAAGGCAGTTGTGCTGTCAATCTTCTTTTTAAATAAATGTGAGGTATTTAGGGTGTGGCATATCTTCCTACTAATACAAAGTTCTGTAAAAATCAATTTTCAGACACTAATCTCTGTTGTAAATTTTTTTGGGCTTTTGTTCAAATTCTGTTTGGTTTAAAGGACATCCACCAAACATGTTGATTGTTTTATTGACACATTGAGATCCTGAAAGATAACAAAGCACATGGGTGCCTTAAATTGAATTTAAAGGTAGTACTTATGAATAATTGAGATGCCTGAAATATCTGTGTGATTTTTTTAATAGGTATTGCTGTGCTTCTCAAATGGAAACCACTATGATATTGTGTATCCCATAGAGTATGCAGAGAAGGCTGCTCTGTGCCAGTGTAAGTATCAAGCTGTTAGTTAAAAACATCTTTTTACCAAATATATTGAAGCTATCATTGTTAGGTTTCAGGAAAAGGCTTTGTTTGGAAGTTTATTGTAGTAATTTTCAGTGGCTTGGTTTTCAGTTTGAGTTGTCAGTGTATGATTACCATCTGAAATGGTGGAATGAGAACTGATTCAGGTGGTAACTGATTTTGCTGTTCCACTTTCTCCTTCTCTTCCCCAGCTCTCCTGTATGAGTTGCTCTATGAGAAAGTGTTTGATGTGGATGTAAAGAAAATCATGGCAGAACTTAGTGCTGTTGGTGTGGCAGAGGAAAGTAATGGGAGCAGTGAGGTGTCTGCTTCGGATTCGGAGGATGACAGCTACAGGTAAATGAAATTGAAAAGTTGCCTGTGAACACACATTAAATGAATTTTCTGAATTTCTGGTGGGTAGTAGAATCCAATAGTAAGGATTGAAAACATTTAAAATTACTAAGAAAAGAAGCAGGAAGAGGTAGGGTTAGAAGTATGAAAGAATGCAATGTATATCTTCACTTAGCTAAGGACAGGCTTCTGGCCTTCCTCTGTTCTTCCTGCAGTCTAGCTTTGAGTCTCTTTACATAAATGGATTCTTGCCATTGCAACATGTGCCTCTTCCTGTTTAGAGTAGCAGAATTCCCTGGGAGAGCTGTCAGGGTGCCAGTGTCTCTGAGAATGACTTGGCTTACTCTGCAGCTGAGTAGAGTTACAGGAATCTGATCCAACTTGTGTGCCTTCCACATCTGGGGGCTGGAATACCTGCTTGAGGTGAAGCTGATGCAGACATACAGATACAGCTTGCTCCATTTTGATCTGGGTTTATATTCTTTTTGCTGGATGCTCCAGCAAGCTTTGAGATTTAGACCTGACTCCTTTTGCACAGTCTGTCCTTCACAGTGCCATTTTTGCAATCTTACTTATTGGCAGTTTTTCTTCTGTTTAATAAGGTCCTTAACTCTGGCTTGTGTGAAATTCCACTGAAACTGCAGAGTTGGTGCTGCATCAGTGGATCACATCCCCTCCTACTGATTGTCACAGTCCTTCCCTAGGGCTCTGCTGTGTGGCATGTGGCAGCAGAAGTTCTTTGAGCTTTTGGGAGATGGTTTCTCCCACAGGTTGAAAACAACAGAAAGGAAGATAATGGAAATCATCACAAGTTAAAAAAAAAAGATCTGGGAAAGGGTTTAGCTTGTGTTTGGAAAAAAAATACTAGGGAATGTTGCCAATTAAAATACAAAATATTTCTGCCTGAGGAAACAATTATTATAGCTAAATGTCAGCTAATGGAAATCTTTATTCCTTTCTGTTCTTGGAGCTTTCCTGGGATTCAAATGCAGTAGCCTTACTCTGTATCTTTGGGATTCCTAAGACAATATCCTGCTAACCTCCTTAGCACCTTTGGAAATAAGGTCATGTGCTCACTGGAGACTGTGGAACTCAATGTTTTTGATTTAAACCACATGTCCTATAATGCAGGGGCTGGCGTGTGTGTATGTGACTCTTGACCCAGTTAACACAAATTACAGACACTTTACTGAATTTATGAAGTCCTAAATCTTTTGCTTATCCTAAAGTTCATTTCAGCATGTTTCATAAGCTAGTTTTCCAGAAGATTCTTTTCATTTTATACATATAAACTTTTCAATTATGTTGTTATTAAGTGCAATAGTTTTGGGAGAAGTTAATGCTGACAGTTGCCTACAACTGTTTTAGGAAAAATACTTGGAACTTTCTCAGTGGAAAGTTTTTTTCTGGTGATGTCAGGTGTAGAAAATAAGAGTAAATTAGAATGCCTGATGGAAGTAAACTAACAGAGTAGGTTTTGGTTTTGAGGGGTTTTTTAAATGTCTACGTTTGCAAGGTTTTTCTCATGTAGTTGGAAAAATTTTAAGAGGACTTGTTTCCCTGGTCTTCCACCCCTTGCTTTATTTTATTCCCCTAAGTGACAGCAAAGCACACATAAGATAGACTTCCTAAAATTTGTACTTAAACCCAAAATCATACTTCTTTATCAAAGAAAGCTACAGTTTCTGTTTTAGGCAGCTTTTTCACTTCAAGAGGTGAAGATATTCTGTGATAGGCTTATTGTCAGGAAAATATATAGAGAATGGTAGTGTCACTTTTTTATCCTCTTTAGATGTCTTACCTGATTTTCAGGGCTTAGTAATGCTGTAGCTCATTATGAAAACATAACTTGCCTCTGTCCTATTACAGAAGTAAAGCTACAACAGTTAGTGATATGAATGGCATGAAGTCTCTTTCTGGCAACAAGGTATTTATCCATTTTGATTTATTTTCTTTCCAATAACTTGTACTTGGCTATATTTTTGGTATTTAATGTTCATGAGAGACTCTTGAGTTAATAGCTTTCCTAACATGTAATATCCTAAAAACTACCTGTTTCTTTGGAAAGTAATGGGTATTTTTGATGTGCTCCGAGGTGGGTAAGTGTCCTTTTTTAGTGCTGCTTAGTTCTTAGATTTGTTCTGGCATGGTTAAAAGAACACAGTTTAGTTGGTTTTTTCAAAGCTCTTTATGGTCTATATATTTTCAGCATTTCTGTGTGTCAGTACAAGGCTTGAGCCCTGTGACTGAAATATGCCAAGCTGGACATGTCTGTGTAGTTGACCTTTCAGCACTTTGTTCTGTTCCATGCAGCACCTTGAGAGCAATGGGAGTCCCACCTCGCTGGTGTTGCCTAAAAAGGTTCTGAAATCACTTGATCCCTTGGTTTACAGAAACATTGAATACGATGTTTGGCTCCGATCCAGATGGGGTGAGTAACAGAATACTTCAAAGCTGCAGCTTGTGCAGCTGTGGGAAGTGAAGCCCTCCTGAAGAACTGATGCAAGTGGCCCTTTGGGTTTTTAGTTTGGTTTTCCTCACATGGGTCACTGGGCAGATTTGGGGCCTGAACACCTGGTTTGCATTTTTACTGCATCACGAAAGTAATCCTTTTGGTATATTTAAACTAACAGTATATTACTGCTTCTCTATTTCCAGATCAGCAAAAACAAGATTTTTCTATTGCTGCTGGCATGCAATACTCCATTGGAGATAAATGTAAAGTAAGTAACATTGAATTGTAGTTTATAGACACATTAACATTTTGCTCAAGATGTCAATTTTCCCTCTTTGTTAACTATTTTGATATTGCTACTTTATAAATACTTTCAGCTTGTGTCTTCAGCTGAGGATGTACTTGTCCTTTAATTGTTGGCTGTGTTCATGACTTACAGCATGGTGTACAACTGATCAGTGCAATCTTGCTCCATTAAAAAAATCACAAGGTTAACTCTTGAGAGTATATGTAGTAAGGTGACTGGGAGCCTTAACATTAAGCATGGAACTGTATGTGCATGTGTTGGTTTGACACTGGAAATAGTGACTGCTCTGTGTATATTAGCTTTGATAAAAATCTCAGCACTTCCAAGTAATGAAGTACAGCTTGCTTTAGTCACTGCAGATCCTGAAGTTTTGGGCACTTCCTCTTCTCAGGGTGTTGCAAGTGTGTTACACAATTGGTCTTCAAATTCTATTAAGATTTGTATTAAGTGTTGCTGCTTAAGAACAATCAAGGTTTGCCATTAAATTCTGAATTTGTAGATTAGTCTCCTTAAGTGTGTTAATTAAACTGGTGGTACTCAGCTGAACGTGTTCCTTTCTAGGGCATTTCACCGTCTATTAAAGTTATTAATATTAATGACAAAATATTCAGTTGGGTTAATCATGCAGCACAGGGGCTCTTTCAGTTTGTACTTTTTTATTTGTGTGATGGAATCAACCATAGTGACTAAACTGCAGGGAAAACACATCTCCAAACCTAAAAAAAACCCCAGCCACAAAATACTCCACAAAGCCACAAGGCCTCAAACCCCCTGGCTCCCAAACCAAACTAATGCTGATTATTTATTGCTTCATAGTACAGGCTTAAAATGTGCATTTAAAACCCTAAGGCTGTCTTGTGTGGTATTTATTTACAGATATTATTAGGAGAAAACACTCTGGTAATTACATACTCTGTCTGTCAAAATTTCTGTGTATGTGGCAAGACAGTAAATATATAGTATAAAAACATGGGAAGAAAACATGAAGTGAATAGTGAAAATTAGAGTTGACCAAATTAATAGAACTTTAAAGCCAAATACTGTAGTGAAACATTAAGGAATTTATTTTTTATACAACAGAAGTTTTAAGAACATAGAATGTCAGTCAGACAACTAACACTATGATCATGTCTATAGCACTTTTTTTGATTGTTCTTAAAAAAACCTTCTGAAGAGTAACTCCTGCAGTAATTGATGTTCATTATGTTCCTAATTAGACTACATTTCACTGAAGTGAAGTGGATTTTAATAGGGAAAAGCTTTGAGTTTTATTGTGAGAGAGAGTGTTTTCAGTAAAACTGAAAAGCCTGGCTGCACTGATTGCTTTTAACTTTCTCATGTGGTTTTGAAAAGCATATTTCCTTAAGTAGGGTTCCTCAGCAAGCTGTTTGTGGGCTGTTTGTTTAGTGTTGTGTGTGTGTGTTTGTTTTAATAGTATTTTTATTTTGTTTTGAAGAAGCAATAGGGGTTGAAGATTGGCTTTTGATTCATTTATTGAACTGTGATGTGTATTTTTTAGGTCTTCTGTTGCCTAGAGGAAAATTTCTGTTTCTTATTGTTTATATTTTAAAGAGCTAGCTCCTCTCACAGTTGTCTGTGGAGCTAATCTACTTTTTTTTCTTGCTCTTGTTCTTTGCAGGTGCGCTTAGACCATAATGGGAAATTTTATAATGCCCATATTCAAGAAGTTTGTTCAGAGAATGGGCCAGTTGTTGTATTTGTAGAAGAGCTTGGAGCAAAGTGAGTGCTTAATCTCTTTTGGAAGGGAGCAACAAAGTGAAGAAAGCATTACTTTGGTTCAGAGTTAACTTCAGCCCCTGAAATGTATCTGTTTCTTTGCTTGGAGCAGTACTACCACCGATTTGTTAAGAAAGCATCATACTATTTAAACAAGGAAAAATTGATTATCATTTCATACTTCTTTCTGTAGTGCCAAGTAGTCTGGATATTATTTGTAGAGTAGAATAGTAATTACATCAATAGTATTTTAATTTTTGTGCACAAGATTCATTCCTAAACAGATTGACAGCAGGCTAATAAGGTGTTGCTTAGACTTAATAATTAGATGCTGGATTTGTGACAAGCTTTTCATATTGAAAGATCCATTAGAGCTCCTCTGGTGGTTGAGTAGCTCTGCCTGATTTCATACAGGGTGCCAATCTGCTCTTTAGATCAGCATCATCTTTGCGCTACCTGGGGCAAAAAAGTGTTTGAAGTTGTTCTTGTGGGCTGTGGATTTGATGGTTTTGGTTGTGTGGGGTGGGGTTTTTTGTTTGTTGATGTGTTTTGGTGGGGAGGGGGCAGGGAGAGAGCAGTTTGAGACATCTTGAGCTCTGCTAGAAGTCCTGTGATTTATGGGTCAAAAAACCCCACACTGATTGTAGTTTGGGAAGAGGAAACACTTTCAGCCAAGGTAAATGGGAAAGATGCCCATTTATCTCATTTGGTCACCATTAAAAAAATAATTATGATGATCTGAAGATTACCTTGCAGTTTGAATCCTTTTTAAATTGAAATTTAACCTGTTTGAATAAAGTAAATATATAATGAATATATTTTACTAGTTATATATTTACATTATTTATGAATATAGAATATATTACATTATAGTTATATATTATATTACTATATAGTATAGAGTATACTATACTATTATATTACTATAGAATAAATATATAAATAAATAACCTTTCAAATAATGCAAACAGTTGCTTGGACCATCTCTAGCATCCTCAATTAAAAAGGCAGTAATTGTTCTGGGATATACACCATCACTGTAACATCTTTTAATCTTGGAACCTATTGCAACATTGGTAATAAATTTATCTAAATATATTGCTTTTACCTAATTATATTGCTTTTTGGGATCATTCTCTTTTTCTGTCTGCCCTGCAGGCACTTCACAAATGGCTGATCATTCTTTACTAAGTTTGTGTCAACTTGCTAGTTTTATGTAAAAAGGAATAAAAAAGGGTTTGCTGTTCTACACATTGCTTGAGTGTAGTCATAAAGGCAAAGAACTTTGAAAACAATGTTCTCAAAAATGGAAAGATCTGTCAGTATTAGTGAACGTGTGGTATTAATTTATGCAAGCCCCAGTCTGGTCTTTTAAGATATTATTCCCTCCATAATTCCTTGTTTTGTAGGCATGCTGTCTCACTGAAGAGCCTTAAACCTCTTCCACAGACCTCTCCTATGGAGGGCTGGAACACTGTGCCAGGGAAGAAGATAAAAAAGTTTTACCCAACATGGGGGCAGAATGCTCAGCCTGGTAGGACTGTACCTGTCTTTGTGTGGCAGAACCTCCTTTGTCAGATGTTTTGTCCCAAAGAGCTTAAAAGTATGATTAAAACAAAAGTCTTACCTGTTTTTACATTGTTATCACAGATGCAGAGTGCAGAGGGCCAAAGAATCAGAGCAAGTCAATCAAACCCCAGTCAGCACTACCTCCTCGACTTCAGCATACTGTGGGAACCAGGCAGCACCAGTTCTTGTGTTCTGGGCCCCAACCTCATCAGACCTCAACTGAGCAGAAAGCTCCAGGCAGGACTCCTTCCCAGTCTGCAAGGTAAACCTGCAAACAGCATCTTCTCTGGCTTGAGCTCTTAACTGAGCTTCTGCAAGCCCAGGTATCTGCTTCAGATGCTTCCAGCATACTCTTCTGAAGTACATTGCCATTGAATGCTTAGGAAGTGTCCCAAGTCCTTAAGAGTACACATGTCCCAAGTCCTTAAGAATACACACAAGCAGGCGAAAAATAATATTTTTTTTTTTTTTTTGTGTATGGCAGAAACTGCCTACAAAGCCACATTTCTTTTCTTGGAAAGTAGATGTTAGTGTGGCTTATGTTGTAGTTGTTTTTCTCGAAAGGTCCATTAAAGCACCGAGCTTTTCTGGTGGTTGAGTAGCTCTGCCTGATCTCATACAGGGTGCCAGGTTGCTCTTTAGATCAGCATCATCTTTGCCCTACCTGGTGCAAAAAAGTGTTTGAAGTTGTTGTTGTGGGTTGTGGATTTGATGGTTTTGGTTGTGTGGGGTGGGGTTTTTGTTTTGGTTGGGGCTGAAATAATGCTGCAAATGCTTCTTGGGCATGGCTGAGATCTTCCCTCAGCTTCTGCTGAACCTGTCATAGGAGACTGCTTTGTGTTCTGACTTAACATTTGAAAGGAGTATTAAAAGAGTGTTTCACCTGCATTTGTTGGTAGTGCATTTTGATTCCTTGGGCTGCTGCAGCAGTTCTATTTCCATACTTGCATCCTCCTTTCTCCTGAGGCAGGAGTTAGTGTTGGTTTGCTGCAGAGTTTCTCGGTGTGAGCGATGCTCTCTGTTTGCCGTGCGCAGGAAGGCGGAGCGCGAGCGCGGCGAGGAGCTGAGCCACCACGGCAGCAGGGACTGTCACTACTTTGGGCTGTCCCCCGAGGAGCGCAGGGAGAAGCAGGCCATAGAGGAGTCCCGCTCCCTCTACGAGATCCAGCAGAGGGATGAGCAAGCTTTTCCTGCTCTTTGCAATGTATGCTGCATTCCTTGCCATTAACCTTGCCTGTGAACCTTTCATTAGCCGTTGGTTTGATGTCCTTGAATCACACTGCAATTCAGAAATGAGGGATATTTGTTTTGCACTTGCTTTGTAATTAGAAGCACAGGTATCTACAATGCTTTATATGTTAAAGATAAGAAAATACGCCTAGTATATAATAATTTGTGTCCACCACACAGTGCTTTAGGTGTGTAAATATGGGAGACACGTGAGCATCTGTATTTTTAGGATTTTGGAGAGATCATTCTACTGATGCAATTTTAATGGAAGTGGGTGGGAGTGTCAGTACATCCAGGGAAGCGAGCATATCCTGTAGGTAAAGAGCTACTCTCCACATAGGTTTGTTCTAGAGATGTGTGGGGCTTTTTGGGTGTAAATCCTAGGGCAAACAGAAACAAGAACAAGGATGGGAAGAAAGGCTTCAGTCTTTCTCCTAGTGAAAGACAGAGGTTGCTCTCTCCTGGGCAGTAACAGTTTGCTGTATTTGCTCACCTGCAGGAGGAGGATGTGATTTATTGTTTGAGTGAAACAGATTTTGTCATGTCAGCTAGTGACACGAATGCTCTTAAAGGGCACTTGGCAAAACGTAGCAGTGAATGTGAAAGAGCAGATGAATGGCTCAGTATCCTGCAGAGACTCCCCCCCTTCCCCTTTCTGCCTATTATAGACATAGATATTATTTGTCATGAAGGCATAATAGTATCATAGCAGATGATGGTAAGGTGTCACTGGACTGATTACATGAAGTGATATTTCTGCTTTTGTCAACTTCTTCAGAACCAGTTAGTCTGTCAGGCTGCTACACAAACTGTGGATAATGTAAACCAGAAAAAGTTCTCCAATAGTGAAAGAAGAAACAGCAAGTGGACAGCAGAGGTGGAAGACCAGAAGGAGAAAGGTAAAACTAAATGGGTTTTATTTGCTTGGTTTTGTTACCAGCAATTGAATTTATTCAAGATGGGGCATCTGTTTAGGCAATGAGGGGAAAGTTATCCTAAGTAGCAGTGCCAAGCTAAACTGGGCTGGAGGGTAGCAAGGGTGTGGTTTGTGAAGAAAGTACATTTCCCTGCTTTGTGAATGTGGCTGAGAGAGTAGACTCCTGGCTGGAATTTTTGTAGTAAATGGGAAGAGAAATGAGAAAAACTAAGACTTGTCAAAGCTACCCTAAATTAGATCCTTTTGAAATTCTAGAGTGTGTGGCAGAAAGTGCCAGTGGGAAGAGCCTTAGGAGTAATTTATGAAGAGGGTAAAAGTATTTACTGTGGCATGGTTAAGAATTAGCATACCTTGGTACAGGAGGTGGAGAAGAAGGGTACAGAAGGGTTGGAAAAACAAACCTGTTTACAGTAAAAAGCTCTGGTCACATGGTCAAAATTTTGTTTGGGTTTTCTCTCTCCCCCCAGTCGGTTACAACACTTCAGCTTCTCTTCATGGACTTAAAGCTTTTCCTCCTCTGTGAGGAAGTGGAACATGGCAGTAATAGAAGAAAGCTGTAGGTGCCAGGAGGAGGTAGTTAGTAAATCTCTGCTAATTGCAAAAGAATTTTTTAAGGAACGTTCACATTTTGTAAGAAATGTTCACGTAGGGAAAGCTGGAGAAAAAGTAAAGACTCCACTGTCATGATGAATTTGGCTGAAGGGCTTGGCATGTCCAGCTTTCTCTGCTTTTTGTGACACTCACATTTGCATTGCCTCTTGTGAAACTAGGTTAACAATCCTATGGGAATCAAGTATGCTTCCTTCTGAGTGTTTAGGGATTTCTATTGCTGCTTGGGGATTTGGCAGTAATTCTCAAAATCAATGCTGTTTCCATTTATACCGCTGTCTAGTTGTGACAGAGTATATAACAAGCTTTTAAAAAGTCTGTATCTACTACTGAATAATCTGGGCATGAGTTTGATTGACAAGCAGTGATAGCCAGGTCTGAACATAAGCCAGAATGTGAAGAGCTTGTTCAGATCCTATTATGTCACACCTGTTTTTTAACTGTCTTCCCCACCAAACACCAAAGTGTTTGCTGGTGCTTGAGGAATGAAACTTTGTGTAGCAGTCTGAAAACTTTTTTTGATCTTTTAGTCCACTGCAACATTCTAAATTTTTTTTAATCAGTCAAAAGTAGACAAGACTTTGAGCTTCTTTTATCTTAGCACTTCAATATGAAAATGCCAATCAGAGCACTTTCCCTTTAAGAAAACTACAGACTTTTGTTTCATTAGGAGCACTTTAGGATGAATATATTTAAAGGGACAGCTGCATTTCATTCCTGCTTTCCCCAAGCATCACTGAAATGGTTTCCAAACATCACTAAAGAACTCCTGTAGAGTTGCAGAACCCAGATTGAAGTAGCTGCTCTGTTACTATCCAAATAAGTGTTTGTTTTAGGATGCTTTGATCTTTGGTAAAAATAGAAATTTAAGTTTTCTGAAGTAGTTATATACTAAGGTATAGGTTTAGTTTTGAAAGTTTAATTTTGGAAAGACAATCTAACTGGCTTAAGTTTTGCTAGCCATAAGTGGTGTAATGGTTCATTTACTAGGTTATGTCTTGGTGTTGCAGAGTCAAATTCCAGGCAGATCCACTTAAGTCAGAAGCTTGAGCCAAATTCATCTGAGGTAATCTTAAAGAAAAGACCAAATTTTTTTTTAATGTTATTGCTTCTCTGATACATGATTAGCAGAGCAATAGCTGCCTTTAGAGCTGTGATTGCTGCTGCTGCTTTACAGCTTTTAGTGAAATACTCCTAAGGCTGGAGGCTTGTATTTCTGTCAGCTTTCCTCAGCCCTGTAACCTATACTTAGTCTTTCTCTGCAATCAGAGTCCTCCAGCCTGGGCTATTGAGAGCACTTACAAATCCAGATTTGTAATTGCTTAGTACAGTCTGTACTTCCAGTATAATGGGACCACAGAAGATTTGATGTTTGCCAATAGCTATTGTGCTAACAGACCATGAGCTCTGAAGTTCAGCGAAGATTTATGGCCTCTTGTTGGCTTTTAACCTTTGCTGTCCTTTCAATGAGCAAAATGTCACACTAGTATAATACGTGATGGGTGCTTAGCCCACTTTGTATGGAGTGTGGTTTACTGTTTGTGAATAACTCTTTGTAAAGTTAATCTTACTATTAGACTAGCTGTGTATGTTGTTTCTAACTTTGCTTTAGAAGAATAGTCAAGATGAGAGTTATCCAAAAGCTTCATCTCCTTTGGAACAAGTAAAAACAGATTCTCCGATTCTTGCTGAGCAAGTAAGAAATGTTTGTTTGATTTCAAAGTTTTCCAGTCAGGAGACTTCAGACAAAGGGGAGCTCCATCACAGCCACGTATGTATCACAATACTGGCTTTTAATTACACAGTCATTTCTATGGTGATAATGCTAAAATTTCATATTTACAGTTAGGAATCTATTATGTCCAGCATATAGATTGTAAAAGGACAACCCCTGATAGAAAAGTAAATCTGTTATTTTCTGAGAGAGGGGTTATTTCATATCTTTCTACCAAGGTAGAAATTTAAATTCTTTAGCTTTTCCTTTTCAGGTTTCTCTGAGGTTATTGGTAATTGCTTGTGAGGGTGGCTTTTATTTTGGGTGGGAGATACTTAAATGTAAAGCTTGAGGAGGTGGTTCTAGCACTGATGGCTCTGTGGTACAGGCATGGCTGGACAGAGCTCAGAGATCTGCACACAGTGATGCAGCTCAGGTCTCTTTGGGTATGTGGGTGTGGTGCCAGTCCAGATAAGGCTGTGAGTTCATCAGGGTCACCAGCCATGATGGGATTCAGATTTGTTTGTTTTTCCAGAACCTGACCGAGTGCTTGCCCAGCGTCACTCCGACACCCTCTCCAGTCTTCTCTGAGGTGCATTTACCTCCAGCAGTGCCTTCTGTACCAGCCATTGTGCCAGCTTGGCCAAGTGAGCCAGCAACATATGGACCAGCAGGTTTGCAGAAATACTAACATAAATCAGAAATTACTAACCCTGGAAAATACTTTAACTCTCTTACTAAGTTGAAGATAGACCCAGGAGACAGTGTCTTGTATAATTTCACATTCCAAAGGCAGGCATTCATCTTTGATTGCCTGTATGTACAGTTTGCTTGACTCCCAACCTGAAAGGTACAAGAGGGTTGTGTATTTCATTGGCCTTTTTCCTCTTGAGTGGGATAGCATTGAGTTTTGAGGGTCTGCTTAAGGTAGAAACATATTGTCAGCATGTTGAAACCTGGTAAGTGTTTGTGCTCTGTGTCCCATGAAGAGTAGGCTCCTTGGTTTACTCCTGAGGACTCAGCTTGGGACTTGTATGTCTGAAACTAATGAGATCCATTTGGACCTGAGCTGCAAAGCCAGTGTAAAGGGTTTTGGTGTGCTGTGCATATCTTGTGGTCTGTGGAGTTAGAATCAGTAGTGCTCGTTAGATCAGGAGCTGCATTTTCTCTCACACTGCTGCTTCTGTACAAGAGCCAGCTTTCAGGTCAGCCTGCTTTGTTCACATGAGACAGTCACAATCCTATCTCACTTGACCGTGTCTGTGACAGAAGATGTGCAGCCCAGTTGATCTTAACTCAGATTCAGAGTTGACTCTAAATGACTAGTCAGAATGAGAACTTCAGGGATTCACATGAAAGTTTCAGTTCACCCATTCTTTCCTCCTTCCTGTTTCCTTCTGGCATTCATAATTTTAAAAAAGAAACATGAGATCAGTTTAGCTATTTCTGGAAAGCTTAGCTAAATTGTTTCAATCTTTCTGAAAACTCTGCATTTTGAATCCTGCTTTTCTGATGTCTTTTGGTTTGTGATTATTTATCTATATATACATATCTATAGATATGCGTTGATACCTGTTCTCTTTCTATACATATATATGTATCTGTTTTGGGATTTTTTCCCTCTAGGTATTCCAACTCAAATACCTGCTTCTTCACTGATGCCAGGACCAGCCACGGGACCTGACTCTATTGTATCACAGGCTCAGGTAACATCTGCTTCAGGTGCTGGAGTTCCTGTGTGGCTACAAGCAGTTAACCAGCCTTTAATGCCTTTGCCTCAGACTCTGAATCCCTACCAGGATCCGCTCTACCCAGGATTCCCTTTTAATGAAAAGGGAGAAAGAGCCGTTGCACCTCCTTACTCCCTGTGCAGTACTGGGGATGACTTACCTAAAGGTGAGAAGTCTGAATTTGACACCATTTTTTCTAATAGCTCTTCTTTTCTTAAAATGTAGATAAACACAATTGTTTTTGGTCCTGTTGTCATTCTTTGTCCAAAGATCCAATAGTTGTCATTCTGTGATTTAAGATGTGGGAGGGAATATTGAATAGAGTTGTAACTCTTTAGTTTGTATTGCCAACACTGTGACTGTTTCAAGTTGTTACACCTGGAAATCTGGTAGAATCACTTTGTAGCTCTTAGATTGCCCCATCATAACTTGAGGTTTTATGCATGTAAAGAATTATCTTTGGATAAGTGCTCCTGTCAGAGTAATAGGTTTGCTCATGTCTTTTAAAAGCTTGGAAGCTGTTGAGCATTTCCTTACTGACCTGGGAAAATACAGGTTTTGGCATACTATGAATGCAAGGTATGTCCATAAAGAACATCTCATGTCTGACTGCACAGTGGTGTTTCTTTAGTGAAGGGTTTCTTTAACAACTAGAAGTTCACAAACTGTTAAAATTGAAATTTAAACTGCTGTTGTGTTCTAGATACCTTACTGTGGCAAAAAACCCCAACTTAATCATTGAAGACATGCAAGTAGTAACTTAATATTGGTGTTCTCTACTGAAATGGAACTTCATGAAGTTTTTGTATCAGATGAAATATTTTAGGTCCTTATAAATATTCTTCCTTTTTTTTTTAGATAAGAATATTCTTAGATTTTTCTTCAATCTTGGTGTGAAGGTAACTCTTCAAACTTCCTTATGTTTTCATTTTTGTTACAAAAACCACTTGTGAATAATTGTTGGCACTCAGTGCAGAAAATTTGTTGCTGCAGGTGTACATTTCAAGTCCATCTTTCAGATTGAAATACTTCCTTATTTTGTGTTCTGTTAACTGGGATTCCAGCAGTTGTCCACAGTACACTTCAAGTCAGCAGAATTCAAATTCATATCAGTAGCATAGTGAGACCTGGCTTCCAACTGTGGCTGCACAGCCAGCAAATTGTGCTTTACAAAGTCACAGATAAATTGTGAATGTGAAGATGGTTCTTTTGGATGGCACATACAGGGAATGAGAAAATGCCCTTGGACTTCAACCATGGCTGTGTACTGGCAAAGCCACTGGGTGCAAATCCCAAAATCTTTCCCTGGGGCCACTCCCTTAAGTACCTTGCATGTCTGTTCTTTTTGCTCAGGTTAATGATAATAGTATTCTATCCTTTCAGTAATTATAGTAGTGTGTATGTGTAAATGTGGTACACATCTGTGGTGAGGTTGGGGAAGAGGCTTAACTAAAACCCAACATTTTCCATTGCTTGGCAAGGCAAAGTTGTTTGCTTTCTCTCTCCCTTCTGCACAAAATAATGTTCCTTTTCTACCTTCTTACTCCTTCTGTCAGGCAAGGTGCTGAGAGCTCTTGGGCTTATTTCATGGGACTTTGGCCATAGCAACGATACTGTTTCGTGTCTGGGCATGGAAAGGGAATATTCAGCACAGTTTCCAATGTCAGTTTGATTCCTCTGCCTAATAGAAGTCTCTGTGCTTAATAGGAAATCCCTAAGTTGTTAATTAGCAAGTTGTCACTCCATTGCATTCAAACAGCCTGAGTTTCCTAAGCTGACATGCTTGGGACTCTCCTTACTGCTGCTGTGGATTATTGAGGTTCTCGCCTGTCGTTTGGTGCTTCAGCACCATCTGCTGGTCCCAGCCCACGTTCTCGTGGCTGTGCTGCTCTGCTGGTGTCCCAGGGCACAGCAGGCTCGGGAAATGCCCTCTGCATTGTCTGCTGCTCTGCTCCAGACCCTGCCCACACCCTTCCCCTGCCCATTGAGAGGGAAGGGGCTCCTGCAGAGGAGTTCTGCATAGGCTTTCCAGGATGGTTTGCTCCAGGAACTGTCTCTACAGAGTCCAGTTCATTGACGTGGAAGTAGAGAAAAGGGAAAGGGTCACCACCTGAGTTGGACAACTTCATTGTAGTGGCCTTTGCAAAGTGAGGTCTAGTAGAAGAAATTGCCAATTAGTAAATGTGATTCTGGAAAATGAGTTTGAAATGTTTCTCTTCAAAAACATAGCTAGAGTATGACTTACTAAGTCAAGCTTTATGCCTTTAACCATATAGAAATTGATACTAAGTTTTCTTACTGGTTATAACTGTTGCCCATTTCAACTGCATTTGGAAGGAAAACAAAAAATAAGAACACCATCCTAGAGTCGTATGATTTAGAATGGAGGGCAGTCACTGTAAAGAAAATTCTTTTTCTTTATCTCCTATATTGTTTTGAAATGGTAAATGACTGACGTGCTTTTATGTCTCTCTGAACTTTCAAAAGACCAAATAACTGATTGAAATCTTTTTTCTTCCCTGCTGTCTTGCAGGCATACAGTTGTCCCATGTGGGCCCCCCATTCTTACCTGTACCCCCTGCACCAGGCCTATTTAGCTGCTTGTAGAATGTACCCAAACGTGTCCCTTCCTGTGTATCCGCACAACCCCTGGTTCCAGGAGGCTGCTCCCGCTCAGAACGAAAACGACACTGCACGACCAAACAGGCACTTTGCTGTCCAGACCGAGGCCAGGTCCAATGGTCAGATTCCACAGGTTGACAGATCTCCATCACTGCCTCTGATCATACCTTCAGCTCAGGTGACGGAAAGTCAAGGACAGGTCTGTGTCGAACCGGAGAATCCAGCGCAGGCTCTTCATGCCAACTATGAGGAGTCCCTGAGAGGGAAAAATATGTTCCCGCAGCCTCCCTTTGGACACAATCACTTCCTAGGAGCTGTTCCAATAGCACCTCCTTTCTTTCCTCACTTCTGGTATGGGTACCCAGTTCAGGGTTTCATTGAGAATTCAGTAGCGAGACCTAACGTTGTCTTGTCTCCTGAGGACAAAGAGGCAGCAGCTGGCACCTCTGCCAGCATGTATGTGGGCAAAGAGTGCAGCCCTCCAGTTCCTGGAGTGAACTGTGCAGAGCAGCTCCAGAAGACCAACAGTGGCTCCAATACCGTCCCATTCCCAGTGGCTGCTGCAGGGACCCCAAAAGACACTTCAGCCAGGGCACCTCAGCTGGAGCAAACCAGTCCTGCTGCTCCTAAGCAGAAAGCAGCCGGGCAGCAGCATCGCCCTCCGCAGACGCAGGGCCCAGACAGGCCGACGGCAGGGCCCAGCACGCAGGCACTGCTGGCAGAACCTCCCAAAAACGAACTGAAAGCCGGCACTCCCGGCCGGAAGGAGAGGCCTGCTAAAGGGAGAGAGTCCAAGGGCGCTGGGAACGCGCAGCCGGACAGCAGGGCCCAGAGAACGAGGGAGGAGAGCTCTGAGGACGACACGGAGGTTTCCGACATGCTGAGGAGCGGCAGGTCCAAGCAGTTCTATAACCAGACTTACGGAGGAGGCAGAAGGCCCAGACCTGACAGGGGTTATTCCAGCAGGGGAGGATACCAGTTCCAAAGAAATGAGGAGGCCTGGAAAGGACCACCCAGCAGAAGCAGAGATGACGGCTACCAGTATCAGAGAAACTTTAGAGGGCAGCCATATAGGAATGACAGGAGAAGGGCAGCACTGGGAGATAATCAGAGAGGGCAGCAAGCATAAAATGAGTGGATAATTGGAAAATTTAAGCAAAAAGTAATTTGAAGTAGCAGTTTAAAATCCTAATTTCTTTTTAGTGAAGTTCAATGATGTTTAATTTTGGGCTAATTTTTGGCAAGTAAAGACTTAGGAGGATGTCAAGTCCTACCATAGGGTTCTTGGGGGGGGGATTCTAGAATTTGTTTGGCTTAGCAGTTTTTCTTCAATGTCAAATTAGGAAAAAAAATAGGTTTAGTGTTTGATAATTTTTTTCCCCACAAAGGTTTCCGTTTGTGATAGAAAATGGGTATGTGCGTTTACTAGAGTGACAAATGACAGCATTTGATGTGATCTAGATCCTAAAATTGACAGTAACATTGCACCAAATATAAATGTATATTTTATCATACAATGCCTTAGTTCTGAACTGAGCTAAAGGAATTCTCAGCCTACTGCACTGTTGTCTCTGATATGCTTCCAACCCAAAGGCCTTTCATCTCAAAAAGAAAAAAGTATCTGTCAAACTTGAATGTTTCTCTTGTGTGTTACACGTATGGCAGCCAGCTAACCCTGTGTCTTAGGTATGTTGTATATAGTTCTTTTCATAATCATAGGGTATATTTTTGAATTTTAAAAAGCATTTATTTGTTGAAATCAAAATCAAGACAAGCGGTCAAGAATACCTGTGTATGAACTGATAAGAATGGCTGTTTCCACCATGAATTCTTAATGCTGGTGTGACTAGAATGGTGCCTATGCCAACTGAATAATTACAAAGACAATAAAAATGTAGATGCTATGCATTTCCAAAATAATTCTGCATCTGTTATAATAGCAGAAGTTTTTTTAATGCCACTTTAACACTAATGCACTGACAAATCCTAGATATTTTGTGAGGAGATGCATAAAGTACATGTTACATTTTTTTAAGTTTGTACGATTGAGCTACTGTTCAGTATTCTTTTGTTGTTGCACTGTTGATGTTTTGCATGTACAACTCCTTGCTGGAACTACTTTTAAAAGCAAGAATGGAGAGTCTCAGTGTGCTCTGCTCTTCCCTACAATTCAGAAGAAAGTGGCTTCTGCCTTATATTTTTACACTGTGTCAGAGTTCTGATGCTGTTTCTTCTGAGCCCAGTTACGATCTCCGCAGTGTTCCTGTTGCCTTTGCAGCCTGGATGTTCAGCTGTCCAGGCTCGGAGAGTGCAGTGTGCACAGTATTCACTCAGCTCTGTTGCTCTGTAAAATTGAACTGTTGTGTATATTTTTATATCTCTGTATACAGTAGTGTAGGTGACGGTACCCATTCATTGTGTCTGAGATTGTACACCCTTGGTGCAGATACCAGAGTGATAGTTACATGATAAAGAGTTTGTTTTCAGATGCATGCTATGTATAAAACCCTAATTAAAATAAATGTTTTGTCTTTTCACTTGCTTTTTAAATTATATGTATGTATTTAAACCTGTTGCAATGGCATGAAATGAAATGTTGTTCTTACAGGGCCAGTTGTAGTAAGCAGTAGAATGATGACCAGCATATGGCAGGCAGCAAACAAAAAGCAGCCATAAACTCAATTTGGAGTTTTTGTTCTTAGGGGTCATGCTGGAGGCTTTTTGTTTTTTTGTTTTTTTTTTTTTTTTTTTTTAATCTAAATACTTTTCCATTCAGGATTTCAAAACAGGCAATCTTCACTTTTTCAGGTGGAGAACAAAGCAAGCACTGAAGCATTTAACTATTGTTACCATTGAGATTCTCTGTTTATTTCAGCTCCTTTCAAAATCATAAAGAGGGCTGCATGTTGAGTTTACTGGTGAATTTGAAACTGTAGCTCTACCCCAAATTTGTGCAGCAGTCACTGAACTACTCCTTCTGTCCTAGAGCAGGTAGTTCATCACAAGCTTTGTTGCAAGAATGAAGCCAGGAACACTTCTCACAGAAATCTGTTGGGAAACACTGGGGAAGAGATGCATGGCAGTAACTGGGAGGGATGTGCTTTTAGTATTTGCATTTAAAAAACAACTTCTTTCACCTGGGCCTACACTGCCTTGCTACTCTAGGACAGTGAAGGATTGGAAGGTGTAGGTGTATTTTCTCCAGTGCTGATCAAGTAAGTCTGGTTTCCTCTCTTGCTGAAGGAGTAGTAGTAGACTGATTGGCCCAACCTCTGGCCTGTGGCAAGATGTTTTAATTGCAGGATCCTCCTGTTAATACATGTAATATTCAGCTGCGTGACACAGCTGAACCACATCTTTACCATATCCTTATCACAGCTGATTCAGAGAAGATTGCACAACTCCAGTCCACAGGGAGTTAGGCTGTGCAGAGGAGAACAAGTTTAGTCAGCCTGTGGAAGTTTTGTCTGACCAGCATGGTTGTGTAGGGCTGTACTCAGTACCTGCACTTCAGAGTCCCTGTGCTGCTGCAGTACAGGTGCACTGCTGTTACAGACAGAGAGAGGCAGTGTGGATATAATGCTCAGTACTGCCAAGGTTATGAAATAAACATGTTACTAACACACAGAATGGCAAAAACCCACAAATTACCTCCACTCCTTTCTGTAGCTTCTGAGGCAAAAATGTAAACAAGGAACAAAGCCATGTTTTCTCATCATGTTTTTCACATGCCAGTGAAGGCAGAGAACTGTTGAATGGAAAATACCCTTCCTTCCTCTAAGACACATACCTGAAAGTTGTTTTTTGCATGTCTGCTTAAGTAAGCAGGAATATTCAAGTTTTCCTTCTTGTTCCCTGAAGGACCTTAGTGCATAGGGAAATTTTTTAACAATGTTTATTCAATTATTTTTCTTTTTTGTCATAGTAAGGATCAAAGATTTTTACTTTAGGGAAAAGTAATTCCTGCATCTTAGCCTTAAGAAAACTTAATGGAAGAGTGAGTTGGATAGATGGAAAAAATGTTTATATTCTTTAGGATTATTTCACTGATTATTTTCATCTCCCTAGGTCTGAGAACATGCACAGGGACAGATGACTAAAAAAAGGCATAGTGACCTTCAGTGTGAGAAAAGGGTGTGTGACATTATATAAATATACACACTTCTGAATTAGTAATTGAAGAAATTCTGCAGTGTCACAAATTACGTGGGTATTTTATTTCTGAAACCCTCAGCCCGAGAGATTCAACCTTTTTAAAAGAGGAGTCACTCTTGTAGCATGACATTCTTAGTAAACTTCCCTCTTATACAGAAAACAGCTTCAAAGATTTATTTTAAAATGAGGAAGTTCAGTCAGTACTTGGTACATGAGTAGGATATATTCAATTGAAAACTTCCCTTAAATTTTGAAAAATCAGGAGACCCATTTGCACAATTTCAACGTGGTCTATTTTGAAATTATCACACTGAAAATAGGGCTGTGTCACCAAAATATAGAAAGTGGCAGTTTTACTCAGACTAGGATGTTTACTGCTACTATCTCAGATGTTAAATGCAGCAAGAGATTTTAAGCTCCAAAAGATTAATTGTTCTAAAACCTGATCTGAGCCATCTCATCACAGCTGTTTAGATTCCAATACGCATGTCTAGATGCCAGTTAAAAAGATGCTGGGATTCAATATTTAGTCATCCAGGAAGAAGTAGTTTCCACTCTTCTTCTGTTCCACATCCTTGGGAAGAGAAAAAAGGTCACCATTACTTGAAGCAGTCTTTGGCAGACTTGAACATAACTGAAGTAAAAGACACTTATCTAAACTCCTTTCTGCTTCCCTTATTACAAAATCTTACTAGTTTCACATGCTGTTTTTCCAGCACGGTAGAACTACCCTGTCAATCTTTATTTTGTTCCATATTTTAAAATTTGGCTTCGTATCAAACAATCATAGCTCCTGTACTGCAAAGGTAGCCTTCTCTTACCTTGATGGAATTGAGTTTATTTATTCTTGGTCTGTAATTGTTGGGGTCTCTTCTAAAAGTGATTTCAAGCTGAGATAAAAACTTATTCATTCCAGCCAAGAGAGTCTGTGGACTGTTGAGAGAGAAGAATACTTTAGCTATATTTTCAGAAGTTTTATATCATATGATTACAGGCAACTTTGATCTCCATCCTGAGCTCACTCACTCTGGAACTGCAAATGTAAGCTGTATTTGACATACCATGACATGCTACATTTTTATTCAAACCCTATCTCAGATGCTGCTGAAAGATGAGAGTAGTGTCTCATTGTGGCTTCCAGCTGTGACCTTTTCTTTCTTATTATTTTGTATCTACATGTGTGTGCTGGCACACTTACATTCAAGGAAACAAAAAACCCAACCCAAAATCTAGCAAAGATCATAACATAACTTTCTCAATATCCATGAATGACTTTGATTTTTGAATTCCAACATGTGTGTTCTTGGAAGAAATAGCACCTGGCTACCCCAGCCAGGGTAGATTGCCATGGCAGACAGTGTGTTTATTACTTCATCTAGCTTGTGCCAAGTACTCAGTGTTCTAAAAGCCTGTTTTCTGATAAGGCTGCTCATCGAAAAGTCTCTGTAATCTACATGAAATTACTAACAGGAACAAAAGTAGACATCAAAAGGGACAGCTCTGAAAGAGTAAATCAATGCACACCGCATGCTGGCATTAAGACTTGCCCTTCACTACATCTGCATACAGGTACCATTAGTACACTGCTTGCTTCTACTGCAGCTGGAAGTTATTTTCAGAACGGTAGTTTACAGTTGGTACTTTTTTCATTCCTTGATTCTTCTGATTGTTATTTAGCCATCATGCAATTGCTTAAGGCTGGTCTAGTTTTGAGGGTTTGGTTATGTTCCTCAACCCTGCTCCAACTATGGTTTAGGCAGCCTGTAGGAAAGGATCAATCCCATTTTCTGTTCCATGATTCAAAACAAATGTCAGAACCCTCAGGACAGTCCTGGATGCAGCTTTAATTTCCACAGGCAGGGATGACAATCTTGTTTAGTAATCCCAACAAATCTCTTACCTGTTTGCCAGTGTGTTCTTGGAAGGAATGCCATCAAAAACAATCACACGATCAGCAAGATATGTAGCCATGATAAAATCATGTTCTACCACAAAAGCTGTTTTTTTAGCATGGAGAATGAAACTGAAATGAGGGCAAAGAAGAAAAGAAGAGAGAGTTGTTGTGGTGTGCTGTGATGTCCCATTTTGGCCTTCCAGGTCATCCCCCCAGGTGTGCCTATACCTCTCTCCCTTCCCCCTTGCCCCCATGCTGAGTGAGTCCTGTCAATCAGGCTTAACATTCCAGCAAGGCGTCGTGTGGTTGGTCAAGTTCAAAGGATGCCCCTATGCCCAGAGGTCATTGGCCTGTCTGGGTGTCATCTTCCCCTGAGACCCTGCCCCTCTCACTTGGTTGGTGGCTCACCTGTACCTCCCCTCCCCCTGTCCCTGGGCTTAAAAGGGTGATCAGACCATGCGGCCGAGTGCTGTTGGAGCAGTTCCTCACGTTCAGACCTCTGTAACCATGGAATAAACCTCTGGACATTAAACCCTCCAGCAGAATCCTCTCCTTTTTCTCTTCACCATCGCCTGAAGCTATTCCTCCTGAGGTAAACGGGGTTCCTAACAAGCCTGGACTTGTTCAGTGCCCAGCTGCAACCACCAGCAAGCCAAGGTATCTCTGGGGTGATACACCGCAGTTGCTGCCTTTGGCCCAGCAGCGAGGGTCAGACTGGCCCAGGCACAATCTAACTGGTAATATTGGGAGCCTTTTTTCCAATAGAGAGTAATGTGAGCTCATTGTAATACTAGTGCAAACAAATTGTGGCTCCTTGGCCAGCACGTGCACTCACCGTTTGATGACTCTGGCAGCCATCAGACGCTGCTCAGAGTCCAGGTAAGCCGAGGGCTCATCAATCAGATACACATCTGCAGGTTTACCCAGACAAAGCGCCAACGCCACACGCTGCAGCTCACCGCCAGACAGCGTCTGAACCTGAAACAAGGCTGGGCTTAGTTCAGGTACAGGCTCAGAGTTAAGGCAATGAGGATGTTGATTCAAGCAATTAATACCTCCTGGTCAATGATGTTTTCTATCTGAAGAGGTTTCATCACGTCAGTTACAAACTGGGGGTGTGTATAGGCATCTCTGATCTTCTCGTGCAGCAGCTGACGGACACTTCCCTAGCAAAAGGAAAATGTTGCCATTCAGTTTTATGCACCACAAGAAAACAAGCAGAAACAGAATAATTAAAAAATCTATCTAAATAGATACAGCTACAAAATAGGCATAAAATAATTTCTGTATGTGTGTTTTGTAGCAAACATGATAATAAATAAGGCTGAAATGTACCGTAGATTTAGGGCTGATTTTCTGTGGTTTGTAGCTGACATTTAGGACTGGGACCTCACCTATAAAAATACAAAATTAATAATGTAAGCAAGAGAATTTCCAGTATCCTTAAATAGGTTTCATCTTGGGTGTAACACATTACCTCCTTCATCAGGTGTAAGTCTTCCTGCAAGCATTCGGATAAATGTTGTTTTGCCAGTTCCTAAAATAAAATAAAATACAAGTTACACATTAATCACTTTTTAGTAATTTAGACCTCTAACAAGTCACTGATACAACAACAACTTAGTAATAAAGAATACATTTTAAAATTAGATTGCTTTGAGAATTCCTATATTATCTTCCAGCACTGGATAGCACTATCTTAAAACTACCACCTAAGTTTGTAAAACAGGGTAGGTAACAAACACAACACAGTGGCACTGTTAACACTCAGTACCTTCACATTCTTCCTACTCAGGGGGCTCATTCTGTGCTATCTTCACCAGGCAACAAGCAGTTCAACCTGACTCAAACCCAGTAATTCTGAAGCCTGGCTCCCAAAGGGAAGAAGGGCTTTAGGAGCATATCCAGGGCTGGAGAAGTAGTTTCCAACATAAATTGCACTTACCATTTTCTCCTAACATCACCATAATTTCAGAATCGGTGAATTCTCCAGCTACTATGGATAGTTCAAATTCTCCCATCTTTTTCTTCATTCCTGGATATTTGTACATACACATCTTTTTAACCTCTTCTTCATTAGCTGTCTCAGCTACTTTAAATACCAGAGATGCATCTCGAAACCTTAGATTTTCTGTTGGAACATAGCCATCTAGGAAAATATTTATGCCTATGGTTGGAGGAAAAAAGATCATTAGAAAGGTCTGCAACAAAGTAAAACAAGATGAATTTCAATTCCTGGCTGCAAATTTCATTCTGATAATGAGATTGCTGGATTTTTAATGCTTTAAAAGAAGCAACAAGACCTCCTCTTTTAAGGCATGCACATTGCAAACTGAATGAAGAAGAGCCTTACTAAACTACAGAATGGCTGGAGCAGCTCTTCCTGAAAAGCCACTGTTAGTGATGTGTGTGGGGTTTAAAGGAACTCCTGCTGTTGGGCCCACTCTCTTAAAGCCAGTTTTTACTGAGTCTCAGTAGCACAAGTGGGGTCAATTCAGTTGAACACTACATACCTCTGTACTGTGAACCTCTCTCCTGCCCTTTCTCTACTACTTACAGGGCCTTTTGTGTAACTCCACTGTTTACAAAACACCTGCAAGTATCAAAATTATGTCCATAGCAAGTGAAAATGAAGCCTTTTGGGTTGAGTTACAAATTAAGTATCATTTAACACAGAAATTCTGCAAAAAATCAAACAGATTTTTCATTGCTGAACTGTGACAGGATGAGGACATGTTTATATAGCAGACAACTGGCATTTTGCTGTCTTTTTTTGGGAAAGTTTAAAAAGAGAAATATGGCAAGAGTTACCTTCTCTTACGCTGAAAGGCATGGTAACAACACCATAAGCACTTGGCACTCCATACAGGCAGCAGATAAAGTCAGAGAGATAATCTAATACACTTAGATCATGCTCTACAACAATAATGTACCTGAAAAACAAAGCCAGAGAGATGCTTTTTTTATCTCAATGCAAAATATTTTTCTTTCTTTTTTTCTTAATCTAGTCTTGCATAAACAAGAGCTATCAACATGATCTTTAGTTAATATGATTTCTTCACTTTATACTAAAGAAGGAGAGAGTTCATATCTCTCACCAGCATTTTTTAAACTGCCAAAAAACTCGTGAATGATAAATTTAAAGTCCATCTTCAGCGTGAACTGGCAGATTCTTTATGTACATTAAGTGGAAGGATGTTGATTGATTTGAGTGAAAAATATTTAGCACATTTTAAGAAAATAAAAATCTTTGTGAGAAAGGGATGCAATATTCAGGTGAAAAGTAATCACCAATGTTTTCCTATCCTTATTACAGGATTTTGAAATGGGACCAGAAACTACAGGAAGTAAGTTTCCAAAATGCAAAAGAATAGAATATTACAGACTTGGAATATCTGGAACATCTGTTAGTGTGTCATGCTGAGGAGTGAGCACTTCTGAGTGGATGGACTTCTTCTTCCCTCTGTAAGCAGTCATGCACTATAACAGTCTGGTGAAACAGCTGAACTTGTATTTACCTGTCAGGGTTTATGAGGGACCGGATAGTGATGGCAGCCTTCAAGCGCTGCTTGACATCCAAGTAGCTGGAAGGTTCATCAAACATGAAGCTAATCCCAAAAGGAAGAGGGAAGTCTTAGTGAATGCAAGCTTTCTACTTATTCAAACATAATATTAACATTACAACCATTAAGTAAATGGAAATAAAAAAGAATCATTATTTATACTGAGAAAGGGAGACAAAAAATGAGCATTGTGCACACCTGCCTTTATTCTCTGTAGACTGCCACGTGAAAGTGAGTTAAGTATTACTTTTCCAAAAGTTCTGACAAAGTTATCCAAGTTATCAAAAGTTACAAAAATCAGCAGTTAGGATTCCCATGCACTAACTTAAATAAAGGTTACCTTAAATTTAACTAAATGAACTAAAAAGTGCAAAAATACTTTAGAAGACTGGAAAAAGGACATTTTCTAAAAAGAGAACACTGAACAAGGAAACCCACTTGAAATTCACACCAACCGAACAAAAAACAGCAGCCCAAGTGAACAAAACCAACCAATCAACAATTCATAAAGGCAAAAAAACCAAAACCCTGTAACTCTTCTGATCTTGCTCTCGTGGTCCCAAGGAGTCAGGAAACAACAAAGATCAGACAGTAATTTCCTGCTTGCAAAGACAGGAGAGGAGGGACTCAAGTTCTAAGAGGTGGGGAAGCAGCTGTACCTTTCTCATTCAGAGAGGCTAAGGGAGGTGTGCTGTCCAACAGGATACATTTAGGTGGGATTAGGGAGAGGTTATGAGGTTGGGATACTGAAATCTAACACTGCCTTCTGAAATCAGCTATTTCCACTCAATAAATGAAAGTATACAGAATCCAGAGATTAAACCTGAAGTAAGAATGGCTTTCAGCTGATGAGTTGGCAAAATTTCTAAAAATAATTTTTAAACATTATTTAATAATTTTAAAATATTCTTCACTACTTCATAGAAAATATTATTGTTAAGAATAAGAGTAAATTTGAGGACCATATTCTGAGACAGATTATTAGAAGCAATGTGTAACAGAAGTAAATTAAACATACATATCAGCCTTCTGAATGCAAACAACTGCACAAGCAAATCTCTGAAGTTCTCCTCCTGAAAGGTCCTCAACATTTCTTTCTTTCAGATGTGTTAAGTCTGCAAATAAGTGATTAATTTTAGGTATGTGATAACCAACAGAACAATCCATATTTTTATTACCTACAGAAACATGTATAAACATAGCAAACATTCTACAGAGAAGGAAAGAAAACAGAAGGACAATAAGCTTTCATTTTACACAGCATCAGTATCATACTGCTAATACTAAGCCACAGCAAGCTCTGGCTTCTCTGCAGCATTAGCTGCATGGCTGCTTCCTGTCGTGCAGAAGAATTGTATTTCTATTTCTTTTTCCACCACACTGGTGAAGATTCTGGCCCTAAAAAGAAACTATACCAGTTCTGACAGTGCTTCTTGTCAGGCTTGCCTGGAGAGTTCTGATTTTCTTGAAAATCAAGTCCCTCAAACCTTACAGGAGATGGGTGAAGCAGGTATTTTCTAAGCAGCTTAACGAACACATTTCAAGAATAGGTTGTGTCATTAATAAATTAAGTGGGACTCAAAGACCACATTCTTGGTGACACAATGGCAGCCTCACCTTCACTACCCAGCTCTACCAAAAACAATCCCACAGTGAATTTAGCAACAACTAAATACAAAACACCTACAAAACATTACTGGGGCTGGACTATGCAGATGTTCTTATTAATTGTATTAATCTCAGAAGTCAGTGTTACTCCCACTAAAATTAGATACATACAAGCTTTAGGGGGAGTGTGGAATACTAAGATAACATTTTTTGCATGCAGTGTAGAAAGGGGGATGCTCAGACTTTGCCATATTTGTGAGCAAGCAAGAGCAGCAGATGTTAAGTGGGATTTTTCTGGATTTAAAAATAAGCACTTTCTACTATGAAACAGAAGCTGCATTACATTCTGTTACCTAGAATGTATCAACTAGTTTGCCACCAGAAAGGATTATTTGTGTTATTTATATTACAGCATGCCCTGGGCTTTACACTAAAGCACTTTTAGTTTTTCTCTCTTTGAGTTGGTATAATTTACATGCTCTATCATATTGTGGTAACTTGATTGCTTCAGTAAATATGAACTTCTCAAATGCTTTAAAATTTGACTGTACAAAATTACTTACCGAGCTGCTGACACACAACAGTTTGTGTCTTGGTTTCATCCTTCCTATCCAGAATTGATCCCACTGTTCCCTGTGTGATAAATAATAAAAAACCCCAACCAACATTAAAAATTTCAAACAGTTCTGAGTTGTGCTGCTAAATAAAACTTTCAAACACGTAAGAAGTACTACAGAAGAAGCTCCCAGCTTTCTATTAACTCATGAAATGTCTCACCTTTGCAGCTTTAGGGATCTGGTCCACGTACTGAGGTTTAATGATAGCTTTAAGGTCATCTTCCAGGATCTTGGTAAAATAGTTCTGTAATTCAGATCCTCGGAAGTAAGTCAAAATTTCTTGCCAGTCAGGTGGATCCTGTGACAAAATGAAAGCCTGGGTTTACTTATACCATTTAAAAACATAGTAAGGAACCCTAATTTCAAATTCCAATCAATAAGGCAAATAGAATATGCTTGTAAGAGAACAAACAAAAAAAATCTGCAAAAGCATTCTAAGAACAAAGTTCAGAGAGACCTTCTTTTTCCAGGTTTCACTAATCTTCAAAAAAAATTAAATTTGCACAGCTAAGAAGCTACTGAACTGAAACAACTTCATGGGGAAAATGACAGCATGGATTAATGTAACCACACTTATTAGCTATCTGATACAGCTAATCCAAAGAAAAAGGACTGGAATGGTAAAAGCACGAACCAGCACAGAAAATGCAACAAATCTGGTAATTTTCTCTGGTTCTAGCAAACCTTTCCAAGGAACAGAAGGGAAAAAAAAAAAGGAAAAATGACACATTGAAAATAAAAGGAACTGTTCAGAGCAATCACCCAGGAAAACGTTCCCCCTTGCACACTGTACTACTCTGAGGGGTGCTGAGTTTATTTCTTTGATGATAAACAGTATGGATTAGACTGACACAGTCGTATTTCCAAACCAAGCAAATACACAGAGGAAATGCTTCATCAGTTTTAGAGCAGAAGCAACATGGAAGATTCAATTCATACCACGAGTTTCTGTGGTCATACTGATATGGCTCCTTCACAGCAAAGTCTGATTTTGGAAGCATGGTAATTCAATTAAGTACACATTCAGAAAGTCAAAAGTTTTGCTATTCCTGCAATACTACCACCTGAAACAAGAAGTCCACAAAATAATATAAACCAAACTTAAAAGAGAATGTAAAATGTAGCTGGGAAATTACTATTTCTTTGCAGCTTTAGGTAGCAGCCATGACTGAACAGTTTAATAAAACATTACTCTTTCAGGTAAAGAAACTGCTGAAGAAAGTATCAGCACACTTGTTCTTACAAGTGCTTCCTGAAGGACAAAACTGTGCATCAGAATTCAATTATCCCCATGCAGTCTGAAGGTAAGAAAGTAACATCTGAAATACTGATAAGAGGAGTCCTAATAGTTATTACTTATGCCCTTTCTCTAATGTATTCACTCTTTGGAGTAGAGTTAGGTAAAAAAGCCCTTGTAAAATGTTTTGCTTACTGGCTGCAGTTGGACTTGGAGCAAACACATAGGAAAATGGGTTATGAATTCCCATGAATACCAGCAGATTACAAGTTTTAAGTCTCATTCTCAAAAAGTCTTATTTCTAAGTAACTAGCAACATGAAGAAACTAAGGATTTTTCAGAGCTCAGTATTGAAGTGTACAGTGGGAAATACCTTCAACCACAACTTACAATAACAACATACTTTACGAGAAATCTTCCTCAAAAGAATCAAAGATAAAAATGCCTAAGAGATCCCAAGGATACACAGTAAGTGCTCACAGACACTTGAGCTGTTCAGATAAAAACAAAGGAAACTTAGAAGAAACTCCAACACTTGAGCTATGGAAATTCCTGATGGGAACAGGTAAATTATGCAGGGAGAAAAACGTGACTTTTTTAAAGACTGGGATTAAAAAATCCCCAAGCCCATAAGTACAACTTCAAGAAACCTACCTCTGATTTTTATCTTTTGTGAGTTACAATTACAATTAGTACCCTTTTCTTTCTTGAGAGATATACACAATTTGCAAGAAGGCAAATTGTTAGCAATAACCTCCTACTACTGGTCCTGTGTGGAGTAGGTCACTGGCTGTCAATATCAAAGTGCCAACAACCCTACAAATCTATCACATTCACAGATACAAACACTCAGTCCAAAAAAATAAACAGCTACCTAAAATGCTAACTCTTTTTTATTGCTGATACATACATCATATTTTCCAAGATTTGGCTTCTGTTTTCCTGCTAAAATTTTCAAGGCAGTTGATTTTCCAATACCATTGGTTCCAACCAATCCCAGCACTTCACCTGGACGAGGGATAGGCAACCTGTACAAAACATTGGTAAGTTTGTGTTACATTTATGCCATCAAACACCAACACTCAGTGGGCAAGTAAATGCTGCAAGCCATTTTCAGACCTTCCGATTATTACAGCTTTTGTTAACTTGCAAATATCTAACCCAAATCATATCAAGTTCCTTAAAAATAGAAGAGCATAAGAAATACTTAAGGGCAGTGTGTTTTAAAATAGGGGCTCTGTAAAATAATCCCTATCACTAATTTATTTCATTATAATACTTTTTAATAAGAAAAATTTAACTAACATTCTAAAAGGAAGCTACTGGGGTAAGAACCAAGAACACTTTGATGTGCACTATGTTTACACTATCAAAAACTTGGATATACTTGTCTCTTTGATATTTGAAAAATAAAATACCTGTGAAGTTTGAAGGCATTGGCACAGTATCTATGTGTTGTTTCTTTCTCCAGGTTGCTAGGTAAGTTAACAATTGACAAGGCTCCAAAAGGACATTTCTGGAATTGAAATAAATTATAGATTATTAGTGCACACAATTTATTAACAAAAGCCTATGTGTTGTACTACTACCAGCTGTGCATTTATATTTTTAAATGGACCTCTACCAAATTTCCTTTACATGGTCAACCTGCCAAGGAAGTTCTGTGCCACATTTTACAAATTAGTAGTCTGCAGTTTAGACTGTCAGTCTACAATACAAATAAGGCACACTGCATATATTCTACACCTTTCACAAAAAACATCTGTCTGCTGCTAGGTGTCTACAGACACAAACAAAAAACCCAAACCAGGCCAAGCAAAAACAAAGCCACAAACAAAACCCACACCTTGCAACCCAACCAGTTCAGTCAAGTGACACAGTTCTTCACTTTCTATAAACAGTAAGTTAACTTGGTCTGATTAATCCAGGAAAGAAAACTGCTTTTTGAAGTTACAGTATGCATTGCTAAATATAATAACAAAATAAGGAAAACGTAGCACTTTAAATAAAGCAGTTTAATTTTTACCTTGATGCAAATACCACAACCAATACAAAGTGTTTCTGAAATCCATGCTATTTTGTTCTGTGATGTGACTTCTATGCAAAGTTTTCCTGGTGAAAAAAAGTAAGATAAGATCAGTCCAGTTTCTGGTGAATCAGAATTCCTGCCTACTAAAGTTCACAGAGGACCTTGTAACTGATGAACGCACACTGAAGCTTCAATTATGCAAAGGCTTGAAAAGTGTCATTATTACTAAGAATTGTTCAAGCTTTTAGTGATACTTCTAAAAGCTTTATGAAAAAAAAAAAGCTTGAATGATACACAAAAATCTATCAGTTACAAAAAGCTCATTCTATGGAGTAGAAGTGATTTAAAAGGCCTCCAACTGCTTCAACACTTTGTTACACTGTATCTCTTACCCATTCGAACCACAGGACAACTCTTCTTGCATTCCTGACGACATTTCTTTGGCTTACATTTGTCATGGTTGACTATAGCAATTCTTGTTAATTTGTCGGCCATAATGCACAATTTAGGGTTCAACACATACACCAATTATAAGAAGGAGTAGTGGGAGTCTTCCAGATCTTAAAGAAAAAAAAACAGAAGCAAAAAACACTGTAAGAGATCAGGTCACTAACAGCACAGAGAACAGACTCTAACCTAAGTTATTGCCAGTGGAGTGCAGAGATGAAAAATGCAAAATTATTTTATTTTTCCCCTCCTTTAAGCAACATGACAAACAGCAAAGTTAGAGATACAAATAACAAGGGTACTGATGTGTAGATAACTGCACAAATTTTTAACATCACCTTTCTGTCCCATTACTATTTTTCCAGTGTAGAAATAAAATTGTGATTTATCTGAAAATGGATTTGTTTCCAAAAAAGCACGCTGTAGTAAGAACATAAGAATCTATACAGCTCCAAATTTTAGTTTTACAAGTTACCTGGTATAAAGCACCCTTGTCCACATTGACAAATTGTGACTTCAACTATTACTCTAAGGATATGACTGAATATACATTTACAAACTGTATGCCAATATTCCGTATTAAAGGATTAAAACAGTGTAAAATGAAAACCAGTTTTCAAAGTGAAAATTTTTAACTGAGTATAAAAAGTAAACCAGGCAATATGAACAGACATTCATGATGATGTTTGGTTCTTTAATCTTGAGTTCCATTAGTATCTCAATAACTACAGTTACCTGCTTAATTTCCTAATATGGTATCAATGCCTATAATAGATTGAAATAAAAATAAGTAAAATTCTTTATAAGGAACATAGAAAGGCTCTGCAAAGGGATCTGGCCAAGCTGGATCCATGGGGATCATGAGGATCAGTAAGGCCAAGTGCTGGGTCCTGCCCTTGGGTCACAGCCACCCTAGGCAGTGCCACAGGCTGGGAAGAGTGTAAGGAAAATTGCCTGGTGGAAAAGGACCTGGGGCTGGCTGGTGACAGCAACTGAACACGAGCCAGCTGTGCCCAGGTGGCCCAGAAGGCCAGTGGCATCCTGGCCTGGATCAGCAGCAGTGTGGCCAGCAGGAGCAGGGCAGGGATTGTCCCCCTGGACCTGGGGGCACCATCCCCTGAGTGCTGTGTCCTGCTCTGGGCCCCTCACTACAGACAGTCACAGAGGGGCTGGAGCGAGCCCAGGCAGGGCAGGGGGGCTGGGAAGGGGCTGGAGCCCCGCTCTGAGGGAGGCTGGGGGAGCTGGGCATGTTTAGCCCAGGAAGGGAGGCTCAGGAGAGCCCTCCTCACCCTCTACACCTGTCTGAAAGCAGGGTACAGACAGCAGGGGGGTCGGGCTCTTCTGCAAAATAACACAGGACAGGAGGAACCAGCCCCAGATCTCAGGGGAGGTTCGGATTGGATGTCAGGAAAACTCTTTGCTGAAAGGGGGACGAGCAGTGCACAGGCAGCCCAGGGAAGTGGCTGAGTCACCATCCCTGCAGGTATTTAAAAGACATGTAGATGTGGCCCTCAGGGACACAGGGCAGGAGCCAGAGCTGGGTTAATGGTTGGACTCAATAATCTTGGAGGTCTTTTCCAACATAAAAAACTCCTTAATTCTGTGGAGTACAAGATGATTAAATATTCCTGAAATCACAAATAAATGCATGCAAAGAAGTGAAATTATGACTTGTTTTCCTCTCTATAAGCCCCTCTTTGTTCTTTGTAATGTACATAGACAAGTACTGGATTGTAATGGGACTTTGTACAGCTGCAGCAAATGGAGGGAAGGGCAGAGAATTTTAAATGTAAGTCATGACAGACAAAAAAAGGTGGAATGTGCTTTAAAGTACATTTGTATTTCCTTTACTATATTAATTCATAATAATTAAAATAACAATAATAATGACTTTTATTTTCCTATGAACAAGACACACCTAAGGACAACTCCCTCCAGCTCCAGAACAAAGATAACCGACTTATGAGGCCCTTGGAAGATTTTAAGATATTGCAAATTATTTTTTTTTTTTTGTAAAAAGAAATGCCATAAAGTACAAAGCATTTCCATCTCACCAAATAAAGGGATGGCAGCCCTACAGATGATGCATGTTCAAAATAATTTCAATGCAGTATCAGTAGTTCAATGATATAATTGGGAAGTAGTCTGGAAATACTTCAGGTTTCCACACAGTGCAAAGATGCAGCTGCATCCAAAGGATTCCAACATCTCTAATTAAGGAAAGGTTTTTTTGGATGCCCAGCTCATCTTTGCTTCACCAAACCAAAGCCTCCTCCAGTGGTTTACAGACTATATTTACTACATATGGCTGTTGGAGGAAGAAAGGTTGTGACTTGCAGACTCATGAAGGAAGCAAGAATAAAATGGGTGTATGGCACACACCATGTTAAATTCTATAAACTTCAGTTGGAAGGAATCCTCCAGCTACTACTGCAATATCTGGAAGATGGACATCCAACAGCAAAGGTCAGAAAAGCTGATGCTATTGTATCCTTAAATCCATTACTACCATAGGTACCAACACTTTAAATGGCTCCTTTAAAAAGTGGTAGTCTTATTCCTTTATTCAGATTCCAAAGTATTTTAAAACTAATGTCAGAAGATATTCTTCATCACCTATAAATGAATGTAACTACTCACACTGCCAACCATATTGTGGCAGTTCATACTTACATTTCTTTTTTTTCCTTTACTGATTTAAATTTCCTAAGCCAGGAAGACCTATTAACACAGCTGATGTTTTCAAATAAATGACTGAATATACGAAAAAAAATTAAAAGTGATTCAACAGTTCTGTGTTGTCAGACCAGACTGACAAAGTAGGGCTGAACACTGAAATTGCATCCATAGACCAGGCAAACAGGCATGGAATAATGAGTCTGCAGTTCTCACTTTAATACAGCAGGAAACAACAAACTGAAAACCTTATTTTTGAAGGCTATAAAGGTGCTTTAGTCAGGGTAATTTTCTTGGGGACAGATACTGGATGTTGTCATGACTTCAAATAAAGATCCATTCCTTGGAAGACATCCCAGTGCCTTTCACTAAAATCCTGCAGTTTACAGAGAGTATTTGGGGGTGAATGATTCCCTCTCTGTTTTCCCAAGGGAAGTGCCAAGGGGCCCTTTCTCCACGGCCTGAGCAGACAGGGCACTGTGGATTCCCCCCTGAGCTGCAGGCAGCAGTGAACCAGCCCTGTGGGTGCCCCAGAAGCAAAGCTCCCTCCGCAGCCCCCAAACCCTGCTCAGCCACCCACCCTCCGGGCGGGGCTCAGCCTGCAGCTCACAGCAGGAGCGGGACGGGGCTGCTCCCAGGCACCACGGCAAGCACGGCCTGAGACACACAATTCCTGCCGAGCTCCTCAGCAAGCTTTCCTCACTCTTGGCAGGATAATCACACTGAAGTTTGCACTCGCTGCTGAATCAGACTGTGGCTGGTGAGCAATGAAACAGCCCGAGTTTGGGAATTTTTCTAATTCTAACTTACTTGGGAAAATGCCCATGTAAGTTCCATTCTAACTTAGAGCTAATTCTAACTTACACAAAAATGCCCAATCTGTGGTGAACAGTTTTGAAGGGGCCAGTGAATTAAGTATGTACACTAAGCATTTATTAGAGTATGTGGGGGCAGGGGGGAAAATGAAGTAATGAAGCAGCATGGAGACACACATCTCACACTCCTTCCCCTCTGCTCCCACCTATGTGACACAAGTGTCAGTTTATCCAAAACTCTCTCTAAGTGGTCTTAACCATCTTCAGAAAAAAAAATAAATTGTGAACTTCTGTAATATTTCCAGGACTGTGCTGATATCTATAATGACAACTGCCCACAAAAGAAAATAATAATATCTACTTAGAACTCAGAAACAAATAAACAAACTGTCCAAAACCAGACTGAACTCAAGTTCCATATTTCCACCCAGTTAGCTGAGTGGCATTTAAATTAACATATGGAATAGGATGGTCTGACTGCAGGGAACAGATGTAGAACTCTCAGGAGACTGAACACAGATCAGCAATGTTACAGCACACCAGTAACCCAGCAGGGCAGTCAGCACTTCAGGGGCAGGACAAACTGGTACTCAGAAGCATTTGACTTCATGACTGTGCTTCTCCTTTCCATATCAAGAAGAACAGAATAAAAAACAGAGTATGAAAGTACTAATTTGCAACTAACTACCAGGGTAAAGAGCTATTTGAGTTATTGAATGATGATGGTGTGGCAGCAGAAAATCTTCCCAGCATGGGCTGACAACACAGGTGAAGGAAGGAGGGAATGACTAAAAACTGCTGGCTAGACAAAAAAGAAAATGTTGTAAAGGCCCTGTCAGTATCATTCATTAAAGCCAAAAGCTGCCCATTACATTCAATTATGTAATTTAATACAAAAAATGAAACATGTCTAAAAATAAGACACCAAACATGTTATCACAAGCCTTCTAAGCCAGCATTCTTAGGCTGTCTGGTACAGCTGCTGCACACCCTGACACACCAGATTACAAAAAAAAAAAAAAAAGAAGTTGCCCACGTGCAGACCTTGCTATCTGTCACAGAAGGCAACAGCAATGTACAATCTGTAGAACATGTGCAATGTGCTTGCATTAATAATATTTATTTCTTTCTCATGCATTAGAGCAAAATTATAATTTACTAAGTCAAGGCAATTATGACTGAGAAGAATTAATAATTCCACTGAATTATTCAGACTTAAACAAAGAAAAATTTAAACATTAAAAGTAAATGAAGACTGAAACAGAACCAGAGACCATTCATTGAAAGATGTGAAGGGAAGGCCTGGGTTCAGAATTGTGCCATCTTTGGTTACTTTGCACAAAACCATGAACACTTCACAAAATTACAGTGCATGAGACCTCAGAGAGAAGGGCTGTGGAAAGAAGTGAGGATGAGCAGCATCTCCAGCTGCCACTGAAAATAAGCAACTGAGAACTGCCTCTCAACTCCACTGCCAATGGGCTACATACGGGCACACTATAACAAGGACAGTAAAGCCAAGAATTAGAATACCCAAAGAAAATTGAAATTATAGGTAAAACAGTAAATGATACAAGAACTAGTCTATGCTTAAGGTTTTCTCATTTAAGAAACCGAGGCAATGTAAAAAAAGTAGTTTAGACATGCCCCAGATTTCCCTACTGTATTAAATCACTATGTTACTCATAAGACACGTCATGAATAAGAAAATATGTTAACATGAAAGCATATGGTCAAGTATACTGACGCTGCAGAACGAGTGGGTGTGCTTAGCTTGTGCTGAGCAGTACTAATTATCACTCAATCTTTAACATTTCCCCTTAACATGAAGTGAAATGCGTGAGAACGAACCTGTAAATTAGCAACCTCATGAAAGTAATGGAAGTATTTCATGACCACTGGTTTAGGACTGCAGTTTATGGAAGGAACCACAGCAGGGAAACTTAAATTAGGGCGTGAAAACTGTCACAGGAACTTGCAGGTGAAGTATCCAAGTGCATTCCAGGCAGGAAACACCACCATGGTCCTTGAGAAAAGCCCTGCCGGCTTCTTTTTTGTTTTTTATTTTACACACACCTCGCAGAAAACAGCCTTACCCCGCTATCTTACGGCACCTGCAGGAAGGCTTGATCTCCTCACCACCCCACAAGCACCCACGTGGATATCAGCTTCCCTCAAAAGAAGGCAAAATACGGCCTTCCCCCCCAGCCCGAGGAGGAAGTTCCCAGTTTTCCTAGGAGCAAAATGCCGGCGTTGCCTTTCCCAGAGCCAGGCCAGCGCCGCCAGGCGAGGATCCCGCGCTGCATCCACAGGGAGCCATACCCACAGCAGGGCCGGCGCTCTGACCCCGCTGCCACAGAACCCGAGGCGCGGGGGATGACGTGCCGCGTGTGCAGGCAGTGCCGGCCCGGGCCGTGCCCACGCCGGCAGCGAGCCCCGAGCCCCGGGAGCCTCCGGCCCTGAGGCCCGGGCGGGGCGCGGTCGAGCCGACCCTTCTCCCACGGTGCTGCGGGCGAGGCCGCCGCCCAGGCCGAGCCCAGGCCGGCAGCACACCACGAGGAGCGGGGCCCTTTCCCCACCGCCTCCGTTCCCGTGCGGGAAGGCGGGAGTTCCCCCCGGCGCTGCTTACCGGGAGCTGTGAGGGGGGTGCGGCGGGGCCGGGGGCAGCGGGGGTGGGAGCGCGCGCGGCGCCCTCGCGCCGCGGCCGGGAAACGGCGTCCGGTGATCCCGCGCGCGGGCCCGCGCGCGCAACGTGCTCGCGCCGCCGCCGCCACCCGGCCAAGATGGCCGTCGGGCCCGGGGGGCGGGGCCTGGCGCGCGCCACGGAGAGGAGGGGAAGGAAGGGAAGGAAGGGAAGGGAAGGGAAGGGAAGGAAGGGCGGCTCTCGCCGGGGACGGCGGGGGAGGGAGGGGCGGCCGTCCTCACCATGGAGACCTAGAGCGCGGCCGTGCGTAGGGAGCGCAGCCTCCCGGGGCGGGTCGGGGCGCCCGAGCTCCCCGAGCCCGCCCTGCGAGCGGCGGCCGCGCTCTGAGGGGAGCTCCCGGGACAGAAAGGTCTCGCTGGCCTCTGCCGGGCAGGTGGTGACAGGCAGCAGCAACAGTTAAGACCGGTGCTTCTCTTCTCAAGGAAAGGTGTTCGTTCCCTTTCACGACCGCGGTTTCGGCATTAGGAAGCGAGCTCCAACATCGGATACGTCCGGGGATTGATACAACGCGAAAGGTACCAATATAGAATGGTCCCGCTAGCCTTTACCTGCCCTGGGCAGCGTGTCTTCTGAACCTGCTAGCCTTTACCTGCCGTGGGCAGCGTGTCTTCTGCACCGGGAACACTGGGGCTACGCGCTTTCATTCCCATCGGGAAGAACTGTCACTCTCTTTGGGAGCCCATCACCTCACTAAGGATACCACCTCCAGTAGTGATCGTGCCCACGGATTGCTCCCACACAAGGGACGACACCCGGGTCTTGCTGGCCTTTACCGGCCCTGGGCAGCGCGTCATCTGCATCTGAAACACTGGGACTACGCGCTTTCTTCCCGTGGGGAAGCATCTCCAGGAGCCGCCTCGGGAGCTCGGGGTCCATGCCCAGCACCGAGCACATCCCAGGCTCGCTCCCGCACCGGAGGAGCCGGGACGCGGCGCTCCCGCCGGCCCCGCCCCGCCCATGGCGCCGTGTGAGGGGCGGCCCCGGCGCCTGAGGGGAGCGGGCGGGGCGGCGCGCGCGCACTGCGCTCCCTCCGCTGCGGCGGCGGCTGTGGCTGCTCCCGGCGGGATCAGGTGGGAAAGGTGCGAGCTGCGGCTCTGCCGGGGCCGTGACGGGAGGAGGAGGAGGAAGAAGAGGAAGAAGGTGCAGCCCGGGCAGAAGCCGGGCTGGCTGAAGGGCTGTGTTCGCGCCGGGTGTGGGGCTGCCCGGCCGGGCGCCTCCCGCCGTGCGTGCGGGGCTCTGGCGTCGCCCCCGCGGGCGGGGAGCGGAGCCGGGCCGGATCCGGCGGGCCCGGGCCGTGAGTAGCTGCTGCTGCTGCTTCATTTCCCATACCAAAGCGGTTTGTAGGCCTGAGGGCCACGGCCTCAGCATAGTGTTGTAATCTGGTTACTTTTCGTTTTGTTTATTCATAATTGTTACAGTTATAACTAATATTGTTAATGTTGATTGAAAGTCCTGCAGACAAGTCGTGAGGGGATGGCTCCCGGTTGGTTTTTCAAAGCGGCTTCATCCTCTGGTTGCTCTTGGTTTTCACGACAGCTTGCACCTAATATTTACACTTTACGCTCCTTGTAAAGATGTGCTTGCCTCCTTTGAGGAACTGCTTGTAGCTCTACCAGGTAACTTTGGGAAGTCTGGGCTTTCCCAAAAACATATTAAAAATTATTTTTTAGATTGCTTAGAAATATATGTATAAAACTGCTAATTTAATTCTTTTAGTTATGTTTCCTTATAATGGAATTATTTTTGACAATGAAAGTCTGGTAATTTTCACTAATAGGCTTAAAGCTATGCACTGGAGGCAGGGTAAAAATAATAAGTTTATTGAAGTTGTATTGAAAGAATAATCTGAGGGATCAAATGTACAGGTGAGCCAGTTAAAATAAGGTGCTGCTGAACAGTTACTATGATTATTAAATATTAATTAAACATTAATATTTTTAATATTTTATGTTTAATCTTCCACCTAATTAAAAAAATAGGAGGTGTAGTGAGAGGCTGGTTTTCAGGTATATCTTGAGATTTTTAAAGAGCAAGGGTCCAGCCAAAGAAATGAGAGCAGGGACAAGAGCTTGTAAATGAGTAGTGCAGTTAAGAAAATCAGGGAATCTTAGGTATGAAATTCCCTTCTGTTAAGAACAAGAAAAACAGTCTTATGGATGTTGTAAAAATGCTGAAGCAGTCAGTGCAGCCTTTGTTCAGTTTTCCTGGAAAGGCTATAGTCAGATATTTGCTAAAACTAAATAAAATTATATGATTGGAATGCAATCAGAGTATTACTTCTTAAAAGAATAAAAAAAGAGAGAAAAGCCAGATGATCTCTGATCTCCTGAATGATTCTGAGGAGTTGATTTGGGAAGGGAATTTGTCAATAAGTAGAGGACAATTAAAATCAGTGTGCACACAGGAAATATTCCAGTGTGGCTTGTTGAAAGTAGTCTGGATTAAACTTTATTTTTTACAGTAGCCAATGCACTTAATAAAGGGGGAATATGAGTAGTCTGCCTTGAGTTTTACAGGATTTCTGCCATTGTTCAAGCTACTGAAGTGTGCTCTGAAAATAATTATTTTTAAAGATTTTTTTTTTAAGAGATTTTGAATTTGACTTGTAAATGACTCTTTTAAACAGTGGTGTCATGAAATGTGCTCCTGGAGCGTTCAGTTTTGAGGGTATTTTCACTGTTGCCTGGAGTGTGGAATACAAAGTTGAAAGGATTGCAAGCACTGTGCAGGGGTTGGAATTAAAGGCCACCTTGAGAAGCCTGGTATCAGGTTGGAAATCAGTGTAACTGAGCTCAATTCACAGGAACTGAGGGAGGAAGAGAGCACAGGAATAAAAATATCAAAGGCCTGGTTAGTGGAAAGGGTGTCAGTGAACAGCAAACAGTATCCCAGAAAACACTGGGCATTTATACTGCATTTGAGCACTGTAATGCACATAAAACCAGTATTAATTGAGAATTATGTTCTTTCAACTACCCAGGTGTTGCTTTGTCACAGTAACAAGTGTGAGTAAATATAAAGGCAAGGGAAGAGATTACTCAGATGATAAAGGGCCTTAGCTAAAATGGTCTGGTTATTTTTTTAAACAACAGTGGTGGAAATCTAGACTCTGCAAGAATATTAGGTTTATTAAGCTTTATGAGGGGAACTTGAAAGGCATAGACACTCTAGAAAAGAGGAAATTCAGAGCAAATTTGCTGAGTGCCTTCACATCAGTAGAAGGGTTGCTGTGTAAAGACCAGTGATTAACAAGTCTTTGAGTTCCCTGTAGATCAAGAGATGCTTGTTTTTAGGTGGTGATACTTGATTTGGATGCTAAAGGAAAATCTTTAGCTTTCAGGTTGATGAAACCTGAAGTTGGGTGTCCACAGATCTCTTGCTGGAGAAGTAAATATCTGGACATTTACTTCTCTCAGATCTCTCAGGCACAGTCAGGTCTCTCAAGGGCCCTTCCAGGTGTGTATTTAAACAGTTCTGTGCACACAGTGTGGTGGAATTGCTGGTTTTAATAGGGGAAAACTGCTTTGGAACCTGCAAGTTTCCTTGAGCCTGGATTTTTATGGAGCTATAGTAGGAAAGGCCCATGGTGAATGCCTCAGTATCTCCTCTTGGCTGTGTTGTGCTTACACAAGGGTTTGCTTCCAGGTGTGCAGCTTTTCCAGGTGCCTCCTGCTGCTTTGGCTGGGGAAGGCAGACTGGCCAACCATTTAAATCCATTTCACTCTCTTCACAAACTCTGCTTGCTGAAACATCTTCAATTGGCTGTTACAGGGCTGGAATGAGAGAACTTCTGTGAGAAAGATAAGGGATAAAGAGATCAAGAATGGGGGGAAAAGCTGCTGCTTTGTCTTGAGCAAAGGATGTGCAAACCCCACAGAAGGGAAAATGGCAAAATGAAAGTGTGGCCTTTATCGTGTCATGAAGACATTCATATATTCATGCTGTTAATAAGGAAACAGCAGCCTGTTAATGATCTTTTGGAATAACTGAATTGAAATTCAGAGATGTTTCTAGCCAATGCTTCTAGAGGTGCAGTGTCTTTCCATTTTTCAGCACATGTCAAGGAGAAGGCCTTCTAAAAAATTACTTATTTTTATGCAGCTTAAAAAAGCAAAGAAAAAATTTAGTAGGTGACTTAAATTCCTTTTAGAGCTGAGTATTGATGTCTTATTTAAAATTAGGTACATTTACTTCTGCTAGTAAAATGTCCAGAAGTGTTACTTGAGTGAGCTGGCCTGTTGCTATATCATTTTTCCTTAGTACTTCTATCAGTTTCTAAAGTTCTGAGTATTGGGGAGCTACATTCTCTCCAGAATGTTTGTTCTTGAGCAGAACTTCCCTCATGAAAATCTGACTCATTTAGTTCAGCCATTGAAAATTTTCAGTCGTTCCCATCACTAGTACACAATATGTGGCTGATTTATTTGCCAGCAGTGGTTTGGAGTTGAGATTTTGGGGTTTGAGAATCTTTTCCTGTTAGATAAAAAGAAGTAAGCTCAGTTTAAAACTGTAGGGAACTGGAATGATGTTTCTTGCTGTGTATTTCAGACTTCCAAAATATAATGCCTCCAACATTTGAGAACCAGTGCAATACAAGTGTTGCATTATTAGGTTATTTAGAACTTTGTTCTGTGTGCTGAACCTTATAAGAAGGCTCAACATCATTATTTAAGGTGTTCTCAATACTTTGAATATTCCAGTAATTTTTTTCTAAAAGCATATATAATCAAGTTTGTGGTATAATCTGAGTGAGCAATGTAATTTCTGTGATTTACCTTGTTTTGATGTGATGTTTGCATAGTCCTTGTGTCTTAAGCATGGAATTTGGAGTTTTTCATTCATTTTCTCTTTAAGTCAAAAGAGTGTCTAGTCTTGCTGGTGATAATATTGAAACGATGTTTTCTATGATGTTTTTGAGATGTGATCACTTGAATTACAAGTGAACAATTTAGCTTTACTTTGTGAGGTTGAAATTTCTATGTATATTTTTAGAGGTTGGAAGAGCAGTATTTTTGGTGTCTGTGTAAATCTGTGAATTAAAATGAATGCAACTCAACCTCTCTTAGTTCAGTCACAAAAGTAAAAAAAAAAAATTGCTCAGAGTTTGGATTAGAAGGTCAGTTGAGCTTTAAAATTCCCAAGTCTGGCATAATAGTCTCCCCAATGCCTAATAACCATAGTTTGAATTTTGGTGCAGCATGGGGGTGGACTAGTTGATTTTTGAAGGTCCCTTCCACCGCTCCAAACCATTTTGTGAAGAATGTTTGTTTTTCAAGTAGCTATAAACTAAATATTTGTAATTTTTTTTTATTTACATGGCATTAGAGTTAATATGTCTGTGAATATATATGTGATATCTGTAGGATTAGCTGTGTGGTGTCCAACATCTTTTGAGAGGATGGTGTTTGAACAAGGATTTTGTCTGAAGCCTTTTGTGACAGTTGCTGTTGTCAGTATTTAGATTTTTCTACACATGCAATTATCTCTTCAGATTTTGTTTATGGTAGTTAGGACTGCAATCTTGTATATGAGAAAGCAGGTAAAATGTCTGTGTCAAGCCTTATGTTTGCAAAATTAAAAGAAAATACTCAGGGGCCAATAGAAAGTGTTGTGTGCACTAGGGAAGTCAGATGTCCTGTGGGACATTTTAGCTGCAGTGTCACCGGTGCATAGACAATGTTGTCTGTGCCTGGTGTCAGTTCTGGTGTAAGGAGTGGATCTTGTGGGTCCCAGCCTGGCTCAGTCCCTGTTTGCTGTCTGGGAGAGGCACTGGAAGAGAGGTTAGCAGAGCATGATGTGATGTCATGCATGTCAGCAAAGGATGGCAGGTCAGCTCTAACTCTCTGACTCTTTAGTGCTCTATGGTAATTTGAAGCTTTAATGTAGTTCTTTTCATGGAACTTATGTTTCTTTGGAATTTTTAAAAAAATATTTTAAGCTACTTCCTAGGAAATAGTCAAGTGCTCTGTGCTTTACAAAGCCCAGCTTAATTAAGTTGTCCTGTATGTGGTGATGGTCTGGGTGTTGAGGGTGAGTGTGATTACTTGGACAGTGCAAGTCACAAGTTGATGATTCCAGATGAAGTTTTAAAGTTCAGGAAATGGGCCATAAATAAATGTGGCTATAACCAATTACTACAAATCATACAATTTGTTTAAACTCCTATTTCCTATTTTAGGGGAGAAGTATCTCTTGCTCTAGTTTCTGAATTTGTAGCTTAAGAGAACTTTTAAGTGTATCTGTGGGAGAAAATGAAGTTGTGCTGCTAGCCTTTAAAGTAACATTTGCAATTTTAATTTCTTAAAAAACAGAACTGTAAAAACCAAACTCTGAAACCCTAACTCTGTATGCATAAATGAGAATGATACAAGTAAAGTATGTCTTATGGATGTTGCAAGTGTGTATTGAGTTCTTAAGGACACAAAATTTACACATATATGCAACCCCTTACATATATTACACATATATATTCTATATATTTATACATATTACTTTATGTATATAAATGAAATGTCCAACAGACATGCAAAAATATTTGTGTGAATATGTATAAAGTCTGTAGGCTGTTCTAAAAGTGTGAAGCCAAAGAATGAAACTGACTATGTGAACAAAATCCTTTAATTTTCCCATCAAGCTAAAAACATGTCAACTCCCTTGTTTTCTCTCACTAGAAATGACCACCCCAAACAAGACCCCACCTGGTGCTGATCCAAAGCAGCTGGAGAGGACTGGTACTGTTAGAGAAATAGGCTCACAAGCAGTTTGGTCTCTCTCATCCTGTAAGCCAGGTAAATCACAACAATGA
The DNA here is from genome assembly GCF_028018845.1 of Melospiza georgiana. NCBI lineage: Eukaryota > Metazoa > Chordata > Aves > Passeriformes > Passerellidae > Melospiza > Melospiza georgiana. Next base: position 28,564,960 of record NC_080434.1, on the reverse strand, counting down.
TGTAAAAAGTTGAATGTACATTTATGTTCTGGCAGTAAAAAGCAGTAAAACTGCTGTAGTGTAGGCTGTAGTTACTATGAATAATGTTGGCCCTCTCTATATGTGATACAATATGAAAGTTCTAACTGTATCAGAAATCCTATGAGGAACTATCTGATATGAACTAAACAGAACTCTTACATATTTTATATTAATTTTTCTTTTCATTTCCATGGTAAACAAACTAAGCAATGTAAGCAGAATCACACCCAGCACAGTGAAATTGTTTCTGTGCTTTAGCAACTTGTCTGGGTGTCTTCCATTTTTAACTAAGGATGACTGTGCAGCTGGGAGACCTAAATGTTGTGCCTGAACTTTGAAACTTTGTGTGGGCTCAGTCATTACAGGGTGGCCCTGAAACCCTGCAAATAAAATAAACATGTGGTCCTGAGGGGCAGTTTGTTATACCTGCTCAAAATACCTGAAAATCTGTATTCTTTCCCCTTGGGGTGCTTGAGTTGCTATTTCAGAAATATCTGTTGGGAATTGATCAGCTGTCTTGCTGCACCCTAGGGTTAGTCATCTCTTTATGTCACAATATTTTGCTCAGGCTGAATGACTTTGGTCTGAAATCCTGGAATATTGGAGAAAAAAATCTTGTGGTTTTGCTGCTTAAACAGGGTGAAGGAAATTTTTTATTAAACTTCTGCTGCTATATTGGAACTGTAGCTAGTGTGGACAATCAATAAAAGAATGTAATTAGTAAAAGGATAATGAGGGAATAGAAAATACAAGGCTGGAGTTGCTTCTTCAAATGTGATGGCATTAACCTTTAGGAATAGTGGTTTTGCCATCTATTGCCTGTTCTAGCTAGTACTTGAAAAAGCAAAAATATTTCGGGACATGACTTGAAGAGAAAATGTTACATTTGGCTAAAATGTTATAGTGAATGGTCTCTGCTAATGATTTTGCTTTAGTTCAGCAGTTAAGTTACAGAAGATGTGGAAAAGTCTCACTGTTAATTATTGCTTTGGCAACCAATATGAATTACTACTTAACCACTTGAAATTCCAGGACATGTTGGCATGGATTTGCACCCCACAGACCTCAACAGTGTTGAACCTCTGCAGATTCCCCTATTTCAGTTTTGTGTCAGAAAAGCATAGGTGCACCTTGGATGTCTAGACATATTTCCTAATATGTTGTAACCTGGGAGACATTAATTTGTGACAGTTGAAGAAGAGCTACATTTGCATCACAGAAATGGGATGTTCAAGATTATCACATTTTCTTTTTCTTAGGGTTTGGAGTGGATCAGTTACGAGATGATAATCTAGAAACTTACTGGCAGTCAGATGGATCACAGCCTCATTTGGTGAACATCCAATTTAGGTATTGAAGTATACTCCCTGTGGGTTAGGGTGCTTTGTACTGCTCAGATAAGATAGGAATTCAGCAAGTGCAAGAACTCATGGGTAGTTGTGTTACCCAACTGGTAAGAAGTCCGATAGCATTTCCAAAAATGAGATATTCAAATGTTATGATCACTAAATATCTACATAAGCAATGAAAATGAATGTTTATTGGTATGTCAGTTGTGACAGCATCACATTTACTCATGTAAGGTGATTTATGTCCTTATTTTGTGTCTGTGAGTGTCATTTGGAGGTTAGATGGCTCCTATGTAACCTAACAAATGAGTTTGAGAAACTTTTTTTTTATTCCATCCTGTTTAGGATGCTTTCAGTATTTTTTCTTTAACAAAACTTGAGAAGAGGTGTTTGTCCCCTTTTAAATGTACTTTTTTAAAAGGCCTTTGTGTAATAAGAGAGCCCCTATTTGAAAAGCCTAACTTAAGCTTCATTAAGTACAAGTGCTTATTTGGCATCTGTTTCTTGGTATACTGACATTCCTGAAGGCAGGCAAAGGAGAATGGTGAAAATCAACTGTGTGCATAATGTAATGTGGAAAATCACCCAGTTCTTCAACAGCAAGTTTCTTATGAATCACTAGGCACACATATATTCATTTCCAGAACATTTAAATCCTTAGTTATAGCAAGCTAGCAACAAACTCATCCCAAATATTTTTCTTTATGATGCTGACATAGCTTGTGTTGCTTCTTGCAGAAGAAAAACAACAGTGAAGACCTTATGTATTTATGCAGACTACAAATCTGATGAAAGTTACACTCCAAGCAAGATCTCTGTCAGAGTAGGAAATAATTTTCATAATCTCCAGGAAATCCGGGTAGGTCAATGATGCTTTGCATTCTATCTTAAAACAATTCTCTCTTGTTAGGACATCTGATGTAATAAAACAGCTTGTGGTGGTAAAATATGGCATTGTGTTGAAGGGAGAAAATGGCTGGGTTTATTTTGATATTTGCTTTTAGTTTTTATCTTGTAAATTTAGTAGATTGGTTTCTGTTATTTTTTTTCAGATTCTTTTTACCAAACATGATTGTAATTGAATATGTTCATAAATTTTTACTTTTGAGTATTGTTTCCATTATTTTTCTTTTTAATGCTCAACAGTTATTGAGATGCAAAAATTTTGGATGGGATGAGGTTTTTTAACAATATGAAGCAAAATCCTATTTTCTGTTCTTCAGATCAGCTTAAGATTTTGAATGAGACAGATTTGTTAGTGTTTTATTTTTAAAAAGATCAAATCCAGTATTTTTTATGGTGATGCTTCTAGTCAGAACTGTGATAAGACTTGAATTGCTTTAAGTGCTTGGTTTGCCTACCTTTGGGTTAAAAGTAAAAGCAGATTTGAAATAATCCATGATCTTGGTAGATGTCCACCTTGGAAACTAATTGGGGTACTTATGAGCAGGTATCTTTGCTCATTCTGGGTCAGGGTAGCCTCATGTTTCAAATTCCTCTTCTCTGGAGCTCAGCACTTACTGGCTGGTATTTTGGGAAGGTTTAACTTAGCAGTCTTATATGGCAAGTGTTACAATAACAGAAGGATTGGGATGATGAGAAAAGGGTGGTGCTAAATGGTGGCTTGAAGTTTTACTACTGGGATTTTTATTTTTTTCACTTTGGATTGTTAGGACTGAAAACCTAAGTCCCAGAGGAAGTTGTAAGTACAAAGCTGCAGATGCTGTGGGAGTAAAAAATAGTGTAGTAGAGATGTCTGTTAACATTATGTATTTGTCTATATCCTTTCAATGATTTGTGATGTTATCTCAAGTTTTGACTCACACTTTTATCCTAAATATCAAATGGAAGGGTCTTGACATGTTTTATTTTTCTTTAAATAATTAAACATTCTTTTGGAAGAAATAAATCTTCACGTAACTTTGATCAGTGGTAAATTCTCTCCATCTTCTTAATTGTATCACAGCAGTTTGGGAGCTGCCCAGTGTCTGAGGAAGGGCAGCTGGATCCTTTCACCTGTTAGGCTGTGGGTCAGTTTCCCGAGTATCCACTAGATGTCATTGTTGTCCTTAATGATCACTTTGATTTTTGCACTTTTATCTGCCCTTTCAATAACTAAATGATTATTGTCCTTTCTGTAGTCATGCTTAGTACAGCACTGTACATCTTGCTGCCTAACTTAAATTTCTCATACAGTGGTAAACTCCTGCTCTTGAGGGTATGTGTGTGATGAATGTATTAAAGATCTGTAAAGCAATAAAATGTGTAACAAGTGTATTAGTTTTCTCCAGTGTCTCAGGCAGGATTTCTTTAGCTCTTTTCTTGCCAAACACGGGATTCTATGCATAATGTATGTAGTTAAAAATGGTGCTTCTATATGAACCAAGTTACTAGCATTTTTTATGGTATATGAATGTGACTATAACATGATGCATGACAGAGTAATTCTTATGCATGCCACATGCTCTTGTGCTTTTTTTACTTCCAAACTGAGGAGAAAATATGGTCACGCTTCTTATTAATGAGATACAATATTCTGATGCTGTAAAATGCTTGTGACTGTCATCACCATGATGTTACATGTTGCTATCAATTTTCATATTTTCTAAAATGCTTGATACTGGTTCTTGAATTTTCCTTCAGTCTTGAAACTTGCTTCAGCTTCTCTGACACAAGGGGAGGTTATTAAAGCAGTGTGAACTGTTATGAGCTCTTTAGAGAAATCTGCTTAATTATACAGTGATTCCATTGGCTTCAGTACTGATTAACTGGGTGGAAAATCAGGCTAAAGCATTTTATATTTTTCCATGGATGCTTTCCCAACTCATAGTGTGTAATGAATGTGTTTTCTTTCCTAATGGTCTAATTTTCAACACAATGCAATATGCTGTTGAGCTAAAGTTTGTCACAAATACAAGATCAGCTTTAGTTTGTATTCTAGTATATAGGCATATCTTGTTTGGAAGCTAAAATGAATTTATTTTCAGAAAAAGAGGTTTCTTCCCCCTCGTTTGTACCCCATTGTAGGGGTGAGAACAGCCCTTGCAATCTGGCAGGATTATTCCCTTGCTCACTGCAGTTAAGGCGTGTGCACCCAGCCTTCTCCTCTGGCACTTAAGTGCCATTGTATCACAGCTTCAAGCTTGGAGAGCAAATATTTTCTCATTTGCCATCATGGAGTTTTCCCACATGATGGTACTAACAGTCTGGATGGACCAGATAGTCTGTAGAGGCATTTTTGGAACAGCATCCAGACTCCTCAGGACATAAGTTATTACACTTTTTCATGATATGAAAATAACTCATTGCAAAGGATATGAGTGAAATGCTGTCCATGAGAGATCTCTGGTCTTGTCAAGTGATGCTCACCTGTTTATTGCATTTTACCTCTCCAGAACATTCAGATGTTCAGCAGTTCATTGTGCTGTAAGGAGATTAAGTGTTTTGATGCTAAGTGCAGGTGGTATTTCAGGGTATAGTCTCAATCCATATATAATATATATATATATATACACACACATGTTGTAGTTAATAGTGCTTTCTGCTGTCAGCCTATAAAGTAGGATCTTTACACAGAGTCAGGTAAAAGCCCTTTAATCTTAATACACCTTTGTTGGCAGCAGTATGAGGCCTTTATTTTAGGTTTTTGTTGGAGTTTTTTGTTTGTTTGTTTGCTTTTCCTTTGGACTGCTGTCTGGTTTGTTTTCAGTTTCTCTTCTATCCCTTTTGGCCTTGCCTGGTGTTCTGTAAGCAGGTGCCACCCCAGCAGCCTCCCTGGTGCCATGGGGTTGTGCCTGAGCACCACGGACAGGGCTCCTTCTTCACTGTTTGAGGAGATTCTGCACTAGAGAGGGGATTACCAACTGGAGGGATGCCCAGCTGGGAGGCTTTTCCAAGGGATAGTTAAGGAAGTGACCCCAGTGTTATGCCTTTACTCCTCTGCTGTCCAGTGGCTGAAGGGAAGAGGTTGGACTTAGCCAGACATGTTCTGAAATGCAGCAGTGAGCAATCTTCACCTGTTTTCTGTACATGGAGTAGACTGAGATCCTGAGGAGTGAGGACATCCTGGCTCATCATAGGGCTGTTGCAAGGTAATCAGCCAAGAAAATGTATTCTTGTGGGTCTTTATTCAAACATCTCTAAGGTGCATTTTAAACTGCTTTCCACTGAAGGTGGAACAACTCTGAAGGAGCTGTTACTCCTTTAGATTCCTGACTAAGCTTCAGGTACTTTGGTTAGAAACCATTCCTCTGTGATCTATGTTCCACTCACGAAAAGAGGCATTAATTCTGACCCTTGGGTTCAGAATGTCAATTAAAAATAGTCAGTCTGCTTTCTGCAAAGTACTCTTCATGCTAAGAAAAGACTGAGTAAACTTCAGTTTTACAGAATTTCAATCTTTCCTGTCTGTAGGATGTTCTGTAAGCACAATCATCACACCAGTTGTTAATTTTGATTATCTTGCTGTTAATGCTGGCTGAGTATGGATTTGTTTCTTCAGGATGCACACAGATGCACTGTTCTGTTCATCTGAAGTTTACTGGTGGTGGAAATCTGCAAAGCAGGGGAGTAGAATGCTCCACTGGTACTGGTTACTTATTAAGCCTTGTCATGGGTAGGAATCAAATTTCAGAAAAAAGGTTATTTCCATTTGTACTCTGTGCAAATTTCCACCTCCCAGTAGAGGATATTTAGTGAATCCCCAGCTGAGATGTTCATATGAACTCATCTTTACAAAAAGAAGGCAAATTAAGTGATGTAACATCACTGTTCCCTGCCAATATCATCATCACTGTAGGTGATATGACCTTTTCATCATGCGTTTGTGGAAATAACTAATATATGCTTCAGACTGTGGAAATTATGAACAGGATTACAATTTTCCTGCCCTTTGATACTGTGGAATGGTAAGACATCAGATCAGAGCTTACTGTGCAATCATGAAAAGTGCAGATATTGAAATAGCCTTTTATGCATATGAGATGTGTGTATACAAATAGGGAGGCCACATGAGAGCTAGTAGAACACTGGAAGATTATTTTGGCCCACACACTATAAAATTGTTAAGCTTTTTTATCTTACCTTGTTATGAAGGAGTATTTTAAGAGAAATAAGCATCTCTTCTATAGAGCAACACTGAACATGGCTTTTATGCTGTGGTACATATAAAAGATATTTTTTCTTTTGTGTCTGAGTGTTCAGTAACAAATCTATGAAGGAACCTTTTCTTGCCCCAGAAGGGCTCAATTAGGCAAGGGTACCTTAAAGAGGCCCTGTATTTTTATTTCTGTCAGTCTGACTTTACTCTCTGAAGCAGAGGAAAAGCCATGTGAAACAATGTGGCAGCAGCTCTATGGAAGGCAGGAAGTTGATGAAGTACAGAGCTTTACTCGAGGGAGCTCAAGTACAGAGAGCCTAGGAACTGATGGAAGCATTGAGTGTTACATATGTGTGAAAACCTCTCCTGCACTTACAACCTTTTTTGTGATTATTCATTCAAATTCCACTGTGGAAAAGAAATTGGAAAATCAACACCCTCACAGTAAAGAATTTCTTGCTAAGATCTAATCTAAACTTTAGTTTAAGGCCATTCCCCCTTGTCCTGTCATTACATGCCCTTGTAAAATGCCTCTGTTCCTCTTTTTTGTAGGCTCCCTTAGGTACTGGAAGGCCACAATTAGGTCACACCTCCACCTTCTCTTCCTGTAGCAAGTGTTTGATTACCTTGTTTCATCTCTTTTCTGTGCATGAAGTTCTTGTAGGAGGATTTACAAAGATTTCCCCTAAATCTTTGGCTTTTAAATACTTTACTTCTGTAAAAATCTTTCTGGTACTAGTGGCTTAAAAATTCAGATTTTTAAAACTGTGTGTTATCAGTGCAGGTAAACTGTCCTCCAGCATAATGGGGGAATTTTTAATTGGCTTTGATGCAAACTTTCACTATTGCATTCCAATTACAATACTTTAAACAAATCTTCCAGTGGACATGAACAGGTTGCACGTAGTGCTGTGTGTGTGAGTGGAAGGAGCCAGATGCTTGAACTTTTTATATGGAAAACCAACTGCAAATTTTGGTGATCATATTCTCTAGCACTCTTTTGAAGTATGTAGTGTAGTAATACTGTTGTAGAGTAGTAATTGTATTAGTTGGGGGAAAACTGCTGGTTTTCTGTGATAGTTTCTTACCTTCTTTATATACCTGAAAGATTTATGCAGGGAAGTCTTCAATAATGGAGATCATTGTACCAATAGGCCAACACCTTTACCATTCCTAATTAGTATAAATGAAGGATCTCTTTTTCACAAGAAGATCCTGTTATGAAAGGGAGTACCTGTATGGTGAAGGGAGCACATGTATATGTTAATAAAAGTTCTGTGAGAGTCGGGTCTGTCATTTTTGCTTTTTGCACATTTTGCCAGTGGCATGGCCATGCTGCTCATGTACAAGAGTTCTGGCTAGAGCTGTGAAATAGTTTTGGGGTTTTTTCCTAATTTTATTTTTAACTCTGCCAGCTTCTGCAGCTGATTTACACACACGCACACATACACACATTGTGCTTCTGGCTTTTGTGAAAACACTTTTTGTAGCCTTTAGCCCTTAGTGCTACATATAGCTTTGTTTCTTTTAAACCATGGCTTTTTCTTTTTAATGCCTGGATACAGCAGAGATGCTGATCTTTCTCCCTTTGATAGCATTACCAAATTTTTAGAGCTCTTAGAGTGATCAGTCAACTTTGTGTGTTCTTTAGCTTCTAGGAATTGGTCCAAATATGCATATTGATGATATGTAGATATGATTGTAGATCATATCTATTTAAAACAGTAGCCCCCATGCCCTTCACTGCCTGAAATTTACAAGTTGTAATCAAACTTATGTGCTATCAGGCTGAGGGAAGAAAAGCATGTTTTTCTTTTACATGCTCAAAATGTAGTGAAAATCCCAGTGGACAGTCATGTTTACAAGGGTAACTGTCTGCATTCAATTGTGGGTTATAAAAGTGCTTGCTTGAATAAATACACAGAGCTATCAGACAGAACAACCAATAGTTCCTTGGACTAATTGACCTTGTCAGTAGAATAGAAACACTTGCAAATAAAATTCCCATTGCCAGCAAAGTTGCAACTGAAAACCCCTGAAGAAACTGTGTATATCCTCTAACTATCTTGGAATGCAGTGATTCAGGCAGCAGACATGTGCAGCGGGAGGGGGCAGGAGGGGGAATCATTAACCAGGAAAGTTGTACATACCAGCAGTTTGCAGTGGGCTCCTTTTGCAGCGTGAGGCTGTGTGCATTCCTCAGGCCATTAAGTAGCTCACTTTCCATATTCAGAGTTATGCTTTCTACCAGTTGTTACTACTTTTACCATCCCTTGGGTCCCCCTGTATGATTTGTTTTGCTGGTCTGCTTTGATTATAATGTAGCCTTTTCAGAAAAGGCAAAGGTGTTTGGCTGGTAACCACAGCATGTTGTAATGAGGGTGGAGTGTGTTTGTCATTCTGCAGCAATGGTTGACTTCCATGAATGCCAGGGTCTATAACCACACAGGCTGTGGCAGTTTATGTTTTTGAATATATTCAGATTGCATAACAGTGGAAAAGAATCGCAGTAAATATTAGAATATCTGATCTTCCAATAAAAAGCACGATGGAACCATTTTTTTACTTTACCCAGTGATGAGTCATGTATCTTCCCATTAAAAAAAGGAAAATATTTCACTCCAGAAATAAGTCTTCACAAGTGAATTAGTCATATATCAGACATTTCCTTTTAAAAGTTTGGATAATGTCACACAGGTGGAAGTAGTATGAAAAAAACAACAGTGAAAGACACAACAGGCTTCACTGTGTACTATAAAAACATGATTTTATTTTGGTTAGAAAACAAAACAGGAAAAATGGCATTTGGAAAATAAAGTCTGAAAAATGGTCCAGTTAGCTGCTTAATAAACTTCAGAGATGAAGGTTTAAAAAAACCCACCAAGATTTGTAAAAGGAGGCGGGGGGGAGTAGTGTATTTCACCTTAAGTAAGGGACAATGTGTAATAAGGGATTTTGTGGTTTTACAGCTCGGTGCATGTGTTTGAAAGCTGTTCTCTCAGCAACGTGGGTGGCAGGTTATGCTACCATATAATGTATTGTAGTTGGCTCTCCACACTTGTCAGGGTTAGCGTTCAACCATTCGGAAAATTTTCCCATTGTTCTATCATGTGAACCAAGGCTAGTGTTGAATTCCCAATAACCTTCTGCAGGAAAAAGAGGTTTAATTAGAAAGTTTGAAATTTGATTACTTCTGTTATTGTCTTAATGCACTTCTCTCTAATTTAGGTGCTTATCTGCAAATGCAATCAATTTTTGCTCAGGAAGATGAAAAACAAACTTAACTTTGTACTGCAGTTGCTTCCACAATTTAAAAAGAAAACTTGTATACTCAATTCTGTCTTTCTTCAGCATTAACACTCTATTTCCATCTTAAACATGTTTGCTTTAGATGGATCATAGCTTTTGGCAGCTACTGCATTTTTAGCAAATAATACTGTTTCTAGTAAGAGTTGCAAAAAAAAAAAACTTTGTGTGAGGTCCTTGTAAACTGAACCTTGGGAACGTTATGTTATTTCTGTATTTTCCCTTCTTTTGTGCTTCTTCTCTATTTGTGTCATGGTTATAAATTACATCGTTTGAACTAGAGAATTAAAAACATTTCGTTTTGTGATTCCTGTAATTTTAAAAAAGAGAAGGTTTATTTTATGTCTATTTTTTTTCTTTTTACCTGTTATTTCAGAGGCTGGCACACAGAGAAATAAGCAGTTATGGTATTGAAATTCCATTGTGCCAGCACCTCTGGGGCATAATCCAAAAAAACCAGAAAAATCGCCTGCTGGGTTGTATGCAGTAAGCTTGTGTGAACATCAGTGTCTGCTGTTCACACATCATTTTTTACTGGAAGTTCCTGTTGGAATAAAGGTTCTGTGTTTGGAGAGTGCACAGGGATACTTGTTGGTCAATGGTTTTTCAAAGTTTGTAGGGATTTCTAATTACAGTTTACCAGTGTAGGCTCACTATATACTTCTTGCAGATAATCATTAATGTTTCAGAAGTAAGAGAAGCAAGCAGGGATTTGGCAACATAAAAGCTGTAACAAGAAAGATCTGGGTGCTCTTCTCTTCCTTTAAGCATTCTCTCTGAGACTGAACATGGGAGTGAGGAATAAGGTGGGTGGGTGGATGGAGGGGGAGGTGACAGCATGACAGAAGACACTCTCATACTTGGTATCCCTACTTCAATATTTAACCCCTTCCCTTCCTTCTCCCTCCTTTTTCAATGCAAGTGTGGTGTCTAGTTGACATTTTCAAACATCCAAGTGCCTCCAGCATTCCAGCTTATGGTGGGTGTCAGTGTGATGCTCATCTAGAACATCTTCATGGTGCTCAGTCAGGTGAACCCCCTCAGCTGATCAGAATTAATTTGAACTGTGGTTTATAAAACATGTGATACTGTGCACTTGCAAACTGGAGCATGTAGCAACATCCACTTTATCTCTTGTGTTTGATCTCTCTGCACTTGGATAGAAGGATGGAGATCCTGCTAGGCAAACTGTTTAATGCAGCTTTTTACTTGGGTGTTTGAAGGAGTTCCTGGTCACATAAGGTTTCAAGGTTTGAACTAGGGAAAATGAAAATATTTGTTGGCTAGCTGTATCTTTTATTGGCTCTTGGGGAAGTGGACTCTAGATATCTGACCTTGCAGTTACTTAGCAGAGCAAGAGATGGGGACCATTGAGGAAACTGTGTGAAACAAGGGATGCTTCTTTGATCTCAGGAAGGCAGCATGTTAGGAGGGAGATCTTGGAAAAGTGCAGCAGACCTGTATTTGGAAGGGAAATTATATTCTTCTGTAGTAAAGGGCCCTGCATTGGAGTTGTTAAATAAAGAGCTGTTTCTCAGTCTCAATTTTCTTCTTCTTCTACCCTACCACATTCTACAGTCATGCTCTTTCCCATTCTATCAGTTCTCTAGGCCTGAGTACTCCAAAATTATCTCCTAGTTTTGGATTCCAAATGTGAAAACATTGTGGGAGTCACACCACCATCTTTTGCTTAAAGGTTGTAAAAAACATCCTTAAATTTGTGTCAAAGCTGACAGTAAGATGCTGCTCACTCACTCCTGCTTTCCTCTTTCTGAGAGGTTGCTCACCATTGGGAAACTTCTCCCCTTCAAACAATTTTTTTCTACACTGTTAAATAGGATTGGGAGGATAAAGTCAGTGAATTATAAACAATCATCTTTGATGTGCCTGATTGCCTTCATAGACTTAACTGTGGAGAGTAATCCTTGGAGGGAGCACTAGATATTCTCAAAAATTTAGAAGTGCTAAATACATCCAGTAAGGTCAAATACAAGACTGATTCTGATCCCTCTGGGTGCTCCTACTAACATAGTATTAAAATCCTCCAAGGAGTAAAGCCAGCAGTCAACATTTAATTTGGTTTAAGCAGAAGAAAGGATATTAAAGGAATGGGAATTTTCTTGGATACCTAAGAACGTTTTATGCTGTCATCTCAACTGGTGCTGGTCAGCTGGCACAGCACACCTCATTTTCTGTTTCACTTGAATTACTTGTAGGCACCAGCAGCTGGAAACCTCCTGTGACTGTGTTCACCACCTTTTGCCAAACCAGCAGTTTGGCAGCAGGCTGGAGGGAGGAAGTGGCCCCAATTTAAAAGAATATAGGAGCAAATTTGCCCACCAGTTATTCTCTGTATGTGTGGCTTCCCCGTTATAATACCTTTATTTGCATCCATAGAAATGTGGTCACACTTGGCTATTTATAGTACATACTGCCTTGTGGCAATGTTATCAGGTATTGCTATTAATTAGGATTTAAAAAAATCCAAACCAAATCCATTAAATGCACAGAATGTGCCATGCTTTGTCAGGTCAGCAACCAAAAATTTCCATAAATTCAGGTAGAAATAAAGGAACAAGTGTATTCTGTGTAGATAGTGCTGAAAGGTTTTCTGTTGATGTGGTAAATTCAAGCAATCCTCAGTGTTCAGAAGAAAATGCTACCTGGCAGGTGGTAGAGATCTAGAACAAATCCAGAGTTCTGGACTGTAAGACTCAGCTGCTTCAGGGCTGCCACCATGGCAGCTCTTTCCAGAGGGAGGTCTTGCTCCTGTGATTTCTGCCATGTTATTTTGGTCAGGGATCACATGTCTGTGTGTAGCTTTGATGAGAACACTGCTACACAGGGTCTACATTCAATTCTTTGCTGAGCTTTATTGGGTGGGAAGGGATTGAATGTGCTGTTATCCTGTTCCTTATCTCAAGTAGTGCATGGAAATGTTTCTAGAGATATGAAGCATAAATTCATTTCTTTCTGAGGGCTGTTTTGTGTCTTAATCTGTCATAAGATAACCAAGATCATGTGTTTGAATCGGAAAAACCTTTCCCATGCTTTTTCCATTTTCCGTGCAAACACACAGGAGAGGGTGGAGTGAGAATGGTAATGTATCATATGTGTCTGGCTTGGGGGCCTGTGCTGTCTATCTGCCTTCATCCAGTTCCTAAAGTAGGTTTATCTAACAGTCCTATTTTATTTCAGAATGAATTCTGGAGTGTTTTATGTCTCATGTCAAAGGAATGTTATCAAATACAGTTTTTATTGAAGCTTTTTATGAATGCTGTTTACAGTCACAGTTTTTGAGTGGATCATGTGGCATAGCCCCTAATACGTCTTTTTAAATTATTGTTTCCCCCACTCTGTATTTGTCAGAGGTCAAATTCAACTGTGAGTATGAAGAATATTTTGGATTATTTCTACTAGCAAATGCAGAAAACTTTAATTTGTTTCTCTTACTTGAGATTATTCTGTTACTTAGGAAGATTATGTTGCTGCGCATAATTTTTACCTTAATAAGGTAAAAATCAAAACGTGTTTTATTTTTTCATTGTTTCAAAAAGAGTTGCAATTCAGTAACACAGGAAACGATGTAGTAAAAATTCAAAGTAGGCTTCCCTCTCCTTGACCAGGTCTCTGTTGTGATTATGATGGTCACCATTTGTAACAGAGGTTTTCATAAATCAGCTCTTGGTAGATCTGGCACTGCTGGGGCAGGAACTTCTATTGTGGAATTACTGGGCTTTCTTCTGTTTCTTTATCGTGTCATGAGGAGTTAAAAGATTTACTTGCATAGCAGAAATAAATTAGGCAGAGGAGCATGTGTAGCCACAGTAGATGTACAGTAAGTCACATAGATTTGCAATCCAATTCCATCTGCTTGTTGTTGACTGCACTTTGCTAAGCAGTAAGATGACACCCCACAGTAGCTCTAGAGCACATAGCAGGCCTGCTGGTAAACAAGTTTTTAATTAACTCATTCTCATGCTTTGTTTTCCACTGCCCCCTCATTTTTCAGGAGCCTACTTAGGATGTAATTTTATTTTGATTCTTCTATAGGTCATGGTGAAGAACTCATGTTCTTGGTCTGTAGGATGTGGCACTGAGGCTATTCCAGATGCTGTTTGTAGCAGAAATGCTGTTGCAGCAAGGGACAGTGCATAGCACCACTGAATACCTTTTTAAAATTGTATATTTTTTGAGTGAATGGTGACTTGAGGGACCTTTGACATCCAGAAAGAAATCAAGAAATAAAATTCACATAAATTGAAAGAAGCAGAGTCTCAAGTCTGACCTCCACATAAAATAACAGATAAAAGCCTTGTGGGTTTTTTTTGGACACGCCTTCTTATTGATTTGTAAGAAAACACAAGCAAAAATAAAAGCTCTACTGCATTTGTTCCAGTACATTAAAGAAATTCTGTTTAGATGTAAAATTAAATGCTTCCATTGAGCAACAGTTCTGATTCCAGCTTTGCAAATTTATGGAAGTGTATTCTGGCTCACATAAAACCATCCAGCTGAACCTCTGACAGATATATTTCTTCTCTTTTAAAGTTCATTTGTATGAAAATATATCTCCAGTGAGGCATGTTTATGAATTTGGGATCTTCTGAGATGAGACTCTGCATTGCATTTTAAATTTGCACAAAACAGTTTTCACAACAGTCTTTTGGATTTGTTTCCAATGAGTAAATATTCCTTGAGCTGAGCATTACTCTCTGGGTCCTGTGAAATGCTACTCTGCATTTACTTATTGTGTGCTACAACACATTTGAGTAATCTTGAAGTTCATCAGGCTTTGCCCCACTTGCCTTTACTGAGCATCCATGGACTCTTTATCCAGACACAGAAATGTTTGCATACTGTACTTCTGCAGGATTTGGGGATTATTTACAGAGGTTTAGGACCTTTAAATTCCTTGATTTTTGGGAGAGGTAGCCCTCTGTAATTCTCAGAAACAAGCCACTCCTTTGAAACCAGGAGAAATGCTTTCTCTTAACCCCAGTGCTTTTTGTGTCTTAAATCAACAACTTCTCCTCTTGCTGGTAAAGAATGAGTAGGGTTTTTTTAATTTGGTAGCACTCAGGTATAATTTGTTCCAGTCTTTTCCTGACAAATGAAGTAGCTCAGGACCTACAATCTTGTGTAACAGGTAAAAAGTTAGAGCCATGCAGTTTTATGGGCCTGTCTTCTAGTAGAAGAAATCTAGTTCTCTTCAGTGTGTAGTAATAGCCCTTCTCAATGAGTGGAATGAGGTTTGTTTTGGTTTTGATTTACTTTCTTCCCCTCACCTATAAAGAGTGCTTGAGAGCTAGCAGCTGGCTGCTACTACTGTGGACTTTCTGTAAATACCATGATATTCCCATTTTTTGACATTTGTTCATCTCCCATATTAATTTTTGGCATTCTCTGGGATGCAAAGTGCATGGCATGAAATGTGTTCATTAGGTTATTGCCACAAAGTTATTTGAGATGGTTTGATAGAGAATTAACTCAGTGTGGCCTGTTTTCAGGCACTTACATCTTTAATATTCCTTGCAAAATTTATTTTTCAAATTCTTTCTTTGTATAATTTAACTGTAGCTATGTCTAGACATATTTCCTGGATATGGCTAAACAATTTTCAAGGTAAATTATGACCTGGGGTTTTTTTTGCACTTTCACACAAACATAGTATCATTCCATTATGTATGTAGGAGAAATGGGAACTGCAGACATCTGCAATACAGTTTTCATCGAATTTGCAAACTTCTGCCCCTTGGTAAAATTAGTTATTTCCCAGAAATGTTTTCCAGCCTTTACTTTCATTTTCAAACAATTTGTGCAGTGCACCCATAGAATACATTTATATTGTTCCTGCTTGTCCCCAGCAGTTCTAGTTTGAAAAGAATTCATAGGACTTCTCCCTTTATGCTTTGCTGTCTTCTAGGTTTTAATGTGTTTATTCTATTTGCCTTAAGGTCCTCTTGTATAAGGCCATTGTTCAAAGCACTTGTTTCTTGCTCATAGAAAATTCTGTGTATACTCCCTTTCTTGGAAGATTCTGTGGTATTAAACATAGAATCATTTAAGTTGGAAAAGACCTCTAAGATCATCAAGTTCAGCCTGTTCTGTTGCCTTTCATATAAGGCAGCTGCTTTGTCCTATTCTTCAGTCAGCAGTTCCATTTGTAATGCAAATTCACCTGAGCTTCAGAATGTTTTTTTAAATATATGTTCAGACTTTGCAGTAGAATGTTCCACTACCCCAGTTGAATCTGATTCTGTTCTGTTTGTGTAGCTGTCTTCTCTTCCATTGCTGGTTTCCCCTGCCTCTCCTCAGTAGAGCAGCCTGACTGACCTGGAAGTTGTAGGCGATGATGTCTTTGCTTTGGGTGGATGCTGCTCTGAAGGGAGGGACAAAGATTTTGCTATCTCACTAGAGGGAACTCTTAGGGCTTTTCAGTGCTTGGGGGTGAGAATTCAAATTTATGACTAAGATACAAACTTAAATAAAAGTGCTAGTAATGTATTGTCTTTAAGAACTGTGTGCCCTATTTCTGTTGTTATGAAAACCTTAGTCCACATACTTAACCAGATGGGATTTTGTTTTATACTTTTGTCACTGTTTTGTGTTACGACTACAAACTTTCGAATGCAGATGATACTATTTGTTTGAGTGAACATGGGAAGTTGTAGTGGCTTTTGTTATGTTTGATAGTTGGGTTTTTTCCCGAGCTTCTGATCAGGTAGAAGTTACTGAGGGTTTTCAAAAGCAGGTTGGTCATCATCTGCCAGATTCCTACTTAGAAGGATCCCTACACAGTTACCTTGTACTCATGGGGACTTCTCCTTAGTTACTTACTTGTGCATAAAAAAAAGAAATATTGTGTGGTTGTGTTCGCAGGGCTCTTAGGATGAGGGAAGAGACAAGAATGTTGACTCCATGTTTCAGAAGGCTTGATTTATTATTTTATGATAATATTATATTAAAACTATACGAAAAGAATAGAAGAAAGGATTTCATCAGAAGGCTGGCTAAGAATAGAAAAGGAATGATAACAAAGGCTTGTGTCTGACAGAGACAGTCAGACAGCTGGACTGTGATTGGCCATTAATTAGAAACAACCACATGAGACCAATCACAGATCCACCTGTTGCATTCCACAGCAGCAGATAATCATTGTTTACATTTTGTTCCTGAGGCCTCTCAGCTTCTCAGGAGAAAACATCCTAGCAAAAAGATTTTTCATAAAACATGTCTGTGACAATATTGCAGTGAGATAACCTTCAATTTGAAGTGCTTCCCTAAAGATAGAAAACATTTGTTTTTACTAAAGGAGATTTGCAGTTCTTTCTAAATGTGCTATGTGCAGCATTGGCCATTTTTTTTATAGTAACTTTTTGGTTGGTTTTTTAAATGTACTGTTTCTTTTCTCACATCTGCATCTATAATAGTCGAAGCTACTGATAATTTGAATTGTTAAGTACCCTGATTTAAAAAAAACCCAACATTTTAAAAGTCCCCCATTCTGCTTTCAAAGTGCTGGAATTTCAAAAACACTTGCAGCAAACCGTGGATTTTCTGCCATTCATTTTTAAGGCCAGACTGTCCAAATGTAGTCTGTTCCAGTATGTCTGCAACTAAAATTTTATCCATCTTAGCTACCAGAAATAGACAAACTGAGGCAGAAAGCTTGTTTTGGGCTGCATTACCTGTTTTTTGATACTGTCAGCCAAGAATATTTTTGTAGGTTTTTCATCTTCAGTGTACTGTGTGCTAAGCTCAGGGGAAGTAACAGGTTCACACTGGAGTCACGTTCCTGTAGGTGGGAAGGAATTCCCCTGATACCAGGAATCTTCTCAGCGTTGCAGTGGCCTTGCAAAGGTATGGCATTCCTGGGGCTTGTGACAGCTGTGCAGTGAGATTAGGTCCCTGCAGGAGAGTACTGCTGCACTTAGAGTGTGTTTGCCTTCCCTTCCTCTACTCTTGACTGCTTCTTAAATGAGTTATGAAAGTTTTTCTTTAAGTTTTTAACTTTTCATTAAGTTTTTCTTAAATCAGAGATCCAAAATTTTACAGCTGTTATGGTTGATTTCAATTGGAGGCAGTATTCCTTCTGGAGCAACAGATTCCTGTTAAGATGGAATCTCTTTAAGCTGATACCAAACTAAACTTAGGTAGCTTCCTGCTGTGGGTAGAAGGTTTGTGTTGGAGTTTTAGGCCTTAATCCCATACTTGCACATATGAAACTCCATTCTAGACTGCATTGTCATTCTGTATTTGCTGGTTGGATCATTCTGCTTTTCAAAGGGACAGGGAGAAGGTTTTTTATTTTTTTCTGAAGCTCCAGTGGATGGTTGCCACTTAAAGCATACACAGCATAGCAATCCTTCTCTAACGAGTTTTAATTTATGGATGTGTCCAGCATAAAGTGTTATGTGAAAGTTCAAATGGCCTCACTTAACAATAGAACTTCAAAAAGGTAAGACTGAAAAGCAAACTGTCCAAGACTATTCAACATTTTTGTCCTCTGCAGCAGTATATACCTCTTGAAGTATGTATTTTGTAATGAATGTTGAGCTGCCTCTCGTTCTTCACAGTAGAACATATTTTTAAAAAGTGCATATTGCACAGCAAATGGGAGAACAGTGTTTCTTTCTTCCAGAGACTTTCCTAGTAAACAGTTTGTGACAAATTCCTGATGGTTTCTGCAGGTAAATTTTCTAGAATGAAGAGCTGTTTTCCGCCCCATTCTAGAGAATGAAGTATTCAAAGACTGTTGTCAATTTTTTTTCCCTTTCCTTTTTTTTTTTTTTTTCCTGCCACCCAGAGTTAAGCAGACAATATTTTCTGAAATTGCAGTTGAGTCAGACAGTTGTGGCTGACAATTTCACAGAGGTTGAGCATTTGGCAGGTTATTTATTTGTCTGTCAGGCTGGATGTACCTGACTGTGCAAATGCTGTGAGCAGATGCAGAGGTGGGACTGATGGGAGGGTGGTGGTTGTTTAAGTACCACGGACAGGGGCCCCTCCACACGTGTCCCGACCATCCATGACTTCATCTGTCAGGAGCTTTGTATGTGGGCACTTCAGCACAGCCTTCACCCTTTACAGGCATCATTATCTGGGATTCTTTGTCACTTGGAGCTTTTGAAAGAGCTGTTTTTCTGTGAATCCATGTCCCAAAGCTCTTGGTGTTCCACAGTGAGTGCCACTGTACCCCTTTCCTCCATTGGACAGGAGGCTTATGTGCATGCTTCCTCACCAGAGGCTCCCTATCATGTCTGAGACTTAGCTGTTGTCCTCTTATGTGTTCTTCATCTGCCTTCAGCAGAATTCAAAGACAGACCATAAGGACATTCATAAAGCTGACTTTCCCTGTTAACCGTTCCATGGATTAAATTTCAGCTCTTCCTAACTTTATTCCTGGTGGAATATTGAAATTCTGCCCGCATCAACTGTGTGCGTCTTGGAAGATATTGCATTGGTTTCTCAGCAGAACCAAATAAAGGGTTCCTTTTTAACTGTATGGGGAAATGATAATCAGGGCACCCAATTCTAAAGAATATCAAAATGGACCAGTCACTAAGGCCATTTCATGAATTTGCTGGTGAGTCATTCTGCCAAATGAAGTTTAGGTTGCATCATACATGGCTCAATTGGCATCATCTGCTCCCTTCAGAAAGCAGCAATGTGGCACAACCCACTGATGTTGTCCAACATATTTGTGCTGCTCAAGTAATCCAAACAGGAAATTTAGAAAGGCACTATAACAATCTGTATTTGAGCATTGTGAATACTAATCCTTGACCCACCAAAGATTTGCTTCTCTAGATTTACTTTTCTTACTTTCCTACATATTCTTTATAGCTTGGTTTGAGTGTTTATTTGTCTTTATTGCATACAACTTTCTAACACCTGGGCATTGAGTAATTTTTAGTGTTTTAATCTGTAGCAAAATAATCTGAAGGAGGTTCTATAAAACTTCTTGCAAGGATCATCTGGACCTTTTTTCAACTTTCCCAATCTTCCCAAAGGTCATTTCTTTCACTTTATTTGAACAAAGAGCTTATAGGATACTAAAAGATAAGAACTTTGCAGGTTTCACTTTCTAATGTAGCTTATTCTGCAACTGATCTTGTGTCCACCCAAGTCCACAGCTGACTCTTCCTGAGGGGATGGGCTGTGCTCCTTTAGCCTCTTCAGGAACTGCTGTTTAAAAGAATGGAAAACTTCTCTTGCCTAATGGACTGAAATGAGATTTCTTGACTGTTTAAGGAGGTGGCTGATTAAGACCACAGAGCACCTCCCTAGGTGGTCGTTGCTTCATCTGAGCACACAAGTGTGCTGTTCACAGTGGGTCCTTTGAGCCTGTTGCTGTGTTCCCTGTTAAGTTGCTAATGTGGTGTCCCTCCTTTGGCTCACTTGGAACTCACCAAGTTTCTTTTGGACATGCTTCATTTTTTCTGCTGGAACTGGTGCATCACTGCTATTAACTGGTTCTCTTCCTTCCTAAGTGAAGTGATGGCTGAAGCCCAAGCTCTGCTACTTCGTGTGTTGACAGTTCCAATACTTGGAATTATGCAGAAGCACACAGATTCTCAGTCCTGGTAACTAAATGGTAGGACATGGCCGTTATGGAAACAGGATTTTGGAAGTTAAGCCAGCCTTCTTTCTCCTTGCCAGTTGTTGTGAAAACATGTTTGGATAGCTGTACAAAACAATGGCTAAACAGGAAAAAGCCTTTTCCTACATGGGAAAGTTCATGTACCGATAAATATTTAATTTCTGAACATAGCATTTCTTTTCCCTGAAACTTAGTTTTATAATCTGCTGCTTGGAAGAATACATTATTTATTGAGAACACCTGCTTTGAAAAGCTTAGGTTTTTATAATGACTGTATTGTAAGAGCTAGCTATGCACATAGACAAAATTATATGTGTGAAGAGTCTAGCCACTACTTTTAATTTCATAGTTGGCTGAGTCACTAAAACAAAAAGCAGCTTTAACAGTTTTATGAGAAAAGTAGGAGGAGTAAAATTAAATGCTGTTTGATTTCACAGCCATTTGAATCTAGTAGTAAAGTTGATGAAATGGAAATTTGATGAGGTACAAACATCTCAGAATAATGTTTCATGCTGAAGCTGTGATGGCAGGAAGAATTCTCAGCTCTCTGTCAGTACATCTGCACACACTGCCCAGGGGGAAAAAATGAGCTGCTTTTTCTTCCTGTTCCCCTGAGCTGGGAGCCCTGTCTAGCATACATCTGGGATGGGTTTGTAATTACACTAAATGTAAAACTACTTACAGTGAGTTTTTTCTCTATATATCTTCACAAAAGATACCCTTAAAGGGCACGAAAAAAAAAGTCTCATTTCAAGGATGTTAGCCTATTGTAAATATAGCCAAAAACTTGGGTTGCATTTGTAACTCTAGTAGGAATAGCAGTTGAAGTTATATGCCATTTGGAGACACCACAGAATGTAAACAGAATATCACTGAGTATGGAAAAGAGGTCAATATTCAATTTAGGTAGGATTAATACTATAGAAAAGTATTAGTATAAAGTATAGAATACTATAGAAAAGTATTCTTTGGGTAAATAACTTCATAGCCTAAAAGGAGGCTAGTGACTATAGAAGAAGTTTCCTCCTAAAAGCTCTGGTCTTGTGTTCAGTCATCTCTCTGGAGAGTATCCTCAAGTTGCCTTGGTCTTATTTTCTTTTTTTAATTTTTATTTTGTTGTGTGGTTTGCCTCTTCTATGGTAGGGCACCCATTAGTTGCAATAGTAGCCTTGCCAAATATGTATGGAATTCTGTAGAACCTCTGGACTGTACAATAAAATGAAGAAAAAGGGCTGTTAAAGCGGCTGGAGAGGAGAATTCCAATGGGAACATTAATTTTCCTTTGGCTTTCCAAATAATGTGGATTCCTGGAGTTGGGAATATATGTCCCAAGGTGAAGCTGTAGCATGCAGAGGACAGGAAAAATAAGAAAGCAACGGAGAGAAAGCAGGAGAAGAGCTAGAATATAACAGCAGCGAGGACAAGTGAGTGATTTTTCCGTTTCAATTTTTATCCCTTTGTTCTTTTATTTTGACTTTCATGGTCTTCTTGTTTTCCAATTGTCACAAAATTTATAGTGTTAGAAGCAAATATAAAAAAGCCACAAGCCCTGGGCTTTTAGTATATTGTACAGCAAGATTAGTCTAGAGCTGCAGGAACTGTCCTGAGTTACCAATACTTAGCTTGCACTGATTCATTCCTACATTTTCTTTTAGTTTTTGAAAAAAAGACTTTTCTAGAAAAACACAACAGAAATTTTGAATTTTTAATTTTGCTCAGATGATTAGTAATAAAGCTGATTTTAAAAAAATTCTTGGAAGACAGTTTTTTACTATGATTGAGTCTTAATGATCTGCATAAGATTAAAAATACAGGAGGCAACATAATCTAGTATTTGCTTGTAGTGGACTGATGCTATAGAGTTGAGGTGAAATGTAAATATATCTGTATATGTGTGTGTCTGTATGTACATACAGTGGTCTGTGCTTTTAAAGAACAACCTTGACTTTGAGCAAAGTCAACAAAACGGATTTCAAGTATAGTATTTTATTTTGAGTGGAGCTACCAATGCCACCTGTACTTAAGGTTGTGTGACCTTTTCCATTTTAAGGCTTAACTCTTGGTTACTTTGACTTTTGCCAAAGTTCAGTTCAGACAGATTTTTCCTTGTGAGATAGCTGCTTTGGGTTGAATTTTTTGGAAAGTTTCAGCCAAGGCAGTTCTGTTCCAAGAACAAGGCTAGTGAAAAGTATGCTGTTTTGCTTGTGTGAGAATATTCTGGTGTCCTTCTTTGATGCTCCAGTGCCCCCAAGCTCTAAAGCAAGGATTTGAAATTTGGCAATAGTTCAGCCTTTGTGTTGAGGATGTGCCTTTTGCCTCCCTGTAAAAATCCACCCAAATTTCCAGACCAGTTTACAAGGCTTTGAAAGATTGCCATTTGCATGGGCTTAATAGGAATTTCTTAAAACTTCACAGTAAGCTTCCTTTAGATTCTGTTCACACTGGGAATGCTCCAGGCAGAGTAGAGCCACATATTTCATCCCACTTCTGCTCTGAGTTGTGGTGGCTGGGTCTGGGTGCTGACATGGAGCTAGGAGTGGGCAGCATTGTGTCTTGTATCACCCCTGCCTCTTCCCATGTCCTGCTCCTTCTCCCTGGTGACGGACCTGGGCCCTCTGGAAACACAAAATGTTTCACTCATCTGAAAGAGCCTGACAGATGTGGAGGAGAAGAATTTGGGAGAGTGTGTGTGTCTGGTTTATACCATTCCTTTGGTCACAGAAAATGTGTGTATCATACTGGCAAAACAATACTTCCTTTTCTACTGAGTGTTCAGTTTGGTTTTGTTGCATTTGAACCTCAGTAGTTGAGTGGGTATCAGGGTTTTAATGAGCTATGTGAGCATCAATTAAAAAAAAAAAAGATTAGTCTCAAATGTCAGTACAGCAATGTTAGAGGGCAGAAATCAAGAGCTTACTTTTTTCAACCATTGCAGTCTGACATTTGCATTTATTACACTCTAGCCTTCAACTTCATCACAAGTGTTGTGTGTTTTGTCCAAGAGGCAACTGTTTGACTGGAATGGGGAAAGGGGCGTATTCTGAGGATGAGTCCAGGATTTGTACAAGTAAAGGTTGTGTATTCATCTGTTAGGAAAGTCGAGAAATGTGGAGTAAGGAAAGCTGAGATTTGGGGAAATAAAAAAAAGTCTTTGTGGCCAAGACAGTTCAGTGGTGCTTGATGAATTGTGTGCTGTCTGTGCTCAGTCTTGGTGTTTCTACAAGAGGCACTCAAGTGGCTGCTCCTAGGTGGCTGCTCAGACTCTGTGTTGTGGCTGGCTTGAGAACTTGTATCCATTTGCAGAAATGCAGAACTGCAAGTGAGCTCAGTGGGAGCTAAACCTCCTGTAAAATCTTGTATTCCACTCACAACAGTAAAAACCAGCTCAGAGTACGTGAAGTTTGACACCTGGAGCCAGGGAACCTTTTAGTCTGATTAGCCTAACGCCTCAGTTGCCAGTTTTACAGGTGAAGGAATGACTTGTCCCATCCCTGTAGAAAGACATGGGGACAAACTGGTTGCCTTTGTAGCAGCACTGGAAAATAACATGCTGTGAATAGAACATAGAACCACCTCCTTTGATCAGGGATGAAACAAAGCATTGGGAAGTATGCCATACTTTTAGCTTTCCTACCTTTTTTTTTAAAGTTACTTGGTGTTAACTAATCTGTTTCATACTGACCTAAGCATAAAAATCTCAGTATCTTAGCTCTTGAACTCAAATTTTCTACTTTGAATTAGCAGTCAAAATTTGTAAACGCTGAGGATAATATTAAAATGCAAGTTTAATTAGCAGTAGCCTTGTAATTCTCTTCAAAATCACAGTCACTTTACCTTAGTAGTAGTTGAATAAAGTCTTAGGAGGATCCTCCTCTGTTTTCTATGAAGATGGAAAGCATCCTTGTTTAAGCTGTTTGCTGCCACCTCACCATGATAAATTTTCCTTTGTAAAGCTGCTTCAGCAAGACATCTTTTTTTTTTAATCCCCTTGTAAAGTCAGCCATGACCTGAAGTTTCCTGTGGAAAAAAAAAATCAAGTTTTTTGAAAGGGACAGTGCTACAGCAAATAAGTGACTGTGTTTGTGGAAATGTCTAGCTCCCAGAGTGAAATGATTTGCTGCTAAGGTTTAGTGAATTTAATGCTTTGGAAATAATTTGTTGGAGAGTCTGCAGCAGTGGAGAGTTTTGGATTGCGGTTATTTGTTGGGTTTTTTTCCTTGTTCTTAATTTAAGGTGGAGGTGTAGAAGATTTTTTTGTCTGCTACTTTAAACTGAAGTGCTCATCAAACTTGTTTTACTTGTTTTCTCAAGATGTTTGCTCTGAACCAGTAGCTCTCAGATGGGTCTTGTGAAAGCTTCAGCATAAACAAGGCATTTGACAGCTTGTGCCATGCAGTATTTTTGGGAGAAAGATGGGAATTTTGAGCAGCTCAAAGCACATACATCTTCCTTAGGGGAACTCAGCTGCTAAGAACAGCACTCTTATTTGCTTAGCTGTGTGAATCCACTTGCTGGTGGACAATTGTTTTGTGTTTTGTTTTCTTTCCCCCCCAGGACTTTTATTTACTTGTGTGCTCTTCCATGTGTGTTTTGAGCTGTGCTTTGAAGTTGGGCAGCTAGTTTTAAACAAAAGCTGTTGCCATGCTCTGCATAGCATCCAGTTTGTTTCAACAATCTGTTGTGTCAGTGATGTGGTTTAGAGTTAAAAAAATGCTGTTCTTTACTTGCCTTAACATTGGTTTGTGTAGGATTAAAATGGACAAAGATAAAATCATCATGTCACACTGGGTATGTTGTATAGAAGGCAAGTTAAATGTGATTAGAATGTGATTTAATGCCTGTGCAGCAATCATTAATTGGTCATGATACATTAGATTAAGTTTGAGGTATCCTCTATTTTTTCCTCTGTCACCTTCCTTTTCCTCTTCCCCAGTCCCCCTAATAATCTAAGGAATTTCTGAAAATCCAGAACTTTGTGTTCATTTAGTTTCCTACATAAGTCACTCAATTGTACTTCAGAGTGCCTAGATAAAACAATTTTAAATGCATATTTTGTCATGTTTTAGCATTGTTCTTCAGTAAGAAGGTCCAAATGCTACACTTTTACTTTCTTAAATTTATACTTAAGTCTGTATTCTTTTATAGTGATTTTTATTTTAGGATTAGGGCACAAAATGAGGAGCAGATTCTGAAAGGCAAAAGCAAACACAACTTCAGGCAACCAAATTAATTTGTATACATTTACATGAGCAGTAAATCCTCTATGAGTATTCAACTCTGTTATTTCAAATTATTTTGAAAATTAACTAAAATGTGATTAACAAGATTACTTTATTAAATGGGTTTAATATGTGGTGATTTATATGAAGTATGTGAACTGTTTCTGAATGTTTTGCTCTTCTGTCTTGTTTTTGGCAGCAGCTGGAATTAGTGGAACCCAGTGGCTGGATCCATGTTCCTCTGACAGACACCCACAAGAAGCCCATTCGCACCTTTATGATCCAGATTGCTGTTCTGGCAAACCACCAGAATGGGAGAGACACTCACATGAGGCAAATCAAAGTGTACACCCCTGTGGAGGAGAGCTCCATTGGGAAATTCCCCAGATGTACCACAATTGATTTCATGATGTATCGCTCCATCAGATAAAATTTCCTCATGAGGAACCATAAAGGTATTTTTTCATGACCATATCATTGCTGAAGTATTCAGATACTTAAAGAGCAGAGTTTACTTCAGTGTAATTATATATTTTTGTTTATACTTTGTACAATTTTGAAATAAAGATAATCTTGTGTTACAGTATGCTGGAATCTGTAATTTTGTTTCTTTTTCTAGGAGTCTGAGTGCTCTTGTACTCTCTGAGAGAGAAAAAACAATCCAGGCACTCTTTAAAGAATGTGTTTGACTGGGTAGGAATCAATAATTTATTTGATATAATTTTGGGGGAGGATTTCTTCCCCTAATGATCATGCATGGAAATAGTTCATTCCTTTACCTAAAAATGGCTCTTTAAAAAGTTGCTCCTCTTCTTGAACAGCCATGATCTAAAGACATTACCAGTAGTATTTTCCCAGTATTGCTCATGCTAATTTGTTGTATCCTTTTCTCTAGAGGGTTGTTTCTGTCAGTGGCTGTGTGCATGGATTTAGCCTTCTTGTAACTACAAAGTAAATAATAGAATTGCAGAATATCTCCAGTTGGAAGGGATGTAGAAAGATCATAGAGTCTAATTTGCTGCTTCTTGCAGGACTACCTAAAACTAATCCATATGACTAAATGTTGTCCAGATGCTCCCTGAACTGTAACAGACATGGTGTCATAACCATTTTCCTGGGGAGTCTGTTCTAGTGACTGATAATGCAGTGAGGATGACAATGATGTGGAGAAAACCAAACCTTTCCAAATTATTGAACTTAGTACATGCATTAATATAGATCCATTGAGTGTAGGTCATCTAGAACATGATAGCTGTTGAAAATAGGTGATTTAGGCATGCTCTGGCATCCTACAGCTATGTAGGAATGAATCTGGTACTGAATGAATCTGGTACTTCTAAAGTACTGGGAACTCGAGTGTAACACAAGTAATCTCATGTTCAGAGCACAGAATTCTTTTAATGTGTGTTTTAAATAAAGGGCATTGCAAGGAAAATGTGTGCTCTGTCTGCTTGCTGTGACTAGGAATATTTAGCACCTCTACTAATGTCTCATAATCTAATCATTAGTAATTTAAGCTTTTTAAAAAGTGGGTAGATTTAGAAAGAGGCGTTGTTGAAGTACAAAGGTTTCCTTTAAAGGGTTTGGTACTGATCAAACCCATTCTTCCTCATAGCACCAGGAAAGTTGATGGTCAATCCAGACTAATCTCAGCCAAGGAAAACTTTTGTCACTCTTCTTATTTGTGAGCAAGGAAAGGCTAATAATGGTGGAGACTCATCAAACAATTGTGCATCATCCTGCAGAGGAGAAAGGAGGTGAAATAGGGCAAAATGGGAAGGTTGTTGAAGAAGGAGGAAGATTTAACTGTTGAAATTTGTTTTATATACTTGATGAAGTTGTTGTTTATTGAAAAGTTTTATTTGTGGCAGAATTGCACAGTAGTTAGGAGGGTCATTAAGCAGGGCATTTCTTGATAGAGAACCTTGTAGAGAAGTGCATGACTAGTTTGGGGTTCTATTTAAATGTGGATTCAATCATTTCAGAAGGACCTTAATGGAACTTTACCTTTCCCTTTAGAGGATGGATCAAGTGCAGAATTGCTGTTCAGCAGAAGCTGGCTGAACTTGTGCCTTTCACCAAGTCTGTCACTTCTATGGATTTTCTTATGTCAGAGAGCTGTGCATTCCTATTCACTTAATTAAAGCAAATTATGTACTTTTGATGTCCACTTCATAGTCTTCTGCTTAAAAAAAACAACAATATACCTCTCCTGGATTTATCTAGTTACTTTTGCTAAGTTATGGATTGTTTTGCATGGAATTTCCCTGGTTTTCTCCCAGAAGTTAGGATGGCAGTTATCCATCCTAGCTTTGCCTTGTCAAGCCACTGTTTCCTAATTAAGGATTCTACCACAGATAATTCTCTGGTAATTTTATGCTTTTGGTCAGTAACATTTATATTTTCATACATGTCACTCTGCAAATGTTATACCTAGACTAATACTGCTCTGTGCCAAACATTATCCAGTAAGCTAGGAACAAGCCAGTCAGCACAGCCTTGTTCTTCTTATTTCTGTCCTTCCATCAGTAGGCATAATTTTTGGATCTTTAGAGAGGTATTCTAGCTTTTATTGACTTTTTTTCAGGACATGGATGCTCATGCAGGATAGTGGCCAACATTTGTGTCAAAAATTTGGAATTGTTATTTCTGGCATTGTCGTTGAATAAGCTGAAATATAGCTTGACTACTTATCTTGCTCTTCTGAAATGACAGATTGTGTTCAAGTGGTTTTAAGAATCCATGATACCCATGGTAAGCTGGGTTATGTCAAGCTTTACTGTTGGAGAAGGAATCTGTACTCACTTGGAAACAAGTGCAGTGGCCATTCTGAATCCAAATGAAATCTTTTCTGTGTTGCTTTGTAGCAATTGTAGATACATTGCATTGCACTGGTGTTTAACATCTGTGGAAGTACATTTGGTTTTTAACACTTTTGGCACTTGGTCACGTAAGGCTGCTGATTTTTAAGTGATGAGATCCTAGATCAGTGTGTCTGAAAATACAGCAAGTTGCAGCCTTTTGTGTATGAATATGGTACTTAGTATTTGAATTGGGGTAAACAAACTGGGCTGCCAAGTCATTCAGGAAGTTACTTACACATACATTGTGTTTAGCTGCTGCTTCTTTTCCTTGCTCACTGTTTTCAGACAGGCACTTGCCTGGAATCTTATCACTTTCTTCTTTTCTCTTGTATAAGAAGCACCTGATGAATATCGAGTAGTACAAGTAATACTGGAATAAATGACAGATGAAATGGAAGATGTATTTGTCCTGAAAAATCATGACTTGGCAGTGATCTGACTCATCACTTCAAATAGTAGTAATTTAGGGGTTTTAAAACCTTTTCTTGGAAGGTCACTAGGCCTTTCTGCCTCACAGAAAAGAAATTTGGTTCCCAGTGTAAGTGTAAAAACTTTCCTTTTAATTCAACTTTAGCTTATTTCCTTTGGGGATGCTAAGAGAGGGAGGTGACTGAGTCACCAGGATCTTGAACTCCTGTTGAAATGAAGGACTGTACCTGTGTTTTGACTAAGTGGTGTCTGTGTGTCTTCTTAGCACCACTGTGTAAATAAAAAAGGCAGATGGCAGGAGAGGGAGGAAAGAGGTATTTGCTGCTCCTGGTTTCTAAAATGGAGAACAGCAAAACATTTCTGTTTTGTTTAAATTCACATAGGGAATCTCTGGCAGAGCTGGATGTTGAAGCCATATCATCACTATCTATCTTCTCCTTTCACTGTGAAGCTGATTTTCAGATAATGATCCCGCTTCCAAGACAAATTTTTCAGTAATGCAATTTCTGTATGTGATTCTATTTAAAAGTTTAAACTGTATTTTGGGTTTCACTGTTCTGGTTTAGTCTGTAGTCCTTTTGCCAGCACTCTGACTACAGATGCACCGCTGAAACTCTTCAGCTGAGCCTTGGTGCTTGTTCTTACCTCCCTGAAGTGAGTCTTACTGTTGGTAGTTGTTTTTCTTCACCTGTGTTAAAGTAGTTTAAGATGAAACATTATTTAGGTTTGAAATCTGTTTATAAGTTAGAGAGAGACAGATACTGAGATTGCCAGTACTGATTAGCAAAACCTAATGAATTTGGGCATAATGGATGAAGTGATGGAAGAGACTGAAGGACCATGGAGAGCTACCATGTACTGGGAAGGCAAATTGTTGCCTCGCCTCATAGGGCAAGCCAGAGCTCCAGGCATTAGGTCATTGCTTGAAAAATCCCCACCTTTCACACAGCAGTAGGCAGCAGTAATTGTAATTGCCTGGACTCAAAAACTGCAGGTGAAACAGGTGCTCAGGCAATTCATGTCAGCTGAAGTGAGTCAGGGTGATAAGACTGGACCTTGTAATTAGAGCTGAATTGTACAACATCCTGTAAAGAAAGGAGGAGAGTCAGAAGCTGCTCTAGTAGACTTCTCAGGAAGCTCCAAACACTTCAGCCATTTGTCAACCATAAATATGTGTCTTTGCTTCAAAAAGGGTGAGTGGCTTTTTCTATAAACTGTATTTTCAGGATGGGTCTGCTTAGTAATACACAAAAGAAGAGTTCATTGCTCTGCCAGGCCTAAATGAAAGCATAAATGCTCATCATAGTATTACTGTGTTTTGCTGTGTAAATGAATTATGGAGATGATTTTTAGTGGATATTTTTATGGAATTTACTAGTAAGCTCTGCAGCATTAGGAGAATCTATCTGAATTCTTTGGGATCACTGGATCACCCAGACTGACCTCAGCATGTGCTTGCCTGCCTGGGGGAAGTGGAGGTTTGGGCTCTGAAGAGCCCATGGTTTTAACAAGCAGTGCAGTGCTGTGCTTTCAGAGCCTGACTTGTTTAATTCCTGGTAACCTTTGTGCTCTTATTCCTAAGTTTTGTCGTTCTGTGTTAATGGTTAATTAACATTGATGCATTGATTACAAGAATGCTTTGCATTCCTTTGTATGTATACACAAAAATATATGTTTATTTAATATTTAACTACCACATTACTTATTTAATTAAATGCAATAGTTTTTTGCTGGAGCATGAGATAAAAATTGAAATGCAATTAAAATGTTCATAATATTAAGAGTATATACCTCTAAAGATGAGATTGCTGAGGCTTCCAGGCAAAGGTATTGGGTGGTCTGCTGTTGGTTTGGAATACTTAAGTGTTCTGGTTTAGATCAGAAAGGTGTTAAGGTGCTTTTATAAAGCTGCATAAAGCATCATTACACATTGTTCATGGAAGCAAATTGAAAGTCATCCTTCACGTGCCATACTTGCTGTGACTCCAGGCTGACATTTCAACGAGCTGTTTTACGTCAGCCTAACAATTGCCTGTGACAGTTTCTCCATTTGCACCAAAGAATAAGCCTCTCTTGCAGCAGTCAACAGTATTAGCATGGTTTAGTTTAATGGAAGAATGGAAAGAAAAAAGCCCCAACCCTAAAGCCCAGGTAATGAAAATTATGCTAATACTTGATGCAGCTAGAAGATATAATCCAGATGTAATTATATATGAAGTGAGAAAGTAAGTTTGGGATTGTTGGAAACATTAAATACCTGAACTCTGATCCCAATGAACTGAATTACTGCTGTTAATTATAAATAACTATATGATTATAATAATAATTAGAAATAACTGTAGGGGAACAGTTTAGCCAATATTTAATGCTCTAATTTAAGGAAATTAAGTGGGATCAGTGACTCCCCAGTTACATGGATAAAAAGAGGCAAACCTGGAGCAGTTTTGGAAGTTTCTTTCTCAGATGCTTCTTTCAATATACAAAATTAGGAGTAAATTCCATACACATGCAATGTAGCATGAACATGTAATTTATGGAAATCTTTTCCGATTAGAAGGTAAAAAATCCTTGTATAAGATGAAAGCATCAGTGTTGCTCTGTAACACTTCACTTTTGGAATATTTAATGTTCTTGAGTATATGACTGATATTGTGTAGGTGACAATGTCTAGCTTGCAGAATGATCTAAACAAAATTCCCAATGGCTGTTTCATTTCTGTATTTACCATATTTTTGTACTGGTATATAATCTGTAGTGTGAAGCAGCAGAGAGGAAAGCTTCTATAAACAAGTCTCATTCACCCTACAAAAATACTGCCATGACAAGCAAATAATTTATGACAAAGTAATGTCTGGGCAGTTTAATTAGAAAACACCTCAGGACAGGAATTTTCTTGTTCTCTGTATTTGTCCATTTCCTTTAAAGTTGTGTTTCTCTCTTTGCTTAAACTGATTAGAAATTTCAAGTAAAAGGTGAGCTTACTATCTCCTGCCAAGATTTTACCTGTTTGTCTACACAACTACTTCAGTTTGCTCTTCTGTTGCCATTGAAATTGGTATAAAATAAAGTGTTCATTCTGGCACTTCAGAGTAGAATCTTTAATCTGGGGCACACATCTCTGAAGAGAATTTCTATTAGGAACAAATAAACTCATACAATCTAATATTTCAATTGTATTTAATTGAATCCTCATGTTTTCTTTGGTGTGATTTTTTGTTTTTTTACAGTGTTTTTATCTTTATCAGTGTGATTTTTAATATAGGCCAGGATCTTGTGACCTCTTGTACTCAGTATTAAAGCTTACTCTACTTTTAGTTGAGACTAGTCTTAAGTATTTCAGATGTTATTCTTCTTTATCTGTTCCATCTTCTACTATTTCCCATTATTTGGCAGTTGAGAGGGGACAATTACAGCACTTTCTAGAGGTGCATTTTTCCTTTGGAAAACCAGTGGGAATGCTAGTGAGGTAAAGGTTTAAACTGAAGTCTTACTGAAAGCTTCCAGGCTATTGTTAATCTTCTAGCAGAGATAGCTCATCTCTCAGTACAAGTTATGTGTATCTTCATTCTGTTGGATTTTTTGTCATTACTTTATAGAAAAACCAGTCTATGTTCTTTTCTCTTCTCAGGCTAAGTTCCAAGTTATTCTAAACCTTCCTCGTAGGTAGAGATGTAAATCTCAGTGGGAGTACCTGTGCTCAGATGTTGCTGTATCCCACATTCCCAATCCTACTGTATTTATATCCTCTGATTATTCAGTGTAGTTTTTTAAGGCCTTACAATAAAGCAGTGAGGTAGGTAATAAAAATATTGTTTCTTTTAGTTTTCTGGTCTTTTTTTTTAATTCTTCCTTAGCCTAATTTTTCTACCTGCACTAACAATTTGCTTTTAATTCTTCCCTATGTGTGATGAGGTTTTTTTGTTTCTTTCTTTCATTTTCATATTTTATGAAGGTTTTTTATCAAGTAGTTTTACTTCTAAAAGGAGATAAGGTCATCTGGCTATACCTGAAAAACCAGGAAATTATATGTCTATTATATTTACCAAAAAAGTGTTTGTGTCATCCCTGGATCTCTCAGAAATATTTTTTCAGTATATAAATGGCTATTTAGACTGCTTTCCTCCAGATACTGCAGTTTTAATTTCTTCCAGATAGAAAAATTAATAACTGTGTTCTCTTGTTAACATGAAGCAAAGGCAACTCCATTAAACCAGTGCAAGTCAGGAGAGAGTCAGTTCTTGCACACTAAATGGAAAAAGATTGATATACATGTCTTAGGAAGTTTGCAATGACAGGTTTATCTATGTTAATAGTTTGTACAATCCTCCTGTTCCCATAATTTATGCTATCTTTTTTATATGATTGTGTGTTCTTTTCCCCCACCTTATTTTAGCAGTGAATCAAAATAACATAGAGGAAGGAGTCCATTACTTCTGGAAATTTGAAAAGTACGGAGTGAATGAGGTGAAGTCTTGCAGAAAGGGAGGACATGGTTTTTTGATTAAGACAAATTGCTGTTTGGAAAGTTGGACTCCATCTTTATTTTCCCACACAATGACTCTAACAAAGTCACTTGAATATTTTCATAGGTGATCACTCATTGTCTGTTTCTTGGAGGATTTACTCTGAGAGCTCTGGTTCAGATTTTCTGAAGTATTAGTGAAAATACCTGGCATTCTCAGATGTCACTGAGGGCAGAGGCTTGCTTGCATCATTCATTCTATTCAGCTCAAGAGATAACCTGAAAAAAAAATCTTTCCATTAAAAACAATGTCATTCACTTATTGGGGATGTTTGCATTCAATTAGTTGATTTCTCCGGTTTCTGATGGCCCTTATTTTTTTTCCTCTAGAAATCATTGTGTCTGGACCCTGCTTTGTTAATTTGCAGTGCTTGCCTCCTACCCAGTCTTCAAACTGGCCCCAGTCTCATCTGCAAGTCAGAGTGCTTTTTTTAGATTTCCCCTCACCCCCATTTTCCTTCCCCTGAACTCTCTGTCCCTTTCTCAGTCACTGAGGCAGCCTTTTGTATCCTATTTAGTCATACATTTTCTCACCCACTACTCATTTTCTCGATATTCCCCCCGAATCCCCTATTTTTCCATTTTCCCTCCACTAATCCTGCAAATTTTCCTCTCTTTCCCAGATAGTCCCAACTAATACCACATGCTTCCTCCCCACATTGCATAATGCATATTCTGCCTGTCAGCTCTCTTCCCATCCTGCTGAAGTCACAGAAGATGAGATTACTGAGAGCACAGGGGAGAAACTTTTCTGGTTTTGGTTATAATACTCAGCCCAAGGATACAGTACCTGAAAGCAGCTATTACAGCAAAAGGTTGACTTTGCCCTGCAGCTTCACACCAGATCATGTTCAGGATTGTTCTATGGGGTTTGCCTTTTTAGGCTTGGCCAAAATTGAGCAGACTTTCATAAATGGTTCTATGTACATCTCCCACTTTCTCTCTGTTCCCATCTAATTTCAGAATCTCTAAAGCATTTGAGTGCTAAAAGTTTCCAAATAAAAGATTGTGAGAGCATTTCTCTGAAATGGCTGAATAGTTTTGGCTGGAGTTTTCAAAAATAAATTCAGCCTGAGGCAGACAGCTGGTATGGGAAATTTCAGCTAACAGAGTTGCAATTTGGCTAAGTTTTGAGAAACTCGGAAGAGATTTGTGAGGGAGTGAACCCTGGGTAATGTTTCACATTTCACCAAATAGCATCTTCTGGGCAGTGTGCTTTGTCACTTTGTGCGGACCTTCCCACTTCGTATAAAATTCATTCTCTACAGAAACTAGCTAAGCTTCAGTATATTAGAATAGCTATTTTTATTTGGAGTTTATAGATCCAGAGTTTTTAACATAATTTATTTGCTTCCCCAGTCTAGTTGAAGTATCTTTCTGTATAGGTCTAGCCTGCCAAGGGTATTGGTACTGCAAATATCTCTGTTCTTTTATCCTTTTTCATAGCTTCCAGGGGGAATTTGTTCTGGAGAAGCAGTGTCCCAGGGTGAGCTCTGAGAGGGTTTTAACCCAGCACTGTCTGCAGGCCCCTGCTGTGAATCTCTTCCCCAGCCTGCATCTATATGGTAATAAAAGGAACAGAGTAACTCCTCCTGCCCAGTTCTCCTGAACTGCTCCTGTGAGCCAGGCTTATTCACGCTCTTGTTTTTCAAGCTCTAGCATTATTAAACTTTCCTTCTTTCTTTCCCCCTTCCCCTTAGATTTGCACTGGGTTTCAACCCAGACACACTTTCATTACTGCAGGCTTTTTTGGGCTCTTTGGGCACACTGATTCCTGGTGTGAGGCTGTAACAGGCCCAATCTATTAAAAAGTGTTCAAAAGCCAGTATTTTCTGTCATGCAAGCTTCTCTTTGCTAGATAGACCTTTCAAGCATCTTTACTGTCTCAAAGTACTGGCCTTGAAATACCAGGGCACATCTGGGCTACCAGGAGTTTCTAATCTCCACCTCCTAAATGCAAAAGCTCTGCTGAGGGCAAGAAAGTACTTGACAAAGACAATTTGGATCATATGGAGCCTTTTTGTGCTCTGGTGGTCCTGAAGCACTCAACCCAAAATAAGAGCAGCCAAAGGAAAAAACAACCTAAGCCAAAGAAAAAAACCAACCCAAGCCAGTCTGTTCATCCTGGTAGATAATTAAGGCATACAAAGTCTTTCCCCACATAATTCATGGTAGCTCCTATTACCATCAGGGTGGGTGAATTGGGGTAGAAAGGAGTGCTGCTACTCAAAACAAATCCATTCTCTGAATGTAATTCCTTGTTTCACACACCTGTTCAAAAGCAGCCTGCTAAAAACTGAGCACTGTCAAATGAACTGATTAAAATCATGAATGCTGTGGAGTGAGTAGAGATTGATTTGATTTCCCCTCCCTGTGACTTTTCAGTACATAAATGAGAGGATATCAGGTTAGGTCAGCAGAAGTTTAAAATAAATAAAAGTATATTGTTCTTAAAGCTGTATTTAAGCTGTGTGGCTTAAATCTGGCTGAAGCAGGTTGGAGACATTTTAAGCTTCTTCATAGTTTCTAGACAGGACTGAACAAATTCATGGAAGAAGAATCATTTGAAGATTATGAAATCCAAAAGAAAGACCATAAATTGTTAGAGATTTCTGGAGTATTGTGTGAAATACCATTACATGCTTGTCCTCTTACACTGTTGCCTTGGGAATTGCTTGCTGGCATTGGAATACCCCAGTGCCTTTCTAGGAGCAGGATGGTGTCAAGTCCTAACAAGAACAAACAACTTTTGCTTGGAAAAGGATAAGGGAAACAAGAATTTGGAGAAACAAAGTGACTACAGGGAACAACAAATGTGGGAAAAGGAATGTGTGTGTGTTAGGTTCAAAGGTGAAGATTTTTCTCTGCTGTTCAGAGTAGCCTCCATAGCACTAGAAAGTGCTTGAAAATATCAAATAACCCAGTGGATACTTCCCTGGGCTCCTGTCAGGGACAGGTTGTTGAATCAAATGGACCTTATGGATTTATTTCTTGCTGCCATTTGTACATTTTTCAGTTATTAAGTCCTTCAGCATTTTGCTGTTGGCAAAACTTGTGTAGAATGGAAAGCCAACTGAGAGTAGAAACATTATGATTTGATAATTAAATATTGCATTTCAGTAACACCGAAAAGCAAAATTTTGAGGAGGAGTATGTTTAAGAAAGGAGGAGGGAAAAGACCCTAACTGTTTTCTCATCACAGTACACTGAGAAAATGTTTAGACTGATACATAACCTCCATAGTGTTATGTACTATAAAATTGGCAAGAGCTTAGTTCTTAGTCTGAATGCTAGGCTTGTTTTGAAATTTAAATAATAAACAATTTATATATGTATATATTTTAGCTTAAAATCACATCTTGTCGGATTTGGCTGTTAATAAAAGCTTATGGTGGAATCAGCACTCTGTCCATCCAGTGAAAATATGAACAGGACCACACAAAACGCTTCCACTGTGTCATTCCTTTTACTGCTGTTCCACTAAAATAAACTCCTTGCCACAGAACTTGTCATTTCCCGCTTCTCAAAAATATCAAGTACTCTAGCTTCTAAAGCTTTTCCACTTCTAGATCTGGTATTTACTTGATTGTGTTTGCAGAAAATCTCTTTGTATTTCTCCCTGCCATTCCTTTTCAAACATATGCAGAACTGGATCTTAGCTGTACTCTATGAGATGCACTTTTTGGTCAACACCGCTTACAAGTAAACCTAGGCCAGTCAGAGAGTGTCATATTCATCTTGGCTTCTGCCATCACAGATTTCAGAAAGAAAGTGCTTTAGCTCCTAATGTATGTGTTCTTTTGTCCATGTCTCCTTTAGAATTTATTGAGATAAACTCTTTTTTAATTGGCATCTGCTTCTCATTAGAGTATGCTTTTGTTTTTCTCCTGGATTTCATAGCTTATTGAGCTCCACGGAAGTTAAGAAGAAAAAGAATTTATGGGCATTTGTGAGACTGGATTATTAGCTCATCTTGCTTGTATGTTTTTGTTATCACCTATAATGTTGTCTTGTGTCTTTATTAGGTCTGCTGAACTTTCTTAGATCAGAAAAACCACGTGTTCATTATTATTCAACGTCACTGATTCAGAACTATTTTTTTCTCATCTGACAATGGGATTTTCCTCTGTTTTTTGCAAAGCATGATAATAATTCTTTAATATGTGTGTGTGTGAATTCTTTAATTCTTGTCACTTCCTGAACTTTTTCTAATTTACTTTTCTGAAGGCATGTGCGTAACTAGGATTTGTTTAAAAATCAGAGGAACCTGTTTACCAGAGAGATATTTTGGTGTTTCCTCTTCATATGTGCAGATGAAAATTCATAAAATTTATTTGAATATTATCTTAAAACTGAAATCACAGATAGTGATACCTTCAAATCATTCATGCCCAGCTTGTAGTGAATTGGGACTCTGGAGATTTAATGAGTTGTTGCCATACAAATTTATTATTCAGTACCACCAACTTTACTGGTTCCTTTGGCATTGTATCACCTGATAGACTCTACCACCACATAGAATTATTAAGGTGCTCTCCCTAATACTCAACTACAGTGTTGTGATGCAGTGGTGTTCTCATAAAGGATAAGAATACATCAGATTGGTGCCCTAATAGGGCTATAATTCTGTTCTGGCAACAAACCACAGTAAAACATGACAGGTGCTGTAAACATCCTTAGCAGGTTTTGTTTTAAGCATGATAGCACATTTTAGTTTGCAAATCAGCTTCACCTCTTAAAATCCTGGGCTCAAATAACAGCACTCACTTGCTCATACAATTGATGAATATTTAAAACATTTTGCTGTGTTTTGCTGTGCAGTTAGTTTCCAACACTTTCTCTTATTTTACAGGGGTGTGGATAATCTGCATTTGCATGCACTGGCAGCAGTGTTCCCAAGCTGGCAGGCAGGGAATGCTAACTCACAGGGCTGTGCTTGAATGCATCACTTCTGCTGTGCTCTTCCCCTCCCCTGTGCCAGCAGCTGAGAGAGCTGTGAGTTTTCCCTACACTCAACATCTTTCTGGCTCATTGTCAGTCAAGCCATGCCAACTGCACCAGCCAGTAAAAGCATATAGGAAAATAAATTTGTCATAGGAAAAGTACAGAAAAATTATTATTATTTTTGCAAGACTACAGTAAAGGCACTGTTAGGCTATACTTTGCTAACGAGAGAAAAATAACTTTGAAAATCAGGGGGTTTTGTCAATGACAGTGTGCTTGAGGACACTTCCACTCAAAGGGTTAGGACCAAAGCTTGGGTTTTTTAAAACTGCTACAACATTTAACATTTTCTTAACTCTATGAGTGGATGAGGCAGCATGATACCATTGTACTTTATCATTCTCAAAAAATTCAGTGGGAATAATAGTAAAGGGATATGCTGGCTGAGACACAGGAAGTTACAAGAGATGTGCGTAGTGAAAATTATGTTTGATGATGAACAGCACTTTCTACAGTGGTTTATTCATTAAAACTCCAAACACAGTGTTTTTTTAGGTTATTTATAATGTAATATAAAATAATAGAAAGTTGAAATAGTTGTTGAAATACCTTTGTGACTGCTGAAGAAACTCAGCAGACCTTTAGTTTTTAATCTTCCCTAAACACACACATTTCCTCTTATTATAGGGAGGCAAAATCAAACAGACTCCTGTTTTTGTAGCACTTTGCTTCTAATCACAAATTACAACTTTGGGATTTGTGTGATTATTTTGTGTCTAATTCTTCCAAAGAACTTTGCAGGACCATGCAGAAGGCATTGTGATACTGAATGCTTCAGCTTATGCTTAAAACAGCTTAGTCTTGGCACACTAATCTAAATAATGACAGTTTGCATTTTTTGTTTCTCATATATGTTTAGCAGAATCAATCTCCTAAAAGTCAGTAGTGCAACTAAAATTAACATTGAATAAAATACAATATTTGTCAGAGCTGTCTCAAAGGACTGTTGCAAGTGCATCAATTATTTAACTTAAGGACTAAGATCAAGCTCATTAATCTCTACTTAATATATTGTATTGACATATCAGAGACCTAATTTTGCTCAAGGCTTATTCCATGCGTCAGAGGTGGCTATTGAGTATAAAATTCTTTTTATTGCTCTGGAAATAACTATTACATGTCATAAAATGGTGTCAGATTTTCTGAAGTAAAAATGTTCAGAGAGTATAAAATGTGCAGAAAGTTACAGGTGCTTAGTTTTGACATTTATGGACAATCAAAACTGATGTACAGTCAAAATTTGAAGAAACAAATGTGTAGCAAAACCTGAGTCTGTATTTTCCATCCTGCTGAGGAGGTTTTCAGTATCAAGAGCACTTAGGAGTAGGAGTTTTCATGGGGAAAAAATATTCCCTGTGTGGCAGAA
Source organism: Melospiza georgiana (assembly GCF_028018845.1). Taxonomy (NCBI): domain Eukaryota; kingdom Metazoa; phylum Chordata; class Aves; order Passeriformes; family Passerellidae; genus Melospiza; species Melospiza georgiana. The sequence continues at coordinate 28,525,176 of NC_080434.1, read as the reverse complement.
AGCTAACAAATGATACCTTCTCTTCTACCTGCTATATCCCAGATCTCAAGGTACAAGGTGAGGCAGGGACTATGATAGCAAACTCCAAGTAAGACAAGAGATTGATGCTGTCAAATTGCACTAAATCAACTCCTCTCCTGACATGAAATGCTGAATCTGTAGTAATCTAGTGACAGAAAAGGAGTGAGTCACCCATTGTTCTGTTAGTTAGCATATACAAAGCTTATAACTTAAAGTTATTTATGGGAAATAAGAATCTGAGAGAAAAAGAAAAGATCTGCAATACAAAAATATAATTAGTGATAAAAGCAATATTGACATATTTAACATAAATACTTAAACATTTATACTCTGAAGGCCCAGCCATTGCCAGTCTAGTTTATGACAGTTTGTCTTGAAGAGAGGGGACAATGCTCTTTTGCCTCCAGAAGATGGGAAAAAGCTGAGTTTCTATTAATGTCACATTGATTTTGTTCAATTGATCAGAGATGCTTTTTTAGGTGTATTTGTGCATGGGAGGTGAACCTAAGAACTCCAGAAAAATGCTCTGTTTTGCTACATTTTTGATGGCACTTCAGGCACTTTAGCTGAAGCTTTCTCTTCCCCTGTGAGAATTTAGAGCTTGGCAGAAATATTGTATGAAGTAGGTGTAACAATAAGGATAAATTTCTCCATCTTTTGGAATGGACTTTAGCTGTGCAAAATTCCAAGAGATACCTGCACCAGAAAACTTGCAGTGGTCTTTCCCCTGGGCTCCTCTGAGTCCTGAGCAGCCCCAGGAATTTCATGTATTCCTGTATCTATGTCAGCTCTGGCCTAGGTCACAAAGTCATCTTTTAAAGGCTTAAATAAAAGCCATCTTTCATTTCTTAATACAGTTTTTAAATCTCCAAATGCCCACTCTGTTATCTGACTATGCCAGAAAACCATAGGACCTGTGTTTTCACTGCTTCATTTCCTCTGGCTATCTATGGAATCACCCACATCTGATTTTAATTAGGAGTTATGAGTCACTGGTGTGTGTGTTTATGAACCAGCAGAGGAAAATACTCTGGTCTGGTTGTTTGGGCATGTCTCTAGGAATTAGGAAAAATTGTGTTCTCTTCCCTCTGCTGGCCTGATGAACATTCCCTTCAAGTGGATCAGCTTAACATGAAAAATCAATAAAATGTTTTCCTCTTTTTAATTTCCTTCATTCTTGCATCCTTTCTGAAGATGTGGGTTGAAACCACGGGATCAGAAAGGCTGGTGAGCTCTGGCCCTGCACATGGGTGGGTGAGGGAATTCCTCTTTCTTCCATAGTGCAGAGGGAGGTGTTTAGGTGCACATCTACATCACCATCTCAGACTCTGGGCTGGCTGTGTCTGCACCCCAGTCCTGAGGTATCCCTGCTGGAAATCACAGCACACACATTGCTGGTGTAGGTTTACTGGCTGCAATTCTATTTGTGTTGTAATTCCATTTGTGTTGTGTTAACACACTCCAGTTGTACAGCAAATCCATCTCCAAGACATTTGCTGTAGATGAGTCTTACATGGCTCCATGCTCAACTTGTTCCCTTTGAGGACTCTTTCCTGGAGTCTCTCACCAAACACTGCCAAGGGAGCTGAGCCAGCCTGGAACCCTGGTTTCCACTGGCTGGCAAAACAGCAAATCTTTGGGAGCTGTTTCAGGGAATACCTTCTGTGATATAGTGCTGATTCTCTGTGGCAACATCTTTATGTTTATTGAGACTCAAGCTCAATGTTATTATCTTGCAAATGGTAAGATATTCCCTCTCTGGGAAAGGGAGAACAAATTTGAATGTTTGGACCCTTTCTTTATTTAGAGCCATGACATTATTAAAGTGACAAGTGAGATGTCATCTATAAATGAACAGAAGCCTAAGCACAGAAAACCCTTCTCAAGGATGGATCTTGGGGATGGTGCCCACAGCCCTCCTTGTAGGAGAAAGAAATGTTCAAAGAGAAGAAGGAAAGCCCCATTATAATGTGGCTCTGTAAAAAATTGCACTTTGGAGTGGTAATTCCTGGACTGTGCTACTGAAATGTGTTTTAACAGAGTTCATGTATTTGTGGGATTACAGTAAGTATGGCTGCTTCTCCTGAAAAGTAAACAAATACATTCCTCAACATGAAATCCCACACAAATGGTCTAAACACAGATTGTGACTTTCACTTAAACTCTCAGTTTTTGGAAAGAATTCTGATTTTTCTTTTGAATTGGCGTAAACTGTTCTTGAGTAACTAACTTCTTTTCAGCTTACTCCACCCTCTTTTCCTGGATTTCTCATGCTTCTAAAGGGCAATGGGAATACAGTTAGCCATTTAATCCACAACTAAGAGTTTTAATGTCCCTTGTTAGAAGAGTTTTTTGTGCACATGGGTTTTTCTTGGACCAAATGGGCTCAATAAGCCTGTACTTACCAACTTATCATCTGTCCTGTATCTTTTATGTACAAATAGAACAAGTCTCTCAATAATTAAAAAATCCCACTTTCTTGCTCCAGGAGACCAGGCTGACTGAGATGATAAGGCTGGAGTCAGTGGGGATTTAGCCACATCACTCACCCAGAATTTGGTGTGTTGATACTTCTTAGTCTTAATTGACAGGAATGAAGAAGTCAGAACGTGGACTTAGATTTTCTTCATTTATGAGTATATCTAATATCAATGACATTTGAATCATAATTGTCATTTGGACAAGTGTCTCTGGTTGCAGACTTTTCTCATGTCCACTTTCAAGACAATTGTTCCAAATCTTTAGTCAGGCCTCCTCTGACAGAGGAGCAATATTACGAATAGCTGGAGAATTTCCAGGTGTTACTTTCCTTACACACTCAGCAGGCACTAGGCCTGCTGATAAGCTGCCAGGCACTACTGTGGCATATTGGTGCAGGCATAAAAGCCAGATAGAAGTTAATTCCTCCTGTGTGTGTACCAGAGTGGCCCCTGCCTCACTTCTGCTTGAATTCCAGTAAGATTTGTGAAAACTGAGATGGTGTGGGCACACAGGCTCAGCAGCCACTGGCTGCTGTGTGAAACAGCTCCAGTTACTGCTGGCACATGGGCTGAGACTGAATACTTTGTATTTAAAACTGAATGTTCATCTCCTCCTCAGATGTGTGATGTGCTGTTCTCTGGCAGGTCAGAATTCAGAATCTGGATGAACTGTAGTAATGAGCACTTGTTGAAAGTGTAAGACTTAGCTGGTGATGCCTCCAGAGCTCATTTTCTCCCAAGAGGGCATGTCCTCTGACATAATGTCATTAACTCTAGAATTTCTAATATTTCTACTGTGTGGAAAAGGAAGGAAGAAAGTGATTTAAAAAAAATCCAACAAACCACTTCAATAGAAATATCTAGTATTTTAAAGTTTTTTCAAGCTGTAAAATGGAATAGATTAGTGTATTTTTCTATGGGACACTTACTTTCCTTCCATACTCTGAAGGAATATCAGTCTCCAGATAATTTCAAAAATATTTTTGTAGCATCCTTCCAATTGCCCAGTTCTCAAACAAGTAGACCAAAAATTAGAATTCATAATTCAATTTATTCCTATTTTTCCTCTATACTGCTGATTCACAAACAACTAACATTGTTACATTTCATTTGACAATCACAGTCATGAAAACTTTTTTTTTTTTGAGAGGTGACGATAGAGATACAGGATTGATGACACTTTAAGTCATCATGTCTATACTTCCTTCTTATATATGCCTATAGAAGTATATTAATTTTATATGTACTAATTTAAATTAAAAAATTAAATGAAATAAAATGTCATTTGTAATAAAATATAATTTAAATTAAATATTTATAATAAAAATTAAATTAAATTAAATTTATATGTACTGTATTATATGTACTAAGTTAGTTAGCAGTTCATACGTAGTTGAAGGAATATTAAGCTAGACTAAACTTCTCATAGTTGATGCTAGATTTACACTGTTATATCAACGGAAGAGTCTTCACTGACTGACCCAGAATTACTGTCATTTGCAGCAGCCAAGGACTTCAGGTACAGCAGTCTTGCATTGTCCTGCTGCTTATTGCACATCACAGGAATAAGACTGGTTACTGAGAACAGTGATTTATTTCCTCCAAGAATACTGTAAAATAGCCTTTAAACTACATTTTGTGATTTCTACACTTAGTAAAACACAGTCTCGTAAATGGCATTTGCTTTAACAGTAAGACACTGTTATTTGAGCTTGAATTCTCTCTGTTCTTCAGTGCACAATAAAAACCACGGCTGACCAATTTTCTATATGCAGCTTGTGTTATTTAGTTTGAAAGAAAGCTGCAGCTAGTCTGTGCTCTGTACTTAGGAGTTCTGCAGTCTTAATAAGCTGCAAAATCCCTCACTTAATGGAGATTAAGCTCCTTAAAGAAAAGTGCATTTTCCTTGAATATCTATGTATTTTTTTAATATGTGATGTCATTTTACTTCTCAGGGTTGGGGTTTTTTCATTCTGGCAGTTCTACTGATGTTTCATGATTAACAAGTGCTATTTATACATTTTTCAATGCTGTGCTACTGTGAAACTTTGGATTGTGCATTGCTCTAAGATGCAACTAACTCCTTGATAGTCTGTCCTAGGAAAACAAACTCAATTTTTATTGATAAATATTTGTTAATCATATTTTAGAATGTACACAAATATCAAATGACTTGTGCTTTTGCACTCTTGGGAGAATGTTAAGTTAGGATTTGTTTCTACATTAGAAAAATAAAGGAACAGTTCCATCAGAGGATATAGGGGGATGCATGGGTATGGGTAAATGAAGGTGGTATAGAATGTAATCTTATTCCCCAAAGAGTTGCAGCTGAACCAATTACTAAAGATCAGGAGCAGGCCTGATGCTAACAGGCCACACCTGTAGCCAATGAGAACAGTGTTATAAAAGAGTGGATTGGTGGGATCTGGAGTCAGATGGCTGCTGCAAGGACCAGGAACAGTCAGTGCTAGAGGAGCTGCCTGTGAGAAACATTGAGGAGGTACCAAACTCTGGTGATATGGAATCCTTGCACTGTAATGATAATAGAACTCTTGATATAGAAGACAACATTATATATAAGACAACAAGAACATCTTTAGTAAAGATGCCATTTTACTTACTTGGGAGATGAAGAACTTACTGAGCTTGCACTGAAGGTTTTAAAAAGTCCCTTTTCCAAGAGAAAGTGGAAGTCAAGGAGCAGTTAACTTCATTTTAATGATATGAGTTTATTCATTGATAAGTAACATACCATGATTGTTGTCTATTAGGAATGTCAGCAATTCTTTGAGATAACTTGAACATACATTACTGTAGAATAATTAAGCTGTAACATTTGTGTTGTGCATTGGCTACCCAAACTTAGGGCCTGCTCTGTCTCACACTGAAGCTAACACACTTCTAGACAGTAAATTCTAAATTAAGTTGTTGTGGATTGAAAATTTGGAACTATACTTCTCAATTTTTTAAAACTTTATTTAGTTTCAATATATTTCCTTTTTGGGACCATCATAATTTCATGATCTCTGCTGAATTCAGAGGATGAAGGATAACATGAATAGCCCAGAAACTTTCTTAATTCACGCATGGCTAGATGTGGGACAATGGAAGTGTCATTTATGCTTGCATGTTTCTTATTTCTCTTTCTCCATAAACATTCATCACAACTACTTTCTGATACTGAGCTATAGAACATGCATCTCTATCCATATTTAAAGTTTTCAGTTAAAAAATTGCATGGACCCTAGAATGTATCTAAGTCATCACTGGCATTCCAGATTTTTTCATGTCAGCAAAGGTAATTTAAATGCTTTTGTTTTGAACACATAGCCTTCCTTTTGGCCAGAAGCCTAATTTGGAACTGCAGGGCTGCCGAAAGACAGTCATAAAATACTGACACAAAGCACTCTCTTAGCAGCCATACCAAGAGATGGTTAGGAAAGATAGCAACAGTAGTGCTGAGCTTTTGCACTCCCAGACCAGCACAGTGGTTCCTGAATGCCCTTATAAACTATGACTAGTCCTGAACTATTTTAAATTCTTGTGGGAACCATGCTGGCAGTGATCTGCCTGAAGGATTAAGCAGAGATAACACATTCCCTACAGAGTCCAGCTAGGACAGCTCCCAAAACTGTAAGACCAGGAGCTTGTTTTATGAGGTCTTACAGGGTAATGTTGATCTTTCAAAACCACTGGAGGAGAATTTGAGCTTTACCAATCACAGACATTGAAAAGTCTTGAGTCAGAAGTCCAAAAGTAGGTTGGGTAGTGAATGCCTTTCCTGCTTAAACACTGTTGCACCCACCACTCTGTGGTGTCATGAAGGCATTACAACCCTAATATCCCCTATAGATTGCTTTTCCCAAAGCCAGGTGGGTTCTGTGCTTCACTGAACAGCTTTCCATTACCCTGTATGGGATTGCACAATATGGGATTTGGGAGGAAGAGTCTCATAGGAGAGCTAAGCTGGTTTTGTCAGATAAGCTGATAAAGCTGGAACTCTTTCAAGGTCTCTCCCAAAATATTAAAAAGTTCAAAACTACTCCAATCCATGATCACAGCATGATTTTATGGTAGGTTGGTGAACAAGAGACACTGTGTAAATTTACCCTTTGATATATAATTCAAATAATATATAGGAGAGCTGTTATAAAGTTATTTAGAGTTTAGCTGACTTTGGCAGCTTTTTTTGAAGTATGTTTTATCTCATGATAGCTCTGAAAAATGTTTTTAAAACTGGGAAGAGATTGTTGTGTTTGAGTTGTTCTTTGGGAACAATTTAACAGCCTAGAAATCATCATTATAAGTAGAATTTTTTCCCACTTATTCATTCCTTTATCCTGTGTTGGAATATTCTTACTAATGACTAGAGAAAGATGAAGCATATCATGCTACTTATAGGGGTTTTACTGCTAACAGTTTGGGTTATAGATGCTGTTGGTCTGCACCTTTATATGTGAAAATGTGATTTTTAAGTTAGAAAATAAAAGCTGAAAAGAAACAAGCTAACAACAAAGTGGATGGAAGTTTTCAGTATTCTAAGATAATATCTGTTCATATAAACCACCAGGCTACAAAGGATTTCAGCATTTTACAAAGCTTCTTCTCAGCTTCCAGCTGGCAAAAAGAATGCTATTTTCAATAGTAGGAAAGGTGGTGGTTATGCTGTTTTGCATTGCAGAGTGTTCTTATCCCATGTTGGGTCATGTCTCAGAGTAGGTCAGTACAAAATCAAGAATGAAAGAAATGAAACTTTGAAGATATTTGTTTTTTCCAGCTCAGTAACTTAATATTTCATCAAGGGTCTTTGGGGAGCTGATCTGAATATGTTGCAGTGAAGAGAGCAGCCAGGGAGGAACTCTAATGAGAACTCAGTATACATTCCTGACTGCCTTCAAACAAGTTGGCGGCCATAATTTTTTAAAACATTCCAAGCACTCATCTCTCATTGTCTTTTGTGGTTTGGATGGAGTATTGTTGATTGTTGGACTGGTTTTGAGGTAGTCCCCTGAGTGAAATTGTGGATCCTACCTCACACATTATCATCTGCATTTGCATATAATTGAGACATAAGCTCTCTGGCAATCTGCAAAAGGAATGCTGTAGAGCTCTTGTTAAATTTTCTAAGAACAAACACAATAGGAATGCCAGCCTAGGAAATAGGTCAAGAATTTTCCACGGAATATTCTTTATTAAATCCAGTGAAATCCTCTGGAGGTTGTTAGATGAGTTAAAGGAAAGACCTGTATCCAAGACCTCCTTAGTATGGGGATTAAGATGAAATGAGATTTGGATCTCCTCTGCCTCTACACTTGTTTGTTTTAAACTAAAATAATTCCAGATTTTTTCAGTTTTTATTTTCAACTTTTTTTTTTTAAATTGTAATTATTTTCAAAAACCCAGGGTGTCCTTTTTGTAAATAATATCCATGCAGAAGAATGTTTGAGTGTGTTTTGGGGGCTGGAGAGAGTGAGACAGAGTGAGAAACCACAGAGGTACTTTATACTGAGCATTGCTCCTGCAGCAGCTCATAGGGTGAGAGGTGACTTTAGCAATGACTTGCATTACATAATACCTCCCATCTCTCTGCAGATGTGTGAGTTTGTTTAAATGTTTTATGAGGTTTTTATTGCGCTGTAATATAGTCCCAACCCCTCTGCAGTTGCCAGTTTGGTCACAAAATATAATAAATTTTAAAATACCTAATGCTTCAGCTATTCAATAATTTTCTGACAGGCCCCCTGATGCAATTATGGTACCACTGTGTTGCTGAACTACTTTTGTTTGGATGTTTAGAACAGCAGGTTTAGTTCACTAATCCTGTTCTACAAAATCCCTGTGTTTAAGCAGATTTGGAAGTTCTGTACACTTGTTTAGAATTACTGTTCTGTGTCCCTATCTCCTGTGATACAATAGCAGGCTGTGGAATGATGACCAGAGCTTCCATACTCTCTTGGGATCACCTCCTTGATTTGTGGTGAAAGTAGCAACTTCTTGAAAATCACTGTGGTGTTTTTCAGGGCTCTGAAGCAAACTGAATTCTTGGGCAGCATCTCTGCTGTGTGCTGACATGCTACTTTTCACCCATACAATAAAGTTTCTATTGGAGACCACTGAAAATCAAACACAAACTCATGAGAGACATAAGAACAGGCCAGTGGAGTCTTCCCTGTACATTAAGGCAGTGCTCAAGTAGCCCATTCCTTCAAAAAAAAAAATTCTAGTTCTTGTTAAAATGGGGGAAATTAAATTTATGAAAGACAAAAACCTCAACCCTATACTTAAAAATAATCTGTGTAAACAGATGGCAATTTTAAGTTAAGTAACTCACAGAGAACCAAGGGAAGACATGCACATTTAAAGAAAATTATTCCCTCTTTAGAGTTTCCAGTTTCCAGTTCAAGCAAGGCAACTTCCTGCCATGCTCTGAACACTGTACGGAGGGTTCAGTCATCAGATCTTGACTGAAAAAATCAATTTTCCGTTTTGAAATTCCTCTCAGGAGGAAATGGCTCCTGAGATGCAGAAGCAGATGAGAAAATACAGCTTGAGTGTTTGAGTGGAGTTATGCTCCTGAGGAAGCTTGTGCTGCTGAGAGGGAGATAAACATGGAGAAAGGATCTTAAAAAAGAGCAGTCTTAACTTTTGAGTGAAGTTTTTCAATTTAGGAAGATGGAAAGTGGCTGCATTTACAGAAATTGTGGAAATATAAAAATTCTGTACTTTTTTTTTATATATATGATGGCTTCTTTAGGGATGACAGTAGGAAAAGGAACATTAGGGCATTCAGGCCCAAATGCAACCCCAGAATTCTAGAAAAGGAAAGGTGTGGTTTTTCACAGTTATTCTTACGTGGGCTTTCCAGCAGAAATTACTATCTTCCATACTAAACTAAATTCCTCATGGTTCCCTGTTAAGACAACTTCTACTAAAATCACACTGACAAGATGCAATTAAAAATTCCATATGGGAACACATTTAAATTTGAAGTGTCCAAATGTCAGACATTGGTCATGTAAAACAAATGGTCTTACTTTGGCCTACAGCTTCCTGAGGGATAATCAGAGAAGGGATTTGGGCCTCAATATATCTCATCTATATCTTCTATATTAATACCTGTCTATAGTTTGGAAATATAAAAGTTGTTTTCCTAACATAGCCCTATCAGTTTTAAAACTTACTTTTAAATTCCTCATGTCAGCTAAGCAATGGCAATATCTTACATTTCATTCAGAGATCACAAAAGGTAGTTTTTTACCAGCAGGGATTACTACAGGGATTAATAGACTTTGCTGATTTCACACAATTAGCCAATGACTCAGGAGGGCTAAGAACATAAATCCCTGCATCAGGCCGTATCTTTTGGGCTGTAAAGAAATGACAAAATAGCCAGCTGTGGCATGTACCTTGTTTGTCAGATATCTCAAATTCAATTCAGTAATGTCAGATGGGTAGCAGGATGGAATATTCCAAAGAACTGCAAGAGTTCAATGAAACAATGCAGTGCTGCTTTTTCCTCTGGATAATTGCATAATTAATTGCATGCCTGTGCCCTCCAAATTATCAGTGAGATATGAAAGTGTTGCTCACACAATTCAAACATTTCATAAATATTGTGTATATATCTGTGCCAACTGAAATTATAATTTGAATAATTAAATTATTCTTGTGATAACCTAGGTGTAGTATATTTCCATTTTTATTCTGCTCCTCTGTGAGTTGTTTTGCGTGCATGCAAACAGTCCTTTTCCCTTGGTTTGTAGCTAGCTGTGTTGGTTGAATACCTGCATATTTGTACAAAGCTCAACTTCTGGGGTAAAAGATGACACATAATTACTTTTTAATGTTAACCAGTGAAACAAAATTATCCTTACATGGATAGGAGTGAATGAGCTGTTCAGTTCAATGGAGAGCGTAACCTAATATGAAACACTTTGGTAATTTGATGGGTTTTTACCCCCTCTGGAGATGAAATATTAGAAATATCAATACAAACTGAGAAGAAATAATTTTAATTTAATTTTAGCCAGAGGAAAAGAGTTTATAAGCAAGGGTGAGGTGGGAGAGATTTTTCTATAGTTATGGCTTTTGTGACTTCATTGGAGTGCAAGTGTCCTACCTACAAGGAAAAGGGTTAAAGCCAACGTTTCTCACTTCCAAGGTGCCAGGATTGAAGGTACTGAAAAAAGATTGTGAGGGCACAGTCTGTACCTCAGGGGGGACACTGGCTTGTGGAACAGAGTGAGCTATTCCCCTCCTTAGCTGGAACATAGCTCAGTGGGAGTTAACTCCAATTGACATCGGGGTTCAGAGAAAGCGAGGGCAGAGATTTTTGGCTGTTGCCTTATTTTCTTCTGTGTAGCTTTGAGGAGAAGGGAGCCTAATTTTGCTAGGAGCTTTCCTCAATTCAGGAGGGGCCAGCCATCTCCTGTGCTGCTTTCCACCATTGAATAGGAGTGGGCAGAGGGCCCAGGAGCCACATTCTCCACCTTAACCCAGTGACGCCTGAAGAAGCCGAGAGTCCTTCCAAGCAGTTGCAGTGGGAAAGGGCCAACAGCTACTTAAGAGTGCCCCTTACTCACATCACAGATACTTTGGGGGCTAGAAGGGAAGTAGTGGAAGGCAGCTGGGAGAGCTGCCAAGTGTCACACTTTTGGCAGCTTTGTCACACATTCCTTCAATTCTGGACTTGGCTCCACCGTGGGAAGACCTGCAGGTTCCTGCTTGAAGTTTTCCTTGCTTACCACTTGGGGCCACTGTGGCCCTCTTGAGCAGGAAACATGGGGCATCTCCTCCCTGTTGGATCCCAGGCAGAAGGAGCTCTTGGGAGGTAGAGGTTGCAGCAGCACACAGGCAGGACATTCCCTATTGTCCTCACTGCCTTTGCTTCTCTCCAGGTGCTGAAACAACCCCGAGCATCCCAGGAGCTTCCTATCACTCCTCAAGGGAACAGGTCCCTGGCAGCCCCGGGCTAGTGCTGATGGATCCCCATCCCAGCTCCCTGTTCATTGGGAGCACCTGTTCCAGGGGCTTGGGTTTTGTGGTTTTTCACTTTGCCCTTACCCTCTCCAGGGCAGGGTGTGTTGACAACAGGATTAGGCATTTGGTCATCAAAAATAGCACAAAGAGGCAAGCAGAAGGTGAGATGATAGAGAACTGTTAAACAGTGAAATCCTGGACAGCAGTGCAAGTGAGAGAAGTCATATCGTCATTGTTGAAGATACACACATATCCTTAGGTAGTTATCTCATGGTGGCAGAAACACTGGAATTTTTGGTTTAAAATATCATTGGAACACATGTTAACTCTTTCTTTGCTAGGCAAACACGTTGCTATTGAATCCTACACAGCTGAACTATTGTTTTCTCAACAGCAGTGCCTGACAGAACACAGCTCTTTACTTCTGCCATGCTACATTACTCTTTCAATCTGTAGTTAGGACCATAATTTTCTCGTCCACTTGCATTTGAAATATTGTGGAGTTCAGGCTAAATAACATTCCTTTTTCTACTTGGATGGACTCTGGTTAATATGGTTATTTAATTTTATATATTTTTAGGGTAGCACTAAGTTGGAGTGCTGGGGTGGGTCTTTATACTGTCCCCTATATATTTCCTGCAAGTTATAAAATATTTTGAATAACTTCACGCTGACTTTTGTCACAAGCATTAAGTAACTTCTCTCAGAGAGAACAGGCAGTGGAGGTCGCTTCTCTGGAGGGGTTGGAGGGAAAGAGAAACTTGCTGTCCTCTCCCATTTCAGTGATATTGAGTGACCTGCTCAGCCTGGAGCAGAAAATCCCTGGGGCCCAGACACCCCCTGGAAGCAGAGCTGACCACAGTGACCCACCACAGCTTGGCTGCAGGGGTGTGGGTTGGTGTTGGTTTTCAATTTAGACAAGATGTTGTGTGAGTCACCCTGCCCCCTGCCCTCCCACCAGTGCTATGAATAATAAACTCAGGCAGAAGCTGGGAGCCAACTGATGTGCTGCCAGGGCACAGCTCCTGCTCCCTGTGCTCCCTTCCCTCTCTGCACTTTGCTGGACCTGCAGGGCCTGCTGCGGGTGGAGGTGAAGCACATCTGGAAGGGACTGATTCAAATGGCACTCGTAAGTGAAGAAGGAGGTTCTAAATCCGACCCACCCTGGGGAAAAGGGGCTGAGGTCATAGGAGGGCAGAATGCAGAGTATTATTATAGTGAAAAAGTGAAAAAAAATTACATCAAATGTTTGCTTAAGGATCAGGAGTCCTGACCCAGCCCGTTTGGTTTGCCAAATATTACATGAAGCTACATAAAAAACCAACTCTAACCTCTTACAGCTCTCCCATTAGGTCACATTAAGCTTTGGCAGGGAGGATGGTCCTACTTGGTGGTTTTTTTGATTTGTGGTTTGCATTTGGCCAACCTGACTTATTTAAATTTATTTTATTTTGTAAATGCTCAATGATAGAGTAAAACTCTAGAGTAAACTTGTTCTGGCCAACATTTATTGTGGAAAAATTCTGTATTATCAAGAGACCTTTGCAGAACAGCTAACAAATTAAAACAAAGCATTTCAAGCACATATTGAAGTCCTTTTTGCAAATGAAGGAAATGTACTGATGGCTTCAAGCCATTACTTTTGGTTGTTATCCACTTTTAGCCCTCTGGGCTTTTATAAGCCTGGTGTCTTTTGACTCTCCCCATGAGGACAGCAGTGCCTTTGGCTGTACTGCAGCCAGGGCCATGGATCAGAACATGTTCTCCTCCTCATAACTTTGTTAACCTTTTAACAAGTTTGTCTTTCCTGCCTTTATGAATAACTTGGTGAGCCTGATTGCTCCCATGGAGGCTCAGCTTGACTGTTGCAATTGTACTAGGAAGACCCTTTTCCAAGGAAGGACTTTCCTAATTTAAAAGAATATTAAGTACACTCTATACAAGCTATTTTTTTGCCCATTAAAAACAGAATTTAAAATAATGTGGAGAATGAGATACTCTTTATAGCTTGTGAATGAAAAATGCTTTTTCTCTATATATAATTTTTTCTTTACAGAAAATACCCTAACAAGAAAGTTTAAAAAAAATCACTTGCAGTGGGCCATTTTTGATTTGTTCAAAATAACAGAAATACTTTATTTTGCAATCAGATTAGTAGTTGTCTACTTATGGTAGAATAATAGTCCCATTCCTTCTGAGGGCTACATCTTGTGACATATATTCTTATCTTTATAGTTTTTTTCTATGTGCAGTTGCTAGGCTTTATCATTGAAATACAATCTTTTCAAAGATAAAAATTTGTACTGCATGGAATCCAAGTAGCTGGAGCTAGGAAGCACTTGAAGAAGCCTTCAAGTGAACTACTGCCTTCTAAATTTTGCAATTTTTGTATGTTGAAAATTTCATTTAGATGAAAAACATGCAAAGAAACCATTTGATATGTTTGTAATATTCTTCAGAACTTTGCCAATCTGAAGGGTAAAAATGGCACACTGCTTTTCTCTTTGAAAAGAAATTCTGCAGCTGTTTTAAAAATAACTGACAATAATGCAGAGAGAGCAATAACTTAATAATTATTTTAGCTATAAGCTATGTATCAGAAATATATCTCCTAAATGATTTTAAAAAGTATGACTACAAGTTTGACTCAGCAATTGAATTATGTCCTTCATTTCATTATTTTGTTCTGTGCACATATCTTGTGTAGACCAGCTTTCCAGCATTTGGCATTTGAATTTAGGCTCTTGTGGTGGGTTGACCCTGGCTGGATGCCAGATGCCCACCAAAGCCACTCCATCAGCAGGACAGGGGACAGAAAATATAACAAAAGCTTGGTGAGTGGTGATCAGGACAGGGAGAGGTCGCTCACCCACTGCTGTCACAGACAAAACAGACAAGGCCTGGGTTAATTAATTGCCAAGTTAATTCAATTTATTGCCAAGCAAATCAGAGTAGGATAAATAAAATCTTAGAAACACCTTCAACCCAACCTTCCTTCTGTCTTGGGCTTAACTTGATTCCCGATTCTCAACTTCCCCTCCATCTAGCAGCGTAGAGGGACAGGAAAGGGGCATTGCAGGCTGTTGTCTCTGCCACTGCTTCCTGATCAGGGATGGACTCCTACTCCTCTGCTTCAGTGTGAGGTTCCTCCCACAGAGGATGGTTTTCCAGCTTGAATCCTTCTTACAAGCTGCAGTTGTTCAAGAACTGCTCCAGTGTGGGTCCCCCCCTGCCAGCAAACCTGCTCCAGGTGGGCTCCTCTGTGCACAGGACCTGCCAGGAGCCTGCTCCAGTGCAGCCTTGTCCCAGAGTCACATCCTCCTTCAGGCACCCACCTGCTCCAGTTGGGTTTCTCCATGGGCTGCAGGTGGATCTCTGCTCCACCATGGTCCTGCAGGGGCACAGCTGCCTCACCATGGGCTGCACCAGGGGCTGCAGGGGAACCTCAGCTCTGGCACCTGGAGCACCTCCTGCCCCTCCTTCTGCCCTGGCCTGGCTGTCTGCAGGCCTGCTCCTCTCACATATTCTCACTCCTCTCTCCTGGCTGCAGTTTGCTTCTGCTCAGTGGCTCCTTCCCCTTCTCAAATACATTCTCCCAGAGGCATTACCACCATGGCAGCCTTGGCCAGCAGCTGGGTCATCCCAAAGCCAGGCTGGCATGGGCTGCATCACACAGCAGCTCCTCACAGAAGGCACCCCTGTGCCAAAGCCTTGCCACCCAAACCCAGTTCAGCCTGGCAATCTGGTGATTGTACAGCACAGGCTCAGCACACATAGCAGTGTTTGTGCAATGTTCCCTGCATTTGGCACTTAGCTAAGCTAATCACTTGGCTTTTTGGCAGGATAATTAACCAAATACCGTGCTTGCTGATACCTCCACAGAATTGTTTCTCCTCCTGGAGTTAGCTTGTTGAAACAAGTTTAAATGTTCTTATCCTTAAGCTGTAGTGCCGTCAGCAGGGAAGATTGAAAAGAAATTATGAAAGTAATTTGAAAAGAGTACAAATGTCTGGTAGGGTTTTAATGCCCATGTGGTTTTTGAACTCTCGATTGGCTTTTTCAGAGAAGTTGGCAACTATTGCAGTAATTCTATTGATATGGTTGATTATGTGATAGTTACTGTTAAAACACCAGTCTGTGCTATGGGAGTCACTGTCACACCAGCTAGGGATGGCCTGGCTGGAGGTCACACATGATCTAAAGATGAAAAATTCCTGTACTGTTTGATACTCTTGAACCATTTTGTTCCACAATGCACTTTTGATAGCAAAACCATGCCAAATGGTTTAAATGCCAAAGCCATATTGTCATAGCTGTCACTGTCTCTATAATACAGAGTTGGGGACACATTTTACAAAGAGATGTGTCAGTGACATTTTTATTGTTGGTGGAGAATGATGCTGAATTATTGAAAAATTACAAAGCTGAAGATAGTTGCAGGGAAAGTTTTTCAAATCTGTGTGTATGCTGTACAAATTGGCAGCTATATGACAACATTATTTCCACTTGCTTTTAAATTACCCAGAGAAAAATTGGCAACGAGAAGACCTGCACAAAATCTTAATAATATTTTGTATGGAAAGGATCTTTCTTGTTCACTAACAGTAATCTTCTTTTATAGTTTATGACTTTGCATTTATGAGTTTACAGATTTTCAGAAGTGACAGAAGAGGTAAAACACAATGTTTCTTTTTGCAGGGTCAGCCTGTTCCTCAGTTCCTCCAGTCTGTGATTAGCAATGCTTAATTAGCTTGCCAGAGGTTTGGATTAAATGCTTAATCACCATTATGCTACAACTGAGAGGAGGTCATTACTGCCAGTTACACAAATGAGTAAAACCAAGACCTCTAAGGAGAGGTTGTTTGTGTCAGTACTGGTGACTGCTCTCCAAAACTGCTCCCCAAAATAAGTATCTTGTCAATCTGATAATATTTGATGTGCTTTTGGCATAGAAAGCTGGACACTTAGTTCAAATATTGAAATATAAATCAACTACGCAGTTGCGTAGGTTTTCCTCACAAGCTACACTGTTTGTGTTATTATGCTGTATTTTGATTTCTCAACAAGCTTCTATGATAATAGCATTTATACACATCTTGGCTATTATTGTGCACTGGCCAGAATTAGGTACTCTATTTACATAGCCTAGCTGATGTCACAAACAAGCAGCACAGTTTGAATAATGTCAGTATCCCGAATTTAGATTTACTGTCACTTCTCATCTCTGATACTTCTCAGTAGTGAAGAGATGCCTGGTCCCTTAAAATTCTCAGTCTCTGTGTTACAGTTGCTTCTGGGTGTATAGGGATATAAGAAATGTTTTGTAGGTATAAGTTACAATGCCTGGGCTCCCTTTTCTTATTTGTCTCCAGATTGATTAACAATACTCAAGTTATATTGATATAAACATGTAGTTTGTGTGCTTAAGTTCATGGTGCTGAACTCAGTATAAATAATTCACTGAAAGAAACTAACAGAAGAAGAAGAAAATAAGAAGAGAGCATTTCTGCAGGAAAGGATCTGGGAGTCCTGATGGATGACAAGCTGACCAGGAGCTGGCAGTGTGTCCTTGCAGCCAGGAGGGACCCTGCTGTCCTGGGGAGCATCAGGAAGAGCATGGCCAGCAGCTGGGGAGGTGATCCTGCCCCTCTGCTTGGCCCTAGGGAGGTCACACCTGCAGTGCTGTGTCTGGGCCCCTCAGCACAAGAAAGGCCAGGGGCTCCTGCAGAGGCTCCGCTGAAGGGCCACAAACATGATGGGGGCTGGAGCTTCTCTCTCATGAGGAGAGACTGTGGGAGCTGGGCCTGTTTGGTCTGGAGAAGGCTGAAGGGGATATCACCATGCACATCAATATCTCAAAGGCAGCTGCCAAGAGGATGGTGATTTTCAGTGCTGCCCAGTGACAGGACAAGGAGCAATGGCCACAAACCAAAACACGACAAGTTCCACCTAAACCTGAGGAAGAACCTCTTTATATTGTGGGTGGCAGACCACTGGAACAGCTGCCCAGGGAGGTTGTGGAGTCTGCCTCTAGAGAGCCATTTCAAACCCACCTGGATGTGTTCCTGTGTCACCTGCTCCAGGTGCCTCTGCCTTGGCAGGGGAGTTGGACTGGATGATCTCCAGAGGTCCCTTCCAACCCCCATTAATGTGAAAAATACAAAAGAATAGTGATTGGTAGACAGGTATAATGTTGGATTTGGGAAGAAGGGACTTGAACAGTTTGCAAAACAAAATTTTAAATGCCACGTATTCATTCCAAATATTGCATTTGCATTAAGTATTAAATCCATTGCCTGGATATGTTGCTGTGATGATAATATTTTTGATTTGAGGCTGATCATAATAGGTACTGTTTTGTTTCCCCTGAAACACTTTTCCATGCTTTTAAACCTCAGGTATATGTTTATTACAGATCATGGGTGTGCTTTTGAAACAAACCTCACAGTAGTCTCCACTTGCTGCCTTTTTGGTTTGTGTCACAGTGAAGTCTCTGAGGACAAAACCTGGATTCCTCCCAAGAGAAACTTGTACTTCAGGAGTGCATGCTCCATACTCTACTGCTGTTCTATCCACAGCCCCAAGCTAAAGCAATTCTGAAGGAGAAAGTCTCAAGAGGTGTATTTGTACAAGGATGTCAGGTTCCCCAGGCTGCCAGTGTAGTAACTGCTCTGTCAGCAGGGCAGTGACTTCAGTACCACTGCTTGCTGATGTACATGCAGTTATTGTGTCTCCTACCTTCTCCTCATGGTGTATCCACTTTATTCAGGGTGTGCTCAGTGAGGCAGATAAGGTGGCAAATGCACTTTTCTGGGTTAATAGAATTTATTCTATGTCTGCAGTCATTCTCAAGCAACAATGAGATACCAGCACAATGCCGAGAAACAGCTTGAAATTCTGCTGAGAAACATTCTACTCTTACACGAGTTTTGTGTGGTAGTATTTGCTTTTTCTTTGAATGTCAGAGCTACCACTTTTCCCTTTTAAGACTCCCCTGTGGTGACAGTAAGCATTGCCAGTCACATGGCTGAGATTCAGAGCTGGGAGAACTGCCATAGTAAACTGAATTTGAACTCTGGTCTTCCCATGCCTCCACTGGGATCTATAACTGTCTGAAAGGCAGGTCTGGCCAGAAAATTTTTGTGTTGCAAAATTACTTTTGATGTGCAGCTGGCTATGTAAAATGGTTCTTATTTGTTTGTCCAAATTCCATAGCTGATTTAAACCACACAGCCCAATCGATAGTGCAAGTTTGTTTTTAAAAATAAAAATATTTATATTTTTATTAGTTGATTGGATGATAATTGAACCCAAGTGGTTTTGAACCCTGGATGCAGCTGAAGCTCTCTTAATTCATTATAGATTGGCCAGCAGGCTGGTGAATCACTGTAAAGCCATGTTGGGGCACTGACAAACCTCAGATAAGTTTGGCTTGTCAGGGTTTTGTATGTAATCCTAAAAAATGCATGTAATTTCTGTATGATTACATGTTAATTTAATTGTAACAGGGTTACTTCTAGAGAACATTACTTTGTGCACAACGTCACCAGACCTGCTGGTCTAATGCTGTGGAGCTTCACTGCATTCAAATATTCATCAATTTAAACCTTGACCAAGCTCCTTGTTTTCAGAAACTCTGTATTAGAAATCTGGCAGCACAGCAAGATACAGAAAAATATGTAGGAAAATTTAAATCAGTGATGTGTACTTCTTTTGATAGTGCAGTTGTAGGCCTGATTTAATAATGTATATTCTTGGAGGAAAAGTGAACAAAATCTGTTGTTAAAACAGATGAAAACAAATAAGATTAACTTATTTTATTTTGCATGAATTCAAGTATTCATCTGTAAATTGGTCAGTATGCTGCCATTCAAAAGTTGCTCATAGAGTCTCACAGCTCAAAGAGCTGTAGGATTTGGAGTAGGTGGCATCATTCTTCTACTAGACATGAAAAGAAAGCTGTTTGTCAACCTCTTTACCCTCCAGTGTCCAGTACGGCCAACAAAAATTGAAATGCAGCCACGAAGTATTTGAAATTTATTTTTCTATGCATGAAGACAGGCATTACTTACTACATTTTCCACTCTACTCACAATTTGACATGTGATATTTTTTAAAACACTGACTAATTTAAAATCTGTTTGGCAGGAGGAGAGAGATTTGAGGGATACCTTGTTCCTCCAATCATTGGGGAGATTGGTAACTGCATGGAGACCACCATGCAGTTACTCTCCTTGAAGGAACAGCATTTGTTTGAGCGCAATTGTCATTATTTGTATTATTTGGTGAGAAGAAAGTGATGAAGGAAAGAGGAAAAAGGGTACAGGAGAGAGCCAGGGTACTACAGAGTGTAGGGAAAGGGCAGCAGGGACAGGGACACAGAGCTGGGAATGAGCAGGGCTTCATTTGCAGCACTGATCACTGAACAGGGGAGGATGCATCACTGCTGGAGCTCAGATATGTCTGATGGAGGCAATTTTGGTTTCCCTGTGTGACTCCAGCTGTGTCTTGGATTTGCAATCAAGATTTTAGACTCAACTGTACTGGGGAAGAGGTGTTGGAGGTCAGAGTAAATGTGTCTTCTGCAGACAACCTTACTGGTTACAGGTATTCTGCCACAGTGGCTTTGAGCTTTCTGGTTCAGATATGTCTATAAATCACATATATAGATGGCACTCTTTCATTTTTCAACAGAGCTAGGGGATTTTTTTTCCCTGGTTTTAAATGGAAAAGTCTCAATAATATCTGAACTCAAACATGTTTCCC
Organism: Melospiza georgiana; assembly: GCF_028018845.1. Taxonomy (NCBI): domain Eukaryota; kingdom Metazoa; phylum Chordata; class Aves; order Passeriformes; family Passerellidae; genus Melospiza; species Melospiza georgiana. Next base: position 28,504,930 of record NC_080434.1, on the reverse strand, counting down.
TCTAATTTTTTCTTCCTAGTTACTTTTTCCTTACTGATTTTCTAGTGCATATGCAAAGAAACAATATCTTTTCTTGAATGATTTTTTTAGGACTCAAAGATATTGCACAGATTCACGGTTTTATTTTGGCATGCTACAGTGCTGTGGTCTGACTTGTAGGTTTTATTCATATTTTCTTTGAATAATTTCAGGATTTTGCTTTGAATTTATGAGGCTGTATTATAAAACAAACTGTTGAAAAAATTAATATTGTAATTTTAAGCTAACCTATATTATTTTCTAAATAATTATTTTCTAAGCTATGTGGGTTAAATTGATTCTAAATAAAAATAGAAACTTTCCTTATTAGCAGGGCTAATAAAACTCTGCCTATACTCATGCAGCCTCACTTTTTTACCAGGGAACCTCATAACTCACATTTTTTAAGCTCTTTATTCATTAATGTATTTTTGTATTTAGCACATAGGAAAAAATAGATGAGCTACCTATGATAACATGAAGTATTCAAGTCTGTTCTGCATAATCCAGTTTTCCTCATAAGTTTCTGATGCAACTCTCTCCTATTTGAATACTGAACAAAATGATTATAAACTTGTCCCTGCTAGGACCCCTGAAAGGTACCAGTGTGATTTTTCAGGTGGTGCTGGAACCAGGTGCAATTTGGTTTAGTATAAAATGTGTCCAAAGAAGGTAAAAAAGAACCAGCCCCCAAGCCCTGTAAGTATGTGGTCTTAAGAAATGCACACAGCTGCAGGAAAGGACTGCCAATTAATGTAATTTACAACATGTTTCAAAATCTTGACTTAGATTGCGAGTTGAATAGTGGGGGGAAATACAGATGGGAATGGTGGAGAAGTTCAGGCAAAGGATGCTGTGTGGCAGGGAAAAATTGGGTAAGCAACATCTGGAAACCTAACTTGAAAGAGGAAACAACCAAAATTGTAACGTAAGAGAGAATCCAGACTACAATAGATTGGAAAAGAGCAGAAGAAGCCAAGAGGAGACCTTTGTGGTAATGTGTCACACAGCAGGAAGCAAACATGATTGTTCCTTTTGACTTGGAAAGTTCTGTCACTTTCTCTAAGTGGGATCCCTGTGTCATTAGTTGGGCATGTTGTGCTGGTTCCAAGGTGTGAGATTATTTAATAGGGATTTGTTTCTAAAAGCAGGAATTGAGTAAAATCCACTACTTTCTCCACAGTTCTGATACCTGCAATGGCCTTGTGGCTGCAAAAGTTCTTTGCTTACATGAGTATTGAGGTGATTATAAAATCACCTCACTAAATTGTGTGTGTAACTACTGTGTGATGTGCCTCTAGAGGAGCATCTTTCCTCCTGCACACCTCATATGTTGCAAGATAAATGCTTTTTGTGGCAGGTTGCTCATAAGTCATGTTATCATCACCTTTGCCAGTCATATGGAGCCAATCACAGCTTTCCCTGTTCATTGCAAAAGAATGCAGAGCAACCCATTCAAAGCAGCCTGTGAACACTTGCTTTAACTGTTACCAGTTGCTTTTCTCATCCCTCGTTAATTCCTGATGGACGCTCTGGTCCAGGCTCGCTGCTGGAGCTCTGTGTGTCAGCACAGGCTGGCTGTGAGCATGGGCAGTGCTGGGCAGCACAGGGAGTACATCTGTGGGGAAACATTAGAGGTGTGATGACTAATTTGCTTATTCTTTCTCCTTAAAATAGGCTCTTCATTTTAGATTTGATTTTTTTTTTCCCCAGCTGACACAAACTTGAGGAATTTGTCATTTCTCATGAGAGAAAACTGAGTTGCACAAAAGTCTGAAATAATGTGGCTCTGCTTATACTTTGACCAGAACAACAAATATTCTTACAAGAAGAGGAAATCACCATTTGACAATGTGGGAGCAAAGGAAATTAATCTTCACTAGACTAGTTGGGTAATTTGCAGCTGCCTATATTATAGAATAACTTATTAATCGTTGCACCTGCCTAAGGTGAAAGCATTTTACCTTTACAATCTGCAAGCTAGGGTCCTGTCAGCGGAAGCACGTAGGCTTGGGGACAAGAGGGGAAAAAAATAACCACCTGAAATTATTCTTTACAAGAAATGACAAATATAGCCTATTTTTGTTCCCCAGAACATGCTGTATCTTGGGGTGAGGAGGTGTGTCTTTGTGTCTCACCTAAGAAAACCAACCTTCTTTTCCAGGTTTTTTTTTTCTTATTTCAGAATGTGAAAGCATTATGTAGCTTCTTGTCCCATTGAATCTTTCAGACTGGATACATGGCAGGAATTTACCTTTGGCTGATTTTTTGTTTGCTCAAATAAAGCAGCTGCAACTCAAGTGGAGAATTTGGGCCTTACCATAGCATAGAGGGCAACATGATAAAAATCTAGCTGATGTTCATTTTCCTGAGCAGATGCTTAATATCCATCCCTGTGATCTTAACTCATGGATGTTTTCTGAAATGCCTGCATTCCCCTGTTATCACCAAACCCAGTCTGTTTCCTCTGGACACACTGCTCCTTCTCCAAGCACAAACAGAGAGTTTAACAGAGCCCTGGCTGGATCTGTGTTAGAAACCTGTGCACTGCCATAAATCCCTGACTGCTAAAGCAATGCCTGTACTTACACATTTTTCAGAAACACAAAATTGTGCTTGTACTGTGTTGGACCAGAGTCCCAATGGTTCCATGCAGAGCTATCTGGGGGCTGGGTTATGTTCCTTTGCTTCCTCACTGTTGTATTTACTTACAACTAATTTTGAAGAATAGAGGGAAAATGGTCTGTAGGTGATTCTTCTAAGGTCTGTGTGGGTCTGGTCTTGTTAGAAATTCATGTTGGTGCAGCTGTCAGAGAATCTCAGTATGTAAATGTATTTCGTATTTCTCTGGACATTTTTCTATTTCTACTGACATTTCTTATGTTTATTGCCTACTGTACCTTCCACTACATGAAGCAAAGATCCTTAAACTCAGAAAATTTCATGCACAAGACAAATGTACAGTGAAATGACCCCTCACTGTCAGTTATTTGTTATTTTAGTACCCTCATGGTTTCCTGCAATTAGAGAAAAGGGTGCCAAACAACTTTCAGAGTATTTTAGGATCTATGAACATGTCTAGTATTATTCTTCCATGAGAAATTCAGCACCGAGAACTTCATACATTTAACTGAATATTGTATACAACTCCTAACTTGCATATTTTTGAAGTAATGTAATTTTTGTTTCCACGATATCATAGAATAATTTATTAATCTTTGCGCCTGCCTAAGGTGCAGGCATTTTACCTTTACAATCTACAAGCTAGGGCCCTGGCATGGTGCCTTCTGTCATGGACTATTCCTATAACTAATACAATTATGCTTAATAAAAAAATAATTCCACTCTTTAATTTTAACATAAGATTGAAAGAATCCACATATTTTGGTATTCAAATTCAGGAAAAAAAAAATCAATCAGCTTTTGGTAAAAGATGGAGGTGATTGGGTTTGTGCTATAAATTTATAGGAGCAATTATAGTATTGCCATCAGAAATGCTTGGGATCTTTGGAAAATAAGGTCATCCTGTGGAATATTGCATATTAGTGTAGAATTTAGACTCAGAAGTTACTCTCTTCTAGGTAGCTGAAGTTGGATGTTATTTGGTCTCATCTGCCTTCTTCAGCCTCCGGGTTAATTTTCCCAGCTGTTTCCCCAGGCATGTGAATTATGTGTCTGTTTTCCTGTTTAGCACTGAAAAGCTCTTTCCTCATCATCTCAATCCTTTACTTCTGGTTAGGGGAAAAGAATCAGGAATATCTTATACTGAAAAAATTTTCTTATACTAGAATAATGTCTCATGCAGATTCCACTCTTAGGCAGACAGCAGAGAGAGTGCTGTGTTTGATTTTTCCTGTTTGCAATTTTCTGTGCTCCGCTGATTTTGGTATTGGTTCAGGGTTTATTTAGGTGTTTTTAGTCATGAGTAGTAGATATCCTAGAAATCTTCTGGTTAAATTGTAAGCAGAGCAAGTTTTGCAGGGAGGGCAGAGGAGGATGGATGCTTTGCAGTGAGAGGAATGGAAAATGCAGAGCAGTTCTCCCAGGCAAGGTAGCAGGAGGCACCAGAGCAGATCTGGCTGCCCCTGGATTGCAGGAGGTGGGCACAGGCTCCACTAGGTGGCACGTTTTCTGGACTTGGTGACATGGTGTTGACAACACATCAATGCAACTAGATGGGCCTTTTTTTCTTTAATCAATATATAGCATGCATTCTGTGCTTTTACAAGCCATAAATCCTGCTCTCGGAGCAAACATGATTAGTCCCATATTTCCTGCCCTGCAACCGAGCTGCATTTCCAGAGCAGCCATGCATTCAGAACGTGTTCCTATGCTTTGGACTGTAATATGCTCTCCAAATGGAAAAGTCAGCTATTTTAATGTCTGTAATGCAAGCCTCCTTTGCTTTACAATATTCTGAGGCTTCATAGAACTTTAGCAATGCTCCATTTTAGCTTTCCTTCATTTAGAATCTGTTTGAAACAAATGGCATATGCAATATAGGATAAAGAGATACAACAATGGTTCTTGGTTTGTTTTCCCCTTAGAGTTTTTAAAAATAGCATCATGGAACCATTTAGATTGGAAAGGACCCTTAGGATCATCAAGCTCAAACATCAACACTACCAAGGCCACCAAAAATAGTCCTCTCATTCTCCTTTAACTTTAGGTCATTCAGTAAATCTTGTATATTGCATAGGAATTATATTTATATCACAAACATCAAGTTTTCAAAATTTAAAGAGAATGAATTTTTTTTACTAAGTTCTAAAGGTAAGAAATTTGGGGCTTACTATTTGCAAACTAATCTGAGTAGAACTACTTGGCTTAAGCAAGATTCTTGTTGAATCAAATCTCAGTGCTAAAGTGTCCCACCATATTAAATATCAACCTATATCCACTACATTGTTTTGAATATTTAGATAAAAAAATTAAATTGAATTATCCATGATATAAGAATGTAATGAAATAATTACCTTATGCATCTTTTTAGGGAGTTCTGCCTCACTGCAATTGTTGATCAGATAACTGGGCAGTATGTTTTGTTAAGCAGGTTAGCTGATGGGTGGTCTCAAGGATATTAATATTAAAAGATAAAATCAAAGAATAGAAGCAGATAGAATGAAATCAGTTAACCTCCCACTCTGTTTAGAGAAGGATTCTGTTTCAGGAGAGGCTGACTTTTTAAAGACCGTGACAGATTTTGGATATCTCAACGGGCAAATAGTTTGTGGGCATGGGTATGACAGACTCCCACAGATGTTTAGAAAAGCCTTCTGCTTCACCTGGGGTTTTGTATTAAACTTACTGAGAAGTGTGGTCAGGTGTGCAGCACAAGTGAATAAATATCTCATTTCTGTAAGTCATGCATTTGTGCTCTGGGGAATCTGCAGAGGGGAACGGGACAGGCTTCTGCAAAGAGCAGGGTTTGTTTTCAGGTAAAGAGAGGTTGTGCCACAAAATATGTCTGGGAGGGATGGATGTTCATACAGAACTGAGGACAGAGTAATGATTGAGACAATGCAGAGAAAGAAGTAGCTGTTGGATAATACCAATCATGTTTTTTCCACATCTGTTGATCACATATTTTAGTGTATATTTTTCGAGCCTAGTGGGTGTTATTCAGAATCTTTATTCACAGTCCTCCAATAACAGAAATGGTTTGTTTCCAGACCTTAGGCTGGTCAGCATTAAAAATCAGATTCAGATTCATTGTGCCAGCTTTATTTTTGCTTCCTTTTCTGTAAAATGTAGCTAATATTCATTATATATTTAGAGAATTATTGGCCCTTTTCAAGTCATCTGAAACTTTGGGTAGAAGGTGACATAAAGGTATAAATTTTGAGTGTCAATATTTAATTATATTTAATTTTAGAACATAAGATTTGGCCCAGAACTTTTAGCCAAGTACCAAGAAGAAAAAGAGAGACAGAATAGTTTTGATGTCAGTGCTCTTAGGGAATGTTGTTTATTTCTGATATTAACAGCAGATTCTATGTGCAGAAGGCAGCGTTGACTTGCTATTAATTTATCTGAATAAAGCATCTATACAACAGCTCTAGTAGCTATTTAAAGATAATTAGTTAAAGCTTAATTTTCTTTAGCTGAGATTTAGGTTTGTTGGCCAATGACACTGGAAACACCGTAGCATTGGAAGGATTTTGAGAACTCCTGTCACTTGCTCTTGCAAGAGACCTGGAATTCATGGAGGTTTTGTCTTTTTGCTTCTGGAATCTGGAATAACTGTTGCATTTTTAAGTGATGAAGGGTATTCCTGACAGTCTCCAAGACCATCAAGTGTGAATCCCTTTCCTGACTAGTAGCCCAAATTGCTACAATAATTTGTTGTATTCTGAGTTATTGCCTAATTATTTATTTTAAGATAGTTAATGTTAAATACACACGTGCCAGAACATTATTTTGCTGCAGGGGAAGCTTAAAGACTGTGGAAAGACAAAATTCCAGCTGTAGATTTCATTCTCCATGTATCAGTGAACTTTTGAGAGGGAAACCTGGCTCAGAGTAGCTCTTGCATTATTTCTTATGTGAGTAATTTGATAAGTGTCTCATAAAGCATATAAATCTTAATGTTTTTAAAACATTAAAAGGAATCTAAGCCTTCAAAATCCTTCAGTATCATTTGGAATGGAATAGAACACAGAATCAATCATAGAATGGCTTGGATTTGAAGGGACCTTAAAGACCATCCAGTTCCAACCCCCTGCCTTGGGCAGGGACATCTTCCACTAGACCAGGTTGTTCAAAGCCCCATCCAAGGTGGCTTTGAGCACTTTCAGGGATGGAGCAGCCACAGCTTCTCTGGCAATCTGATCCAGTGCCTCACCATCCTCACAGTCAAGAATGCTTTCCTAATATCTAATCTAAACCTGCCCTCTCTTTCAGCTTGAAACCATCAATGGTTCCTGATTTGAAAGGCTAAGGCTGCAGCCAGTTTCTGTAATTGTCATTCTTGTGGACAAAATTTTCGGTTTAATGTTTTCCTGAAGTGTATGTATTCTTGGTTTGTTCTACCAGTTGTTTTCATGATGGATCCAAGTTTTTACAGAGCCTGGGATTAAGTAACTAATTCACTAGTGGGTTTGGGTCCACCTTTAGCTGAAATGATTGACCACAGATGTACCATCATGCTTGGGTCTAATGAATTCTTAAAAAATTGTAGCTTTAGTACAGAAAGAGGCCTACAGGGTTCAGCAGTTTAGTGAAGATTGTTAGCCAGGCATCAAGAGAATTGGAATTTTATTCTTAGACTTGAAATGTGATAAATCTGGATATTGCTGGGGGAAAAAAGCATCCAAGTGTGGTGATTATTGTGTGAGGTTTGGAGTACTTTTGTTTCACAATTACTGCTTTCTTAAATATTTATCTAACAAGAAACATTTCTTGCTTTGCCAAATGCCTTTCCTGCGATAGAGAACAGTCTGGAAAGGCTGAGACAGATCAGGATAAAGCATTGGTGGCACACCTCTAACAAAAACAAGAACTCTTGTGTCAGATTATCTTGCAAGGCAGGAATTGATCCAGAATTGATGTAATGTTAACTCGGGGCAGGAATGCAATCTAAACCGAGGAAGTTGCAACATACCTTGACCGTTGCTAAATTAATTCTTCTTGTGGGATATTTAATTTGATGTGCATCACCTTTTCTCTCTTTGTGAGCGAGTTCAAAGTAATTCTGAAGATTTAAGATATTCTCAAGAGGTTGGAGTGAGTCATTAAATATTTTTATATGTTTAATTCAATTAATGTAGTTAAATAAGAGATATATAGTTAAATTAATGGTAAGAACTGGGGCTATTAAGCCTGGAGAAGAGAAGGCTCTGGAGGGACCTGAGGGAGCTTCCAACACCTAAAGGAGGCTGCAAGAGAGCTGGAGAGGGACTTTTCAAAAGGGCATGGAATGACAGAGAGAGGGGCAATGGCTTCAAACTGAAACAGGGCAGGTTTAGATTAGATAATAGGAAGAAATTATTTGCTGTGAGGGTGGTGAGGCACTGGCACAGGTTGCCCAGAGAAGCTGTGGGTGTGTGAACAATCCATCCTTGGAGTGTTCAAGGCCAGGCTGGATGGGGCTCTGAGCACCTTGGTCTAGTGAAAGGTGTCCCTGCCCATGGCATGGGGGCTGGATCTGGATGGTCTTTAAGGTCTCTTCCAACACAATCTGTTTTGGGATTCTGTGATAACCAACCAACTCACCAGCAGTACTTATTTGATGTTGTATTCAAACTTAGCTTGATAAATAACATAGCCAAAAGAGAATTTTCCAATCTAATCGATGAATGCAATTCTAAAAATCTGGTTTCTTGTTAAATACATGATTCACTTTCTGGAAATGTCCATCAGTATCTGCCTATTCAGTTCTGAAAGTAAATTGCCAGAATATTTGCCAAAAATAGTTGAATGTCATGAGCATAAATACAGTAAATCCTTTAGACATTTAGAATTTTAGGTATAATATTTTTCTGCAGACTAATCCCAGTGTATTCCTATCTATTTACTGATGTAATTTCTCTTCTAAAGACAGTGTTCAGTGACTGGGGCTGTGCATGTAAAGGACAGAAATCCTGGCTATCCAGTCTATCTGTTTCCAGTTCCACAATATTTTTTACTATTCTATCCTGTGTTTTTCACTTTGTCCATGGATGAGGAGGTCAGGAAGAGCTATGAAGAATCTCTTCTGAAATAGACAAGAGAGAATTTAATACAGTAATAAACAATTACAAAAAAAATTGGAAAGACAAGTTGAAAAAAGAGCCTTCTCCTCATAACTTTTCCATGGTCAGAAGAAAATGCAGGGCTAATCTTGCTCTGCATTCTTTCCCAGAAATTTCAAAAGGTAGTACAAGGGTTGCCCAAATTCTTATGCTTCTGAGAAGATCTGTCTTTTGTTTCCTGGGTAGATATAGTAGGAATTATCTTTGTTCTCAAAATTTATATTTGCAGGTGCATAAAATTAATCAATTCAAGTAACCTCTGAAAATCAACCGCATTTGCAGTACTGTAATGACCAACTTGGTTATGATCTGCAACCAGCAAGTTTACTTAGTGGCCTAACTTGTTTTAGGATGTGGATTTCAAAGTTTCATGGATGCAAAATGCTAAATCATGGACTGTATAAAAACTCATTTTCACACTTTCTTTCCATATTTAAAAACACATCTGTTTCTTTTTCAGTTCAGGAATATGAGTTTCATTCACAGTCTCTTCCATTGCCTTGATAGGGATGAGTTTCAAAGTCTTACTTTCACTCAATATATATTCCCCATGTGCTGTTAATGAAGTAAAATTTGATAACATTTATCAATTTATTTTGAAATTGGCATTAAGGATCTGGAAATGTTGAGCTTTTCCTTATATTTGCTCCGGTTTGATTTTGCCCTTTTTTGTGTTGAAATGATGCAATTATTCATAAAAATTAAAAAAGGAGTAAATTGTCATAACCAAATGAAAGCCTTGTTTTGATTAAGATAGAATTTGTATGTAAATTGTAGTACTTGCTGCTCTGTGTTCTGAGCCTGCTGTTGCTTCCTCCACTAGCTGAGACTCCAGTGTTTAAAATGCTCCTTTTTTTTTTTCATACATAAAAATGTACCTCCAGCCCATCAAACCATTTCCTTGGGAAGTTGTGGTTCATGACAGCATGACCAAGTTAGTGTTCTAACCTGGAAATGAAAGGAAAGCAGAAGCTGAGCTGTTTGAGAAGCACTGGCATGGCAAGAGATTCCCCTGTCTCGTTTTCCCCAAACCACATTTTTCTGGAATTACGCTTCCAGGAGAGTCCCCACCCAGGCAGTTCTTCTCCCAGATGAGGCAAAGGAAGGCACCATCAAGCTGAGCTGGGAGCTGTCCTGGGCTTCTCTGAGCTGGAAGCCTCTCCTCATTACATCACACCTGGCTGGATTTCAGAGATTAATGAGCGGCATCTTGTCAGGTTTAATACATCGCAGGGCTCGGGTTCACATGGGAGATGGAATCATAAATTCCCTGAGCTGTGAACTGCACCTTAAGGACTTACAGGGAGTTCTAAGAAGGCAAGAAAATGAAATGACTGTAAACTACAGAGTGTGCCAGTTTTGAGAGAAACCTGCAGATTTTCTAGGACATTAGGTTTCAAAAGAAGGATTACACACAGACTAAACAGAGTAGAAGTCATAAAAATTTAAAGACATCACAAAAATAAGATCCTTTTTAGGTATGACAGAATACTAAAGGAAATTTATACTGAATTATACCACCCAAGCAGACCCATTAATTAACGTAATGAGATAATATGTTCCATTTCCAAGGACCCAAGTGTGTCAGGAAGCATTTGACACTTTTAAAAGGGGGAGAGGTGAAAGCATGCACTTCACTGCTCTTGAAATTCCCAGGTTTTAGCTTATCTATTCACATTCATGTTTGGGCTGCTGAGGCATTAGGATATATACTAATCAAGAGAGAAATAAATACTGCAAGTGACTGATACGCCTAAAAAAATGTAAACACATTTCTGCTGGATAACTCAGGATTCTCTTGTATCCTGAACATTGGAGAGGTTGTCATGTCATATCATAGGAAGGCAGGAATGAAAAGATATTGTCAAGATATGATTCTGAAAATATTATATATGGGAAATTTAAAAATCCATAAGCAGATGCTCTGTGTCCATTCCAATGGCTTATACTTGTAAATCTGGCAAGTAGGGCATTTTGCAGGACCAGGAAATAAAAGCCAGACATTCTAGGTTGTTCAGGACATCATTTTTCTATGCAAGGATTTAAAAAATTGGGTTCTAATTCCTTTTCTTTGATTTTATCCCATTCCTTTTATCCAAGTATTCCCCTGTATATTGCTTGGAAATTCTTACAGTCATTCCTTGATAGAAACAAACTGAAAAATTAGTTTGACCTAAATCTTTTTTAGGATATGAAACCTCCTGGTCCATGTTCTTTCATTTCTTATCTGTGATGTAATGGCTGGTTAATGTTGAGGATGGGACACTGCAGGTGGCATCTTCTGTAATGTGTCTTGTAATTTTTAAGTTGGAATAGCAACTCCCAGATGTTTTCACACATATTTAGTTTTTGATAGATGGAATTACCCCCTCCAGATGTATTCTTAGACTTAATGTGTCAAACCATCTATATTTCTGAGGCATCACTTTAATATATTTTAACAAATGTGTAGTTTGTACCTATATAGCTGATGATGCAGGATTATCTAGTTTACAAATACGTGTAATTTTTGTGCATGCAAAATTTTAAGAGTTAAATACACTGGTGTGCATAAGTGTACACATCTGATACAGCACATGGTTGAGTTTTGGGATTAAACTTCATTTCTTTTCACTTGGTGGCAGGATTTGGGCCTGCAGATCCCTTTTCTTTTTTGTGCTAAGCAGCTTACATGCTGTGTGTGCAAAACTGTGCTGTAGCCAAAATAATACTTGAAATATTTGGTCACCAAGAAGCAACAGAAAGAAGGCCAAGCCTTAATGTTTTGTGACCACATACAAAGCAGGAGGTAAGTAAAAATAGCTAACCTATCTGTGTGGTTGAAATGCAATGTAGCAGGTATTTTGTAATAGTAGGGAACAGAGGCAGAAAATGCAGGAGAATTTTGCATTTAATTGAAATCAGTGAAAATATTTTACATGGGAAAAATCCAGTTTATTTACTACAAATATTATCCTATAGTGCACTGTCATTTTATAGGAGTGTTGATCACTACCCTGATTATGTTAATCTAAATATTTGCAATGCAGAGAGTATTACTTTGTTTAAAATTGCTTGTCCCTTATAGCTGCTGTGGAAAGTTTATCAGCATTATCTATTTCTGGTAATATATTTATTACTGAGGGAAATGTGCTAATATTCCCATTACAGATAATTGAAAGAAAACTCTTTCTGAGCAGGCAGCTTTCAAAACAGTCAGAGGACAGAATCTCATTTGCTTCTCTTTACTCTTTATAAAAAGGTTAATATGAATTATTAATGCATCCTTATTAATTTGATTGATCATTTTCTGATCTCTGGAAGGTTCTGCTTAACTGAGTAAGGATGCTGCAGATGAGCCCTCTGCTGTGCCTGTGCTGCAGAGCACATTTCTGAGTGAGGTGTCTGTAGGCACTTGAGGCTACAGGTCACAGTTCATACAGTCCTGTAGAGCTTCACAGCCTCACCTGGGATGTCTCTTTGCTGCCCCAGACTTCCTGATGCCACCACTGGGTTCCTGCTCACACTCCAGCTGACTCAAACCTATGTCCCAGACCTCCATTCAACTCAGTAGTCACTCAAAGCTTCAGCAAACACTTGTCTTCACTTTCATTTCCTTTTATAATATAGAAAACTCTTCAGTGCTTTCTGTTACTTGTTCAGAAGATGCATGAAAGGAGTCGTATAATTCTGTGGGGTTTTAATGTCTTATTGCCATAATCTGGCACACCTTTTGTTTTGAGATTTTCCTTGGATTTTGTCAGGGGACTGAAGCTCAAAACTCACAGAGATAGTCATGTGCTCCCCTGAAGCCCATTGCTGTCTGAACTTGTCTTCCTGAAGTCTCTGTTCAGCCTCATCAGATTTTAATCTCTTGGGTTGGTGTGATGGCACCTCTGAAAGGACAGGCAGAGCTCCTGTGGACATCCACAGATCTGGATCTATTCTGTGACTGTGACACCTTTCCTCTGGCAGGTGGATTTTGAAAACCAAAAATTTGTAGCTCTCAGGTGGTAATTTTTATGTTGTACATTTTCTTAGTGGTTTGTGTGACAGCTTTGTGCTTTTTCTGTTTAGTCTTCTCCACACTGTAAACCACAGTCACGGAATAGTCTGAGTTAGGAGAGGCCTTTAAAGGCCATCCAGTCCAACCACTGTGCAATGAGCAGGGATGTCTTCAGCTGCATCAGGCTGCTCAGAGCCCTGCCCAGCCTTGAATATTTCAGGGATAGGGCATTCACAACTTCTCCAGGGAACCTGTGCCAGTGTTTTTACCAACCTCTTTGTAAAAAAAACTTCGTCCTCATATCTCATCTAAATCCTCCTTCAGTTTGAAACCACTGCCCCTTGTCCTGTCACACAAGAGTTTGTTCCCATCTTTCTTACAAGTCCCATTCAAGAACTCAAAGTCTCCAGCAGGGTCTTACCAGTGTCTTTCCTTTTCCAGTCTGAGCAACCCCAGCTCTCTCATGCTTTCCTCATAGGAAATTCATCCCTCCAATGATGAGGGATGTTTGTGTCTCTCCTCTGGACCTACTCTGTGTCATTCCTGTGCTGGCATCCCCAGAGCTGGATGCAGCACTGCAGGTGGGCTTTTACCAGGGTTGGAGGAGATGATGTGAAATAATAATAATTTTAAAAATCCCTGATTATTCCATATGAACAAACACTTTGGCTTTTGTCCCTTAATTCTTTTACAAAACTTGTAGATTTCAGAGATGCTCTGCCCCAGTGAGGGCTAAGTGAAGAAGTGTGGAAGAGGCAGCATTGTCAGTGCTGCCTGCTGCAAACAGACCTTGGAAAAACACAGCACAGAGGCAGAAAAGGGAGTTTGACTCACCTGGAAGGAGGCACTGGGGCACTCGGTCCTGCTTCCTAGAGTGTGAATATCCAAATTTCTTAGCAGGAATCATTTAGTGGGCTAATTCACACTTTCAAATAAGCTTTCTAGGCCAGAAGATTCTGACTCTGCTCTTCCCTCTCTTCTTTTGATCCACTGCTTTTTATCACTTCTGGCTTCACTCTACCTTGAATTCAACCAGAAAGACTACAGTCAAAACAATTTCTTGGGAAGGAACCAGCAGTTAGATCCACCTCTTTGTGAATCTTAGTGTGTTCTTATCATTCAACTGGCACCACCACCCATGAAGTTAATTGAGGTGCTGGCTATGACTAACTTTTCAGGATTCTCCAAGGTCTCAAGCAAGCTTTGGCAGTTGTATGTCTTATCCTGCAGTGCTTTTAGAAGGAGATAATTATCTATCTCCATTTTGTTCGGGTACTTCTGAGCATATATGCCAGCCAGAAAAAAAATGTAGCTGTATTAAAAGAAACATAGTGAGTTCAGGTGCCAGGATATTGAAGCAGTGCTGGAAATTGGGTAGATGAAGATCTTTGGGACCCAGAAGGGCACAGCCCTGGGCCACATTTTGGGTAGACACTAATACCATGTAGCTTGAAAACTGCTATCTTTTGGGGAAAAACGTGGTCCCAAACACAACAAAACAACCAAACCAATCCAGTCTAATCTGTGTTTGGGAGACATCAACACCAAGGCTGTAGGTTCAATCCCATATGAGCCTTTTCCTGAAGAGTTAGACATGTTGATCCTTGTGGTTCCAAGTCAGAATACTCTGTGCATATTCAGAATGTTCCATCTGGGGTAATTTGGGGTGAATCTGCAGTTTCAGCAACCACTGCTGCCTCAGTATTATGTGAGGGATTTAATTTCCAGGCTAATAGAAGACATGAAGAATTTGCAAGACAATAAGCTTAAAAAATATTAAAATGCAGTTTATCTGTATACTGAAAATCTGATAATTCCCTAGAAGTTCCATCAGAAACAAAAAGCTGTAATTACAAATGCAAAGTAAAAATTATTCTAGTAATTTACAGGGGCCTCCTAGACATGAATTCATCTCACTACTAAGGTATTTAAATAAGAAACCTGAGAAAATGCCAGACAGCTGTATTTTCTGGAATAATTTTAATAAGCTAACATGGTAATGAGTTTACTGGTTGCATCCTGTTGCCCATACTGAAGTCTGTGCAACTCAGTCACTTTGCTGCCATTTTTTCTTGCAGAACCATCTAAAAAGCTGCCTATTGTTTTACCTTTTCACTGCTTGTTTGCATCTATCTAGAACCAAATAGCTCTGAGTAAGTGCAGAAATGATGCATGAGGTATTAACATGTGTGTGTGGCTGCAGGTTTGTGTTACAGATATAATAAGCAAGAGGTGTATGTGTGTGTGTGTGTGTGTAGGCTGCACAGCTATACATCTTGGAAACCTCAGGGTTAGGCTGACATAAGTGCCTTCTGATGGCTTGCTAGCTAAGATCCAGCACGAGCCTCTCTGGGGATGAATTTCTTAAAAAAATAAAAGTGGGTTCGGCCACATTTATTTGATATTACATTCATAGGTGTAAAATAGCAGTTTATAGTTTCACTTGTCCATTTCCCTTGCTCTGGACCTGCTTCCCTGATCAAGAAATTCAATAGCTATTAAAAGCTGCAGCTGTACTAACAGTGCTATGCTTTATAGGAGGCATTTTGCAGCTATTACTGCAGAACAGGCGTTCTGTGCCAGTACAGATGTTACGTCCACCTTTTTCATAAGCACTTTATCTGCACCATGGGCATTGCATTTCTAATGTTTGCCTGAAATTGCTAAACATGCTCTGTGGCTGTAATTTATTTGGGCTGGTGTAGTTTAAAGGCCTGAAAGCTGTGTCTGCACCTGTTCTATTCATCCCACCAGGAAAGCACGAATTCCACTGCAGGAGGGTTTGTGCAGTTTGGATCTCTTCTTTATAAATCTCCTGAACCAAAGGCAGCCATTTGCTTCATGTATGCTCCCCTTGCCTGAAGTGGAAAGAGCTTGCATATATATCACAGAATCCAAATTTTCTTATACTGCAAGGAGAACACACCTCTTGTTCTGATTAAGAACAGGCATACAGATCCCACATTGCCTCCCTCAGTCTGTCTCTGAGCAATCAAATGTGCACAGTGAAAGGTGAAACACGTGGCTCCAGTGTGTGCAACTGGAGCAAACTGTGCCAGGATAATGAACCAGTTTCATTGTGGGACAGTGTGACAGATACTTCTGAGTGAAATGTATTTAAAGTGATATAAAATGGGTGAAAAGGGAAAGCCACTGCTGAGCCTGATTTGCCTCCTGACAATGCTGATATCAGTGAATTTGTGCTAATGGAAGGTAAGCAAGAGTTGCAGATGACTGAAACATTGTCAATATCTGAATTTTGAATATTGAATGCTGAACTAGTGTAAGAGCCATTCATTCAACTGTTTTAGCCCAAAGTTTTGGAATTCATGCAAAATCCAGGAGTAGTCCTAGCTCTGAAGGACAAAAAAATAAACAAAAAAAGAACTTAAAAAAACCCCAGAAACCACCCCAAAACAAGGAAACAAGGAAGCCACTGTTGAGTGAGGTTTCTCAAACCAAAGCTATGTCCCACTTTGCCCAGTTCTGCCAGAGACATATGTCATCTGTAGACATGTCATCAAACATGACTCAAACCAACCCTTCCCCCAAAATAAATAAATCCAACCACAGAGACCGAAATGATTCTTTGGCATCCTAAAGATTCTATCCTACTTACTTGTGGTGCATTTTTAATTTACAGTTAAACCAGGGGCTGATCCATTACTTAGTGTTTTCATTAAAGTAAAACAGAAAAAAAAGCACTTGTGCCATGATCAGTCCCTTGAAACACTTGTAAATATGTACTGAGTTTAGTGCAATAGAAGGGAGAAGCAACATATCTATAAGAAAACAAATAAAGAACCAAGGACTTAAGGAACAGAGCTGTATGTGGAAATAAAAAGATTGTTCAAAGTATATGCTTTGGGAATAGTGATTAAATACTTACTCAAATATATTAGTAGTAATTGTATTATTAACATAAAATGCTCCTGAATTGTGCATTTAGGCTTTGAATTCCTTTTGAAATTTCTGATGGCTTTTGGCAAACCACACAAGCCTTGTTCAAGAGGCCAAGGATACCCCCTTTGGTAAATCCAAAAGCAGATTCAGAATTTGGCCCTTCAGGTGTAGGATACCATCAGAAGCTTTAGCTAGAATTACAGTCCTGCTGTACGGAGCTGAGTGTATATAATTCTCTAAGTAAAATTCATGTCTTATGTGTTGTAAAAGGAATGAAAGGTAGCTGTTAATTCCAAGGCTTATAAATATGTCAGTGGGTTTTCATAGTGTCTTAATAAATTACAAGAATAAACTCAGTGACTCATGATGTCACCAGAACTACATGCTGCACTGTATTTATTGTAATTATGTACAAAACTCGCAGAATTTTTTTTTACTATCTACATGAATATATAGATCCCACTAAAAAATCTAAGCAATCCTCAGGGATTTCTTCATTATTTATTTGCCGTCTTTTAGCTGTTTTCTTGTTCTGAGCACTTCTTCAAATGAAGAAAATTTTCAAGAAAATATGTTTAAAAGAACATTGCTGCAACTGCTGTATTTATTCACAGAAAAGCTGAAATAAAATACAGTTTCCAAATATCCTCAAATTTGGGTGAAGTTCAAATTTTCCTTGGATCCTAGTTCTCTGGCTGGCCACCAGCCCGTATCACTAATGGTATAGCTAGCTGAAAAATGGAAAAACAATTTCATGAAAATTTCAAGGTTATTTTGGCTTCAATCTGACATGTAGAGATAGCATCAATATCGTAGAGTTGGTAATGCTTCATTCTTTAGTTTAAGAAATAAACACAGGACAGGCTAAAGGCTTTAGGTTAGTTAAATGTGCAAGACTAATTCAACAGCATTTCACATTCCCAAAGCAAACTTAGTGTGTATGAAGAAGCCCTTGGCTCTTTAGAGCTCCCTGTCCCAAGTGGTTTTTGTTGTCTCAGATGCAAGCGTAGTTTGCATTGAAGTGTTGTGATGATTAACTGTTCTCTAGTATCATAAACCACAGGGCTGATCTGTGGAGCTGGCCCTGCTCCCATGTGTGTGCTCAGGTGTTGAGTTCAATGGAACATAATCTGTTACTTAGGATGGGGAGAAAAGGAAAGAATTCCAAATTGCATCCATTTTTTATGGCACTCATTTAAACCACTGGAAATGGTACCTCTGAATTTAACATATGTTGATTTGATGTGCTCCTCTGAAGATACAAAATAAACAACAAGAAAATGACCCCAATGTTTCTCCCTCTGTTGCTGAACTAATTCTCCAAGATATCTGTGCTTCCAAAGCCTGTCCCCTTGTTCCAGCTGCATGTCCACTCACATACTGCTTGCCATGCAACAGGTATCTTTTCAACATGGATGTCTTCATTTTCTGTCCAGGAAACACCATTCCAAACTTCCCATTCCAAAAATAATAGCAGTGTTCAGTCACATTTTATGAAAGCATCTTAGAATTTATATAAATAAAACTAGTGTACATTTCAAAGAATATATAAAAGGCTGGCATTTTTCTTTTACTGCAAAGATCAAAGAGCTGATTAGAATTAAAATTTCATGAACTTTAAATTATGCATTTAGTCATAAAAATATTAAAATAAAAAAAATTAAAGCAGCAGGTGTACCTTATACAGTAAGATAAAGTTTAATATATTTTATTAGCTTAAGGGACACAGAATAACTATCTAATCAGAACTTCAGGCATGCATTTACATAAATATATTAAATTAAGAAAAGCAATTATACACTTAAACATCCTTTTGTCTAAAAAAATCATTAAATCCACAGATTAACAATAAATCCAACTCTATGTATTTATCACTTCCAGATACAACTGTTCCATTTCTCAGATATTACACAAATACATTTGTTAGAATTTATATGCATTATACATATATTATATATTACATAATAGTGTGTATACATACATGGTGTTCAATAATATAATAATAATTTGTAGTTTTTATAGCACTTTTCATTTTAAGAGCTCAAAGCGCTTTTACAAGGATTGATTTCACTAATTTTTTGATGGGAAGTGGAGGCACAAAGATGCAATGATTTCAGGTTATACAGAATTTGTGACAGACAGCAACTGAATTCTCTTGTTGGGAACTTCAGTCCTGCTGTCTCCCTAAAAAGAACTGCACATATAGCATAGAGAGTCTGTATAGGTAGACTTGCAAAGACTTGTAAGGTCTCAAACCAAGAAAACATTAATTATATTAATAATGTTAAGCACATGACTTCAGTGAGGCTCATATGCTTACAATTACTTGTGTGCTCCCAGCTAGATCGGTGCCTGTATATGCTTAGTAGTGTAATTCAGTTTACAGAAGATGCTTAAACCTACTTTGAGTGATATTTTCTAAGCTATTTTCCCACATTTCAAATGTACATACAGCACCTGACAGCTACTATGAAATAAAACTAGTTGAACAGGGGAATGCCACTATAGTAATGTTCTCAAGCGACAGAAGTTTGTTATTTCCTTTTCTGCTTGGCTCCCATTACAATCTAATTGTTCTCAAAGGGGAATTGAAGTTTTAATTCTGCAGTATAATTTGTAGGGGACAGCTAATAGCATTTCTGGATAATTCACAGGGTAGGGTTACTGCTCCTGGTACTAATGGAGACCACTACAAGCTGCATCTGGTGACTTAACACCAGGTGGTTTCTGGTCTCAGTGTGTCTTGATATGAATTAAAGTCATTCTGCACACCAGTTTTGACTGCCTAGAACATTTTCTTTTTAGCAGCTCCTCCTAGGAAAATTCAGAAAATGGGCTTGTTTGTTACTGCCTTGTGATGCAAAACACTCTTTGTCCTACTGTAAAATGTATCCTACATAAAAAACCTGTCTCCAAAGCAGCCACTCTCTCTGCCTTCTTTCCAAGAATACTGTGAGCACAGCCATTGTGTATATTCACATGCTTTAGCTGATGTTGCCTTTCTGAAATTTCCTGAGAATTTAAGCATTTTTTTCCTTAAAATAGTTTTTACTTCATTGCAAAATGAAAATAAATAGGAAAATCTTGTAGACCATAGAAGGACCTTTACTATATGATACACTGGACCCTCTTGGTAGTGTGTAACAGATGGAAAGTTGTTTCTTATCAGTAGAAGTAAATCTCTTCTCCAGTAATGCAGCTTGCTCTCTGTGCAAGAATGTCTGACAATTTTGTTTCTGGAAGCCTGGCTGTGTGCAGTAGACAATAGGTAAGGATACAAACTATTTGCATATAAGCCAGAATATTAAATGCTTGTGAATGTCTGTAGCATAGAATGATCACTTTGATGATACTTTCTCAGTTCTGAGAGCTCAGGGAAGCAAGAGACTCACTCAGCTTGAACATCAGCTGATGGCTGGACATTTAAAAAGCATCAAGAAGTCAGGCAGATTTTGTGGAAATGCTGGCAACACCTATAAGGAAACCCAGGAGGATTGGAAAGCTCAGTAGGGCTGCCTGCAGGGCTGGGGCCGCACTCTTGTTCCACCAAACACTGGTGTAGTGCTGCAGAAGCAGACATGGAGAGGTCATGTGTGCACTGATGTCTGAAGTTAAGATCTTCTGCCAGCTAAGTGGATATCTTTTAAGGACTTAATCCTATAACTAATGAAGTCAATAGGAGATTATCAGTTCACATCAATGGGCTTGGAGTCACGCCCTCAAAGATTAAAGTAATCCTGTACTAAGCTTTCAGGTGGCTTCTGCTGTTTCACACCTAGATCCCAAAAAGTACGTGCCTTATTTCGCTGAATTACTCTCTTGTTGAAAAAATAAAACTTTTCAGCAAAACAGACTTAATTTTTTTTCAATGTTTCTGAAAAATTTTTTACTGAAACTACTTACGGGAATATTTATTTATAGGGTTTTTGTAGCCAGAACCCAGATTATTTGGTACAAATTTTCTGCAAATTTGAATTAAATTTAAAGGTTGGCTGCATTTTTTATGAGTATGTTCCATTTTATTTTTTTTAATATTGCAAAATGAAAATAATACTTTTTTTTTTATCACTTGGCTTCCTTCTGTTTTTTTCCAAGACAAAGAACACCTTTTAAGTTGGACAGAAGATCAAAATGGCAAAATTCCTAATTAAAGTGATACACAGATAATCTAAATGAGAGTAAATTAAAATGCATGAATGTCATTTAAGAATTTACATGATTAAGGAGAAATTAGCAGAACAGGCTATCCTTGGACTTGTTTTTCCACGTAGAGCTAATCTTATAAATGCCTATTTCATGGATGCAATCTAATCTTATAAATGCCTATTTCATGGATGCAATTAGAATTAGATGTATGAAAACTCATTTTCACCATAGTGCAACTTTTCGCCTGTGGAATTGCTTCTTCATATTTCCAGCATCTCCATTTTGCATAATTTTACAGGAAAAGGTCCTTGTTTCTCAAGCCAAATTGGAGAAAATATGTACTGAAAAGCTAAATTCCATCATGCCAGGGATATCATTCTGGTTTTCAGTTAAGTAGATTGCATTGGGTAAATTTGTGATAAGCACAGTGACTGAAGTGATTTCTGCCCTCCTCCAGCTACAGTCTGTTTGTACCTGAGCTGTGTGAGGCTGGAACTCCTGGACTGTGAGTGCCCAGCTAAGACACAGTGCTAAAAGTCACTATAAAATAACAACATTCTATGCAATGGCCAAAAGATAAAAGGGAAGATGTTGATGCACACATCTGTCAGGCACTTTCAAAATTAATAAGCACCTGCAGCAACCAGCGATTGCTGGTGTTTGCTGTGGGTCTAGAAAGGAAGAAGCTGCAAAACCAAATGTGGACAAGTGAGTGAAAGAAGGAGAGAAACAGAGGTGTCTTGTCCGTGATACAGAATTTATATTCTTATTTCTACCTAACTTACACTTCGTTTGCATGAAATAGAATAACGTGTGAGGATTTAAAGGTAAAAAGGGTTTGGATCTGAGTCCCTGTCTGTTAATAGAAGAAATTTATTCCCAGAGGGGCAGGCTTTAAGTTAGTATTTCTTATGGGGTGCAGTAGAAAAATGAGTTTACTGTTTTTCTGAAATGGAGTGAAATGATTTGGAGCTGCTTTTGCATAACATCTTTTTGTCTCCCTACTTATCTATGGAGTAAAGATATTTCTCCTTATATTCCAGTAATATGCCTTCTTTCTGATCAGCAGCATGTAAAAAGAGAAAGATGAGTTTTCTGTCCCAAAACAATAAAGCAGGGGTTTAACACTAGCAGGCATCAGGGAGAGTCATGTTTCTTGCAGCAGGTAGGTTTGTTCTCCTTGAGCAGCAGAAAGGCTGAAAGAATGCCTGAGATGTACAATGTGTTGGGAACAGAGAGGCAGTAGCTCCGAATAAAGGAAGAAATGAATGGAATAAAAGATTAGGAGAGAGAGACACAGAGACAGAGACAACTTGAACACATACATAAAATCCCTTCTGGAGGCCCTTATCTAATTGCCTCATTTATCTAATTTCATTTATAAGCTCAGTTTTATTCTGGGACACTCTCGGAGGCTGTGTGAGAATGGCTGCAGAATGACCTAACTGGCAACAGGCTTTCTACAGACTCTTTTTTTTTTTTTGTATGCCAATTCTCAGGGCAATTACTGCAGTTGCCCTTTTTATATCAGCATCTTGGGTGGCTAGGCCTGGGGTTTGCTCACTCTTTTTAATAGTATAATTTCTTTTGATAAATAAGCAGCTAGGATTTTTTTTTCTTTCTTTTTTTTTTTTTTATGAGAATACTTCTTTTCCACTGGGACTTCCTATGAACATGTGGGCTTAATGCAGATGCCTGCTTTCACACAATATAAAAGATGATTTAAAAATGAATCAAAACAGTTTCACAAACTATCTCCTCTCTCCCTCAGAACTTCACTTAGATTATTCCTTAATTTTGAAGTTTTTATGGAATGATTCAGAGCAGTTTGTTTTTTTTTTTTTTTTTAATAAAACAACCTGAAGAATTTTGCTTAAATTTTGCTTAAATTTGAAAGTGATTTTCTAGGTGCAGCACAGTCGATGTGAGTTTTTGCTGTTGATTTGAATGAAGCCTGGATTTAATTCTTAGCTCTTACTGGATTTTTATTTTCAGATTTCACTAGCAAACTAAATTTTCATTATTATTAAGATCAAAACTCCAAGATCATTGTTTTCTGTTCTCTGCATGACTGTGGCATGTATATATTATTGTAAACTCCAATTTAGGTGCCATCTGTGGTATTTTTTAAGGCACTAAGTAGTGAGAAAAGAGCTATCATGTCTCCCCAGCTGGTTGCTGAAAACAACATGTCACAGTAGAGTTAAAGTTGGGTTTATTTTTAAATATATTTCATTGAAGAAAGTGTTAAAGATGTTATCTCTGTCAGATATTTCAACGTTGCTAAAATACTTCAGCGACTTTCTTGCCTTGCTGACTATGAAGAGTGTAATAAAACCGTGCTATGTGACAGATTTAGACAGCTGGCTCATTCATGAGAAGTTCACATTTTTGTCACCCACGTTGAATAAGGAAAGATTAGATGCTAAGGTCAATTTACAAAAATGGTTGTCAGGACATTTTTTAATTGTAGAACTTTTTGTGATGGAATTCAGGGAAAAGACTAAAGGCAGAAAGCAGCGGAGACAAAGAGCTGCTATTAACCTACAGATGCTACCACAGGGTTCATTTTAAGATTGGTCACACTGCTTAGCCAATGAAGTGTTCGTGTGACTATAAGGGACCACCCTTTTCTGGGGTGAGAGGGCAATTTGGTCTTCATGCTCATTTAATCCCAAGATGTCTTTCAATGGACTGTCAGTTGAATCTACATTGTGCAAAATTATGCATGCACTTTTTAATGCAGACCATTGTTCTCTGAGCACTTAACCAAGATTTCTCAACCAATTTCCATTTGGCATGAGGTCACTGAAACCCAGGCAAACATATATGGAAGGCAAATGGAACTGTCTGTTCCTCAGAGCTGGAATGTGTGAGACACAGAAATGCAAGTATTGGTTATGCTGTAATTTCAGATTTAATACTCACTAAATGAACACTGACAAATTTCTATAAAGGAAAATTTGTTGCATGCTGCTGCCCTGGAGAGTGATTTTACTACTAGAATGTAACATGGGGAAAGTCTTTTAGATCTGTTTGACTAAAGTGTTGTCAATCTTTGATGCATGAGCAGCTGCTTCTAAGGACCACAGGATGTGCACACTGGGGCTGCTCTGCTTTCTTTTCTTAGGCAAGATTCTGTAAAAGCTGCAGTAGGTAGTTTGCAGGTAGTGCAAAGGAAACCTGATAGTTGGTAAGCAGTGAACAAAGAAACTGGCAGTAGAGCTGGAAATAAGAGGGCGCCAGTTCTGCAGATACATCTAATTAATTAATACCTTAGAAAACCTGGCTACAGCACGTACACCACATTTATTGATGCATTTACAAACACTTGGTTTTCTTGGCTCTCCAAGGAACACTTAGAACCACATTTGGCAAGAGCTGCTGTAGGTTTTGTACAAGTGACACCGTGCACAGGCAGCCCATGCTCATGAGAGCTCTTTCCCTGGGACACCCCATTCAGTGTGGCATGGGCAGAGTCTGCCTCTTGCACTGCCCTGCTACAGTGCAAATCACTTTATGGACACTTGAAACACATGCTGCAATTTTATTAGGGTTGGTGGGTGTTTGCTTTTTTTTCTCATCCACTGTAAATGAACACAAGTTGACACAAGGGTACATTTCTAGATTAGATCCACAACACATTGAAGTGTGTGTTTGCTCCCTCTTTCCCAGTCTTTCCAATTACCTTGGTGAAAAATGTAACTTTAGTATTTTACAGGACATGGTAAAGCTGTCTCATCTAGGTGATGTCTATATTATAAAAATAAAATAAAATAATATAAATATGTAACATGAACCCAGTGCCCATCGTTAAATAAAATATATGATAAAAAGCAGACCTTCTAGGATGACTGGTTTTGAAATATGCGAATATAATTTAATTATTAAACACTTGAAACAATCTTGATATTAAGCTGCGATAACCAGATTTTTGCATCTATGCTAGATAAAGAAATAGCATTCTGTAATAGAGTTACATTGATGAAAGTGAAGGTTACAGTCTTACAATGAATTGCCTAGATAGGAATGCATTAAGCAGTTCTGAAATATTGTCTCATGATGGAGTTCAGTTTACCTTAGAAACTGTTACAACTGGATTTTATTAAGTCCAGCAGTTTATACAGCGATGTTTGGAAACTGCTTTCTCACTGCTATAATCAGATAGGTACAGGA
This sequence comes from Melospiza georgiana, assembly GCF_028018845.1. NCBI lineage: Eukaryota > Metazoa > Chordata > Aves > Passeriformes > Passerellidae > Melospiza > Melospiza georgiana. The sequence goes on along the minus strand of NC_080434.1, from coordinate 28,479,970 downwards.
ACGAGATTTCTGGGATGTCAAAGAATCCACTAAGACATCAGCAAAGTCCTTTGACGAAAATGTGTTTTACAGTGGAATTGCTTCGTAAACTATTTCTCATGAAGAAATAAATATTAAAAAAGATTCCACTCTCTGCAAAACCGTATTTGTGATAGCGGCTGCGTGTGTATGTGTGCACATATTGGATATCGGGACGCCTGTGGAGACGTGCAGGAATATTTACACACATACAGGGGATTTTTCTGCACATTGGTGGATATTACACTTAAATTAATAAAGGAAATCAAATCACTGGTGTTTGTTGCAGGATAACAGTCTTTCAAAAACGACAGGATTCAAAACAAATGCCCGCTGAAAGTGGAGTTTCCAAATAGTCCCAGAAACTATACAATGTAGCTGGTTAGATCCAGCAAGTAGGATGTCATGTCTAGGATCTGATCCAGAATACCTGCCCTTGTCACTCTTCGGATGTTTCTGTCCACTTGTTCACACTGGGGGCCGAGATAGCCTTTTTTACACAAGCATTTATTGGGCCTTACACAGACACCTCCATGTCGGCAGGCTGGGTCACATTTTGCTGTGTGTGAAAAAAACAGAGATTGTCTAATTTGTTTAGATCATCACAAACCAGAAAAAGATACAGTACACATTCATTTAGAGCTTTTCTAACCTTGTAGTGATAAAGCATATAAATTACAAACAACATAGAAAGGATGAAATATTAGGAGTGTTGAAGGCATATTTTCTAAAGTTTTAGACTATAAGAAGGAGGAAGTAATTTTGTATATCTGTGAGGATGTTACTTGGGAAAGACTGATAAACTCAAATAACAGATTTTTTATGAAATATCCAATTCCCATATTCAGGTTTCATTTAGGAATCTCAGGCACACTCCTTTGTATACTCAGAGTTCTGCACTACACACATGCCTTAGCAAAGCACACTACACCTGAGCAGTGCACCCAGTGCACTCCTTTAGCTCTTGAATCACTCAATGCTGGGAACAAAACTGAATTCCTATTGGAGAAAAAAAAAGCCAGGGTGTTTTTCAACCATTTTTATCAATTTTGTAAGTTTCAAAGCTTTCCCCTCTCTTTAGCAGATGCCTGGCGATTTATCTATAGAATTCTAGGTTAATCAGCTTGCTTCAGTCTTTCAAATATAGCTCCTGTTTTAAATTGTAACCAGTGTTAGCAAAATTAATAATCCATAACTTTAGTTGTGGTAGTATTTTCTTCTGGAGTAGTCACAGGACTGTGATATATATAATGTATATAAAATATCTTTCTTTTTCTGCAGGTGTTATGCTGTTTAATATTATTGATTGCAATAAACTTTAATATGGATTTATGGATATTTATACTACACTCTAGAAATGCAGGTTTTCTTGATTCCAAGACTTTCTTAACTACATTAAAAAGGAAACTCATACCTTGTAAGGTAAATTTTCTTATTTAAACTATAATAGTAACTTGAGGTTCAACTTAGACCATCCCTATTAATTGTTGTGTGGGATACAGGGAAGAAAGATCCTTAATCTAAATATTTTCTGTGGCTTTCTTGCTCATCATGTCCATCAAATTATCTATCATAAAGCTGTGATTTTTAAAACAAAACAGCTTATTCAAGACCCATTTATGTTCATGTTGGAGGCATTTTTTACTTTTTAGTTCCACTTGGACCAAGGCTGTAGATGGTCCTCATTCTCTAAATGCAGGACAGCTCTGGAAAGTGAGGACAATTGAAGTTGGGATATTTGGCCAGATGAGCTCATCCATTTCTCTAACCTGCCTTCATTGCTGGGTTGGGAATGGTCAGCTCATGAGTCTTTGCCAGTAAGATATTTTATTAGTGGTTTAATAATTTCATTTCATTCCAAAGTCACTTCTGCTCATCACTAAAAACCTGGAGGTTGCTGAAATTTACACTCCAGCCTATAAGGACTTCATAGTTGACCCTGCTTCCCCAGGGCCCTCCTAAGTGCCCTTCCAACCTGAATTATCCATGATCCATTGTGGGATCCTTGTTTTCCCTTAGTCCTTGCTATTTCTTTGAGTTCTACTGCCACAATATGGACATCTCAGTGTTAATCTCTCATCTGGTCAAAGTTGCTGTCCAAAATATGCCCAGTCAGGGGCCTCTGCTGATGCTGAGGAATAAAATCTTTGTCATAACATCTCCTGGTACCCAGGCTGGCTCTGGGACAGCTGCACTGGCCAAAATGACACAGCTCAGACAGAGCCACAGCCTCTGAGACAGCAATGGCACAGCTGGGACCCTCTAGGCTCATTCACCCCATCCCTTGGCTGACACACCCATCACCTCAGTTCAGTCACAGTCACTTTTCCAAGTGACTTTTAAAAGCTAAAGCAACAAGATAGGACCTGATGAAATCACTGTCATAATGGATCACAATAACATTGATTATTTGCTGTTTCATGATATATTGTACAGAGAATTCTCCTCAACAAACTGGTGGAGCCATTTCATTTGGCAGGATCAAAAGCAAGAATGTACCAAAACTAAAATATATGGATTAAATTAGTGAAGTGCAAAAGATGCAATGGAGACCTGCAGTTCTTCTTTACCATCTTTCCTGACAAGTCACCTCTCTTTGACAATGACAGTGATGATACTGGAAGTGGAAGGTGAATGTCCAAACACAGGACATGTAGTGACTGCACCTCCGTTCATTGGAAAATCTTGGTGAAAAAAAAAAATACTGTTGTCATGTTTTTGCTATCAATTGCATTCTGCACTGGCTCACAATGCATTAGATGTTTTAGCAGTTGCATTCATCTAAAGACTTATTGTTCTCCTGCAGCTCATGAAATCAGTATTTTCTAATGTTGTCTTACAACTGAAGGCCAATATATTGGTCAACATATACTGGCAGTTTCTCTGAGCAAATAATTAAAAGCCAACTATGACATGTCACTGCTTTTTCCACTTGTTGCTGTGGATCTGTATACAAACCAGTTCTGCAGAACTCTCCTTCCCAGCCTTGATTACAGCAGCATTTTCCTGTGGGAGTGCAGTGCCCGTTCCGACAGTGCCTTGAGCATTCAGATGTCAGGATCTGTGCAGGCTGAGCTGTTCTTTTGCATTCTTCAGGGACTAAAGGCCTGAAAAAAACCATACAAACCAAACAGAATTAAAAGTCAGGATCAAGAAGAAAAATTTTGATTTTTAAAATAAAGGCCTGATTCTCTGCTGTAACATTATCAGTGGGAAAAATAATGAGATTTCTTTTCCTCAGAAAAAGAAGTAAGCCTAGAGATGATATATTACAGGAAAATACAGTACAATTTTCTATTATTTTATGTAACTGCCTTCAGAGATCTTCCACAAGATTAAGCAATATTCCTTCAGAATTCTTGAAGCATGAACCTGCCAAAAGCAGCTTGCTGAAGGTTTATCTTTATAAAGCTGCCAGCTTATTGCAGGCAGTGATGGTGGTTTTTTTTTCATTTCTAGCTGATCTAGATTTCCCCTAAGAAAGGGGGAAGAGTAACCTGAACAAGTTTTATGGCATTGTGATGTGTAATAATTTTACAGAAGTATTTCCTCTGTCTACGAATTCAGCTTTAAACTGCTGGCTTTTTATTTCCACATTTCCATAGAGTGATATTTGTATTGTGCATTCTGGATGCTTATTTAAGCATGTGAACATCAGAAAAGACCTTTTCACTCTGAGAGTGACCAAGCACTAGCTCAGGTTGCCCAGAGAGTTGTGGAGTCTCCATCACTGGAGATACTCAGAAATTGTGTGGGAAATTGGCTGTGGGAGGCCCTGTTTGAGCAGGGTGGGTGGACCAGGTGCCCTCCAGAGATGCCTTCCAAACTCAGCCATTCACCATCAGGTGATTCTGTGGAATGTGTGCACAAAGGAAATTCTAGTTCAGATGGCTTAAATGATTTCTGACACTGGATGTTTTGGTTAGGATGATAGGACCATCCAAAGGCTACAGGTTCCCAGTAGAGGTAACATGTTGTGTCTCTGCTGTAGGTTTGGTTGCACAGGTACAAGTTTGGAAAAGAATGTCAGGATCTCCCAAGTGATCTAATCAAGTAATTGAAATAGGAGCATCATGGAAAATTAAGTTAATTAGTGACAAATACAAAATTACTCGTTCCCTAGGAAATCATCTTAACTACTGCCATACATACTAAGCCTGAAATGAGCAGGAAAAAGATTCTAATAGTTTAGTGGAGAGCTTAGAGAAAGCTTGGCTAAGTGTCCAGCTAGAATCCAAACATACCAAAATAAAATTCTGAGAGAATAGAATAGAATAGAATAGAATAGAATAGAATAGAATAGAATAGAATAGAATAGAATAGAATAGAATAAGACATTGTTCCTTATACTGGCATCAGTATTAACACCCCAATTATGTGCAAATAGCTGGAATAGCAGCTTGTGCACTGATTACTCTGTCACATATTAAATTCTTAGACTGATACTCCTGTGCAGAGGAAAGGATATCTTTTGGTGTCTGAGAAAGAATGGGTATGATAGAGATGTAGAAAACGGTGACTGAAGAAAAATAGGGGAAAAAAATTGCCATTCTTGTTTATCTCCCATTTCAACATCAGAAGAAACATCAAGGGAAAAAATTAAGCTAAAGAAAATAAAATTAACTAGCTGAATTTGTGACTGCTAAGATATCAAAAGATGTCTGAAGGCCATGTTCTACTAGGATTTTAAATAGATATTTTTGTGTGCAATGGCACCATTCAGGGTAATATTAGATCAGGTAAAAATAATTTTTTGAAAAATAAAAATTCTTACCTAAATCCCTCACCAGCTGACTGGGCTTGCATTTCCCCCTCCCATTTTGACATGCATCTTGTTAATGGTTCACTACAGGGTTTCTTGCATTTTTCCTTGAAACAGGGCAATAGAGTGCAGGCCCACTGGTTTGTTTCAGCATAGCACTTTCTCTGCTCAGTCTTAATTACTACCATGATTATTTAAACATCCACACACAAGAAGTGGTTCCTTAAAGAGGTTAAGGACAGAAAGAATGTGTAGGTGCTTCTCTAGCATAGCACCAAGTTCTGATTTCCAGAGCATTTCTAAGAATCAGACTGAAGGTCCTGTATTATTTAAGGGCTTTGAAACATGTTTTGACACCTTTGGTGCAGCATATTTGAAACCCTTTCAGTTTTACTGTTTACATATTTCCACAGCTGTCTTTTAAATAGAATGCATTATTTTTTTGACCTGTAAGGAATTCCAGTTCTGTAATGAGCAATGATTGTATTACATATGTTCTGGTTAAGAAAGTTCCTACGCTTAAAAAATTATAAGCAATATTCATATGCAACGATGTTTTGGAAATGGTTCTAGAAAATAATATGATTTTCAGTGGAGATTTTTTCAGATTTAAGGTAAAAAGAATCTGTCTTCGAATTCCTACATCTGGAAGAAAAATCTGCATTTGAAATTATTTCTGTATGGCCAACTGCACAGGATGCAACATTCTTTACCTGTCACTACTTAAAGCTCATTTATTTCAAGTTACTTTAAATGGGAGGCTTCTCTTTCTCTTGCTCAAGCACAATTTCAGTACAGAGTTTAGCAGGAAACATAACCTCAGGCTCCTGGAGCATCTCTTGGAAAAGAACTCCAGTGGCATATCTTTAGCAAAGGATGACCTCTTTAGTCACAAAGGTATTTTATTTGGGAAGATAATGATTTATTTTATTAATAGATGTGAAATATTTGTCTGTGATAGCGCTGTAATACATGGCTCTTTTTGAATGCAATTAGCAAGGCAGAAGTCACACTTCTTTGTATCCAGCTGAGCATGGCTGGTCACTTTTATGATTTAAAGTTTTCTACCGCTCTCGGTACTTGTGAATATAACCTTGCCTTTTATTCTACCATCAATCAAGAACTTGCACTCATCAGCCTTGGATAATATTTATTAATGGTGGGGTGGAGTAGAAACAAAGATGGAAAAAATTCTAGTTGGCAAGGTGCCTTAGGAGAAGAGGAATACAAATGCAGCTGCAGCGGAATCCTCGCGTGTGAGAATGGCTGGTTTCCCTGAGCTGTGCTCTGGGAAAAGCCACACTTCTTTCTCAGCATTCAAGCGCTGCTCTGGGACCAACACGTGTCGAGAGAAAGCCTCTGCCCCACAGCACTCACACTTTGCATTCTTAGGGCTTGGAAGAGGTGGAAATGTTCAGGCTGAGCACAAGTTGAAGTGAGTCTCACAAAGATAATGCAAGTCCTGAAACCGACTCTTGGGACTTGATCTCTCCTGCACTTAGACAGGACCATGATTTTGTTTATATAACCAGTGCTTCTCTGTGTCTCCTGATGTGGAAAATGGAGAGGAATAGATGGAGCCACACTCCAGGCTGCAGAGAATTTTTTTCCTTGTATCCCTCAATCTATAAAACTCTAAAGGGTACAGCTTGATTACTCTTACAGTAAGCACTATTTGGTCCGCAGAAAGTCAGCCAAAAATGTAGCTGATAATGACTATTTATATGGCCTGTACAATTCTAGTTATCTTAAAGAGCTGTTCATATATACAGTACAGTACAGTATATCTTGCTTGTTAAAACAGGCTTTCATGAAACTGTATAACAACTCTAAATGTATGGAACACGAAGGAAAAGTTGTACTGGGGGCTGGGGCCTCGCTGGATCCCTTCGCTGACGTGTGCAGTGAGCCGGGAATTCTTGACTCTGCAATGTGTAAAATAATTTTTGCTGCCTTACCATAGCTAGTAGAAGAAAGCTGTCTCTACTGTTTAGAGGCATTTAAAAGTCCAACATGCTTTAATAATTAAAACTCATTCTGGCATAGCTAAGGACTTCATGCTTTCTTCAGCGCATCTCTGTTCGCGGCTCCACTGAACACGCAGAGCGAGTTAGTTGCTGTATGTGCTGTCTGTAACTCAGATGTGCATAAATCAATGCAAATGGAGGGCCAAACTCTGCAGTAAAATAATGGTACTGAACAGAAAACAATTCCTCCACCAGGCTTTTGACACAACATCAAAAATCTCTACTTCCCTACTAAAGTGAAGGAAAAAAATGCAGACAAAATTCTTGGATGTTCAGATTTCAAACAGGAGAAATCTTGATGCAAAATATATTGAATGTTGTGCTTCAATTACCTGCACATAAGATTTAGGTATTAGAATGATACTTAAGTATATCACCAACATTTGTGCATCAGTTGTTGAGGTTTTTTCCTTTATAAGGGAAAATGTCAAGAAAAAATAATTTTGTTTCACTCCTTGTCATAACCTAAATTTACTGCTTGTCATAGAATAAATATAGCATCTCTTCAGGTACAGCTTCTAAAATTAAAAAGTATACCTTTAGTCCTGGGAGAGATGCCAAAAGCTCGTTACTTGTCTCCAGATTTACTACATGGGAATAATGTGGAAAAAACTCACGGCTTTTAAGATTTAAACTCAGCAGCATATCAAATTTATTCTTATATGGTATACTTGTTCATGACCTCTAGTCTTAAGAAATTCTGTCATGTTTGAAAACTAGTCCCTAGTGAAGCCTGTATCAATGTTAATAGCTAAGAGGTCAATGCAACTGCTAAACAGTTTGTATTACTGTCAGGGTGGTCATGAAAACAACACCTGCTGCATGAGCACTTGGCAGCTGGGTCAACAGGCACTGTGGGAATTTATCAATTTAGGGGGCCACTTGCATAACACTTTGACTGATGAATTGGGAACGACTGGCTTACTGGGCTAAAGCTGCTCTATTATGTGTGACTTTCTTTAGGATGGCAGAGGCTTCCTGCAGGCTCCAGAAAATAAGCAAAAGATAAACTGAGCTGTTTTTTTCCTTATAAAGTGATAAAAAGTGAGAACTCCTTAATAGCCAATGCTAGAAAGACTTTAAGAAAAGGGGAAAAATATAAAACCAAAACAAAAACTTTTATAGTCAGTGAGCTGTGATGTGATTGAAAAAAATCCTTAGGTTTTTCCATCGTGGTTACAAAGGAGTTTTTGTGAAGTACTTCTGTAAAGTGAAACTGTCTGGACTGGTATTCACAAAAAGCTCTAATTTCTCTTTAGTGTCTCTTGTGGGAACAGTAACTGCATGTGGGTAGGTAAATGAGATAAGAATTTTGCATGCTCTGGCTAAACTAAACATAATTAGACATTAATTCTGGCTTTCCATTCCCTCAAATGACTTAAGGGATAGTAACTTTCTGAACAGAAAGAAATCATATGGCCCACCTGGGTTGGTGAGGGCATTCACCAACAAAATTGGCTCCTTCTACAGAGAGTTTCCAGTAGGAGCTTTGGAGTTTATCTATAACTATCAGAACTGAGTATCTTGATGCAGATTACTCTAAAACTGTGTGTTTCCATTTCCACAGGAATTGAAGGCTCAAACAGAGCTTCACTTTCATAAATGCTTTTCTTCTGTCATACCACCAAACACTCCTGACTCATGTTAAAAAATCAAATCACTAATGGTTTTCTAAAGAGCCTGAACAGCGTCAAAATGAGGCATGGCCTAGATATTGTCCCTTGGTGTCTGAAATCAGCCTGTTTGGAAATGCTCTCCGACAGCGGAAACCCCGGAAGGTGATGATGGAAAGGATGATAAGTGGAATTATGTACTCTGGAGGGGCATGAAAGAGGAGTGAGATGGTTTGAATCAAGTTCAAGTTTCAATCCAACGGGAAGCAGCAATTCCGGCTGCTGATATGAAACACATTGAAATCCAGATCTATAAGGTGTTACAAGGAGAGGAAGAGGAAATCTTCTTCTGTGTGCAGGAACACTTGCTCAGGCTCTGCCCTCCTTTATAAAAATCACCTGCTGGTTTCAGTGAGCCACCCTGGTCAAAACAGTCACTCATCCCCTTTGGAATCACTGTATGGATGGTGGCAAACTCTTAAAGCTTCACACTTAAAACTTCACAGCACATCTTTTAAAAGGAAAACTTTTGCATTGTCTGTCACTTCTAGACTCTTCTCTGGGTATCTTTCCTTTTATCTGTAATTTCCTTAGAAATTAAAGTGATCATATTATAAATATTCTGAAAGAAAACTTACAAAGCCTCTTTATGGCTGTTCTTCCACCATACAAAGTTTATTTTCTTACTTCTTGGTCTAGTGATAATGTTTAAATTACAGAGTGTATGGACCTATCAACAAATCTTACTTATTTAAATATTCATTTTCACAGTTGATTTTCTCCTCTCATCATGCTAGGAAAATGGTTGCTTTTTCTTTTCTAATGGATTTGTCTCCTATTTTCTCTGTTATTGACTAACTGGAATCTTTTGACCTCTATACATTTTCTACATCACTATTTCCTTAGTTGATTTTTCTTTTCAGTTCATCAACACTTTTGTGATTGATATTAGTATGTATTTTTAGAAACAGAAAACATGATAGAAAAGTTATAAAACAGAAAGTAGAAAACTAGAAAATAAAGGGATTTTGGTGTTTGGTCACTAAAACAATTTATAAATGCTGGTATTTGCATTGACCTTCAGGATATCTGACTAACCCTACCTTTTAGTTGAGAAGAATACAAGTCTTTCTCCCTGTATTTCCTCACTAGTTCCAATCCCTGGAAAGTAGTAGTAATGGGGTTTTTTGATAATCCTCAAAAAATGGAAATATTTTTCAGAGACAGTTTTAACTTAAAAATGTCTCTCAACTGCCAGTTTAACTAATGTGCCCAATGTTGGTTTGATGTGCCTGTAATTTTTAATGTTTCCCACATCTCCTCCATCCTCAAAGCTAAATATGCTATTGGCTATACTCATTTCTCTATGGGATTTTTGGTAAAATGTAGTATACCTATATTTTGCAGCACTTCACATGCTTAGGGCTTTTTTTTAATCATTTAATTGTCTGTGAGCTCTCAGGCACAAATGTATCATTATAACAACCTTTTTACAAAGAGAAGGATTATTTCCCTCAGTGCTTTCAATGGGGGTCTATTTAGTTATTGATATGAAGTATTTGGAAGAGCTGAACAGAACTTTTACTGTGCTACCTGGAATTCTGTATTTCAAACTGCTTTGGTAATTGTGGGATTCAGAACCTCTGTGTTGATCATGTTCATAAATGTATCATATATCACCTCAGTTAAACACCTCATTTCTGTTACACGTGTAGGATTGTTGTAGAATGGGACTTTCCCATTGCTGAGTGTTGAAGACTAATGCAAAGAGTTCTTTGGATTACCCTCATCTTCTGATCTCCTAATGTTTAACCTGCCCATCTTATTTGATTTTTTTTCTATGTCCAAGTAATAGATTTCTGTCTTAAGCTACATTTGAGATAAGAAAAATAGGAGTCATGGTTTTGTTTGATTATGCAGTAGTTTTCCACAAGACAAAAGGACATGGCCTCAAGCTGTGCCAGGGGAAGTTCAGGTTGGACATCAGGAAGTATTTTTTCACTGAAAGGGTTTTTAAGCATTGGAATGGACTGCCCAGGGAAGTGGTGGAATCACCATCCCTGGAGGTGTCCAAGAAACACCTGGACATGGCACTCAGTGCTCTGGTTTAGTTGACAGGGTGGTGATCTGTCAAAGGTTGGACTTGCTGATCTTGGAGGTCTTTTCCAACCTTAATGTTTCTTATGATTCTAAAAAGATCAAAAGAAATAAAGCCCTGCACCTTCATGTAATGTTTATTTTTTAAAATAAAATAATAATTTTGTAAGCTTGCAGCAGCTTACAAATGACCACAAGGAGAAGAAGGTTGGGTTTGCATGGAACTGTTAATTTCCAGAAAAGGGCTACTCTAGGGCATGATAATTTTGTTCTTCTACACTGCCCCAGGCATTGAAGATTATCTTTGCAAATTAACAGGTCTGCCAGGGACCACCTCTCACAGGGGTTTTTTAGTAAGTAATGAATTTCTAAGACATGACAAATCAATAGGTTCATTATTTTATTATTACCACCTACTCATAGTCCACCTGTAGCATCCTTACTTTGTGTTTTACAAAGCTTATTGTGGTAGGGTTTATGTGAATATTTGTTGCATTGGTGTGGTGCACACCATGAGGAGAAGCAACAAAATATTAACATGGAAAAGAATATTATCTTGTAAATAACATTATTTTGTTACTAAAACTTTACACGAACATTTGCCAAAGCCATGGAGTTTACATGGGTGGTATGAACTCAGCATGGAATGGTAAATATATCTCCCATGCTCCATTGTGGAAGTCACTCATTATCCTTCCCTTAAAAGCTGCAGTGGTGTGAGATTGAAAGACAGCAAAACTCAAAACTTTGCCTGAATGAAAATTATCCCATGCTTCTGAGAAGTTTTACCAAAAACTATATCCCTGTGCCACAGTCTGTTTAATTTCAACTGTGTGCCAATTTACAAAAGTATTTTATAGTTTTCTGGTTACTTTCACCAGTAACCAAACACAGTCTTGACCCTTTTCCACGCATGAGAACAGCCAACCATGAGTGCAGCAATGGGAGGTCTGGCCTTTCAGGTATGTCAGCTGAAGACCACCCTACTGGAAGAGGTAACAAGAACAAAAAGCTGAGGTCAAAAAAGGCAGCCCCATGTAATTAGATACTAATAGTGGATTTAGGGTGTAAAATTCACTTAAAACCATACACCAACAGACTAAACAATCCAAGGAAGAATGGCAAGTTTTGTTCTAAAAAATGTTTTCAATACCAGAAAGCATAAATAAAACATACATAATAACCTTGACTGACAGACTGCACCAACCTGCAGTAACATCTGCTTCCAAATTATTTGTTGTAGTTTTGGGGTAGTACAATTATAAAACACTGAAAGTCCACTACCCCTGAAACTCTAACTTACAGTACAGTGTGCAACCAGTGTCATGATTTTCTTGTTGTATTCCCTTGTTATCCCACTAACAATGTTTAGAATTTAAGTCTGACAAGAAAATTAATTCCTCCCTTAATAGGAAAGCCAAAAATGGAAGTCTGACTGTATCTGATACCCATGGAGGAACATGCTGAAGTAGATGCTGAACAAATAGGCAGCTGCTTTTGTAGGGTGTGATGGGGTCAAAGTAATTATACAACAAACTTCACTTCTGATGGCTGACTCCTTTTGTGTTGATTTCTGATACTTTTGCAGGATAGATGTGCAACTTTTACACGTCAGAACTTGACTGCTCTGATAGAGCAGCAAGATCCATCATGAAGAACATGGTATTCCTCCAGCTAAAGTGAGTATCTATCTGCTAGTCATCAGCTCTTATTGCTGCTGGGGCCCCTGGGTCATGTTGGGAACTGGCTTTTTGCAGTCCTTCCAGATTCCTTAATCTTTTCATACATCCAGCTGCTCTGCAAAGATCATGCCTTGAGGAGCTTTGCCTTGATAATTTTCATTTATCCTCATTTTACAACTGGTAAATTAGTCTCAATAATTAGAAAAATCCTATTAATTCCATGTCTTATAAATCACTTGAGTGGGATTTATAAGCCCTTTGGAAGCAGTTCTTTAAGAATAGTTAAAGAATTCCCTGTATTTCTGGCACAGAGTCCAAGGACAGAGGATTTCCCTCCTTGGTGCTCCAAGCCTGCCAAGGGAGAGATATGTAATAGAAGGGGTATGGAAGGGGTATGTTCAATATTAGTGAGCAGTGACAACTCACACCCACTGAGAAATGAGTCCTCTCTATTATTGTCCATTGGTGGTATCTCCTGTACAACTGGAGAAGAGATATTTGGGAAAGACTGAAGAGATATTTGGGAAAGACTGAGCGAGCCCCTTAGAGCTTACTTACAGCCAAACCAGCCCTGACTAGGACTCACAGGTTATTTTCTGTACTTGCTGTTTAGTACACAGAACAGGCTTTGTCTCACAGTGCTGATCTTTGGAGGCAGCTCCTGTTGTGCTCTGTCCCACCACAGTGGCAGATGAGGAAGCAGCAGTGCTGGGGAGAATTCCAGCAATTGCCTTCCACTGGTGCTGCATAACTTTCTGTGGTGCTTACAAATCACTTGGCTTCAGAACTACCAGGAGCATCTTCTTCCAGTCCATATGGTTCCAAATTAAGTAGGTCAACTTCTCTATGAAAACACACTAAGAATATACATCTAGGTGGGAAAGTACAGCTTTCAGCACAATGTCAAAGTGTAAAAATTCCCAGAAGTTAGTGCTGGTTACCCCTCTGCTGTTCTTACATTCACTTCCTTTGAGACAGTGAATCAATTCTGCTTGCTGCTGCTGGAACACTTGCTTTTAGGGAGCCCCCTGCATCAGGAATTTTCCTTTTTATTGAACAACAGTATTGCATAATTCAGCCACATGAACAGAACTGCAGTTACCTTCTGGTTTTTAACCTATTGAGGAAAAGGCTGATCCCAAAAAGAAGTGCAATACTCACCTTTTTGGGTCAACGATCTTGTAGAGTTTTCCACTGTGAGGCTGTGTCATACTTTTACTGCTTGATAATATGTAAATCTCACCTGTTAGGAAAAACAGTGGAATAAATTACTTCTCCTTTCCTAAGATGTTAAATACATGACTTTTGTGATCTGGTTGTATTTGCCAAATGAGATTTAAAAAACTTCAGAAGAAACACTGAAATATACAAAGGAATCATTTGCTATTTGAAAATTTATATAAGCACTTTCCCCAAATGGATGCTAAAATGTGAAGAACATTCTATCATGAGGGTTTTTTTTCATATAGTATAGAATTGATTAAAAAAATTAAATAGGTGAGGAAGGGAGAAGAGGGGTCAGTCTGCTCATGCAATATCTTTGCCCTTTAATTCTGTAATGCTGGAAATAAAAGCAAGTATTTTATATATTGTGTCACAGTGAGTGCCAGGTTCACAGCATGTGAGACACAATAAGGATTTTTGCCCTTTCCAGTGACACATTCTCTTCTCAGTTCTTCCTACAAGGCTGCTGAGGTGTAGCTGAGAGCAGTGAGAGCAGCTTTGACGAAGGACAGATAGCCTTCTTTTTAAACATTTAATTATGAATACTGCTGCAGAAATTACTGATAAGCCTTATAATTTAAGAAAAACTCTTTTAATATTTACCTAATTCATCTTCTCCAAATCCCAAGACAGGGCCTGAAAAGAAACCTCTACATGAGCCAGTGTTGCCAAGACAGAGGGGTTTCTCTTGCCACTGTTTGGTTGCAGGACTCTGTTGCAGTGTTAAAAAATTTCTACATTCACAAACACATAAAAAAAAGAGTTATATTACATTTTGAACAGAGGGTTTTCATTGTCCATATAAATAAGTAAACACTTGCTGCAAGTAGCATCATAGATACATCTGTGCAGTTTTTTGTCTTACAACTTCTGTACCTTTTCCCAAGGATTAGGTACGTTCTGTATGTCACCATTCATTAGAATGCTGTGCTATTTTATTCCCAAATCTCGAATCTAATCTGCATTACCCCACTGCTAAACTGGCCAAGTGACACATCATACAAGACTGTTGGTGTGGCTTTACACAGGCAGCTGAGTGACTGAATCCACCTGCCATGCATTGCTGTTTGCAGTGAGCTGTGCACACGTACCCGTTGCGGTCTCCAAACACGTAACTTCCATAGAGCCGCTCCGACTGGCAGCCCCGGTACACGAATCCACCAACCAGGGAGCCACTGCTGAAGGGTTTGAATTCTAGAAGGGAGGGCTCACTCTCTGAAAAGGAACTACCGTAGCATTAGATCATATGCATTTTCATATTGATGCACATCTAGGAAAATGTCACTGCCTCAGTTAAAAAGATTAATTCCATTTAAAGAGTCCTCAGAATTCAGGATGCATTGACATTGCAACGTTAACATCTCAGAAATGAGATATTAAAAAAAATCAGAAAATTACAACAAAGTCTGTTTGTGAAACAATCCATTAAAGATTTCAAAAGGCGAGGCTATAATTGCTTTCTTCCATGTGCACAAGCTGGGAGAATAAAACTACATAAAGATTAGGCTGAAGTTCCATTGAAACCAGAGTGATTACTGCTGTTAATTTCTACATGTCAATCTGTCTGCAGACTGGATCTCCTGAACTTCAGGAACAAAATAACCCCCATTCACTGTAGAGTATAGTTCAGAAATTCCAGTGATTTTCAGTAGAATTCGTTTTGAAATCCTTTCAATGGTTTGAGAAACTTCCCAATTCACAGTTTTAAAGATGGTATGTGTGTTATATCCCATAAAACACTACTATTACTGGCTGTATCTTCTCATGGTAATTTATTTTATGCTGCTGTATTAGTTGCAATTCCTGTACTTTTCTGCTTTTTTATTTCACAAAACCACAGATTTTAGTCCTATCAAACAATTCTTCAAGGAAGTTCCAGTCTACATGTTCCTATTCATGCAACCAAATACCACTTAGGGTACAAGTAGGCTCCATTTGACATGCTAGCTGCATAATTTTAAAAAAAGCCACAGCCAGTTGACCATTTTTTAATAGGAATTTTTTTTTTAGTCAGCGGGCTATCTGCAAGCCTTTGAAAAATGCATTTCCCAGAGTGTTCTACATGAGTTAGAGCTGAAATTTTATGGGGGAGAAAACAGTGATGAACTCTTTTTATTGAAGCCATTGACCCACAGCGTAGTATTAATATTGGCAAGCTGCTCGGGACAGACACAATATTGTTAGTTTACTCTGCAATAAGGATGCAGTCAAAATTCCATTGGAGCAGTGGTTAACCAAATATTATTCTTTGGTTTGGCTTTCATAAAATGGACACAGAAAATCCATGCAATAACTGAAGTAGTACAATTGCATTATGCTATTGTGTCCTGTTGTGCCAGCCAGCCCAGCTGCTTTGCTTTTAAGGGGAGTACAGGTGGGAGAACCCAGGGATGTGATTAGAAAGGGAAATGCTACATTCCAGGAGACAGGCCAGTTCTCAATGCCTTTAGACACCGTTGGCATTTATCACATGTTACCATCAGGAATTTACAAGCTGCTAAATGGGCAGTCAAGGCAGGTGATAGCTCAGAGGAAGTGTCACCTGGCTTGCCTGAACTTGCAAGGGACCTTGGTGAGCACCAGAGTTAAACATCAAACTGAAATTGTGACTGGCAATCATACAGATTCAGAGAGAGCATGAAGCACTTTAATATTTTAAAGTCCCGAATTGAGTGTACTTATCTTTTTGTAATCTAATCTAAACTAGTAATTTATTATGAAGTAGCAGCATAGTGCCTTTTTCTAAGTTTTTTATTTTTAGTAACATTTAAACAGAGCTCAGTCATTTCCCTGTTTGGTTGTGGTCTGCTGTTGTCTATCTCACTTTTTCCATTATAAGAGGCACATTACATGAGGTTTCCATTCTCTCTCTGAAAAGGTTATTTGTGAAAGACTAAGAATACTAAGAAAACTAAGAATGCATTTCCATCATTTCCTGATATTCCAAAATATTCTCTTTATGAGCCAAAATATGCAGCAACAGTGAGATCTTTGACAGACTAGCAACTGTCAAATTTGTTAAATCTTATTTACATGATATTCTACACCAACAAGAACAAAGTTGAGTCATTTCCATTTGGTTTTGGCCTGCATCTTTTATCCGCTTCTACATTGAAGATTTCTTTTGAAAAGATAGAAATTTCACTTCTATCTCAGATAAGTTGTCTCTATGCTGTAAGTTTCCTATCATGGCTATACAGGCCTTTACATATTCTCTTCTTTTTCTGTTTATTATTCCATGGAAACAGAACCTGACTATTGCCAGCAGCTTTACCCTGGATAGAACTTACCATAGTCTTTGCCCTTTATTATTTGTAAGATCCTTGCTGAAGATCTGTTCTTTCCATTTGAATCTGAACAAAGTATAGTTAAATTGACGTTTACATCTGTTGGGTGCCGGTCCACAGCACACCTTTAAAACAACAACAAAAAAAGAGAAAATCCATGAGAAAGGTGAGTTCATAACATGTAACTATCAATATGAAGCATTACATTTTAAAGCATTATTGTTTCTTTGTGGTGCCTATTGTTTCATTTGAGGGACCTTTTTCATGCTGAGTCAAAATACCTGAGAAATGCATTGGATTTATGCACAGGAGATAATACAGTTTCCCATTCCTCACATTTCTATGTAATGTGAAATAAAACGATTTTCCCTGGTGATATAATGTAGTCTGCAATATAGTACCTGAAAAGAATAGTGCCTTAAGCTAAATGAACTCATATGGTGTAGGAATTTTGGACTGTTAAAAAGTCCAAGAATAAAGTCCTTATCTGAACAACTTGACTTTCTGATTTTTTTTCAAACCAAGACTTTAAATGTCACTTCAGTACTACCACCCACCTAATTTGCTGAATTATGTGTTGTTTAGTTAAAGCATTGTTCTCCTCCTTGCTATTGTTTAGATATCACCAGATGTTCTCATTTATTTTCCACGTGCCTTTTTTTCCCAGTCAAGATTTCCATTTCAGCTGTACTTTACCAGCTTTCTGCTTTAAGCTCTTTTCTTTCTCTAAGGTAGTAATTTTATTACTAATTAAAGCTAAAAATTCTGTACTTTGTTTCTGTCATTTTGGTCTTGACTTGTAGTAGTTGTGCATGCTCTTCTCTTTCCCCTTTGCCAATGTACATTTGTTTCTAACTGTGACATATGTGTGGAGGTGGAGGAGTGGAAGATTCAAAAAGTTCACGAGTGCTTTTATTACTGAAATATTGCTTTCTGTCAGTATAAAAGCAAGCTGGGTTGAAAACTGTCTGCTCCAGAGCAATTTCAGTTTAGTGGAAGCTCACTTACCGGCCTGGATTGTGGAGTCCATGTGCAAAAATCTCAGGAGGTTGGTTGGTGCTGTTGAAGTGTGGGTTGCTCCGTGGGATGGAGTAAGGGACATTGCACAGGTCAGTATTGACATCGAGGCGCAATACAGAACCTGTAAAATCACTGAGAGAGTTGGAGGGTAAAATAATTGGGTTTTTAAATGTGTTTCACTGGCAAATGTAATCCATATAATACTAGAGTGAGCCAGCAAAATAAACAAGCCACTTTACTGATTAATCAATCAGTAGTGATGGATGCAAGTCCATCATGGTGGATGCAAGTCCAAAGAAGTGTAGCAGAGCCTTTCAGAGATTCACTTTGGCAAATATCTTGCCTTGTTATGTGCAGACCAAAATGTCTCTGATCATGTTGTTGGGAAACAACTTGATCATAAGAATAATGTTCTAAACATCAAAATTATTTAGGGCCTCAAATATAAGGCTACTAAGTCTTTTATACTGTGTGTCATCTAGAGTAATTTTGGATATAAACTCTTTGTAATTACAAAGTGCTTTTTGCTCACACTTTGGATCCTACTCTTGAATTCAGCGATTTCTAGTCACAATACAATCCAAAGACTAATTATATCGAAAGCAAGTGAGAAAAAATTATATTGTTTCAATGCAGGTGTTGATACTTTTTTATAAGGATTCAGAACTTTCTTGTTACAAGAAACAGGAGAAACCAAAATGTGTTTTAACTTACATTTGTGACTGAGATGGAGGAAAGGAAAGTAGAGGAGCACACTCTTACCATAAACATGAAACGATGTAATGTTTAAATTAATTCCATTCCATTAATTTAAAACCAGGTACTACAATTGCCCTCTGGTCTGGGTTTTGAGTATACCCTTGTACTTAAGAAATATTTTAAAAACCACAGCAGCACCTGCAAATCTCCTGAGCCAAAGAGGTCTTTGAGCACAATAATAGAAGTCTATCCACTGGTAGTTTTTGTACCTTAAACCATCCATCTCCTCCATGTCATCTAGAGTGATCATGCCATCTCCAAGAAAAATGTATAGGAAGCCATCTGGGCCAAACAGCAGCTGTCCTCCTAGATGTTTTCGATGGAGTTCTGCTACTTCTAAAAACACTCTTGCTGTCCTCATGTCAACTTGGTGTGGATTTTTCCTGCAAGTTAAAGATATGAACACAGTTTTCACAGTTCACTATCTTTGTTCTTCTTTCTGAAAATACACTTGACTCATTCAAATTATACTTCGAGATGTGGATGTTGTAACTTGGCTGAAAAATGCCTAACAGTTATTTCTGAGAAATTTCAATTTTCCAGCATTCACAAACAATTACTTTGCTGCCTATGCACAATAAGTAGGAAGTAATCATAATTAAAAAATGACAGAATAACTGAAAAAAAGTCTTAAAAAGAAAAAAACTATGCTCTTCCTATCATTCCAAAATTACTATTTGAAATAAAATCCACAATAGGTTTTCTGCAGGTGCCCAAGTTTATACATTGTAAACTCATATTCATTTTAGAAATCAGAAATACTAAAGTGCAGAGGTTGCTGAGAAATACAGAGTTTGTTAATTTTAGACTTCTACTGATACCTGGATACTGTGTACTCTACGACCCTAAGGATGTGGTCATGAGGTCCAATAGCCCACCGTTCTTGGTTGGTGGTATAAGACACATACAGCTTTCCATTTTTCTTGTAATTGGGGTGGAATGCAAGGCTTAACAGTCCTCTTTCATCTCCTCCCTGCAGTCAAATGAAAAACACAAAGAATTGTGAAGTTAATTATGTTCTTTATTGTGTTTCAGCTGGAACCCCCAAAAAAAAAAAGTTTCTTTCTTGTGGATAATCTTTGCCCAAACTCTTATTTCTTTCCTGACTACTGCACAAAAAGGATTATAAAACATTTCACTTTGGGGAAGTCTTTAAGAGTTAGAACAAGACAATTGCCTTATGTAGTTATCTATGCACAAGTCTGTTACGCCACTTTTGTGGAGTGATTTGTGTATGTAATCTTTGGGAAGCCATGAAGACAAGTTTAAGTGCTGTGAAGGATTCTTTGCTGGGTTACTAGGTTGCTTGTAATTTGTAGAAGACGAATAAAAAGGTCTATAATCAGCAGTCACTTCTAATCCAAGTATCCAAAACCTAAAACACAGTGCTGGCTGCCAACTCCCACTGTCTTGGCAATATGTTTAGAAAACAGTTAAATTACTTGTGTAATATGTAAACCTTTGTTTTACCCTGGAGGCAGCAACATCAGTTGTCACAACTATGGTGGTCTGTTCATCATAGCTGGTGTACTGTAAGTAATAAGCAGCCTTGGTCTGTGTGCAGAGAAACCATAGTTTTACATGTGGTTCCTCACTGAAAAGGGGTTTTGGGTTTTTTGGTTTTTTGTTTTTTTGTTTTTTTTTTTTTTTTTTAATAGAATTAGAAAAATCTCAGAACAACTTGCTTTTGTTATTATGTTTGCCATGAAGAACAGTACAGTTATATGTTAAGCATCCAATCCATGTAATGTACTGTGACAATGCAAATACCCTGTCAACTTAAATAGAAGGCTTTTCAGTTTCTAAAAAGCTTCTAAAAATGTATGTACTATTACTATGCCTAAAACTGTATTTGTATAAAGGAAGAATAAAACTCAGATTCTTTTTTTGCTCTTGAGGCAATACAGGGAGCGAAGCTGAGGCACGGAAATAGACACAGCACATAGCTAACAATTCAAATTCAATTAATATATGTGATTATTCACAAAGTGATAGAAGTTTTGGGGTTTGACTCAGGACTTGCCAGCCCTTCAAAACTAGAACCAGTGACTCTGTTGTAGATTCAAGTGCTCTAGCTCTGCACCCATAAGGAGACAACGTTTTGCAACTCTAACCACACCCAAGATAAGCAATTATGAAATTTGAAATTATAACAGAGGATGAAGCTTTAAAATGTATTTGCACTTCAGAGTGATGGATGGGCCTGTCTTCCTGTTGAAAGTCATCCCACAAAGGGCCTAATTGGGAAAGTGCACAGCTTTAATTTATTTTAATTCAACATGATTGTTGTACTTCCTTTTTAATCACAACCACCAAAGAGAAACCTGAGTCAGAAATGGAGATGTAAATAGGTCAAGAGATTTCCATACAAACAGATTTGTACAATGAAATCTGGATCCTGCTAATTTAGAAGCAGACAAAATTTGCTAGTTTGTTTGCTAGAAAAATTTAGTTTCAGGGGGTTATCAGAGAGGTTAGTTTTGAAAGTCTAGTTAGAGCTGCCAAATCAGTTGCAGTCATCATGGATGAAGGGACTGCCAATCCAGCTCTTTCTCCTTTATGAGCCAAAAATAATTCTGCAGCTGAGTCTGAACTGATTGTAGATATTATTGTTTGAGTTTCTAAGAGCTTTGACCAAGTTGCTCTGATAAAGTCTGAAGCAAAGGCAGGCAAATCAGTTGCTTTGGGAACAGGAAGGCATATTTCAAAGATTCCTGAGGAATGATTCTGTCTGTTGTGCCCAGACAAAGACAGTCCTATTTCTTCTCCTGAGAGATGAGTTCAACTCATTTAAGGGCTCAGGAATGTCAGTGAGTCACACTAGGTCTGCCATGCAAGGTGAGTTATTGAAAGTATTAGTAAGAAAAGATCTTTTTGTTACTGAGCTGAAGATTTTATTTAGTGCTTGATGCCATGGCAGCCGTCTCAGTGTGAAAGCGAAGTTGTTGAAAGCGTAAACAGGTGAAAATTAAATTAAGAGCTTTTAATGAAGTACACATGAAGCAAGAATGTGAAAAATGAATGAAACACTGGACCTGCAAGGTAGTAACTATGGCAAGTTGCATTTGTAGGATCAGGCCTTGACTTTTATTTATTGCTGCCTTTCATGATTGTTAGAGAGCAGTGTATCACTTTATAGATTGTTTCTATTGCTTCTTGAAATGTCATACTGCTGTTTTCACAGTCAGATAGACACATTTTGTTCTAAAAAGTCTATTTACCCATGCAGTTAATAAAAACTTTGTGAATATCCCTCCAAGGTACTGAAATCAGTGCAGCATCAAGACATTAGTTGGCTCATGTTCAACGAGAAATCCAGATGAGTTTTTCCATATTTAGTTTTCCTGCTTTTGGAAACCAATTCTTCATGTGTATTTTGAACTTTATCACTAACTGGCAAACCTGTTCTTCCCAACCAAATCCCTGCCACACTTCCATAGCTTTTAAAATACCCTCTATGTGCCAGAAAGTATATAGTTTTCTGTAGTGTTGTCTCATATGCTGCGTGGTAAATGGAGAGATACCCAGCAAAATCCCTTTGGAGTAGTAATTTTAGTACTACCAAACCAAATAATTCTGTACAAAATCTCAGACTTTCTCTATAGAATATTCCTCTATTTTATTTTTTATCAATGGACTTTTGATGTGAAACCAGCACCCAGGCTTTACAGTCTTTCCTGTGTATACCATGTCAAATAGTTGTATCTTTTTCTTGGCAGCTTAAAAGGTTATTGACATCCTTTTCTTTGAAAGTTTCCCTTTAGATGGAACCAGCACCAACAAACTGTAGATGACAAATCAGCTTGTATGAGATTCTGCACTGCACTATTTGATGGAATAACCATTAATGTTTGTCAGTTGTATAAGGAAGGGCAAGAAGAATGAGACAAATCTTTGTATTCCATTGGGATGTCTGTTGAAGACAAAGAATGATGGTTGGCTGAAATGAGTATTAATTACTTAAACATACTGTGGACTGGGGCCAGTGTGAAATTTGTGTCGTAACTAAATCTGGCAGCTCCCACTTTTGATGTCTGCCTGTGCTGCTCTGCTTGAAGGCTCCCCTCTCCTGTTGGAGGCTGTGACACCTTCTGCACCAATACTACACTTTTTTCCAAAACTGATTTCCTTAGGCCAGGGACCTCGGACCTTTAAACCCCAGTTTGGTCTAGTTTAAGACCAGAGCCATGAAAATAATCTAATCAGAATTCCATAAAGTCAGTACAAAGCCAAGTAAACATTAAAACAAAGTGTTTCTATAATTTTCATTTCTAAAGGGCTGTTTAGCTAGGTTATGTCAGTTCTGAAAGTATATTGCAGCAGTATGTGTTCCCAACTGAAGGATATTTTTGATACTTCTTTTTGCATTGTAATTTCTCCTATAATATATTTACACTTGTAAAAATGTAAACAAGTGCACAAAATTACCCACTTTGTATTCTGACCTAACACAAAGAGAAGTAACTTGCCTGTGAATACTGGATGTGAGGCATGTGAATGCTGGATTTTTATAGAATGGAGCTATTTTCATGTAACCACTCCTTGGCTGGGCTCTGCTTCCAATTTGTGTGCTTTCAAATGTACTCTGGTATACCTCTGGTATTATAGACAGAAGTTTTATTATATTATTAAGATATTATACTTTTTCTGTAATTCATAAACATATGCTGCACTTATTTTTAAGACATGCTGCCATTTAATTATGTCAATATATGTGTTATTACATATAGTAAATACAGAGAAATACACAGGAATGCTTTAACTGGTATTTTAAATTATTTAATTTAAAATAGATCATATTGTAAGTATGACCCTTAATTACATATCCTTAGTAGTAATTAATGCTAGTAAGCAAAACCAGACATGACCATTTATTTCCATTACTCTGTGTGGCTTAATAGTAAACAATGTAGGTAGCATATTCCAAGTTTTCCTTTAAAACTGATTTTGAAATGCACTCTTTATATGATACTTAGAATATAATGGTATTTATACTTAACAGTACTAATGTGATGGGTATATATAAATATATGGTATATAATGGTATTTATACTTGACTTTTTTGTCTGAACAAACTCACTCTCATGTTGGAATGGAGTAACAACCTTTTTAAAAAGGGGTTGTGCTTAAATATGCAAATTCAACACCCAATATTTTAACTCTAATATCTTTATCTCTTTTTTTTCATCTATTCTTATAGCACAAGTGCCGGGTAAGTTGTTGAAGTAATATAATCACCTTTAATTTAGTTTATTTCCTATGTAATAAATAGCATAACCAATATGCCTTACCAAGTGTTTGATCTTAAGGAGTTTTATTTGTAAAAAAACATGGGTGAAGGGTAAAACCTCTTATCAGGCAGCACCATCTGAACTCTTGAGAATGAGATACAGGAGGGCTAAAGATCAGTGTCAGGTATTCTTCTCAGTGGGAAGTGTTTGCTTAATTGCCATGTTTTGGAAATTTGGCCCAGCACAGGACAGAAACGTGACTCTAGCAGGAGCAGAAGGCTGCCAAGGTCTGCTGCAGGGGTACACCCTGCCCTTCAAGCTGCACCACCTACTCTGAGCTCCAAGGGGGAATCGCCCCTGCCTGGTGGAAATCCAGCAAACACGCAGAAGTTGTCTGGGCTGCAGGAGCAGAGCTCTGTGAGACCTCTTGGGTGTTGAGGACTCCAGTGCTTTGCTATCTGTGGGGCCTGAGGCCTCTGGCAAGGGAAGGATTTGTAACATTAGACATTTACCTTAGGGGAAAATAATTACACTGATGTCATGGCTCGGTATGGGCTACACACTAGACCCTATCTCCAAAGCATTTCCTTTTTCCTCTTGTGTTGCAGAGCTTTGCTTTTTCCCTTGTTTATAAAGGGCTTTGCAGTTACCTAAGGATGTTTTAAAAAATATTTTCATTATTTTTTACTGATTTCAACAAATGCACTATTTTAATACTTGACTTTAAAATAACTTTAGGTACAGGAATGTGTTACAATTAAATTTATACATGAAAAATACTTAAAGGACTGTACTCTGGCTTGGAATTTAAGCACAAAACCTACTGAAGTTAGAGATGCTTTTTATTCAGTTAGGTGCAGGGAAGAATTTAGCTGAAAATGGCCAAAGTGCATCCATCACAAAGTTTTCTATTCTGATGTTTGGCAGCACTAGAACTTAAAGCCTAATTCTTTTTTTCTTCTTACTTCTGTTGCAGAAAAGACAAAATTTTGACATGGAGGGGGATCATTTTTTTCTTTTCCTTACCTTCACAGTCCTTTGAAGATACCAGTCACTAAATGCAGGACCTTTCACTTCTAGTCCTAGTCCTCTGTACTTATTTTTTTAATTCCTCAACTCCAGATTTTGCTGTTCTGCTGGGCAAGTCTTTAGTTTAATCCAAATGACAATCCTCGTCCCCTGATAATACAATTCTTTCTTCCCGTCCTCCTAAAGAAAGTACACGAAACTTATAAATGCAGATGCCAGCCCAACACAAACCCACAGCTTGCCTCCTTCACACTCTTCTGGTGCAACAGGAATCCTGCTTTCCCAACTCTCCCAGTTATTGGTTGGGAGCAGCCGAAAGCCTTGAGACTGCCCAGAGCCAGCCAATAATTGAGAGGTTTTGGGCAGAGCGACACAGGGCTGCGAGTGTGCTTGCAAGGAGGTGGCCATGAGCCCATGTGAGGTCTGCATCTGGACTGAGAATCTTTATGTACTGCACTGCTTTAGGAGAATTGGAATAACAGAAGACAGTGGAAATCAGTCCCGGAAGAGGGAGATTCAAATAAAGACCAGATGATTATTGCATTCAGTAAAGCTGGCTCAGGAAGGTGTGAATTACACACTTTCCTGCACCACAGAGGCCTCTTGAGCTGTAAGCAGCATTCATCCTCTGGGAACACAGGTGGTGATTCCACCTCTGTCCCCAGCTGGATTTATTTTCAAGGAAGCTTTACATTCCACCAGCAACTCAGTGAGTGGTTCACCAGCGGAGGCCACTATGGGAAGGTAAAAAATAAGTATGCTCCTTCTCAGTTCCCTGGCATGCCTCCACTTTCTGCTCTTTTATTTATTTATTTGGCATATCTGCTCTCCTACACGTTTCCTTTTCAGCATTCTTCCACAGCAGACTGTCTTTCTCCGACAGGTTTTCTGCTGGATTGGTTTGAGGTCTATTGTGCTGCAGAATTGGCCTTCCAGGATAGCAGAGAAAGCTTCCTTCCAGTGAATGGGAATGCAGTAAGTGTTCAGAAATTTACTGACCATGAAAATCCTTCATTAATAGGCGAGAATAGACCTGATGACCTTTGTATTTTTTCCTCCTCCTTTCTGTTGCTCTGAAGCTTTACCCACCTTTCCACACCACTTCTGTGATAAAGGCAAATTTTACAACTCTCTTTCAGTGGGCAGTGCAATAAAATTGGCTCAGATGATGCCCCACAGAGAACAGACTATGTTCCATTAACATTCACAAATACATGACATGATGACAAGACACCAATAATTCTTTTTCCCAATCACCAAAACTGGGGCTTTTCCCTTTCCAATCAAGAATGACTTTTTAAAACTTACACCCTATTTTGATGCTACCTGACTTTATTTTTCTGTAAATACACAAACAATACAAATAAATCTTCTTAGTGACTGGCTCTTCTACCAATGCTCTGATTTGACTATGATCCTTTCAGCCATCTGTTCTGGTTTTCTCATGCTCTCCTTCCCTCACTATGTATATAATACTTATCTTTATTTTTCAGTAGCATGTTCAATACAATTTTCATTTTGTTTAAAATGCAGATTAATGGCAGAGAGTTGTCAAAATACTTAAAGAATTACAATTCAATACATAAGTTGCTTTTTCTATGGCATGACATTTCAGCCAGTCACTGCTGTCATTTTTGTCCTTCCTATGGATAAAAATATGCTATGGAAAAATAAAAATCCTACTACCATGCAAAGATCTTCTTCAGCTGCTAATTTTAATAAATGTCTACAAAAAAGTCTATAACACTTTAAATGAGCTCTAAAACTTTTCTGCTGAGAGAGGGGAAAAAAAGGAGGTACAGTGACCCAGAGCAAATTTGACAGTGCTTATGTAAAATGAACGAACCTACATCAAATTCTATACTCTGATAATCAAAAACAAATTCATGCTGTTTTACCGTGACCACTTTATATGGAAATTTAGGGATATAATTCAGAACAGAATTATCAGTAATTATCATACTCTCTGCATTAAATTAAAACCAGAAATGTTGATCTGTCTAATTGTAGGCATTAAAAATAACTAGTTTCAAATAAGAGGGATGCAAATGGGAATATGCCATGATGACATTACTCATACAAACAATTCTGCCTTTCTCTTTTGGCTTCCAGTGCTGAACTGTCACCTGTGAGAGCAGGTATTTGCTTTTTCTGCTTGCAAAAGGAACAGTACATTCACATGAGCTATGTACTTAAATATTGTGGGGCTGGGAGAGAACACAGAAAACCACAGCCAGCTTGAAGGAAAAAAGCTTTAGATTTCTACTTAGATTGGTCTCCATATCCTTACTCTTGTCTGCATGCTAGTGGATATTAAAACTTGCTCAGCAAGTGCCAGAAGTTGCTAGCAGTCTGTATCTTGCAAAAGAAATGGTTAAAAGAATTCTAAAAACCACCCCTTCAACAGGATACCTTTTGCCAGAGATTAATAAAGGGCTAGAGGAGCTTCATTCAGTCCACACCTTTTCTATTATTTGCCAAGTATTACCATGATAATCAACATAACCTGGATTAAACTGTGGCCTTTATGAGCTCTGTCACTGTTTTGAGAGATGAGTGAGTTCCATGGCTTATCAAAATATTGCTCAATCTTTGCTGTAAATATGAAAGTAATCTTCTCCATTGAAGGTTATTTCTTAAGCAAATTTCTGGCTTTAGTCACTAAGGCTCTGAAGGTACTTAGGAAAGGCTTAAAAGTGATTTCTGCAAGATATTTCAAATCTCTTTTTCTTCTTATTGTAAGAAACTGGAAAATAGCATTATCTGAATGGATTTTAGGAGGAGAATGGGAGACAATCTGAAGGATAGAAGTTCAAGTAGCATAAAGAACACAGTAGAGAGACAGGAAGGATAAGGTTCTCTCCTGCGGGCACAGACCCCACATAGAACGTGAGGCTTTGCCTGCAGGCCTGAAAGATGGGAACATGTCACTGTTTCTCAGTTGCCAAAAAATGTGTGTGCAAATCCTAGAGATAAAGCAAATGCTATTCTGCTCTCTAATATCCAAAGAACTTTTGGACTCTGAAATCTGGATGCATGGCAAGGCATATTTCAGCCTCTATTTGGCATCAGCATTCAGCATAGTTTTGATAATAACGTGTCATATCTTCAAAGCAAGTGCTGGTTGCATGTGTTGCTGGTTTACTCAGTAATTATTGAGCTGAACATAATAGGCAAAGTCAGACTTTGTATTTAGAAGCTCTGTCAATGTTCTTCAAGATTTTACCAGTAGACATACAGCAGCACTACTGGATGAAGGCTAGGCCACTCTTCTATGTCTTCTTATTCCAGTATTGAAATTGTTTATGCCTACATTCTTTGGCCATTCAGCTGTTCCAAAAAGTCTTGTCTTACTGGCACAAATGCAAAGAGAAAACCCATTTAGATGTCCAGTATCTGCTACTGAATTTTAAGCTTCCACATGTGAGTGTGAGCATTGGAACTGTATTTGTTATCTAAAATCAAACTCTTTGAAATATAAGGACTGCACTTTTTGGAGTCCCGGTACAAATGCATCCAGAAATAATCCAAAAAAGGCTATGATTTCATTTTTTTCAACAAAAATCATGCACATGGATCATGTTTGTACCATTGTCAGAAACACATTTAAGCATTGAACCCTCACATTTCTGAGAAGGTACTGAATGGCAGCTGGGAAGAAAAATGTGTTTGCATTCTCTGATACTGCCCAAGGATTTTTCTTCCCAGTTCTTTGCCAATCCCTTCAACTTCCCAGTGCCCCAGGATCTGAGCAGCCCAAGGGCAGAAAGATGAGTGAGCACATCCTCACACTGCTGCAGTTAAGCTTGGCTTTAAATACTGCCTTAACCAATCAAATTATTTTTGTTCTTTCAGTAAAATATATGTATTTTGCCAGCTACCTGAAAATCATGAGTAAATAAATCCAGAGATATCCAGATTTTTTCCACTGATGTTTTGCGGACATCAGAAGCTAAAATCATCAAAATAATCATTTTTTTGTGGATCTCTCATACAGGTCTTGTCTTTACCTCTCAACTAAAATAGTGAGAAAAAATATTAATATTTTGAAGAGAGACGTGAATATTTTCATGAAATGTGCCAAGTGGAAAAAGCAGGGCGGTGGAGGATATACGGTTTGCTCTCCATGACTAGGATCTGTATATAAGAGGAGAATGATGGCAATCCACAGCCGTGTTGACAATTCAGACATACAGGAAATACCCTTGTAGGAAACTAATACCATCTGGGTTTGGCCCAAGATGTGTGAATGAGAAATATGTTTCTTGTTGAGAATGCAAAGATAGTTTTGGACATTGCAAAGAAGGAATGTGTTAAGCATGCTCAGTTATAAAAATGAAATAGGGTGAGGCTCTGCATGCATATGGAATAATTGGAGGAATATGTTTGTGTGTGTCAATAGCTGATGCAGTCATACAACTTCAGAACTCATTTGCCCTAATACAACCAGTAAATTACTATGAAAAATGTCTTCAGTACAAAAGGCTGGAAGCTCTCTCAGTAAAGACAGTGTTGGAAAATGCTGGTTTGTCCAAGCCCCCGCTTTCCCTCATGGAAAGGGAGGTTTGCTTGTCACACATGTTGTGTTTGGGGGGCAAAAACTGAAATAGTTCTGAAGTTCTCGGAACATCCAGTTCTAATACGTGTAAAAGTGGGAATTTTGATTATTTCAGTGAGTTGTTTTCAGTTTAGAAATTAGTTTTAGTTAAAAGAATGTCAACACTGAAATGAAATATTTCATTTGGCCCTTTCTGAGAACCTTTCAGTCCACACTTGGTGAGAGTATGTTTTCAAAATCTCAGAATATTCTCACTCCTCTCTATCCTGTTCTGGCATTAACTGTCTGAGATTTTAGTGTCTGTTCTTGGCATAGGAAGGCTCTCTGGTTTCTAACGAAGCCATTGCCAGCATTCTGAGGTTCCTAAGACTCGCTGCCTGCGGGATGGATTTTTGCCTCCTCCTTGACACCCTCATCTACTTGTGAAAGCCCCAGCAGTGCTGATTTTTCTGTTATTTGTGAGGATAATGAATGCCTTGCCTTGGATAGGAAAAAGTTCCAGACTCTCTTTTTCGTGTACATTTGCCTTCTGCTCCAGACTAGCCTTGAGTACTATCATCCTTCCTCTAAGTTCAGGCTCTAAATGCTCTTTTTGAAGAAAATTATTGAGAAAATAAAAGGTTTGCTAAGCTTTCATGCCTGTCAGGATTCTGGATTAACCCTGTTCCAGGCTCAAAGACACTCATTTTACAAATTACCTGTTCGTTAATTGAGCAATGCTCATACGATGGCAGTAAAATGGCTCTTGTTGTGTCTTGGTCCTAATTTGGTTTTCAGCAGATTTTTAACAAATCTGATTTCTCACTCTTAAACACTTCTGGAGGTATATATTTAACATGTATCAATTGTATTAGTGCTTATCCAGAAATCTGAATGCAAAAAAGGGAAAAAAGAATTTTCATTATTTTATTTTCAATTCTTTTTAGTAGGCATTGAACTTGCATAGCACCTGAGAGAGAACTTTAAACAGGATGACTGAAGTCAATTGAACCAAACGTTCCTAAGACACTGAAGGCACACCACGGGGTGTCTTTGATTGAGGGGCAACCTGTGCCAGTGTCTCTTCGCCCTCACAGACAAGAATTCCTTCCTCATATCCAATCTAAACCTGCCCCCATCCTTAGCCAGGCTGGACGCACAAAGCACTGCTTTCACTTGCATCTCCTGTGGAACATGCACATCTGCCTTGCACATCTGCCTTGCACATCTACCTCTCAGGGGAGGATTTATGACTGTGCAGGGCTTGGATTTTCCAAGCTGTTTATGCTGATGTATTATGCACATATTCACTACATACACTTGCATCCAGCATTTAGACAAATTCAGTTTTCCTTAGCCTTGTAGGTTAAATTCTCATAGAATGGCATTGGTTTTGTAGCCCCAAAAGAGGAACGTGAGTGGATATAAACAGTGCACACATGCTTGATTTGCATATCTTAAGGCTTAAATAAATGGTCTTTGAATTATCTAAAAGGATTTTTTTAATGGTATAGAATAAACAAATGTTGTTATGCCTGCAACATTGAATTCCACTGTTGGGGAAAAAGGGTTTTGAAAACTGCACTTCACGAATGTGCCCTGTGTATTTTTAAAGAACTCATTAAATTATGGTTGTACTACGTATTTTAAATATTGACATTTCTGAGTGGGGTTTAATTTTTATTCTGCCAAGTGGTGTAAATTCCTGTTTTGGATTCTGAGGATTTCAGTGGAGGTGGAAAACCACTAATAATTTCTTCTTGTTCACGCAACTTATATTCCCTTGCATGTTTTAACTTGAGGCAGACCCTTTCTATTGATGCTGATAACACTGCTGTGAGTGTAAACCAAACTCTTTTGGAGTTGGAAAGAGTAAAATTTCCTCTAAGTAATAGCAATGATCATTACCTTAATATAAAATTTTGTTTCATAAGGCCCTAATTCAGCAAGTATTTAGACACATGCCCAAACTCCACTGATTTTTTTTTCTACTGCAAAAAAAGGATAACATGAGGCAGCCAATTCTCTCCACTTCAGTGTTTACTTGATTTTTGGTGTCAGTAAATGAGATCTGATACAATGTTGATGAGGCAGTTTATCAATCAAAAGTGCTTCTGATTGAGGAGGAAAAAAAAGTACTGGAAAAAAGTGGAGAATTTTCTCTTAATTAATCTTACCCTGAGATTTCATAAAGATTATTTTATGGTCTGTAGCTAACGTGGTGGTTATGCAGCTAAAGGCATTATCTTCACATCATTATAATGAAACATAACACTGGTATCCTTGACTTTATTAGCCAGGCTTCATTGGTATCTGACATTATATATTTCCTATTATAAATCTAAATAAGAACTTACACTGACCTGCATTAGACCAAACATTAAACAATTTACTAAGATTACAACTTTAGAAAAAAAAAAAAAAAAAAAGAAAGGAGTCTTTTAGACCACCAAGAAACAACCATAAATTTAAGGAAATATGAGGTTTCCACCATGTGACTTCCCCTGCAGAGTTATGCAACAGACTGCTGTTACTTAAAGGTCATACATAAAAAATTTATGGTACATTTTTTAAGAGATTTATGGTGTTTCTATTTATACAACTTATATGTCAACAATTTAAAGGTATCGTATACTAAAATAACAAATCAAACTCTAATCCCTTTGAATCCTTGATAAAATAGAATGCTTTAACGTTAAGTCTTATATAAAAGAGGTGTAATAAATGTATCTGTATTAACTGATGTGGTATGTGTGATGTAATGATTAGCTGTTTATTATCTATTACAGATCATTTGCTCATTTTTATCTTGAAAATCATTTGCAAATGGGGCTGGTTAGGGGAGCATTCCTTGGAGTATAGGCCCATTACATGGCGGTGTAGCTCTCTTTAGAATTGCTCTGCAAATCAGTCTCAGAACTGACTTTCCTTTTGTGCTCAGCTGAATGATGCCATTGATACAACCTACACCTCTTGTTTTGAGATATCTTTGAGCTCACATACACATCATTTATGGAAGATGTTGCTGGATTTTCTGGAAGTAAAACTCTGTAATGCTGTGTGATGGTACCAATCCTTAGTTATTTGCTGAACTTTCTTTGCTTTGCACTGGAATGAAATAAGAGCAGTTAGATACTCACTCAGCATTGCTAAGGCAAGAGGGTGGAAAAGACTGAGAGGGGGCAATTTCTTAAAGGCTTTACCAGTGGGACTTCAACTCAGCCATGGGAGTCACATTGTGAAGCTTGCCTTTGCACACCTAATTTAAATATATCCATGTGGGAGCTGCGACTGACAATGCATCGCTTTATGCCAGAAGTCAGAGCCAAATATCCAGATCTGGCAGGGATTATTGATGCTAAATTCATCCTTGAATTTTGCATATTAAATTAATTCATGAATATGATGGCTCCATTGGGGCACAGCATTTAAACTACCCTGGAGTGTGTAAGCACTGCGATACCATAAATATTAATTTCTCATGAAAACAAGTCTTCACAGATAAACAAAGGTCCTAATATGTATAACATCTATGAACATGCTGAACCATAAACACATTTATAAGACCATTGCCTTTGAGGTCAACCATAAACACAGTGCTGAATGGGGCAAGAGCATTTGGAGAAAGATACTAATATGGTCATGGAGATTTGTGGTGTTGTGGCCTAATCTTGTCCTCAGGAAAGAGCCCAGGAATGCAGTCTGGTGGTACTAAGTTCCTAAAAATAGGGAGGGGAATTCTCCACAATTCTCCTGTGCCACCCACCAGGTTTTAGTTGTGGAGTCCCTGCTGACTTGAATCATCGTATCTCATCCCTTGATGACTCTCCCAGTATTCCTGTAGGGATGCCCTTTGTCTGGGCTCAAAGAATGTTCCTTGCCTTGCTGTGGGAGATGCTGTTTTATTGGTGTCCTTGGCTGCTGCTGTCTCCAGCTCTGAAGATAACAGAGTGCCTGAGCAGCCCTGCAGAGCTGGAGCTGATCCTGTAAGAGGTCCTCAGCAAAATGACCCAGCAGACCTTTGCAAAAAGTGCTTATGCAACGCTGCATCACCGGGGTTCTTGCTGTAAAATACAGCTCTACGGGTTCTGTGGATTTTGGAGGTTTCCAAAGTTGTGGCACCCTGTGATTTGTCTTTGCTGACTGCAGGAACATATCGCTTTTCCTAAGCTGGTCATCGCCCCTTCATCAGCATAATTCATTCCCAGGGTAAGAAGCTGTTGTAAAGAAATTAGCTACGAGTCTTCCAGCAGAGTTTATAGGTTCGTAGGCCAACCCAAGCGGCAATTAATTTAAAAGAAGATGTGATCACTTCCTATCTTTTATGAGCATTAAATAATATATTTTTTCTTTTTGACAAAAAATATTTGACATGTCAAAGGAGTAGAATGAGAGCTGATAGTATCTATGGTATTTTAAAATATGAATATCTTTTATAAAGAAGAAAATCACAAAGTGTTAGAAAAGAATAACAGATACGGCATTTTAAAAGCTGTTTTTCTTTATAACTCTAAGTGTAGAGTTTCAGAGAGAAAACACTAATAAAAATTAGTCAGTCATCATTATGATGTCATTCTCATAATTTCCCTTGAAGTAAACTAGCAAGTACAAATAATATTTGTAATGTCTGACATCATCTATGTAGCTTTCCATATGCTCAGACTTTAGGTTAAATTTAGTGATGTTTCCCATTTGTTAGAGAGAACACCTTCTGGGTGGAATGGATTTCATTAAGAAAATCTCTCTGAAGTTAAGCCATCTTTGTAACTTGTTTGAAACAAAACAAAACCAAACCCCAAACAGTCCAGGAATGATAGGAGTACAGCAGTAGCAATTTGTCAAAAATGTGATTGTCTGTAAGAACCAACGTTTTAGTCCGGAGTCTTAGGGCTCACATGAAGAAAGGAAACATGCTCTTTGGTGTGGCTCTCTCCTAAAAGAAATAACCATCATCATAATTGTTTTATGTAGGAAACAATTTCCCCTTCCATGTGACAAATGCACATTTATCACAGTTGGTCTGCAAAGGCTTCTTGGAATCAAACATAAAAAAAGTTTTAGGGGAGTCGTGGACTCATTTTTTCAGCATGACTGGCTCATCAGCATCCTTGTCCTTAGACAAATATCTGCCAGTTGAGTTAATTTGTAATGGAATTATCAACTGGGATTATATCTTTCAAGTCATATTTCAAAGATATGCAGTACACAAATGATGTGGACCCATTTAATCCAAAGACCCCTGACAGCTTTTTCAAAAGTCCATTGCATTACTTAATATAAACTTAAAATTTAAGTAAATATTATTCATTATTCCTGATTTTGTTGTTGTCGTTGGAAGACTTGGGCATCTGTTTTAAATGATGTCATTATTTACACTTTTGCATTTGAATGGACATTAGCTAAATGTGACAGTTATTCAAATTCAAAGTAGAAAAAATTACTAGAGTTGTCAGAATATTGTAATACACTGATATATTATTCCTTCATTAATGCCAACATTTTCTATTACTCTCCCTTCCCCCTCAAAAAGGAATAGGAAATTCACACATTTGCAATCTATACTTACGTACTGAATGGAACAATTCCTGAAAGAAAAATAGCTAACATAAACATAATTTCTTCTTTAGAAATATGAGGTATGCAATAATTAGTAGAGCCTCATTAAAGCTATAGAAACCATATTCCCTTAGGAGAAAAAGAACAGTAACTTCTGAAAAAATGGCAGGCTATACAGAGTTTGCTATATCTGAGGAATAAAAATGTAACTGCTTAAACATATTTAAAAGTGGTAAATTCACTTCCTTTACAAATTCATAAACTCAGAAATATTTCCTTGCAATTGTTCTTGGAACTGATAGAGGAAAATCTCCCAGGGACACACCAAATGTAATAAGTGTAATATGAAAATTGCCCTTTCTGCTCTAAGATTGAAAGAGAGCAGATATTCTCCAGAACACCAGCAGGTTCCCCTGCTCCCTGCCCAGATGGGCTCTTCCCACAGCCTCCCTGCATGAGGGACTTATGAGCCTCCTCAGAGCTGACTGTACGGAAGGAATGTGGGCTCAAACATTTGCAGGCATGCCACAGAACCTCAGCAATCCAGTCTCTTGTTAATTACAACTAATATTTCATTATGTTGTGGAATTTTCAGCTACATAGCTGTGTGCACACATCTTAGTATGTCGTGTAGCCAGCGCTTGCAATTAAATTAGAAGCTCTGCGAGTATAAGAGGTGTATTGAAAGCTAAAATTAGTAGAATAAAGCACTGCAAGCAGGTTTTCAGCTTTTTAATTTGAAACCTTCAGACTTCTTGATTGCAGGAAGAAGTCTGTGAACACAAATCAAACTAAAAAGTAAGGAGGCAGTGAATTTCCACTCCCCCTGTTTTCAAATGAACTCTTTAGGCACATGGCTTTTAAGCCAATTTCATGATTTTGGAGTCTGCCTCGTGTGTGTGAATGGACAGGACTGAAGGTACTTTACATGGCTTATTTAAAAATAACATCCTAACCCAAGCTATAAATCACAATAAGTATTTAATGCCTTACGTATATAATAAATATTCAAGTCTAAGTATCTGGTTACAGCAGTGATTAAGAGTTCTGAAAATCAACCCCTTAAAGGACAGTCTTCAGTGGAAGTAGTGTGAGTGGTGAGGCTTCTTTCACGCCCTTCTGTGCACATCTGCAGTTCACAGCCATTGAGTCAGCAACATCACAGCATCTGTTACTTCTGAACTAGATGCACATCCATGCTTTTGGCAAATTTCATTTGAATACTGCTGTTTGAGGAATTAAAGTAATTCTTAAGACAGAGAGGAGCCAGCCTGATATGAAGTTCTAAACTTTACAGTGTTTAAAGCAGCTTGATGGGTTTTATGGTGGGAAGAGAGAGTGGAGGATAAGAAAGATATCTTGGGGAGGCTATCTCTGGATTCTAGTTTTTAAACAGAAACCTTGGATCTTCGTTGTGCTGGGGAAGAACTACCTCTGACTGGACAGCCCAGTCAGAAGGAATGAATCAGAGCTACAGATAGAGATCCCTGCAGACTTTTTCTTTTCCAAATCCCATTACATTTGCAACAATGCAGGCAGGGAACTGACTGGCTGGGGACAGCTCTGCTGAGAGGGAGTGTGGGGTCTCGGCAGACAGAATTGAACGTGAGCCAGCAGAGAGCCCTGGCAGCAGAGAAAACCAGCAGCAGGCTGGGCTGCTTAACAAGCACAGACAGCAGAGAAACCACTCATCCTCCCTTCCCCTGCACTCAAGAAGCTGCAGAGGGGACACTACACCTGTAGCTCCGAGTTTGGCAGCCCCTCAGCACCAGAGTGGTGTCATCACACCACAGTGTGAAGGGGGCTGGGG
This sequence comes from Melospiza georgiana, assembly GCF_028018845.1. Classification (NCBI taxonomy): domain Eukaryota; kingdom Metazoa; phylum Chordata; class Aves; order Passeriformes; family Passerellidae; genus Melospiza; species Melospiza georgiana. The sequence continues at coordinate 28,443,318 of NC_080434.1, read as the reverse complement.
ACTGGAGCATTTGTCCTCTGCAGAGAGGCCACCAGAGTGGCCTCTCCCTCCCCTGTTCAGCCCAGGGAATAGAAGGCTTTGGGACCTTGTTCTGCAAGTGGGGCAGTTGGGTGTGACAATGACATTAGAGAATGACATCCCCAATGTAATTGTCCTTGGCAAGACTCTGTGACTCTAATGTTAGTGTAGGGTTTTTGGCAAAACATTTCTGTGGCAGGTACTGTTGGAAAACCATAATCAATATAAAAAAAAAAAAAAAAAACAAAACAGTTCAGGCACCTAATCTAAAGATTTAACCTATCAAGCTACTTTTATGTTGTTACAGATTTTTTCTCCTTTTCTTTTTCTGTTTTTACTAGAATTTCTAGTCTTTACCTGAGAAGGATTCCAAACAACCTTCGTAAGGATTAGGAGAGGGATTCTGCACTTGATTAATGACAGGGACTACAATCTTCAATTTGGTTATCCTGGATAATGTCCTTCATCTATATAGAGCAATGTGTCCCTTTAACCAAACGATATTTAATTTCATGCAGTAGCACAGCAGGTCTCTGTGAGCAAGGACCATTGACTTTATATGTGCCTTTCAAGCTGCCTCTCTGAATTTAATTGTATTATTGTACATTGTGTCCAATATTTTGTAATTTTATAAGCTTCCCCAGAAGCATATCTTGACAATTCCTAGTTTGTGTTGGAAATGTTTTCTAATGCATCCAGCCCTGATACAAACCAGCCTGTACATGTGAGTCTGGCAGCCTAAATGAGTTATCAAGTCACCAAGCTTTGCAGCATACCTCAAGTTTCACATAGAAGCGAATTTTGAGCTGCTTGGTTCTGCCCCACACAGAAGACAAACACTAGCACTATGTTATTCCTGGACAAGGAATCTGAAACAAAGATTAAAGGTGATTGTTCTACAGGCTACCACACCTGCAGACATAGGACCTACCTGCACCCAGTTTTATTGACAGGAGGCCCAGTTCCCTACCAGAAAAGCTCCATGGCTGCTGTGTTTTTTGTAAGCAATTGGATAATAAATTATAGCAGCAGAAAAGCTACAGGCAAATACTTCATTAATTGGTGCTGAATTGCAACCATCAAAGCAGCAGCATGTAACAGACAAGTGGTTATGCTGCTCAAATGTCATTCCTTTCAAGTGTGACAATTCAATTTGTTAAACTTTTTAATCAAAGAAAAAACAGAATAAAAAGGCAATATTGCCTTCTCTGAAATGTATCACTTCACCTATTTCTGGTAGATCTTGTTTTTTCCAAATTAAATATATTTTTAGATGCCATCAAAACCCTTTTCAATATTATTTTGTTCAACTGTATCTTGCTGTACTGCTGAGGATGCTGCTGAGTTAAATAGTGACAGTGTTCATTACCCAAATACCTCTTTTAGGTACTGCTCAATAACTGCTTTTTATAGTTTTTTATAGTTTTATAGTATAGATTTTTGGAGTTGTCACTGACACTTATATTTTTTCCAGGATAGAACAGAATAAGGTCAGAGAGCTCTTTGTGTGTTGAAAGATTCTTTATGTTATATTGAATTACTGTGCCATTTCATTACTTATATTTAAAAAAATTTCTCTAGACTTCCTTCCAACACACTCAATCTTGTATCACCAGCAAATTCAGACACTTAGTTATGAATTTTTCAAAGTAACAGCTGATTTTCTGGAAGCAATACAAGATTACACATTTAAAAATTATTTTAAAGATATGGATTATTTATTTCTTCTATTTGTTTTTCACTCCTAATTTAGAAGTGTACTGGAGATATGTCCAGAGGCATTGGCATGGTGCAGTTCTTGCCTGAGTGCAATCAGAACCACAACAGCTCATGTTTTTATTGCTAGAGCAGCAATCCCTCATACCACTTTCTTCAGAAACACCAAATAAAACCTTCTAGAGATATAAATTACTTTCTCTTCATTATCTTACAGATTCTTTGACAGCATTCCATTTGTGGCAAGAAATCAACATTTAAACAAGATGCTTTTTTGGGCCTAATTTCACAATTCTCCTAATTTTTCATCTAGGATTTTTTGTTCTCCCTGCTCTGTTATTTGCAGAATGACCTTCAGAGCCCTTTAAAAGCCAGACTCAAAGATGAATTTTGTAAAACAAATAGCATAGCTTCATTACCTTAACCACTCTAATGTTCAGTTGCTTTCGAGTACTTATTTTCAGGGTAATTTATGCTGGTGCTTTCCGTGATTTCTATTCTACCTCTTTTTTCCCCCCCCTTCTCATCCTACAGGTGGAGAAGCAGCAGATGTCAAACACCAACTATAGGATATTATTTTCTCAGTTTCTCTTATGGAAAGAAATAAAGTTGTATCTTTTCCTTTAATACTCCATTGGTCCACCTAACCAGCCTCTGCCAAAGATCATCACTTAGCTTGAGGAAGTTCTTCTATTGTGATGTCTTTTAAAATTCTCTGTATTTTCCCCTATTTGTCCTTTAAATTTCCTCTCAAACCTCAGAATGTTGTTCTATCATGAATATTTATGGGAAACTCCTACTTACTCTGTCAGTGAAACAATGGCAGGATATAACCCTTACTCTGGTGTTCTGAATTTATATTCTGCTCTATTAGTGCCACTTGAGTTGGATTTCCATTTTATTATAGGATTATTATTTTTTGGGGGCCTGAACATTCCCTTGTACCTTGTGATATTTCTCACCTTCTTGATTCCTGATTGTTCCAGTATATACATATTTTCCCTGAATCTAATAAGTTACTTTTAAAGAACCTCCATGCTGCTTCTATGGATTTTAATTTCCTAACTTTCCCCTTCAGGCTATTTCTAACTTCCTCAATATAAAAATCTTCCTTTTTTGAAAAGTACTTTAATATTATTACCTTATGGTAGGTTCCCACGGGAGGATGTTGAGCTTAATTACATTATGGTCGCTTTTATTTAGTAGCTCAACCACGTTAACTTCCTGAATCAACTCATATATTTTGCTCAAGATCTGCATCAAGACTAGATTTGCCCTCTCAGTATTCCATAGAAATTGTGATACCTTACAACTGAAAGCCCATGATGATGCTCAGTAATGTATCTCAAGCAATCAGTTGTTGTTGTTGTGCTAAGATTCAGCTGAAAACAATGTTTAGTAGTGAACTATATGGTAGTTCTGAAAAGCACATTGAAATATGGTTTGTCTTTGAACTAGATCCACTGCTTCTCTGAACTTATAAACATGACTTTGAAAGAATGTACACTGTTTTCCTGATTAGAAGTCCCTTCTCTTTTTTTTTTCCATTACTCATTTATTTCAACCCCAGTTTTAAAATCTATCTCATTAGAAAAGCATTCCTAATAACAGAAGTTGAAACAAATATAGACATGTGTATCCTTGTTCAACACAGAGCTGTTACTATTACATGTTATGAGAACACAATATTTGGTACTAGACACAATTTCTTTATTATTTTAAATCCCAAACTGATTATCTTAAATTGAACTTTTTTTAAATTTTCCAAGAAAGGTTTGCTTCATTAATGTTATAATTTGTGGTTCACATTTTGAAAGAAAGATAAAAATAATTTCTAAAATAGTGTGTCTTTCTGACATAAACACAGCTAACTTACATTTTTGCAGTTTCCAGGATTGTTTCACTTGTACAAAGCAGTAAAAGTATCCTGCTCTTTCCATTTTTCTCGTACTATAAGAACCAAGAAAGCAGGAATTTGTTTAGCTCATTGGCTCCATTTATCCTGAGCCAAGACCATGATCTTGGAAACCCTGTAACTTGGCTGAATACAGTACAAAGTTCTTTGCAAAAAGCCAGTGCAATTAGAACAACACAGTGTATGTTCAGTCTCAAAATTAAGACGATAAAGTTTCAAACAGTTAGAACTGAAACAAAGTATCATGGACCCAGACCTTTAATCAGTTGAACACAAATCCTAATTCCACTAGTTTTTGATCAAATGAAGAATTGTGTGCTTGAGGACAGCATTAAGAAAACACTCTTCTACATTCTTGTAAATGGGCAGAATTCACACAGAAAACAAGGAAACATAATGGAAGAAGTGCAAGTTTTGTGCAGTCCAGCCCTGGGAGCTCCTCTGAATGCTCCAGACAGAGTGACACTATAGCACAGCAATAGCCTCTGCACTTTCTGCTTTATCACTGCTCACTGCTCAGTGGCCATCACATTTGCTAACCAAGTCAGCACATTGCTGACACTTGTTTTAAAACCCAGTGCTTCAGTTCTGAAGCTCCTTTTTTTTTTTTTTTCCAAAAACCTCCCCTTTGCTGCATATTTAGAATATCTAATACATGCATAAGACATTCTCTTCACTTTTATGAAATCATCTGTAATTTCTACTTTGATGAACTACAACACTTAAGGAAATCAAGTAAATAAAATTCAGTACCAAGGATTGTAGCTCATGATGTTTCAATTCACCTAAATTATTCATGGGTTGTTGAAGGTACATTTTTGTTTTATTGAATAAAGGAATTATCAGGCCCTATTAGAAATAATTTTAGTTCTGCTCAGATTGAAAGTAATTTTCTTTCATGCATTTTGTTTGAAATTTTTTTTGACCATTGATATAAAGTGATTTCAGAAGTTACTAGGTTAGTAAGGAGCAAATTAAGTTCACTTCCCTTTGTCATTTGCTACCTTTTTTCCCATAGGATACTTACTTCTAGAAATATTGTTGAAATATTTATGCAGATAGTAAAATAAAATATATACACATTGATGAAATGTATATGCATTTTATACAAAACAGAGAATTGTATGGATTGTATAGAACCATGTTCCTTTTGGTTTTTTATTTGTACCATAAAAGTTTAACAAACTCATTTAAAAGCAAAAATTTTTAATAGACAATATAATTTGTAGGGAGAATGTATCTCTACAAGAAGTGTTAAATGTTGCAAGTTACAAAATGCTGACTCACTAAACTACAGAAAAACCAGAGTTTTCAATGCTTCTGCTTCAAGGATGACATTACTTTTGAATTAAGTAATCCATTAAACATTTCTTTACCAAACATTTGTAAATAAAGGGTTTGGTCCAATTGTACCTGCAGTCCTCCCAGCCCCACGGGCCTTTGGAGAAACATGGATCCTGTCTCTGAAATAGTTCTGGTTTTTCCCACTTAGAGAGAACTAGGAGAGGGGTAAAATCCCAGAGGGCCTGGTTTCTGTGAGGCAGTTCCCTAATATTTCCTACTTTTGGATTTGTCTGCTGCTTTAGACTTTGGATATGATGTTTGGAACCACCCTGGGTTTGGCAGGGCTGTGATCTGTAAGACACTGTAGGGGCAAACTGGAGAGATCTCCTAGGTGGCTTGTTAAGGTTTATTTGATCTCCTGGTTTATTTACCCAGGCACACACCTGCTTGTTACATGAGAGCACTGTGACTTCTTGCTCCTTCCCTCAAATAGTCACTGGAGCAATCCTGTCCTGATAATATTGTCCTGCCATATCTTGGAACGCCATTATGGGGAAGGAAAACAGCAGCAATGGAAGTTCCACATTCCCTCTCTTCTGATCTGAGATCCTTTTGATTTGATGAGATCTTTGAAGTGCTCAGGGTTTTAACAGCCCTAAACATGGTGTGCTACTTGATAAAGAGAGTCAATAGTGCTTGGGCACGTCTTCAACCAGGCCTCTGTGAGGTGCACAATACCATTTTACATTCATTACTAACAATTAAGCATCCAGTTTGTTATGGTATCCATTTCCTTTAAGGAAGAACTCATGTAAGTACTTTTCTTATGTGGTTTGATATTAAATAAACCTCTTCTCAAACACCACAGCTCACTCAGATCCATGTATCTGCTACCACTGGTGTGTTGTCTCTGGGATATTACAGTGATTGAGAATCCAGCCGAAGGAGATTCACCAAATTTTTAAGAATGCCAAAAATATAAAAGTTTTTGGATGATTTACTCCTTCTTTTATTCCTTTTCAAGGCGTTCAGTTAGCATAAAAATAATGATTATTACATAAATTAAAGTTGTTGCAATTCAGCTGTAGGGATTGCAGTCCAAAGCCAGTGAAGATAGATCAAGGTTTTAAAAAGTATCTGCTGTAAATTAAAAACAAATGGTTGAAAGTATTTTGCAGACCTCTCTCCCACAGATTGTATATTCCATTTTCCAAATTAAATCTAAGAGAGAATATTACTTTATTGAGATTTATGGAATAATTTCTTTAAAAATTCCAGCAATATGAGAATGTAGGCAGACACTGACAATGAAGAAAAATAAGTGTCAGCTACTAAGTGGTTTCATCTTTTGGAGCTTTTTATGTTTTTGGTAATGGGAAAAATTAGTTCTGACTGCTTTTAAAAGCTAAAATTATATATAAACCATTAATTAGGGGCAGATCATTTGTCCAACTTTTACAGCAGAGGGGATAAAATGGGTGGAAAACATGATAATATACCAGTGCTCCTTGGAGGAAGTGTTCCTCCCTCAGCCCAACTTGCTGATCCTGTCTAAGGAATAAGACTTAAGAACTTGTGAGAAAATGTGTGTAAGAGGATATAAAAGAAAATTGTTCTGTGGCATCTGGGGGAAATATATATAGGAATAGCAGTTGGGCTGTATTAACTATGAAAATAAATGTGTTACTCAATTTTTCATCTCTTTTAAGACAAACACAGGACCCTTTTTCCATGTGGCACAGTACAAGGGATGTAACAAAAGGAAATCCTAGCTCTGGTGGACAGGAAAGCACAGAGAAGAAGCCCCAAGGACACAGACTGGTTTTGAGAGCTCTGGGGTGTCATGGATTCCCTGAAGCATTCTTAGGACCTCATTACAGTTTTTGGGGTGTCCAAGAGCTTAAAGGGATGATGAATCCTGGAGCCTAAGTGTACTGTTAAACTTCCTCCCAATAAAGAAAAAACATGTGGTTGAAACTGTGTTGGCTAAAAACCATGGAATTTTCTGCGTAACTTTATTCCTTCTTTGCCATTTTGTGTTGGCTATCATGATCTGCCTGTTATATTTCAGCAAAAGCAATAATTTCCTTTTAATTAGATAATTGCCATGTTATTCATTGGTTTTGATCACTTCTAAATTCAGCTTTTGGTTTTAACAAATGTAGTTTCAGAAGATGATGGATTTTTACATTTTTTAAACCGCTAAGTGTTCAAAAAGGATTTGTACACATAACAAAATTAGAGTAGGGATTATCTAGCACTGTGTGTGGGATACAGCTATAATCTATACAGAGCATGGAAAAGAAACTGGCATTCTCAATTGCACTGCACACATCTCAGTAATAACAGGGTATGAGGCATACAATTTCATGGAACACCCACAATGAAAATTATTCTTTCCAAACAGAGAATTGTTTTGGAATAAGTTAGGTTAATTGGCACCATGGGATTCCTCTCAAGGAAACACAGAACATTAAAATCTACACATGTGCATGTAAAATGATAAAGTATTATCTTCTTTCCTCTCTCAGCTCCTCAAATCTGAGACACGCTACCCAAAATCAACAGATACAATTATGTTTTGTTGATTCAAATTTCCTCAGAATAAACTGGCAATTCTTCATCTGGTCAGCTTACAACCTGAGAGCCACTGCACTGTTCCACAATTGCTAGCTCCAGTATGGTTATCTAGTGCAGGCTCTCACACAAAAATAGAGATCTCTAAGAGCTTTTGGCACATGCTTTTTAGATGGTAAAAAACTTCACTTTTAACAAAGCTATATGGTGCTAAGATACAACCTCTTTCAAAGGCCTGTTGTGTCCCTATTAGGATTAGAACCAAAATCTGCAAATGGTTAATGAGAAATCCAGGCACATTTCACTGTCATTATACAATCTTTGGTTAAAATGTATTAATATACTTTAATGTATTAATATACTTTAAAATGTATTAATATACTTTAACTTTGTTCAGAATCTGTAAAAGTATTTTACAGATTCTGAACAAAGTTAAAGTATATTAAATCCTCACAATAGCAATGTTGCCCTCTTGAAAATTACAAAGAACTTATCACTGATTAAGGAAAAAAAATCTTCCTCTTCATGAAGAAGGCTGAATTCTCATGCAGAATATTGTGTCTGTTTTGTTACTGTTTAGGTCACTATAAACAATGATATTATTTGTGGTTTCTCTTTAAAATGTCCTGATTTTTTCACATTTGACCATTTTCAGACCTTAACTATTATTTCTTTCCGAGTTTTCTGCTCAAATTATGTGAAGACATTTAAAAGCAATTAATTGTGGTGCGTAGTGGGCAGCTCACAGGTGAGGTGTGGCCTCAAAAGTTATGTCTGTTGTGCCACAGGTCTGACTGCTGTTCTTCTGACCTCTCAGATGAGAAATCCTCATGTCCTGGGACCTGACATCACTTCAACTGCAAGTCCTGCTGAAAAACAGTCTACATCACTTCCCTGTCATCACTTCCCTCTGCAGTCTCCAGGAGAAATCCAAGGTCTGTCATTTTTGCAACAACACAGTGTTTCAGTTTCTCACCAAAGACATGCTGGAATCTCCCTTTTCATACACTGAAAGAGGAGTTCCAAGACAACCAAAAATACCCCACAGGTATCACTGCTGTATGTCAATAATTTCTTTCACCTTGCCCCCCTTCCTGGGCATATGCACATGCCTTACATGGATTTACCATTTCATTACTCTTAGAAGTACAGGAGCAGGACAGCAAATAGAGTTTGCACTCAGCACTGGTGCAGTTAATTGTAGAATGGAATGAAAATGAAGTCTTGGTTTGTTCCTCATAGAATATATGTCATACTTAATGTTCTGTGCCTCAACATTGTTATTTTAAAGGACTATCCCCATTCTTCATATAGAGCTGAGAGCTTGGTCTGGTAGGACAATGAGAATTTACTATCTGAGTTTTCACAATCTGTTTCTGAATAACTCTGAAGAATTGCAGGCTCATTGGGTTGAAGAAAAAAGAAATTTATATAGGACCTCTCAGTTGTCCTTCCAGTGTCCAGAGAGAAATACAACCTTCCACTGCTCCCCTTTCTCTCCATACATCAAAATAATCCCTTTCAGGACTAACTGGTCATGAATTTAGTAGCCACTGTAAGTTTGGCTTTCAAGGGAGAAGAGAGCAAATAAAATACTCTCTTTGTGGAGAGTACAAGCTAGTGCTTAGTGGAGGAGAGCACAGCTTGTTGTGATGTCAGGGCAAAAAGTTCAAGAAAGGTCCATTGATTTCAGCCTCATCCATGTAAGTGTTCAGAGGGAAATAAATTGAAATTACTGGACTTGGATGGAAGGATTAGCATGAATTATGTGAATTATGTGAATTATTCTGTCAATAACATAAATCCTGTGGATATCAATGGACAGTGCATGTGTTAACTTAGATCTGTCTGTGCATCAGCAAGATGCAAGAACAAATGTACACATCCAGTCAAGAGGAATATGTGAGAAGTTTTATCAGTGACAGAACTGAGCAATTCAGCAAATAACACAATCTGATTCCCACATCAAGTTTTAAATAGACTTTATCCCTGGCTTACTGTAGATTTTGTAGCCACTCCTCACTGCAAAGACAGCACAACCTCTTATAAGCTTCCTGGAGCAGGCTCTTCCAGTGCTGGAGGGAGTGGCAATTTTACGAAAAAATTATTTGATTATATGTTGAATGACCTGAGTAATACATATTCATGTGATTAAATGTCACAGAATCATTAACTTTGGCAAAGACCTCTATGATCATTAAGTGCAACCATGAACCCAGCACCACCATGTTCACCACTAAACCACGTCCCCAGGTGTCACATCACTGCCTTCTGAACACCTCCAGGGGTGGTGGTTCCACCACTTCCCTGGGCAGTCTGTTCCAATATCTTGACACAAACATGAAGGCACAGTAGATGTTCCACTACCAATCATGCATTCCAGCAAAAAGATGCCTGTGGTGACCAGATGCTTATTTGGTCCTGAGAAACTCTGGAATAATTGTCTCAGAGCAGCACAGCTAACATGTTTAATGCCTGACAGTCTACTCCCATACTCTTATACTGAACATATGAATTGCTGTGTTCCACAGCAGTCTTCATGGCATCACAGAAAATTCCTACCTGAGTCACTGGATCACTCATTAATAAGATTCTGCAGGACTGAATGCACTTGTGTTCTGATTAAAAAACCATGAAAACACAGCAAGACATATATCTAACTTGTAACTCATCTAAAGGCTATTACTGGGAAATTTGCTGAGCATACACTTAAAAAAAATTGTCAAATATTTCTGTGGAGTTTTTTTTCCTTGCAAAGAGAACTGACTGTTAAAATATTTGTAAGGAATTAAGTAGGAATATAGCATTTTAAAAACTTTGGGAATTAAAAAACCTCACATAAAGTAGTCTTACTGGTATTAGTTTGAAAGCAAGATGAACTAAGAAGGTGACTATGGCTCAAAATTTAGGAGAAGTTTCTGTTAAAGTGTTTCTGACAAGTAAACACTTTAATAAGTGTTTACTTATAATCTTAGAGAAGGTGACAGAGGTAGAGTTTAACTCATATGTTCTCAATGGTGATCTCTGATATCACTTAACTGAAATTTTCTGTCCCTTTTCCCTTCCCTCTCCTGCCATGCCCTTTCCTTCCTCAGAGACTTTGCCCTTTATCATGATATTCCCATGAGATACATGAGAAATATTTTATTACTAGCTAAAAAAATATAAATAACTGAATCTCTACACAAGTGCAAGTGGTAACTGCACAATGGCAAATTTAAGGACACCCATTTTGCAGGGGTTTCTGCTCTCAGCACTGTGTGAGGCAAAGTGCAGCAGAGTGCAGCCGTTCTTGCTGGCTGAGCAATTTATGACCCTGTAGCCAGCAGATACACACCACAGCTGCACCAGAGCTTAGTCACAATCAAAAAGAAAAGAAAAGAAAAGAAAAGGAAACAAAACAAAAAAGCAATAAACTGAAAATAACCTAAGGATCAGAGATGACAAGCAACTGAACATGAAGCCCTGCTGCAATTCTGTGCCTAAAGAGCTTGTTCAGTCAGTGGATTTATAAGTAGAAAATTACCTTCTAACTACAAGGACTTGATTTTACCATTGGCAGCAGTAAGATGTAAACTTGGCTACTTTGTACAGTTCTGAGGTCCTTAGTTTTAAAAGGATTTGGGGAAGTTGAATGATTATAGGGAAGGACCACAAAAATGATTTAAGGACCAACAGTTGCAGCCCTAGAGCTACTTAGCTTTTCAGAAAGTACCCTGAAAGGTGATTATAGCATTTAATTCCCAAGAAAAGTGCTAAGTTCCTAATTTTTTTGTAGTTTCCAAACCGTACCTTGATGCCTTCCCTTCTGAACAATATATTTTAGACCAATACAGGTTTTTGGGCTCAGGAGAGAAGAAAGTAAGTGAAAATTGATGTAATAGGTTGTGCTATATTTTATGGTGATTGCTGCTAACCTAAAGGTTTCCAAATTTTAGGAAATAATACAGTTAATAAGATAAAATACAGTCAAAGGAGTATGAAAATTTGGAAAACTGCTACAGCATTGACCATTTTTCTGTAAGTTAGATACAATCCTGAGTAGCAGGTGACTGGACTGATCTTATAATAACAGCATATTCAGCCTTGTTACATCTCAGGAAATCATTAAATCCAAGTGTTTGGAATGTTTTGACACTTTTTTTTCCCCTGCTGAGAGCATTGTGAGATAAAATCAGATTTGCATGATACTTCTGGAGCCTTTAATTTTTTTGCCTAAATTTTGACAAGAGATTCAGACACATTAGGTCTAAATTTTCTAGATAATTGAATAAGGTCTCCTTAAATGCCACTTAAAGTGTTACCATTATTACTTCAATAACTTCTCATTTCAACTTTCTGCCTCTTTTCTACTTGGCAATAGTTTAAAACAGAAAGAAAATAACAGCAGTTGAAAATCAGACAAAGAAAAAATGGGTTCTAATATTTTCATTAAAAAATTGTCTTTGCTACATAACTTTGAAGGAAGAACTGTAAAATGTTGCTCTGCAACTAACAACTCTCTTCACCACAACACAATGGAGCAGTAAATCACCAAAACAGGGAAAGCAGACTTTTAGTTTGGGTGTCTTATGAGGGTTTTTTTTTTGGTAAAAGGTTCATTCTTTTCTTCTGTATACAATCAGGGTAGTTTGCAACATTAATGGGCACGTTAATATATTAGGAGATGGAATCAGTATTTTCTCCACTACACTGGGCTAGATATTCCTAGATAGTTGAGCCAGGTGCATGGCCTAGATTTGGGTTACAGGTCCTTGTCTCACTCATGTCCTCACTCAGCTCTAAGGCAAGACCAAGGTACACAGATTTTTCTTGTCACCACATTCCTGAGGCAGGGGAGGAGGTGACAGGAGGGGCTTGGCCAAGTGTCCACACTTGGCAATACTTATGTAGCCAGGGTGACATAAAATGCAGTGGAGAGGGCCACAGATGTTGAATTAGCAAATTCTTGATTAATATCCATTCATGGCTTCCAACAACTAAATTAAAAAATAGGAGGTCAAAAAAGCATTCCTGCTAACTGTGCAGAAATTAGGAGACATGCAAAGAAAAATTGGTTCATAAACTTTTTAAAATTTTTTTTTTAAATCTTCAGGAATCCTGCATCTAATGTTCTCTTGAGTAGGACCACAAAGAAGCATAAGTCACTATCATCCATTCATGAAGTCTATCTCTGTTATGAAATGCTTCTCCACACTTGTGCTAATTCCTTCTGAGATACTGGCAGCAGATAAAATTATCACTGCTCCTTTTTAATTTGAACTCCTTAAAATTCAATCATGTAACTGTCAGTAATTGCACTGCAGCAAGAGTTTTCAAGCAGAGAACCTCAGTGACTTCAATGAACATTAAAAGCCAAAGGACCAATAAAACTTGGGCAAAGAGTTGCACCACTCTTCTCACTTACTTTCTATTTTTATCCACAGACCTTCCCAGGAGTGATGGACAAGAACGAAGCCCAGACAATCCGAATTATGTGCTTAGGGCAGCAGAGCCCATGAAGAAGCCCTACAAAGGTGCTCAGAGCAATGCTAGGGACTTCAAATGAATTTCACCAATACAGGGATCAGTAGATCCATTAGAGAAACAAAAAGGTATCTTTTTAGGAGGGAAACATTACTTTTTGTTGTACAGTGCAATCACTTCTCTTCCTCTGTTTTTGTATATTGTCTTTCTCCTAATCTGACTGCCAGTGCTGTAATGAGTGAAATATGTTTGTGAAATTAAAACCAACCTCCAGGATTATTTTTATGAAGGAAATATATCACTTCAGTTTCTTGGTTATATCATCTTCAGGATAGTTTTAAGTTGATTCTTTGGAACACATTTGCTAATTTATGAAAATATAATGATTTTATCACTGCTAAATTTCCTTTGACATTAAAAAAGAAGACAAAATTAGCCACCACTATATAATTCCATCTATTGGTATTATAAATATCTTAATGGGATAGCTGTCCAAAATTCTTTTCAGAGGCATCAATTTATATTACCTTTGATTCAACCACAGCTGCATTATTGGCATTGTAATGATCATTATTCTAATTATTTACTGGGTACAACATATGTCTCTAAAATTCTGAAAAAGTATTTTTGCTGTTTTTACTGTCACTGGAGTTAAGTATTTGTTTCTATTTCAGGTACAGAAAGAAAATAGCAGAAGCATCTGTTTTCAGACACTTGAGTGTAAGAGAGAAAATTTTTACACTTCTTTTTAGGGGAAAAAAAGTTTGCCTTTTCTTGGTATTATTGCTCTGAGGCTGGAAAACAGATGAGCAGTTTTTGTTTTCTTCAAAGTGTGTATATCCAAATTCTGGCACTATACATGGTTCCTAAGTGAGCACAGAGGACACATTCCATGATGTTTGCACTGTGCAAGTGGATGCAATGTTTTACAGAGTGGTTTGTTGAGGTTTTTGTAACTGCTGCCTGTTCTGCACTGCCTGCTGGAAAATCATCTGTCCACAGAGTATTCTCCATTACTGATTTCTAGTATTGAAGTGTGTAACAGGTAAGTAAAACCAAATACTCTGTCAAGTAGTGACAATGCTGCCATTGCCACAGTGATCTCCCATCCTTGTGGGTAAGGGACCATGGACAATGATTATAGGAACTAGACTGCAAATGTAAAAATGTTTAAGAACCCTTGTTTTAAAACTATAATTTAGGTTTTGGAGGTTTGGGGTTTTTGATTTATTTATTATTTTATGTAATGTACTCATTCCACAAATTCTTTACTCTTTCTATTTAAGAGCTGGAGTCCTGCTCCTAGGCACATTCCCTTTCTCCTTCCCTGCAAAGTACATAAAGCCTCCATTCTTGCCAGCCTGCATTAAACACTGCAACACAATTATCCTCAGTCACTGGACTGTTATCTCAGGGAATTGAATTAGACTTTCTAGCTTAGAAACATCAAATTATTTACACAAAATGTTATAGTTGAAACAGATCCAGTGTAGACCATTACATGATGATTTTTTAAAAAGATCAGGTCACGGATTTAAAACAGAACTGAAAGTTGTATCTGATCCTGAGTGTACCTGTTGGGAGTCATATCAAGCAGGTTAGTGCCTGTTCAGAAGCATGGAAAATCAGTTTTCCATTTAGCCTTGTCTCTAAGTTGCAGCTGTAAAAGTTTCCTCAAGAAAGGTTCCTTTGGGACCAATAACAGTTCTGTGGAAATTTCACTGTCAGTTTTCCACCAGTACAAGTGATCAGAACTTTTGGTTAAGAAATATGAAACAGCTTTAGGTGTTCAAAACCACCCCTGATAAGTCCCTTCTGTTTGGATATCTTGAACATAATGGTTATCTTCAGGGGCAGAAAGGGAAGCATTCAGCAAAATACATAATCATATAAAGTAGGGTTTTTTTCTCCTGAAAAAGGGGCAATATGTTTCATTGCTCTCTTTTTCAATACACACTAAAAACCTCTGAGATTCTCTCTCAGAAAAGTCTATCCTAATTGGCCTCTTGCCCTTACAGCTGAAACAAAATTATCAGTTAACATGTGCTATGCATTCCAAATTGACCTGGGTTGTCACAATTATCAGTTAAGATCCCTCTGTCAAGAGTGTGTCAACATGACTTTCATCCATGAAGGCTTTTTGATACATAGTCCTGACTGTTCTAGGCATAACCTGATTACAACTTAAAACTTCTTTATGTAGCTGAATTTTACTTGCATTACCATTCTGAATTGTGACAAGAAATCAACATGGAACAACACTTGAATTCCAGCATTCCAGAAGTAAAATATCTTCCAACAGACTTAAAAGTTTTCCATTGGTACTTACCCCATAACTAGATGTAATTTCTCACCTCCACCTTCCAACATATTCCCATCAGTGCCCATTCCCCACTGACTGCCCCAACCACAGAAGTGTTCCCAGTGGACAGGAAGGAAGCTGTTCATCCCACCAACCCCCATGTTTGAATTCAGAGGGACGGTCACTTCTATGTGCCCCTCCAACACACACAGTTTTAGAGCAGCCTCCCACCCAGGGAAGCTTGGGCTACATTTGGGGTTGAGCCAAGAGGGAATGAGCACCCCTGCTCCTCTCCAGGGCATCCCTGACCATTCCCAGGCCCCCTCCTGTGTCCAGGTCTCCAGGCATCACCGAGCACCTGGGGGGCAGGGGAGGCCCTGAGCCAAACTTGCTCCCACTGCCACCACAGCAAAACTCATCTGAATTCAATGGGCTGGAAATGAGCCCAAAGGATGAAAATACAAAGATACTGCTGTGGAATGCTGGTGCTGAATAGTTTCATTTGAATTTAAAGTGAGGAAAAAATGAAGGGAAAGAAAATAGTTTGATAAGAGTTACAAGATGCTGTTTTCCCTTCCCACTATGAGTTTTCACTTCTTTGCCATAAAGAACTGTGGTGTCTCTTGTTGTTACTCTTTTTTGTTATTTAAATTTAATTATACCTAAAAAATATTCTTCCCATTTCACCCATATACATGCTAAAATATTAAAAGGTAGAGGTAAGTATAAAATCCAACCTTTATTCCACTTTGAACAAGCTTGTGTATATCCAAAAAAGGTTCCTTGAGTATGTCTCCTTCGGGAGTGAAGATCTTCACATATCCTTCTTTCTCAAGAATGAAGAGGCGATGGGATCCATCCCCACAATGTACTGCTCCCACAGGCTGCCTCAGTCCACTCACAACCTCCTGAATGCAGAAGCAGTTGTGCTTGTGTTTTCTAAAGAAATTTAAAGAAATAGTGAGACATTTCTTCTTTCTCGTAACCATGACACAACAGTGTCCCAAAAAGATAAAATTATTGTTGTGCAATAATATTAAAAACAGGTTTATAATAAAACATTTAAAATATATTAATGTGGATAAATTATTCCCTTGAATGTATGCAAGCACATAATACAGAAAATCAGCTTTAACTTCAGTTGAGGAAAATTTGGTCTGCATACAAAAATGAGAACATTAAATAAACTTAGATCCAAAATGTAGAGCAATGGGAGAGGAAAAAAAGTTGGCAAAAGAAGAGAATAATTTAGAAATACAGAATTTCTACTATAAAATAAACAGAGTAAATTTCATCACTTGGATAAAATTTGGATTCTAATATCCATTTTAAAATAATGACTTATGATGGAATAATCTAATTTAATTATTTTCACAAAAAAACCCTCCACAAATGAAATAAATTGAAGATTATGACATAAATTTACTAATAAACTTATTGCTGTTTTTTAGTAATATTAAATTTAGGTACAGATTACTTCCCAGAACTATGAATGATCCATGGGCTGGACAATAACCAAGATCCACAGGGTGGATCAGAGCAGGATTCTAACACCTTTTCAGCAAGGCAAATATCAAATGGTACTGAAGTGCTGAAGCTCGTGTAACTTTCTCTTTTGACGTACTCTAGCAGCAGCAAAGGAAAGTCACATCTGGAAAACACAGCTGCTCAGCATAAGCACACACGGAGCTGTTTCTCTGTGAAAACCACAGGCTTTGCTAGGGGTTTTTTTTCAGCATTAAACAGCATTTATCTTTATGAACCTGCTGATCTCTTCCTCTTTGTCGTATTCTTCCATGTGGTCCAGGGAGTTAGAAGCTGGCCCTCGCACTTGTTTTCTTGGAAAATCTGGAAAGCACACACCACCATCTTTTCTTGCATAGTAATAGCAAAACTCATCAGCTGTAGTTTGGAGGAAACCTTAAAAATGCAAAAGAGCATACAAATATTTAGTGTGTTGTCATGTCTGCAGTTTTGTGTCATCAAACTCATCTTTAAATAGATTATAGTGGAAAAAGACATTTTAAACAAAGGGCTATCTGCAAAAAGAGAGTCTGCTCTGAATAAACACAAATGTATAAACACAAACTGAGCATTGCCTTTTGCAGTTTATTCATCTGTATTTGTATTAAACCTCATTTTCAGTGTGCTTAAGTTTCATTCAAAATGACACAATAGTTCACTCACTAAAAAATTAAGAGGCAAAGTTCAGAGTTGAGGCTGTGACACACTTCTCCCTAATTTTAACCCTATCAATCAAGTCTAGTATCTGCTGTAAAATAGCCTGAGCAGCTTCTGTTTAACTTTTTTTAAATAAGTGATTAGTTCTAGTCAAAATCTCAGTGAAGACTCTGGTAAAAGACATGCAGTAAAAGATTTGTGGAATGCTGCCAGCAAAGGACATTGGTTGGAGAGGTGAGAAGTGGGAAGTAGTGCTGAAAACTGCACCACGTTGACATCCAGGTGGTCTCTCCAGCATTAAAGTAGCTGAGCAGTGTCCCATGGTGAAGTCCAGTTCCTCAGCCCCATCCCCTGAAAAAGGGATATGTCTCATGCTGCACTGTATAAAAGGTGGTCCTTAAGTTTTAGGTTAAAATGGGAAGGATTTTGAAGACCCAGAGAAACACAAAGTTGATAAAATGGGAGCCTTTGAAGAAAAACCCTGCCACTATTGCTATTAATTTCTTGCATTTTATTAAAGGAAGTTGAAAAAAAAATCTGTTTCTGTTCACAAACCTATTTCTAGTCATTTCAATCCAGGTTTTAATCATGAGTATTAAATATAAGAAGACAAAGTCTGGCCAGTTATACATGCACTATTTCACCAGAACATTGTTGAGATAATATGTCTTAAGTTACCTTTGTTCCTGTTTGCATTACTGGCAACTGTCTTAGGATGTACTATAGTCCAGGACATAACTCATAGGATACACAGAATTAGCACTTAATTGGAATTAGAGGCCGAATTTATGCATGGCTTTACCACTTGTGAATAATGCAGTAATCCATAGATCTTGGCCATAAAACCTCTGGCTTACAACGTACAATAAGAACTGATCAGGGACAGCTGTGTTTCATTGGAAAATGCCAATTTCTTACAAGCAAAGCTTTTTCAGAAACATTATCAGTTTTGACAAAATTTTACTTAGCATGATGTTTCTGGTCCAAGCTCAAACTTCTGGTCTAAATGAAAAAGACAGAACCAGACAGCAAACCTTGTATCACTATACTCCAATGTCTTGTAATTAGGGTGTTTCATTAGGAAGAGGAATATTCAGGTCAATGCCCCTCATCTGTCAGGCAAGAGTTTGACCCTAAGTCTCCCATTTCCCAAGTAAATGTCCTAACAACGACTTTATTAGCTATCCTGGGGTGGTCTCTCTGTGGCTTTCTTCATGGAAAATTTCGAAAGAGTTCAATTTCTTCCTTATGTGGAATAGGAAAATTTTTTGGATCCCAGAATTCTTGTGGAGTGAAAAGCCTTTCCCACCCAACTATACTTCTTTTCATATATATCTTCCTTTAAAAATATTGGAAAAAATGACAGGACAAAGTCTGCCTTTGATTTCTATAAAATAATATCTGGAAACACATGGTAGTGTGTTGTGGTGTAAAAGTTTAATTACCATGATTTGGAGCTTCAGTAAACTTCATCTCTGAAGAGCTGCTTTTAATTTATAGTAGTTACTTGGAGAAAATGGGAGATGTAATTTCAAGTGGAACAACTGAAGAGGAATTCTGATATAATCATAGAGTAGTATTCCAAGGCTTGTAAATATAATGCCAAAATCAAAGGTAATCTAAAATCTTGCTGTTGAATTATTTGACTTAAGAATACAGGGGTTTGTCTTTAATAATTTATTTCTCTAGGCACAGTGGGTCATTTGAAAAAATGCAATAGCAAATTAGAGGTGTACGATTACTAAGAATTTCTAGAATTTTCCAAGTATACAATTTACTAATCACTAAAGATAAACTTCTCTTGGCTTGAGTGTTATCTTTAGTCAGGGAAACCCAGAGCAGGTTGTGATCATGTTGTTCACTAAGAAAATGTCAATTTTAAATAACAATCAGATGCAAACTCACTTGATCAGAGCAATGCCTTTTCTTGTATGTAAGACTGATCCCTTTGCCTCATGAAATATTTTATCATGCACTAAAGTGCATGGTGCACTGCAGTTGCCTTTTGCTGCTTAGCAAATCCATCAGCAGATTCTAAGAAAGGATAAGGCTCATGAACCATTTTCATTAGAAACACTTGTAAAAAGGTGGGGCTAGAATTAAACTATGAAAAATGCTGCATTACTGGGAGGAATGTAACCTCTGTAAATACAGTTTCACCTGTGCATTAAGGGTGGAATATTGCTATTTTATTCTATAAAAACATAGTAATTTAGAAAAAAACCCCCTCCATGTCTTATATATGCCCTATTTAACATACTAACAGCTTAACAGAGGACATTTAGAGAAACATTTGCTTCTGCACTCCTATCTGCTTGTAGCCATTTATTATCTTCTTTCTCATGCTTAGATTGTAAGGTCTTTAGTGTACAGTTTGCCATTTTGTTCAGAGTTTGTACAGTGTCCAGAAGAATGGTCCCTGACAAGTGCCCCTAAGCACTAGAATTGTTTGGAGAAAAGGAAAAAAAAAAAGGAATAGGGACTGCAACCCTTGGTCCTGTGTGAATTTCTGTACTAACTAATTTATTTTAAAAGACTCATACATATTATTACAAATTTCCTACCAGCTGTGTACGCGTTGACAGAGCGGTGCCTGTGTTAACAAAGAAAACTGAAATCACAAAGGATGATTAAACATCATGTTTAAGTGTCAGATTTTGCACAGGCTTGCATTTCTATGCTAAACTCTGTCTTGCAAACAAGAATCCAACGACAGGCTTTTCAGTTAAGGCAGCTACAGTGAAGGCTTTCTGTGTTCGCCTTTATAAAACACTGTGGGAATAAATTGCAAGATTAAAAGCCTTTTCAAAGGAAAACTGCTCCCAGCTGATCCCCACCTCCTCTCTCCACTGGTATTTGCAGCCAGTTGTTCCTCACCCTGTATCTCCCTTCCTGTCCTATCTTCACCAAATTCCACTTTGCTGGATTCCCTGATTACCCATTTCCTTTCCTCTTCTCTCTGACACACAACTCCAGTGCCATGGCAGCACACATCTCAGACTTTGCAGCAAGTCAAAGACTTTGCCTTGCACACAGGATTGAGTATCATCCACTCATCTGAGGAAACCTGCACTGCCTTTGAGGGCATCTGGAAATCAGGCTCACCTGCTTGATTTCTGCTGTGACCTTGAGCATACAGTTCAACTTTGTGTCAAAGCAGCCTTTACCTTTTGGGGATTTTTTTTCTGATTTGCACCTTTGACAGCTAGATGTGAATTTGTTCACAAAAGCCCCATATTCTCCTCTCTTCTCAATTGCCAGTAAAAACCAAACCAAAGACGTGATTTCAGACAGTTCGTTTCAAAATGTACTAAGTCCACTGGTAGCTCACATAATTTCCAACTGGTTTTCAAGAGACTGGTGACCCTCGTCTCCTGCCCAGACACTGCAGGTTCCTGCACACAGGCAGGGTTGATCCCCTTCATGCTCTTGTTACCAGTAGCAAATTTACCACCCACTACTGTTTTTCTGCAGGTTGACTGTGACCATTAATCAGCCATGTTAGAACTTATGGAAGTGCTCTGTGAATTGTAGAATTTCTTAGAATTCCAATGTTTTCAGCTGGAATTCCAACATTTTGGAACACCCTGTTTGGTGCTTGAAAAATCCTATCAGACGTCTGTTCTGGTAATGTCTGGATTCAGACCTGGGCCTGGATCTGAATTCACCCACAATCATCTGGAACCCATTTCTTCAAATGGAAATAATGGAGGCCAGATAGCTCAAAATCTCTCCCATGTCCTTGGATGGCACCATGGCTGTGGCACAGGTTTGTTCCTTAGAATATGCCACTTCCAATGGCACGGATTGAATTTCTGATTATGTCTAAAGGCAGAATCAGCTGTGGCTTTCTTTACTATCTGTATTAGTAATAAATATTACACAGTCTTCCCTTATGGAAAGGGAAAACTTAAAATTCATATTGAGTGAAGACACTTCATTAAATCACTTAACTCCAGTGTCTCCATCAATAATCCCTTAAACTGAGGCTTGAAGTAAAGATTAGATGAGAAATAATCAGAACAGTTATCTGGAATGAAGCAGAAAAGCTCTAATCTCAAAGTCTTGGTGAAACATTACACCCTCCTGCTCATCCAGATAATCCTAACAGCTTCTGATATTATTCTGCTTGAATAAGGAATAAGGTCCACTTTTTCTCTCAATATTCCTTAAGAAGTCAGTGGAAGTTCTGATTCAGTCATAACTGGTGGGCAAACTGCTGTCTTCAAAAGAGTTAACCAAGGATCTGCTAGAGTTTTCATCTTTGCAGGAGACAGAACAAAAATGAATTTTTGAAGTTAACTCATGAAAATAACGGATGCATAATTTCTCAGCCTTCTTGGTTAATATGTCCTGCTAACATTTCAATCCCAGAAAAGATGCTTGTGTCTTCAAATGTTAATAGTATTTCTCATTTGCACAGGACTTAAGGGATAAAATTATTTTTGTAGTCAGCAATTTCCTTAAACTCTGTTGTATTGGTGTTCAGAAACAATTAGCACTCCCTAATGGAGGAAGAGTAATTATTCGACATTTTAACAAATGCACAGTGAATCATTGCCAGAGACCTTGGGTTTGGGGGCCTGTTAATTTTCAACTCTTTGTAAAATCCTCCAGGCTAAGCTGAAAACACAGCTTCCACATTTTCTATTTTTTTCTTTCTTTTGCAATAAATATTATTACGGATATACAAGTCTCACAAGGAAAACAGAACCCCAAATAAGTTATTTTAATTACTTATGTTTCAGAATGTACAAGACTATGAAACTATATTAAAATACTATAGGTCATCTTCTCAAAAAGAGGGACCTGAATCTTAATGAATACCTTTGGGAAATGCGAGAATAGGTATCTACAACCATGAGTACCAGTCAACTCACCAAATTAATCCTGTTGGTGGATGTAAGCATGCAACAAGTTTTTGTTAGTACAACCTACTTTCAGGACAAGTATTTAGAACAATTATTAGCATCTGATTGATGTAGGAAAAATCCTATTTTAACTGATGCTAAAGTATGTAAGCTCTTTTGCTGCAAAGCACAGTGCTCTGCCCAGTGCTAAAGTTATGCTTTCATCTGGTTATCTTTCAAGGCAGCCTGGGTGGTCACAAAAAGCACTTGACATCTTGATGCACTTCAGCAGTTTTACATATACACAAACTTTGTAGAAAAATAAATTTGTCATTCGTCACCACATATGTTGATCTGAGGAGCGAGGTTCCTGTGGCTGTAGCTCCTGTGCTGCTCAGCCCTTTCTCTTCCTCCCTCCCTCCACCTCCTCCTTCTTTCCCCCTTTTCCCTCTTTCACTTTTTTCAATTAAATAAATTGTTTCCTCATAAACGTAGAATGTCACAAAACAACTCTGAGGGTCTCGTTGTGCAGAATATGAAAATCATTTGTGCTAGCTACAAACTCATGTCAAAAATGTCTCTGTGCTGACTTCTTGTATGGGCCAAACATTTAGAATATCTAATCTGTTATCGCTGTTCAGCAGGCAGTCTTGGCAACTATGATCTATTCTGCTTTGCTTTGGGGAATGTGATAAAGAGCAAGAAACAGCTGGTTTAAGAAAGCCTTAGAAACATCTCTTAGTTTATAAAGACAATAATAATATTTTCATATTTGAATGGGTTGAGATACATGTTAAACCACAGTAAAAGGAAAAAGTAAGTCAATTCAAAATGTTTTCTCAAGTCAATAAAAGAACACTGCAAAAAAAATCCCTGCACTCTTGGGGTTTCAGAGAAAACAAGTACACACTGTAAACATGCAATTAAAAAACTATCCTGCAAATCCCATCCACTTAAACTATCCCCTTTACTCAAATATGTTTATATTATATTACAAACTGTGTTCATATGTTAAAAGTGACTATTCACAAATTCATTTTTCATTTCATTATCAAGTCTTTTTTTCCAGTCTGTGTTGCTAGTTTAAAGGAAAAAAAAAAAAAAAAAAGAAATCTTAACCTATTTAATTATTTTCTCCTGTGTGGCATTGTTTATAAGTAGTGTTTGGACAGGGAAAAAAGCATAGTTTAAAAATGACAGTCTTAAACATATAAATAATTTACTATTGGGAATACCAAAGATGTTATTTAACATAATAGTGTCTTAAGACAGTGTTTCTAAAAGAGCCATCCTCTGCGGTTATTTTGTTGATACAGTTACAAGTGATAGCACACATTTGGTGACTGCCTCAGACAGCACAGGGCAAACTCTGCTTTTGGTTATGTCCAGCTAACTCCACTGACTACAGCGAGGAAGTGTTAGGTAAGTCAAGAATTTGCTTGTTAACAGCACGCTGGAAGTGATTCAAAGATCACAGAAGTCTATCAAATAGGGCCCTTTGATTTCAATGGGCTTTAAACCCCGTGGAAAAAACATCAGTTTCTAGGGTAACAAAACCAGAAAAAACACTTTACTCATCAGCTTTTAGAGGCTACAGCAAACAGCCAGGACCTTTTATTTCTTGCATTTTAAAGCAAACTATCATTTAGAATAACCTCCTGGATGGCCAGCTTCTTGTTTGCATGATCAGAATGAACACAATAATATTTCAGCAAAGGTAACAGTTTCAGGTGCCTTTGACAACAATCAAACCATGTGTGTTTCATGGTGAGTTTAACAGGAGGGTGGCAAGAAAGCCCTCAAATTATTTACCTCCCTACACAAGATGTGCTGGGAAGACATTCTTTCCCTGCTTGGGCAAATCCCCTGGATATCAGTGGGGATTTTTCCTGGTTAGAAGCTGGATCTACAACTGCTCAGACAATATCAACATATCAGGACATCATTTAGCCCCATATTTTGTTATGAGTTTTACCTGGTATGTGACCTCTGCAGGTGTAATAGAACTCTTTACAATAGTCTTTGCACAGGTAGGGAAGCATTAGTTCTTTTTCAGGAGTTTCCCCTTTCTCAGGTGAGTGGAATAGGTTCTGAGCGTGAGGTGAGCAGTGTGCACACTTGATTTCCTCCAGCAGCTTCGCACATTCTGTGTTGTTGGTAACAGAAAGGACCTGCAAGCCACAAACCAGAGACAAGTAAACCTGTGACCTGTGTCCCCATCCTACACAAAGAAAGATTGCATGGCCTCATGCCATAAATAAAGCTAATGGAACCAATACAGTTACTATCAATGCATCGAGTTTCATGTCACCGTTCTGGAGGTGCAGAAGTTATTACTATGAAATGTGCAATATGCCATTGGTACAATGAGATTTTAATTTCTCTGATTTCTTACAGAGGCTTCTTACAAGATCTTCTATAAGATTTCCTATCTGAGCTTGCTTCTCAGAGAAGAACAACAGTACTCAAGTTATTTTAAGGACCCGTGCCCGCCATCACATAGGCAATTTCTGAACTAGAGGAATCATTTACACAAGAGGGAATTACACCAGCAGGCCTACCCACTTCTTTGACAAGAAATACCTAGAATCCTAACTTGTAAGGTAGCCTACTCAAGTGTTTAGAGACTAAAACTTAAAATTCTTGAATCAGAACACATCAGGAAAACCATGTTTAGGTATTTGTAAAATAGGTGTATCTTGAACAACACAAAGCCTGGCTGCTGAAATGACTGCTGTGGAATTCAGCAGGCACCATGGATTTTTCATGCTTTAAATGCTGCTCTGCTTTTTGCTCTCTCTAATGCACACTATTTGGAGGTGTGTATGTTTTCAGACATTTTTCTATTTTAAGTGCAAAAGTAGAATTTGTAATGTCTTGTTTGTGTCAATATGGAAACAGTAACTTTGTCCTCTAAAAAAGCATATAATATGGATGCATAGCACTTAAAGAGGCACGAAACCACAACTGATGATGTGTTTAAGTAAACACAGGAGCCGAAGTAGTGCAATGTCATCAAATCATGAAAAATAATGGAAAACAGCGTAGTTGTCTTTATTAGCTTTTGAATGCGTGTACTTTATTAATCTATTGTTAACTACATGGATTGTTTTTTGGTCATTCATCCCAATGGTGGGCAGTGGGAAAAGTGTTCTCTCCCTTGAGAGGGTCTGAATCTGTTCCAGTGCAAAAACAAAGCTCAGGTTCCTTCTGCTATTTATGTAACACAGTTATAAACAGAGACTGTACGACACTTACGTTAAGAAATATTGATGTCATAAATATATGTATTGTATGAAATTTGTAAATATTTACAAACAACACATTTGAAAATATTGCTAGTTTTTCTAGCAAGTTTGTATCTCTGGGCTGATTTACAGAAGGACTTTCCAATGTCATTCCCTTGCCATGTTACATTAAAGGGAATAATCTAAGTTGCTTTTGATAAATAAGTTATTTAGTGCAGGAACACTCTGGATATGCTTGAGTTTGATATCTCATAGGTCAGCTCTCTTCTAGGATGTTATACTTTGATAACACAGGTCTGAACTCAGCTTTTTATTTACGGGGCATAATTACATAGACCTCAAATGCTTGAGAGAAATGCACTTTCAATTGTTTAAAACAGGTATGTATTCAAAATATGACACAATATATGGCCCATACATTTAAACAACATCCTATTTATAACAACCTTAATTTAGAAGGCATTGTCTATCCAGGAAAATTTAGTCTTACCATACATATATTGTCAAAAGACCATCTGAAATGTGCACTAAAGTTTAGTGTTGTAAGTTGGACCACTGATTAAAAGAACACCATTTGGCTTCTACCCTTATTCTGGATGTGCTGCCATTGGCTTCAAAAAGAATTCCTCCAGGATTGCCAGGATCACTAAATGCAATAAATGTTCTGTTCTTCAGACTATCTGCTGTCAAACTATCCTCAGCTTCATAGCACCTGCAGGCAAGTAATGTGGTTAACATCTGCTACATATAGTTTATTATCTCTCTTCAAACCTTTCTTGAGAAGGTAATTATCCCACATATTTTGTAAAAGGTTTGTCTTTTTTTTTTAAGCTTTAAGACAGTAATCAATCAGACAGAAATGAACCGTGCGTGTTGCCTGTATGGCAAAAGGTTTGCCTTAGTCCTGAATTCTTTCAGGAATTTCTTCCATGGCCACAGGCTCTTCTCTCCTGAAAAAGTGTAGATTCCTTTTGCTAGGTTGCCCATTTGGGCCCTAGCAGTAGAATTCTTAACCTCAGTCTTCTTTCTTGAATTTCAAATGTTGTTCTGAGATATGGTAAATCTTGATGAAAGAAGTAAAAATACAATAATAACTACTAGAAATTACAACCAGAATACATAACAACTAAAACTTGCAACTTGAATACTGCTGAGGGTTGCAGTTCAGGGAGTAGAGAAGAGACTTGACATGTTTGCAGCAATCCATGCATGTTCTGCACTAGCTGAACTTTCCTCAGGGATGCTGTGATTCTGACACAGGGAAGGGGCCTGTATAATTCAATCAGGTCACTGGCTGCCAAACAGGCCAAGTCTGAAGCCAACAAGGGATGAGCAAAACCACTATCCATAAATGCCACTTTTTAAGAACATCATGTCACTTGTCTCTTGAAGTAAGGATGAAATGACCCATTTTGGTGCTTGAATCAAAGGACTGTGAGTACAGACCCTTCAAAGTACTTGCCTACATGCAGTAGTACCACCTGGTTTGCAGAAGTCTCAGAAGTTTTCATCAGGGAGTTCATCTCAGACTTTCTTGTGGTAACAGTGTGATGGTATGTTTAGAAGTACAAGTAAACACAAGGTATTACTAGGTAAATATTCAGTGTGTTTATTGAATTAACTCCACAGAGATGCAGATAGAAGACTGTACTTCTACTGGAAGGCTCCAGAACACATTGTGAACAGGGGGGGAAAAATAAATTACAGGATGGCAAAGCTAATTTACTGTTTCTTGTGGAAAACGTAATTGACGTTGCCTGGTGATACAAGCTTGCCAACATTTCAGTCCTCAAAGTTAAGACAAAAGGATCCTAATCCCCCCTGAGCAGCTGCTATCCAGGAATTAACCACAGGAATTCACCCCCTCATGTCATTTCTGGAATGAATCTTGGTCATATAATAGCTAATCGGAAGATTAAGGAATGAGAGTCAATCAATTATCTGAAAATCAAGTACAATGTTACTTAACTTTTAGAATGCTCAAGCAAAATAGGGTGGTAACATTTGCTCTGTGTGAGGTCTGATGTGTAACTCTGTACTGGCTTGGAGATAGGACAAGTCTCTATTCTGAATTTCAGTAAATCAATAATGTATTTATCCTGGAGTATACTAAACCAGTTCTAAGCATATTCTGAAATACTTATTTAAATAAAGCTTTTTTGGTTGGATGTCTACTTTGAAAATGACCTTAAAGTTGACAATGGCTTTGGTCTTTTGAAGAAATGTAAACTAATTTCCTGCTTCAATTTTTAAAGTCGTATGTGACCATCAAACTGCAGTGGTTTAAACTAACTGCGCTCTGGAAAATATGTAAAACTTCCAAACATTTATTGCAACATGCCTAATAATGATTATGCCTGCTGCTGACTAATTTACAACATCTGTAAGATCATCCTTTAATCTCTAGCCACATGAAAGTGGAACGGGTAGACTAAAGGTAAGATAAATCCTGGAATGCACAGGAAAGCACAGCATACTAAATTGGTTTATCAACAGAAGGAAGAATGCAAAGAAGAAGAAACAGAAGATGACACAAGAGACAGACAGAAATTCTTTACGACTAATATTGTCATCTGTTTTGTGTACTCTGTCATATCTAGTTAGAGAAAGGCAGTAGAATTTTGATGCTAACAGAAGGAAGAAACCAGTGAAATAAGTCATTGCATTAAGCCATATTTGATATACAAGCATTTATGTCTAAAAATCATGTGCTGATGAGATTGTTCAGCTGTTGAGTTGAACATATGCCTCTTCTGTATTA